>NC_142338.1:11955625-13258750 GCF_054954075.1 Amborella trichopoda | reverse complement strand
TTATCACATTTATTGATGATCACTTCCGTTTTGGCCATGTTTATCTTTTAAGTGACAAGTTTGAAGCCCTAGACTGGTTCAAAGAGTTTAAAGCCAAGGTAGAGACCCAAACAAACCAGATAATTAAAGTCATTAGATCTGATAGGGGTGGAGAATATTCCTCACGACTATTTAAAGAATTATGCATTGAGCATGCTATATCACTATACTATGCCATACACTGCTCAGCAAAATGGGGTAGCTAAGAGACGGAATAAGACGCTGATGGAAATGGTGAGGAGTATAATGAGACATGTTAAACACTCCCTAGATTTTTGGGGAGAAACTGTCTTGTTAACCAACTATATCCTTAATCAGACTCCCACAAAAGCCTGTCCCACGAACTTCTCACGAGATTTTCACTGGTCGTGCTCTGTCCCTTGTTCATCTTAGAGTGTGGCGATGCTCTGCTCATGTCCTAATACCCTATCAAAATAGAACAAAATTAGATCCTAAAATAATTAAGTCCATCTTTATAGGATACCGACAACATGGTAAGGGATACTGTTTTTATAATCATGACACAAGGGCGGTCCTTGAGAGTAGGGATGCTCATTTCCTTGAGGAAGAATTACTTGAGGGTTGTGCCACTCTGAAACAAGCCAAGTTTCATGAGATAGAAAATGACACAAGTCAGGCCATGGATCTCGTACCACCTCGTCCTTGGAGAAGTAACCAAATTAGGAGAAAACCTGAGTTCTTCACTTACCTAGGAGAACATTATGAGAGAATTGAGTAAGAACCCTTACATGAACGCTGTTCCTACCAAGAAGCCATAACCTGTCATAAAAAGACCCAATGGGATGAAGCCATGATTGATGAACTTAACTCTATCAAACAAAATAATGTTTGGGAATTAGTGAAACTACCTCTTGATAGAAAACCAATAGGCTGCAAGTGGATTTATAAGAAGAAATTAAACTCAGAAGGGAAGTGGGAAAAATATAGCCAGATTAGTTGCTAAAGGCTTTACCTAGAAAGAAGGAACAAATTATGATGAGACCTTCTCCCTTATAGCAAAATTCACTTCCATAAGAATCTTAATGGCCATTGCAGCCCATTTCGACTTCGAAATCCACCAGATGGATGCTAAGATTGCATTTCTGAATGGGAAGTTAGAATAACAAATTTATATGAAACAACCAGAGGGTTGCATAGAAAAGGGAAAAGAAACCTGTGCGTAAACTTAATAAGTCCCTTTATGGCCTTAAACAAGCCTCAAGGCAATGGTACATTAAGTTTCATGGGACCTTGTCATCTGCTGGTTTTGTGCCTAACAGGAGGTCTATTGTATATATATGTCAACGTCAATGGGAGTGACGTGGTCTTCATCACTTTATATGTGGATGACATGTTAATTGCCAATAGTTCAATGAGTCTCGTATTGAACACAAAAGCTTTCTTGTCACAATATTTTGATATGAAGGATCTTGGAGAAGCATCATATGTTTTGGGGATCAAAATTACCTGGAACAGAAAAGAGAGAACAATTCAACTATCTCAAGAGACATATTTGCAGTAAAATTCTTAAAAGATTTGAAATGGAAAATTGTTGGCCCATATTAACTCCTATTGATGAGAAGACCAAGCTTAGCCTAGCCATGTGTCCCACTACTCCAGAGGAAAAGGAACCCATTCAGAGAATTCCATATAGAAGTGTGGTTGGGTCACTAACGTATGCTATGTTAGGGACAAGGCCGGATTTATCTTTTGTTATGAGTTTGATCAGCAAATTCCAGAGTAATTCAAACATGGAGCATTGGGAGGCCATCAAAAGAGTATTGCGATATTTAAGGGAACTGTTAGTTACGCACTCACTTATGGAGGAGGCTCGGATATACATATACAATAATATTCAGATGCGGACTATCAGGGCGATCCAGATGAGAGTAAGTCCACGTCTTGATATATCTTCACGCTTGCAGGTGGAGCTGTTTCTTGGTGCTCAAACAAACATGATGTTGTTGCATTCTCGAATATTGAATCAGAATATGTGGCTTGTTGCTTCGCAGCTAAAGAAACAGTCTGGTTGAAGAAGTTCTTGAATCAACTCAAATTTGATCCAGTGAAGTGCCCGTGTGTCAGAATCTTCTGCGATAACTAGGCAACTATTTGCGTATCAAAAGAGCTGATGTTTCATAAGAAATCTATGCATATAAAGCCGTGCTACTACCACATTCACAACAAGATCCGAGTAGGAGAGATTATGATTGCATATCTCTCGACACAATCTATGTTAGTAGATCCTTTAACAAAAGGATTGGTGGAAAATGCTTGCCAAACATGTACATGGGTTGGGCTTGAGAGAAATTAAGAGGGAGTGATTGTATGGCCTTCAAAGGCCAAATAGGAGATGTTGGGTTTTGTGGTCTTTAAAGGTCTAGAGAACTTGTAAAAATGATATGTAGTAGAATATGCACTTCAGTGGGAGTGTGTATGTTGACTGACCAATGGTTGGGCGGTTTTATGGCCCTGGTCGTGTTCAAAACCCTTGGCATTGGTCATGTTCAAAACCCTTGGCGCTGGGCATGTGGCACAACCGAAAAGGGTGTGAAGTGGGTCATCCCTTGTTGAGGTCGGAGAGATGCCCAAGGATCATCTTTGTAGGCCAGGAGAACTGTGTGGTCTCCTGTGTGCAGTTGTAAGCCTGTGAGAGCAAGGGCAAATCCTCAACAAACTTCTGTACGGCATGTAAACATGATAGCCACAAGGGAAGTAGCCCTTTAGAGGGTCACATGTACATGTCAAGGTTTCAAAAAACGCTAGGCGGCTTGTCTGGCAGCCAACACCCAGTGCCTAGGTGGGTGCCCAGAACCTCGGGCGCCCTGTAGTGCAAATTCTTAGCATATTTTCATATATTTGCTATACAAATTGATATATATGCATATATTTGTGTCAATTTTGTAATTTATTCCATTTGAAAATATCGTAAGTTCGCAACATACGTTTTTGTATGCAAACATATCATATATCTCTAGTTGAGATGAGAACAAACTTATTCAAAATTTCAAACTAGACAAAACATTTAAAAGTCTAATAGGTTATTGTAAGGTCACCAACTCTCATGTTCTCCATATTCCATATCCATAAAATAAACCTTAATAACATCCAAGTCTCCAACTCTCCAAGTCTTCAACAAGCTGACTTCCAAAACTATAAAGAACCACACAACAAAATAGTCCAATAAGGCAAAAAAAGTATAAACCACATAACAAAATAGTCCAAATGTCTAAATCCCAAACCAAGATGGTGCAATAAAGTTACTACAAAAGAAGAGAGAAGACATCAATAAGAATCAGAATCATTATCTTCATTGCTTGCATCTGTATCAGAATCAAGGGCATCATCATCAGAATCATCACCCTCTTCAACATATTCCTCTTCTTTCAAAGATTCTTCTGAATCTGCCTCCTCTTCCCCTATCTTCCTCCGTGCGTGGGAAGTATCAGCAGAAGTCGTTGCTCAAGTGGCCTTCCTAGGATTAGAAGCTTGTCCCGAAGCCTCCTCCACCATTTCACATGTTAAACCCTCCTTAGGGAAGACCTCCTCAGTACCAGGGTCACCAACTAGCCAATTTGAAGCATTCTTCATGTCCGAAGAGATGGGATCCTTCTTTTGCTGGTTTTTATTCTCCTTGAGCCTTTGATTTTCTCTAACAAAAACCAAGGCATTGAGTTTCTTTTGCTCAATCTTATTTCTTCTCTTTGTATGCACCTATAAGGAAAAATGCATATAACAACTCCTTTCAATAAAATGTTGTAGCCTTGTAGACGAGCTTTTCCTCTCACACCTATAAGTAAAAATGCATAAAACAACTCATAGTAGACTCAGCCTACAATGAGTCTGTGATCTTCTTACCTTCTATGAATCTATATTAGAAAAATGAACTTGTAAAGAAGAAAAGCATATAAAATTGTAAAATAGTAAAATACCATCTCAAACGAACTCCAATTGCGCTCACAACTAGAAGATGTACTTGTCAAACTCAAGATCCGTATAGCCATCTTCTGAAGGTTTGAGCGCTACTCCCATGTTGTCTCTACCACTGGGCTGCACTATGTAGGCAACTTCTATAATTAATTTAGGTATTTAACATTATCACACATAATTTTTGGAATTTGAAACTTGAAAGAAATATAATCTATAAAACAAAAGTAAAAAGTATATTACCTGGTTTGTCTTTGTTGCTTTGTCTTAATGGCATATCTGTCCCAAATGACATCAAAGAACACTTATACGAAATAAGCTCTTCAGTTGATATCTTATCTTGGATATGTGGATCGGGAACTAATTTCGCAAGGCACTAATTAAAAGCTTCCATAATTATCTTTTTTGACTCAATATGCGCATCTGCATAAAAGAATTTGGGGTTCAAATAGTACCCCGCTGCATGCAATGGTCTATGGAGCTGCATCATTGCCCAAATTCTCTGCAATCTCATTCTTAGACCTTTCCATTGCATCATATATATAGCCCATGGACGGCTTATTAGCATCAATCAAGCGCAAGACCTTCACCAAGGGAAGTTAAACAAATATCGCGTGCTTCACCCCATGCCAAAAATATTTCGAAAGAACAATATCTCGTGCCTTCTTTCCCTTGGCATCTCTAGACCAATTGCATGTATTCCACTCCTCTGAAGCAAACATAGACCTTAATGTGATCCTCCCCCTATACATGCTCTGTAGACTAAGGTAGGCAGTGGCAAATCTAGTGACCCCAGGCCTCACTAGCTGTCTTTTCTTTGTAAACTTGCGCGTTATGCTACGGGGTCAGTATGTGACTGTATATGAAGGTTGTAACCTCCTTAACCTTAAAACGAACTCCTTTAATTGTTGGCAAATCACCAATGTTCTCAAGCATAAGATCTACACAATGTGCAGCACAAGGAGTAAAAAATGTGGGGCCTCTTCTGTCGAAGCAAATGACCTTCAACTACATTGGGAGCAGCATTATCTGTGACCACTTGAATTACAAGTTCCTCCTCAACATTCTTATCAATGAAAGAAAATATATAATGAACATCATGAATATCATTAGAAGCATCAATTGATCGCAAAAAAACTGTACCCGAGGGACAATTTACCAACAAATTCATGTTACTCTCCCTATCACTCCACATATCTGTCATTAATGAAACCCCAAATTTAGCCCACCTCTCCTTATGGGTCTTGAGATATTTGTTAGTATATTTAACTTCTTTCTTCAGTAGTGACTCTCCATTCTCGTATGGAATTTGGACCTTTCAAACGTGGCCCAAATTGCCCAATTGCTTCCAACATTGTATGGAAGCTATTCAAGGGAGTGGTATTAAAAGAAATGCCCGCATGGTAAAATCACCTAGAAATATTTTGAATCATCCCTGTCTCTATCTTCTTTCTTAAATCTATTTTCAATTGTCACTTGTTTTTTCCCCTTTCCTCCCTTGGTTTTCTCAATTACTGTCTCAGGGTCAGGTGTAAAAAAACTATCTATAGGTCCTCTCATATGAGGCTTCTTAGACCTAAAAGCCCTCTTGCTCTTAGAGCTGTAAGTACCAACCATGGCTACCTCTTCTTCCCTTCCTTTATCCTCTTCTTTAGTGTCAATATTATCATAAAAAACATAGACCCCTGACTTTAATTCTGCTATAGCCTTTTGTTTTGAAAATTTTTTACTCTTTTCACCTTTAATGTATTCAGAAATTTCTTTCTTTACAAGCTCTGGGACTTTCTTATATGGGGCAACATTATCTCTAATACCAGCAAGATGTTTCTTAAATCTATTTATGTTGGCATTAGAAACATTTCCACATAAATTGCACATAATTTTATTCCCATCATTCTTATCCGCGTTAACACAATATTTCCATCTCGGATCTCCATCCCTAGTAGGCCCCGCAAAAGACATCTCAAATTGGAAAAATAAAACTCAAATAAAGATTGCAAATTGACATTTTTCTGCCAATCTCTGATCTTGGATGTTGGTTACCTCAATCGAGCTACTAATCAACTCAAAAATCTTCTAATGCCACCAATAACACCCTAAAAATAATTTCAATGAGAAAAAAAAACTTTTTCATTCCACAATGAGAAAAAAAAACTTTTTCATTTCACAAAAAATACTTTCGATTCTCAGAAATTACTTTAGATTCTCATAAATAAGTTTAGCGTAGAGATTGAGGTTTTTTTTTCACTTTGGGGGTTAAAAAAAAACCACAATATTTTTATATAAGATTGGGGTCAAGATGGCCCTTTTTTCCCTTTTGGGTGATTTAAAAAACAAAAAAGGGCCTACGGCGTTGGGTGTCCGCCTAGCCCTCCTTGGCGCCTACCCTGGTACATTCTCTCGTGTAGGGCTGCTTGGGTCTGGGCGTGTGGTTTTTGGTCAAGGCCGCCTAGGCGGGCGCTTAAGTGTCGGGCGGACCGGTTTTTAAAACATTGGTTCATGTACATTGAGAGTGCCTTCTTTGCACTATAATGACAAGTGCTAGACTTGCTCGTAAAGGGAGAACTGTAATCCACATTCCAGGATCATAGTAACACAATTTTATTATCCAATTTTGACAAGCCATTCATGAGCCCCTGCAAAGAGACTGTAGGTTATTGGACTTTGTTGGGTTGGAAAAGAGAACAGTTGTGGATCATGGTTTATGGGGCCAGTGAAGCGCCCTTAGTGTTGATTATTTTAACCCATTGGTACCAGTCCACTCCAAGTATATTTTATTTTGGTATTATTAATGTCTCTTTGATTTTTAAGTATTTTTTAAGAATTTTAAAATATTATTTATGCAGTAAATTTTCATAAAAGGGTATTTCTGAAAATTCTAAAACTTTAACAAATACATGTGAGACCAAGGATCTAGCCCCACATGTGGGACCATGTGCACTATAGGGACTACACCCTATTTCTTTTGTAATACAAAAGTGGTACGCCACTTTTATGGGAAGAAAAGGGGGGCACGCCCTTTTTCTTTGTTTTATTATAATATGTTTATTTATTTCAAAAAAGGGCACGCCACTTTATGAGGAGAAAGGGGACACGTCCCATTGTTTTGATATTTGTTTCAAATATAATGGGAAATCCTATTATCTTCAAAATAGATTTGATGTTTGATTCAAATATTATGGGATATCATATTGATTTAAGTTAGATTTGGTTTCCCAAGTATTATGGGAAATTTAGATAATATTTATTTAAAAAATATTTTAGTTTGATTTTAAATTTAAAAAGATAAAGTTTAAATTTGATTGGATTTATTATAAATAGGAGTGGATTGGGTCAAAATGTAAATGGATAATATTCTTAATCTTTCCATCCAAAATCACGATGGTTGATTTTTGGGATGGATGGCTCTGATTAATCTCGATTCATTGATTTCCTATTTATCCTAAAAAGGTGTAGCTGAAAATTAAATAAGGCAGATCTTATTCAACCTTGGAGATAAATTTCTTCTAAATTCCCTTCTATTTAAAGATGTTTAAACCTATTTGAAAGTACACTAGTTTTCTCTCTTCCCAAAGGTCTTTTTTGCTCCCAAAGATCTCTCTCCCCTCACACAACAATATTGAAACATCTCTCTCCCTCACGCGCTTATATTAAGGGGGATCTCTCTAACGCAAATATTGGGGATCTCTTTTCTCTCTTACGTCTCTCTTAACCAAAGAGAGGTACACCACCTCTCTCTCTCTCTGTCTCTCTCTTCTATATTTTTATCTTAGAAAAAATATATGTGGCCTCTTTTTCTTGGAGAAACATTAGACTAGAGTTTGCTGTATTTTAGAAGAAAGAGGAGGGAAGCTTACTTTAAAAGCTGTATTTTAGAAGAAAGAGGAGAGAAGATAGATATCAACTCCCAAGATTAGCCCTATTTTGTTCCTATAGAGTTTGTATAAACCCTAGTTTACTTTTGAGCTCTTTAAAACCCTGGAAGAAGAAGGATTACCTACAAAGCTTCTCTATCTTATAATTTCCAGCTACAATTTAACGAGGAAAAGTGCATCATTAGTCAGGGAATTGGGTGTGGTGTACTAAGTCTTGGTTAGGTAACTCCAGTCATTTTCCAGTAAACCTTCATTTTATTTTTTATTTATTCTCAATTTTATTTTCTATTTTTCTGTAATTTTTAGGAAAATATATTGTCTTAAAAATTGTTATAAAAGCTAGTTTAAAGTTCCTGGATAGTTTCTATTTCTATTGGTAGTAAAGTAAAGATCCTAGGTTGTATCTACGACATTGTTTTAATTTTTCAATGTATTGTGGTACATGTAAGTGAAATTCTGATATTTTAAAGTAAAAGAAATTTTTTAAATTTAATACCTTGAGTTCCACATAGCCACACCTTTCATTGGTATCAGAGCTTCTATATTTTACTACCACAGTTTGGGAGTTTTATTTTATGTTTCAATGAAAGGTGTGGCTATGTGGAACTCAAGGTATTAAATTCAAAAAATTTCTTTTATTTTTGTTCAAAATACTTGAATTTCTCTAAATGTGCCACAATATATTGCTGGAAAATTAAAATAATGCCTATGCCCTAAGTACAACTTAGGATCCTTATTTACTGTCAAGAGAAATAGAAACCATCCAAAAACTTTAAACTAGCTTTTATCACAATTTTTAACACAATATAAGTTCCTGAAAAATAAAAAAAAAATAGAAAACAAAACTGAAAATAAATAAAAATTAATGGGAAGACTTGCTGGAAGATGCCTAGCCTCATCCAACCAGGACTTGGTACACCCCACACCTGATTCCTTAAACAATGATGTACTTTTCCTCCTTAAGGTGTTGGAAATTCTAAGATAGAGAAGCAATCCTTCTGCCTCTAGGGTTTCAGAGAGCTCAAAAATAAACTAGGGTTTATACAAACCCCATAGGAACAAAATAGGGTTGATCTTGAGAGTCGATATCTCTCTAAAGTAAGCTTCTCTCTTTTTTCTTTAATGCTACAACAAACTTTGGTCTAAGGTTTCTCCAAGTAAAAGTGGCCATCTTTATTTTTTCGAAGATAAAAATATAGAGGAGAGAGAAAGAGCGGTGGCATTCTTCTCTTTGCTTAAGAGAGAGAAAAGAGACCCCCAATATTGTGCGTGAGAGAGAGAAACCCCCCTCAATATTAGTGCGCGAGGGAGAGAGATCTTTCAATATTGCTGCATGAGGGAGAGAGAAATCTTTGGGAGAAAAAAAAAAATCTTTGGGAAGAGAGAAGATCTAGTGTATTTTCAAATATCTTTAAATAGAAGGGAATCTAGAAGAAATCTATCTCCTAGTTTGAATAGGATTTTCCTTATCTAATTTTCAGCTACATCTGTTTAGGATAAATAGGAAATCTATGGGGTGAGATTAATCAAAACCATCTATCTAAAAAATCTGCCGTCATGATTTTTGGGTGGAAAGATTAGGAACATTATCCAATTACACTTTGACTCAATCTACTCTTATTTAATATAAATCCAATCAAATTTAAATTTTATCTTTTTAAATTTGAAATCAGACTTAAATATTTTTTAGATTTTTCATAATACTTGGGAAATTAAATTTAATTTAAATCGATATGATTTCTCATAATATTTGAATCAAATATCAAATCTAATTTGAAGACAATAGGATTTCCCATTATGTTTATATCAAAACAATGGGGCATGCCCCCTTTTCTCCTGATAAAGTGGCGTACCCCCTTTTGAAATAGATAAATATATTTTAATTAAAAAAAAAAATGGACGTGCCCATAAAAGTAGTGTACCACTTTTGTATTACAAAAAAAATAGGGTGTGGTCCCTAGGGTGTACGTACACATGTGGGGTTGGATCCTTGGTCTCACATATGTTTTTTAAAGTTTTAAAATTTTCAGAAATACCCTTTTATGAAAATTTTCTACAGAAATAATATTTTAAAATTCATACCAAAATAAAATATACTAGGAGTGGATCGGTACCAATGGGTCAAAATAAGCGACACTAAGGGGTTCCACTGGCCCCATTAACCATGATCCACAACTATTCTCTTATCCAACCCAACAAAGTCCCATGACCCACAGTTTTTTTGCAGGGGCTCATGATTTGCTTGTCAAAGTTGGATAATAAAACAGTGGGACTATGATCTTAGAATGTTGATTGCAGTTCTCCCTTTAAGAGCAAGTCTTGCACTTGGCACTACAATACAAAGGGGGCTCTCTTGATGTACGTGTACAAGTGTTCCTCTAAAGGGCTGCTTCTCGTGCGATTGTCATGTGTACATGCCATGCGGATGTTTATTGAGGATTTGACCCTTGCTCTCACAGGCTACAACCGCACGTAGGAGACCACACAATTCTCCTGGCCTACATACCTGATCCTTGGGCATCTCAGTTGTACCACATGCTTATGGCCTAGGGTTTTGGACATGACTAGGGCCATAAAACCACCCAACCTTTGGTCAGTCAACATGCACACTCTCACTGAAGTACATATTCTACTACATATATCATTTTACAAGCTCTCTAGGTCTTCAATGTTCACAAAACCCAACAAACACTGGGAGGTGAAATTCCCCGAGAATTGTGTACTTGTGGCTGATTGTCATGACCAGCATATCCTTGATTTTCATAATGTTGGTTAAGTAGATAAAATCTACCACATCCAGACTGCGGGTATTCCTTCCTCTTCCATGGCTTCTAGTGGTAGTGTTAAAGTTATAAGAATTGACATTTAAAAGTCATGATTCTCTTTCTTTGGCTTCAACTGATTTGTCTTGAGTAAGGCTTCATGCTAAAACCAGGTGGAGGTGGTTTAGACATGACCGATGTGACAAAGATGTTATACTCTTTAACCTAACCCTCCAAGCAAGCGTAGTACTTTATCATCATTGCTTACCACATAGCCAATAGTAGCTAATTGATCACAAAGTCCCTTCACTTTGTTAAAATACTGATTAATGGTAGAATTCTCTCTCTTACATTGTCGGAGTTGATGGTGAATATAGATCAGCGTTGCCTTGGATGATTGAGAAAAAATCTCATGAAGAAGATCCCATAAGTGTTTGGTGGAACAAATACTCTCACTTGCGACAAAATGTCTTGAGAAAGAGTAGAATTTTAGGCAACCGAATAAAGACTGGTCTTAGGCAAACCAACTCTCAGAATCAGGATTGCAGATGAGCTTCATCCTTTTTGTGTCATCTTTAAGTACAATCTCATTCTCAGTAGTGGAGAAGATAGGGTCCCATTGAGATAACGTATAAATTTTAGACATTTAAGAAAGAATGACTTGGCCTTTTCAGATTATGAAGTTGGTACAGTCCAAATTAGTAGAAACCATATGTGGAAGCATGTCGAGTGTGAAAGAGAAATTTGTAGATGAGGAAGCCATTTTTGATACTAAAGAAAAATCTTGGTGTTTAGAGATGGGTTGAGGACCCCAACCTCTACATCTGCGACAATGGATTTGAAACAAAAGATGGATTTTTGGCGCTAAAATTGGTCCATCTTCGAATGCTTTTCCTTGATCATCTATTTTTCTTTTCCTAGATCGCTCAGACCTTCACCGTTTTCGAAGTTTGAATTCGACATTTGGGAACGACAATGGATTTGCGAGTGAACAATATGTGTTTTGGATGTAGTTGTTTGAAACATCTAAAATTTCTTAATCGTTTTAGGAATTGAAATCACAGAATCGTGGCTGGCTTGAAGCTTCATGTTTTCAGAAGCGATGTCCATACAAGGGGAATTTCGGGAAACGAGATTCCTACTACATAGGAATCAAGATTCGTCCCAAATGGAATCGAGATCCCTGCATATATGGAATTGAGATTCCGTCCTCTTTGGATTCGAGTTTTTGACCTATTTGGAATCGACCTATATAGAATTGAGATTTCCTTCATATATGGAGTCAAGATATCGATATCTTTGGAATCAAGTTTTTAATTTTATGCTTCTCATAGATTTTGAATTGTTTAGTTTGTTGTTCATGGCCCTATGATTGTGTTTCCAATTTGAAGGAGAAAGTACCATTATATGTGGAATCCAAATTCAACAAATGTAGAATCGAGATTCAACAATTGCGGAATCGAATAATTTTTATTTTTTTGAGAACAGTTAACATTGTATAGCTATGGGAGTTTACATAGGGTAAGACTGTAAGCATACCCTCCCTGAGTGGCTAATAGTAAAAAAATACATTAGTCTTCCATTATCAGTATAGGCTTATAAGAAGTGCCCATGATACAAGATTTGAAAAGAGATTTACAAAAATCTGAGCTATGGGTTGCTCGATGAGAGAGGTGCTAATCTGTATGGCTGAGGTCCTGAATAAAAAAGGAGTTGGACCTAGGCTAGGAGTCAATACGCTGAGGTCCTAAACAAAACAGGAGTTGGACCTAGTTTGGGAGTCCGAATGCAAATTAGCTCCTTCAATCGCTAGCAGATCTGCTAGATTGTTGGACATCCTCCAGGTATGCTGCCATAAGACTCTAATATCGCTGCATAAATGGGAAATTTCGTCAAAGATTGAGGATAGTTGCCAAGGAGGAGGGGAGAAGCCTCTTGCTCAGAATGTGGTGTTAGAAGAATCTCCTTCCACTATCAGTGTAGAGGCCTAAGAGGACATAAGGTTTCTCAATCCCAGTAAGAGAGCCATGGCTTCTGTATATTGGGAGTTGAAAGTTCCTAGATGCGCCAAAAGAGTAAAAAGGACATTGCCCTGGCTGTCTCTAAAAACGCCCTCTGCGCCTGAGGGACCACGGTTGCCTAAGGAGCAGCCATCGAAGTTCTTGATGGTGCCCTCAGGTGGGGTTTGCCATATCCTGAATCTTGGGGGTTTGGGAGGTCTGTGCTTAAGAATGTTTTGCCATTGAAGGAGAAAAGTGTTTTTAGGGATGCCCAATAAGGATTTGTGTTGAGAGGCCGGAAGGTGGTTAGTGAGAGGCCCGGAAGGTGGTTAAGGATGCCCAATAAGGATTTGTGTTGAGAGGCCCGGAAGGTGCTGTTGTAGCTGAGCACCGTTGAAGATCCTATTGTTCCTTTCCAGCCAGAGAGACCAAATTGTAGTAGCCACCGTGGCCTTCTATAATATTTTCCCTGCCAAGGGCCACTGAGAAGCAAAATTGTGGGTGAAGAGTGCTTTGACCGTAGGTGGGGTAATCCATTGGAGGCCGAAAAGCTGGAGAACAAGTGACCAATGTTTACTAGAAAAGTCTCAAAGAATGAAAAGGTGGGGGTTAGATTCCTCCTCACAAAGACATAGGGCACATCTGTTTGGTAAGGAGAGGCCTCTTCTTTGTAATTGGTCGATTGTGAGGGCTCTTTGAGAACAGGCAATACAACTAAAGAATTGGATCTTTGGTGAGGCTATGGTGGACCACACTTTTGATAGGATAGAAGTGGGGTTTAGGGGGAAAGTTGGGGGTGAATGAGGGCTTTGTAGAAAGAGGCTACTGAAAAATGGCCAGAAGGGGATAGGCTCCAAACCAAAGAGTCATTGCTGGAAGAGGGTAGGAAGTGGGAGGATAGGGTACCCAGTAGCTGTAGGAACTGAGTGCACTCGTCCTCTGAGAGGTGTCTATGGAAAGAAGGATACCAAGTTCTTATGACTTCCACGAGGGGCAATTCCTCGTCGATAGAGGAGTTACAGTCAGTGGAGAGGCAAAAGAGGGTAGGGAGGGCCTTGCACAAAGGTAAAGTACCAATCCAGAGGTCCGTCCAGAATTGAACTCTGGTGCCAACTCTAACGTGGAATCTAGTGTGCCTTCTGAACTGTGGTAGGGAAGACGCTAAAGACGACCACACTCCAGACGGCCTCTGTTTTTGAATGCTCTCTGGAACCCAACTATCATCCCTGATCTTGTATTTTTTGCATAATATTTGAGCCCAGAGAGCATTCAGTTGAGTGGCCAAGCTCCACCACCATTTGCCTAGAAGAGTTGTGTTGTGCTTTCTCAGGATTCGAATCCCTAAAACCCCTTGTTTTCTTGGTAGGCAAATGTTATCCCAAGCTACCAGGTGAAATTTTGTCTTCTCTGCCTGGCCTGACCAGAGAAAATTATGCATAAGTTGTTCTATGCGGTTGGCCACCTGTGCTGGCATCTGGAATCGAGGCATGAGATAAACTGGGGTGTTTGCCAGGGTAGCCGTGATCAGGGTTACTCTGCCTGCTGGTGAGAGATATCTACCTTTTCAGGTGGAAAGGCGTCTCTCTACTTTGTCAAGTACCTGGGACCAAAGTCTTGTTTTGGGGTTTCCCTAGCCCTAAAGGAAGACCTAGGTAAGTGGAGGGGAGAACTTCCACTTTGCAGTCCCAGTCTGGGATAAGGGCAGCCACCTCGTCAGGAGACAAGGCTACGCCCATCATTTTGGATTTACTCATATTAACTTTGAACCCTATAGCAATTTGGAAGCACTGGAGGAAGAGTTTGAGGGTGTCAATCTCCTCTCGGGTGGCATTTAGGAAAACCAGGGTGTCATCTGCGTATTGCAGATGTGACACCTAGGGGCCTTGGTTGCTAGTGGTGAAGCCAGAGAGGAGACCATTCTGGTAGAGGCGGGAGAGAGATCTAGAGAAGACTTCCGTGGCAATGGCCAAGAGGAAAGGGGAGAGGGGGTCCCCTTGGCGGAGCTCCCTGTGAGCCGAGAAGAAACCCTTCGGTGATCCATTAATGAGGATGGATAAAATGGGGGTTGGAGTAACATCCCTTCATCCACCTACTCCAATGATCTCTGAAGCCCATCCTCGACATGGTTTCATCCAAGATAGACCAGTCTACGTGATCGTAGGCCTTTACCTAGTCTATTTTGAAGATTAAACCTAGTTTCTTAGCTAGGTGTCTAGAGTGGAGACATTCATTAGCTACCAGGACCCCGTCCAAGATCTACCTATCTTGGTTAAAGGCAGATTGGGAAGGGGAGATGACTGTTGGTAGTACTTTTTAGAGTCTAGAGGCTAGGACTTTAGCCATAATTTTGTAGGTGGAATTCAGGAGGCTAATGGGTCGAAAGTCCTTGATGTCCTCAGCCCCTTCGAATTTAGGCACCTAGGCTATGAAGGTGGCATTTATGGCTTTGTGAATGATTCCCTTATGAAAGAATTCTTGGAAGAAATTGAAGAAGTCGGGGCAGAAGGTACTCCAGAAAGTTTTGAAAGGGGCGATAGGGAATCCATCAGAGCCAGGGGCTTTGTCTACGGCGAGGGCTTTAAGAGCTTGAAGGATCTCCTCCTCGGAGAAAGGTTGTTCCAATGAAGCTGTTAAGTCCTCACTCAAAGTCAGGAACGTAAGATCCTCCATTCTAGGCTTCGGGCCAGTGGGTTGAGAGTAAAGAGATCGGAAGAAATCTAAGATGGCATGCTCGATTTTTAGTGGGTGCGTTAAAAAACTATTGTTGACTTCGAGCACCGAGATGGTGTTGTCCCTTTGGCGACAGTTTGCTATCCGGTGAAAATAAGATGTGTTTTGATCGCCTGTTTTTAGCCATTTAACCTTGGATCTCTGGAACCCTTAGATCTCTTCTTTTTTAAGGGTGGATAGGTAATTGAGTTTAGACTGGGCCCTGAGGTTTAGTTCCAAGTCATCAAGGGCTTTGGATTCTTCCAAGCGGTCGAGGCGTTGGATGGTATCCAAGAGAAGTGATTTGGTTTGAGAGAAGTTGTCAGGTATTACTCCAGGTTTTGAGGGAGGCTTTTAGGAGCTGGATTTTGGTTTGAAGTCTATATCCGGCTCTACCCCTGACCTGAAGCGAGAAAGAGTCCCACCAGATGGGTATCTGAGAATGAAGGGAGGCTTCTTCTAGCCAATGAAGTCCAAATCTAAAAGGTTTTGGGCCTCTTAGAATAGCATTGGTATCCAGGAGAATGGGACAGTGGTCAGAAATAGGTTTGGGTAGTGTTAAGGCTTGGGACCCCGGGAAGTTTAGATCCCATTCGGTAGAGAAGAGGAAACAGTCAAGTTTGGAGAGGGAAGGGCTAGAAGAGTGGTCAGATCGGTGCTGGATCCGACCAGATCCAGATCTGAATCCAAATAGTATACATTGGATCTCAGTCGGATCCGGGTTCAAACTGGATCCTTGATATTTGGATTCGGATCTGGATTTGGATCCGAATAGTATACATCGGATCTGGATCTGGATCATGATCGGAATAGTATATCGGTTCTAGATTATATACTTCAAAAAAATTTATTTACTTTGGATCCAGATTTGGATCTGATCCATCCACCTTAACTCGGATCTGATCCGGATTTTATTTTGGATACAAATTTTGGGTCCAAACGCAGATTCGAATAGGGTCAGAAATCCGGATCGGGTCAATTCTCACCCCTATGCTTCGGTCTTGTTTAAGAAGGAGTGCTTTAGTCTTTCAAAAGCTGTGGGAAGGAATTTGGGGTTCACTTTGAGGCTTGCTTTGGTTTGTTTGACTTACAGAAGTGTTTCTGATTGTTTGAGGAGGAGAAGTGTTTCCGATTCTGAACTTTTTAGGAAGGTGGTTGTATTCTTTACAAATACATGAATATAAGATATAATAGAATACAAGTTAAATATAAAAATTGTAATGTACCAAAAAAAACTACCTTTTCTCGTGGATCTAGAAAAATTGAATCTTGGAGTTTTTCCATCAAGTAATCCTCTATGTGTTGATAAACTTCTATCTACCTAGAGTCTAAATTCTAAAACAACATAACAGAAATGCCTTAAACTTATTTGGTGTTTGCAGTAAAATTAGAGTTGTCTGAATATTAGTAAAAGTGATATAGGTGTTTCTTGCACATTACGACTCTTCCCTTCATCTGTCGCTACTTATTAAAGCCTTTGTTAAAGTACTGCTTCGCTGCCAGTTATCTATCTCTTCTCTGTAACCACATGAACAGCTCTCCATCAACCCACATGTTCTCCACCATTTTAAAATTGTAGGGATTTATTACCATCTACACCTCCTGTGCTCAACGAATGGATCTTATTCGATATATGGTATGCTTGGATTTGCAGTAAGAGTTTGTTTTGGCTTATTCTAGTGAAAAGAGCTCTTTTTGGTTCAATTGGCCAAGATAGTCCAAATACCTAACTGAATAGAATGATGTTTCAGATTGTTTTCGATCAAATGGCCGAAACTATACCTTTACTGTAAAAAAGAAGTGAATCTTAAGCATTTGTCCAGACCCTTGAGACAACTGAATGGTTCTCCAAACTCCAAGCTAAGATTTTATAAAGCGACTTAATTGAGAACATACCTTTACTGTAAAAAAGAAGTGAATCTTGTTTTCTCAGTACATAAGGAGGCTTGTAGCTCCTCCAGTGAGATCCGCTCTCACTTACCTTTTACATGTTTTACTTCTCAGGGTTGCAGTCTAGACTCTCTTGTGCCCACCCCCCGAGCAATGTAAGCGACAATTGCATCAAACTTTGTGGCTACAGCATACAACCCTAGTTCCCGATTTGATAGGTTCATACTTGTGCCAAATAACTTTTCAGAATCAAGTCTTTCCATCTCCTATCAGGAACCTCATCTGGCTGGTAGAATTTGTACTAACACTATTTATTCCGTTCCAAGCTCATAACGTGAGTTGTATTTCTTAGATGCTTTGTAAACCATCATGGAACCATGCTTTTTTCCTCTTTCCCGGGAATGGATGCACTCTTGCACAATGAGTCCCCCATCTGGAATTTGAATGTCTTTTACGAATGCTGCTTGAGGTGGAGATTTACCTTACTCAAAACTTCATGTAGCTCGAGGTTAGCAACTTTGCCAATATTTTGTGCATGTTAGTGATCCAACTTATGAGTTTCAACTCTGTAATGCCTCCAACACCTTCCTTATTGGGCTCCAATGCTATGAAGGCGTCTCCCCCATTCATCCCTTCATGCGTCTCCCCCATTTATGAAACTTCTGGAACATCTCACATATCATATCCCAAAATTTCTGAAAGTGGCGTAGAGACAGCCATATAGTCCGGGGGCTTGGGGAGTATGTTCGCATGAGTGAAACGCAGGCAGGGGCCAACGCAAGTGATCGAGCATGCAGTTAAATTCGATGCAAAGCTAAGGACATTATGAGGGCTTACGTGGGCTTCAAATGTTGAGTCCTATTTATAGAAAGGGGTACCTTCGAAAAAATACGAATGCAACTGGTGCATGGCTGTCGTAAGCTCGTGCCACAAGGTGTTGGGTTGAGTCCCGTAGTGAGCACAACCTTTATGTTTAGTTGCCTCCATTGAGTTTGGAACCCTGGACAGTCGGAGGAAGGTGAGGATGGCGTCTAGTCATCATGCCTCTTAGCACAAATATAGCCTGCCTCACCTCCTCGAATGGTCTCTCTAACCACCTCACACATTCAACAGATATTTTATGAAATGGAGCTTCTTTCGTGTAGCATTTCAGTCTTCTCTACTGTAAACAGTTGCTGAAAGTGGGCAACTTTTGCTGTCTTGTTATACTTTGAGTCGAGTTATTCCTTCTTGTATAACTAACATCGGTATGGAAATATTTGATGTTTATATCTGCTTCTAGATTCCAGGTATTTTTCAACCTTTGATTCTAAGGGGGCATTTGAATATGCCAAATGTAGGGGAAAGTATCCGACTTTCCCCTGTACTCTACCTTTCTCTCGTTTTGGAATAGTAAAAAGTGGGAAAGTCGAATATAACTTATTCCCCAAATCACTATTCCAAGAGAGAAACTCCCAGCTCACGGGTAACAAGGTCTGCCACTTTTAGAGAACTAACGGGTGGGGGAAAGCAACCGTAAATTTATTGGGGAAAAAATAGGGCTCCCTCTCTTTTAACATTTGCAGAAAGCAGTGCCCTAAAATCTCTCTCTCTCTCTGTCTTCCTATGAGTTCTGGTTGAGCTTTGGCTGGAAAAGCTCCCACCATGGACGCTCTGAGAAAGCAGCTAGACGTTTGGATGGGGGCGAATAGGAATGGCAACGTCAGAATTGTAAGTACTATGACCGATATGTTTGTTGCTTGTTTCTTTTTGGTATTTGCCCTCAAGAACTTTTTCAATTAACGATGAGTAATCCTTGTAGTTATCAGAAGTTTCAATCTCGTTATTTTTGCTGATTTTTTGGGATAAATTTGTGTTAGCATGGTGCGTTTATGTTGGTTTTGTGGTTTTATTTTACAAGTTTTAGATGGTTAGATGAATATTGTTGGGTTTTGTGGTTTGAGTGATCATGGAATTGGTTTTTAGGGTTTTGGGGATTTAGGGATTGGGGTTCGAGGGTTTTGGAGGTTTAGGATGGAGTAAGCCGAGTATGATTGGTGGATTTGAAGGCTTAAAGGGTTTAAGGTTTCAGAGATAGTGGATTTAGAGTTTTTAGGAAGCTCGATATCTCAAAGATGAGTGGATCAATGATTGAGTGTTTTAATGACATCGAAATTGAGGGTTAGAGAGATTTAAGGTTTGTATATTAGTGATGCATGACCTTGAATTTGAAATTTTTATGCTTTTGGCTTTAGGGTTTCAACATTGAGGAATTGGAGAATTAGGATTTGAGGAATTGGGGGTTTGGAAACTGGGTTCATAGAAATGCATGTTGGTATTTCATTTTTGCTACTTCCTTTTCTTCCAAATGACTAATTGCAAGGCAGCAATTTGTTGAGCACGTCTCACACACTGTGGTTTAATTCCATTTATTCTTTGGCTCCCTCTATCTCTATATATCCTTTGGCTCCCACTCTCTCTATGTATTTATCTCTCTCTCTCTCTCTCTCTCATTCATCTGTCTTTCATAAGTACTTCATGGTGAACTTTTGATATATTGGTTGTACTTATCTTTTCCGGCATGCTTGTGTGGTTGAAAATTGATTTTTTATTGAGGATATTTCTTAAGTTACATAGATGTGAGAAATTTCAATCTTGACCTTACATTGTAAGAAATGCATTAGATAGTTAGTAGCAAGAAAATTTTATTAAAAAATATACATTACTCGTATCAAATCATGCAAATGCATAATGAATAGTTAAAACAAGCAGTTTTGTGCATTCCCAGCATTGACATTACCAAACAGGAGAAAGTAGCAGCACCACAGTTTATTAAATAGGGTTTTTCGGGCTACCAATTTTCACTTTCTTTCAGATTCTAGGAAAGTCAGCAGCTGGGAGAATCCTAGGGAAACTGCACAGAAAGTTATCAAACACCCCCAAAATGACACCCCCAATCTTTGGCACTGTTGTAGATCTGCTCTTGCAGCTACTGTTAGGCTATATTCATCTGGGGCTATGTTCTTCTTCAATTTTCCCATGCTCGGCCACCTTAACCAGAACCTAGAAGCATGGATTTCGAACTTCTTACTGGCTGAAGCATTCCCTGTTTCATGATTTAATATCTGATTTCAGCAATAAAATCTTGTATCCAATTCCAATGCATCTTTGCACCTTCTAGGAGGCTGACCAACCTCTGATGAGACCCAACGATTTTTTCTTCCAACCATATCGACTTGAAACCAATGGTTTTTGGTCCTCTGCTGCCCACATGGATTGTTCCCTGGAAGTGAGTCTGCCATTCTGGTGTAATGAGAAATTGGTCAAGCTTATTGAGAATTAGTCTTTCATTTCTGCAATTAGACCAAGTAAACTTAGCCCTGTTCAAAGGAATCTCCACAAGTTCATGTCATTTAATAAACTCCTCAAGCACCACCATGCTAACTGTTCAGCAAAATGGTAAAAAGAATTCGTTGCATTTCGGCCAAATTCATCAAATTTCAAAACTATGAGCTAAGCTCAAGAGTATCCATTTCTTTAGTTTCCCAAATGATCCGTTTCTTTAATTTCCCATATGATCCTTTTTTTTTCAGTTTCCAACTCTCTTTTTGGATGTTGCATTGATGTAAGAAATCGAAGAAGAATAGAAAATCAGCAATAATTCAGGCCAAGCACTACCAACCAAGTGAAAAAGCTTGAGGTTTCTCCACCACAAAAGCTGAACTAGGGCTCAGGCCAAGCACAAGCAACCAAGTGAAAAAGCTTGAGGTTTCTCCACCACAAAAGCTGAACTAGGGCTCAGGCCAAGCACAAGCAACCAAGTGAAAAAGCTTGAGGTGTCTCCACCACAAAACCTGAACTAGGGCTCATGGAGCTTGAAACTTCTTTTTTTTCTCTAAACTCACGTGAATAAGCCATAAAGGCTCCACACACACCTATTTATATTTTAATTCAGGTACAAAGTCCGAAATAGCCTTAGCTAAAAACAAATTTGGCTGAATAGTCCCAACTTAAACACAAAATTTTCAATGACATTTTTTTCCCCTGATAAAAATAAGAAGTTCCATAAATACTCTATCAACTTTTCCAAACAGCTCCTGAAATTCCTAAAAAGCTAGAAAAAAAGACCTTAAAATCCATAAAATACTTAAAAACCAGATAAAGAACCCTGAAAATTCTCAAAAAAATACATCTTTTAATTTTAATAGGAAAAATTTAAATATATGAGCATTCTCTCCTACATCAAACTCCCCTGGTTGAAGAAAACTCATCCACGTTTTTTGACAAAGGCTAAGATGAATCCTGCACTAGAATTATTATCTTCTTCAAATTGAACATTGTGCCTTGAATTCTGGAGTTGTGGGTTACTGACCCAATTAAGGTAGAACCATGGTGCATTGAAATAGAGTCTTTGCAATCAATTGATATACTCATGAATTCTTTTCAGAACACATCGAGGAAACGGTCTTTATATGTAGAGATGGAGTAGTTTATCATACATACACTTGGTTCAACCCAAGAACAAACCAAGAGAGCATCTTCATGATGAGCACTCGATTCGATGACCAAAAAAGCAACCTCACCTATTGATTGTCCTTGGAGTTCTTCATCCTACTATTTTTCACAGATATCACTCACCAAATCATCATCAAGAATAGGACCTTTATCAAAGATGGGATCACTATCAAAGACAAGATCACTGACTCCATCAAAAGGTTTCTTATCATAAATAGAGTCTCTGTGAAATGCTAGCTTGCTGTCCTCTTCAAGAAACTCTTCAGCAAGCTTCACAAGTTTTTTATTCGGGCAATAAGAACAGATGTGTTAGATTCTTGAACACTCAAAGCACTTAATAACACAATTAAAGCACTTAATAACATTGTTGTTTGAGCGATTCATGTGACTAGAACTGCCCCCAACACTCACAGCATACTGCTGTTTGGATGAACCAGCAGGTCGTGAGGTCTGTCCAGCCACCAAATTCCCACTTTTTCCTCTAAAATGGTTCCACGGCCACTTGTACCGCCCTGGGGTGCATCCCACCTTCATGATGGATGCCTTTTCTGAGCTTCAACCTTAACTGCAAGGTTTTAAGCTTCATCTAAAGTCCAGAAATGTTGCAGTTCACCCAACATCTTGTATAGATGGTCTCCGCCACCTATATAGTGAGGTAGGCATTGTTCCTGTCTTTCTACCACATCACTCCAAGCTATCGACTGAAGAAATTCATCGATGCACTCTTCTACACTCTCTTCTCTTTGATGAAGATTATTCATTCTAAGATTCATTTTCTCCTTCTAGCCTAAGTCGTTCCCACCATGCCGATGAACCTTTCTTTGATTCTGTGGCAATAGTTTTTGCTTTTTTATTTTTGGGAACCTTCTTGTAATAAAAAACACTTTCTACAATATTTAACCAGTCTATAAACTCCTCGGGTTGAGGCTTACCATCAAAATCAGGTATATCGACCTTCAAATTGACATCCCTAGAGTGATGCATCCCATGTTTAGGCCTTTGGTTGTTGTCATCATCAGTTGACTCCACACGCGGAACATTATAGTGAAAAGGGTTGTACTCAAGATCTTCTTGGGCCAAAAGATCACCGTTTTGTCCACAATCGATACTTACAAACTGTTGGGTAAGTTGCTGAACTTGCCTCTTGAGGTCTTCAATCTCTTCATCTCTGGGATCACGAAGTGGTTCTACGACCCCTTCTACGGCCCCTTCTCAATGCCATAAGTTCATCAAAATTACAAACCCCAGGCAGAGAATCAACTAAACCCATTGTTTCAAAAAGTGCTAGGTGGCCAGGGGGGTCCAAGCCGCCCAGCGTATAGGCGGGCACCTAGAACCTGGGTGACCCAGTAGAAAGAAAAAAATTGTGGGGTTTTTCTCTCTCTAAAATAGGCTGTAATGGTTTTTAGGTTTCAAATGAATTTAAAACCCACAATCTTGCCCCCTTTAGTATTAAAAAAATCCCCTCAACGAAGGGCATTTCCGCCCCTGGGCAGGGCGCAGGCAGCCCTGGGCGACCGCCTAGGCTCCTAGGGATATCCCCCTAATTTGATCGCCTAGGGCAGAGCGATGCACCCTGGCCCTTTGGACCGCCTAGGCGTTGGGAGGTATGCTTTTTAAATCACTGACTAAACGTAGTCGAAGTGAGGAAGATCTAGGCTGAATTTGGTGAATCCTGGGCTGCAATTCGCAAAAATTTGGCTGAAATCAGCAAACCTTGGCCCAAAATCAGCAACCTTGACTTGGTTGTAGTTCCCCGACCTTGCCGTTAAAGATACTTGGTAGGGACCCAAATCCCCCCTGACTTACCTTTTTTTTTGGCTCTGTTACTTAATGGATAAAGGAAATTCGATGAAGAATGGAAAATCAATAATAATTCAGGCCAAGCACAAGTAACCAACCGAAGAAACATGAGGTTTCTCTACCACAGAATCCTAGATAGGGTTCACCAACCTTAATATTGTTTTTTCGTTCTTCTCTAAAACTCGCGTGAATAAGTCATGAAAGTCCCATGAACCTTTATTTAATTGAGGTACAAAGTCCAAAATAGCCTTAGCCAAAAATAAAATTGACTAAATAGTCCCAACTTAAAACATAAAATTCATAATGACATTTTATTTTTGATACAATAAATAATTCCATAAGTAAATTGTTGTTCCAAATAGCTCCTAAAAATCGTAGAAAGCTAAAAAAATCCTTAAAATCCCTAAAAATTTTAAAACCTAGAAAAGCAAACTCTGAATATCCCCCCAAAAAATAATATGTGAATTTTAATGGGAAAAATTAAAAAATATAAAGCATTTGCTCCTGCATCATATATGCACATATCATCATCATCATCATCAGAGCCTTATCCCAACTATTTGGGGTCGGCTGCACAAATCATGTTTCACTGTTCTGCTCTATCAAGGGCCATACCCTCAGTAAGACCATAAGCCCCAATATCTTTCTCACTGCTTTTATCGATGTCATCTTGGGCCTTCCTCTTGCCCTTGTAGAGCTTTTTACTTGAACCAAATCACACCTCTTAACTGGTGTTGTATTGGGTCTATACTGCACATGTCCCGTCCACCTAAGTCTACTTTCCGTCATCTTATCACCTATGAAGCGACACCTAAGTTCCCTCGAACGTATTCGTTTTGAATTTTATCCTTTGTTGTCTTACACTCATCCACATTAACATCCCCATCTCAGCTACACTCATCCTATGAGTATGTTGTTTCTTGACCACCCAACATTCTATCCTATAAAGCAAAATTGGTCTCCCCGCTGTCCTATCAAGCTTCTTCTTTAGCTTCATTGGTATGCGGCAATTACATAAAACTTTGGATGCACATCTCCACTTCGCCCATCCAGCTTTAATTCTAGGTGCAACATCTTCCTTAATCTCTCCAATTTTCTCGATTATTGACTCATGGTATTGAAAATGGTATCTCTTCCGTATTTCTTGGGCATCAATGTTAACTACTTCTTTGTTTCTACTCCTATTATTACTAAACTTGCATTCCATATATACTATCTTAGTCCGACTAATTTTAAAACCTTTAGTTTCTAGAGCATCCTTCAAAAGTTCTAACTTTGTGCTGACGCTGCTTCTAGTCTTATCGATCAAAACTATGTCATCCGCGAACAACATACACCATAGTACCTCATCTTGTAGGTGCTTAGTTAACTCTTCCGTAATAAGAACAAAGAGATATGGGCTTAACACTGACCCCTTATGTAGGGCTATAACCTATTGTGACTGGAAACGCACTTGTTGCTCCACAAATTGTTCGCACAGTAGTTAGCTTTCCTTCGTACATATCTCTCATCATGCCAATATAGCATATGGTGACTCCTTTTTCCAAAACCCTCCAAATTAAATCTCTAGGTACCCTATCATGAGCTTTCTTTAAATCTATAAAGATTATGTGGAGGTCTTTTCCTTTCTCCGTGAACTTCTCAATCAGTTATCTAAGTAGGAAAATGGCCTCAATTGTTGACCTCCTTGGCATAAAACAGAATTAATTTACTAATACCCTAGTTTCATGCCTTAGTCGTTGCTCAATCACTATCTCCTACAACGTCATAGTGTGGCTCGTAAGTTTGATCCCTCGATTGTTCACACAATTCTATATGTCTCCTTTGTTCTTGTAAATGGGTACCACAATACTTTTTCTCCATTCAACTGACATTTTCTTTTTTCTCAACACCTTGTTGCACAGCCTAGTCAGCTAGCGTATGTCAGTCTCCCCCATGTACTTCCAAATTTATATCGGGATACCATCTGTTCTTAAAGCCTTTCTTGTCTTGATCCTCCTCAAAGCTTCTTTTACTTCAGATATCCTAATCCTATGCATGTATCTACGACCTCCATCCTTTTTTATGCCGAAGGCTCCTCCCAGTGTTGTGCTCCCATTTTGTTTATTATTTAACAAATTTTGAAGATAAATTCTCGACCCTTTGTTAACCTCATCCTTCACTAAGACCCTTTGATCCTCACTCTTAATGCTTTTAATGTTGTCTTTTTTTTTTGTTGAAGCAATGTGCATCTAATATTATCTAGATCCGTACACTTCATCTCTTATTTTTGCTAGTTTGAAGATATCTTTTTCGCCTTCTTTTGTCCTTAGTTTATTGAATGGATTATTATATGCCTTAAGTTTAGCCTTACTATTTTCTTAGTGTTCTTCTTAGCATTTTTATATTCTTCGAAGTTTTGATCATTTCCATTACATTGTCAAGTTTTATAACAAGATAGTTTTTCACTAATGGCCTTTTGTACCTCATCACTTCACTACTAAGTTTTTTTAACGGAATTTCTTTTCCCTCCAGTTTCTTCTAAAACTTCGTTTGCTACTTTCTTAATTCAATTAGCCTTCTCATTCCACATAACATTAACTTCGTGTTCAGAGTTCTATTTTCCTTCTTTTACCAATTTATCCCTAAGGAAGTCTATTTTCTTCTTTTTTAAGTTCCACCACGTAGTTCTTGGATAACTATTAATTTCACTCCTCTTCCATCTCTTCATACAAACGTCCATAACTACGAGCCTATTTTTCATGGTCAAACTCTCTCCTGATTGTAGTCTTATATGATGACCGATCTACCTTCTTAACTAGGAAGAAGTCTATCTGGCTTGTGTATGAATCACTTTTATAAGTTATTATATATTCAAACCGCTTTTTAAAGTAGATGTTTGCTATTTCTAGGTCTCAAGCCATAACAAAATCTAGAATAGCCTCGCCCATCCCATTTCTTTTCCCAAAACCATATCTCCCATGTGCTCCTTCATATCCTCTACTATACTACCCTACATGACCAATTAAGTTCATCATGCATAGACATACACACTAAAAAAGACATATCCACGCTTCTTTTCCCTTAATTGACAAGATGAATTTCCTTTCCCGAGAAAAAGTAACAGAACAAGATAGCTTCTATTATTGATTCGAACAAGGAGTGATTGTGGTTCTCAGATGTTTGTGTTTTGAATCTTTTAGGGGAGTACTTGGCTCTAACTGGAGAGAAGCTTAGTGGAGAAGAAATGATAGCTTGTGGCCTTGCAACACACTTCTCACACAGTGCGGTTTGTTCTCTTGTGTCTTCAACTGAACTTTTACCAATTTATTTGCCCCACTAGCTATCAGAAGGAAAAACAAGAAAAAAACATATTTTTCCTTTTCAAATCACTGTTCAGACAATTGTGTTGTTCCTCATTTGCATTGCATGAAGACATGGAACCATAAATAGTCTAAATTTCTAACTTATTTCCTGTTTATCTTAGTACATAGTGAGATAGCTCATGGTCAGTCTTTAGTGAGATAGCTCATTGTTTTACTTCAACAGAGGCTAAGCTGGATTGAAGAACGTCTTGGTAAGTTGATCACTGATGATCCTTCTATTATTGAAACATCTCTTGAGCAATACGGTGACGTTGTCTATCCTGATAAGAGCAGTGTGCTTCACAGGTATGGTGTTTTGCCTGAATAGTTTCAACATCTTGTTTCAGTTCTGGACAGTATTGGCGATACATCTTTTTCTTGTTTCACATCTTTCTTTTTAACTCCAAACTGAAAATTACACAATGTTTACTTTGACAGGATCATGTTGATGAAGGAAAATAATCAGCTGAATATCATTTATGCTTACAGTAGATCATAAGATTTGATCTCATCTGACCTAGTGAAAAAATGATTATTTTCTCATTTATTGTCCTTTGATTGTTCAGCTAAAAAACACATTATGTGTGCAGTTTAAGTATTTCTTGACGTGTATTTATTGTCTTCTCTAAGTTTAGGGGGAACTGGGATGCCGCTTGGCATTTCTGAAATCTAAAACTTAAAGATGATGCATTGACTAAAGGCATGTTCTATTTATCATATAAAATCCATAATGAAATATGCAATACATGATATATGCATTAGAGATAGAACACATAATACATCTCTTGTGGTATGTTTTTGGAATACATGCCAAATATGTGCTATTTTAACAATATATTTATAAGATGTCTCTATTTTCACCCATGTTTTTGTTATTACCAAATATGGTAACATTACTGGCAATCGTGATATCCACACATATTGTGGGTGAGAACAACAAAACACCTCTTATATCATTTTGGATATATTATATTCTTTGTTCTAGTCATATGTTTTGAAGTTTTTCATGTTATGTTTTAGATAAATTATATTGGAATTGTATTTTCATGTCATATTTTAGATAAGTTATATTGGAAATGTATGTGTGGTAAATGTGGCTTACAAATAACAACTGCATGTCACCTCAGTTGTCCCTTGGTGATGAAAAATGATTGAGAGATCAACTTTTCCTCTGCCCAAGTGGACATTGGGGCTTGAGTGGAACAACTGTTCATTTCAACCATCCAGTTGACTAAGAACAGTTGAGGTGCGATGTAGCAACTATTTGTAAGCCCCATATCAGATCATGCAATATTTACCATTTACATATGTCGAATTACATATGTTTTTGTAGACTTACCATACTTTGACATATGTTATGTTGGGTTGGTATACATTGAGCACAGTGAACTTTCCTACAATAACTTCCCTGCATCTGTCGATTCTTGACATCTGATGGCTGGGGTGATGTGAAGTTACCGTAGGAAAACTTTGGTGCTCGTGTTGAAACATTTTGTAGTGGGTTATCGTACATTGTTATGTGTTATATATATTATTTACTTTATTCAGTCATATTTTTATCATTTTGTATCTGCCACAGTTTCAAAAAGCGTTAGGCGGGTCCTAGGCAGCTTTGGGGGTGCAGGCCGCCCAGCACCTGGGCGGCCCAGTTGAATTTAAAAAGGATTCTACTGTTATATATTGTATAAAATATAAGAATTAGGTATATAGGGCACATCAGAATTGAAATTATACTACACATTAGCACACACTCCATAAGCATAACCATAAGTCGGTCCATAATCCATATCCAATTAAAACTTAAAATTTATCATTCATCGTTCAATCAAAGTTCAAAATTTAATAATTATTCAACATTCATCATTCATCATCAGAAAAATTACGGTCAGCTGCATTGGCATCATATTCATCAGAGTCGTCACCCTCCTCGACATATTGGTCGTCTTCCTCCGTCTCTTCTGAATCTGTCTCTTCTTCCTCCTCCACCTTCATTCTCTGTGCAGAAGATCTAGTGTCCCTTGGAGGGTCAGCTGATGTCCCCGAAACATCTATGACCATGTTTCATGTCAATCCATGCCCCTCAACGTCATCATCATCAATTAACCATCCCATAGCATTGTCCATATTTTTTGATCTGATGGGGTCTCTCTTGTCTCTCTTAGCAAACCTGTCCTTCAAGAATCGATTATACTTGACATAGACTAGGTCATTGAGCCTCTTTGATTCAAGCATGTTCCTTTTCTTTGTATGAATCTAACAAAAGCAAATGAAACTAATTAAAATCTATGGTTCATGTATTATTAATACAATTATACAAATTACCCTTACGGCCTTACCCATTCAAAAGTACTCCAATTGCTCTCACAATTGGATGAGGAAGTGGTTAGGTTTAAGATCTGAATGGCTTAACTTTTGTAAATTTGAAGAACTAGACCTATGTTGGCTCCACCAATTGGCTGCAAAGATATAGAATAAAATCATAAATAAATAATAGAATTATAAAAATGAAACTTGATTCTTGAACTTGATGAACTTAAGAATATTATTACCACAGTACCTGGATCAATTTTGGTCATTTGCCGCATCGCCATTGGACTCCCAAAAGATTTTAATGAGCACTTCTAATTTATCAACTTATCAACGCATATAATATCTTGGATATCTGGATCAGGGACTAGCACATCTACACAGTTATTAAATCCAGTCATTTGTATGTATATCCTTGTCAACATAAAAAAATGCTAGGTTCAAATAATAACCAGCTGCATGTAATGGCTGATGTAGCTGCACACACTTATTAAATCCACTCATTTGTGTGTATGTCCTTGAAAACATAAAAAAATGCTAGGTTCAAATAATAACCAGCTGCATGCAATGGTTGATGTAGCTGCCTATCCCATTTCTCATCAATAATCTCTAAAACGGGCTTGTAATAGTTCTCATCATTATCAAAATTTTGGGCTCTCTCTCTTTTGCATTTCTCCATAGCCTCATATATATAGTCCATAAAAAGCTTGTTATTATCAACCATGCAAAGGATTTTGACAAGAGGAAAAAATATCTTAAGAGCGCCCTTCACCCCTCGCTAAAAAGCCTTAGAAAGGATAATATCTCTCACCTTCTTCCCAACCTGATCTTTGGACCACTTGCATGCTCTCCAGTCATCCAAGGTAAACATCTACCTCAACTGTACTCTCCTCGAATGTATGCTATCTAGGCATAATTATCAGGTCCCAAGTATATGGTCTTTTGACCCATTTTTTTTCGTCGGGGGCCCAAAGGCTCCCTGGACAACTACTTGTATGTCTCTCCTTCATTTCAATATAAATGTTAACAGTTCTCAAAAAACAATTACCAGGTTGCAAATCTCGTGACCACAAGCCTCACAATCTCTTTCTTCTTTGTAAATCTACGCATCATGCTGAGGGTGAGATGGTGGCCATAAATGAAATTTGTAATTAACTTTCCCTTCTTCACTGTACTTGATATCTCGGTTAAGCCGCCAAGAGCCTCAAGCATGAGGTCTATACAATGTGCTGCACATAGTGTCCAAAAGATTTTAGGATAAGCTATGTGCAACAAATTAGCTGCAGCAACATTAGGAGCAGCATTGTCCGTGACAATCTGTACAACAAGATACTACCCAACTTCCTTGATTCCCTTCTCTATAACTTGGAATATGTAATGGGCATCATGGATATGATCAGGGCATCAATAGACCTCAAAAAAACAGTCCCTAAAGGACAATTCACAATCAAATTCATCTGACTTCTTCTCTTCCTATCACTCCAAGCTTCAGTCATAATAGAAACCCCATACTGAGCCAATGCATCCTTCTTAACTTCTACTGCTTCCTTCGTGATACTCACCACGGTTTTCAAAAGAGGTTCTGAAAGCTCATATGGGGTTAGAGGTTTCATCCCAGGTCCAAATTGGCAGAACCAAAACCGAGGCTTCTTATTCCCAGAACCAGAACCAAAAGCAATTACAACTCCCTTTCCCTTTCCCCTAATAATAGATTCTTCTACCTCTTGACATCCCTCCCCAATCCCATCCTCATCACTATTATCATCATCATAATTGACCTAAACCTTAGACCTAATCTCTGCTGTGAGGAAAATCTCATATTTTTTTATTTTTACCATATTCAAAAAATTCGTTATTTACTCTTTAACAGCATCAGGAGTCTTTTTACATGCGGCAACATCCCCCCTGATACCGGAGTCTTTAGATGCTTCTAAGGACTCAAAATCTTCTAAAAAGCCACCCAATATATTTATAAAACATCAAAAATTAGATCTAATATCAATAGGTGATGTTTTGATCAATTTCTCATAACTTTGAGAAACCCTTCGATCCTAAAGTAATCACCAAAAAACTGTTTTTGGGGGGCTTTCTCGCTCAAAAATGGGTTCCGATACATTTTAGGTTTCAAATGGACCTAAAACACTCATTTTTGGCCCTTTAGTATAAGAAAAAAAGACAAAACAGGCCACTTGAAAACTGTTTTCCGCCTCTGGGTGGGGCACAGTCCCTGGGCGGCCGCCTAGGCGGTGCCCTGGGCGCCTAGGCGGGCGCCCAGGGATGACCACTGTTTAAGGCGCCTGGGCCTGGGCGATGCACCTAGGCCCCCAAATCCACCTAGGCGCTAGCGGTCCGCTTTTTGGAACACTGATCTGCCATTATCTGGAGTATTTTATATCGATATGGAAACTGCTGCTGTGGGCTGAAAAAAGACCAAGGTATTCTAGCAGACATATGAGGAACATATTAGATAGAATGGTTTTGTTTGTTTATTTTTCATGGCCTCACTAAGGTATAACCCTTAATAGAGCAAAGTGTCGGATCAGGATTCATGTAGTTGACCCCAATTAGTAGGGAAAAGGCTTTTGACGATGATGATGATACTCGCTTCCGTTAAGCTTCCTTGATAATTAGTTTTTCTATTTGAATTAGGGCTATTTATCTTCTCACTTGGGACACTGTTGCGTAAATTTCTGGTTTTTTAAACAAAGGATCAAATATGTCGACCAGAATATACTTTAACAGGGTAAGAGCTGTAAGTGATGAGATGTGGTTTTCTTGAATAAATACAACACAACTTCAAGAAAATATTTTGGGAATTCTTATTGCACTTAGTCAGAGTATTCTACTGTTAGAAAATCTTGAAGATTGATTACGTGCAGAGTGCTTGATCCAAATGAATCTGCAAATTGGAGATCTAGAAGTCCCTGAAGATAAAGAATTCTAAGAAAGTGCTGAACTTTCTTTCTGTGGGAACTTAAGTGGGATAATTTAAAAACTTATTTTCATGAGTGATCAAAGGATCAGATTTTGTTTGGGTTAACTTCTGCATGAAGACTAATTTTGGAAGGTTTTGGAAGGAATCGAGTGTAATAGAGGCCTCAATGCATACTAACTTTCTCCTCATGTCTACATTCTTTATGCACTTGGGCTTCTACTCAACATGAAGAATGTTTATTCTGCAGTTAGTGATGAAATTGGTTTTCTTGTATAAATACAACACAACTTCAAGAAAATATTTTGGAATTCTTGTTGCAATTGGTCAGTATTCTACTATTAGAAAATCTTGAAGATTGATTACGTGCAGAGTGCTTGATCCAAATGAATCTGCAAATTGGAGATCTAGAAGTCCCTGAAAAAGAATTCTAACAAAGTGCTGAACTTTCTTTCTGTGGGATCTTAAGTGGGATAATTTAAAAACTTATTTTCATGAGTGATCAAAGGATCAGATTATGTTTAGGTTAACTTCTGCGTGAAGACTAATTTTGCAAGGTTCTGGAAGGAATCGAGTGTAATGGGGGCTTCAATGCATACTAACTTTCTCCTTGTGTCTACATGCATTATGCACTTGGGCATCTAGTCAACATGAATAATGTTTGCTCTGCAGTTAGGCAGGTGGCTACTTACATGATACTAATACACGTTTGGAAGTTTCCATGCTGGTCTGCCAATCCATTCTCGTGTTTCATTTGTGGTAGTATTAGGCTTTATGTCTATATCAGGATGCATAGACTTGAAAATGTTTATTTTTTAATAATTAGAAGTTAGTATAGAAAATAAGAATTTAGGTTCAGACCTTTTAGGTAGCAACCCTTATTTGCTTTTCCTGTTCTGTTCAGGATTGACATGGTTGACAAGTGCTTTTGCCATGACACGGTCGAGGAAATTTTAGACGCTCTGGTAAGAATTTTCCGGCATGCTTGTTATCAACTTGATGTACAGGCAATTTACCTGAAAAAGAAGAGACTGTGTGTTAGCCAGTTCAACTAAATTTATGACAGTTCAGTTTTAGCCATTAGATCGAATAAACTTAAATCAATTCTATATTTTCAAGCTATTCATTGATAAAGGTGCATGTTCAGGAAACAGAGGCAGCTAGATCGTCTGATAATTGGTGTTACAAAATGATAACAAGGTTGAACGAAGTTTCACCTTTAAGTTTGAAGGTTGCACTGAAATCTGTGAGTAAATCCTACTTGTGCCTGTGAGTTCTCAGAACAATTGTTTTCATGCCTGTTACATCTAAATTGACTCTTGTAATTTGAGCACACATTGTAAATGGTATCTAGATACGTGAAAGTAGATATCAGCCCCTGGACCAATGCCTGATCCGTGAGTATCGCATATCTGCACATGCCATGTCCAGGCATGTCTCCAATGACTTCTGTGAGGTAGGCGCATACGACATACACTTCTTTTGTTTCTGATGCATTCAGTTACTGATTTCAGAGCTTCACAACAATAATGCAGGGAATTCGGGCACGCCTAATTGACAAAGACTTTGCCCCAAAGGTCTCTCTCTCTCTCTCTCTCTCTCTCTCTCTCTCACTCTTTGGAAAATGAAATTAATGGGATTCAATTTGTGTATTTTGCAAAAGTTCAGTGGGACCCTCCCAGCTTGGAGCAAGTGTCGCAAGACATGGTGGACGATTATTTCTCCCCGCTCGGTGAATATGAGGCAGATCTTGAGCTACCCACAAAGCTACGAGAAGCTTTTGTTTGATCATGTGTTCAGCTGTGCCCTCGATTTTATGGGCCTTTTGTATTGCCCAAATGTAGTTTCATAATTTGGGCTCACCCTTGTTAAGTCTGGTTTATCGAGGGTGTGATATCTATGTAAATTTGATCCAGATTGCTGGTTGCTCTATTAGTCTCAATACAAATTTCAATTTCCTTAAGTGAGTTTTTCAAGTATCAGTTCAAATTATGAAGATTTTGTTTTGGAAATGGGTGTTACGAAAGCTGTATCACTCGTAAGCATCTTATCTTACTGAAGTTCCATGTATGGATTTTTTAATTTTTGGTAGATACGTGGGGAATACAGGCCCTTACCCGTTTTAAGAAATAGTTGATGGTTTTTTGATGCGTCAGTGGGAATGGAAACCTAGACCGGTAGTTAAGCCTCAAGTGGTGCTATCCTTTTCATCTTCAACTCCATTCCCACAAATTTATTAGAAGGGACAAAAGAGTAAGTCGATGGGGATTTGGGCTTTACCTTTTGGTGAGAATGTAGTTCAAGACTTAATCAAGACTCAGAGGTACTATCGATGATACCATAAATGGGTGGTAACTGGGGAATGATTTAATGAATGGAATTGTTTTTTCCTCTCAATTTATTGATTTAATGGACGTGGGTGGGAATGAGTACAATAGGACAAGTTATCGGATGGAAAGTAGCACCACCCTAAGTCATTCCATTAGAGAGGTGAAACCCATCTTGACATGTTTTGCCCTTTCGACTTGAAATAAGTGGCCATTTTCCCCTAAACCCATAATAATCCAAAGCATCACAAAGATTCAGGGCACGTTTGTTTCATGTGAAAATATTTCTCATGAAATATTTTTATGTGAAAGAATTACTTCACATGATTAGGTATGGGAATATTTTCACACCAATTGGTCGTAATATATCTTTTCACATCAATTGGTAGTTAATTGGTGTGAAAATATTTTCACACTTAACCATATGAGGGAACTACTGACCATAGTCACTTACCGTCATGTATTCATGTAGCCAAGGGTTTATTAATGAGACAACTAGGAAATGATCTTTTTCTATTTGTCGTGAAACCTCTTACTACTTATATTGGATTCATTTAGGTGGCACTCATTTCATTGTGGTAGAATGTCAGCTCTTGGTTTGGTTTTCCGCCAAGGTGGATAGATGTTGCCCTCCTTCTCAATTAGGTCATTCTACTTCACCTTTTGTGCCTGTTTTACCAACGATGGTTTGTCTCAATTGCCAGTTGATTCATTGTGGTAGAATGTCAGCTCTTGGTTTGGTTTTCCTCCTAGGTGGATAGATGTTGCCCTCCTCCTCGATTAGGTCATTCTACTTCACCTTTTGTGCCTGTTTTTCCAACGACGGTTGATCTCAATTGTCAGTTGAATAAGTATTTTGTTGTCCCTTTCTCTTTTGCGGTATTTTTCATTTATATAATTTAACATTATATATATGAGGAAAGATATGGAGGTTCATGGCCTCACTGAATGTATAGTCATTGATAGAGCAAAATGGTGGATATATGTAGCCAACTTCAATTAGTTGGAAAAAAGCTTTGATGGATGATGATCATCATCATTATATATTGGTTTTTCTGTTTTATGCTGATGTCCGTCTTGCCATGCAATTACTAGATCTATAATTTGAGTTCTTCTAATTCAGCCAGGTGAAAAGATGAAAAAATCAATAAGGTGTTGTCCTAATATGGAGTGTTTGATCATTGTAGATCATTGCTACTTAAATTGTGTTCCGAAATTTGTGAAGCAAGGAATTTCAATTGGCAAGGGAGGGCATGCATCTTATAACTTGGAAGAAGCTACAAGCCCAGTTCATGATGAAAGCAGCATATATGGAATTCCATTGGTGAGGGGACAAGAGTCCTTGCCAAATACTCCTTTTTTTGGCTTTAGTAAATTCTCCTTGCTTCCTTGAGCTTTTTAACGGGAAGATGGTTTGATGTAGTCATTAACTTAGAAGAACCTTACCTTTTCCGATTCATTTTCTAGACATGCTTTTTGGTTTTCAATCAACGACAGTTGTAAAGTGAAACTATTATCTTGTCTTATTTCTGGTGTTGCCCAATCAATGTTGGCATGCATGTTCATCCTATCGTATGTCTGTTTGTGGAGTACGAAAGCCATTTATTATTAGGAAAAGTGTTTGGTTGGTGGGCCTACTCACACTATTCTTATGCGGTCTCCTAACAAAATATATCTCAAAGATGTATTTTCGATCCAAAATTAAAGAATTCGACAATCCCAACCATGACAATGATCTAAATTCGGAATTTTTCTTTTTTAAAAAGAAAAGTTATTTTTTAATTCTTTTCTTCACCATCTATTTTAACTTCTAGTGTATGTAACATTTTTTGACACCCATCTTAGAGATGTACGTTAGATAGATAAGGACCTATACGGTAATAGGTGAATTACCTGACTCATCAAAACTATGTCCCTTATTATTATTGTATTACCTGACTCATCAAAACTATGTCCCTTATTATTATTGTATTACCTGACTCATCAAAACTATGTCCCTTATTATTATCGTATATATATATATATATATATATATATATATATATATATATATATATATATATATATATATATATATATATATATATATATATATGGAAAAATTTTATATAAGGTGTCAACCTTATACTGTACGAGTAAGGTGCACCTAAAAAACCCAGTAGAGAAGGTTGTTCAAAATTCTCAAATCTATCATCTCAACCTCGAGATTTATAGATATGAAAAAAAAAAGGGATTTCTAATCCTAAAAATAGTTCATCTTCTAACACATAGTTTGGATTGCCCATTTTCAAAATTTTCAAGTGTTTGTAATTCTGCTTGAATGTCAACATTTTTAGAATTTTAAATTTCATAATTGGGGGCAACAATAGATTTTCCATATCATTGAAAGGCTTTGCAGCACCGAAATTGTATTTTCAGCATAGTTTCTAGATACACCTTACCTCAATAGTATAAAGTTGACACCTTATATAAACCTCACCTATATATATATATATATATATATATATATATATATATATATATAGGGAAAATATGGGATTAGCCCCCTAGATCATATGAATATATGAGCCCAACTGCTCAGATTGAATCTGGGCCGATTAGATGATCACGGATGTCCGATAGTACTTGAATTTTATTTATTTATTTATACAGATCCAAATCACTTAAAATTTTAGATGTGTATTCTTCTCATCAAGGCGCACCTAATAAATATATATATAAAAAAAATTTTATTCGTAAAAAATAAAATGACCAAAATACCCCTTGAAACTTTTTGGGGGTATTTGGGTCAATTTATTTCATGTAAAATATTTTTTTATATTTTTTAAAAATTTACCTATTTTTTATGAACACGAGTCTAAAATTTCAAGTGATTTCGATTTGTAGAAATAAAAAATTAAAATACTACCAGACATCTGTGATCGTTAAATTGGTCTAGATTCAATCTGGGCCGTTGGGCTCATATGTTCATATGAGCTAGTGGGTTAAACCCGTCTTTTCTCATATATATATATATATATATATATATATATATATATATACACAATGAGACCTTCCCACACCCATGTGAGTAGGACCCCAATAGATCACCATTAAATTTTGACACAGATCTCTAGAAAAGTTATGACATGGGCGTGGGACTTGGGTGAATGGGTTTATTGATAAATATTTTACAGATATGTGTCAAAATTTAATGGTGATACTTAGAGGTCCTACTCACATGGGTGTGGGAGGGTCTCATAGTATCATTACTCATATATATATATATATATATATATATAAGGGTTATCATCATAAGAAAAGTACAGATTCAAAGAAATGATTCAAAGAAAGTTTAATAATATTGCGGAAACAATATTAGACAACAGACAAATAAAGGAGTATATATATTAACAATAACCCAATTTATATAACAATATGCCAAATTTGTATACATATAACAATTTTAAACTGCATAAGGAAAGAACTTACATAAAGCACTTGCAAAAACTGGAAAAGAGCTTCCACTCTTCTGGACAGTAGCTGGATAGAAGATCCCAGTGACAATCACCCATATAGCTTTTGAACACTACCAGGCTTGTTACAAACACTTAAGCAAACTTCAATTAAACACTCAAACAAACACTCGAATAAACACTCAATACTTCTCCCTTTCTTCCGATGCCCCTTACTGAGTAGCTAAACCCGTTCTTATAGCACTTGGCGGACGTCAAACAAATATTTCAAGTTCATAAAGCAGATCTTGATGTGTTGAAAAAGGTGTCAGTGTCAGATGCTGTCGAGGGAAAAGACATAAAGCAGTCTTTAATAGTATCTTGAGCTGACAAAAAGGTGTCGGTGCCAGATGCTGTCGGGGTAAAAGACATAAAGCAGTTTTCAATAGTATTTTGAGTTGACAAAAAAATATTACTAGTATTTTGAGCTGACAAAAGGTATGAATAGTAGGTTACTATTTTGTCGGTATTTTGTTTTATTATGAGGACACGTGTGCTATGTAGACTGCAATCGATCCGTCCTCTCTGTTGTGTTATTGCGAGATTCCATAATCCATGTCTTCATTTTCTTGTTCATAAGTTTCTTCATTTTAAGTTGATGTTGACATGGCTTCTTCTTCATCATCAAATATTTGTAGCAGCTTTTTCTTGAGCTCTTTTTTGGTTGCCTTTGGATATTGCTGACTAATTTTATTTAGGTAGTCAGTCATATTCATTTCTATATTGGGGGGTAGAGATAGTACTCTTTTCATTCTTATTTTATCATGATTTAAATAGTCATTTTCATAAACATCCCACTATTTTATATATATTTGTTTTCCTAACTCAGAAAGGTATTCCCAATTATTTGTATAATTACCAGACATATGACATGACCATTTCATAATCCAAGGGATCTGGTATAAGGCCATAAAGTACATATGGAGATCTATCTTTGGATTATTATTATTATATTCCATAAATTTTCTTTGAGAAGCTTGTATATTGGGTGGTAATATATCCGTCTCGGATCCCCTATAACTGGAACCAATTTTTAAACCAGTTTGGAAATTCTCTTATTACTGGTATTTTTATTTGTATAAACCATGTATGAGAATTCATATCATGTATGAGAATTCATACATTAAACCAGTTTTAATGTATTCAAAGTATTGGTAATATCTATTATTAAACCGTTCAGCTTGCATTCTTCTGGGTTTTAGGGGGTCAAAACCCCACTCCTTGAATGAAATTATTTTCCGTATTTGGAATTTGGAATATGGAATTGTATTAATATTCTTTGTATACAAATGGACTAGAGTTATTGATCATGTTTTAATAAGAATGGTTTCATACCATTGTTTATTCTTCTCTCCATTATTGGGATGTAGATGATTCTTTAGATATATTGAAGTTATTTCAATAGGATCCTTATCCTTATGGTCATCTTCTATTATGATAATAGTAATAAAGGAGGTTTTTATAAGTTTACTTTTTTCACCAGTCATATTAATGCCTAATGGTACGGGCTCATGGGAAAATGTTATTTCCTGAGTTTGTCTATTTTGTCTTCGAGTTATTGGTGATGATGATGATGCCAAGACTCTACTTGGGACATGAACTATTTCCATAATTCCCTTCTTTGATAGACTCCTCTTGCCCTCCTTGCAAAAATTCTCAGGTCAAAAAGTCAGGAAGGTAATTAGTAGTACCTTTAATATGTTCAATGTCAAATTCGAAAGATGAGAGAATACCTTGTTATCTAGCGAAGATCTGTTTCGAGACAAGATTTTTTACATCTCTATGGAGTATATCTTTGGCAGCTTTACAATCGGTACGAATTAAGAATTTTTTATCAAGGAGATCACTTTGGAATTTTGTCACACAGTGGACAATAGTTAGGATTTCCTTTTTAACGGTAGAATAATTTTGTTGGGTCGAATTCCAAGCTTTGGAAGTAAAACGGATCAACTATTCTTTTTGCTCAATCTGTTGTTTTAAAACTCCTCCCAATCCAATTTCTGAAGCATCACATTCAATAATTTGGAACGCAGTTGGATCGTAGAGTGTAAGGCAGGGTAACCTTTTAGCTTTTATTTTTATTTTTCGAACAGCTGTAGTATGTAAATCTGTCCATCCAGAAGGATTCTTTTTTAATCTTTGAAATAAGGGTTTAATATCAATGGCCAAATCTTTATAGAAATCAGCGATATAATTAAGGCAACCAAGAAATCTTTGGAGCTCAGTTTTATTAGTAATTATATCCGGGAATTTATTATCAAAATCAATGGCTTTATCTATAGGGACTATTCTTCCTTGGAAAATGTTATGTCCCAAAAATCTGATTTTGGTTTGGCAAAGGCTAATCTTTTTTGCATAAACTTCTAAGCCAGCCGTTTTAATTGTTTTAATAAAAGTATTTAGATGTTTAAGATGTTGTTCTAGATTTTCCGTAAAAACTAGGACGCCATCGATATATACAATCATGTATTTTGTATAGGGATTAAAGATATCATTCATAATCAATGGTTTAAAAACCGGATCGGTGACCCGGATCGGGCTTTTCAAAAACCGATCCGGATCGGCGAATCGGCGATCCGGATCGGCGAATCGGCGGTCCGGATCGGAATCGGGTGAATCGGTCAGAATAAAGCTTCAAAAAAATCCGAAAAAATTATTAAAATTCATTATAAATATTGTTTTTTAGGAATTCAATAAAAAATGAGGGTACTCCATTAAGAATTTTCATGTTTTTGGATGAATATGCGAATATTGATATGTCCTATGTTTGGCAATTTTTTTACCTTTGCTAGCATTAAGAATTGCCACCATCTGTTTTTTTACATTACTAGGGACACTAGTGCATGCAGAAACTTCTCCGTTAACCCCTGCCAAGTGTTGCTTGAACCTATGTACCCCACTACTTATCACTCTTTGACAGTAATTACAAATAATTTTGTCTTTCTTGTTGAGATCAAGTCTGACCCCATGTTGCCATGCAGGGTCTTCTATAGATCTTGACATGATTCAACTGTTTTAAGATGTAAAAAGTTTAAATTAACCTGACAGTTCAAAAAGAAAAATAATCACAATATGTAGTGATAATATGTTGCGGTAGTTCATGTAGTCATATTCGTTGTTATTTGTTATTGCAAAATACCTTTTTTGACAATAATATTTCGTACATATCAATTACAAACATTTAGAATAATACAAAATGCAAGCTCCAAACATGGCTACAACTCAATTATCAAGAACATACATTTTTTGCATTAAAAAATTAATAATAAAAACAATTCTTCAAAGAGCCGGCTAACATCAGTCATTCCAACTTAAAAATCCATGAACAACAAATAAAAAAAATACAGTTTTGTATTGAAAATATAATAACATGCATTTTTTTGCATAAATAATCCATCAACGTACAATTTTTTCAACAAAAACTTTAACAATAAAAATTTAAAATATGGTTTAATACCTCATGATAATTAAAACCTTGTCACGATTTTCACATCTTTTCGGAAAATCATCAATTTTCAAAAAATTCGATCATGAAAAAAAAAAAAAAAAAAATTACAGCAAACTCAAACAATAAAAATTAAAAATTAGGTTTAAATGTTTAATACATCATGATAATCAAAACTTTATCACGATTTTCACATCTTTTCGAAAAATCATCATTTTTCAAAAAATTCGATCATGGATAAAAAGAAATAAAAAAAAAAGTACAGCAAATTTTCAAAAAATTCGATCATGGATTAAAAAAAAAATTAACAAATTTTCAAAAAGTTCGATCATGGATTAAAAAAAAAAATTCATAAATTTTCTAAAAATTCGATCATGGATTACAAAAAATTCGATCATGGATTACATAAAATTCGATCATGGATTACATAAAATTCGATCATGGATTACAAAAAAAAAAAAAAACATAAAAAAACAAAAAATTCGATCGTGGATTACAAGAACAAAAAAAAACAATTCCATCATGGATTACGAAAAATTCAATCATGGGTTACAAAAAAAAAAAAAACACAAAAAATTCGATCAAGGATTACAAGTAAAAAAAACAAACATTTTGATCATAGATTACAAAAAAGTTGATCATGGATTACAGAAAATTCGATCATGGATTACAAAAAATTCGATCATGGATTACATAAAATTCGATCATGGATTACAAAAAAGTCGATCATGGATTACAGAAAATTCTATCATGGATTACAAGAAATTCGTTCATGGATTACATAAAATTCGATCATGCATTACAAAAAAAAAAAACAAAAAAAAACAAAAAATTCGATCGTGGATTACTAAAAAAGAACAAAACAATTACATCATGGATAACAAAAAATTCAATCATAGATTACAAAAAACTCTATCATGGGTTACATAAAAAACAAAAAACAAAAAATTCGATCATGGATTACAAAAAAAAACAAACATTTCGATCATGGATTACAAAACATTCGATCATGGATTACAAAAAATTCTATCATGGGTTACAAAAATAAAAAATAAAAAATAAAATTCGATCATGGATTACAAGAAAAAAAAACAAACATTTTGATCATGGATTACAAAAAATTCGATCATAGATTACAAAAAATTCTATCATGAGCTACAAAAAAAAAAAAAAAAAAAAAAAAAAAAAAAAAAAAAAATTTGTTCTTCACAGAGTCGTTTTACATAAGCGATTTTAACTCAAAAATTCACCTCCAAGTGAATAAATTACATCCAATTGACTATATTTTCTGATAAACAACAATATAAGGAATCAAAAACCTAAATTTTTAACACATTATTTCTAATATATCATGAAAACAAAATCAAAAGGCGGAAAAAAAAAAAAAAAACAGCGGAATTTTTTTCCCCTGACATCTCACTGTTCATATCAAATTTCTTGCTGTAATTGACCAGATTACGTAAAATTAAAAATTTTAAATCATACTAGACACAATAAAGATTAAAAACCCTAATTATTGAACTCATTTTGTTCAAAATATGCCATGAAATAAATCAAATGGCGGAAAAACAAAAAAACCCAAAGTTCTTACCTGTTTTTGTGAACCGAAGCCTTCAATCTCCAAAAAAGTCTGTTTTTCTCAACGATTTTCACAAATTAGTAACAAAATCTTTTGATTCACAGCTTTAAGATCAATATGCCAACAAATTTTGAAAGATTCATGCCCTATTTGGCATGAAATTTCAAAAATGGCGGAAACCCTAAACCCCGAATTTTTCTTGATCCAAAAAAAACCAATTTTTCCACCATTAAATCGTTAAAAAAGCTGAATAAAGCTGTTTACATCCTGAAAAACAGATCACGTGCCGAAAAAAACAAAAAAAATGATCAAAAAATGACAAATTTGAAAAAAATCCGTGAAGAACACTGTGCAACCCGTGTTCTTCACGGACTCGCCGATTCCGCACAGTGAATCGGCGAGTCACTGTGCGGAATCGTCCGGTTCTCTCTAGAACCGGACGATTCCCGGTTTTTGAACCGATCCGGTCCCTTTTTCGTGAATTCCGAGTCGAACCGGGCGAGTCCGGTTCGACTCGGCGATTTTTAAAACGCTGTTCATAATGTTTTGAAATTCTGAACCAAAGGGCATAACATTCCACTCATATTGCCCAAAGGGAACATTAAAAGCGATTTTATAACGATCTTTTTTAGCTATTTGTATCTGTCAATATCCTGATTTTAAATCAAATTTTGAAAAAATACAAACATTAACCTGTCTATCTAATAGATTTCTTTTATTAGGAATAGGATATCTTATCCATCTTAAGGCTTTATTGAGGAGCTTATAATTGATGACTAATCTAGGTGCACCCCGTTCTATTTCAGAGGCTTTTTCAACAAAAAATGCTGAACAATTCTAAAGGGAAGAACTTTTTCTAATAAGGTTTTTCTGAAGTAACTCAGCAATTTCCTTTATACAAATTTCTAAGAGTCTAGAATTCATTTGAATAGCCCTAGCTTTAATAGGAATTTTCTTTTTATGAAAATCAGCCTCATAGGGTAGATACACAACATGTTTTTGTCTATTCCAAAAAGTATTTGGGCGTTCGGCACATATCTCTTTTTCAATATTATTTCTAAGGTTGTTTATTATCCTCTTATTTTCAGGAAGTAAAAGCTTGGTTTCTATGGTTTTATATTTTATTTCTTCTTTGAGGTAATAGAAAAAATTTTCTTTATTGGAAATTTTCTCTTTTATATTATTAATTTCCCTCAATTTTAGCTTTCAATGAAATTAAATTTTACATCATGTCCTTCAATATTAGCTTCAATTCCCGTACTATCAATCTTTATTGGATAAAGTGTGTTTAAAAATGGAGTTCCTAGGATTACAGATTGACTTAATCCTTTAACCATAATAAAAGGGAATTCAAAGCAGTTTCCATTATTACAAACTGCAGTATTGGAGAGTTCATAATTTATAATCATTTTATTGTCATCCGCTGTATTAAGACTTGTGTTGTTTTGCTAAAATATTTAGTAGGGACAAGTCCTTCATTTATACAGTTTAAATCTGCCCCTGAGTCTATTAAAGCAATGGTTTGAAAACTGTATTTTTTTTGGACAACTATTGTTATTACGGTAAACCATTTTTGAGTAATTACTTTACCAAGAAGGCTAACATAATTATGATCCTGTATTGTATTCATATTAGAGGATTCTGGCTCACTAATTACTTTTGGAAGAGTAGTTTTGGCACGCCCCAAGAATTTACAATACTGATATTCCTGAGATGTGACAGTCAAAACATATATACATCTCTTGATAAGACAAATTTACAGTGGCGAATTCTTACAAAGTAACAAAAGAAAGTTTAAGCACAACTACAATATCTTCCAGAGTTGATGAGCACTCAAAATGAAACTGCAGTTATCCTGAAAAAATGTTTACCATAGTTTGATGAGTTTGGCTACTTAGTAAGTGATCATCATAATCTTAAAAATAATCATTGTTGAAAGATATCAATATTTTCAAAAAGGAGATCTATTAACAGAAATGCATTAATAGTTTCACTTTAAAAAATGCATAATTAAGTATATTCCGAATAATTGAAATGCATATAACATTTTAACGGCAGTGCATAATTCAAATGATTTCAAAAATTACCCTACTGGCAACCCAAGTAGGTCACCTATATACCCCATCAGCGTCTTGATGGGTCCACTTAATCCCTATCGGCTTCCCAGATAAGTCCACTTAATCCCTGCAGGTCCACTTATACCTCACCGGCATTTCGTATGAGTCCACTTAATCCCTGCAGGTCTACTTATACCTCACCGGCATACCGGATAAGTCCACTTAATCCCTACCGCGCGTACCGGATAGGTCCACTTATACCTCACCTGCGAACCGGATGAGTCCACTTGCATACTTAAAGTATTTCTAAATCTCTTTAAACATGCGAAAGTAGCAATATTATGTACTCAACATATCACTGAAATTATTAATATGAATTTCATTGCAACCATTAATAACAGTCACTTTCAGTAACATCTCAAAAATAACGAGTCAAATATTTTGGGCTCAAATTTAGAAAGGTAGCAATTCGTAAAGATATTTTAGCATAATTGCCAATCTAATACGTATAGAAAAATTCCTATAGAAATTCAAGAGTACTAAATTATCACAATTTATGGGATGTCAATTTGCAAATAAACATTTCACAGACAATGTTATAATCAAATGCAAAAATATAAATTTTCAAATAATAAGGCAGTCTTTTGCACATGAAATTTACAATGTCTACATATTCAAAAACAGTTGAAAGAAATCTCACAATTTTACTAAAAGCAAAAATATCACATTTATTTCTAATAATTTTACAGTATCTAAAATTCTCTAACAATAGACCATGAAATAAATTTATTTCTAAGAATTTACAGCATTTAAAATTTCTAACATAGATAAAATATCACACTTTTATTAAAACATTATTTTTAAAAATAATGAGGTCGCTTGCGCATAAAATTTATCGCGCCTAAAATTCATGATAATAAGAAGAAATAACTATTTCATTTTATTTTTAAAAAGAACGGATTATTTTTCAAGATAATGAAGTCACTTACCTAAAATATTTGAGAGGGAGCTTCCGATAAAAATTCGGCTAAAGTGATAAAGAGCTCACTGCGTTTCGACTAGAGAGAGAAATATCTCAAAAAATTTCTAAGGTGGGAGTCCTTGCCTCTCCTATTTAAATTCTTAAGACACCTTATTATTTTATTTTATTAAGTTACACCTCATACATGAGGTGCCACAATTATATTCCATCTACACGTTTAAAGCCCACATCCACTAAAGAACGTGGCAAGACAGCAAAAACTTAAACCAAAAGCTTTTGAAAGTAGTGATGGTCCCTAAGGATCTTCATGCTCATATTGACCAGCACTTATTAAAAATTTCTTTTTTTTTTTTTTTTGAATTTTTAGGATTATTACATTCTTCTTCCCTTGAAGAAATTTAGTCCTCTAAATTTTTGTGCCTGATTATTGAAAAAGATAGGGATATTTTTCTCTGATATCGTCTTCTCGTTCCCAAATCGACTCCTCTTTTGAATGGTACTGCCATAATATACGGACCAAATGAATCTCCTTGTTGCGCAACACTTGTACCCTTCTATCCAGTATCAAAATTAGCTGCTCAATGAAGGATAGGTCCTTCCTGATCGGTAAAGGTTCATATTTCAAGATATGGGATGGGTCGGGCTGATATTTTCGTAGTGATGATACATGGAAGACATTATGGACGTTTGCCAATTCGGGTGGTAAGGTACGTCTATAAGCGACACCTCTAATTCTTTCCAGGATTTCAAATGATCCGATGTAACGTGGGTTCAACTTTTCTTTCTTATCGAATCTCATAATGCCTTTTATTAGTGAGATCTTTAGAAAAACTCGATCACCTTCCTCAATATCAAGATCTCTCCGTCAGTTGTCAGCATAACTCTTTTGCCTACTCTGAGTTGTCCTGAGCCTTTCTCGAATTAATGTTATCTTATCTATGGTTACCTGGACAATTTATGGCCCCAAAAGCTTTCTTTCACCAACCTCATCCCAACATATGGGTGACCTGCATTTCTTTCCATACAGGGCTTCATATGGTGCCATTTGAATACTGGCTTGAAAGCTATTATTATAAGCAAATTCAATCAAGGGTAAATGGTCATCCCATCTTCCTGTAAAGTTAATGACACAGGCCCTCAGCATATCTTCCAAGGTTTGGATGGTTCTCTCCGATTGTCCATCAGTTTGGGGGTGAAAGGCAGTGCTAACGGTGAGTCTCGTCCCCATGGCTGACTGTAGCCTAGCACAAAATTTAGAAGTAAACCGAGTATCCCTGTCCGATACAATACTGACCGAAACTCCATGCAACCGCACTATTTCCTTAATGTACAACTGGGTCAATCGATCCAAAGTGTACGTCGTGCGAATCGGCAGAAAATGGGCAACTTTGGTTAGCCGGTCCACAATGACCCAAATGTTATCACGTCCTGAATTTGTTCTGGGCAAGCCAGAGACAAAATCCATAGAGATGTGCTCACACTTCCACTCTGGCACGGGTCAAGGCAGCAACAACCCAACGGGTCTTTGATGCTCAGCTTTTACTTGCTGGCATGTTAGGCACTTAGACACAAATAGTGCTACCTCTTTTTTCATATTATTCCACCAAAAGGTTTTCTTCAGGTCTTGATACAGTTTAATAGTTTCGAGATGTATCGTATAACGAGAGTGATGTGCTTCTTCCAAGATCGCTTTCTTCACACTCTCATCATTCGAGACACAAATCCGACCTATGAATCTTAGCAAATCCTCACTACATATAGAGAATTCGTCTCTCTTTCCCAACTCCACCTCTTTTGTGCCGATCGAATCTATTGGATTAATTGGGGTTCTGCCTTAATGTTGGCAATCATACTTACCACAACATTAATGGACGGAGTCAGATGCCAATCCACTATTTCCTCTAACAATCTCATTTATTGGATCATTAGATGAGGTAAGACTCCCGTAGATTTTCTACTTAGAGCGTCGGCCACAACGTTAGCTTTTCCTGAATGATATTGGATTGTATAATCATAATCTTTTAAGAAATCTATCCATCTTATCTGCCGCATAGTTAAATCCTTTTGAGAGAAGAAGTATTTCAAGCTCTTATGATCAGTGTATATCTCAAATTGCTCACCATATAGATAATGCCTCTACATTTTCAAAGCGAATACTATTGCAGTCAGCTCCAAGTCATGAATTGGATATTTTTTCTCATATTCTTCTTTCAACTGTTTGAATGCATATGCCACTACTTTCCCATATTGCATTAATACACAGCCCAAGCCTTTATGTGAAGCATCACTATAAATCCCAAATCCCTCACTCCCCTCAAGAATAGTTAAAATAGGTGCTGAAGTTAATCGAACTTTTAGTTGTTGAAAACTCTCCTCACATTCACTTGTCCACTCAAATTTGACATTTTTTTGTGTCAATCAAGTCAATTGGGTTGCGATTCGAGAAAATCCTTCTACAAATTTTCTGTAATATTCTGCCAATCCCAAAAAACTTCGAACTTCAGTCACATTACTTGGTTGTTTCCAAATTAACAACGGCTTCAACCTTTGAAGGATCAACTGATAGACCTTCCTTTGATATGACATGTCCTAAAAATGTCACTTGTTCAAGCCAAAATTCACATTTACTAAGTTTGGCATACAATTTCTTTTCTCTTAATATTTGCAATACCATTCTTACATGCTGCTCATGTTCCTTCTGATTCTTGAAATAAATTAAAATATCATCAATGAATACCACAATAAATTTATCCAAAAAGGGCTTAAAGACCCGATTCATCAAATCCATAAATGCAGCAGGTACATTGGTTAATCCAAAAGGCATGACTAAAAATTTATAATGGTCATACCTTGTTCTGAAAGCTGTATTGGAAACATCTTCACTTTTAATCTTAAGCTGATGATATCCAGATCTAAGATCAATTTTTTAAAACACTTGTGATCCTTGTAATTGATCAAATAAATCATCAACTCTAGGTAATGGATACTTATTTTTCACTGTCACTTGATTCAACTGTCTATAATCGATACACAATCTCATCGTCCCATCTTTCTTTTTAACAAACAGTACTGGAGCACCCCAAGGTGACACACTGGGCTTGATAAAACTTTTATCTAATAATTCTTCCAATTATTGTTTAAGTTCCTTAAGTTCCGCAGGTGCCATTCTGTAAGGTGCCTTAGAAATTGAGGCTACCCCTGGCAATAATTAAATAGAGAATTCAATTTCCCTGTCAGGCGGTAATCTTGACAATTCTTCAAGGAAAACGTTGGGAAATTCTTGGATAATCGGAGTGGTATCCAAATTTATTTCTTCCTTTCTATCTTCTTTGATATAGGTAAGAAAACCTTGACACCCTTTTCGAAGGAGGCAATTAGCTCGAATACAGGAGATTAGATATGATGGGGAGTCTTCTTTGATACCATTGAAGTAAAATACTGGTTGATTCGAATACTAAAGGTAACCATTTCCTTGCAACAATCAATATGTACATGGTATGCAAAAAGCCAATCCATGCCTAAGATTATATCAAAGTCTTGAATTTCTAAGAGTATTAAATCAACCAACAGTTCATTTTCTTCTATCTTTATTACACAAGAATTGTACACTATATTGGTGTCCCTTGAATTTCCCATCGGTGTGGCTACCTCTAGAATGTATTCTAATTGTTCCGGTTCTACCTTTAAGTGGCATGCAAAGTGTGGTGACACAAATGAATGAGTAGATCCAGGATCAATCAAAACATGAGCTACTTTTTGGAAGATAATAAGAGTACCTTGGATCACTGATTTTGAGGCCTGAGCGTCTTGCTAGGTGATCGCAAATACTCTTCCCTTCATTTGAGGCTTTTGAGTTATCTCTCCCTGCTTTGGAAGCTGTTGCATCTGTAAACTAGAACATTATCTAATCTGATGCCCCAATTTTTCACATTTAAAACAGGCTCCAGTATTCCAATAACAATGGCTCAATCCATGCTTTTTTTTTCATATTTTTTACATGGTTCTATTGGGCTTTGAAGTGGCAAGGACCTTGGCTTCTTGTTTGCCCTTTCAAACTGTTGTTGATTAGATGGTGTGGGTCTCACCTGACTTTTCTGATTTTTTATCTTTTGGTAATCTTCGAAATCTTTTTCGACAATTTGGGCTCGATTCACTATTTCAGTATAAGTTCTCAATTTTAAGACTGATATTCTGCTTCTAATAGCTGGTCTGAGACCCATTTCAAATTTTTTCACCTTTCTTGCCTCATTGTTAAACATATGTGGTGCAAACCTGGCCAATTCAGTAAACTTGGCCTCGTACTGTGCTACTGTCCGGTTTCTTTGAATTAATTACAGAAATTCCATTTGCTTTTGGTCTCGAATAAAATCTGGGAAATACTTTTCATTAAATGCCTCTAGAAATACTTCCCGAGTCAAGGGTTTATTTTCTTTGACCAATACTCCTTTTGCCATTCGCCACCAATGTTGTGCTTCTCCTTCTAACATAAAAACTACCAAGGCCACCTTCCTATCATTAGGACAATCCTTTACCTCAAATATTTTCTCCAATTGCATAATCCATCCCTCGGCTTCCAGTGGGTTTACAGCACCCTTAAAAGAAGGTGGGTTCAATTTCTTAAATTGTTCGATATTACTCCCACCATTTCCCGTAACTGACTGCCTGGGTGGATTGTTGTTTTCCATCTGATGTTGCATTAGAGCAACCATATTTTTCAAGGCTTTGTGAATTCCTTCCTTATTAGCTTCAGCTATTCTGGATCTTGACTTCGTCCCGATCTATACACGCAATAACTGTGATTTTAAGTACATTCTTTTTAAATTTCCTAAGAATCTTAAACCTATTGCTCTGATACCATAATTGTCACGCCCCAAGAATTTACAATACTGATATTCCTGAGATGTGATAGTCAAAACATATATACATCTCTTGATAGGACAAATTTACAGTGGCAAATTTTTACAAAGTAACAAAAGAAAGTATAAGCACAACTACAATATCTTCCAGTGTTGATCCTGACGAGCAGTCAAAATGCAACCGCAGTTATCCTGAAAAAATGTTTACCATAATTTGATGAGTTTGGCTACTCAGTAAGTGATCATCATAATCTTAAAAATAATCATGATTGAAAGATATCAATATTTTAAAAAATGAGATCTATTAACAGAAATGCATTAACAGTTTCACTTTCAAAAATGCATAATTAAGTATAATCAGAATAATTGAAATGCATATAACATTTTAACGGCAATGTATAATTCAAATGATTTCAAAAATTACCCTACTGGCGTCCCAAGTAGGTCACATATATACCCCATCAGCGTTCTGATGGGTCCACTTAATCCTTGCAGGTCCACTTATACCTCACCGACGTACCGGATGAGTCTATTTAATCCCTACCGACGTACCTGATAGGTCCACTTATACCTCACCGGCGAACCGGATGAGTCCACTTGCATACTTAAAGTATTTCTAAATCTCTTTAAACATTTGAAAGCAGTAATATCATGTACTCAACATGTCACTGAAATTATTAATATGAATTTCACTAATAACAGTCACTTTCAATAACATATAAAAAATAACCAGTCAAATAGTTTGGCTCAAATTTAGAAAGGTAGCAGTTCGTAAAGACATTTTAGCATAATTGCCAATCTAATATGTATAGAAAAATTCTTATAGAAGTTCAAGAATATGGAATTATCACAATTTATGGGATGTCAATTTGCAAATAAACATTTCACAGACAATGCTATAATCAAATGCAAAAATATAAATTTTCAAATAATAAGGCAGTCATTTGCACATGAAATTTACAATGTCTACATATTAAAAAACAGTAGAAAGAAATCTCACAATTTTACTGAAAGCAAAAATATCACATTTATTTCTAATAATTTTACAGTCTCTAAAATTCTCTAACAATAGACAAGAAAATAAATTTATTTCTAAGAATTTACAGAATTTAAAATTTCTAACATAGATAAAATATCACACTTTTATTAAAAGATTATTTTTCAAAATAATGAGGTCGCTTGTGTATAAAATTTATCGCGCCTAAAATTCATGATAATAAGCAGAAATAACTATTTCATTTTATTTTTTAAAAGAACGGATTATTTTTCAAGATAATGAAGTCACTTACCTAAAATATTTGAGAGGGAGCTTTCGATAAAAATTCGGCTAAAGAGATAAAGAGCTCATTGCGTTTCGACTAGAGAGAGAAATATCTCAAAAATTTTCTAAGGTGGGAGTCCTCGCCTCTCCTATTTAAATTCTTAAGACACCTTATTATTTTATTTTATTAAGTTACACCTCATACATGAGGTGCCACAATTGTATTACACCTGCACGTTTAAAGCCCACGTCCACTAAAGGACGTGGCAAGGCAGCAAAAACTTAAACCAAAAGCTTTTGAAAGTAGTGATGGTCCCTAAGGACCATCATGATCATATGGACCAGCACTTATTAAAAATTTATTCTTTTTTTTTTTTGTTGAAATTTTAGGATTATTTCAAGTTTCTACCTCGGGGGACAGAAGACTTTTATAATTTTGTATAATATTATTGAATTCTATATTATCATTAATAGGTTCATTTATAGGGTTATTGTTAATATATCTACTCCTTTATTTGTCTGTTGTCGAATATTAATTGTTTCCGCAATATTATTAAACTTTCTTTGAATCATTTCTTTGAATCTGTACTTTTTTTATGATGACAACCCTTGTGGTATCCTAGCCAATTGAGAACAGTGGTAAACTGTAAGCCGGATCTGTCCTAAAGCCTAGTAAGACTAAGTAAGTTTTTCACAAAGATAATAGTTTGACACTAAAAGTCGTCGTAACCCGAAGTACCAGTAGGCGAGAGAGAGCCGTGAAAGGTACAGGGACTGTTTCCGACTGACTCAGTGATCAAAATATTATCTAAAATGAAAAATTTCATTAGGACACTATCCAGTAGGGCAACTTCTTCTTCTAGTACACTACGTATAAGGAATAGAGAAGAAGTGATCATAAATAATATAAAAAAACAAATCCAAAACTGGAATATCCCCAAAGTCCCAGCATCTGATGTCTACAGAAAAGGGACGTTTGAGTTCAAAACAGGTTTTTCTATAAAAACTGTAGAGCAAAGCATCTCTATTACGAATGAGCAAAATAGTTTTCAAGTACTTTCTAATCGTATGACACAAGATCATAAAGATAAAAACTATAAATACCTGCATATAGGACTTGTACAAGTCGCTATAAAGCCCCTTACTAGAATAGGCCTGAATAATTGTGTTCTACTCTGTTTAAGAGATGAACGGCATAATAAATTCTCGGACTCCCTGTTAGGAATAATAGAGTCAAGTCATTGTAATGAACCAATATATTTAAATTATTTTTCCAATTTCTTAGTAGCCTTAACTGATCTTAATCTCTTGAAAGTTCTTACTCTAAACTTAAAGACTCAAGGATTTGATATGGATTTAGGATCTCATAATATTGCCTTAGTCTATAGGATATGTTATAAAGTCATGAATACTTTATGTCCTAATGCATTGCAAACGGACACTAAGGGACAGAAAGTATTCTTTCAAACAAACATAGAAAAATTTAAGACTGTAATACCCAAGACGGTATCTTGGTCCCAAATTAGACTCCCTGAGAAATGGTCTCTGCACTGTGAAAATCAACAATCTAAAACTCTTATAAACAGAGAACCAAAGTAAATAATATAATATCCTAACGAGAAAATTGAAATACAATTTAACTCTTCAAGACGAACTAGGATCAATATTGTTGATGGTCCCTCAAGAGTCCCTTCTAGATGCTCTACTTCCTCTGCTCCTCAGTCTAAGCATGAACGAACTAATATAAGACCAATAGTAGAAAGCCTAACTGGAGCAAATAGTCAAGTCCAGCAACCAGTTTATAGAATTTATGAATCCAGTTCCCCAGATAGAGAACCAACACCGTCAGACTTAGATTTTAATATCCTTACCCTCCAGGCTGAAGAAAAATTTAAAAAAGATAAGGAATGGATAAAACAGAACTTCTTGTCAGATAAAAATAAAAGGATTTGAGACGGGTATCTAGCAGAATTTCCTCAAGAATTACTTGATGCTCTGCATCTAAGATTTAATAAATTTATAGTAAAAAACAAAAGGAATGTAAAATTCTTTGAATGGTTGAGATGCATCCTAACAGAGAAAAATATCAAAATCCCATAATTCAATCTCAATATGGTCGAAAGTCCATATCAAACTTTTCATACTACACAAGGAGAAGAATTGGAATCCATTCGTCCCCTTGAAACGAGCATTCAAATAAAAGGAAAGTCTGAAGATAAACCAGAAGCTAAAGCTTCACCTTATAAGATTACCCCAAAAGAAGCCATACACATAAAATAGATGCTATCCCACATATAATCTAACAAACTAATTACACCAATCTTTGTTTACAAACGATTGGGAGACAGACAACTAGAATTGAAAACCTAGTTAATAAGTCCCAAGAAATATAGTGGGTCATAAAACCCCTGCAGGTTATAAAGGGAAGCAAGCTTTGCTTTTCAAACCCCCTCCAAGTAGTAGCAAAGAACAGTTTAATCTTCAAGGTATAAAAAAGAAAGATAATAATAAAGAACTAGTTAGAAGATTAGCAAGCCTAAATATAAATGAGAAGGCGATAACTTCTAAGAATAAGAATAGCTCCGATCAAGGGGCAATGGTTATTCAAGAAGAAGATGTCTATAATAATAATGATCTAGAAAAAATGGAGCAAGCTTTCAAAACAGAAAGTCTTGAAAAAAACAGAATAGATTATGGGAAAAAATTTAGGCCTGTTTCTCAAACAATAATGTATTATCCAAGGCCTACCCCTGTAGATCTTCAGTTTGAAGAGGATTTAATTACAAGTTCTGTATCTTATTCTGGAAGATCTATAGTAAATTGGAATATTGATGGAATGTCAGAAAATCAAATTCTTGACCTAATGAAACATATGACTATGCATGCAACTGCTTGTAAAATAAGTGGAAATCAAAACCAAGAAATAGCTAAAGCCATCATCTGTGAATTTACTGGATGGTTAAGAGGATTATGGGACTTTCACATGGAAGAAAATTCAAAAAATGAAATATTAAGTGCTATCAAGCAATGGACAGTCAAAAATGAACTTGGGCAAGACATTATAAATAATGAAAGTGGTGCTGTTAATACTCATATATACTATTACTCTCCACTTTGTGGGAAGTACAGCCCTGCTTGATGCTAGGTATGAGGATATGTTTTCTAATTTACGATGCCCAACATTATTTCATTATAAGTGATACAAAGACGCGTTTTTCTCTAGACTCATTTTTAGAGAGGATAGTAAGTCTGACCATTGGAAAGAAAAGTTTATTGTAGGACTACCTCATCTTTTTGCCGAAAAGGTCAAGACACGGCTAAAAAATAAACATAGTGGAATTATCCCATACTTTTTATATACTTTGGGAGAATTGTCTGCATAAATATGTGTAGAAGGTCTTGCTCTCTGTACAGACCTGAAACTAAAAAGACAGTTAGAAAAACAAAGGATGATTGAGAAAAAAGAGTTAGGAGATTTTTGTGAACAATTCGGGTACAATACCCTACCTTCTTCGAGAGATCTTGACAAGAAAAGATATAAAAATAAAAAATATAGAATAGGTCCTAACAAACCTTCTACCAAAGATAAATTTTCTAAAAACCCCCAAAAAAAACTTCTTTTAGAAATAAAGGAAAAAGAAGAATTTCAGTTTGTTATAACTGTGGCAGGGTAGGACATTCTAAAAATAAATGTAGAATTAAGAAAAAGATAAATTCCCTACAGCTAGATAATAATATTAAAGAACTATTGCTTGAAATATTACAAATTGATAAAGAGTCTTCTGATTCTGAGATGGATATACTGACAGGAGAAATTAAAGATGAAGAATTAATTTTTAGCAGTTCCGACTCTGATCATAGTAGTAATAAACCTGATAATTCATGCTTTTGTTCTACCCTTACTAAAGAAGAGAATCTAATGATAGATTTAATTGATAAAATATCTGATCTTGAGATTAAGCGAGAGGCTTTAGTCCAATACATAAATATAACCAAGACAAATAAAACCTCTACTCTTCTCGTACGTACGAGGGGAGATTATAGTTTTGCTGATATCCTTGGAAGAGTAGAAAATAAAAAGAATCTTCTCTTTTTGAATTAAGACATGAAATAGATGAAGTTCGTAACGAACTAATAACCTTAAAAAATAGGATCCAGATTATAGAAATGGTTATAAAGAGTGTGGGATAATTCTGCTATATTTATTTTTTAACCGTGTTTTGACCTTTTCGACAAAAAGATGAGGTAGTCCTACAATAAACTTTTCTTTCCAATGGTCAGACTTACTATCCTCTCTAGAAAGGAGTCTAGAGAAAAACACTTCTTTGTGCCACTTATAATGAGATAATATCGGGCATCTTAAATTAAAGAACAGATCCTCAGGCGTAGCATCAAACAGTACTGTACTTCCCATAAAGTGGAGAGTAATAGTATATATAAGCATATTAACAGCATCACTTTCATTATTTATAATGTCTTGACAAAGTCTATTTTTGACTGCCCATTACTTAGTAGCACTTAATATTTCATTTTTTGTATTTTCTTCCATGTGGAAGTCCCACCATCCTCTTTAAGGTTACAACCTTAAACAATCCAATTATGGCGCACCTCTAAATTTTATTATGACATGTAATTTTGGAAAAAAAATTCTTAAGATTATCTCAAAATCTATTTTCATATCTAATTAAAAAATTTTAAAAATTCAAAAATGGTTAAAATCAAGTAGATCTAAAAACATATGAAATCTTGAAAATGGCTGGTCTAGATAATATATTGCAAGATGCACTATTTTTGAGACTCAAAATCTTTTTTTTTTTTTTGCATATTCATACATCTTGATGTCGAGTTGATCAATTAGATGTTTTTTAACATTAAAACAATCTTTTTCGATGGATTTTTGAAGTGCATCTGTAATTCTACATTTTAAGGTTGCAACTATATATATATATATATAGGCAGATTTCATGCAACAATTGTATAGTAATATAATGCAACAATCTTCAAAAACCATGTTAGGGACAATTGTTTGATCCAAATTTTAAAATATACACTCTTTTCATTCTAATGAACAATCACAAAAAAGAAAATTTTGAAAATGCAATTTAAGAAGTATTTTTTAGCCCAATTAGCATAGACTGTCCATTTTGATAAGATGTTTAAATCTAGGCAGTTCATTTTGGTGAGATGCTTAGATCTAGGCCTTGGAAACATTTTTTTATTTCCAATTTTTTGGATGACTTTATTAGCATTAGATGAACAATGTTAAAAAATAAAAAAATAATTTTGAGTTTATAAAGACTAAGATCTTGAAATTCACAAAATGAATGGTCTAAATTCGTTTTTGGAGGGGACTCATTTTGACCATATCTAGGATCCAAATTGTACTTTGTTTTTTTAGGGGATTGATTATTGAGATGAAGAGAGTGTGTATGCAAAATTTGGGGTTATACAAATACTACAAACATGGTTTTATAGATATGTCGTTGCATTATACTATGATACAATCGTTGCATTAGATTATTACTCTATATTTATATATATAGGAAGATACTACAAAATGCCTATAGGCGAAAATGAACAGTGATTTCGCCTACCCTCATCACTATCCAAAGTTCATCACACGGCCACGATTGTCCAGTAGTGTTTTATTTTTCATTTTTTTTTCTAAAAATCAGAATAATCTAAAATTTGGAGGGCATGTTCATAAAAAATAGGCAAATCTATGAAAAATATGAAAAAAATATTTTACATGAAAAATCTTGACCAAAATACCCCTAAAACATTTTGGGGGTTTTTTGGTCAATTTTATTTTCACAAATTATTATTTTTATCTATTTATTAGGTGCACCTCACTAAGATGTACACACTCTCCAAATTTTAGATCATTCCAATTTATAGAAAAAAATAAAAAATGAAACACTACCTTTAGACGGTGACGAGGGTAGTCGAAATCACTGTTCATTTTCACCTATAGGCGTTGGGAAGACTTTTCCATATATATATGGGAAAAGTTTATATAGAGCCGAGGCTCTAAACAATCAAATTGGAGGCTATCACAAAAATTTCATTAGAAGAGGTTCTTTTGATGTCCAAATGTCCTCAAAATGATCATCTCGACATCAAGATGCATGGAAACAATGAATTTCAAGTTTTGAAAATAGTATATTTTGTAATGCATTTTTGGATCGTCAATTTTCAAGATTTTAAAGTTTTCATAGATCTGTCGATCTACACTTTTTTTTAAGCTTTAAATTTTATAAATAAAGATTAAAATATATTTTAAGGCTATCACGAAAAATTCCAATATTGAAACCACATTTCTTGGCTCTAATTTGATTGTTTAGAGCCTGTGCTCTATACAAATATATATAAATATAAATATATATATATATATACATATATATATATATATAAATATATATATATATACATATATATATATATATATATATATATATATATATATATATATATATATATATATATATATATATATATATATATATATAGTGAGTTAGTGGGCTCACAAGTAAAAATGAGCCCAATGGCCCAGATTCAATCTGGGCCGATCTAACGTTCATGGATGCCCAATAGTATTTGAATTTTAATTTTTTTTTTTCAAATTCAAATCACTTGAAATTTTATGCATGTGTTCATAAAAAATAGGTGAATCTTCAAAATTATCAAAAAATTATTTTACATGAAAAATTGACCAAAATACCCTCATAAAATTTCGGTGGCATTTTGGTCATTTGTTTTTTGTGGATTATTTTTTTATGTTTTATTAGGTGGGGCTCTATGAAAAAAATACACGCTTAAAATTTCAAGTGATTTGGATTTGAAGAAAAAAAATTAAAATTAAAACACTACTAAACATCTGTGATCGTTAGATCAGCCCAGATTCAATTTAGGCCATTAGGCTCATTTTTTCTTGTGAGCCCACTGGCTTACAGGATCATTTTATATATATATATATATATATATATATATATATATATATATATATATATATATATATATATATATATATGTGTGTGTGTGTGTGTGTGTGTGTGTGTGTGTGTGTGTGTATGTGTGTATGTGTTGGGAAAATGTTGAGATTAGCCCACAAGCTCATATAAACATATGAGTTCATATGAGCCCAATGACCCAGATTGAATATGAGCCAATCTGACGGTCACAACCTCATTTCGTATTTTAATTTTAATTTTTTTATGCTTATTTAAATAATTTAAAATTTTAGACGTATGTTCTTCAAAATTAGGATAATCTAATACAAATATCAAAAAAATAATTTATAAAAAATAAATTGACCAAAATACCCTTGAAATGTTTACAGAGTATTTTGATCAATTTATTTATTGTAAATTATTTTTAAAATATTTTTATTAGGTGCACCGTGATGAAAAAAATAAGCGTCTAAAATTTCAAATTATTTAGATCTGTATAAAAAAAATTAAAATTCAAACACGAAATGAGGTTGTGACCGTCAGATCGGCTCATATCCAATACGAGCCGTTGGGCTTATATGTTCATATGAGCTAGTGAGCTAATCTCAACATTTTCCTACACACGATTGTGTACTATAAAACCATTCACTTTGGGTTGAGGAGCTTACAATTGGTCTTTGCTATTGGATGTGAAAGGGGATAGATTGCAATGCGTCATAAAAATCAAGATATATTATTTTGGATTTTGTGCGTAGTCAACGACCCATCATCTGATGGTAGATAATGTTGTGACCTCCTTATAATGGTCTTATTGTGTGTGTGTGTGGAGAGTGATGTTATATAACACTTTTATAATAATATAATGATACATTCTTTAAAATCCACGCTTGGGCTATTTGTTTGGCCCCACTTTCTGAACATACAATCTTTCCATTTTAATCAACAATCATCAAAAAATAAATTTTGAAAATACATCCTAAAAGTGTTTTTTTATTAAAATAGGTCATCTTTTTGGTGAGATGCTTGGATCTAAGCTTTATAAAGATTTTTTTTTTGCCTTTGCCAATTTTGTAGATGAATCATTAAGAAAAATTAAAAATGGATTTTGAGTTTGTAAAGATCTAGGACGGTCTAGGAGGGGGACTCATTTTGATAATATCTAAGATAGAAATTAAATTTTATTTTTTTGGAATTAATTGTTAGGTTGACAAAAGTTCCTGTACACAATTTGGGATCATACAAATGCCACAAACATTTTCAATACCTTGGGTCGATAATCCAGGAAAATGGAGAGATCGAAGAAGATGTCACACACAGAATTAGAGCTAGGTAGGCCAAGTGGAGATGTGCAACTGAAATTGTATGTAATCGCCGTATACCAATGAAGTTAAAGGATAAGTTCTATAGCACAACTGTGAGACCAGCTTTGCTTTATAGCACATAATGTTGGGCGGACAAAAAAAAATATACCCATAAAATGAGTGTAGTGGAGATGAGGATGTTGAGATGGATGAGTAGCAAGACAAGAAGAGATAGAATCTGAAATGAATCCATTTGGAAAAGTTTAGGTGTAGCACCAATATGTCATAAGATGGGAGAAAGTAGACTTAGGTGGGTTGGCCATGTGTGGCGTTGTTCCAGTACAACACTTATTAGGAGGTGCGAGTTAGTTCAAGTAGAAAGATTGAAAAGGGCAAGGGGCAGGCTCAAAAAGATATGGTTGGAAGTAGCCTGAAAAGATATAGGGACTAAAGGCTTCTCTGATGGTATAACCTTAAATAGAGCAGAATGACGGACCAAGATTCATGTAACCAACCCCAATTAATTGAAAAAAAGTTATAATGATGATGATGATAAATGCCAAAAATACGATTTTTTACAATTATGGTTTTATTTATTACAATGACATGGTGATATAAAATCACTCCCCCATATATATGTACGTATGTATATACGCTCAATAAAAATATGGAATGTATTGCATAAAAATCATAGTTTTTAAAAATATGAAAGTAGAAAATAAAAAAACCCAAATAAAAATATGTGACATTTCACTTCAATCAGCATCACAAGGTCATAAACAAAAAGAATTGCATATTCCATCAAACATGTATCATAAATGTCCACCAAAAAGCAAATTGCCATAGGACAACACAAATGAGGATAGAATCCATGGATTAAATACAAATGTTCAAAAAGATATGATGTAACCAAACCAAAATAAAAATTTATAGGGTATTCAATAGACACATGGAAAAAAAATCTATATAATATCTTATTAAAAGCACCATCGAAAGTATTAGTTCATAAAGCTGGTTAGTCTCCATTGATCTACATTTTAAAAATTTATTGCATATTTTATAAAACATCCAAATACGCAAAAAAAAAAGAGACAAAATAACAAATTATTTCGCTAAAATGTGTATTAAGGGAAATTTGAAGAGACATATGACTCTAAATATATAGAGTAGAAAATGCACACAAACATATTCACTCAAGATCATATAACAATCAAGTGCTTTTCATTAAATCATAAGTGTTCCAAGCAGGTTATAAGCAACTTATTTTGTTCACATCCAACCTTTTTTTTTTTTGGTGAATCAGTAGGGATATCGAGCCCCTACCCGCTTATTAAGAAGCCAAAAATATATATTACATGAGCAATTATACAACCCTGGGCAAGGGGATGCCAGCAATGTCAGATAAATGAAAGGCATTACAAAATCTTGGAGACGAGCATGCCACTCGGTTGCTCCATTCATAGAGACCGCTTCTTTGGCTAAAGAGATGCCAATCATATCAGTTTCTCTATAAACGTGTTAGGTTATCCACCGATGGTCAGCAAAAGATGCAAGAATAAATATACAGTTATCCAAAATTATGTGGGATCTCTAAGGGGGGCTGCAACGATGACTCTTAGAATCAACAAGAAGCGCGGAGTCGTTTTCAATGACAAGAGGTACACAGTTTAACTCCCTTGATAGAGAAATACCTTTCTCAATTTCAATGAATTCAGCTACGTTATTCGAAATAAAACCCAACAGAGCTGCAAATGCCATAATAAATCCACCTGCATCATTCATGATAATACCCCCATAGCCAGCATCGCCTAGGTTATGCTTGGAGTCCCCATCAATGTTAAGCTTAAAAAAGCCTAAAGGAGGAAGCATCCATGCCACATGGATGTGAATATGAGGAGCCAATGTCCAATGTTGGGTTAAATTGGAATCTATATTAGACTCAGAAGAATGGTAGGCCCAGTATTAATTTTTGCCAATGATCTGACCCAATGACAACTATGCCTTAGTACTTGCTCGCTAGGTGCATTTCCCCCACCATGAACCCGAGAATTCCGCTCCATCCAAAGGCTCCAAATAGTAATGGAAAACACAGTTCCAAACAAATTTCACACATGTAGATCAAAATCTAAATTAACCTATTCGACCATTAGGGTCACCGTGGTCTGCTCCTTGGGGAAGCACTTCCCAAATGTACTCAGAATGGATCTCTAGCTAAGCTTTAAAAACATGTATTAGACCACGATGTGGTTTAAGAGCTCCTCCTCATGAAAACATAAAGAACAAATAAAGGTTGAAGCAAGGCCCCTCGATTGAAGTAGCGATGAGTGGCTAACCTAAAATGTAAAGCTAACCAGGTGAACTATTTTGCCCTAGGGTGAGATGGTGTAGACCATAAGACTCTGAAATAAGATTTCACTGATGCATCCCTTTTAATATATTCCCAAGCTCTCCTAACCGAGAACAGACCATCCGCCACATGAATCCAAATAAGCTGATCCTTAAATGGGTGCATAGGTAGAACATGAGAAAGACCTTATGTGAGAGAAAGCCAGAAAAGGATGAAGGAAGATTCTATCTGAGAGGTGCCCTATCCAAAAAATCAAACACCTTTATAGTGATTGAAGAGCCAATAACCTAGATAGTGTATGTGCCATAGATCTACAACAATAACTTATTTAATAATCACGGGTCATCCAAGAAATCTATCTACCTCCTATTACCGACCACTCATCTAACATTATATTATAGCTTATTGATGCCCAAAATGAGTATTTAAAAAAGTGGATCGGTGACTTGAATCGGTCTCACCTGTACCTGTGTTAGATCGGTGGATCGGTTTGAGGAATCAACCGAATTGGCAAATTTTGTCCCAAAAGTTTTTCAAAAAATCATTATAAATCTCTAAAAGTAGTGTTATTTTAGTTTTTAAAATAAATTTGAAGCAGTGCACTATGTACTGTCATTACTTTGTAAAAATAGGTGAATATTGAGACGTTGTTTTGCTCTCTAGATGTTTGTATAATTATTCATAATAATATAATATTATAATATTACATTAAAATAATTTAAAAATATTAAAAAATAATTTCATAAAATAATAATTTCTCATAAAAAATGAAATTATTATCAAATATTTATTAGTTCGCTTTTCTCATCCAAAATTATTACAACCTAACTAACTACAATATTATGCACTGAAATTGAAATTGTCGGTTATATTTTATAATTATTTTACTATACAAATAATAACAAATCTAAAAGGTCTTAAAATATCATCTAATTTGAAAAGTCTTATGGACAAATATAAGAAAAATACATAATTTATAATACGAATAAATTAATAAATAAAATATAAAATTTTGTTATCCATGTATTATTATTAATTATGATATTATAATAAACATGATTAAAAAATTATTAGAATATGTACTAATTTTTGAAATAACACTTTAATTTCTCAAAAATCAAGTTTTTTAGGTTTTTGAAACAAATTTAGTGGAGGAGATTGTTAGTAGAGGGGGGGGGGGGGGGGGGGGGGGGGGGGGGGGGGGAGAGAGAGAGAGAGAGAGAGAGAGAGAGAGATTTCAAAAGGCCTCATTGTATGAATCCTATCTTCAAAATGATATCCCTAAATTTATATTATAGGCCACCATATTATAAAAGAAAGTGATATAGTTAGACTATTTATCCCTAGGTCAAGAAAAGTCTAACAAGAGCATTGATTTATGAGAGAAAGAAAACTAACATGTTCAATTTTCTCTCATGCTAGATATATGAGAGAGAGAGGGAGAGAGAGAACTAGCCATCAGTAGGCATGCCATCAAATTTCCTTCTAATAAACTGTAGGTAAACTTTGGTTGATACAAATAGGTCAAATGAGAGAGAGAAGTAACATGCACCGACGACTCACGCAAGGTGAGTGAGGTGAAATTTGTCCCACATTGAAGAATGAAAAAAGATTCTACGTGTATAAAACCCTCCGCATTACTTCCATGGTGTGCACGCATAAGAAGCGTGCGAAAAAGCATTATCTAAGTTGATTGGGGAAAAAGCATTATCTAAGTTGATTGGGGAATGTGATCCTGTTAGGGCTATTTATTACGACAAGTTACATTGTAATCTACTGTTGTCCCAATTTTTAATAAAAATTTTGAAAAATGCCCGACTTTAAACAAATAACAAGGTAAATAAATGCCCGAGTTTAAACAAAAAACAAGGTAAATGTGTTAGATGACGTCAATAATCAGTTGAATGATGTCATAGTTCATGGACTTAGCGATTTGTTGTGTTAATGCCCGACTTTAAACAAATAACAAGGTAAATAAATGCCCGAGTTTAAACAAAAAACAAGGTAAATGTGTTTGATGACGTCAATAATCAGTTGAATGATGTCATAGTTCATGGACTTAGCGATTTGTTGTGACCCTAACGATTTACTGTAGGGATGGATCCCGGATCCCGTTTTCTTTACACATCTAGGACCGGTTGGACAATGCTGATTCCGGATCAGGGTATTGAATTTTAAACACTACCCAGCACTGAATTTTTAAACACTACTCAAAACTATACGTCTCCATGTATGCGAGCAAATTCTTGACTTAGGCTACCTCTCCATGTATGTGAGCAAATTCTTAACTTAGGCTACGAAACTTTGGTATTGCATAAATACTTGTATGCGAGCAAATTCTTGACTTAGGCTACTTTTCTCCATGTATGCGAACAAATTCTTGACTTAGGCTACGAAACTTTGGTATTGCATAAATACTTATGTTTAAAGAATTTCACTAGTAGAGTTGATGGGTTAGAAATGATTTTCCGTGCCAATTTCAGCATGCCTGCCAGATTGAAGTCCATAACATGTCGAAGTCCCAAATCCCATCCTCTTGCTTCAAGCATAGCATCTTCTAATTAACCAAGTGTAGTCTCCTATTATCGGTAGTACTTGCCCAAAGGAAATCACCTTGCAACTTAACTATGATATTACAAGTACGCCTCGACAATATAAATTATATCATCAAGTAAATAGTTGATGCACTCATAACATACTTGAGCAACTATAGTCTCCCTACAAATGAAATGGATAATGCTTGCCAAGAGCCAATCTTGCCAAAGAACTTTCCAATTAAGTTTTGACAGTGCGAATGCCTCAAAGAACCATGAAATAAAGGCAACCTCAGATATCTGACAGATAGTTCACTAGTACCAAACTACAACACATTCACTATTAGAGTTTTTACATTGTCAGGAACACCAAAGAATATAGCCTTACTTTTATTGTTATTAACTCTTTGTCCAGTTGCCTTGCATAAATCATCCAAAATATGCCTCATAGAAAGGGCACCTTGACATGTAACATCATAAAAGATAAGAGCATCATCCACATAGAGAACATGATTGACTCTATAGTTGCAACCAGAAGGAAATGCAAGAGGCAAGGACTTATTAAGAAATAATTTATCAAGCATCCGATTAAGATAATCCATCACAAACAGGAATAAGAATGGTGGTAGTGGTTCACCTTGTCGAAGACCGTGCTTGCTTCTAAAATAACCACAAGAGAACCATCATGCATAATAGAGAAAGAAGGGGTAATGATACATAACTATGCCAAAGAAACGAAGATAGTTGCAAATCCCAATGCATGAAGTCTATCAAGAATGAACCTCCAGGACACTATGTCATATGTGCTACTTAGATCCAGCCGAAGGCACATTTTTGGTCTAGTTGAAACTCTATGGCATAAGGAAACTAACTCATTAGCCGTGAGAAGATTATCAGTGATCAATTTGCCTTTAAGGAAAGTCGCTTGACATGAATGAATTAGACCATCTAGCACCTTCTCTAATCTGCATGCAATTATTTTGCTGATAATTTTATATAACACATTACATAACCCAATTGGTTGAAAATATTTCATAGTCATAGGGCAAGAAATCTTAGAAATCAAATAGATAAAGATAGAATTCATTTCTTTTAGAAATTTGGCCTTTCCAAAGAAATCTTTAAGGGTAGAATTCATTTCCAAGGAATTTGTTCAAATCCAACTTTTATATACAAAGAATGGAACACCTTGGGTATGTGATTATGAAGTCTTTAATGGGTCATTTGGGACCCTAACATATGTGATTAATGGGTCATTTGTATATCCAGGTTTTGATGGTCTAAGGTCGTTTGGGTGTAGTTTTTGAAATCATATATTGGATATCCACATCCTCAAAACTACTCATATCCAATATTTTCTCATTCTAAAAAAAACTTAGAATGAGCAAATGCAAGGTTTTGGAAAGCTATATTTGCATTGGGGCACGTGCCTCCTCCTTTTTTATTTTCTCCCTCCCTCCTCACAATAATGGTATTATTCTATAGTTATAATATTTTATATTTAATATTTACTATTATTATTGTTATTATTATCATCATCATCATCATCATCATTATTATTATTATTATTATTATTATTATTATTATTATTACAATTATTATTATTATTTCAAATATTTATCATAAAATATCATCAACATTATGAATATTAGTATTAATATAATATCATAAGATATAATATCATTATATTCTATTTAATATTATGTTGATATATTAATATCATATTATGCGGATATGAAAATATTTTATATTTTATTATAATATTTATTAGTATTGTAATATTATGTTAATACTAATAAAATGGAATTAAATTATTATATAATTATTAATTATGATTATAGTATTTATGTGAAATTTTTTTGTTGTTGTTGTTGTTCCAAACATTTATCATGAAATACCTTTAACATTATTAATATTAGTATTATAATATTATAATATAACAGTAACATATAATATCATTATATTAATTTAATAAAATAATATTATAAAAATATTATGATATTATAATATTTATTAATATTATAATATTTGATTAATACTGATAAAATAGAATTAAATTATTATAATTGTGATATTATAATATAGTTGCAATATTTATGTGTATTATTATTATTATTGAATTCATTAAAGTGCTTACAAATAATATTTTTGAATTTATTCAAGTGTTTCGACACTTTCATATCATCTCTCATCCTTAAAGAATATAATTTTCTTTTTAATAAAATTAGATTTGTGTTGAACTTTGTTTGATTCAAGCTTTGTAGCTTTACCCATATATATGCCACCTTCTTTTCTCCGTCTATATTAAATAGTATTTCATTTGCTAAATACAAGTGGATTATGGCCAGGGCCTTCCTGTCTAATTCTTCCCAATCATCATCCTTCATATTTTCTGATTTATTGGATTTTTCTTGTAGTGTTTTATGAAGGCCTTGTTGCCTTGTTGTACTAATATATCATGAATTTTTATTTTTCAAAGTTCAAAATCATTTCTTCCATCAAACTTCTTTACTTAAAATTTGCAAGTAGCCATTTTTCCAAATTACTACACACTTCTTTTAAGCTCTGATGCAACTTGTTAGGAACCAAGGCTACATCGATTATCCTGTGTTTCAGTGAACCCCACTACACAAATCTAATACCTTGAAACCACCAATCACTGGTAAACTGATTCCAATAAATCCGACATCCTAGAATCGAATAAATGGTGTAGTAAATTTTGTATACATATGATGAAATCAAGAGAAATTAAAATAGGAAACCTAATAGCACAACCGCACAATACAAATCATAATCAAAGCACCATAAACACACAATATACATGGTTCACCCAAAATTGGACTGCATCTACCGACAATCGGTAAACAAATGATTCACTACTAATAGAAGAAATTTACAAATTTGTGAATTTTGTATGGTAAAAAAAGCTCAAATTGATTTTCCTACCATAATACCATCACCAATCAACTCCTTGCTACGTTTATGTTAACTAACATCGTCATCGCAAGGAAATCATGATAAAATCCGACCCAATACAAAGGCACAATGGTGCTCGAGTTTGTGCAAGAAACCCCCAATCTCTACCTCCCAAAACTTCTCTATACTTTTCTTGCTTTTTCTATATCTAAAATTCATTTTTATGGGCCTCCATAAAATGCTCTCTTCACATGATGAAGTTAACCCTAAATAAAGAGAAGATACCGAGTCTTTTTTACATCACTTTCCAACAAAATATACCTCATGAAATGACAAACCCTTGGCTATCTAAACTCACCATGAAGACCTTTTCTTTTCTTTTCTTTTAGATTTTCCCACAATGCACAAAAGAAAATTTTGATTGCAATAAAGCTTTATTTCATCTTCTCATGCTCATATGAGCCAATTAGAATATTTGTTGATTGAAGCTATCTATTTTTTTAACCAAACCAAGCTTAGTCATTTATTTTCAAGAACCTCGTGCATCCATCCTTAACGATCAGCATAAATTTTTTCCAAAATCATTCAACATCACCCATAACCCTTCAACTTCAAATAACAGCTTCAAACTGGGTTTGTAACACAGGTTAAGGCCGTAGGCTAGGCTGTGCCGAACTTAGTAGGGTAGAACATTTTTGGCACTGGGTCTATCCCCAAATTTTTTTTAGAGTAATGATCCTATGAGACCTTCTCACATCCATGTTTGTAGGATCCCAAAGGATCATCATTAAATTTGGCACAGATCTCTAAAAAAGTCAAGTCCCACACCCAATTGATAACTTTTATAGAGATCTGTGTCAAATTTAATGGTGATCATTTAGAGTCCTACACACATGGATGTATGAAAGTCTCATAAGATCACTACTCTTTTTTTTATTCTTAGAAACTTTGAGAAACTTTCTACATTTATAAAAAGACCGGGCCGTTTGGGTATGTTCTTTTGGGTTCGGGTCTCATCATCAAAAATTCCAGCCGATCCCGGGCATATCCCAACCCAAACCCAGCCCGCTAATCTTCTGGCATTAGGTCCAACACGAAATTTATTTTCGTACACTTTAAGAAATTCCTATATTTATAAAAGGACCATCCCAGCCCGGCCCATTATTTTTGGTTCAGGCCTCATCATCACGAATTCCGCCTGATCCCAAGCCCACCTTACATGGTTCATGTTCAGTCCGGGCCAAGACCGAACTCGGCCCGCTAACTGCCCTATCCTATAGCATTGTTAACTTAACCATCCCATTGAATAAGTTTTGTGGCCTCTCCCTGTAGTGTTGAGGAATAGCAAAAATGCCCCAGGCGTCGTTGCGGCTCTCAGCTTCCCTAAGCCCCACCCCTGTTTCCTCTCATCAAAAGCTTCCTCCGCTGCCATGCCTCACCACCCCCTTGAGCTTGAGGTTGAGCTTGAGGTTGAGCTCGAGATTGGGCTTCACAAGAAGAAGAGGTTTTCTTTCAAAGGATTTTACCCTGAAATGCCGTCGCCCTGAGTACTTTGAACCACAGAAATTCACTCCACCTGCTGATAACTCCTTCAATGGACAGTCGTCTGGTCTCTCTCTCTCTCTCTCTCTCTCTCTCTCTGTTTTATATATTTTGTTTGTCTTTTCGGGTAGGGAACCATGAATATTTGAGGTCTCATGTTCCTTTGTTTAGTATCTCTTTTTTTGTCTTCCGTTTCTCTATTGGTGTTATAACTACCGACTTATGCTTTGTTTTGAGAAAAATGGCAGATAACTTCACTTCTTGAGATTTATTGTCATTTTTTTCACAGAGACGATAGTGCAGTTTTTGGATATCTATGATAGCAGCGAGCATATTGGCAAAATTCCTTTTTTGTATGTTTTTTTTACAGAGTCTGCGATGCTTTGTGGTTTTTGTCTATTGATGATTACTTTGAGAAATGCATGGAATCCTTCATTTCTTTGTGGAGGGGATAACATCCATGGCTAAAAGAGGCTTCCTGGGGCTTGTGTTAATATCATTAATAAAACCAGGCACGTTTGTCCTTTCGGCTCATTCAGTAGGGCTGAAGTGGCTTTCATCCATGAGTTTCGAAATGCTATCTTTCGAATAAGCTTCACTTGAAGTTCAAACGACCAGTTGTCCAAATTTTATGGTTTAACATGAATATAAATGATCTTTGTGATTATGCTGAGAAAACTTTGAGGTAATGATCACGTTGGGCCATGTCAACGCATTTGAGTGTAGAGTCAGTCGCTTAATGGGGGGTGACGAGGCAACTTACAATGAGAATTGCATACCAATCAGTGTGATGCAAACACTATGCCGTGCTGACAACATGCATATGTGCATGCTCGAGTGTGAGGTGTTATCTGCCCATTTGGGATACTAAAGCTACTGTTGGTAGTTTCCTGTTTTTTTTTTTTTTTGAGGAGAATGTTAACTTTTGTATTGATAATAAAATATTTACATGAAAATAAATCTACTGACGGCAGCCCACATATTGGGTGCTCAGCTACACTGAATATTGAAGTGCAGAAAGAGCAAGTTTGCTTAAAGGGGGGAGAGGGAGAAATTCCCAAGTAAAAAAATGCTACTAATAACTCATTTAAAGCGAAAGCAAAATTAGGGGCAGTTGAAGCCTGACAGCATAACAGTTTTACAATCCAGAGAGAATATTTAGAGGAATTAGGGGTAGGGGGAGAGAAGAAGTGTTGCTAGTGAGAAATTGGTGGCTGTCATCCTGAGGATCTGATAATTTGAGGATAAAAGTGCTGAGCCTGATGGGGGTGAAGTGGTGATTCTGAGCCAGCTGTGTGAATGCTTTAATCCTGTGGGCAGATTGTTGATGAGCTTGTTCACCATCCTGCAGGCCTATGACGCAGCAATCCTTCGTGACACCAATCTGGCCGGAAATTACCAAGTGTGTGAAGAGGGAGAGTTGAGAGAAACTATATAATTCTTTGTTCTCTCATAGTAGGGAGAAAGAGGCGAGAGAGGTAGCTAAGGGAATAGCACATAAGCTTGTAAGGGTGAATTTTTATGAGGAAGAAGTTATGAGGGGGGAAGAAAGAGAAGAGAGTAGGAGGGAAGAGAGGAGTATATGGGGATGAGGCGAGACAAGTATAAAGAAAAAAGAGACAAAATAAAGTTAACATAACTCCTAGAGAGAATCCTAGGGAGGATAGGAGGTTAGAGGAAGAGGAGGGAGGCAGGGTAGAATGAAGAGAGAACCTCAACTTTGTTTTTTTCTACTTTTTTTTTTGCCCCTTTCTTCTCTTCTTTATCCCCCCCCCCCCCCCCCGGTCCCTTTTTTTTTGGGGGCTTCTGAGTGTGGATGGGGGTTTCAAGAAGAATCGAGAAATTAGGGAGTTTAGGGAGGATGAGAGTCAGAGAAGTAAGAGAGGAGAGAGGCCTTTAGAGATTATGAGGAGTAGATTGTGCACCTTGGCCCCAAATTGATGCTTCTTTTGCTAGGCAGTCAGCTTCTGGATTGGCCTCTCGAAAGATTAATTTGAAGATCACTTGTGGCATTGTGCCGCACAGAATATTGATGTGCTCAAAATGGAGAATAGCCTCCAAGGTTCCTGCTGATGAGTAGCCCAATGGATTCTATTTCTGGAGTCTGACTCAACTAAGATCCCTTCGGCAGGAGGCCCCATCGATGCCACACATTTGAGGCCCTCGAGTAAGGCTAGAGCCTCCGCATAGGTGGAGTCATTCATTCCTTTATATTAAAAAAATGCCTATATGGTTGCAGATGGATCTGCAAGCTGCCCTCCTATTCTAGAGGGTTTTGGGTTCCCTAGAGAAGATATGTCTATGTTTGGTTTCAAGAAGCCGGGTGGTGGGGGAGCTCATAGAGCGTTGGGTCTGATGGTAGGGGGGATAAATTAAGAATGCACTCCCAATTTGTCAAGAAATGAGAGATTGAGATGGGACAAAGGTTGGAATTGTTTTAGCGCAAAAATAATTTAGGACATAAATGGTTTCAAAAACTACATGCTGACTTCTAGGGTTCCTCTAATAATTCTTGCATTTTGCTCAACTCACAAACTTCATAACAGAGCTGCTATGGATAGATGCCAAAGTATTTTCCCATATTTTGAGAATGGGGGGAAGAAGGATTCAAATAGGTTAGTGAGGGTCAAGGGAGTAACCCATTGGAGGCCAAAGAGTTTGAGAAGGGATGACCATAGACCTAGGGAAACCTCACAATGGATGAAAAGATGAGGGATATTCTCCTCTTTTTGCATAAAAAAAATACATCAATTGGGAAGAGAAACCCCTCTATGATGAAGTTGATCCAAGGTGAGTGTTTTGCCTTGAAGGAGGATCTAAATGAAACCTTGAACTTTATGGGAGATAGGTAAGGACCATGTTTTGTTGAGGAGGGGGTGGGGGTTCATATTAGGGAGCAGGGAATTATAGAAGGAGGACACTGAACAACATCCCGAAGAGTTGGGAGACCAAATTTGGGCATCTTGTTGAATGAAGGGGCTGAAAATGGGTGCAAGAATTTGCAGAAGGGAAGTGAAAGAGATTAATTCTTGGTCTGAGAGGTTCCTCCTAAATATTGGGGTCCAAACAAGGTTGGACCCATTGAATTGCACATAGTTAGCAATGAGTGCTGCTTGATTTGTTGTGAGTAAAAAAAGAGAGTGGAAGGATATCTTGAGAGGGGAGTGGCCAATCCAAAGATCAGTCTAGAACTTGATTCGCGGACCATTACCTAGCCTAAATCTGGTGCGATTGAGGAAGGCAGCTTTTGTGGAAGGGATGCTCTTCCAAGCTCCTGAGGACCTATGAGGGGGGATTTGGGCAGCCAGTCTTTGTTACCCAACCCATATTTAGAGCTGATTACCTGTTTCCATAGAAGGGGATGTGGGGAAGAAAACTTCCACCACCATTTTCCCAATGGGGCAAGATTTGTGGTTCTCAAGCTTTTTATTCCTAGGCCGCCAAGTTTTATTGGGATGCAGATCTTTTCCTAGGCGATTAAAAGGTATTTTTTGGAGCCCTCCACTCCAGACCAAAGGAAGTCTCGTTTTTCCAGGCCTTGATTAATCGAGATAGGATTTGGAATAAAGACATTGAGTAGATGGGGATACTGGCGAGGGTGGCTCTTATTAAAATGATTCTACCCCCAAAGGATAGGAACGTCCTTTCCCAGAGGCAAACTTCTATGAAAATTTCTCTATCAGATTGTCCCATAGATGTTTTCTAGGTTTTACTAAGCAAAGGGGCAGACCTAGGTATGAGGAAGGAAGGGATTCTATGGAACAACCTAAGCAGAGTGCTAGACTCTCGAGTTCTGAGTTGTCGACCAAAACCCCTGGCATTTTGGTTTTGGCAAGATTTACTTTCATTTAGGTCAGGAGTTCAAAGGTTCTAAGGAACTGCCATTAGCAGCCTACTTGGTTAGCATTGGCATCACAAAATATGGCTGTATCGTTTGCATAGAGGAGGTGAGAGGCTATTGGACCAGATGGGGAGGAACAAAACCCCTAGAGATGACCCCTATCATACAACTTAGAGATGGTTCTAGAAAACAACTCATTTATAAGTGTGAAAAGGCAAGGCGAACGGGGATCACCTTGCAGGAGCCCTCTTTTAGCATGGAAGGATCCTTCGGGGTGCCATTTTGGATATACAGGCTCGGTTCCAGTTTCTCCTACGGGGATTAAAACCCATATGACTTTGGATGGAATCTAAGAGTTCCCAGTCCATTTTGTCGTATGCCTTCTCCCAATCTAATTTTATAATCAATCTTTTCTAGCCTGATAGGGACCTAGAGTGAATGGCCTCATGAGCTATTAGGGCGCCATCTAAAATTTGCTTGTTACACACAAAGGCAGATTTTGTTGAGGAGATGACTGAGTGCTAGACCTCCTGAAAGTGGGAGGCAAGTGTCTTTGCAAGGATTTTATACGAGGAGTTGAGAAGGCTAATTGGGCGGAAGTCCTTCAATCTATGGGCGCCTTCTACTTTTGGGACTAGAGCAATAAAGGTGGAATTTAAGGTTGAATTGAGTCTACCTCCATGAAAAAACTCTTCAAAAGAAGGCTAAAACGTTCGGGGATGTAGTGTCCTATAAATTTTGGAAAATTGCTATTGGAAATCCGTTCGGTCCTGAGGCCTTGTCTTTGAGCAGATCAAAGACAACTCTGCGAATTCCTTGATGGAAAAGGCCTTGCTAGGCTATGAGATGCTTCTTGGGAAAGGGGTTTAAACCCCTATCCCAAAGCAGGGCGAGGGTGAGAAGGCCTAGAGAAAAGATTTTGAAAGTATCTTATGAAGAGGTTCTTTATTTTGGGCGGGGGGCGGCTGGGAATAATAGTTTGGACCTACCGAAACTTGGGTAATTAAGTCCCCCCTATGTCTAGAGCTGGCTGTCTTGTTGAAGAAACTAGTATTTCTGTCCCTCTCTTTGAGCCATTTGATTTTAGAGTGTTGGAATCAATACGTTTCTTCCTGCTTTAGAATTTGGGCTAGATTTGCTTTAGCCTGATATCTAGAGTCTCTTTCATGGGAATATGAGGGCGAGTTTCTTCTACTGCATCTAAATCTGACAATGTGGACGTCTGGGCTCTTAAAGGATCCTTAAAGTTTGAAGGCAGATTTCGGTTCCACTGTTTCAGAGAAGCTTTAAGTATTTGAAGTTTTCGGGTTGGCCTAGATCCAGCCCAACCAGAAATTGAAGAAGAGGACCAAGTGGAAGAGAACAAAGGGGCAAAGGATGGTTCTTCCAACCAAAAAAGCTCGAATTTGAACGGTTTGTTTGAATAGGGAATTGGGTTGGTGTCTTAAAGGATATGCTTATGGTCTAAGGTGGCCTTCGGGAGGGCCCTAGAGCAAGATCCTGGGAAAGAGGATTCCTAGGTTTGGTTGACAAGGAAGCGATCTATCTTTGTAATTGTAGGGATAGGGGCATGATTGGACCAAGTAAATGATGCCCATGAGAGAGGGATACTTTTGATGAACTCTGAGAAGGCTTTCATAGATGCGGTCAGACGACCACCATTTGATTTCTCATGAGGCCACATGACTGCGTTGAAATCGCCACCCAGAAACTAGGGGATGTGGGGAGGAGCAACAGAGAGTGTAAGTTCTAGCCATATATTTTCTCTAAGAACCGGGCTATTAGGGCCATAGACAAAGGTGGACCTGAAGAGGAAATTGTCGAAAATTCGATGAAAGGAAGTGGTTATAGAAAAATCCCGGATTTGGGACGAAATGCCATAGAGGACAATTGGGTTCCACATAACCCAAATGCCCCTAGAGGCGTCCTGAGAGTCTTAGACTACTCAAGCATAGGGGCTTTGTCCCCAAATTTCCTTAACCAATGCGAGGTCAGGGGAGGGAATTTTAGTTTCAAAAACTGCTAGGATATCGGGGAATTGAGACATTTCTAGGGAGTGGACAACACAACATTTAGCATGGCTGCCAAGTCCTTTGATATTCCAACAGAGGACCCTTATCGAGGTGAGTTTGGGTGCTGAGAGGATTTCCTAGTGGATCTCCTGTTTTTAGGGCAAGGGGTAGGTTGTAAGGGAGGGAGATCAATTGGGCTGAGCTCCTAGGGGTATCATAGTTCACCCTAGAGTGAAGTTTGGTCAATTCCTTAGATCCTCTATTAGGCCTTGTAGAGGAGATTACCTGAGGTGCACTCGCTGCAGTGCTATGGTGCGACGAGATTCTTGAGATGTCTCCTGAGAATGCAAGGTCACAGTTGTCAATCATGTCTGCCATAAGGGGCTCGGCCCAGTCTATTCTTTCTAACTCCCTTGAGTCAGCCGATACAGTGGACTGGATGTCGGAGTTGAATTCAGGGTTTGGGAGAGAGTTTTGTGTGAGAGGAGAAATTGAGGTTCCTGGGAAGGGATGAACATGAGCTAGGAAAAGAGGGGCCTTTTCAGGGGAAGAGCAAGATGGGGGGAGGGAAAAGTAGTTCAAGGGGAGGATGCATGGAGGAAGGCTCCCTCACGAAGCCTGAGCAGCGTTAAGTGCAAGTCTCATCTCGAGAAGGATAGGGACCGAATCATTGAGGTCTGAGAACTGGAGACTGGTACCTGGAGGGTTAGGTAAGGAGGAGGTGAAGGGGTAAGAGGGAGTGGGGTTATCAGGGGATGACTCTGAGAATACAAAGGGGGAGTGGAGAGAAGTGTAGGGGTAGGGAACCCATAGCAGCTTACATATTGGGGGTGGGGGAGAGGGGAAGGATGGCGGTGTGATTGAGATTCTAAGGAGGAGGGGTTATTGAAGGTGGAATGTAGTTAGGAGGATTTGGTGAAGGACGCGACCTGCTAGGATAGGAAGGCCGCTGCTTTTCTTGGTGAGGCATGGGGGAGGATGTGTAGGGATTGAAGGGTTCGAGAGGGAGGGGTAGAGTAGGAGGGGCATGGGAAAGACGATAAGGGTGAGGAGAGGAGCTGTTGCTGGAGTAAGGGAAGAGGGCCAAGAAGGGGTTAGAGATAGGAGTGGGGGGAGTATATAGGAGGGGAGACCGGAAAAATGAGAAGTTTCTTGGTAGGTTTCATTGAGGATGGCCGAGGTTTCTGTGGTTGGTGGTGATGGTGAAGAGTCAGTAGGGGGTGTAAGTGGAGGAGGAAGAAAGAGGCTCAGGGAGAGGTTTGAGGGTTGGGTCTTGGGAATTGGAGAAGTTGAGCCAGGTGTCAAAGAAAGGAAAGGAGAGGGGTCAAAGAATGATGGCTGAGATTTTAATGCAGCCGTCCTTGGAGGATGGGAAGGAGAGGGAAAAGGTGGTGGAGGTGGCACTTGAGCATGTGGAAGACATGTGGAATTGGAAAAGAGATGCCTGAAGGGGGGATTATGGTTCCTAGTACCAGGGTCATTTAAGATATGCAATTCTTTTTCAAACATTATCATGGTATGAAAGCAGCAATCAGTGAGGCTGGGTTTTGTCATGCTATTTTGAAATTTTGCGTGATTATTTGTTGTGCCTTACCATTAAGCACTACTTTGCTCTACTTCTAAGTTCTAATATAGTCCCTCTAAAATCTTTCTTTTCCTTTTTGCAATATCTTGATGTGTAGGATTTAGAATTTTCCTCAGATATCATAAGTCTTCTGGTATCGCTGCTGTAGTCTCTCATTCATTCTCAGTTAATGGAAGCTGTATCTGCACAGTCAATATTTACGAAAATTGACCTTGTAGGTGCTTCTTTCTTTTCTAGATGATTAAGTTTGGCTGATTACTTTAGGTAGCATGATCTTGTTAATAAAGTTTATACCTCATGAACTTGGTGTTTAGTCATTGATAATTAGCAGGGGAAAATTAGACAATATTATATTGTGTACAATATAATGGTTCCATGCTACTTTTGTTATTATCTGTAAATTATTTCATCATCTTGCCTATCTTTCTTGAAATTTTTGTTTCTGGTAGGTTGTTCTTTCCTCATTGTCATTTTTGCATTAGGTTTTCCCTGTTCCCAATTTTTTCTCCATTTTGGTTTAAAAAAAGTGTGTTTATTTTGCTAGGCTTTCTTTGCTGCACCTGTGGCTAGTTATTATTAATAAGCACATAATATTTCCAAATGAGTTTGTCTCTTCAGAGATAATACATATTTTGGTTTTAATAAATGCTATTGGTGTATATTCAATAAATGAATTATCTCTTGATACTGTTGTACTTGGAATATTTCCATTATTTTGCTAACTTATATTATGAATCTAACCATGTGCAATTATTCATACACTTGCCAACACTAAGGACCTGTTTGGATTGCTTGAAGTTGCGGATAGTGCTGAATTATACTCATGGGCTTCATCATGATTGGTTCAGTGTTCTTTTCTATAATGTTCAGCTGATTTTGTATGATAAAGCAGAATTTGGGGGATGGGGTAAAACCATAAAAACCTGTTTTATTCTCCCATCTGCAATAATGGAGTGCTGAGCGGTGACTAACACGCACAACCCAAACTGGCTGTAATATGCAATATTTATCAAAACTTCAAAATTTACTCTGCGTGCACCATACTTTTATCGTAATTATTTATTGGTAATGAATTTATTATGCTTTTTGGCAAAAAGATAACTCTGTGTCTGTGTCACACACCATAGTTAAGTGTCAAAAAAATAGAATGTTATAAATGGAGAGTCATGAAACCCAATTGTAATTCGTAGAGTGCCATTTTCAATTGTTGGTGCATCCTTTTTCTTGTATAGGAGAAAAGTTGACATCTAGCTTTTCGAAACTTGAGAGCGCCATTGCATTTATTGCCTTTCTGCAACCAGTTATGTCTGTCATTTCTCTGATTTTTGTTTGGCAATATTTAATAGAATTGGATCATAATTTACTGATAGTGAGAATATCATCCTGGTCCACTGTCAAGGATGGTAGAAATTGAGAGTTTCAGTTTGTTTTTGGCTGAATATTTTATTCAAAATCAATAAATGAACTCGAAAATCGTTTTGCAAGCATATTTTGATGAATCATGAATGTTTTTACCTTTTTTTCTTAATTGCTTCATTTGAGGTCCATTACACCTTTGAATGTTGTAGTGTCACTGATCGATCAATTTCATTCCAATGTACGAAATTTAATCTTTGAGATTTTTTATGAGGTTTCATATAATGAGGATATTTAGATCTATTAATTATCAAAAAGGAAAAAGATGGATGTTTAGATCTCTTTGTTTAATGTTTCATTTTAAGTTGGGCTTCATAACCATTGTGTGGTTCTTCTTTTTGCATGTTCTCTACCATGCCTTTACATGAATGTCATCGTTTGATTGATTTTTTCTTGCAGGGTTGTCAGGAAGGGTGTATGTTGGTCACTCTATCTTCAAAGGAAAAGCAGCACTAACAATAGAGCCAAAAGCCCCTGAATTTACTGCTTTAGAAGTACGTTGAAGTTGTTCTATTTCATTGTAAGATCTCAGTTCTATTTGGACCTTGGCTGCTGAAATTGCAACAACTTTGTGCTGTATAGGGTTTTCTCTAAATTTTTTCTTGCACGGAAATTCCAGTTTTTTTTTTTTTTAAGAATGCTGTTATACTTATGAAGAAGTAAGTCATTGGGCACTTATGTTATTATTACTTACTTCTACAGTCAGGAGCATGCAAGGTTGTAAAGGATGGTTCGATCCTTCTTCAGTTTGCTCCCGCAGTTGGTACTCGACAATATGATTGGAACAGGAAGCAAGTATGTCCTTCCTCTTTTTCTTGTCATGTTTTTTAATTAATGCGAAGCTTAATTTTCAATTAGTCAATGTCTTTCTTTCTCTTCTGCCATGCATTTTGTGTGGTTCTCCATAATAGCAAGTGGGGAAGTTTTTGGATCTTTTGTTTTGGCTTTTCTTTTCTCTTTGAATCTACCATTTAAAGACTCTCCAAAAGTCCGTGTTGGCAGCAGAGTCTTAAAATTGAAAGCGTTTTTTATTTTAGATGCCAAAAGATTTCCTTTTCCCGCTAGAGGATACTATCCATTTCCTCCCTTGGGCAAAATACATACTATGGATTCTTCTCAAATTTTGGGGATGTAATCTTTCAACCCATAGAATAATCGTGGCAAAAAAAAAAATCCAAAATAAACTCTCTATGCACTAGCAAAAACTTATGTTTCAAGATTGAGTAGAGACCATGCAATTTTCGAAGGGCTAGATCGAAGTGTTAGAAAACTTAAAATTCAAAATTTTTTTTCTTTTAAAAATAATCATTTAGTGATTATTATGTGTTTCTGAAAATTTTAGTCTAAGAAAATTCTAAGAAAATTATCCTACGTACGTGTTTTGAGTGAGGAAGAGATACACAATATGCTCCCACAAAGCATAGTATATGCGCTCATTTTAGATATCAAACTGGTTGAACTATGATGGTTAGAGATGCCACTCATCCTTGTTTCTTGTCTGACTTTATGGAAGAAAGTTTCCACCTCTACAACTAGGTATCTTTTTATCACCTTCAAAAAGAGGTGATCTGGCTGTGGACCTCTTTCCTTCAAAAAAAAAAAAAAAAAAGAAGAAAGAAAAAAAAAGGAAAAGAGAAAAATAGGAAATGTGGAGGTGGAGGTGGACATGCTAGCCAAGGAAGAAAAAATGCTGAAATAAGTTAACATTTCTAAAAAAAAACGACATGCTAGCCAAGGAAGAGTGGTGTAGTTACAGCTAGTCCAATTCCACTTGCATCAGCATATATGTTTCCTCTTTCTTCTTTCTCTTATTCTCCTCTCTGTTTTCTTTTGCTCCTCCTTTTTTCTTATTTGTGGATATGTCTTTCATCATTATCATCATCATTTGAGCCTTTTCCCAACTATTTGGGGTCGGTGATACAAATCCTGTTTTCCCACTCCACTCTATCAATGGCCATACCCTCAGTTAAACCATAGGTCACTATATATCTCTTCTCACTACTTCCATCCATGCCCTTTTGGGCCATCCCTCTTTCCCTTTTAGAGCCTTTCACTTAAATCAAATCACCCCTCCAAACTGGTGTTGTTCTAGATCGACGTTGCATATGCCCAGACTTATTTAAAATGCATGTAAACAATAGGGGAGTGGATGAATACAATTTGATAACATTGTATTAGTCTATACTCTTGAATACAATTGATAACAGATCCTTCCTATCATGAAAATTTGGTTTCTTATGTCTATAAACAATAGGGGAGTGGATGAATACAAGCATTTTGTTAGTACTTGTGCATATATTTTATTAGATCTTTTTGTTAGCATGATATTCGTATGATTGCTTACAGGATTGGGACTGTGCGTTGTGTTAAGATTGAGAGGGAAGAGAGAGAGATATAAAGAGTAACATTCAAGCACAATATAGACTAGATACATATTTTTCCACACTCTACAAATCATAGGGCAATGTGCCCTCTATATGCACAGATTCCTATGGGGGTTATAGTATTGGTAGGTGAACTTGCAAAAGAATTAGAACCATTACATCAGGAGTTAAAATCAAGAGTTATAATAACTGTTACAGCAGGTTCTAATGGGCATGAGGTCCATTATTCATTGGAGTTGGAGGTTTTAATGGGCGTGAGCCCATAACACCATAATAACCACTATATGAGACCCATTACACTTAGGAGTTACGACTGGTACATAGGTTTTAATGGGCAGATAACGGTTTCTACACTCCCCCTCAATCTGGATCTTATATTTCATAGATGCCCAGCTTGCCCAAAGTATCCTTTAGTTGAACTTGATTAGAGGCCTTGGTAAGTATGTCTACCATTTGATTCTCAGATCGAACAAACGGAGTACATATTGCCTTTGAAGTGACTTTTCTTCGACAAAGCGGCAGTCGACCTCAATATGTTTGGTTCTTTCATGAAATACAAGATTCAGGCTTTTATAAATTGCCACTTGATTATCACAATGTAGAGGAATGGGAGTTGATACTTTAACACCCATCTCTTGAAGAAGAGAGCATATCCAAATTATTTCACATGTAGCACTTGCCATTGCTTAATATTCAGCTTCTGCTGAATATTGAGCTACAACCATTTGCTTCTTACTCTTTTAAGTGACTAAATTACCACCCACTATCATAAAGTAGCTACTAGTAGATCGTCGATCAAGAGAATAACTGGCCCACTCCGCATGGCAGAAACCTTGTATATCAAAATGACCTTGATTGGTATAAAATAGCCTTCTCACTGGATCAGATTTTAAATATCATAAAATGAGATAAACTGCTTACACTTGATGGGAGCATGGTGCGTGCATATACTAACTTGCTACTATTACAACATATGCAAAGTCTGGACATGTGACAGTCAGCCCACTAATCTTAAATATACACTAGGGTTACTCTGAGGCTTTGACTGCTGATCATACAATTTGTGATCAACCTCTATAGGAGATTCTACTGGTTTGGCTCCCAGCATTTCTATGTCATTGAGGAGATTAATAGTATATGTCCTTTGAAACAAAAAATTCCTTGTTTAGACTTAGCCACCTCCACAAGATCCTTGGACCTTGATGTCAGAAACACCCCCAAGAACTCTTTCACTATTTGAATTTTGTTATCATTATTTCCTGTGAGCACAACATCATCAACATACACTATCAGTAGAATAAGACTCTCTTTTAACAAATACAAAATGATAAAAAACATTCCTTTGAAATCCGAATTGACATATTGCTGTACTGATTTTTGCGGATCAAGCCCGAGGTGACTGTTTGAATCCATATATCGCTTTCCTCAACTTGCAGACATTCCCTTTCTCCCCTTGAGGATAAAACCCAGGTAATTCCATATGCACTTCCTCTTGCAGATCTCCATGGAGAAAAATATTCTTCACGTCTAGTTGGTGGGGTAGCTATTTCCTATTTGTGACAATAAATAAAAATACAAGTATTGATTTCAACTTTTCCATTGGAGCAAAAGTCTCCATATAATCAACCCCATATAATTTTGTAAAACCCTTAGCCACTAGATGATCTTTGTATCTCTCAATCGAACCATTCGGTTTGTGCTTCAAGGTATACCCATCTGCATCCTAGCACATGTTGTCCTTTTGGCCGATCAATTATATCCCAAGTTTGATGCTTCTCTATGGCAGTCATTTCCGCAATCATGGCTGCTTTTCATTGTGGATGAGCCAATATATCTGCAACTTTGGTGGGAATAGAAATAGATGAAGTAGATCAAAGGTATGCACAAAAAGAAGGTGAAAGTGAAACATAAGAAACAAACTTACTGATCAAATGAGAAGTAAAAGATCTTTTTTTTTTTTGTCCTTATTGAAATTGGTAAATTGAATTAAGAAGATATAGGGGTCAACGAGTTGGGGTTGATTGTTTACAGTAGACTTTCCCTTGTTCCTTTCTCGGGTGTATTTATTTACATGTTTCTTAGTAGATTCTGCATGTTCCTGGGTTGGATTATTGAAAGTATTTGTGATCATTGGAAGCGGAATAGGATTGTTGGGTGGCATAGTGGATAGTGAATCTCTTTATGATTAAAAAGAGGGTATATTCTCAAAGAATGTAACATCTTTTGCGACATATTTCCTTTTAGTTTTTGGATAGTAACACTTGTATCCCTTCTGTGAGTTCGAGTATCCTAGGAACACACATTTGGTAAATTGAGGTCCTAATTTATTCCTAGCCGACCCAATATATGCACAAAGCAGACACAACAAAAGATTTTTGGTGGAAGAGAAAACAAAGAAAGTGTATGGCAGCAATAAGAACTACTTCATCCCAATACATCTTAGGAGCCTTTATTCCTATTAAGATACCTCTCACTTCTTCCAACAAGTGTCTAATTTTCCGTTCTACCACATCATACTCTGTTGTGGTATGTAGGAACGTGATGTTTGAGTTTCTATATTGTATTCAAGAAAATAATTATTTAATCAATGGTTTAGATACTCGTGCATTATCAGAATGAAATTTTTTTGTTTGGGTCTCAAACTGGGTTGGAACCATTTTATGAAATATTTTTACTATTGAAGGTACTTCATCTCTACTTTTCGTTAGATAGATCCAAGTATAATGAGAGTAGTCATCAATGAATGACATAAAATACCTATATCCAGAACAAAAATAACAGGAGCGGGCCCCTAAACATTAAAATGAACAAGATGGAATGGCTTAGAACTTTTATTTTTTCCAGAAAAAAAAAGGAGGTTCTACATTGTTTAGACATTGACATGTCTCATATTGTAGCCAAGGAACATCCAAAGAAACAAACTTATCTAGAAGCAATAACTTTTAAGATTTCAGAGACATATGACCTAAGCTGGTGTGCCACAAGAGGACATGCTCATGATTTCTAGACTCAGAGTTGAGACCAATACAAGTACATCCCATGTTGAAAAGGTACAACCATTGTCTTCATGACCACTACCAATCGTCTATCTTGTTTTCGGGATCTGAGAAACACAATGTGAGGGAAAGAATGTGACACTGCAGTTGAGTTGTTTTGTCAGGCTGCTAATAGAGAGAAGCTTGGAAGGAAATGAAGGGACATGTATTACAAAGGGTAAGGATAAGGATAATGAAAGTTTATGTGTTTCAGCCCTAGAGTCACTGGTCATGGATCCATTAGTAAGTTTAACTTCTCTAGGAGCATGAGAAAAAGAAGCAATCAACTTTCTTACCGGTCATATGATCAGTAGCCCCTTAATCAATGATCCAGGATGTAGAATAGATGGAGTTGGAAGCATGATTTGCAATTGCATATATACCTGGCTGCTCCGCCAGTGTTTTAGAGCCGGTGGAAGCTGTCAACTGGTGCTGTAAATCTTGATGGCTTGAGCTCTTGGACCGGATAGTTTGGGTTGTGTGGCTGAGGTTTCCTCCCCACTCAGTCGATACAATGTGGGCACTTGCATTCCTTGGGTTCGGTCTCTGTTGTGGACACGAGTCCCAACAATTCTCTTGGGTGTCTCTTTTCTTTCCATGATGGGAGCATTTGAGTTTCTCCTTTTTAGTGGGAGATAGTAGAGCACGATTTGGTCTTGTATACCCTCTTTTCCTTGCTTGAAGCATGTTGCAGAGGCTGATTGTTCATGATAGATGCTTAAGTTTTTTCCTTATCCAAAAGCTTTTCTACTTGCCTCCCCCAACATAATTATAGACAGGCTCAAGGGAGGCAATTTGTCCTTTCTTAGAACTTGTACTCTCTGAAGTTCAAAGTCAAGATGTAGGCTTGCGATGGGCTTCCCTTGCGGAGCTATGCGGGAGGGGTATTATCGGATGTCTGACAGTTTTTCTAGTAAGCTAATGGTTGATTCCAGATCTAAGTGGGTAAGGCAGGTGCTGAGGCCGTTTAAGGCTCGCTCCTTGCTTATGCACTCAACTCGCTGGGTCTTAGTCAAAGGCGTAGCCAATTACCTTCCTTCTTTCCTTCCATAATGAATTCCATCAGCATTGACATCAAGAAAGAGCTCTTTTTCCAAGTGGCACGGCCAGCACTCATGAGGCTCACAGGTGCGGTTCGTTCGTTCTGCGCCTATTAGTTTTGAGTTATGACTTGCTCATTCTTCCCTCAACAGGCACGCACGCGGTCAGAGATCAACCTCCAGAGCGAATGCTTGAATGTTCTATTTAACTTAATTGGTACTACTTCGCTATCGGTCACCCAGGATTAGCCGTCCTTGCTGAATCTGGGAACGAGTGATGCTTTCGACTAGGGTCCACCAGCAGCACGACGCTTGTCTTGCTCTGCACCGAGGGTAGCTTTTGCTTTCTTTTCCTCTTAAGAACTTAAAGATCCTTCTTTGCTCAGCCTGTTTTTTAATGGCATCAACTATGGGATTAACAAGCTGATAGAGGTCTAGTTCTTCCCACTTTTTCTATTGTATCCCAAAGTACTCCTCCATAGTCATTTACCCTTGTTGCAAATTTGCTATTTTGCGATGCAATTGATAAAGCCTAACCATATCATCTCCTTGGGAGTATGTCTTGGCTATTGCCTTCAATATATCCTTTGCAGGCTTAAGAAGCAACAATCACTTGCTGATCTTGGTTGCATAGAATGAAGAAGCCATGCCAATTACTGTCAAGTTCACTTTCCCATTCATCATGGCATGGATCATCTGTGGGAGTTTCCTGCTATATTTCCCAATTTCCTCCGGCGTTCTATGAACATTTTGGCATATTGGGACCATTATAAGTAGCTTGTCCATCTAGCTTAGCTGTAACAATCATCAATCCTGGGTGCTCAAATTGACTGCTTCCCAAGGAAATATTGTGCTTGATTTCGAACGTTTTCCTTATCTCTTGAACAAGATACACTAAGGCCATTTTTTCCCCCCAAGGTACTAATTCTTTGGTTTCAAATGAGAGGTTGCTGGAAATGTGAGATTTCTGGAAATATGAAGTCGCTGGAAATATGATGTTTCTGGAAATGAGGTTGCTGGAAAAGAAAGAGTTTGTTTTACTGTGTCTCTGGAAATGTGAGATTGCTGGAAATCTGAGGTGCTGGAAATGTGTGATTGCTGGAAATCTGAGGTGCTGGAAATGTGAGATTGCTGGAAATGTGAGGTTGCTGGAAATGTGAGATTGTTGGAAGTATGAGCTTGATGGAAATATGTTGTTACTGGAAATATGAGGTTGCTGAAGAGAAAGGAGGTTGGGATGAAATCTTACTTCTTGGTAAAAGAAAGTGAGATGATCTTGCTGGAAATATGAGGTAGCTGATACACCACAGCCTCTCGCCCAAGAAGGAAGACAAATCATGATTCTAGGGTCACCGGTAGTATTGGATGTCCTTGGGTTTCTAACCCATCTCTGATACCAGGTTAAGATTGAGAGAAACCCATCTCTGATACCAGGTTAAGATTGAGAGAGAGAGAGAGAGAGAGAGAGAGAGAGAGAGAGAGAGAGAGAGAGATGAAGAGTAATATTCGAGCACGAGATAAAGTAGATACATATGTTTTTCACACTTCAGAAATCGTAGGGCAATGTCCCCGATATATACGCATATTCCTATGGGTGTTACATTAAGGCTAGTTCAACATGCAAAAGAATTACAACCATTAAAGTAGGAGTTTCAGTAACTTTTACCCCAGATTCTAATGGGCATGAGTTCCATTGTTCATAGGAGTTGCATGTTTTAATGGGCGTGAGCCCATAACACCATAACATCCACTATATGAGACACATTATACATAGGAGTTACAACTGTTATATAGGTTTTAATGGGCATGAGCCAATAACAATTGCTACATATTTAAAATGCATAACAGATCTCTCTCTCTCTCTCTCTACACATACGAACCACACACACACATATAGGGGTTGGGGATTGGGGGTGTGAGACTTTCATGCATGTGCCTCGTCAAAGTTGTTTACATGAATGTAATTTACTCTTTTTATTGCAATTCCTGTATTAACTTGTGTATAACACTCTCTTTTCTGGTGTTTTTTTAGTTATCATACATTTGCTCAATTTTTTCATGTCATTTTTTATCATTTGGATTTAGGTCTTTTCCTTATCAGTTGCTGAAATTGGGGCTTTGATGAGCCTTGGCATGAAGGATACGTGTGAATTTTACCATGACCCTTTTAAAGGGAGAAGGTATTTATGCTATTTGACTGATTATCTAACACACTATAATTTTAAAAGGGGTGCGACACAAGGACTTCCTTGGAGGTCATCCATCCTAGTACTAATCTTGCCCAAGCGCACTTAACTTCATAGTTCTAATGGGATCCGGTGCATTAGTGCTGGTATGACTGCATCTCACAAAATAGAGAGCAAATATTTGATATGGATCATGTAGATAGGATAGATGGAGTATAATCGATTCCCATTTGCATATAACAATAGGCATACCAATACCCCAAAAGAACACTACAATTCTTTTGTGATAATTGAAAATCCATCGTCTCGACCTTGAGATTTAGTGATATAAAGGAGAAGAAGAATACACAGTCCAAATAATAGTACATATTGTAACAAGTCATCTGGGATGCTTATTTTCAAGATCTTTTAGTGTTTCTTGATTTGCTCAATATGTACCATTTTTGGAATCTTCAATTTTATAACTAGGGTCGAATGCAGATTTCCAAGCCATTATAAGGTCTCTGTGATTGAAACTACATCTCTTGAGATAATTTATAAAGGCACTTTACTTTTGTAAAACAAGTAGTGCATCTTGCAACACATTGTCAGGACCGTCCATTTTCAATATTTTCATGTATCTATATCTACATGATTTTAACCATTTCTGTAGTTTAATTGTTTCAATTAGAGCTGAAAATAGATTTTCAAGCCGTCCTAAGAATTTTTGACACCAAAACTACCAGCTTATAATAAAATTTGGAGGTGCGCTTATGTTGATAGTTTAATGTTGCAAACTTATATAAACCACACCATTTAATTATTTCTATAAACACTCAAAAAATAATAAGAGTATTGATAATAGCCACTTTCCCTCTTCATGTGCTAGAAGATCAAAACTTGAAGTGCGTGCGAATGTCTTCACATGCACATTAGGATATGCAGAAAAGCTATTACAAAATCTCAAATCCAAGATCTTAATGCCATTAAATGGGCTATCAAAGGGGGATAAAAAACATCATGCAACTAATGCGTGGATTAATACACCCATATACATGTAAGTGCACCAAATAAGCCCTTAATGGCTCAAGTACAAGACTGCATGGTTTGGAAGTGCCCATACAGTTTTTTTATCAAAGTACCAGCCAAGCTTCATTTGAAGGGCCAAAGTAGATTTTTGTTATTTTTTAATACTAACAGTGTACCTCTTTGCCTCTCTCTATCTCTTTCCCCTAAGGGAGCAACAACAGAGAGATGCTTACCTCCTTGCCTCTCTCTCTTTCCCTCTTAAACTATGGGACATGGTCGTGTTCACTGTGGCTTGCACAGCTGTCCTACCCTTTCTGCCCTCCATATTAGAGCTTCCATTGTGGTTTTGGGGTCGAAGCCAATGGTCTGGACTCTAGAGCGACCCAAGAACTCCAAAAACCTAAAACTTCTGCTAGAGCTTTTCTGCAATGGTTCAATGGCATTTGCAATCATGGTGGTCTACTGCAACTACAAACCCATCATTAACAGTGTTGTTTTGTGTGGGAAGCATTGTGCGCCCAAGCTGTCGTATTTTGGGGCCACCGTTTGCCATGTACTACTCATATTGTCCTCAGAGACACCAGTGGAATCCCACCCCTGGCTCTCTCTCTCTCTAAAACCCAAATGTCTTCTCTTTCTAAATTTCAAATTCCTATTTCTACATCCTCTCTTTAACTTTGCATCACCTTCTCTCTCTAAGCCTCTCTCTCTATAGAGTAGAGAGTAGAGACTATAAACCCAGCTCGCCCCTCTCTCATTCTCTCTAACCAATTAAAACCCCACCACAGTCTCCTTCTTTCACTCTCTATACCTCTTTTGGAAGGCTAAACCCACCACTACTCTCTCAACCACACTTTTCTTTCTCTTCAAAAAGTGCCATAGCAGCAGTGAGAGATGCCTGCTGGTGGGTAGAGGGCAACTCACCATAAGAGATGCCTGAGAGAGAGAGAGAGAGAGAGATCATAACTTTTCCAGTCATTTGATTCTTTTTCTAATCCAAACATCATGGAGGTTCTTTTCTAGTTGTTTGATTGCTAGGATGTCTGGTAGGGATGGAAGTGATCCTTTTTTGGTCCATGTTCAGATTCACCCAGGTATGCTGTCCTACTTTGCAATTTGAGTGGGGCTTCTTTGTTGGGTTAGATGACTGAGATGAGTCATCATGTTTATGGCAGTTATCTTAGGGTCTTTGCAGGGATTGGAAATTTGAATTTCCAACATCTATTGCAAATTGATTCCCCCATTCCTCCTTTACAGAAAGGAGGTTCTCTTATTGTCCGATCCAATGAAGGCAGTGTAGGCAACAAGCAAAGCCACTGGCTTGTGTGGCTTGGCTACACATCAAAGCACTCGCTCCTATAGTGTACCTATGGGAGACCTGTTTTTGGGGGTTTTGTGGTGTTTAAGTTGGTTGTAACTGAGGACATTAGAGAGGGGGGGCTTTTCTCAGACCTGGAGTGTCATATGATATACCCATTTATTTTGTTGTTATGGCGTAAAATTTTATTGTATGAATAGCAGTTTTTGATATGGAGTGGCTTTTGAACTTCACTCTCATGTGCATATTGCCATCTCAGCATGCAATATCCGAGAAGGTGCAATGCCACTTATGTTTGGAAACTATAGTTGTCTCTCAAGAGCCCTATTCAATCTCATACCTAATTCTGGATTCCACCATGTCTCACATCTGAGAAGTTGAACATGCATCAGGAGAAGATAAGCATGTGCTTCTGTTTTCATGTTTGGGTTTTATTGCAGTGATGCTCTCTTTTTTGCAAGGTTCCTGCAACTAAGACCCATTTATGAAATTTGAGTTTGGGGACCAAGTCCTCCATTCTACCAGGCTCTGATTCTATAATATGCATTTAGGCTTTTAATGTTTGTTTGTCCACCCATGGTTGCCCAGTATTTCTGGTTCTACTAACATTATTGGTAACTGGTGAATCAGAATTATCAGGACGAGTCATGGATTTTAATTGTGTTTTTTAAAGCTTGGAAATCAATAAAATCCTCATTGTGAGGTCGCATGGTTGGTTGTTGTTATGAAAGTTGCTGGTATGGCAAAAAATCATAATTTACTTGCGACTCTTTCTATGAATAATATGTTTTACCTGTTATTGGGAAAAAGAGTGGTATTTCGGAGTTATTCTTGCATATGCTGATCCATGCCTTACATATTTATGAATTTTAGTTGGAGGGTGTTAATATGTATTTATGAATTTTAAGTGGAGGATGTTGTTGGCATTTTATTGTCTTTTCTGGATGTTACATTTGATAACTGAAAGCTGTGGCAATGTGGAACTTAAGGTAATAAATTCAAAAGTTTTTCTTTTTCTTTGATTAATATACCTGAATTCCACTTACATGGGCCACAATAAAAAAATAAAACCCTAAATACAACTTAGAACCGTTCCTTTTACTATCAAAGCAAATAAATACAACCCATAAACAATATCCAGCCTTCCACTGTGAATTTAAGTACAATATATATTCCTGAAAAATCACAGAAAGTATGCAAATATGACTCAAAAATAAGTAAAAACAGCTGGGAAGACTTAACTTGATCATGCCTAGGGTTACCCCCATAGGACTTGATACACCCTGCACCCGATTTTCTATCGATAGCATCTCATGAAGGCACAAAATCCTCTTAGGTTGGGCGAACCCCCTTTTTGTTCCCCAAAAAGCAAAACCTGTATTAGGTTTTCAATGTGGCACCCGTATTTTATCAGATTATGTCGTGGCATTACACTTTTAGAACAAGGGAAGAGAAAACGAATTTTTAATGATGAGAGCAAGAGAACTTTGAGGCGTGGAGAAGAGAGAGAGAGAGAGAGAGAGAGAGAGAGAGACTTATATTTTTAATGAAGAGAGAGAGAGAACTTTGGGTGTGGAGGGGATAGAGAGATATAAAGAGAGAGACATGCTGACTTTGTTTTTAATTGAGAAGGGAAACACCTCCTTTTATAGGCAACAAGTCCTTCTCTAGGTATACCTATCCAATGACTTAGCTTGACCAATAGGAACTTAGGAAATCTGTGTGGTAGGAGATAATAAATTTGAGCCATCCATCCCACAAATCAATTATCATAATTTTAGAAGGAAAATTAGTAACTTTATCCTTTTATAATTTGATCAATGTCCAACTTGTAATTTGATTAGAAATTTAGAATTATAACCACACTCTAGAACTTTCTATCTTTTTCAAAATTTGTAGGAACTCAAAAAATAACATTTATTTGGTTAAAACTAACTCCCACAATAATAGGAAACAAATTTTTTTATTTTAAAAGATTATCTAACTCAATTTTTAATTAAATGAGGACCAAATAATTAAAGGAGTGGGGCATGCCACCCCTATGGGTCACATGTGGGCCCCATAGGCCACATGTCCCACCTGTGGGATGTGGCGGTCGGATCCAAGGGTGCCATATGCACCCTACCTTATTATCATAATTACAAAAATGCTATTTTCAAAGATTTTACAGAAGAAATAATTTTTAAAAATTCTGAAAAATTTCCAAACTTCACTGAAACATTTATAATACAAAAAATAGAATATCTAGAAGTGGACTGGTACGAACATGTAAAAATAAGTGGCTAAAATGGCACTCCACCTGACCTAGTAACCACGATTCACAACTGTCTGCTCAAACCAGCCCAATAAAGACCCATGAGCCACAGTCTTATGCAGGAGCTCATGATTGTCTTGTCAAAGTTGGCCAATGAATATTGGTACCATGATCTTGGAACGTGGATTTCAGTATCCCCCTTTCCCCCCTTAAGAATGAGTCTAGCACTTGTCACTACAGTGCAAAGAGGGCTCTCTCTATGCACATGCACATGTGTCCGTCTATAGAGATGTTTCCCAATAATGCGGTTGTCATATTACATGTTGGGTGGAAGTTCTTGAGGTTTTGGCGCTAGCTCTCACATGCCTATAACTACACACAGGAGGCCACATAGTTCTCCTAGCCTACAAACATCATTCCTGGGTATCATTCTGACCTCAACAAGGGATGATCCACTATAAACCCTTTTCGGTAGTGCCACATGCCTAGGGGTAAGGGTTTTAAGATTTATCCAGAGCCATAAACGTCCCAACCATTGGTTAGTCAACACACATACATTCCCATTGAAGTGTATAGTCCACTACGAATATCATTTTATATGCTTTCATGACCTTTAACGGCCGTAAAACCTCAACAATAACCTGAGCAATTTTAATGGTCTTCAGTATGTTATTTTTGTTTTGCGCGAATCACAAGTTAGTAATCTTATGATATTTTTTCACAATAAAAAAAATAGAACCTTATAATATGGTTTTTATATGCGTAAATGAGACAGATCCACAAACAATTTAAACATGTGCTCAACTAATTACATGCACGTACTGTGGAATTTGTACATGTCAAAGTTTTTCATTAAAACGTAAATTGAGAAAGGAGGAAATAAGAATCTCTTAGGACAATATGATAGCAAGGTTAATTCCATGCTTAAACCTAGAAAACAGTGGCAAGGGAGAAATACATGGTAATATTATAGCAATAAGATTAGGCTTAGGACAGGGGCAAGAGAAATATCTAAGGATGTCCCAACAGGAGTATGGAAGACAACCATTTAAGGAAAGGAACAATTATGATGTGGTCTCAAAAAAAACAAAAAAAAAGGAGGCAACATAATATTTATTAGGTGGAACATTTGTGGAATTCTCAAATCTTTAATTTTGTGTATATTGCATTACAGAAGGATGCTTCCTACCAAGCCATTGATGATAAAATGAGCCCAAACAAAGGAGAACTTAAATTATTGTGGTGAGGAATATAAACTTCTAAAAACTATAATGGGGAAGAACATGAAAGGTGAAAAGGGAATCGTAGGTTCTATTGGAAAAAAACTAGTGCGGGTCCTCGAATTCTGAAAAGCATGTGCAGGGCCCCACCAAAATTCAAAATGGGCCCATCCTTTCTTGATATGGATTTGAAAACCTTAAACAAGCGCTCACCTATGAGACTTTGGGCTATACTTCACCATGGTTTCTCTTGTTGGGCAACTGGAGAGGGACAACATTTCAATGCAATGCTGAAGTCTATTCATGATATTATAAAATAAGAGCATCTTTAAATTTGGTAATAGAAATTAAGAGCATGTTCATATTTCCTCAGAGCAAACTATTGTGGTGTTGAGTTTAGTTTACTTGATTGAAATATGAGGCTGAATGGTACTTTATTACGTCTTTGCCAGAATTATATAAAAATTAAGCATAACATATAAAATTCTGCTCTACTCTTAGTCTCATTGACGTTTATTGACTGGCATTCTGTACATGTACGAGTTTACATTATGTTTAACATCCTAGACTTCCAATTAAACATCCTAGACTTCTAATCTATCCATTTATTATACCTACTTACAAGAGCTGAGAAGGTAAAGAATGTAGACCACCACAGTTGGTTTGTAATGGCCATTTGATGCCAAAAAGATGATTCCAGTAGCTTGATGCCTTCAAGCAAAATCTTCTAGGCATCGCTTCTCAGAATAATAAAGGAATGAAAATATTAGGTAGAATTCTAGAAAGCATTGAGGAGTACGTGCATCTTATATATAGTTTTTGGAAACCCCTAAGTTTCCAAATCGATTGAGGAATCGAAATCGTGGAATCATGGGTGGCCGGAAGATTCCTATTGTTGGAATCACTGTCCACAAGGGGAATTGCATGAAACAAGATTCTTACTTTATCATAATTTGAGTTTCGACTCAAATGGAATCGAGATTCCTGCCTTTATGGAGTCTGAGTTTCAACCCGAATGGAATTGAGATTCTTACCTCTTTGGAATCAAGTTTCAAACCAATTGGAATTGAGATTCATACCAGTTTGGAATCGAGTTTCAATGCAATTTGAATCCAGATCCTTGCAATCTATGAGATCGCGCACCCAACAACTTAGAACTGCAATGGAAATCATTAAGAAATTTGTTTTATAGGACAACAGGCTCAAGGTTCTAGAGTAATCTTATGTAAGAATCCCTTACTAGTGGAATCGATGTATTGAGTAGGCTTAGTTGTGGTTCCCCTAGTATTGAAATCGAGATCCTCAAAGTTCATAAAGACCTGAACAAAGGTTCCCGTGGTACTGAAATCAATGTATTGAGCCTTAATGACAGTTTCAAAAGTAGGGTCTAGTTTGGTTAAGTACAATTAACAGACACCCATAGTCCACTAGGGAATTTGTGATGGACAGAACACATAAATGTTATCTCATGTATACTTGAAACTGAGATTTTGATTCATATTTATAGTCGAAAATGGGAATTTGTTCATGCTATTGTGTTGAATACAAATCAAAGCCAAATCTCTTCCCCAATTATCTTTAAAAATAGCTGCCTGTTCTAGCTCTATTAAAAATGTTCTAGCTCTATTAAAAATGTAATCTGAATCCAACCTAATTCTCTTTCCCAATTATCTTTTTGAAAAATAGCTTGCAAGTTTCGTCACCATTAGAAAAGTAATTGTGTAAGAATCCGTAACCTTATTTTCAGAATATACATTTACTTGACATGATGATATGAAAATGAGTACATTTAATGAGGGGGGAAATAAAATAATAAGGTTTTTGTTTACATTCACATTGTGTTGTAGAGTTATTGAATCTAGATTCCATAAATGTTGGAATCGAAATCAGAATTGAGATTCTTGACTTCAAGGAAATGGGTTTCATGAAGATTCCTTGACGGAATTGAGGAATCGACATTTTGAAGAGGAATCGCCACCTGAGGTGAGAGATTCCAGTAACAATGTGCCTGAATCTCCATCAAATTCAGCCTCCCATTGATGTTGTGGTGCATCAAACAAAATTGGGTGATCAGACATGTCATCAGCTTGCTTCGACTCATATTTAGACTTTGATTCAGGCCAATCTTCATCAGAATCCTCAAATTAAAGAATCCAACACCAAAGGATCCTCTTCATTTAGGATACATTGTTGCTGATCTCACCCTTGGAGCAACTGTGCAATCATCTCCATCCAGTTGTCGAGTCACTTGTTTACCTAGTTCAGCTTAGCATTCTTTTGCCACGACCTCGACGACCAGCCTTGTAGTCTTTAACCTTCTTCAAATTGTGCTCCAATACAAAATTGGTGTGAAAGAAAGGCGGGAAGCTAAATCCACCCTCTGTTTAATATAAGATGGCTATTAGAATTTCAGGCTATAAATTCAAAAAATTTCTTTCTTTTCTTTTATTAATTGCTGGAAATTTTACTTACATGTGCCACAAATACAAAAAATTCGGCCTATTACAATTTAGGATCTTTATAAACTTACTGCCAAAATAAACTTTATTCAATTGAATATAAGACTTCATGAATAAAAAGTAAGACAAAAACGACAACAAATAAAAGCCAAGTAAATGAAGACAAACTGCCTTTTGCCTAGGGTTACCCCTCTAGGCTTAGCACACCCCATATCCGATCACTTGACCAATGGTGCACTTAAATTCCAGATTCTGTTGAACTCTCAAATCTCAATTTTGGAAGTACCTATGGGACACCCTTGCTAAATTTTATTTTGGGCTAGAGAGCAACTAGGGTTTCATTAAGAAGACCTCTAAAGACTAGGGTAGTCCACTAAGGCACATTACCCTCAGCCTAGGGGTGGGCGTGCCCTCTCTTTCTCTCTTCTAAATTTGCGCGTGCCACCCTAGATGCTTAGGGAAGGTGGCATGCCCCTATGAAAGGGGGAGAGAGAGAGAGAGAGAGAGAGAGAGAGAGAGAGAAGTTTAGAGAGGAGTGTGGAGGAGAGAGGGAGAGAGGAGAGAGATCAGAGATGTGAAGAATGAGGGGGAGAACCTCCTTATTTGTAGACCATTAGATAGGGTGACCCAACAAAATTAGGAGGTCAACTTGATCTAGAATTATTTAGGTGATATGTGAGGTGAGAGAGAACTTTAATGTGAGCCATTCATCTCTAGATCATCCATCATGATCTAGATTGAATATTTAGGAACCTTATCCCTTGAGATTTGACCCATATTCACTTTTAATCGATCTAGAATTTTTACTAATCAATACTTACAAAAATCCAAGATAAATTGGGCATCCTATTCTCTCACAAAGAGATAATTAGGACATCTAATTAAATTATGACTTGGTCAAATATTCTAGATAGCAAGAAAATCACTAAGATAATCTTATCCAAAAATTTCCAGTAAGAAAATATTTTATAAATTAAAACATTATTGTTATTTTTATTTTAAAACAGGTGGCACATAAAGTGGGCATCCCACATAGTGAGACTTGTAGGCCCTAGTGGGCTCCATGTGATGCCTAGTGGGGTCCCACACGTATGGGCCGGGGCCCTTAGTCCCCCCATGTGAGTCCCACACAAATTCACAAATATAGAAATACCATCATATTTTTAAAATTCCAGCAACATTTTAAATTTGTTTTTGAAATTCTAAAAATTCCCAACAAATTCATAAAAACACATTCTAAGTTGAAAACAATATTTCTAGAGTTTCATAAAAATCTAAGACACAAAACTAGAACTTAGAAGTGGATAGGTACCTAATGGGTAAAAAACAAGTGAATATTAGGGCATTCCACTTGTGCCAATATTCATGATCCACTACTATCTTATCAAACTAACCCAATGGGACAATAACCTACAATCAAAATTAGCCAATAAATAGTGGAACCTTAATCCTAGTATGTGGACTACAGGTTTCTTGCCCAAGAGCAAGTCAAATGCACACACGGTAAACAAGGACACTCTCCCTATGCACATATTCACATGTCCCTCTATATAGGGTTGCTTCTCAAAAATGTGGCTGTCATATGTACATATGCCGTGTAGAAGTTTTGTTGAGGATTTAGCTCTGACTCTCACCGGCCCTTCCTTCGTACATAGGAGACCACACAACTCTCTTGGCCTACAAATAACATCCCAGGATATCTCCCCGACCTACAAGGGATGACCCAATAATAAACTCTCAATGGTAGTACTACATGCCCAGGGGTAAGGGTTTTGGACAGGACTGGGGCTATAGATCGCCAACACTAAGTCAATCAATCATACGACACTCCCACTGCAGTGCACAAATCACTATAAAATATTTATATACAAGCTTTCTTGGCCTTTAAAGGTCACAAACCTCAACATTTAATCCTTGAACAAGCAAAATTCGGCAACAAATAGAAGTGTGGCTGTAAATTATGCCAAAAGGGAAAAGAAGATGCTCGTTCTTGCACCACATGAGCTCTCTCTTCATTCATAACAAAAACTCACAATAAGAAACCAAAGTCTAATCTTTGTAGTGCGATGTTCCATCTCAAATACAAGCAAGAAAGATAAAAAATATCCGAAAGTTGACTGCCTGTCTTTCTAAAGCACGTACCCTCTTTTCTAGATCCACGAATATGGTAATAACCCCCTTTCTCCCTCATCCATGCCTCCTCTCTCTAGAAAAGGAGATTAACCCACTACTTTAGGACTTCCCTACAAATTCTCCTAATTTCTTTGGACTCACATGGGAATCCTCTCCCGACTAAATAAAAAATAAGAAAATAAGAAACTAATTAACTTACTAGATCTTAGTAAATCTCATTTTAATCCTAGCAAATAAGAAATTGACCACCCTGCCCCATAACAATTAATATATACCACATTGGTCCCCCTATACTTTAATTGTAAATCAAGCAATAACAATTATTAAAAACCCATCTATGCACCTGAAATTAAAATGAAAAATAAATAACAAATAAAATAATCTTGAATTCATCTTCTCTCTTGAACTTGATTTGCGTTAGATAGGTTGGAAGTAAACTAGGGTTTGTACACAACATATATGAATCAAATAAAAAAACAGACATGAAGGAAGAAACTGAATGCTGTATAGGTGGCCTTGAAGGCTTTTTTAAGCCTGTATAAAGTTTGGTGTGAGTGCACATGGGAATTTGGAAGAAATGAAGGGGGCAAGAGGGTGTTTGTTCAGAGGAATGGGTTTTTAGAGAATTGTGCTTAGATTACATGCTGATGCATGTATGACAAGAGTCATGGGGAGTGAGGTTTAGAGTTGTCGTGCATTTGGTAATTTTACATGTGAAGCTGCTTGGATAGGGTTTTTGTTTTAAGTATTCTTAGTTTCCACATTAAGGCATGGAATTACTTAGAAGGAGAACAGATTTCTTCACAGCAGTCTGCTGCAATGGATTCAAAACATTCACAAATGAAATTTGTGGTCAAATGATGATACTGCCCTTCCAGTGGATATGACACGTCCACATTAGACGATTAGAAGTAAATTAACAAACCACTATGCACATCAATTTATAGGTAGGGCTGAGACCCTAAACAATCAAAGTAAGGCACATCTTCAAATAGTATCGAAAGATGTCGTTTCAGTACCAAAAATCTTTATGATGGCCTGAAAATTTATTTTGATCTATAATTATAAAATTTAAAGCTTCAATAATAGTGTAGTTCAAGTAGATCTATGAACTCTTGAAAATCTTGAAAATTGACAGTCTAAATACTGTATTACAAGATGCACTATTTCCAAGACTTGAAGTCCATATTTTTTTTTGTCCATGTATCTCAAGGCCTAGATGATCGGATTTGAGAGTTTTTGGACATTGAAACAACTTCTAGTGAATTTTTGAGGTGTGCCTTAGTTTGATTATTTAAGGCCTCAACCTTGTATAAACTTTTTCCTTAGCACAATTACCCTGTATTTTTCTTTTATTTTTTATGGGTAGTTCAAATTCATTGTTGTTAGTGTAAAATGTTACATCATAACAAATAGCTAACAAAAGAGACAAAGAAGGACAAGGATTAGGCTATTTGTTGGCCACCACAGCATTGTACTGACATCATTATTCCCCACTATGATTTGTAACGTGTTTTTTATTTGTAATTGACATTTTTGTGTTACTCTTAACCTTCATATTTTAGCCTCTTGCAATGTATGTTATTAGTAATTCTGTGTCCATCTTGAATTTTGTAGTGAAGAGGGAAAGATTAGAAAGGTTTTGAAGGTTGAGCCCCTTCCAGATGGCTCTGGCTACTTTTTTAATTTGAGTAAGTGTTTTTCCTTTCGATGTTTGAATTTATAACCGTACATGCGGCAATAATAGTTTTCTATTTTGAAAAACCTTTAGTCAGCTGCAAAGTATTAGTGCAACTGCCATGATTTGTTTATGGTTCAGCATGTTCTTTGCCATCAAGCATGACAAGCTTTTTGCACTATTATTATCTATGACACATCTGTGCATATTGGGACTTCCCATATTTTCTAGACATGGGAGAATCAGCTGAGGTGAGGGATGTTCACTGTTAATATGAAGGATGGGTCACATGCTCTTGGGTGAGGGAATGGTTTCTTAAGCAAGGGAGAGAAAAGGGACTTCCTCATGAGTTGCTCAATAGCACTAAACAATCCTGTAAAGTAGTCATCGATAAGTTAATTTAATTACATGACTTACTCATGAATAATTGACAATTACTGGTTGAAAAATTGTTAACCATGATGTAGCATGCAGCATGAGGCTTTGAATTGTTTTACGACATGAACTGTTTCATGGTATTGATAGTCTTCTATGAATAAATGTGCCCCAGATGTGCCTTGTGGGTCACATCTGTCCATAGTCTCTCTCAAATTGGTGCTTGAACTTCATGAATGCCAAAAGTGTTCCTAACCTTCCCTGCCAAACTCCTTTAGTTAAAATGTCTGCAAGCTATTCAGTGTTTCTCACACAAGGAGTGGATATAATCTTTGAAGTTACTTTATCACGCATGTAATGACATTCAACTTCTATTTGTTTGGTGCATTCTTAGAATATTTAGTTGGTTTCTGTGTGGATGGCGTCCTGATTATCACAATAGAGTGGGATAGGCCCATGACGAAGAAAGCCTCATATTTTTGGAGGGTTTTCATCTACATCAGCTCATCTGAAGTTGATGCTGTAGCTCAATACTCTTGCCTCTGCACTAGATTTTACTGCACCATGTAACAAGATTGCTTCCAGCAAACATGCAATAGCTATGTGGATTGCCTATTGAGAGTGACATCTGGCCCATTCTGCATCAGTATATCCACATTGGTCAATGCGAGCATTGTGGCGCATAAGCATCCCTGCCCTGGAGATGATTTTTAGCAGAGCAGGATGTGATTGACTGCCTGAAAAAGGTTAGCGTTTGCAGCATGCATGTGGTGGCTCACTAAGCTAATTGAGACCATGATGTTGGGGCGAGTAATGTTCCTTCACTTATTCTTTTTGTCTTATTTCTCTCCTTCAACATTGTTGTGTCGTCCAGCACCAGTTCAACCCTTTTTTTTTGGGGTAATTAACCAGTTCAATCCTATTTGATCATATAATGATATTAGAGCATTGATGCAGAGAAATTTGAGGGAACAATAAAATCAGCAAGAAAACATATGAAACACAACACAATTTAAAGAAACCTAGGGTTTCTTCTCCATACCTCAAGCTAGGGTTCCAAAAGCCTAAGTTTTTATTTCTTTCAATTTTTAGAAATATGTGGAATTGGCCATCTCAAGGCCCCACAAACCTCTTATATGTTATAATTCAATATTCAAAGACATTACATGTCTATACAATAATTAAAATGACCTTCATCTCCTTATGTAAACTCAAATTTCATAATGACAGTTTTATCCTTGTGAATAGTACCTATGAACAATACTCATGAATTGTACTTGTGAATAGTACTTATGAAGTAAATAAAAATAAAAACCCTAGAATCTCTGAAAAACTAAGAAACCCTAGAAATAAACCCTAAAACTAAAACTATGACATACATCATTTAGAGTTGAATAAAAATAAAAACTAAGAATAATTTTGCCCTCCATCATTCTCCCCGGGTTGGAGAAAACTCATCCTCAAGTTTTGAGGTGGGCTAAGATGAATTTGGCGCTAGTCCGACACCATTCTTCAACTCGAATATTGTAAACATGATCCTGAGACTTGTAGGCTACTGCACTAATCAAAACACAATGATTGTGCATTAGAACTGAGAAACCATTGTGGAAAGGGTCCTTGTATGTCAATATAATATTTTTAATCGCATAGAAATTGCATCACTTCAGCCATGTAATCCTGCTGAATAATCCTGCTTGCCTAGACTTAGCTCTAGAACACACTACAAGCACATCTTTGAGATCAACGACTAAACCAACAACTTCACCTATCAATTCTCCTTTGTGTCCTTCATTTTTTTCCTCGTCAAATATCAATTCAATCACAAAATCTTGATCATCATCGTAGATTGGATTTCCTACAAGACCTTGTTTTTCATCTAAGTATACTTACAAATTGTTTTTCATCATCATCCCAGGGAAGTCCCTCATTCCTTTACAAAAAGCTATGACGTTAATGATGATGATGAAAACCAATATATTATCGTCATAGCCTTTTGCAAACAAATTGGGGTCGGCTACATGAATACTAGTCCACCATTTTATTCTATTTGAGTCTAGCCCTTGCCTTTTTTTAGCCTTTTACTTGAACTAACTTGCACCTCCTAACAAGTGCCATAATGGATCTGCACAGCACATGGCTAGCCCAATTAAGTCGACCTTCTCTCATCTTATCGCGTATTGGTGCCACACTTGAATTCTCCCGAATGTATTCATTTCGAATTCTATCCCTTGTTGTCTTGCCACTCATCCATCTCAACATCCTCATCTTAGCTATACTTATTCTATGGGTATGTTGTTTCTTGACCGCCCAACATTCTGCCTCATAAAGCAAAGCTATATGTCAAAATTTAAGTAACATTCAAATAGTCCCATGTGGAATTTTCTACCTCAAAATTTATATTTTATTCAGTTCTGTTGATAGTTTCTATATTTTTATGGTTTGTTATTGGACTGCTTGTTACATGAGGTTTTACATTAGGAAATACGCCATTATGGTTTTGGTTTTGATTGAGAGCATTCGTGCACTAGTTGTGCTTATCGTTGTTCCTACTTCCTACAGTCCTAACCATTGACACTTCATGATGCGCCTATTTGACAACTTGATGTTGATAATGCATTCATTTGCAGAATTTGAATTGAAAAGGCATATTTATGCAACTCCATGAGTTGAGTATTTTGTACTTTGAGCCTTTGCATGCAGGTTCTTCAAGGCTATCTGTGGCCTGATATTGACTCCTAATTCATTGTTACAGAACTTTTATTCTTCCCTTCGTAGCCAATTTTCTATTTAGCTGGTTTATCACTATTTTTGTTCAGCTCGTTGTAGTTCTTTTATGCTCTTTTATGTTGATGACATTATTTTGAATGATGACACCTTTTACCTATTTAAGGTCCTTATAAGCAAGTTGGGATTTGTTTTGGCATAAAGGAGCCATGTCATTGTTTATCAAGCAATGATGCACTTACTACCTTTGGGGTTATGTTCTTGTTCGGAGGAATTATCTTGGACTGAAATGCTTGACAACACACTTGTGGGCATTGTGTTGACTAGGGAGGAAGCTTAGCTCATATATAATTCGAGTTGGTTTAGGAAAACATATACTGTATGTTATATCATATTAACCTCACCTTAAGTATCAAAGTTATATATTGCCTTATTCATTGGCTTGTTCTTAGTTGTTTATGGCTTGATTTTACTTGTTCATGGGCTCTTTTAAGTAAATAAGCCAAGCCAAGCTCAAGCTTTACTTTCCCTTTATTGAGCCAAACACTGCATGTCCTCTGCTAATGCAAGCGAAACTTGAAGAAGCTCGGCTTGTTGACACTCCTAAGGGTGGGGAGTGCATGACTGGCAAGGGGAATACAGGGTTTCATATGGTACTTCTTGTTAGATTCCCTAAATGATGGGAGTAATTTATGTAAAGAAGCAGGATGCAGAATAGATTGCTCTATTTAGTCACTGTATGTAATTAAAGTTTTGCTTTAGATATCCTTTTTTTTTTGTTTGAAAGATGAAAAAGGTGGTTCTTGACTTGTTCAACCCAGAAAGATCCTGTTTGACTCAGATGGGTCCAGTGAGTTAAGATGAAAAACTAATATCAGCTGGATCTTGCCCATATTTGACCCACAGGGCTTATGGAATTTTTTTATTTGGAGCATGTGAGACAATTGTTCTCTTATGCTTGAGTTTAATGTAAGATACCAAGTCAAGTTACTCTGTTTGATCAATTGTACTGAAAGTATCTTTGAGTAATAGCAGCAGAGAATGATGATTAAAAAAGGCAAGGAAATAATGAAGTATGAAAGCCCTTCTATACTCAAACGCTATTTCATTGAACTTTTGTTCTATCCCTGATGTATCCATAGTACCTGCATACTCATCCTAAAAAACTATTGATATCCTAAAAAACTTACGTTCAGTGCATTTACTGTTGGGTGTCATGTTTTCAACACATGCTCAGCTGAAGACGTATTAAAAGTTCAATCCATGATGTATCCATAGTACCTGCATACTCATCCTAAAAAACTATTGATATCCTAAAACACTTACGTTCAGTGCATTTACTGTTGGGTGTCATGTTTTCAACACATGCTCAGCTGAAGACATTAAAAGTTCAATCCCTGATGTATCCATAGTACCTGCATACTCATCCTAAAAAACTATTGATATCCTAAAAAACTTACGTTCAGTGCATTTACTGTTGGGTGTCATGTTTTCAACACATGCTCAGCTGAAGACATATTCTTTGCTGACGTGTTATTGGCAATTTGGCATTATACCCATATCTGAATGAGCAGAGGTTTTTTTTTTTCCAGTCCAACTGGTCCATCTGATCCTGCAGCCTATTCAACCAGTCAAACCAAATTGTAAATTAAAAAAAAAACAAAATAAGAGTTATAAGATTCACAAGAAGAGTATGAAATAATTAATTTTATATGTTACATGCATTTTTATTTTTTTTTGAAATTGTTGACTGTTGTTTTAAGATAAGTAAAGTAGTACAGTAGTCCGTTGAGGCAACCCACAGAACGGGTCACTCGGCAAAAAATGTTAGGCTCCCCAAAAATAGAGATCATGTACAAAACATGGTGGGGCTTATAGGAATTGTCCATTACAGAGAAAAAACAAAAAGGTGTCCATTACAAGGATTTACAAGAAAGAGGAGCCGGGAATTCAGACAAAACATCTGACAAAGAGCAATGAGACGAAAAATTCCAGTGGCTCATGTGCTTGATAGTGCGCCTTCCTTAGTCATTTGGTCCACCAAGGCGTTTGACGTCCTCCAAGTATGCGTCCATAAGATGACTGTATCCCTGCAAACATGCATTATCTCATCATAAATCGAAGCAAGATACCAAGGAGGGGGAGCAAGTCTAGCAGCCGAAGTGATTATGTTTTGGACGTCTCCCTCAACAACCAGTGGTTGACCCCACTCGTGGTTGAACATTTTGAGTCCCGAGAAGAGTGCCATGGACTTGGCAAACTGGGAATTGGTGTGGCCAATGTTCTTGGAAAAAGGGGCCAGGATATTGCCATGGTAGTCTCTGAAAACCCCGCCACTTCTGCTGGTCTGGGGTTACCAAGGTAGCACCTGTCGAAATTGAGTTTAATACTGCATTCCGGTGGTGGGGACCAGTCATTATATGTTACATGCATTATGTATGCCATAGACTGCAAAAGAAGCCTGCCCTTCCCATGCATTGTATGGGGCCCACTTGACGAGTTGGCCAAACCCCCAGTCCTTGGGTTAGAATTCAGACCAGCCCTCTCCCTTCCCACATATGTATAGACCCCAGACCACTGTATAGGATTGTCTCCACCACTCCTGTTCTGTCTTAGAACAAGTCCCTTTGCTGTTAATCTCTCATGGAAAAAACTTTTTGGCACATAAGACCATGTTGTGGAATGTTCTTTTCAGCTCATTAATCTTGCTGCAGTTCAAAAGCTCTTCAGCAGTTAACTCATTTAGGAATGAATGAAACCAGAACAAATGAATGAGACTCATCTGGGCCTTGGCTGATTCAATTCATCTCAGACTGAGCAGAGTTTGGGGTTTTAATTCTGAATTTCACTTCTAACATTATATCTATTTCCTGTTTTTCCTATATGACAGCAGAGAATGCCATTTCCATATAGATTTTAAGTAAGAAGGGGCTTCTGCTTAAAATAATAATAATAATAAAATGGTGCTTGAGCAGCTCGGAGGTTGCAGGCTTGGGTTTTTAGAATCCTAGTTATAATTAGCGCAGTGTAAGCACCTGCTTAAATGAATTCCAGAGTGAAACCGAGCTAGAGAATGACACTTGCAAATCTATTGTGATCTCTATGCATGCAATTGGAAATAAAAAAGGATGGCTAGGAACTCTCGGATTTTCTCAAATATACCTAGAGTGTCATGTAATAGATCTTCATCTCATGATTTCTGTTCTAATAAATGCTCTAATTTTTTGTTTGTTGCTCCTGTTTGTAGGTGTTTCAAATCGGCCCCTGAACATTGATGATAGCATCTATATTCCTGTAACTAAGGCAGAATTCGCAGTTATTGTCTCAGCATTCAATGTATCTCTCTCTCTCACACACACACACACACTCACACAGGTTTATGTAGATAAATTTTCAAAGGTAAAAATTGTGTGCATCTGGAAAATAACACCCGGACATCAATGTTTTATCTGTTCTCCAGCAAGTTTAAAAACTTTGGCTTGGGAGTTAGCCTGTCCTGAATCTGGTTGACTTGGTCAGACTCGGTAAGACTTTAGCAACTTTTTCTAAAAAGATCTGGATAATAGGAATCCTCAGGAGTATTTGAAACCCCAAGTAGTCCTTAAGCCTCACCAGCTAATTGAATGGAAAAATAAATCAACTACCGTCCACGCTATTCAAGAGAAAAACAAATATTTTGTTCACCAGAAATCTTCAAAATGTACTCGTCTTTTGTGGGGAATTGTTTGGTACATGAGTTTCATTATGATATTGTGACAAATGGGAGATGCGGATTGCTCGTCCATCAATAAATTTTGGAACTGTTTCTTCCCAAATGTGCAGTTCATCTTGCCATACCTTTTGGGTTGGCATGCTTTTGCCGAGTCAATCAGGCCAGTAGATACGTCTCAGCTGACCAATGCAAACCAGCGGCGTGGTGCAGAACTCGAATGGGGTCGATGATATTATTGTTCATGATAAGAGGGATGCAAGATTACCGTGAATGAGCTGGATTGGGGTTTTGATCCAGGTGAATGGATTGTGATACCTTCGGGTTTTAGAGCTATCATATTTTACAGTTAGGAAATCCGAACTGCCCATTCAAAGTTGATCTGTTTTGAAATGTAATGTAGCTTGCAGGTTTCGCGTGCATATATAATTTTGAGAGAGTGACAAAAGAGGTTCTTGTAGCATGTTTTTACCAGTTAAATATGTTCACTAAAACTTACAAGTTGAAGCTAAAGTATTTTCCTAACCGATTGAATTGCAATTGATGATTGCTTTAGGCTTGGATACTGGCATGAGTTTGATATTAACATACCCACCCCTGAACGTATACCAGCCTCGCTCGAATTGGTTGTTCAATCATCTTTTGTTATTTCATGTAGTTTAACTCATAGGCATGTGATGCACATTTCTCCCTGGGATTCTATTCGATGAGACCATTTATTTTTGGTGTAAGGAGATAACAATCGTTTTGAGCTATTGGATGTGAAATCCAAAAGATAAAAGTGGGACTACATTCAAGAAATTTTATTTGACTTTGTGTTAGAACAATGGTACATCTTCAACCACCCGTTTTCAATTCTAATGGTAAATGATGATTGATTAAACACCTTTACGTGATTTCGTGACTTAAACCAATGTGAAAAGATTTTATGCTCCTACAGGAGCATATTGCCTATTTATTGGGTCTAGGAGTGATTTTAGGACCCCAAATTTCTGGGATCTAACATCTTCAACAGATGGACTATCTTTAGAAGAAAGAAATTTCCTAATTGCACACCAACCTTGCACATAAGAGAAATGTCACAAGATTGAACATATACCGTTCAATTTTATGTGGGTGAGATCCGAGTGTTAGAAAACTTTAGATTCAATTTTTCTCTTTAGACCGTAATGATTCTTAGGTGGATTTCAAAATTTCATATCGAAAGAGAGAGAGAGAGGCTCCCACGGGAGAATGCTACGTGCGCTCAAAATCAACCGCTAGAGTTGCAAATTTCTCTATATGTCGAATTAAAAAAAAAAAAGAAGTAAAAACCATACATAAACGTCAGATTTGAATCCCCTGTTATAAATTAAAGTAATTTATTTATTAAAATCCTTGTTTTAAATTGCCGTGAATAATCACAAGATCGACTTCTGCGTTAGTCGGTTGTCAAAGACAATCCCATCCTTTCATCTATCTCCCACATACTTAAAATGCAGTGCCGGCCCTTCATCTCCCTCTCAAGTTTATCTAAACTCTCGACGTCAAAGCCTCACATAATTTCCTAAACCCTAACCTCCTGAAATGGTGGGCTGCAACATGATACGTTGTTTTCGGAACTTGCAAATGGAAAAAGTTAGTTGCACTAAATTGTGTGAGCCGCTCTCTCTCTCTCTCTCTCTCTCTCATGCTGACAAACATGCAAAAACAATGGGAACTCCATATCTTTAGAATTTAACAAGGAAAAAGTTTATATAAGGGTGAGACCCTGAACAATCAAATTAAGGCGCACTTCAAAATTTTATTAGAAGAGGTTTCAATGTTAAAAAACCCTCAAATTCGATATTCTGGACCTCAAGATGTATTGACATAAGAAGACATAGATTTTAAGTTTTGAAAATAGAATATCTTGTAATGTATCTAAACTCTTAATATTCAAGATTTTCTAGTGTTAATAGATTTGTTTGATCTACACTGTTTTTTAACATTTAAATTTTGAGTAATGATCTTATGAGATCCTCCAACACCCATATGTGCAAGACCCCAAAAGATCACCGTTAAATTTGGCACGGATCTTTAGAAAAGTTATCACATGAATGTGGAACTTGATTTTCTAAAGATCTATGCTAAATTTAATGGTGATCTTTTGGGGTCCTACACATATGAGTGTGGGAGGGTCTCATAGGATCATTACTCTTAAATTTTATAATTAAAGATGAAAATAAATTTTCAGACCATTATAACGATTGAAGATGTTGAAAGAAAATATTTTGGCACTATTTAAAGGTGTGCCTTAATTTGATTGTTTAGGGCCTCAACCTTATACAAGCCTTACCGATTTAATAATTGTTAGTGAAAATAGATGGTGCAGATGAAATCAAAACATGGGTGCCCTAAGGCTGGTGATCGCAGAGCTCGGATTTTGATCCCTTCACTTTTAGAGAGAGAATAATTGTACACATTTTTCTTGTTGTGTCTTCTTCTCTCTGGCTTCCCATTTTTATGGGGAGAGGTTTATATTTATCTAATGGATCTCTGAGAAAGATCTTCCCTGATCTCAAGGATATTCATCCAACATATTCATATGAATGTTGGAGATAATTATGGATAATGAGATTCTTCCAAGCCCACAATTATAGGCTAAATCACGTGAGGCCTCATCTTTGCTCATTCCTACTTTGATTAGATTTTCCATATCTAATAGGATTTAATTTACTACAAAGTAGGACTTATATTTGGCATCAAGATAATCATGTGGTTTCCTATCCCAACTATGCATACTCATCATATAGCCTATTATAGGAACGCGTATGTGACCTTCACCTTCAACATTTCACCGAGGATCTCCTCTATTCCCGTGACAGTCAATCTCAGAGTTTTACGATAGAAGGGGAGAAGATAATGATAGTAGCAAAATAAGGGACGCAGTTTGCCTTTTTTATGCACTATTGTATTAAAAAAAAATATTTTTTAAAAAAGCGGAGGACCCACAAGTTATTATCTGGCTTATAATTTTATTGTTTCTTGTTTCTAATAATTGTACACAATTGATGCATTTGTTACCATGGTAATACTGTCGATATTTGCTCTTTTATTATAAGGGCTCATATGTCCTTGATATTGCTCATGCACCCCAAATAAATAATATAAAGGGGAATTTTACATTAACTTTAATAATTGTAGTGTTGACTTATAGAATGAGAAATTGCCTATTTCATAATTTCTTTAAGGCATCACTTTATAACTTATATTGTTTATGAAATAATTGTAGCTCTCTCCCTGTACATGTATTGACCACATAATCAATATTTTTTGGTGGCTTGTTTAGCTTCTTTAGAACTTAAAAGGTATTAGGTTGCTCACACATAACTTAACAAATGGCTAGTAGAATTGTAATAGATGAACTTTTTAAAGTTGAAAAATTGAATGGAAACCATTTTGGGATGTGGAAGAGGAAGATAGAATATGTCCTCATCCAAGATAAAATCATATATGTACTAAAAGATTATCCACTAGTAGTTGGTGATAAACCAACTGAAGAAGAAAATAAAAAGTTAGATTTTTTTTTAGAAGATGACCTCATAGCAAAAACTTCTATGTTAACTTTTATGCAAGATGACCTTATTAAAGTTTTCGAACATTATGAAACATCTAAAAAAATGTTGGAGGCAATAAAAACAAAATATGACTCAACCTTTGAAACACACCTCCAATTGATGTTAGAGCAATATAACTCATTTAAACTGAAGGAGGGTAATAATGTAGTGGAACATGTAAACAAAATGCTTGTGATGGCTAAAGACTCAGTCATGACTGAGAATGAAGTCCCCAAGCGCATGCAAGTTTCTACAATCTTAAATAGCCTTCCACCTTCATGGAATATGGTAACAATTGCACTTAGATTGAATGTTAAATCTCTCACATTAAGGGACCTACCCATGCAATATAAACAAATATAAAAGCAGTGAGCTCATGTTTGCTCACAGACCTTCCAAAACTAGCCAACCCAAGCCTAAATTTTAAGGGAAATTTAATAAGAGGAACAATAGGTTCAAAAACAGAAGAACTAAGCCCTACAACTAATAAACCAAACAAGGACCGCCAAAATGCTTCTTATGTGGTCAGCCAGGGCACTTCAAAAATCGTTGGATACATAATAAAAATCCACAAAATCCAAAAAATAATAGAAATGGAAGCAAGAGATATGAAGTTGTCTGTATGGTTTTCTGAGTGCCTGATGGCAGACCACGACATCAAAGGATAGTGGGCAGACTGAGGCGCTAATCGGTATATTGCAACCTCAAAAGGCCTCTTCGAGGACTTCAAAGAAATAAAAGCTGCGGAGAAACGCATCTACATTGGAAACAATACTTATTATGATATATTAGGTGTAGAAAATTGTAGGTTATATGTAGGGACAATCGACCTTATATTAACTGATGTATATTTTGTTCTTTGTATGAGATGAAATATTGTATTTATCCCCTTGCTCATTACAAAGGGCTTTAAAGTCTGCTTTCGATCATTGAAAATATCAATCGGGCAGAGTGGACAAATTTATGCTTGAGGAAACTTGGTTGATGACCACTACTTGTTCATTCTTTATGTAAATGAGAAAGCTGATAATAATAAAATTTCAACTTATCCTGATTATATTGATTGTGTAATGGTTGTTGATGCATATACTTTGCATCTTAGGCTTGGCCACATAAGAAAAGACAAAAATAAATAGGTTAATAAAGAAATGTCTTATTCTAAATCTAAATAATGTGGAATTTCAAACCTGTCAACACTGCTTGTCAAGAGCTAATGAGTTATTGAATGACATTTTATCAGACATTTGTGGCCCCCTCAATGTTAAAACTCATAGTGGGATGACATACCTCATTACTTATATTCATAATTTTTCTAGATTTGGATATATTTATCTAATCCACAATAAATCAGAAGCTTTAGAACAATTTAAATTATACAAAAGGGAAGTAGAAAATCAATTCGATAGGAACATCAAAGTTCTTAGAACCAATAGGGGAGGTGAATACACATCCGAAGCTTTCAATACTTATTGTTAAGAATATGATCTTGAAAGACATGCCACTATGCCATATACACAACAAAATGGAATAGCTGAAAAAGCGTAATATAACCCTCATACCTTAAAAATGACTAAATCCATGATGACTCATGCTAATCTACCCAATATCTTTTGGGGAGAAGCAATAAGTACATCCATGTTTATTCTTAATAAGGTTCCAACTAAAGCAATAGATTTTACCCCTTATGAACTGTAGGCAGATAGAAAGCCTGATATATTCATCTTAAAGAAGTGGGGGTCGACTGCTCATGTCCTAATTCCATATCAGTATAGAAATAAGTTAGAAAACAAAAATCTAATTTGTAATTTTATAAGATACCCCGAAGGATTAAAAGGATATCGATTTTATCCTAAAGATAAGGGACTCATTGAAAGCAGAGCTGTTGAGTTCTTAGAAGATTTTATTGAAGAAAACTACCTATCATGGATATTGATAATTCATTTAATATCGTAGATGACTTAGAACCACTACCTACAGTAGATATGGATTGCCCTGATCAACATGATGATGTTGAAATACCCACACACCCAATATTAAGTAGTCAAAAGAGGTCTAGAGCTCCTCCATCATACCTTGATGATTTCTATGTCTATATGAATGAGGAGATATACAACTTTATCGACTTAGATGAAGTCCATGACCTTTTTGACTTCATTGGTGCTATAAAGTCAAAAGAATATCAAGAGTGACTTAATGCCATGAGATAGGAAACCTATAAGTTCTAAATGGGTACTTAAAAAGAAATTAAAATTTGATGGATCTATTGATAAATTTAAAGTCAGGTTAGTAGCAAAGGGTTTTACCCAAAGAAAAGGAGTCGACTATGTTGATACCTATTCTTCAGTTGCAACGTTTATTTCCATTAGAATAATTTTGGCAATCGTTGCATATTATAGCCTAAAACTTTACTAAATGGATGTAAAATTTGTATTCTTAAATTGTGAACTAAAGAAAACCATCTACATGAACCTGAAGGCTTCCTAATTCAAGGCCAAAAAAATAAAGTATACAAATTAAATAAGTCTTTATATGATTTAAAATAGTAAAAAAGAATTCTATGGCATAACTCAAAGAATTCCAAGCATAGCTCATTAAAAAATAGTAAAAAGAATTCTAATGTACATTAAGGGAACAAAACATCTAAAATTGTATTTTCAAGCAGATAAGCTTGACGTTATAGGATATTCAAATACATATTTTGAGGGGGATAAGGACGATAGTAAGTCCACCTCAGGGCATGTTTTTCTCCTTGGAGGGGCAGTTGTTTCTTGGTCTAGCAAGAAATAAGGGTGTATAACTAAGTACACACAGGAAGTAGAATACATTGCATGTAGCACTGCTTGTACTTTTGTCGTCTTTATAAAGCGCTTCATAGATGACTTGAAGCTGCAAATAATCGACGGACCGATCCAAATGTTTTGTGATAATCAAGCTGCAATTAAATTAATTCAAAGTGGAGCAAATAGCTCCAAAAGAAGACATATAGATATCCAATATCACTACATTCAAGATGCAGTTGAGAAATGTGATGTAAAAGTTAGTTACTTGCCCTCATCATATATGATCATTGATCCATTAACAAAAGGTCTAAGTGTTGAACTATTGTCTAAGCACTAGCTTAATGAGACTTAAAAATATTTAAGTCAGTTTTCATGAGTGTCAAATCCACATTAGCGTGAAAATCTTCATGATGGATTTTTGTTATGAGAGGCATATCCCCAAAAGCATGACAAAAAACCTTATGACAAGATATTTTTTTAAAGATCATACTCAAAAGTGGGTGTATGGATGTAACTTATTATTATACTCGGCCGTCATAATCAAGTGGGAGATGTTGACACATATGACCATGAGGCCTCACATGATTTAGATAACAATTGTGAGCTTGGAGGAATCTCATTATCCATAATTATCTCCAACGTTCATATGGATGCGTTTGATGAAATCAAAATCCCACAATTGTAGGCTAAATCGCGATTTCTATTTTGGATAAGGAAACATTGCTTATGCAGAAGACGTCCCTCACTTACCATTTCACAAGCCTTAAACATAAACACTCTAGGTAGCTCCAGATTTATCCTCTCTTGACCTAAACATTTACCTAGGAGAGAACAACAATATACTTCTCTTTAGTCATGTTGAATAGTGTTAATCACTTCATTTAAAGCTTGCAATATGTTAAAATGTGGCTAGGGGCCATCACTTGGTGTGATGGTAAAAGGCTCGGGTAGCCAGCTCAAGAGCACGGGTTTGAGTCCTGAGAGCAGTCACTTTGTACATAAAAAGCCAAATGTGAGGACCGTCTCCAGCTCATCCCTCTCGAGATCCTATGTAGGCAGGGCCAGCACCGAGTTATGGCTAGATCTGTCGAAAATAGTAGACAACTTGCTTCTTTCCTTTGTTTCACCCTCAAATGGCTTCTTCCATATTCTTCTAAACTTTCTTCTTGACTATTGCTCCTTGATGCTATGGCTTCTTCTTGGAGCGCTTCTCCAAATTCACCCTATTAACCATTTGAAACTTCTTCTCTTTCATATTTCATAGTCTATGTCTCTTCTTCAATCCGGAGATAAGTCATACGCTCTTTGAGGCTCATCTCCTACGGTTAAGATATTTTGATAATCTCCCAAGAAAACAATAATAGTTGTTAGTATTTTTTGTTTTGAAACATTGTGTGTATTTCAAAATAACAATATGGTTTTTATGTATTTTTCCTAAGCAGTTTTTTTTTGTGTTTTTTTTAAGCTGTTTTTGTAGAGAGAGAAAGTTGTGGGTTTTAGCCTCAAATTAAAAAGGAGGGTGGGGATTGAGTGATATTAATCGTAGGCATTCTCATGCCTTATACTCTTACAACAAAGGTGAGAGTGATGGTGCATACGGTGCATGTGAAGCGTGCGCGGGCATAAGAGCACTTGATAACACACTTTGCACTTCACACGCTCATATGGGACGTGAGTTGTCCCTCACCCAACTATGGGTCGGGCTCGAAGCTAGATATCTTTTTGTGAATATAGCTGGTGTGAGATGTCTAATGGTCACTAGCTATTAAAGAAGTGAAAGCTTGTAACAGTAATCATCGAGAATAAAGGGTGTGTATGTAACTTGTGATTGTTGGTGGTATATGTAACCACTCCTATAATATATGGGCATCCTCTAGGAATTATCTTAAAGGAGTCATTTTTTCCCATACGAACATACACTGACATCTCTTTTCATATCTTTTCTCATGCCATTCTCTGTGAAATTCCAGAGAGCATAACAAAGCTCTCATCTCTCTCTCTTTACTCTTTTTTCCTCTTTCTCTCTCCAAACAACATAAGACTTTGGTGTTTATTATGAGCTTTAAACTCAGGTACATAGATATTTGGAGCATAAAAAGAGACCTTTTGATTTTCTCATATCTCGAGAACGAGTTGCCTTCTTATGCACATTTATTACAGTATCGAAGGGGACAAGTATCGTTTTGAGATAGCACTCTTGTGTGCTTGAAAATAAGAAGGGTTCAAGCTTTAATTTTCTTAATTTGTATAATCCTTTTACCCATTTTTCATCCAATCGATTCCCAACAATAGTTTCCACTCGGAAAGCCTCATCAAGGTTCCCTTTCAAAATAACTGGCTAGTAATTAATAATTTTAAAGTTATGGTAAAGATCTATCGATAAATGCTTCTATTAGCATCTTGTGACTTGTACTTAGTCTCTAATGAGTCTTTAACAGTGGGCACTCTCAGTACGAGTCAAGTAGAGGGCCACTTAAGGCTTTTAAAATATGTCCCTTACTGTAAGGAATCTAGAGGGAATCTCAAAAGCAATTGAAACACAAAAACAAATAGATTGGATAGAAATTACATTCTTTTTTCATATCCGATTCTTCCTGTGCAGTTGATGTGATCCTCCAGTTCTTTTTTGTACACGTGTCCTCTAATTTGAGACTGAGAGTATGATGCTTGCATCTTAAGGCCAACTACCGATTATTAGAACTAGTCATATTGTTTACACAATGCAAATCCCAAGCCTTTGATGAAAGGGGCGAGAGTTCTTGGATCACTCATGGTTTTTCATTTAAAGAGGGTATTAGAGAGAGAAAACCAAAAGAGAGATGGGAGCTTTTGGTTGTAGAGAGAAAAACCTTTTTCTAATATATATATATATATATATATATATATATCCTTATGTGAAAATCTATACTTTTTCTCCCTTTAAAACAAACTTTATATAAAAAAATATCCCATGATGGAATCTTATCTAAAAGCTATCTTACCTCTTTTAGATAATGTTCTCTCAAGTAAACTTTATCTCTTTTTAAAAATCTCATATCACATGGGATACCTATATCTCTTTTTTCTACCACTAACAAGTCCAAAAATCTATGGACAACCTCTTCTCTAATTAGCTATTAAGAATGTTGAAAATATCATAGACATCCCGGTACTCACAAAGGGACGGACTCCAAATCCAACACTTACAAATAAAGCCATTTTCCTTCTATTGTTGATAAGCATCATGAGTACAAAAGGAAGGGTGTTTGGGGCTTATATCAAGGTGTCGAAGTTTGTATCAACCACAATATTATTTTAAGTAAGTTTCAAGAAGGTAGGGCTTAGTCAGCAAATATGCAACTATTAGATTCCCAATATAGAGAGGACATTCTACTGTCACCTCTTTAATTTTTTTTTTGCACCTTTGAATCAATTCAATCTAACAAAATCTTGGTTCATGAATTATAAGATAGCATCTCATATCAATGTTAAAGACCTCAAAATTGTTGGTTTTCTATGTCCTCAAGAGCCTAAAAACTCCTTTTGAGCTCAATACAAATTAATCGTGTCAAAACATAATAATCATTCTCAATGTTGCATAATCATGGTCAATAGGCTTAACTGAGGGAAAAGTGGATGACTGAGGGAAAAAAGTTAATTGAGGTCTAAACTGCCCTACCAAGATCTAAAACTACTTAGTTGAGATCAATACAATTATCATCCTGGTCTTAAAGGGAACTTAACCCCAAATTATCTCAAGTATTCAAATTTCTAAAACGCCAACTCGAACTTAGCCTAGACTTGAATGACCCCTTTGATTCAAATGTTGGACTCGGAGGCGTAGATGAACTATGGAAATTAGAAATTTGCACCATTTTTTGGGAAAAATATTTTCCTTCTTTTTATTTTTGGGAACAATATTTTTCTTCATTTTCTATGTACACATATTAGGAAGGTGGTTCATTACATATAGTAGTTTCTTTAGTAGTACACAACTTTATAACTCTATAAACTTGAGCTCCTGTTCACATATTCTATAAGCTCAATAATACATCTTCTATGGGGGTCTAACATGGTATTAGAGCCAAGTCACAATTTGATATTTCGTCTCTCAAGCATCGAGCCTCTTTTTCGAGTTTCTCTCTGATGCATGCGATTACCTTCAAGTTCTCGCTTAAGGCATAAGCACCTTTCTTCCCAATAAACTGGTCATCTTCACCAATAGCATGTCTCCATTCAGAATGGCCAAAAATAACCCACTTGCAACCAATATCTTTTAGTTGCTCCACAAAAAGTTCACTCGTGAAAGCTCCACCCTGACCAACCCAAGAGTTCTGAGCATATATCTCAATGCGATCAGTCAATGAGCTTTTTACCTAATGGATATATACATAAGGAGGTGAAACAACAACATCAACATCTTTCTCAAGTTTGGCATTGTTTATATCGGAAACAAGCTTACTGATACTCTCTTTTGTCCCATTATACTTCCAATTGCTACCAACAAATAACTTTTTTGAACCAGCAATGGCTACGATTCTTCTATAACCTTTGCCAGATACCTGGAGATTTCGGGCCATGCAATCCAATACTAAGGAGGAAGAGTGAGAAAAAGAAGGCTGAAGATTCCACAAGGACTTCTTCAGAGATGGGGATCGGACGGTCATAGATCGGCCATTGTTGCCATGCTCCCCTCTAATGTTAGACCCTTAGTGAGCCAAATCTGAAACCTGCTTCTAAATCCGCCTCTGAAAGTGGCATATGAAAACGACTGATCTACACCATCTGCAAAACAACCATTGAGTCATGTTTTGACTATTTGATCTGTCTCTCTACCGAGTTATGTTTTTTACTCTCTGATTTGTTTTAGATCTTACTATTCTAAACTTATAATCGAAGATCCAACTATGCTTGTTGATCCACTGCTGATTTTTGTTGCCTTTTCCAAGTGGCTCCTGTTTAATGATAGAATTTCTTAATACTGGTTGATGTTTAAGTTTTTTCTTACTTGATCATGTTTAATTATAGAGTTTTCCGTTACTCAATCCTATTGGATGATGGAGTTTTTTGTTACTCCAGCATGTGTGATGATTGAATTTACTCGATTATATCTGTTGTAGATGCCTATGTTTAATGATTGAGTTTTCCCTTACTCAACCCTATTGGATGATGAAGTTTTCTGTTACTTCATCCTATGTGATGATCACGTTTACTGGATCTTGTCTGTTCCAAATGTCTGTTGATTTGTTGTTATGCAAGACTGCTTCGTTCAAGATGTCGGTTTCTGATGATAGCTAATTTACTGTTGCTCAAGCTTTTTCTGTTCCTGCTTTGTTACTAAGGCTTTCAGTTGTCCAAACTCAAGTTGTTATCTCTTAATACAACTTGAGTTTGAGGGGAGTGTGGAAATATAAAACCTGCACTTATTTTTTGGAATAATATTTTTCTTCCTTTTATTTTTGGGAAAAATATTTTCCTTCTTTTTATGTGTACCCATATTAAAAAGGTGGTTCATTACATATATTAATATCATTAGTAGTACACAACTTTGTAACCCAATCTAGGAGCTTAAAGTCCAAATATATAGAAATACAATTCTAATATGTACTTGCTATCTTTGAGGAATTTAACAGCCCAACCCCCGACTTGGAAGATCCAAGGTGCAATCGAGTTGTGGTGAGAAAAACCCCATAATACGACCATGCCTAGTGAATGTGAGTTCTTTAACTGGCATGTTTGAAAGAACCTTTGGAAAACATAGCTTGCTAATTTTCCCTTGAAAGAACCTTTGGAAAACATAGCTTGCTAATTTTCCCTTTAAATGGTCTGGCCTAGGACAAATTTTAGTTTGGTCAAAGTTTTAATGAAATTGGTTGGATAATCCTCAAAATATGAGGATTTTTTGGTTAACTATGTGAAAGATCATTATGTATCACTCAACCAATGTAATAACAAAACAAGGGAAAAAAGAACTTACAAAGATAGTTTTGGAGAGGGTATATATCAACGCTTAATTAATTGTCGAAGAAATAATATTGTTTGTTGAAATGAAGGAAGACACTTGACAATCATGTTCAACACGAATCACAAGAGAGTGAGACATATGGGTCACGTAGAAAAGCACATGGGTGAGAGAGAGAGAGAAGAAAAGAGAAGAAAGGCGGAATGATTGGTTTGCTTCATTGATAGTCCATCTTGATAAAAACAACCTTTACAGGGTATTTCGCTCATCGTTTAATGAATGAAATTGGCAATGTTATTATAAATTGAAATTTACTTGTATATTATTGGCGAGAACTTTAATTTGTTATATTGGGCACATGAAACCTCATCCCTAGTATTTTTTTTAACTCAAACATGAAGACGATATGATTTCATTGTGAAGCATATCGTTTTGGACCTCCATATTTGTGGAACACACTACACCTAGTCTAATAATAATGAATTGAATTTAATCATGTCAAAATTGAACTATTTTCTGATTTTAGATGATTGGGAAGGCTTTTTTCCACAGCGAAAGCAATTGCTTTACCAAAACTATCTTCATACCATCTTGTTATTTTCCTAAGTACATCACGAGTAAAAAGTAGGCCTACACCTTTTAGGTTGGAAGTGCGTCAACTGGAAGAAAAAGAAGAGGTGGATTTGACTAAATCAACTTGGGAAGACATTGTTATTTTTTGTGATTTTGACTTCATTCTCCATAAGAAGCTCCAGCATATAAAACACACACTTTATTGATTGGAAAATAGCCATGAGATATCATATTAGGAGCAAAATTGATACTACTTTATCATGTATCCAGATAGTGGACTAACAAATCCAAAACATAGGAATAATGTCAAATGAGTTGAAAAAATGAGAAGGCTAATTTACTAAATAATTTACATGAACTTTTGATAATGGAAGAAATATATTGCCGACAATGATTAAGAGTTAACTGTCTTAAGGAGGGTGACCTTAACATGTATTTCTTTTCACTCAATAGCAAGTGCTAAGGGCAAAACAATATCTTAGATTTGAAATTCTATGGGGTTTAGGAAGGTGACGAGGATGAATGGGAGATGGAAATTATTAATCATTTTCAAAGGCTAGTGAATTATCTATCAGTGTGAGATTGAATAGGGTGCCCTTCAAACAATTGTCTCCCTATTGAGCATAACAATTAGAAGAAGATGACACTATGGATAAGATACAAATGGTAGTTTTTACTTAGTCAAGAGATAAAGCGCCATAGCTTGATGTTTTTCCTTTATTTTTCTTTCAGAGATTCTAGGGGTTGGTTAAAAATGAATTGCTGCTAATAGTTATGGATATTTGGAACAAGGGAGGAATGTTTAAAATTATTAATTCCACCTACATTACCCTTATCCCAAAGAGATATGTGATTTCAAAACTTAGTGACATTTAACCTATAAGCCTACTAAAAAGTCTCTACAAAATTATAGCCAAGTTGCTTGTTAAAAAACTTAAACTGGTGTTCCACTTTGTATTCTCGGGGCCTCAATTAGCTTCCATTAAAAATAGGCTAAGAACTGACAATATCTTGGTTGCTCAAGAATATATTCACTCGATAGTATTGCACAATATTCCATGTGTGATTATTAAGCACGATATGGAAAAAACATATAATAGAGTTGAGTAGAAGTTCTTGCATAAGATTACAAGATGTATGGGGTTTGGAAAACATGGAGGAAGCGGATAGATGGATGCCTTTTATGTGCACATTTTTCGGTTGTGATAAATGGTACCCTAAAAGATTCTTCAAGGCAAGCCGTGGTTTAAGGTAAGGTATTCCTTTTCTCATTCACTCTTATTGCTGAAGGCTTTAGTTTAATGATTAAAAATGTTGAAGCTAAGGGAAGATTTGTGTGTTTTAATATCGAATACAATGAGCCTACGGTGTCACATATGCAGATGATACTATTTTGTGGTGCAAGTATAGACCAGTTGAGTTATATTATGAGATTTTTAAGATGCATCGAATTGGCTTTGGGACTTAAGGTAAATTTTCAATAAATTAGTTGTTGTCCTTGGATGCCATGTTGACTCTTTCCTTATTAAGTACCTCGGGATTCCATTATCAGATACTAGGGTTTAAGATCTATTTGGGATCCAATTATTAAGAGGATTCAAGTTAAAATTGATCTTGAAAAACTAAATATTTATCGTTTGGAGGAAGGATCACACTCACTAAATCTTCTTTAGCAAACATGTATATCTATTAGATGTCTATTATGGAGATGTCCTCTACTATTATAAAGATGGTTCAACACATGATGAGAAACTTCTTTGTGGACCTCAATTGGGAGAGGTCCGCACTATGAAAAGGATGGAGATTTAGGCATAAGAGGAAAGTTAAGTTAGTTAATGAAGCACTTTTATCTAAATGATGGTGGAGGTGTATAGAAGGAGAAGAGCCGCTATAGTTGAGAGTGTTGCAAGCTGAATATGCAATGGATAGACACCCACATTGTATTAGTAGGGGCAGGAGAGGAAGGTATCAGTCTCATTTTTGGAAGGCTATTTACTATGGTCAGGAAATTGTACAACGAAATATACAATGGATGGTTGGGAATAGAAATTACATTTCTTTCTGATATCACAAACGGCTCGGTGCTAGGCCATTGGCAGTGCCTCTTCTCAACTTATTTGCAAGAGTATCAAATCTTGTGGCTAAGATGATAGAGTTGGGTGCTTAAGAGGATGATTGTCATATTTGGAATATTGAATGTTCCTATAGAAAGTTACTAGATGTGGTTTTTTTCAAATGACTCAGCTGCTTTATAAGTTGGAAAGTGTTTATATATCTTCCAATGCAAATGATCAAGTTATTTAGGAAATGAAGAATGATGATATGTTCACTATTAGATAAGCCTCTTGATTGTTGTATCCTGATCAAATTAATTAGCCTCAGCCAATGCTTAATCAAGCGTGGAAATAGCCAATACCACACAAGATTCAAGCATTTCTTAGGGTGGTCATGCAAGGTAAGATCTTAGCTATGGATAACGTGAGAAAGAGAGGAAAAATCTTGGCGAATATTTGGTTGATGTGTAAGAATGATGTAGAGATTAGTAATCACCCCTTCCTTCATTACTCTTTTGCTAAAAGGTTATCGTGTTGGGCCTTAAATCTTATGTGGTGTTCTTTAATGTTGCCTAGAAGCCATCTTAATATCATTGATCATCTCAATGTACATGGTATGCCAAAGCATGAGATACTCATTTGTAGGATTTTTCAAGGAGCAGTGTTGTGGGAGAATAGAAGAAAAGGAATATGAGGAATTTTGAAGGATTGGCTTCATCGGTGGAGTGTATAAAATATAAGAGACAACATAATCTTTGGAGCTGGTTGGGAGTACTACTCTTGTGGGATGTGGCTTTGAACTTAGAGGCCGTTGGCTTTGCAATCCACCCCTATTACCAGCCTAAGGGTAGATGAAATCCTCTTATACAAAGATATTTTAAACTAAATTTTAATGGGAGTTCTTTTAAGAGATCAGGGCTTCAAAATAAGTTTTTGCGCTTATGGTTTAGCTAGAAGGGGTGTGGCTATGCTAGAGCTTGTAGTTTATGATGTCATTGTTTTGTAAATGTACTTGTCTCTCTATGTAATTAATAAAAGTTTCTAACATCGTCAAAAAACAAAAATAAAGAGGTTAACCTAGCTATCTGCCCGGTAAAGTGACCAGACACAATTGACCACGACAAAAGGTCGATATTGTTTGTAAGGGTTTTGTAAAAGGGACCATAAATTGCAGTTAGAAATGCATCCACATTTTTTTAACATAGTTGAAGGCCAAAAAAACGTTTTGCTAGCAAAAAGATAGATTCTGGCCTAAACGTTAACCTCGGCCACAGCCACAACTACAACCCAGCCGGTTAGTCATGTACATGAGTGTGTGTTTTGAACACATACAATAAACAGTGTTGGAACGAATGACTCTAGTCAAATACTCAGCCCGAGTTTGACCGAGTTATGGCCAAGCAAAAAAGTGTTAAAAAAATAAAATAAAATACAAAAAAAAAAAAAGAAAAAAAAATATATATTTAAATTAAAAATAAAAAAAACAAATCTAAATGAAGTAAAAAAAGTAATGAAAAAAAATAGATTTTTAGAAAATCAATTGAGGGGCATTTTAGAAATAATCTTAAAAAGGAAAAAAATTAAAAAATAAATATTTATGACCAAAATACTTTCTAATATTTGCCAAAATGATAAAAAAACATAAAAAATAAAACTAATTTCTTTATTTTTTTAATTTTTTTTAATTCTTTTAAAGATCGCCAAGTTGGCACCCAACTCAAAAATACTCCGGCTCGCAAGGGTGGCGAGTTCGAGCTAGCTCGCTCGAGTAATCGAACACTGCAGACACAAATTAAAAGCAACTAAAATGCTTTAAGTCTCTCTTTTCTCCAAACCCCATGAGGCTAAAGAAATCTCCCGCATTAAAGATTGCCACTTAACAGAATAGACTAAAATTTCACTTAAGTCATACTTTAACTTAAATTTTTTCAAAATATCCAGATAAATTACAAAATCCATATATTATTAAGGAACTCCTTTTCCGAATGGATGATACATGATACTTATTTTTATTTTTTTTTTGGGTGAATCAATAAGGAAAGTTTACCGTACTCACAAGTCTTGCACGATTTTAGTATGGATTCCTTGCCTTCTTACATATCGCCCTCATTTGTTCTTCCCAACTTCCACCCCTTCCACATAACTAGCCAAAAAAAGTGTCTTTTTTTAGATGACTCGCCCAATAAAGGGATTTCTAGAAGAGGGAAAATATCATGTCCACATCATTTGGACGGTGGAAGGAACTAGGGTATATTGAATGTCGATAAATTGATTTTATTTTTTATTTCTATTTTTTATATGAATTGTTTTTGCCCAAAATTGTTTTGCCTAGATTAATTTTAGTAGGACATATTCGGAGGTATTTTGGTTAGTTTTTTTTTATAATATCTTTTATTAGTTTATTTGGCACGCCTTGATGTATTTATCTCCAAATATTTACATCAATAAGATTGGTGACATGTTAAAAATTAAAACTAAATTTATTTTGCGGCTCTTGGATAGGGTTAGGTTTAATCTTAACATTTCGAGTGCCCACATCATGCAGATTCTATACTGTCCTCGACAAATATGTCGGACAAAGTTATGAGAATATAAAGCTACCTATTTTGTTTATTAATTTCAGATTAGGAAAAAGTTTATATAAAGTTGACGCCTTAAATTATAGAATTAAGGTGTATTTTTTAAAATACGTTGGAAAAGACAGCTTTGGTGTTGAAAAACTACCTAATTGAATTTTGAAATGTATAGATATGAAAAAAGAAAGAAAGGTTTTTAAATCCCAAAAATAGTACATGTTGCAATACATTCATTTTCAAGATTTTTATACGTTCATTGATTTGCTTGATTTGGACTATTTTTGGAGTTTAAAATTTTATAATCAGAGATAAAAGTAGATTCTCAGGTTATCCTAAGATTTTTTATTTTATTTTTTTTAAATCAAGGTTTTCCTATGATTTTTTGACACTAGAATTACATCTTAAGATAAAGTTTGGAGTTGAACTTGGTTAAAATTGCATCCACATGCAAACCACACCCTTTAGATTACTGCATAAATGGACATGTAATTTCATTTGTCTTGGCATAGAGTCCCTTCACTACATTTCTTTTTGCTTCTATATTTATCTATGTTATTTTGTAGGGGCTATTTCTAATCCAAATTTCAGGACACAACTCATTTATTACAACAAAAAAATGTTCTTTCCTTGAAGACCTAAAATACAAAAGGTACTAAGAACCTTTCTTGAAAAACCTCCTCTTCTCATGAGTAAGAGGAAGGAAGAGGTTTGTGGCTTTGGGCAACTACTCCACCTTAGTTGGAGGAGACAACACGACTTGGGAGGGAGGTCCAAGGCCACGAAAAAAGTCCTCATCCTCGAAGGAAAGGAATGCTTATTGGGACACTTTTCTTATGGTTGCATGTGTCTTTATCCAAGAGAGTAAGTAGGGCAGCTTTTGGTCGGAAACACCTATAGCTTCTCTCTCTCTCCCTCTCTAGACTAGGCCACCTTCATTGTGGATAGTGATGTTGCCCAATGAATCGCACAGGCGATAGCTCTTTCTACTCGCTCTCTAGTCGAAGCCACCTTCGTTGTGGATAGTGATATTGCCGAATGAATCACACAGGTGATGGTGATGGTGATGGTGGTTACAGTCATCGTAATAGTAGTAATAGTAGTATGGCCACAACTCAACTACGCACCTACAAACAAGCACATGCCCATGACAATGGAACTCTCTCTCTTTTCTACTCATTGCCGTACGGCCAAGGACTTCCTTATCCATCCATATGCATTTCCTAACTTTGTGGTCCTCTCTTTCTTATTTGTTTCTTTTGAACTTCTTTCTACACTGAGAATAAGGCCATCAAACACCGTTGTTCTTTGACTTGTCTAATGTCCAGGAAAAGACTGGTATGAGTAGGGGCGGCAACTGCTGGACCTGGCCCAAACTTGTACCCGACCGGATCCAAAGTTATCGGATCTGATCCATATATATATATATATATATATATATATATATATATATTTTTTTTTTTTTTTTTTTTTTTTTTTTTCAAATATATTTAAATATTATGTTAAACATATGCATGTATTATTTAAAGAAAAAATTTATATAAGGTTGCAACCTTAAAATATAGAATCACAGATGCACATCAAAAAACGATCGAAACAGATTGTTTTAATGTTAAAAAACCTTTAATTGATTATCTCAACATCGAGATGTATAAGAATTGCAACTCTATTAAAATAAGAAACGCCTCACATTAAAACTCATTGAAAATTGCAATACTGGAGTTGGAAAACCTTCAAATCAATCATCTTGACCTTTATCATTACGGTCGTCAAAAAAATATAATTTCAATCCTTAAAAATAGTGTATATCGTAGCACATTATTTGGCCCGCCCATTTCGTCCTAAAAAGAAGTGCTCATGGATCCGAAGATTTGGTATCATTTGTTAAGCTTCAAATTTCATAATTGGTCTTGAAAATTGATCTTTAGAACCATCATGAAAATTTATTATACCTAAAGTGCTTTCAAGACGAAGATTCGCGGTGAGCCTTTACTTTATTTTCATAAAACCTAGGCCTTATAAAACCTAGGCCTTATAGAAACTGTATCCTTTTCACAAATGGCCTCCTCATGATTAATGCAGAGCATAGGAGAAAACGAGGATTTTCCTTTGTAGTGTTCCATCCAAAGGGACTGGGAGGTTTATGGTTCTTCAATATACTCTATTGAGAATTCACGTGATGAGACTAAGGGAAAAAATTTGCCAACCATTTGTAATTATTTGGAAAATTTATCAAAATATCTAGGAGAGTTGACTATTTAACATTTTACACATGCAACTATTGTGAGTTTAATAATAATAGGAGTAGAGATGAGAAAGTACTTAAAATTAACGGTCAATAAATACCAAAAAGAGTGCACTTTCGATATTTTGAGAAGATACTCCAGGAAAATTGAGAGATTTGAAAAGATATCGCACATAGAATTAGAGGTGGGTGTGCGAAGTGCAGATGTGCAATTAGAATTTTATGTGATCGCTGCATACTAATGAAGCTAAAGGACATGTTCTATAGGACAACTAGGAGATCAGCTTTGCTTTATGGGGCAAAATGTTGGGCGGTCAAAAAATAATATACCTATAGAATGAGTGTAGCAGAGATGAGGATATTAAAATGGATGAATGGCAAGACAAGGAGGGATAGAATTCAAAATGAATATATTCGAAAAAATTTAAGTGTGGCACTAATATGCGATAAGATGAGAGATATTAAATTTAAGTGAGCTAGTCATGTATGGTGTAGATCCAGTACAACATATGTTAAGAGGTACGAGTTAATTCAAGTGAAAGGCTAAAAAGGACAAGGGGTAACCTCAAAAGGACATTGTTAGAAATAATAAAAAAAGATATGAGAACCTAGAGTATCATTAAGGGACCCTTAATAGAACAGAACGGCTGATCAAAATTCATATAGCCAACCCCAATTAGTTGGGAACATGATTTGACAATGATGATAATGTCACATACCCAACTCACTCATAATCGTGTGTTTTGATGAGTATTTAAACAATACATAAAAATTAGTTTATTTCTGTGAAAACCCACTGCGCTAATTCGCTGCTATACCTTTTCCTTCGGGTCACCCACCAAACCACCGAATGTGACATCGTTTGTTTGTGCATTCAAACAAGAAACCAAAGCTTTAAAAGAAAACCAGTAAATGTATTTGTCGCTCTCATTAGGGGAGACATGCACATGACCCCCTTCTCACTTATCAGACAAAACCAAATCAAGATGTAAGATTTTCATTTTCTTTTTCAGTTGAAGGAGGGTGGTCATATGCTTTTCCAATACACTCCTTCACTTTCATCCATAATTGAAAGATGTAAAACAAAGGTAGTTTAAATTCGTTTGGGATGACAAAGTATCATGTCCACAAGAGAAAGATGTAAAAACAGAGGCAGTTTAAATAGCCTTTGGGCTGGAAAAGTATATGTCCACGTTATCTAGATGGGTGGAAAGGTGCACCCTTCCAAGGGTCGTGCCAAAAATGAGTTTTATAGTTTTTTAAATTTAAATAAGATATTTATGAGTTTAAGATTTAAGGTTATTTTTATAAAGATAGCAAAGTAAAAATGAATAAAAAATATTTTAAATAACATAATAACCAAAATACCCCTACAGTCATTTTGATGAATATTTTTATTATTTTTATTCAATTTTACTTATAAAGACGAAGCTAGATCCCAAATTTTAGATTAATCTTCTTTTAAAATTTAAAATCTAAAATCTAAAAATAACAAACAAAATTAATTTTTAGCCCTTGTGGGATATAAGCTTATTAGTCTTGCCTGTCTCATCATAAATTGCAAAAGAATTTATAGACGAAAAAATGATGTAGCATTACTGTTGGGCAAGTTTTCTATACTTCCTCTACAGCATAAAACTTATATACTTCCTCTTATCCAACCATCCATTTTGAATGGAGGGCTAAGATTGCCTCAATCACAATGTCATATCTCTACACTATTTTATTTTTTATTTTTTTCTGTAAACTATTTTGACACCAAATTTTGGTCGTCCAATCCTCTATTGAACTCGCACTAGCGAAAAATATAAAATTTTCAGTAAAATAAAATGACCAAAATACCTCTGAAAATTTCAAGAGATATTTTGGTCATTATATTTTATCGAAAATTTATTTTTTTATAGATGTGCCCTAATGAGAAGATGGCACATACCAAATTTCATATTCATAAAATTTGTATAAAAAAAATAAAAATAAAATACTTTGAGACATCAGATGTAAAATCAAGCGGTGAGTGGCTCTCTTGATCAAAATTAGATGGCTGAAAGGTAAGGAAGGCATAGATCTTCTATGTTGTGGGGGAAGTATAGAAACATTTCCCATTACTATATAATCTATCTTTTTCCGGTTACCGCCTAGTCTCATGTTGATGTTCCACTATTCTCAACTTTTTATTTTCATTTTACCGTCAATTCAAAAGTCCAATTTTAAGTCACCCGAAAACCCAAAGAACCTATATTTGAGCGGCTTGAAAGCCCAAGGATTAAAAATATCCAATTTTCAAACTGCCAAAAATACAAGAAGAAAAGGGAAAATAGATGTATTTAACAGTTCAAGAGTAGGACGTTTGGACTACCCACCCAATACTTAGTTTATATATATATAAAAGGTTGGAATTAGCCCACAAGCTTAGAGGAAAAAGATGTGGTCAGTACTCTCATGTAGATAAGCTAAATACGCCAACGGTTCAGATTGAATCTGGGCTTATCTGACGATCACAGATGTTCAGTAGTGTTTGAACTTTAAATTTTTTTTCTACAAATCCAAATCACTTGAAATTTTAGGCGTATGTTCTTCAAAATTAGGTGAATCTATGAAAAATATTAAATATTTTACATGAAAAAATTCATCAAAATACCCCTGAAATATTGTGGGGGTATTTTGGTCATGTTTTTTCATGTAAAATATTTTTTTAATACTTTTCGTAGATTCACCTATTTTTGAAGAATACATGTCTAAAATTTCAAGTGATTTAGATTAATAAAAAAAATTAAATTTCAAAAACTACTGGACAATACCGGACATCCGTGATCGTCAGATCGGCTCAGATTGAATCTGAGCCGTTGGCGTATTTAGCTTATCTACATGAGGTTGCTGACTATATCTTTGTTCATATATATATATATATATATATATATATATATATATATATATATAAAACACTACGCAACGCCTATAGACGAAAACGAACAATGATTTCGCCTACTCATCACCATCCAAAGTCTCGTGGTCACAATTATCCGGTAATATTTTACTTTTTAATTTTTTTTTACAAATCAAAATAACCTGAAATTTAGAACGTATATTCATAGAAAATTGGGAAATCTTTGAAAAATATAAAAAAATATTTTACATGAAAAACATTGATCAAAATACCCTCGAAAAGATTCAAGGGTATTTTGGCCAATTTTACTTTTGCGAATAATTATTTTTATATTTTTATTAGATGTGCCTTAGTAAGTAGTACATGCCCTCCAAATTTTAAGTCATTCCGATTTGTAGAAAAAAATAAAAAATAAAATACTATCAGACAAACGTGAGCGCGCGTTGAACTTTGGACGGTGATGAAGGTAGACGAAATCACTATTCATTTTTGCCTATAGATGTTGGGAAGACTTTTTAGACTTTTTAGATATATATATATATATTGGAAAAGTTTATATAAAGTTGTAACCTTAAAATGTAGAATCACATATGCACCTAAAAAATCTATGAAAAATATTGCTTTAATATTGAAAAAATACTCTAATCGATCATCTCGACATCGAGATGTACAAATATGAAAAAGAAAAAAAAATTTGAGTCCTAAAAATAGTGCATCTTGTAACACATTATCTAGATCATCCATTTCCAATATTTTCATATATTTATAGATCTACTTAATTTTTAACTATTTTTGGAAATTATATTTTTTTAATTAGTTATAAAAATAGATTTTAAGATAATACTAAGAATTTTTTACAACAAAATTACCTGTTATGATCAAATTTTAGGTGCACCTTAATTGGATTGTTTATGGTTGCAACCTTATAGAAACCGCACCTTATATATATATATATATATATATATATATATATATATATATATATAAAAGGAAAAGATGGGATTAGCCCACTAGCCCATATGAATATATGAACCCAATGTCTCCGATTGATTCTAGGCAGATCTGACGATCACGGATGTCCGATAGTGTTTGAATTTTAGTTTTTTTTCTACAAATCCAAATCATTTGAAATTTTATACACGTGTTCATAAAAAATAGTGAATCTTCGAAAAATATCAAAAAAATGTTTTAGATGAAATAAAATGACCAAAATACCCCGAATATGTTTTGGGGGCTATTTTGGTCATTTTTTCTCAAATAATTTTTTTTATATTTTTATTAGGTGCGTCTTGATGAGAAGAACACACACCTAAATTTTCAAGTGATTTGGATATGTAAAAAAAAAAAAATTAAGCACTATCGGACATTCGTGATCGTCCGATCGGCCTAGATTCAATCTGGGCCATTGGGCTCATATATCCATATGAGCTAGTGGGCTAATCCCATCTTTTCCCATATATATATATATATATATATATATATATATATATATATATATATATCAATTCCTTTCTTTAATTTATGAGAGTTGTCTTTCGTAGTATTACCCATAGTTAGCAAGTCGGGGAATAATAATATATTGGCAAGACAAAACATCGGTAATGAATCGATTTTTTTTCAAAAAATCAGTGAAAAAAATCAATTAGAAAATACAGATTGCCAAAAAAATGAGGTAAGTTATAAAGTCGTGAATAATTCGAATTTGTCTAAAAAAAATGGAGTGAAAAATGTATAAAGATGTTAAAATATAGGATTATGATTTGCAGTTATTGTATAATATATTAAAGCCATTGAACAATAATTTTACGACCTAACCTAGTATCGTTAAAGTGATACTTGACAATTTATTGTCTAAACTTTCAATAAATCAAACAACATTGCTTACTCTGTTGTTACAATATGAAACATATCACAAATTTATTTGGAGCATAAAATGAAATATAAATAATATTTAACAAAAGAACTACATTAGTAGATAACAAAAAATGTAAACTAGTAGGATTATTGGTTGAAGAAAAACAAAACACAAAAAAGACCCTCAATATAGGATTGTAATTAACTAAAACAAAATACAGATCCAAATATGTAAAATAGTAGTCCATCCAAATGCTATGTTGTATATACCAATAAAAGAAAAAACAAAAAACATAAAATTAATCAAACTTCTCTCTATAGAAAGCAACCTTCTCTATATAGAAAGCAACAAAATGTTTAAGCAAATTTGAATCTCGTGCTAAATTCATAGCAAATCAAATCTTTAGTATACAAAATCTTTAAGCAATTTCGAATCTCACACAAAATGCTCTTCCTAAAGATGCACTGGGTTTAAAGAAAAATAAAAAATAAAAATTCATTGGGTTACTCTTCTAACTCTACCTATTATTTTGAGATATACAATTGTTATGATATCTTATATTTTGGGGAATATTGTTTGTAATTTTTTGTAAACTTTATTTAAGGGAAATTATTGGTGAAACATTTTATGGAAATTTACTTTAAATCCAGATTCTTAATTTACTCATACTATTAATTTGCTTAACTTTAAATAAAAATTCAATAATATTAAGTTAATGAAGAAATAAAGTTATAGGGAAGAAGGTATTTGAAAAGCTTTTTTGAAAAAAGATAAAATACGGGTTTACATCGATTCCATGAAAAAAAATGTAATTTTTTTAAGATCCTTTGAAAAACTCAAAGTTCTAAATGGATTTCAAAAAATCGGAGATTTTTTTAAAAAATCGTGTTTTAAACGGACTTGCTAACTATAGTATTACCCCTACATTTATGAACGAAAAAAAGTTTTCAAAACATCGATTCCATGAAAAAAAATGTGATTTTTTTAAGATCCTTTGAAAAACTCAAAGTTCTAAATGGATTTCAAAAAATCGGAGATTTTTTTAAAAAATGGATGTTTTAAACGGACTTGCTAACTATGGTATTAGCCCTACATTTATGAACGAAAAAAAGTTTGTATAAGGGTGAGGCCCTAAACAATTAAATTAAGGCGCACCTCAAAAAATGACTATTTGAAGTTTTGATGTCGAAAAACCCTCAAAATTGATCATGTCAACCTTGGGATACATGACGTAGAAAAAAAATGGATTTCAAGTCTGGGAAATAGTGCATCTTGTTTTTATCGTCAATTTTTAATATTTTCAAGTGTTCATAGATTTGCTTGATCTACCATATTTTTTAAACTTTAAATTTTATAATTAGATATGAAAATAAATTTTTAGGCCATCTTAACTCTTTCGACATTATATAACGGTGCACCTTCTTTGATTGTTTAGGCTCAGCCTTATAAAAACCACATCTTTTATGAATTTGAAATCTCGTATTTTCGTTGTCTTTAGTTTTTATTGTGAGATTGTATACTACGAGACCATTTGCTTTTGTACTATTATAACCATCCAATGTGAAATCTGGCATCCAAATCTTGGGTGTGTTCACAAAATTTAAAACAATTTATTTTGAACTTTGATCTTCGTCAATAAAACAAATGTATCCACCCAACTTCACATTTAAGTGTCAAGATTAGTTCTGACCTCCATATACCAACCGTAAATGGTCTTATTGCATGAATGTCCCCACGAAGTACATAAAAAGTCAGCCTTCCACTAAACACACGAGAATAATCGAGGCAAACATAGACACAAGCAAGAACATGCTCTGATGAAGCATCATGCGAATCCAATCCATCTCGCCTTTGGTCAAGTCCATTGATTCCACAAGCTATCTCTAGTACACACAAGGCAAAGTTCTGTGCCATTAGACCAGTGGTCAGACCCATGCTACTACCATGGCCCTAAAGAGGAAGGCCTAAGTCAAACTGATTTAAAAAAAAGGTGGGCCCAGCTGCAAATTTACTATAAATCGCGGATTACATCTAGTACTCATGTCGGTTGACAAATATCCTCTTCTTTGTTGCACCTAGACTAGTTGGATGTCCTCTTGCATTGTGCCCCTCATTCGATGAGGATGCATCATCTGCCGTGGAGCAACGTACCCTTAGCTATTTGTCGTCAATACCAATGGTCACTGCATCATAATCCCATTGGAGTCCTTGAGTATTCCTCCAACTCTACTATCTCACCAATCTTTGGGTAGGCTCATCCTATGTCCTCACTCCAATCTTTACTAGTTGCAATATGTTCAATAACTAGTAGACTCAAAGGACATGATAAAAAATAGTGAAAAAAGATATGAGTACTTGTCACCGCATTGAAGATATGATCTTTAATACAGCAAAATAACAGACTAAGATTCATATAACTAACTCCAATTAGTTGAGAAAAACTTTGACGATGATAAATATGTTCGCATTAAGTGGATATATGCAAGGACATTATCCACCTCAACTAGTTGAACCACATTTGAGGGATTGCTTTTGAATCCTTTACTGGGTGATACCATATTGAGGGATTGCTTTTGTGCTTTTGTGGGTAATCCTGGGTGATACCATATTGAGGGATTGCTTTTGTGGATAATCCCTTATTGGGTGATAAAAATGATACAGTTGGAATGAACCCATAAGGGCCTTAATGTGATGCACCACTCGTTACCTTGAAAGCCTCACCACTAGACTTTGAAAGCATGATGTGATGCACCACTCATTCACCAATAGACCTTCAAAGCCTATCCTCTAGTGTTGACCCCATCTCGTCACTAGGTTCACCAATGCACCTTCAAAGCCTATCTCATCACTAGGGTTTGTGTTGACGCCATCTCGTCACAAGGTTCACCAATGGACCTTTAAAGCCTATCCTCTTGTGTTGAACCCATCTCGCCACTAGCGTTTGTGTTGATCCCATCTCGTCACTAGGGTTACAGATTCCAAGACCGTCATTAGCCACCATAGCATTGTACAAGTCTTCACCCTTTGCCGCCTCAACTTGGCTTGGGCTCAACCTAGTTGCCTGGAAATAAAGCTCAACGATTGGTCCTCCTTCATCATGATACAAATGTCTAGCATGAGAGATGCAAACTTCTTCACATGCTCCCTCCCTAAGCATGTTTTTGTAGAAATTTTATAGAGGCCTCACAAGACATCTTGGCAGCATTGACTAGCATCAATTCTTGTTTCAAGGCCTCTTGTTTACACGTGATTTTGGGACTGATCAGTCTCTTCAAAGTTCGATTTATTTGAGATCATGTCTAAACCTAAATTTTTAAATATCAAAAGAGGTGGGTTCTGTCAAATTATGATCATACGCATATCAACCTTGAAAGGCCTCTCTTCTCGTAACCATCGGCTGAGCTAGCTTAGGTTTGTATAAAATCTAAAGTAATTACCACGAGATAAGAATGTCTAAGTTTTAAAGGATTTTTTAAGGAAAATAACAAACAACAATCAAATAAAAAAAAACTACAAAGAAAACAAAGTACAAAAACGATGCACCCGAAGGCTGGGCCCTCAAATACGACAATCTAGTGCTAGGTCCCGTATTAGATGGTGCTCCTCAATCTTCAAGATTAATTTTCCAGATAGTCGGATTGTACTCCATGGGAGAGAAAGGTCTAAGAATTTACATCTGGGGCTTTGGAATTGCATAAAATGATGGTTTTGTTCTGTGAACTTGGTTGAATTACGGTCGGTAGATTTAGGATTTCAATAGCCTAGATTTAGGTTTCCAGAATTGAAGCAATTAGGGTTAGGGTTTCACTTAAGATTTGTATTAGGAAGAGTCCAAAAATGACCGGAGATCATTTATTTATGAAAAAAAAATACCCTTAAAATGGAAAGACCTCAATCTGAGATTAATCTGGACCGTCCACGTGTCAACAGCACGAGGCGCGACTTAGGGCCCATTGGCTTAGGGATGCCAACCGCATCGCTGGATGACTTCAGGCCCATTTTTCCCCAGATTTTTGCACGCATTCCATTTCAGGGATATTTTTTGGTTGATTTGACTCATATCTCTCTAGTTTTGATCCGTTTTGAATATTTCTTTTCATTTACACACTTGACATACCTAATTTAGGTTCTTAAACAAATATTTTGGGAATATTTCAAGAATATTTTGTGGGGGAGCTATGGTTTGGGTATGGACCATGTGTGCTCTAAGGGTCTAGAATTCAAAAATAAAATAAATCCAAAGAGGATTGTTTACTTGCGAGTCTAAGACTTAACAGTTCGACCTGTCTGATTGTGTCCAAACCAGTGGTTTAAAAAGTAGATTGGTGACCTAGATCGGATATCTCAAAAACCCATCCGGATCGGTGAATCGTCGAATCTGATCGGGAATCGACTGAATCGGTTGGATTAAGCTTTAAAAAAATTCCAAAAAAAGTACTAAAATTCGTTATAAATATTATCTTTTAGGAATCCAATAAGAAATGAGGGTAATTAACTTTCATTTTTTTCGTTAATTTGTAAATATTGAGATGCTATTTCCTTGTATAAACTTTTGTTAACCATTAAATTTACATCATATAAAAGAAAAATCATAGAATTATCATGGATAAAATATATAATTATACATAGACTATTATAAAGAGTAGACTAAATCAATGAAAGAATGGTCATTAAATTCTCGTTTTGGCGAAAAACCCTAATCCGCTAAAAAAACCCAAAGTCTTACAACCAAACTAACTATAATCCAAAATTATTACAACCTAATTAATTATAATATTATATACTAAAATTATAACTATTAGTTTACATTTATAATTATTTTATTAGACAAATAATAACAAATTAAAAAAATATTTTATAATATTATCTAATTTAAAATGTAGTATTGACAACTGTAAGAAAAATAGTACATTATATGATTTATAATGTACAAATTAATAATAAAATAAAATATTTGGTTATCAATGTAAAAATTAATAAAATACGTACATTACATGATTTTATTTTTTGTTTTTTATGCCTTTCATATTATTTACAAAAATAATTATACCACTATATACAATAAATATACAAAAAATTAAGTTTTTTATGCCTTTTATATTATTTACAAAAATATTTATACCACTATATACAACAAAAACTACTATACAACAAAAATGTAACGCCCAAGGGGAATCCACCTTGGCACATCAAAGGAAATAGCAGAGGTCATAAACATCACGTCGCCTCGTCGCATGTGATTATAAGTTGCTAATTAATAGAATATATTTACATTCCATTTTCATTTAATGATGTTTGGGAATTATCACACATCGAATGATGGGTATTCAACTTTGCTATATAAATACCTATGTAATATAAAATAAGGCATGCGCGCGGAAACATTGGGGCAACCTCACACGTGATATGTGGCACGTGATTTTATTGCACATGTCCGTATGTCCGTGTCGGAATGGTGATGTTTGCACGTGTCTGTGTAGAATTGGAGTGGTGACCTCAGAACCGCCGGTTGATGATGTCATTGGGCGGTTTACGCCCCGGTTCTCTCTAGATACGGGCGGTTCCCGTTTTATGTGTGGAACCGGCTCGTTTTGTGGAGATTCCCGAGTCGAACCAGGAGAGTCCGGCTAGACTCGTAGTTTTTTTAAACCCTGGTCCAAACTTAATATTTAAGAGATCGAAGAGGTGGGTCTTGTCAAATTCATATATACGAAAAAATCAGCCTTAAAAGACTTAAATTTGTGGCTGAGACGGCTTAGTGTGAAATCCAAAAGAAACAAAAACAAACAAACATAAAGAAAAATCATGGATAAAGATATGCAAAAAGAAGTAAGGATGAATATAAAAATAAATAAAGAAAAATACCAAGGTTTCAAAAATCAGTGATGTGGAGCAGAATTTGTCAATCTAGATCGAGAATCGGTTGACTTATCTTGATCCCAAAAAAAAAGGAACCACATGGTTCCCCATGAACCGAACGATTTTGTCTAGTTCATACTAGTTCACTAGTTATCTCGTAGAACTAGCCGATCTTGTTAGAGAACAAGTACAAACTAGTTCCACACTTTTAATTTTTTTATTTTTTAATCACTAAACTTGCTGCTTTGGGCCAGTTCATTGTTAGAGTCGACTGATTCCGTTAGAGAACGAACCCCACTTATTTTCTAAAAATGTTATTTAATTATTTTTAAAATTTTCTTAATCGTCGATCCTCTGAAGTTGATTGAAAATCCATAGGAGGTGATTTGGGTCACCAATCCATTTATTTAAACCTTAAAAATACTTATCAAACTAATAAAAGGAATAAAAGAAACGAAATGAAAGCAAAATAATATATTAACTAAGAAAATGAAACTAAATAACTAAAGAAAGTAATAAAGCAAAGCAAATAACAAAGAAACTAAAGCAAGAAAGAAATAACCTAAAATGCCCGACCCTTAGGCCTAGCACTAGAGTTGGGCCCGAATCAAAGATGACGATAATCTTACTCCTTGATTTTCAAGATTGATGATCCAGAATTATTGATTGCACTCTTGGGGAAGAGATGGATGCCTAGAAATTTACATCTCAGACTTTTGAATGACTCAAAATAGTGTGTTTTGATCTCTAAAATTAGCTAGAGCAGGGCCATCGATCTAGAGTTCGAATAACTTAAGCTAGGGTTTGAGGGCCACAGGTTCTTATGACGAAGGATTTAGGGTTTCATTTGTAGGTCCTCCAAAAAGGTCAGGACAAGGCTCTATTCATTGACGATAATGTCCCAAATAGGAAGGTGGTGATTCTAGACCAATCAGGGAATGACACGTGACTGCACGACCTTATAGGACGTTGATTTTCTCTCTCCTATGCCACCTAGTTTGGTGAGAAAATATTTCTCTTCTCTTAAGCGATCATGTTGAGTCCAATAGTAGTGGTCTGATCAAAATTGGATACTTGTTTAAGGTCACGATCTGCAATTTTCTTCCTTTCTAGTCATAGAAACTACCCATTATGGGAGTATGATTTCATGACGGGAGAATTGAGAATAGTGGCTTGCCTATATTGAGATTTGAGAACATTTGGCCTCCTAAAATGAAGTATTCACAATATTTGGAATATCATTGGAATATTTAGGGAATATTTGGAGTTATATTTAGTTTTCTAAGTTTGGATATTTAGGATATCTAACTATGGTAGGGATTATTCAATTTCCTGCGATATTTAGGATCTATTGCATATTAAAGGGAATATTCTATGCTAGACTTTGACTTAGGCGTGGATTATGGCTAAGAATGTCTTACAATATACTGGGATAATGTGCTCTGGGGTTTTAGAATTCAGAAATAAAATTAAATTCGGAGGGGGTGCCTACAATTGCCCGTCTTTGGCACTCCATATACTTCTAGAAACAGAAGAGCAAGAAAGAAGCAGACGCTTGGGCCTGATGGAAAATTGAAATGCCTAGAACAAAATGGTCAGAGGATGGTGGTCCCACCAAATCCATCAACAAGCCGACTGCCATCTTATCTTAGTTACTTTGGGTATTTTCATTCTAAGGTTTTGATGCATTGAACGTTCTCTACGATGTTTTTGCGAGTGGATATCTCGGAACTACTGCATGGGTTCCCTTACGCAACTAATTTTAGATTTTAAAATGTTAACTGAAATGAATCCAAATTTAACTTTATCTCAAAATTCCTTATCTCTTTGCACCTAAGGCTTTCTAAGAGATTAGAGGTTTGAAGAATGGAGGAATTGGTTGCACTAAGGATTTCTTAGAAAATTTATGAAGACTTCTAATTTTCGTGTGAAAGTTTAACAAATTTCAAGGATACCGCACTCTTGATTCTCAAGATTCGACACTTCTCTCAGATTTTGGATTTAGACTTTGGACAACTCGATGGTGGCACCACTTCCACAACTTGATCCAATTCCTTCATTTTCTAAAACATTTTAGAAAATTTTAAAAATAGGGAGAATTTTTAGAAACAGATACTTGTGTCAGTTTACGATTTAAACCAAAAAAATTAAAGTTTTCGAAATGACAAACACAGAATTTTGAAAGACTTCAAATCGAAGTTACCTCTGCATTTAGTAGTTTTTTTTTTTAGAAAAACAATAATTATGAAATGGAAATTAAGAAACGAGAATTTAAAAATTCAAAATCAAGAAAGTGTAATTAAGGAAAAGACATTAAGAAAGTAAAGGAAAATTTGAAGAATGGGAGATCTTCGAAAACAACTCATACAAAAGTTTAAACTCATACGACTAATTTACCATGTGCTACACGAGTGAGTGAAACCCATAAGAAGTAAGTTGTAACTTGCCATGCGCAACTCAAGTTACAAGTTATGAAAGCGAAAGAAGTAAAGCAAAAAGATATTCTACTCCCTCGGGAGTATACTGTCAATTTACTCCCTTAGGTAAAACCCCACCTAGAATTAGTTTTAGGACCCCAAATTTTGGGGATATAACCTGTTTTAACCCATGGATTAACTTCAATATAAAAAAATAAAAAAAATTCCTAATTACACCCTCTATCTATTTGAAAAAAAATATAATCTCAAGATTGAATAGAAACCGTCTAATTTTTAAAAGGACAAATTTCAAAACTCAAATTTAAAAAAAAAAACAAAAAATTAGAATAACCATTCTAGTGATTCCAAGGTGATTAAGAAAATTTGAGATTGAAAGAATCTTCCCAACTAGGGCATCTTACATAGGGAGTAGAAGTAAACTATGCTAAAAAAAGGAGCATGGTATACATGCTCATAAGTGGAAATCTTGACCACTATCATAGCCATGGCTCGGCTCCTCTTGGATCGTCGGTTAGGCACATGCTTGTGCAGTTGTGTTTTCCGCAATTAAACGATCTTGAAACCTTAAGTCTCTCTCTTCCAAGGCCTATGAGGCTGGGGAAATTTGCCACTCCTAATTCCATAGAAGACTTAAATCTCCATGAAATGCTACGCAAAACATAGCAAGACAATGAGTGGGCAAACCTAAACTATATGTATCCATAGATAAGCCTCCAGCATGACATTTAATCTCTCTCATAATATAACATAAGCATCCCAAAAATTGACATCTAACCTTTTATAAGCCTAAGATAACTTGAGAACTGAATAAACATTTAAATCTCTATAATACCCCTAAACAATACTAAAATTTTTGAAATACCCTTGGTACAATTAACTTGAGAACTGAATAAACATTTAAATCTCTATAATACTCCTAAACAATACTAAAATTTTTGAAATACCCTTATGAATTGTACCACGTGAACAGTACCCATGAACTGTACCTATGAATACTAGCTAGTGATTAGTAAATAAAAAATATTAAAAACCCTAACATCCTTATAAAACTTAAAAACCCTAGAAATATACTCTAAAACTAAAAATTAAAATGTACATCTTTTAAGATTAAATAAAAATTAAAAACTAGAATAATTTTCCAACCTGCATCAATTTGGGATTAGAGCTCGATTCAAAGACAGTTAGTGTAACAATCCTAAAAAAAAAAAAATTTAAAAAAAAAAAAGGGAGAAAAGATGCTTTTAAATAGGTGATGGTCTGTTTGAGTATGATGGTCCTTGGGGACCATCACTATTTTCAAAAGTTTTTGCCTTTGCCTTTGCTTTTGCTTTTGCTGCCTGCTGCTCGCCACGTCCTTTAGCGGACATGGTTTTCGTATGTTAAAAGCAGACGCTTAACGCAACACCTCAGGTATGAGGTAGAGCGTAATAAAATATTATAATAATACGTTATAAGAATTTAAATAGGAGAGGTGAGCACTCCCACTCTGGAAAATTTTAAGATCTCTCTCTCTCTCTGGTCGAAACACCGTGAACTTCTCTCTCGAACCGAATTTTTTATCGGAAGCTCCCTCTCAAATAATTGTGGGTAAGTGACATCGTCTTCCTGAAAAATAGTCTATTTCTAATAAATAGTGATATTTTCGTCTAGGATCTTTATTTTATCAGTTTTATGTGTAAGTGACCTCATTGTCTCGAAAAATAATCCATTCTTTTTAAAAATGAAATGAAATAATTATTTCTGCTTATTATCATGAATTTTAGGCGCGATAAATTTTATGCGCATGTGACCTCATTATCTTGAAAAAAAATAATCTTTTTAATAAAAATTGTGATATTTTATCTATGTTAGAAATTTTGAAGGCTGTAAATTAGACAAATAAATTTATTTATTTTCTTGTTTATTGTTAGAAATAAATGTGATATTTCTGCTTTTAGTAAAATTGTGATATTTCTTTCTACTGTTTTGAATATTTAGACATTGTAAAATTCATGTGCAAATGACTGCCTTATTATTTAAAAAAATTGACATTTTTGCAATTGATTATAGTATTGTTGTGAAATGTTTATTTGTGGATTGATATCCCATAAATTGTGATAATTCCGTATTCTTGAATTTTTATAAGAGTTTTTCTATACATATTAAATTGACAATTATGCTAGAATGCCTTTACAAACTGCTACCTTTCTAAATTTGAGCCCAAAATATTTGATTGGTTATTTTTGAAATGTTATATAGAGTGATTGTTATTAATGGTTTAAGTGAAATTCATATTAATGATTTTAGTGATATGTTGAGTACATGATATTGCTGCTTTCGAATGTTTAAAGAGATTTAAAAATAATTTAAGTATGCAAGTGGACTCATCCGATTCGCCAGTGAGGTATAAGTGGACCTATCTGGGACGTCGGTAGGGATTAAGTGGACTCATCCGGTACGCCGGTGAGGTATAAGTGGACCTGCAGGGATTAAGTGGACCTATCTAGAACGCCGATAGGGATTAAGTAGACCCATCAGGACGCTGATGGGGTATATAGGTGACCTACTTGGGACGCCAGTAGGGTATTTTGTGAAATCCTTTGAATTATGTACTGTCGTTAAAAGTATTATAAGCATTTCAATTACTCGAATTACACTTAATTATGCATTTATTGAAAGTGAAACTGTTGATGCATTTCTGTTAATATATCTCCTTTTGGAAAATATTGATATCTTTCAATCATGATTATTTTTAGGATTATGATGATCACTTACTGAGTAGCCAAACTCTTCAAACTATGGTAAACATTTTTCAGGATAACTACGGATTCATTTTGAGTGCTAGTCAAGATCAACCTTGGAAGATACTGTTGTTGTGCTAGCTTTCTTTATTTACTATGTAAGACCTCGCCACTGTAAATTTGTCCTATCAATAGATGTATATATGTTTTGCCTGTCACATCTCAGGAATAACAGTATTGTAAATTCTTGGGGTGTGACAGTTAGAGATTGTGGTGGCTGGTAGTGGAGGTCTCCATTGTAGGGATGTCGATTTGATCTTGTTGCATAAGAAAATCAACCACTTGACGAAGAGGATTACAAAATTGTTGAGCAGCCAAGGCCAATAACATCATTTCCTAAATGAAGAGGAATCTACAAGGATAAATCCAAATCATGAGGGTTTTGTGTAGAGAGTAGCGCGAATTAGAGTATGAGTCTAAAGAGGAAACATATTGATGGAGTGTCAAACTACATAGACGGGTCTGATGTAAGATGGCATCAACGGGAGTATAATTTTGAAGAAGAACGACAAGGATCCAATCTTTATTTTGATTCAATTTTTTTTTAATCGATAGAAGGTCGTATCTTTGATAGTGGTCCTCTTTTTTATAGTCATCCTATTTTGATAAAGAACCAAGTGATCTCTTTGATGGTAATCCTATTTTAGATGAACTATTGGACGAAGTTGAAGAATCTGGAGAACCTATCTATGATAAGAATCAAGATGAAGATGTTTCAGAAGATCATCTTGCCCGAGAAGAATATGGAGAGAATGCATTAGGGGTACTTATCAAAACCATAGCTTTTGAATATCTCAAGGATATCGAATAGGTGGAGTATTTAAGAAACTTAGGGCATTTGAATCAGAGTAGCACAGTGGAAGTGTGGTCGAGTAATAAACTACAAATTGTGGCCTTGGTTTCAGATAATAATGAAATAGATATCGAGAAAGCCTATGAAAGGCAAAAAATTAGGTTTTGACATTTCCTCCACGATTTTCAATGGGAGTTAAAAATAACCAAATTTGTATCGATTCCTCAATATTCCTATCAGGATATGTTTCTTGAGGAATTCTTTTTATCATAAATAATATTTCAACCAAAATAGAGGAAGAAGTTTGAAGAAGGCAGTTTTGATGATGAATTCATCTTAGCACATTTCAAAACTCGAGGAAGAGTTTTCTCCAACTGGGAGAGAATGATGCAAAATAAAATTATTCTATTTTTTTTAATTTTTGTTTAATTGTAAAAGATGTATATTTTAATTTTAGTGTTAGGGTATATGTCTAGGGTTTTTAAGTTTTTTAAAGATTCTAGGGTTTTTTTATTTTTTATTTACTATTCACTGGTTACTATTTATATGTACTATTCATGGGTTACGTTCGGGTGACTGTTCATAGGTTTTTGTTCACATGTTATTGTTTACATAAGCATTTCTGGAATTTTAGTGTTAATTTAGGGTTTCATATGCTTATGGAGGTTGGATGTCAAATTTTGGGAGGCTTATGCTAATGAAATGAAATTTATTTTATGAAAGAAGGAAGTTATTTTTTCTTGGCTTGATTTACAGCTACGCATTTTCCCTATAATTGCTAAATTTTTATTGTTTGAGGTTCAAAAAACAAAGTCGATTCAATTTTCCATCTTTTCTTTCTGCGTCACACTCCTCCTTTCTCTAATCCAAACCCAACTCTGAGTGCCACACATGTGGGTCAAGCTCAAGTAAGTTAAAAAAATTCTTAATATTGCTGGATTATTGTTAGTTATTCAACGTGTATTATTTTCAAGATTTCTAAAAGGTTTTTGGTGGATTGCAGCTGCCAGACCATGGAAAAAGGTTTGCAATCGATTGTATGTTGGTCAGATTTTAATGGAAACCCATCTTCTATTTCTCTGTTTGATTTGGTTTAGACACAAACAGGGTGGGGAGGTCTTGGATTTCTTCACCAAGATCTTGGTGAAAACATCTGCAAATCTTTATGTTCATGAACGCTTTAGAGAAAGCTTAATTCACATCAGAAAAAACCTCACTTCCATACTCATATAAGTGAATTGATAGAGGTTGCCTTGCAAAAATTGACACCCTTGCCTAGGCATATCATTGTCCAGGCACAATGGAATCATTAAGAGCATAGTACTTCATAGAACCACACACATAGAAGTCTATCCTATAGAGAGGAGTTGTGGTTCTTCAAGCTTGCCACAAAAGTGACTTGTTATACCCTTTTAAACCTAGGAATTGGGATCTCTTAATTCGACCTGATAATTATAATTACTCCATCTTTTGAGTAATTTTCTCTGTTGATTGTAAATTAAGCAGATGTCTCAATTTTCTATTATAAATGTTATTTTTTGCTCGGCGTACAACATTTAATAAATTGGATTGTATGTATAAGCCATTGAACCAGTGGTACATATATCAGTAAGCGCTTTAGCCTCTACTTATATTTACTTGAATTTGATCCATTGTGGGTGTTTCTTGAAGCTCCATATGATTGACCTCAGCTATAGTTGAAGATCCAACGGCTAGTAGACTTGGATTCATCAGAATCCGATATCTAATTTGTATCACAATATCCTTCAAGTACTATGCGTTCAGCCATATATGTAGACCTATATATAATCCCTTTGAGATACTATAGAACGCTATAGATATTATTCAAATACTGTCAACTTGGGTCATTGGAAAATCTATCCAGCTTACCAACAAAATGGTTTGGATCAGAGAATCGGTCGGATCTGACATTAAAAAATTTCAAAAAATCACTAAATCTTCTTAAAATTCTAGTTTTTTATGTTTCCAAAAAAATAGTCGTATTACATTGTAGTATTATTTTATTATTTTATTGAAAGTACACAATATTGAGAACCTCTCTCATATCAAAGTGTTCCTTATCCATTATGTTCATTTTATAGTCAAAATGGAATTTAACTCATTGCAATAAAATGGATCTCTCTAATTCGATTTTTAATAATAAAAAAAAGGAAGCGTATAATAGTCTTGAACCTTTTGATTTAATAGAGAGAAAAACACGATGGCAACAAGTATATGCTGTCAAATAAATAAATTTAAGTATAATATTAAGTAAGGGAAGAAATATAGAAGTTAGAAACATGAATTTGCAATCAGAAGTGGTCTTTATGGATATTTGGAAGCGGTCATTTATTTTCAAACTAGTTAAACTTTAGCATGAAGCCATGAACATTTTGATGAAATTAGATAAAATAGATGTTCTCAACAGATAAATAGATTAGTAAATAGATCATCAAATAAATAAATTTTACCATGAAAATTAATTTATTTTCAAGTCAGTTGAACTTAAGTGTGAACATTTTTAATAAATCAGACAACAGATTCTCTATTTACTTTTTTTTAATTTCATGAATCTTTAAGCGTGAACTAGCATTATTACACCTACAAAACTTATTCAGGGTATGAATTAATATTCCCTATATCCTAATTTCTTTTGAGAGCCGAGCAAAATATGGGATGAGCCACGTAGAGAGAGACATATTTTGCAACAAGTAACAAGTTAAAAAGGTAAAGATACACGCTAAAAAGGGGTTTTTCCAATGGTCCAAAATTATCCTTATTTGGTGGTCGCCTCACGCTAAAAAAGAGATACGGTAGAGAGAAGGAGAGAAGAATTGTCCCACATTAGGCTGTTGAGAGAAGCAAGAGGTGCCATGCCTCTATAGAAAAGGTTCCTTATCTTCATTATGCATTGTTCAACGTGTCTGGGGTAAGTTTGACTTACATCTGGGCAGGGCATGGGCCAATTATTTAAAAAATTAAAGAGTTTCAAAAAATTAAAAATATGAAAAGATAAAATGTGGAATAGGCCCCCAACCACTATGTTTTCAGATTTTTAAATAAAAAAAAAAAAAATGTACAATCGGCAAGGACCATCTTGAATATATTGCGAGAATTGATTGCTCAGGATGATTCTTGACCAGGCAATTCCAATTTGGATGAGCAATTTTTCTGCACGATATCATCAAACTCTTACTTTTCTCAATGAGAGATCTTTTACAAGAAATATCACTTAAACAAGTATATAGTCAAGTTAATTTTTCTACACGATATCATCAAACTCTTACTTTTCTCAATGAGAGATCTTTTACAAGAAATATCACTTAAACAAGTATATAGTTAAGTTTTAGAGCCTAATTCACTACAGCTTCAAATATGAGGCGAATTGGATGCTATTATCACCACCAAGGAGAATGTTTTAATTTATTCTACACTCAATTGGGTGAACCCTTTCGCCACTTTTTAGATTTTGTATGTTATTTATAGTCTTATCAACCTTTCAATCATAGAGAAGATCAATGAGTTCCCATACTTGATTATTCCCCACGAAACTTTCGTCTCTTAGTCCATTGCGGAAATCCAATTGACATCGTTGAATGATCTTAGTATTTCTTAATATGAACCTTGTTCAATCTCATCAATGGAGATGTTGGCTAGACCTTTCCTCTTCAATTTGAAAATCTATGAGGAACTCTGCATCGTATGACTCAAGAAACAATACTAATTCCCTTCCACTATCCTCAATGACCATATGATTACTCCTATTAGCATCCTATAGTGGAGGAATCTCCTCACCATTCTCTATCCAAGATCAGTAGTTACCTAAGACCTCTTAATTTCAAGGAAGACCACATCGTAGGATTCAAATTTTTCAGGTACCCTCTTCAGACCCACAAACCAAGATATGCCCCTTAGAGTTCTTAAAATGTTTAACCAATGACCTCTAGTTTAGCTCTGCCCAATGGGATAACAAGAACCACCTATACCCAAGAACTGAGAATGGTATGGATGGGGTTTTTGCGGGTCCATAACGGTTTTAAGACACATATCTTGAAGGCATCCCATTCGAGAGGTAAACAACAGTCAATAGAGCATCTAGGAGCTCACATATAGATATAATGACATCACTATATCCAATAGGGTACTATTCCCTCTCTCACAACACCTACTACAGAGGATATGACATTGTTTCCTCCTGACAAATTTAATAATCGTTAGAGAATTGCCTCAGACAGTTCAACTATGTACTTGAGCCCCTTGTTAGCTCTGAGAATCATAATTCTCCTCCCTAATTGGTTACCAATCTCCAACTTAAATTTATTGAAGCAGTAAGTTACCTCTGATTCAAGTGAGATTAAATATATTTATTGATGATGCAAGTATTGATATTGAGATTTGTCACAGGGCCTCCTTCCAAAGGACAAAAAACAAAAGAATAAATAACTTCTAAAGGTTCTTACAATCTTTGTGCCCTGTAAAAGGGGGGCATGTGTTAGTATTAAAAAAAATTCCGAAATGGGAAAGTTTACTTTGGTTAATATCCATCTATGAGAAAACCCTTTGAAACAAGTAATCACACACAATTTTACAAAACATTATCCCCTTAAACAATAAACTAAAAAGTGGGCTTTGCCTCATCCCAAGAGCATAGAGCATATAATGCAATAACATAGTTCAATTTAGAATGCATGATGATCCACTTATATGCACCACACCCTTAGCGATGTTGTTCTACATCCAATGCTCATGCTTCTCGCTAGAACAATGAAAGCTAAACAGACCCGTCTTTTACAACCCAACTAATGGAAAGTGAATGAGCATTCTAGCACCCGGGGGGATACACTAGCATAGATGATAAAGTAGATGGTTTATGCCACCTTCAACTCAATGCATTCATGTGCAAAATACCAGATTTATCTCGCTATCATAGTAGGTCAAAGTTAACTCTTTCATATTGGAGAGCTTTGCTTGCTTCGCCTTCATTCGCTACCACCACCCTCAACCTCTGTATCCTCTGTCTTCTTAAGAATATTGCACTGGGTTAGGCCTTAGGCCCACCCATTATGGCAAGCAAGTTGGCTATCACTCAGAGTGGCATCATGCTTCTAACTCTAAGTGTTGAGATGAGTGAAGCTCCAACAATGTATCATCAATATCTTCATCTGGTTCCCAAGAATGAGGAAGTAGCTAGAGCCACTTCAATGATGTTGGCAGTACTTATGTCAGAGATCGTTGTGGTCTTTTTTCTCAAATGCCCTGCCATGAAGGCATTTGGTGGCATATTAAATGCCCATATGAGTGCATGCATGAAGATGGTTGAGGTGCGAGCAAACTATAGCTAGGAGGCTTATCTTTTATGCCTGTCTATTGGAAAGCTTTCATATTGATCCTTTTTTATTATTGTGCATGCCACTCAGTATAGAGTACTGTGCCTAGTAATCATTACTAACCCATGTCTGATAACTTTCTATCTAGTGACAAACCTAGGTTGTCTACCCTTTCCTCTAGGGGGTCCATGCTGATGGTTAAATTTTCCAATATTGCTCTCTCACTGAGTGAGTACTGGGAAAACATAGATATCAAAAGGTTCCCACCATCTAACATTTCCCCTCTAGGGATGTGTACAATCCAAACAAGGAAATGTCCTAATGATCTATGACTATGAAATTGGAAGGGAAATCACAGTAAATAAATAACAGCGATAAACAAGTTTGTTCACACACAGTTGCCCATTCACAAAAAGTATTATTGTCTTTTAATAATTCCTCGATTCTTCAAGAATAAAAAAAATCCTACTTCCAAGCAAAAATTTTGTGCAGCCAAATAGGAGACAAGGCTAGTCATCAACATCGGATCAGATATGAATAGCAAGGCTCCTGGTCACATCCTGGATGTGAAATACCACATCGAAAGAGGCAAATAATCATAATTTATGGTCTAATATCACATACAATCAGATTTCGTAGGCCCTACACATATCTAAGGGCCACAACAAACAACAAATGGGGCTCAAAATATGTTTTTAGATCCAAAATAATTCTTTTTAAGGTGCATCAGCAGGCAAGATGCTATTGGTTACGCCTGCCCTTTTTACTGCCCCAAAGACATATAAGGTGTGCCAAAAACAAACATCAAGGCGCATGGTTATGCCACTCGGAAGTTTGAGGCTGCACTATAACAGTGTGCAGCCAAGGATGCACTAGAAAGTGCCTCTACATAAAGGCCACGGCCACACTGAACACTATCGAGCTGAGGTCACACACCAATATGTGCATCCTCAATGGGATAGGAACCGAAGTTGTGTATCAACATATGTGGCTGCTGCTGCATACAAACATGCGTCGCCTTAGGAGATTGGGGCCGAGGTCTCACATAAAAATTCCCCTATCTTTCTCTCTATCATTAACAAGTTTAATAATCCTATGGACATCACTTTCTTTTATTAGCCACTAAGAATATAAAAAATTTCATATATTTCCCTAGACCTACAGGGGAAAACTCTAAGCCCAACAATAGATTTTCAACATCAAATGGGGTATGAAAGGACTCTACAATCTATGAATACTTAACTGCAATAATAAGGTCAATTTCTCTTTATATTTGGGACATTGAGGTCCCAAGAAATTTCCTGCTTATAAAAAACCTTAGCTAGGCTTGTCTTCAAGAAAGTGGTACTAGAGCTTTCTCTCAAACCACTTTCCCTCGAGGCTGGAAGGTGGCAAACAAACTAAACAATTATGTACATGTTTCAGCACCATTTGTTATGTTAATGAAAGCACCTAAGCGGCATAGAACCTAGGTGAACAAACTTCTCTTATGCAACAGATAGCATTGTTCTTACCAAGTGTAGTATAAGTCCTTACCATTTTATTTTAACACACACAATTTGTTCTAGATCATAAATATCAACCATCCAATATTTTTTTCTCATACGTTCATTTTTTTCTATCTAGTCTATTCAGCCCGGATTGGTCCCTCTTAGGAGCAATCTAGGCCAGGCGAGTTAGATCTAGGTACAGGTCTGGATCTAGGTCTAGGTCTAGGTCTAGGTCTAGTAATAACTTTCTGGTCAAAATATATGAAATATATTTAAAGTTAAATAATAGATTTTTTTTAATTTTTGGTTGGGTCCGATCAGGTCGGGTAAGTGTCCAGGTCCAGGTCCAAGTCCCACACTATATTTTCAGGTCTGCGTCCGATGAATTCGGTACCATTTCATTTTCTGGACCTCGACCCGACCCGATCCGTTGCCACCCTATCCCGTGGCGTTAGACAGGGCAATTGAGTTTATTAATTTACCATAATCAGCTGCATTGGGTTTGGAACCCTTTTGACTTTGTTTCATCTAATCATTTTTAACTTTTCTCCGCGTTTTGCGAACAAGGAGGCCGTGCAATTAATTACCTTCCCTCTTGCTTTTGACTCCATTTCTTCTCTCTCTTATTTAATAATGACTCCAAACCCCCACTCTTGTCTTCTCTCCTCTGGTCTGAGAGTGAGTTGAGTGAGTGAGTTTTAGTGGAAGGAGAGCAGCCACGGCTCACATCTGCTTCTCTTGGGGTTTCCTTCAAGGTACGGACCGCACCACAAAGTCCCTTTCTTCCTGTGTGTCACTGCCATTACTGAACTGCTCTGTTCTCTCTCTAAAAATAACGACTTGTATTTTTTCCGAGTCGGTGAAATGATGAGAAAGAGAGACAGAGAGAGTATGTTTATGTCGATATTGAGAGGCCTCTTTGTTTAATTCCTATCTTCTGGATGTAGATCCACTGGATTGTTTTGTGTACAAGGGCGCTTGTGATGGTTGAATCCGAGTTTCGGTTGCGACCCATATAGTAATAGAGTGTGTGTGTAGGTGGGTGAGAGAGAGGGAGGGAGTGAGGGGTTGGGTGTGGGATTGATAGGATGGATCCTCAACAGATGATGAGTGAGAGTTCTTCCTATAATTTGGGGGAGATTTGGCCTTTCTCTGTCAACAACATTGGGGATTTGAACAATGGGGGTTTCCTGCAACGATCCCCTCACTTTCCGTTTGGTGAGATGAGCAACCGAGGAGATGTCTCAGTCTCAGTTGAAGAATCCTCTGTTACTGAACAGAGTGGTGGTGAACCCCCGCATTCTAGAAAGAAGCGGAGAGAGGCAGCAGTGCTTGATGATGAGTCCTCAAAGCTTGTCTCTACTAGCAGTGGTGGCGATCCATTGGTACGCCACCCTTTCTCTCTCTATCTCTGCTGCCAATTGGTTTCCATTACTAGCCTTTTGTGTTCTATGTGTTAAGTTTACTCCGAAATTCATCAATCAACGCTCTTAAAGAGCTCCACTTTTTCGTTCCTTATGTGTGCTTGATACATTTTTTTTGTGCTGGAGTTATGACTTTTATAATTCCCTATCCTGGTGCATTTGGGGCTGGTCGCATGTCTTTAGACCTGAAAACTGATTATTGGGTCCGAATTTTTCATTTAATGGCACCTTGGCTATGTTTTTTACCCTGCACTTTTTGCTTTTGTGTGATTTCCTTTGGTGGAATTCATTTTTCACCTATGTTCCACTACTATTCAAGCCAACTTCCACTGCACGCATTGATATAATATCAACTGATTTCTTTGAGCTAGCTTATCAGTGCACGAGAATAGTTTCATAATCAGGAGATTGATTTCTTTTCTTCAATTGTTGTTCCAATCATGAATTCATTTTGTAGCCTTAATTTTTTCTGATGCGTTTTATTTGTTGCATCATCATGTGATTCTCATGCGATTGAAACTAGCAATCTCAGAAGCATGAATAATTGCTTACGCCTTACCCCATTAACTAGAACTTCGATTTGTGCTAAAATGGATATGGGGTTCCTCATAAACTCCATTATTTATACTGAAATAGTTATTTATGCATTTTTTCAAGTTTGAACTGTTAATTTCAACCTGCATGTTTTTTCTTATTCGGGTACATAAATGAAGTTAGTGCCTCTTTTGTGGCCTTTTCAGCAGACTGGTTCTGAAGGCATGCGACTTAAAGCACTCACAGGCAGCAGAGAAAATAGTGTGGATTTGAAAGGTGAAGCTGAAGCCAGTGCGGGTAATAACCAGGATGAACACAAGATTCAACCAGTGGAGCCACCCAAGCAAGACTACATACACGTGAGGGCCAGAAGAGGCCAAGCTACAGATAGCCATAGCATTGCTGAAAGAGTAAGAGCACTTTTGTCCTTACTAATTTAATGGATGAGTCTGTGGTTTGATATATATCCCCATATATGTTATGGGCCTTCCTTGAAAGGACTCGTGTATTAAGAATTTGTGCTTAAGATGGCATATCACTAAACTACTCTAGGATTTTGTTTTTCTGACTGTATGTCGTGGCATGTTATATAGGAGATAGATTAGCTGTAAGAGCGGTTTTTTATGGGTATCAGTCATATAAGAATTGTCTCGGCCAAATAACTTAACCAACAATTAACTCTTTTGGGAAGAGACAGCAATTTTAGACTTGAGAAAATGGAAGATCTCAAGATCGGTTCCCGTAATGGATTTCTGCTTACAGATGTTTGTTTCTCTATTATTGCAGGCTAGGAGGGAAAAAATCAGCGAGCGAATGAAGATTTTGCAGGACCTGGTACCTGGATGTAATAAGGTACCACCATCTATTGACATTTTGTTTTTTGTCTCCTACATCACTTTTTACTGAAACCTTAATTGTTTATGGATTAAGCAGGTGATCGGCAAGGCTTTGGTTCTTGACGAGATAATCAATTATATCCAATCATTGCAGCGCCAGGTCGAGGTAATAAATGTCATAACTTGCAAGTCTGGTTTTTCTGAAAACATGCATTTCCTATTGAATCTGATCTATGCATTTTACTGGTCCACAGTTTTTATCAATGAAGCTTGAAGCAGTTAATTCAAGGATGAGTTCTGGCATTGAAGGGTTTCCTGCAAAGGATGTAAGTGAGAGAAGTGAATTCATTTGATTTCAAATCATATTCCTTCTATTCAATTCCTCCCCCTCTTCCAAATTTCTTTTTCTTCCTATGCTTTTATTGCTTTTCTAACCGTTGATACCATATCACAGTTTCAATGTTTAAAGAAAAAACTTTTCGTGAGATAGGGTCAAAACATGATGTCAGAAATGATGTTAAGTCATCAATTTCCTTTACGTTTATGTTCACTCACCTCTTCTTTAAAATTAGAAACATCATCATCATCAAAGCCTTATCCCAACTATTTGGGGTTGACTATACGAACCCTTTTCTGCTGTTCTACTCCATCAAGGGCCATGCCTTAAGTAAGACCATAAACGCATACGGGGAACACCCTAGTATGAGTAGATAACGTAGATTCAGGATTCATGAAAGGCAAAGTTTTATGCTAGCTGTCCACCTAACACAACCCTCCTTTGTACCCGGGCTTGGGCTTGGGATTGGCAAGGGGCCAGCCAAGGCGGAGTTAGAGTTTAAAAATAGAAAATGTGAGCTACCGATTGTATATCCACTGGATCCCTTTATAGATTTTGTATTTTTTTAAGGTGAATCACTTCCTCATCTGTTATACTGCAGTTGGATTCTCAACTGTAGTCTCCATTATGCCTGTTTATCATGGCTAGCAAATGTTGGAGGATTTTCTTCCCAATGGAGCTTTTATAAGGTTAACGAGGTTTGCAAACCTCATGTGATAGAGTAGTTCCTAGTTGGAATTACAGTATTTCTATGTGCTCTAGACTAACGTCACATTTTCTGCCATTTTTGGGAATTTTTGGCCTCTTCTGTTGTTTTTATGTGGTGTTACTATCTGAGATATTGAAATTGAGGTTTGGTTTTTCCTTGCAGACATTTGAGACGACAAATATTGCATTCAGCTCACAAGCAGCGCCTAGGGATTATGTCCAAGTGCATATGCAGGTCGGTGGTGCTTTTGAAAGAACAACATAATTCCAGAACGAAGTTCAGAATAAGGACATTGACCGGGCTATACCTTTTCAAATTATATGTTCTCTCCCCCTGGTTCTTACTTGTGGACCCAATGTCAGTGTACCTGGTTGAGTGGAGCTATCTTGGGTTTAAGAAATCAATTCTTTCATCTTCATGTTCCATCTTTCAGGGCTCAAATATCTTTATTGTAGTATATATATACATATATATATATATATATATATATATATATATATATATATATATAGAGAGAGAGAGAGAGAGAGAGAGAGAGAGAGAGAGAGAGAGAGAGCTCCTAACAGTAACATGGTTCCGGTGCTGTATCTAGGATGGAGTGATCTGGCTAACCTTGTGCTGTACCTTGCGAGCCAAGGCTGTTTGTCTTTTAGTGTAAGGGTTGTTTTAACAAACAATGAACTTAAGTCTCAGTTTGTTCAAGTATCACCTTGTGGTTCTCGTTCATGTCTCTGTTATGTGCTCATTCATTTTGGTTTGTCAAGCTTCTTCCTTCTTTCTAGTAGTGCTTCTTTGCAACCAACAGTAGTTCATGTCAAGAGGTGGTTGTTCAACTAATAACCCCATCTTGTGAATAGTTCCCAATTCTGACTTTAGCTTCACATGTTAGGGATGCTGTGCATCATTCTTCTGTTTCCCCTTGATTTTATTACATGTTGCCAAGTCTTTCTCAATACAAAGGATATATACACCAAAATAATGCATGAATAAAAATGAATGGGATTTTCAATCATATGTTATAGACTTTCTCTATCTATGTGTACGGGCAAGTTTGTCAAGTCAGGTGATGAACTTCATATTGAGTCTGTGAAGAGATACTGCTGGATAGTATATGGATGCATGAATTTTTCTGAACTTTGGAAGTAGAATGATTACATGGTTGTCTTTGATCTTTGAAGAAATAGAGTCTGGTAGCACCTTTCTCTTGCTCTGTACCATCAACTCACTGAGCTCATCTTGATTCAATGGTATCGGCCATTTCAGTGAATAGACAATGTAACTTTTTGTTGAAGAAACAACTTGACTATCTTAGGCCAAACCATATGGATCTACTTTGTGGTACACATCTTCTTTAATTATTTCTCCTATATTATTTTGCAGGACACTGGTATTTGACAAAAATTTACTGCTTTTCTCCAATTAGTTCTATTTCTTAGTCATCCACTGCTCTCCTTTAGCTAGTTTTTACTGAATGACTCAAATCACATGTAGACAATTATACAAGTTCATGCTAGCTGGATGTGGTGAAAGCTTGACTTTAGAATTTTCTCCGTGAGAAGATCCATTTGTTGTTATGAGAGTTTGAATGTGAACCATAAGGGACATAAGCCAAGAAGCTTTTGATAGATGCAGTATAAGCGGGAGCATCAAATACTCAAACAAGTGTATCTATCTCATGAATTATGCAATATTATGATCTGAAATTTGGTATGCATAAACTGGACTCAAATATTTTTAAATGAATGTCATATTGCTTTCTGAAAAATTATTCATCGATCTCGTAAAAGAACTTATTCATCAATCTCATGTTTACCATGTCACATGTTGTTTACTATAATTAATAGTATGCCGAACTGAAATAAACACCTCCACTTTGAATCTGCAACTTGTAGAGAATGAAATTTAGTGTGAAACTTTAACATTGCAAAACTTGAAGACCTTTTAATGTGCCAAAAATCACAGAAATCCTGTACTTCTAGGTCCCTGAGCTGATAGCTTGAAAATTGGTTTTTTTTTTTTCCTATCTGCAGTTTTCTGCAAGAACATGGCCCCAATTCTAGAGATAGAAAAGTGGTTGGGATGCTAATGGATAACCCAGGATGACCCCTAGGGACTCAGATCCACACAAAAGGGGGTTCAAGGCTTAACCTAATAGGACTCAGGTCACTACTCCCTCTCTAACCCAATGAAAACCAGGCATGGTAATCAGAGGTATTAGGAGCAAACCATAGTTGTTGCGATCGGGAGCAGGAACGGTATTGGGATCGGGATGGGGAGCAAGGGATCGTGAAATGCTAGAAGATCCCTATAGTTAGGAAAGCCAGCCATACAATTCACATTTTAGGGATCAAGATCCCCAAATATTAGGGGTCGAGATTCGAACCTTTTTGGAGTCCTTGATCCTGACCTTTTGGGATCTTGATCCCAACTTTTTGTTGAGTTTTCTACAAACATTAAAGCATATGATAATCTAGGATTATGTGTACTCTTAAAAGGAAGGATCTCATTATTAATAGCAAGCAAGCAATGCAACTATATTTAAAGTATAGTTGTGCTGCTAGCTAGCTATAAACAAAGAAAATCATCAGTTTGGTTGTTGTCTTGGTCTTTAGGGTTGGGATCACGATCCCCAACAGTAGTAATCGGGATCCCTATCAATGGGGATCGAGATCCCTGATAGATCCGTTTCGGGACTGACATAATCGAGATTTTGGAAGGGATCACCTACCAAAGTAGGAGATTCTGCTAACTATGGAGCAAACCCAAGATGCAACCCTCCTTGATTTGAGTCTACAGCTATGAAAGTGGGTTCTCCAATCGACTACTTATAGTTCGAGAAGGCCTTTGCACATTTTTGCATATTCTGCAATACAAGGAGGCACACAGCCTTCCAAATTCTTGTTTTCCATATTCAATTCATTGACAATCATGTTCATGAACTTGTCGCTCTGAATTCCACCAAAGATTCTCATCTTTCGAATGCAATAGGTGTTCTAGCATTTCGAATTCCATCAAAGATTGTTGACCTTCTGAATATAAGTAGGTGTCTGATTGTTTTGAATTCCATCAAGGACTGTTCGCCTTCAGAAGACAAAGTCCACGAATGATTGTTCGTCTTTCGAATACGAAGGTTTTAGGCTTTAGGCCCATAACCAGCCGAGACAAAATCCAACAAGGTCTAGATGATGTGACCCAGACTGTTGCGCACTGGGTTTTTGGTCAGGTTTGAGCCCATATATATATATATATATATATATATGTGTGTGTGTGTGTGTGTGTGTGTGTGTGTGTGTGTGTGGCGTACGTGCGTGCGAGCATGAGTGTGACCCTCCACCAACCAACCAAGATACCTCCTGTCCAACTCTATCACAAATACTCTAAATTTATTATCCCACAACTCCTCAATTGAAAGGTAAGGCTACATGGGATTCTCGGGCTATAAATTCAAAAAGGTGTGGTTATGTAGGATTCTCTGGGTAGAAATTGAAAATTTTTCTCTTTTCTCCTATTAACAACCAGGTAATTCTACCTACAATTGCCAAGTACACAATATAAAGCTGAAAATAAAACCCTACTACAATCTAAGAGCTCATTCTTAGTACCTTAAAACATAAAACTTATATTGATAAAGAATGAATTACAATTTCAATTCTAAATCAAAATATCAAATAGGAATCCTATTGCTAATTCAAACAGGAATTCTAATGCAAATAGAAATCAAGAATAATAAAGAAGCTCTTGGGAATTAACTTACTCAATTGTGCCTAGAATTACCCCCATTGGACTTAGCTTGACATGGTGAGGAATATGTAAGAGGGAGTGCTAGCATGTGTAAGGACAACTAGTGGAGAGACAACTAGACAAGTGAGTTTTCAGCAAAAGTAGGCTTACATCAAGGGTTAGTGTTGAGCCTATATCTCTTTACTTTGGTTATAGATGAGTTAATTAGGCATCTACAAGATTAGGTTCCAAGGTGTATATTGTACGCGAATGACATATCTTTGATTGATGAGACTAGAGACGGTGTCAACGCAGCGTTAGAACTATGGAGGGTTGCTCTTGAATCAAAAGGTTTTAAAATTAGCTAGACTAAGTCTAAATAAGTGGAATGCAAGTCAGTAATAATGGAAGTAGAAACAAGGAATTAGTTGAGATTGATGGCCAATAAGTACCTAAAATAGATTACTTTCGATATCTTAGGTCAATAATCTATGATAATGGAGAGATTGAGGGAGATGTTTCACATATAATTAGAGCTGGATGGACGAAGTAGAGATGTGCTTTTGGAGTCTTATGTGATCATCACATACCATGAAAGTAAAGGGGAAGTTCTATAGGACAGCTATAAGACCAGTCATGCTTTATGGGACGGAATGTTGGGCTGTAAAGAAACAACATATCCATAGAATGTGTGGCTAAGATCAGGATGTTCAGATAGATAAGTAGCCAAACGAAAAAGGATAGAATTTGAAATGAATACATTCGAGGGAACTTATGGGCAGCTTCAATAGGCAATAAGATGAGGGAGAGTAGACTTAGACGGTTTGGCCATGTGCGACGTTGACCTAGAATAGCACCGGTTAGGAAGGATGATTTGGTTCAAGTGGAAGGCCCAAAAGGGCATGGATGGAAGTAGTTAACTTATGGTTTGACTGAGTGTATGGCCTTTGATAGAGTGGAATGGCAGAACAAGATTTTTGTAGCTGATCCCAAATAGTTGCAATAAGATTGAGATGATGAATATCACATGCCATATGTATACATCATCATCATTATGAAACATAAGAAATAAAATTATTTATTGCAACTAAAAAGAAACTATCTACAAGAAGACTAGTTATCACAATCTCTTTGGCCAATTTAATTTCCACCCTATTGTTAGTAATTATGGTGGAATATCCTACCTGCGCCAACCTTGAGACAAAAACCAAGCTCTTTCATATCTCTGGACCATAAGATTTTGCTTTAAGACCATGCACTTGCCATTCTCTAACTGAAGGACATAATCACTAATACCCAATTCCTATGTCTACTGATTACCAGCCATAGAGTTATGTTGATCCCCTAGGGCAACAGGCTTCAAATTTTTGAAACTGTCCTTGGTGTTAGACGCGCATCAAAACACCATGAACTCTCCTTAGGGTCGTCTAGCATGGTCTCAAGGACCATGCAAGCATGCTTCTGATTACCCCCAGGATTCGCATTCTTTAAGGCTTTGTAATATCTCGCTATTTGCCCATACTTTTAGCAATTATCACACTGGGTATTATTTAAATCCTTCTTTTCTTAGGCCCTTGATCCCTTTTGATTTTCTTCCCTCTTATTCTTTCCCTTGCCATTCTTCTTAAAAGACTTAGAGTTGCATTTTAGATTTACCAGAATGGTAGGCCCGGATTCGTGCAGCCGATCCCTATTAGTTGGGAAAAGGCTTTGATGATGATTTACCAGATTCACAAAGCCTCTTGAAGTTGGAGTGTCACGAGTCATCCTTCTAGCTGCTGCTTTGAGTTTCATCTTGATCTTTTCCATCTAAGGCATTCTCTATTGGGTTGTTAGGGCTAGGGTGAAGGATTCCCAAGAGGTAGGAAGAAAATTGAGCAGGTGGTATACTTGTATATGTTGAGCTTTACTTGAGCCACCTCAAGCACTCGAACCGGGTTGTGAAATTCTGGATGTCATCCGCCAACTGTCCTCCTTTCATTGTAAGGGTTCTCTTAGTGAGGGAGGAGTATCATAATCTTTATCGAGCTTCTGCTGGATTTCTTTCGCAGTCTTTTGGGTCTCATACTCGAGAGCATGGGAATTATCCATGGCTAGGGTATTTTGCACCCCAAACCAAGCATAAGCATCCCTATTGGCTTGATAGGCATTACTTCTTGGCTCGACTGGGGAATTCTCCATTAGCATCTGACTAAGTCCTTCCTCAAAGAGAATGTATCCGATCTTAAGTTTTCCATGACGCACAATTCTTCCCATCGAACCTTTCGGTCTTTAAAATTTCAGCCATGAAACCTTTGGTTATCATGTCCTTATATCAAGGAATAAAGAAATTCCTAAACTATGGCAGTAAGAGGAGCTGCTCTGAGACCAATGAAAGTTGCGGTTAGGTACGATTCCTGAGGTATAAATTCAAAAAATTTCACTTTTCTTTTATTAATAACAAAGTAATTCTAGTTACAGTTTCGCACCAGAGTGTGCATCCACTATAATTCTTTTATTTTTATATACTCTCAAGCCTTTAACCAACCCACCCTTGCCCTTCTCTGCATGCCCCACTTTAGCCTTCTCAACTAAATCCCCTTAAAACTCAAGCCCATTAACATTCATCGCTATAATGCCATTCACCAGCCTACCATACGAACACCACCCTTGTAACTTTACTATAGCAATCTCCTTGAACCTTGTAGATCCATGCCCTCTTGTTCCCTCAACCAAATGCCAAAATCTATTGACACCCCAAGGGTGACACACTCAACCGGCTGTTCATCTTGGGAGCTAAAGGATCAGGAGACACACACTTCCAGGGAAGTTCTATCCAACCAAGTTAGATCTTATTAGCTCCTTTACGACTGAATTTAAACCCCCTATGCATGACTCTATGAATATCCAAATATGGGCTATATTCACTTGGAACTCGAAACTCATAAATGTCACATTCTCTCTAACGAGCTCACCTCTTTTACTTCCCCTCTTGGGTGTCAAGGGATGCAGCAGGCTCCAGCAAAAACCGTTTCTTTAAAAAGGGTAAACTTTCTTAAGCCTTGCAGCCCGTCTTTCTCTGCTTCTGAACTTCATAGGTTCTGGTTTCATGTCCAAGGAATCCCATTCACGCCAGCCACTTTGTCACTTACAAGGCTATTGGAGAACTCCATGGAGGTTTCTTGAGCCTAAACCACATAATCTCTCCCTGGATTTCATTATGCTCCTCGTCCAGTCACCATCTCTAGAGTATATACGTGGGTTCTTGTTTCACAAACTGGAACTGTCTTGCAAATTTTCTGCCTCATCACGACCGGCTGAACCCCTTAGAGATGATTTCACCATTGAGGATCACAAACTGGGTCATGTGGATCATTGTATAGACAACCACAGTCTCGCAAATCAGTCGAGGTGGACTACGGTGGTCTACAAGAACCAAATATCTAATAGGACACGTGGATGGCCTGTTTTCCCACAGGCCTTCAAATCTGCCATCAATTCCGACCTAACCCCCAGCCCTTGTCTGGCGACCCCTTGAATTTTGTCCTGTCATTAAGCTATCACAGCATTTAAGGACCCTCTTAATGATGCTTCGCCTTGCGACAGCAATGGTGCCCATCCTACTGTCTTTCACTCTGTATCCTTGGCGTCCTTCTCCATCCTCATTCATGGCTCCACCAAAGGCCATTTCTCCACCTACTGAGGCCTCTGTCGATGAGACCCCATCACCCCCTTTCTCTTTGCTATCCTTTAGAAAGCCACTGTCTTCGCCACTCTTTGGTTGATTTGGAGGGAGAGAAACACAAGGGTGATCAGTGCGATTGAAATGTCGATTGCCAATATTATAGATTAGTGCCAAAACCTCACTATTTTCTAGGCTCCAAATTTCAAACACGTCAAGCACTTCTCAAAATCTGATTTCCTCTCATAGTGGAGCAACATCCTCACCATAGAGCTCTCAAACCCCAACACTCGTTGCTTTAAAACCCCAACACTCGTCCTTGTGGTGCCCTCCCAGTGGAGGCTCTGTTAAGCTCAATTTTTATGGCTACTCCCACTCCCTATGGAACCCAAGGCCTTGTGTTTTTGGGTGTATCTTTAAGGACTACAAAGGCATTGCTTTTGTGGTTCTCTCAGCACATGTGACTCCACCTGGCTGAGGCTAATGCTTTGCTGGAGGGTCTCCAAAGGTTTAACCCCTCTTGGGGTGAAAACCTAGTCGTTGGAAGGAACTCCAAAAATGTCAAAACCTAGTCGTTGGAAGGAACTCCAAAAATGTCATACTTTGGGTCAAACAAGGATATAGCATCCCTGGCATCTCACTTACATCTTTGACCAAGTTCTTCATCTTTGCAGGCCACTTCTAGTTGTTGTCCATCATATATGACAGGAAGCCAATGCGGCTGCAGATGCTCTGCCCAAGGAGGGCGATGCTGCCAGTCTTACCCCACCACGATCTTTTAGTAATTAGAATGGAACTTTGTACTTCTCCTTTCTTGCTGTTCTGTCCACCTCTCTATCTTTTCCCTTCGACCTCTCTTATATCTACCTATCTTATCCCTCCTAACTCTCTACATCTCTCACCTCTTTTCTCTAACCTTACTCATCTCTCTCTGATGTCTTTTCTACGCAGGTTCAACGTGGGCTTATAATCTGTCTTTTGGTGTTTACTTGGTGGTTCTCATGTTTTTTTGGGTTTTTCTACATCTTTCCTTCCTCACCCTCAGCCTTTCTCTCTCAACCCAACCTTCTTCTCTCCTAACCAACGTCTGTCCCTTTACTTCTCCCCTCTTCCTCCCTCTCACTCTTAATGCATCCTCTTATTATACTTCTCTCTATACCCCTAACCTGCTCCCCACTCTTCTTCTTCTCCTCTTTCTCCTTCTCTTCCCTACTCTCACTCCCTTTCTCCTCAACTCTTCCCCTTCTTTTTACACTCCTGGTTTTCTTTTTTTGAGAATGTTAACTGGTGTATTAGATAGATAAAAGATTACAATTGGGTCGAGCACCACAAAAACGGGTGGTCAAGGAAAAACCCTTAACAAGGTTAAAAATTATACAAAGGTAAAGCCAAGCTCAGTGGAACAAACTAGGGAAGAGACTAACGGGGAGGCATGACAGCTGATCCCAGGGGTATGGAGCCTCTGGCCACTTATTTAGCGAGAGAATTGGCGATGGAGTTTGCCTCTCTCCAAGTATGCCTCCAGATAGTATGCAGGTCCGAACTTCTATGGCAAATCTCGTCAAAAAGGGGGTCGAGTCTCCAGGGACACGGGGCTGCTTTGGAAGCCCACGAGATAACGTTGGTGGAGACTCCTTTGATGATCAAAGAGTTACCCCACTCCCTGTTGTAACTTCTCAGACCAAATAGAAGGGCCATCGCCTCAGCCTGGTTGGAATCAGTAGATCTAATGGATTACTTGAAGGAGAAGAGGGTTTGGCCTTCACAATCTAGGAATATACCCCACACACGTGACGGACCGGGGTTGCCTAGGGAGCAACCCTCAAAATTGAGCTTAATAAGGCCAGGGACAGGCAGGGACCAAAAGGAGGCCCGGGGTATTTGTGGAGAGTAGGGCCTTCCAATTTTGGTGGAAATCTGCCAGGGAGAGGTACTTGAATGGTTTGGAATTGGTTGCCCAGAAAATGACAAGAGATCACTCCTTTTCCAACAGGGTGTCGGTGGTAGAGAATTCGCCCCTGAGTGTTCTATGGTTCCTTTCCAGCCACAGGGTCCAAAGAATGGCTGCGGTCGAGGCTCTCCAAAGAAGTACAAGTAGTTGAGTACCCGACATGGGATGTCTACTTGCCAATTTCTGATTTTTACCTTATAATATTTTCACAGAACACCGGAATGTGGGCTGCCTAATGCTTCTCATGAGAATGCTGTAAATTTTATATTAATTATATATTGTCAACGACTTCAAATAAAAAAAGAAATATGTATGTATGTTTTTCAAATACATATTTCATGTATATATACTTGATTGTATCAGGTTGACCTTGATCCAGTATGGTCTAGGCTTGACAGGGATCCCAACTTGACTTAGGTCTGTCTAGGTAACGTGGACCCAGACCCAACCCAATGGGTAACTAAACCCCGACCCTGATCGGATAGATCCACCAAGTTGGTAGGTCGACACAACCTATTTCCTGCCACTACTATGTTTTATTGGTCATCTTCTAAATAAGAAGAATCCAGGTTTGACTGTTCATCTTCTGGATACATGGAGTCAGAATGTGACAGTTCACAGTCCATCCACCAAAGGTCAGGTTGCAAGTATTTCAGGTGTGAAATTTCAGGACAGTCCAAAAGCATCCTAGAATGATGTCATGCATTTGGTTCTGTCTTACAACTTTATGAGTCAATGAATGCTGATTTAACCAGGAAAGGGTGTGCTTTTTATGAATCTTTCACCAATGGTATGCACGTCTTGTTTTCAGCGAAGGCCTCTCAAGGGCTTAGCCGGCACTATTCTCAGGGTGTGCCTAACAGTTAAGGTATGTGACTGTCCTGCCTTGATTGTCTTTTTATGTTCTAAACACGAGGACCAATTTGGTTCTTTCCCATCATAGGCAAGTCATTAAGGACATTCATATCTCTCCACCATTGGCTGGATATTTTTTTACGATGCCACAGGGCTTTTGTTCTGATCGGGCAGGTCCTGTCATGCAAGTCCCTGGCAACTCCACTGAAATTCCAACACCGTTAGATATTTATTTGTAAATGCTGCAGTTAATATGTTCACTTTTCCCAGGAATTGGGCTTGGGTCAAGACTGTAGAGGCTGGCATTTCATAGCACAATGTCTCATGTTCCATTCCTATGCAACCTTGTCAAAAAAAAAAAGTGTACTTTTTCCATTGTTGATCTGCATTCCTGAGTAGAACTTAGCTTCTAAATTTTCAACTCTTAACATTTGTGTCAATGTTTTAGTGTTTAGAACACAATACATTCAAATTGCAATAAAGAAACTTCAATGTATAAAGTGACTCTTTGGGAATAGGATGAACAATATATCTAGATGAAGGCGTCTTATCTACCCCATATCAGACAACTGTAACTCCCAAAGTAAGTATATTGTTTTGGTGACAAATCTATTACTAGAATGAAATGCAACTCTGTGGCTCCTTGTCTGCTTTTCTGTGACATGGATAGGGGCATCAGTTTTGGGAAAAACTAAAAACTTAAGCAAGTCAACTAGTTCATGGCGGGTTTATAAATGAAATGCAGAATGTGCTGAGTTTTTCCTTTTATCTAATTTTGTGTTTTTTTAATGTGTTTACTGTATCTAATTTTATGTGTTGGTTTGACAAATACATGGTTGTCTTCCAACGTGGTAGTTGTGGTATACTACGGGCTAAAACTTGGGTGTCACCTCACTTACTCAGCAAGTTGATTTGGTTTTTGCAATGACTGAGTCGGCCAGCTAATTCGAGTTTTTGAGCACTGTGTATATGTATGTTTGCAACTAACTATATGCATATATCTGTGTATGTGTGTCATTCTGTGTTATGCAGTTACCTATCTAGCTACTTATACCTATCTGTCTAGCGATATGTTTGTGTATGTGCATGCATATCTATCTATGTCTACCCATCTACCCGATGGCTAGGAGGATTTGAAAGGCAATATGGCATTAAGATTTCCGAGGTTTAGCCAAGCTTAGCTCAAGAACCCTCTACCATATTTGGCTTGGAATTGCACCGCACATGAATTCAAGAGTCATGATGATGTTATTGAGTAGCTATATATCTGCCTTTCGCTTTGTGTGCTGTGCGTATGTACACAGTTGTATGTACTATATATATATATATATATATACACCCGACTAATGTCGTTGTATGTTGCCAGAAATAGGCATGTGTGTCTGTCTGACATGAACAAGCCATATCTGTACTGTATTAACATGCTGGGATGTGTACATAAGAGCATTTATGAAAAAAAAAAATAGGAGTGGTTGCCTTTGCTTGTCTCTCCCAGAAGTACCATTAGGCACATCCAACATGTTGATATGCCTGTCGGATACATTTCATTATTGGACATGTTGAAAGACCTGCACGTATCTTTGTTTTTTTTTTTTTTTGAAGTTGTTAACTGACCTGCACATATCTTTGTTACAAAGCTCTGTGCTTCAATGCATTTTCAATTGTATTCATGCATAAAAAAAATCAAAAAATTGGAATGGCAAAATAAAAATATTTTGATACTGAAGAGACAGAAAGCAATATAATAATAAACACAATAGGATGAATTTGTTAGAGAAAATTCAGGGTTTGCCAGAGACCTAGATCATAAAATTCGCTTTGGTTTGTGGTAAGACTTCCAATTGAGAGAACTGAACTGCCAGGGGCCCAAAACCCCCTTTTAAAAGCTCACCTATGTGCCGTGCCATTGAAGAGAAGGAAAAAGAAGTTACCAAGTGTCTAAGAGTATTTACGGGTACCTTTGTTGCATGGACATGGGTGCTTGTGTCAGTGGCTAACACAGGTATAGGGTGTCAGTTGAAAAAGAGGATTCGGTGACACAGCTACTAGAGAATCAAATCCAGTAATGCTTTAGTAGTATTTCATGTCATGAGGAGCATAAGATAATCTTCTTTTCTTTTCTTTTCTTTCTTCTTTTTTTTGATATGTTAATAATGGTGGAAATGGAGGGTGGGACGTTATGTTGAGGCATCAGGCCCCAACCATGGATGCCTCAAACCCATTCGCTCAGCAAAGATAATCAATTATACTTTAAGTGGTTGCTCTTGAGATATTTTTGAAGTTTCTTTGACATTTTCAAAGTTCACATTTGTCTACCCAAGAGAAAAATAAGGGCCTATAAAATGATGTTATCAATGGTAATAAACAATCCAAAAGATTTTGCATCAATGCGTGTGCTGATAAGTGCCTGACATGGGAAAAATCCACGACTGCTATTCATTTGTCAAACTTCCCACCAAATAATATCATACAACATCATGTGCGTGATTTTCAAACACATGGGGATTTAACTTTGGTTCAATAGTTAGGGTTGAGGCATAGAACTCTTCATCGAGCATGGAACCCCAAGTAGTCAAAATAAAGGTCCAACAAATGGTCTATCCTTGTTAAATAGCTTAATCTTATCAAGATATGAGTAAATTGTGTACCGTGCATTGTTGTTCGAGCTATAAAAGTGATAACAGGTTCATGCTTTTTGTGTGCACTTAGACATTCATTGAGAGCCTATATTGTGTCAAAATATATCACCCAAATTTGCTGGCAGTAAGCTGAATGCATAACTTCAGTACTGATAACCTTTTTTTGGGGGGGATTCAAGCTACGATTTGGGAAAATCAATTCTGATTCTAGTGTCAATAGTGTAGAACAGAAAGGGATTTCTCAATTATTTTAGTTGGATTGCTAAGAGTTACTCTCATAAAAATTGAGTTGTACTTGAGTCTCTATGGAGATTCTTCTCCAAATTGTTATATATGAGGTTGAGATGGAATTCTTGGGAAGCAATTTTGCTTGGGACAGGTATATCAACAGTGATTTAAGTACCATGAAAGGTCCAAATCTTTTTTCAATGGGTTGTGGACAAGATGACATTACATAGAATATCACTCCATGAGGATACGAAGGTTACAAAGGGCATGAAAATGGTTGTGTTGCATACATGCTGATTTGACATTATGAGTGGAAGTAGGCCTAAGGCAAGAATGCTGGTGTTATGTTTCCCTGTATCCTTAAGTACCTTGAATATTAGCTTTAGGTTACCAATGGAATCAGATGCTGGTCGAAACTGTGTGCCATTCGCAATGTGATACAGGAAAGATTGTCAAATTTGTATGCTGATCTGCTATGTAGTTGTAATCTGCCATGGGTGGATGTGCTTCTTGTTCTTTTTGTTGTTATCAAGATTATGAGTTTGAGAAGTAACTATAACGGAATCGGGCTTAGCCTTGACTGGTTATGGTGTTCACAGTTTCCATCCCTAAGAACAACTCCTACCACACCGAACTAACCTAAAAAGAAAAGTAATTATACAAAATCCTGCATCATCATGATTCTCTCCTCGAATATCTTCAGGTCGCTTTTGCCATTCCATTCTCCCATTCTCTGATGGGTGTTTGTTGGGCAATCAAACTTTGTTTTCTTCTTTTTATGTGACAGAAATCGTCTATCTACACACATTGACTAACAACTTATTGACTCGAGCTTGGACTCAGTTGAGTCGCTCAGACCTGTCTGGGTGCCAGGTCCACATGACTAACACTAAAAACAGGGTCAGTATGACTTGAGCCAATAATGATAGTTTATGTATTTTTTACTTGAGATTCAAGACACATCAAGAGGTCCAAGCGAGCCAGCCAAGTCTACCTCTACCTCGGGCTCAGGTGAGACAGAGCCTGGGCTCGGGTCTTCAAACAAGGAGCTAGACTGCGTGTTGTAGTGCAATGGCATACGGCAGCAAATTTTACCTAGCAAGAAAACGGCTACTAGGGTTTCTAACTTCCCATAGTTGAGTTTTCTACTATCAACTCCTTTGCTTGTTGTGTTCCCTTCTACAAAAAATAAATAAAAAATAATAATAATAATAACAACAACAATAATAGAATGATAATTATAATAACAATAAAAATAGAATAATAATTATAATTATAATGATAATGATAATAATAATTATCATTATTATTATAATGATAATGCTAACAATAACAATAATAATAATAATAATAATATAAAAAAATTATAGCTTTAATCCAACTATTTGACATTGGCTACACGAATCTTGTTCTGCCGATCTGGTCTATCAGGGACCATACCCTTAGTAAGACTATAAATCCTTATATCTTTTCTCACTATTTCCATCCATGTCCTTCTTGGGCCTTTCTCTTGCCTTTTTAGAGCTTTCTACTTGAATCAAATCTCACCTTCTAACTGGTACTGTATTGGGTTAGCGTTGCACATGGTCAGCCCACCTAAGTTTTACTTTCCATCATCTTGTCACCTATTGGAGCAATCTCTAAGTTCTCTCAAGTATATTTATTTTAAATTCTATCTTTTCTTGTCTTGTCACTCATCTATCTCAACATTCTCACCTCTAGTACACTCATCCTATGGAATGCTATTTTTTAACCATCTAACATTCTACCCTATAAAGCAAAGCTGGTATCACAATTGTCCCATAAAACTTCTCTTTCAGTTTCATTGGTAAATGCGGCGATTACATAAAACCCTTTCATCCACCCAGCTCTAATTCTATGTCCAACATCTTCTTCAATCTTTTTATTTTCCTAGATTTTTTGCCAAAATATCAAAAATACTCTATTTTAGTAATTTCTTGGCCATAAATCTTAACTACTTCCTCGTTTACATTCTTATTAATACTAAATTTGCATTCCATCGGATGATGATGATGAGAGAAAAGTAGTAGTAATAATAATAATGATAATGATGATGATGATGATAAGAAAACATATCCAAAAAGACATGAGAGAAATGATGACTGTGAAATGGACCAAACTCTTGACACCAACTTGGTAAATAAATGGGAAGTTGGAAATGTAGAAATTGGGGGCTGTCATTTAAGTCTGGGGTTCAAGTGCCTACAAGTCTTAATTTTGGAATGGGAAAACTACTTATAGTGCTGGCATTCCACTAATGAAGAGTTTGCCTCATTTCCACTTGCGAAATGTGAAAGCTAATCCTACCCCACTACCATGAAGGATTTTAGGTCTATTGACCTTTGTAATGTTTTGTACAAAATCATTAGTAAGATAGTAGCAAACAAGCTCAGGAGGGTACTTGATGGACTAATCCATCCTTGTCGGCCTGTGTTTCTCAAAAGGAGGCTAATCACTGATAACGTTCTCATGGCTAATGAACTGATCTCCTTGTGCCACAAGAATTTGGCCAGACCGAAGATGTCTCTTCAGTTGGGCCTTAGCAATGCATACGACAGGGTCTCATGGGGTTCATATCCAATAGACTACATGCGATGGGGTTTCCAGTCATTTTATAGCTTGGGTTCAACATTGCATCACTACCCCATCTTTCTCCATCCTACGTAATGGATCTCCTGTGGGCTATTTCAAAGGTAAGAGAGGCCTTAGACAATGTGACCTTTTATCCCCATACTTCTTCTTACTTATAATGGACTATCTCAGTAGAATGATTGATGCCACTACTGTCGACAAATCACTCCCTTTTCCTTTCCCATCAGGGTGCAACTATGAGGCCAATCATCTCCTTTATACAGACGACACCTTTATCTTTAGTGAGGCTTCGACCTCAGTGGTAAGGACCATTAGGTACATCATTGATGTCTTTTGTCAGATGAAAGGTCAAAAACTCAACTACCATAAGAGCAAGGTCATGTTCTTTGGGATTAGTAGCAATCTGAGAGAATAAGTGCTTCATATACTTCAGTTTGGTTTGGGGGATCTTTCAGCCAGATATTTGGGACTTCCACTCTTTCATGGCCCCTTGAGGCATCTACATTGTCATAATCTTCTTTGGGAAGACCATTGCTCGGATTGGCTTATGGCAAGCATTATATTATCCTTTGCTGAGCAACTACAACTCTTAAGATCAGTACTCAATGATTCTTCCTATCCTTTTATCTCCCCAGTCACACTTGCACTATGATTGAAAGACTACAACATAACTTTTTGTGGGCAAGGATTTCAGAGAATATGTCTACACTTGGTGAATTGGGATACCATATGTTAGAGAACAGATGAAGAGAGCCGTGGGATTCATAAACTTCATGACTTTAATATTGCGGGCATGATGAAGATAGCATAGAGAATCATCTCCAATCCCTCCTCTCTCTTCTCCTATTTCTTCAAGCATAGGTACTTTCGCCACTAGTCTGTCTGGACTACCCACCCTAAGAGATGCTCACATGCCTAGAGGGGACTACTAATGGGCTTGAGTAGACTGCAAGGCAATGTAAAGTAGATATTTGGTGATGGCAAACTAGTGGACTTTTGGGCTGACCCATGGCTTTCAGAGTACTCCTTATAGGAACTATATGGCGCCAATGCTCAGGAGACATTTGAGAACCTGGAAAAATTAAATGTCTTAGATTACATTGAGGGTACACCCCAAAGATGGACTCTTCCGATACCTACCTCTAACCCACTCATCTATGCATGGAAGGAGATTTATTCATATATACTCCCTATTTTCCCCACTTCGAATCAGTTGGTATGGATTCACTCAACCAATGGAAAGTTCTCTGTGAGCGACGTTTGGGACCACATCAGACAAAATGCGCCCACACAAGTACCTTTCAGGGCTCTCTAGAAAACTCCATCCCATCTCATAGCAAAGTGGTTTAGTTGGCTCGCTCTGCAGTCTCAACTGCCCACCAAGAGCCTTCTCCAGTCTAGGGGCCGCCTTTTGGTCTTTAGATGTCCCTTCTGCTTCCACCACTAACCATATCATTATGCAATATGTGTTTTCGCAAGTACTTTGGAGATCCATTTTTTGGAGATTTGACAAATGCACACCACTCGAGCAATCTGTTGTCATGATGATGGCAAAGTGACTAAAGTTCCAGTTCATATCCAACAGCATGAAGAACATATGGATTTCCATCTTCTCCTTCACTGTCTGGCACTTATGGATCGAGCATGGTGCACATATTCATGAGGGGAGAAGGACCTCTAGGGAGCACCTTCTTGGGCGCATCATTCACTTTGTGAGCAAGCTAGTAAAAGGGAAGGATTGGGCTTTCCACCCCTCTGAGCTTCATATTTCCACAAACCTCAAGCTTAAGTAGCATATCGAGCCCCCTCCACCCAAGTCCTGATTGCATGGTCTCTCCCTCCCACAGGGTATTTTAAGCTCAACATTGATGGCTCGTCCTTTTGTAACCCAGGCACCGCGGGGTGTGGGGGGATCATTAAAAATGACACATGTGGCTTCGTGGTGGCCTTTGTTGTCCATCTTGGTACCAACTCCAATAATGTCGTTGAGTTCTATGCCTTGGATCGAAGCATCTCCTTGGCGTATGAGATGAATTGCCCCCCTCTTATCATTGAGAGTGACTCCAAGCTGCTAGTTGACTCACTTACCTATCACAGCTCTCCCCATGGAGGTTGTGCATCCTCTTGTCCAACTGTAGGGCAAAGCTCTCCTCCTTCGCAGATAACCAATGGTAGATATTGCATGTATTTCGGGAAGTGAATTTGACTGCTGGTTGCTTGGCTAAACAGATTGCATTCATGGCTCAAGCCACAATTTGTTAGGCTTGTCCCCCTGATTTTGTCACTCCTTTCATTTCATGGGACAATGCCAATGTCCCCCTTGAAAGGCTTGTTTAATTTCTTGTACTTGTTCTCCTATGCAATGTAACATTTTTCTTGTGGTCATTAATAAAACAAAATAGGTAGGGGCTCATCATCCCCACTGATTTACCCAAAAAAAAAAAAAAGGACAAGGACACAGATACAGATATGAGAAATAGAATGTCAAATGTAGGGGTTAGGTCAGGTAAGGCCGGATTCAGACCCGGACCCAACTAAAAAGTTAAAGTGTGTGTGTGTGTATATTGGGACCTGAATAGTGTTCGGGTCCAAGATTTGGACCCAAACCCGATAGTTCAGGATTTGGACCCGGACCCGACCAGCTGGGTTCAATTTTTAGACCCATACCCAATCCTGGATTGGGTATATCCCACAGGTCCCAATCCATTGCCACCCCACTCAATTGGTTTTTTCCTAAATCCGGGACAGAATACTACTTACAGGTGTCGTATCCAAAAACATGTAGAGAAGGCAAACCACTTTAAGCACATTTCAAGCCCCCAAAATACATAAGCAAATTATTTTCCCCTGAAATTTCAGATGCCTTTAATCAACCTTAAGATGACATCCAAAAAGGAAAAAAAAACACAAAGATTTCCAGCTCAAATATTGCTCCAATTTAGTTTCCCCTCAAAAGCTGGCTCCAAACTGTCCATTAGAGAGATGATCAGATCTAGGGTTTTAAGAGCTTGGAAGTGTCTCTATTTTTTATTTAATTTTTTTTTTTTTTTTAGTTGCTCACAAAGTGGATCAAAGATGATATGTCAATTTTCTTTCTATGTTTGGTAAGATGATAATAAAAGAAATAAACTTGCAATAATTTTTCTTGGGGGCTTGATCTTGTGTTTATGGACATCGATGCCTCTAACTCTTTTATGTCAAAAGGAATTACATATTATCGATGAGCTAAACTCTAGTGCATTAGTTGCCGACCTTGAAACCCCAAAAAATGGAAATTATGAGACACGAATTCGGTTGAACCTAAATTTTGCATGTACATGCTCTTGAACTTGGCAAACATCTCACGATATATATATATATATATATATATATATATATATATATATATATATATATATATATATATATATATATATATATATATATATATATATATATATATATATATATATATATATATATATATATATATATATATATTGGTTTAAGAATGGTGATGACCTGAAACTTTCCCTTAACCCATCCCATGCTCGAGTAAAAGGGCATGGTTGTGTTAGATAGGCAGTCAATATAAAATTTTACCAAAACTCATCATGAATTATAAACTTATAGTATTTGTTTATGTTAGGGTGTTCCCCAAAAACAACGCACTGCACCGGAACCTGAGTATAGTGCAAAATGAGGAAGGGGTAGCTAGGGCGTTCCTTAGAAGCGACATGTTGTACCGGACCCTGGGTACAGTGAGAAATGAGTAAGGGTTCTCTAGGGCGTTGCCCAGAAGCGACGCGCCACAGCGCCGCCCGATTGCTACGAAAAATAGGCAAGGGTTCTAGCGACATCATGGACGAGCATGGGTCAAAAAACTACTCCAGAATAATAGGATTCGCTTAGCCACATGGAACGTAGGAACACTTACATGTAAGAGTATGGAGTTAGTAGATACAATGAGACGAATGAGAGTAAACATAGCTTGTCTACATGAAACTAAATGGAAAGGTTTAATGCTAAGGAAATAGATGAGTATAAACTATAGTATATATGAAAGGATAATAATAGAAATGGCGTAGGCATAATAGTAGATAAATATTTAAAAGATAAAGTAGTTAATGTCAAAAAATAGATGATAGGCCTTTATTAATTAAACTTGTATTAAGAGAAGAGATAGTTAACGTAATTAGCACTTATGCACCACAATTAGGATTAGATGATAGAATTAAGAGACAATTTTGGGATGACATAGGTGGAATAGTCCAAGACATACCAAATTGAGCTATGACCTTTTTAAGAAGGGACTTAAATGGTCATGTAGGGAAAGATAGTAGAGGATATGAAATGGTACATGGGGGATATGGGTTTGGGAAAAGAAATGAGATGGGTGAGATTATTCTAGATTTTGCTATGACTCGTGATCTAGCAATAACAAACACTTACTTTAAAAAGCGATATGGTTATTTAATAACTTATAAAAGCGAAGCACATAAAAGTCACATAAACCTATTCCTATTTAAGAAGGTAAATGGACCACCATGTAAAGACTGCAAGGTTATCCTAAGAGAGAGTTTGACTACTCAACATAGGCTCATGGCCATGGATGTCTGCATAAAGAACATGGAGGAGAAGGGCTGAAAGTAATGGGTATCCAAAAACTAGGTGGTGGAATTTAAAAAATGAGAAAATAGACTTATTTAGGGATAAATTAGCTAAAAAAAGAAAATGAAACTCTGAACATGATGTCAATGTAATATAGAATGAGATGGCTGAATGTATCAAGAAAGTAGCAAAAGAAGTTTTAAGAGAATCTAAAGGAAAAAGAAACTTCGATAAGGAAACTTGGTGGCAGACTGATGAGGTTCTGAAGGCCATTAGCGAAAAATGATCATGTTATAAAAACTTTACAGTGCAATAGAAATGATCCAAACTTAAAAATTGTAAGCAAAATGCTAAACAATAGTAAGTAAAGCTAAATTTAAGGCATATGATAATCTATACAATAAATTGGGAACAAAAGAATGTGAAAAGATATATTCAAATTAGCAAAAATAAGAGAGAGAAAGTGTATGAATCTAAACCATATTAAATATATGAAGAGTGAGAATCAAAGGGTGGTGAAGGATGAGGAGGTCAACAAAAGGTAGATAGTCTATTTTAAAAAATTATTAAATGATAAACGCAATGGGAACTAGTGGTAAAAGGGAATGTTGGTACAAGTGACGGTGGAGGTCATAAATACATTCGTAGGATTAGGATGTCAGAAGTGAAAGAAGTTTTGAAGAGGATGAAGATAGGAAGGCTTTAGGACCAGATGGTACCCCGATAGAGGTTTGGAAGTGCATGAGGCAAACTGGCATTAACTGGTTGACGAAGTTGTTCAACAAGGTTTTGAGAACAAAAAAAATGTCAGACGAATAGAGGAAAAGTATTGTGGTACCTATCTACAATAACAAATGAGACATACATAATTGTGCAAACTATTGAGGGATCAAGCTTATGACCCATACTATGAAGATCTAAGAGAGAGTCATTAAGGTATGAAACGAGTGTATCTGAAACCCAATTTAGTTTTATGTCATAAATATCAACAACTGAGGCTATTTTCCTACTTAGGCAACTGATTGAGAAGTTTAAGGCGAAGGGAAAATATCTCTACATAATCTTTATTAATCTAGAAAAAGCTTATGATAGAGTACCTCAAGATTTAATTTGACTAGTGTTGAAAAAGAAAGACATCTCTAGACACTACATCGACATAGTGAGAGAGATGTATAATGGAGCATTAACTAGTATACAGATAACTAATGAAGAGACGAGTGAGTTTTCAGTGATAATAGGTCTACATTAAGGGGTCAACATTGAGCCCGTACCTCTTTGTTTTAGTTACAGACGACTTAACTAGGCACCTATAAGATAAGGTACTGTGGTGCATGTTGTTCAAAAATGACATAGTTTTGATTGATGAGACCCAAAATGACGTCAATACAAAGTTAGAACTTTGAAGGGATGCTCTAGAATCTAAAAGTTTTAAAATTAGTCAGACTTAAACAAAGTATATGAAGTACAAGTTTAGTAATAATAGGAGTAGAGACGAGGAAGTAGTTAAGATTGACGACTAAGAAGTATAAAAATGACCGCACATTCGATATCTTGGATCGATAATCCAGGAAAATGGAGAGATTGAGGATTGCACACAGAATTAGAACTTGGTGGAGGAATTGGAGATGTGCAACTAGAATTTTATGTAATCGTCGCATACCAATGAGGCTGAAGGGCAAGTTCTATAAGATAGCAGTGAGACTAGCTTTGCTCTATAGGGTGGAATATTGAGCGGACAAAACACAATATACCCATAGAATGAGTGTAATGGAGATGAGGATAGTGAAATAGATGAATGGCAAAACAAGAATGATAGAATTCGAAATGAATCTATTCAAGAGAATTTAGAAGTAGCATCAATAGGTGATAAAATGAGAGAGAGTAGACTTAGGTGGGCTGGCAATGTGTAGCGTCGACCAAGTACAATACATATTAGGAGGTGCGAGTTAATTCAAGTGGAATGACTGAAAAAAGAAAGAGATAGGCTCAAAAAGACGTGGCTAGATATAGTCTGAAAGATATAGAGACTTAAGGCCTCACCGAGGATATGTCCTTTAATATAGTAGAATAGAAAACTGGGATTCATGTAGCCGACGCCAATTAATTTAAAAAAGGCTAAAAAAATATGATGACGATGACGTGTGTGTATATATATATATATATATATATATATATATATATATATATATATATATATATATATATATATATATATGGGGAATGATTTCATATAACAATTGTATAGTAATATAATACAACCACATTTCTAAAAAAATGATGTTTGTAGCAGTTGTATCACCTAAAAAATTGCACATATCTTCTCTTCATCCCAATAGTCAATTTCAAACAAAAAAAAAATTGAATTTACATTATAGATATGGTTAAAATGAGTCCCCTTCAACATTAAATCTAGACCGTTCATTTGGTTAATTTCAAGATCTAAGCCTTTACGAACTCAAAATCATTTTTTCATTTTTCAACATTGTTCATCTAATGATAATGAAGCTATCTAAAAATTTTGAAAAGAGTAAAATTCTTCTAAAGCCTAGATCTAAGCACCTTAACAAAATGGACGGCTTATGTTGATTGGGATAAAATAACACTTTCTAGGTTGCATTTTCAAATATTGTTTTTTTGTGATTGCTCAATGGAATAAAAATATTGTACATTTAAAAATTGGAATTAAACAAATGGCACTAACATGGTGTTTGAAGGTTGTTGCGTTATATTACTATATAACTATTGCATGAAATCATTCCCTAACATATATATATATATATATATATATATATATATGAAGATACCACAAAATTCCTATAGGTGAAAATAAACAGTGATTTCGCCTACCATCATCACCATCCAAACTTCATCGCACAGTCACAGTTGTTTGGTAGTGTTTTAATTTTTATTTTTATTTTTTACTAATGGAAATAATCTAAAACTTGGAGCATGTGTACATCTTAGTGAGGCACACCTAATAAAAATATGAAAAACATAATTCATAAAATATAAATTGACTAAAATACCCCCATAAATTTTTGGGGATATTTTGGTCAATTTATATTTTACGAATTATTCTTTTCATATTTTTATCATGTGCGCATCACTAAGATGTACACACGATCCAAATTTCAAGTAATTTTGATTTGTAGAAAAAAGAATGAAAAATGAAACACTACCGAACAACTGTGACCGTGCGATGAAGTTTGGATGGTGATGAGAGTAGGCAAAATCACTGTTCATTTTTGCCTATAGGTATTGGGAAGAGTTATATATATATATATATATATATATATATATATATATATATATATATATATATATATATATATATATATAGAGAGAGAGAGAGAGAGAGAGAGAATTTGGTAAGCACCAACTGGCCAATAGAGATGCGGGCCTCAAAGAATTGAAACAAATTTTTATTTTTATTTTTTCTGTGCACTTGGTCATCATGAGAAAAATTGCAAAATTAGGGGCAAAAACAAGCCATTCAAAGGCCGTTCTAATATCACTTTTTTTTTCCTAAATTGTTGTTATATATTCATTGCATTTTCGTCCTTTAAATAAAACTATTTTTTGAGTTTTTTCCTACTTTTCTTAGGAGCCAATGATAAGATGATACTGGCTTGTAGTATAAATTGAAAGGCCAAAACACCCCAGGTTATCTTTTTATACCCGAAAATTTTCATAAATTGTTTGATTTAATCAATTTCCATTCATCCTTCTCTCATATCTCACTCATTTCTCACTCTTTTATCTCTCACTCCTAAAATCCATCTCTCGCTCCTTATCTCTCACTCCTAAAATCCATCTCTCACTCTCTCTTTCTCTCTCACACATGCGTGCCAAGCCAAAGCCACCCCCCACATCGTGAAGGCGACATGTAGTAAGGACTCGTTTGTCTTCGATAGTGATGATTTGGCCTTGAAAATCAATATGCATGCTTATATAGTTTGTGGATAACTTCGTACCCCCTCGAGAGAAGCTCAAGAAATTTTGTCGACTTGCTTTCTTTCTTTTTGGATAGAGAATAATAAGACGCACTTTGGAAACTTTAAAGATTTCGGAAACCTTTTCTCCCTTCTTACAAACTTAGGCTTCTTTCACTAAATAATCTCAGGCCAAACTCTCTGGTTCCTTGCTGTGTTGCTCTTGAGAATCAGAATGCCTTTTTTGCCTTTCAAACATGCAGTTAAGACGGGTATGCCTCCTAGAGTAAGACCCATGTTTGATCCTTTGGCAGTGGACTGATTGGCGATCGTTGTTTTCAATTCTGATGAGGAAGACCTTAGTTTCTTGATGGAGGTGACAATGTGGATGCTCAAGCTAGACCAGAACCTTAGGATGATGATGTGTTTTTTTATCCTGAGTATGCAATGGTAGAGGCAGATATTATTCTCCTTTAGATGTCATCCCTCAGGTTGAGGAACCTGTTATATTTCTCCCAAGCAATGAGGTTTTGCCCCAGGCGGAGGACCACCATGTGGATGTAAAGGAGGCTCTTGTGGCGAACATGATGGAAGATATGGGGATGGATTTTGAGGTCCATATTGGTACCATCTATCGGGAGATAAAAGATAGGATTAAAACTAAGAAAGCTTCTAAGGCCAAATTTGAAATAGATGCTCTAGTATATGATCATATTTCTAAGGCCATATGGGAAGAAAAAGAAAGAAAGTCGGTGGCAAAGCCTTTTAGGTCACATGGGCAAGGCGTGCTGCTTGTGGCGTTCCTCATGAAAGTAATTCTTTTAGAGGTATTATGCTGATGGAGATCAACAGTGATTCATCTTCTTCTTCGAGTCCTTCTTCTTTGGACGAGGCATTGATGCTTGAATATGCATTTTTTGGGGCATGCTTGGATGGTTCAGGTTCCTCTTCTAACCTTTTTATTGATTATAATTAGCTGGAATGTAAGGGGTTTAAATGACCCTAGACGTTAGAGGGATGTGTTGTTTTTTGTTAGAAAATACAAACCTGATATTTTGATCTTGTAGGAGAATAAACTTCCTAGCTCCAATGTCTCTAGGGTGAGGGAAGTTTGGGGCTCTAAGGCTACTAATTTTGATGGAATAAACTCTATAGGTGTTTTCGGCAGGTTATGAGATTTGTGGGACCTTTTGCTCCTACAAAATTTTGAGAACACTAAAAAAAAAAGACCGGTAGGCGTCTTTTTCTAGGGGCCTTTGCCTAGTTTTTCTTGGGTTTGATGAATGTCCATGGTCAAAATGTACCAATACATAAAGACCTCTTTCTTAATGATGTGGCTGATATTTTGCATAATTCTAATTTTCCTATTTGCCTTGGGCGGATTTCAATCTTATTCGATAGCCAGAGGGCTCTTCTTCAGGGAGTTCTATTAATTCTACTATGAGGACGTTCAATTGATTTATTGAAAGTCATTCTTTGTTGGATCTGCCCATTTCAGGTGATGTTTTTACTTGGCCCAACAATAGTATGATTAATCTTACTTTGTCTAATCTCAATAGATTTCTGGTCTCTGGTGAATGCATGGAAGCTTTTCCTTTGGCCTATGGCAAGGCTCTTCCTAAGTTATCCTCGAACCATACTCCCATTTTACTTGATTCTAGAATATGTGTGGGGGTCTAAAGCCTTTTAGAATGGAGATTGATTGGTTAAAGGAACAAGAACTAGTAGATATTATTAGAAGTGCTTAGGAAAATACTATCAATTTTGGTTCTCTGGATTTCTAACTTTACAAATAACTTCTCAACATTAAGCACAAATTAATATTGTGGAAGGTTGAAAGTAGATATCAATTGACAGTAAAAATTGATGCGGTCTTGTTGGAGATTCAATTGTTAGATCAAAATATTCAGATAACAGGGGTTTTAATAGAAGATATACTGGTGGATAAGAATGTTAATCTCAAGTCTCTTCATGAGTATATTAGATTGGAGGAAGTCTATTAGAAGCAAAGATCCAGAGCTAAGTGGTTGAAAGAGGGCGTTTTCAATACCAAATTCATCCATGCCATTGCAGTGCTTGTTGGAGACAAAATGACATCTCAAATCTTATTATCCCTGGTGTTGCAAAAGATGATCGAGCTGGATTGGAAGATGGAATTTTAAACATTTTCATAATGCTTTCACTTCTGAAGTTAGATTTACTTCAAGGATGGATCGAGTTCCTTTAAGGTGGTGTCGATAGATTTAGTGAATCGTTTGGAAGTTGATGTTACTTTGGAAGAACTAAGAAGGTTGTGTTCTCACTTTTGAGAGATAAGACACTTGGAGCTGATGGTTTCCACCTATGCTTCTTCCAAAAATTTTGAGCTATGATTAGTGGGGAGCTACTGCAGATGGTTAGAGGCTTTTTGTTGAGGGGGAACTCTTTAAAGGAGTTAATTCCATTTATGTGCACTGATTCAAAAAAAATCAGTTATAGTTGGTTTATCCGACACTAGAGTCATTAGTCTGCTCACAAGTCTCTTCATAATTTTGGCTAAAATCTTAGTTGAAAGGCTTAAATTGGTGTTACCATTTATTCTATGGTCCACAATTGGCTTTTATTCAAGATCGTTTGATTACTAATAACATACTAGTGGCTCAAGAATGCATTCACTCTAGAATTTTGTTTCAATCGCCAAGCGTGGTTATAAAGTTGGATATAGAGAAAACTTATGACATAGTGGAATGAAGTATTCTTATGGAGGCAATAAATATGATGGGCTTTGGAGCTAGTTGGAGAAGTTGGATTTTTGGATACCTTCAGCCCACTTTTCGATCCTAATCAATGGGAGCCCTAAAGGTTTTTTCAGAGCCTCTAGGAGTTTACCTCAAGGTGATCTTTTGTCGCCTTTCTTGCTTACTCTGCCGAATGTTTTTAGTTTTTTCATTCAAAATGTGGAAAATAGGGATAAGTTCTCGGACTTCAAAGTCACCATTGAAGTGCCGAGTGTGTCTCATCTCCAATATGTAGATGACACACTTATTTTCTGCGAGGCAAACTTATTCCAAGTGAATAATATTATAAGGTTATTGAGATCTTGTGAAGTGGCTTTGGGGATAAAAGTTAACTTCAATAAAACTTCCTTGATAAGGTTTAATTGTAGTGAGCCTCTTGTTAATGAATTGGCTAACTCTATGAGATTTAAGGTAAAAACATTCCCTGTCATCTACTTGGGCCCTCCTATCTTAGATGTTAGATTATCAGTTTCAATATGGAATAAAGTTGTGCAGAGAGTTCAATTTAAATTGAATCTGTGGAAGCCCAAATACTTATCTTTGGGTGGGAGAGTTACTCTTTTAAGAGATATTGTTTGGCAAATCTTACAATTTATCAGATATCTCTCATTCAGATGCCAAGTTCAGTTGCTAAAATATTGAAGGAATGATGTGCAACTTCTGTGGAGATCTTATGACGAAGCAAGAAAAATACATCTTTTTTGATGGGATAGGGTTTGCACCCCTAAGAGTGAAGGGGGCCTGGGAATAAGGAAAATCTTGTTTGTCAATAAGGCTCTCCTATGTAAATGGTGGTAATGGAGTTTTTAGCTTAAATATCATCTATGGTACTGAATTTTATATGCAAAATATGGTCTTGATACTCAATAAATGCGGATTGGAAGTAGTAGGGGAAGTTTGAATATATCTATCTTCTAGAAATCCATTTTTCTATGTAATCATTTGTTAGAGCGGAATCAACGGTGGTGTGTGGGTAATGGCAACCAGGTGCATTTTTGGCATCACAAGTGGCTTGGGGATGGGCCATTAAAAATTGCTTTTCTGAGATCTTTGACACAGTGGCTCAACCAAATGCTAAGGTCGTTGAGATTTTTCAGGTTCTAGGAAATCAAGTGGTCTGAATTTAAATTTCTCTTATAACAGGTTGAATGATAGTTTATATTCTCGGTTTAGTAGATTATTTGAGGAGTTGGATCAAGTATATATCCCACTTAGAATAAAAGATGAGATTGTGTTGGTTGTTGAAAGTGATAGGCAATTCTCAGTGAAATCGGAATACAGGCTGCTATTTCATGATCGTTAACATTGGTCTTTACCACAAGTTGCTCAAATTTGGAAGTGGCCAACTCCTGACAAAGTTCAGGTCTTTTTGTGGTTGGCAATTCAAAATAGCATCAAATCTTAGAGACAAATGGACAATGCATAAACAAATAGGCCCTTGATTCACCATCTTCCTTACACATAAGGTAAATAATACATTTTTATATTATTTACGTTTATTAATAAGACAGAGATATAGGAAACTGATGTTTACATTGCCACGTACAAAGCATGTCCAAACCACAAAATTGGTACGAAAAGAATGCACTTTGAGAATTCCATTTATTTCTTTATTGTAACTTTTATGCAATTCCTTATTTTTAGCATCTATTTTTAATTTTTTAAATTTTTTAAATTTTTATGGTATTAAATTATTTCAGATTTTAACATCTATTTTTAAAAAAAATTTATGGTATTAAATTATTTCAAATTTTAATTATTTTTATCCTTTTTATCGCAATGTTGATTAACGTAGGTTAAGAGGTATGCTACCTTTTTGCTTCTATAAATTCATTTTTACTTTTTTTTTCTTTTGCAATTTATATCCTTTTTTTGTGTCATTTCAGTAAGTTTTACTTTATTTATTATTTGATATTGTAAGTTTGCTTATTTTATTGATTATATATCAGTACCTGATAAAATACATATTTCTCTATTATTTTGTGAATTTGTATTGAAGTTGCCTTTGAGATACACTTTTAGTTTATTGTAATTTTTTTCAACTATTTTGTTGTCAATTATTTGATATTCTTCTTCTTTTTTATTCATTATGGTTGTGTTGTTTCTTTTTTTTTCGTATGAGTTATTTTGTTTCATTTTTCTATTTGGATGTTTAATGAAATATACAATCATGTTTCTCTATTTTATTAAAATATAGAGCGTAAGGAGGAATATGCTTTATGGAGCTATTAACTTTGATGTTCTTACAAAGATTTTATATAGATTTTTCCAAATATTCATCTCATAATGTAGAAAACTTTGTTTTATTTATTACATCATTATTTTTATTGAGGAGGAATATGCTTTATGGAGCTATTAACTTTGATGTTCTTACAAAGATTTTATATAGATTTTTCCAAATATTCATCTCATAATGTAGAAAACTTTGTTTTATTTATTACATCATTATTTTAATTGTGGCTTACATAAAAACCTTTATTTTTCTCTATTTAAGCGTTTCTATTCCATTAATTATTTTGACTTTTTTTGGATAACTATGATAATTTTTTTATCAAACATATTCCTTTTATGTTTGTAATGCATATCAATTTATTGACAATTATTTATGATATTATAGTTGTTGTTGTTTACACGTAAAGCTGGAGCGATGTCAAATGAGATCTCCTCAAATTTGTGAAATGCATATAAAATTTTGATAGATCGATAAAGAAATAGGGGCAGTCGAATTACAAATTTAAAATTGATGCAGATTTAGGCCGATCTGGCCCCTTTTCAATATGCTGGGAGGGCCAGCTAAATCTCACGCCAATTAAACCCTTAAAAGCTAAAAATATTCTAAACTAATAAAGATTTATAATTATTTAAAAGATAAAATTGTCCTAAAACAAGCTTCTTTGGGGTCAAAACCAATTTTTAGAGCAATTTGAAGTGGCTTTGAGAAAGTATGGGTGCGTCTGGACACGTCTGGCCCATTGGGACTACGCGACACGCCTCTTGTTGCACGACCCATGGGACCGCAGCGACCTGCCACTCATGGAGCCGATGCGCAACACGGGGAGGCTCGTGCATGGGACTTGTTTGTGATTTTGGTCATATAAATTTGTAAAGGTCCTATCTTTCAAGCAATGCATCAGATTTAGATGATTCTTGGGCTGTTGGAAAATTAGTGGACTCCCCTACAATTTTGGTTTTGGTCAATTTTGGGTGAGTTTCCAGAAGTCTAGGTACATTTAGGGTTCTCTAGGATCAATGTGGTCCCTAGGGCTCAAGGTTTTTGGGAATCCTTTTAGCGGGGTGTCTACTGTTCTACTTTTAAATTTTTTTATTTAAACTTTCTTTGATATTCAAGTGATTGAGTTAATATAAAATATAATTTCCATTTCTTTGTATTATTATAAAGTTTTATACCATTTTTTATTTTTTATTCGATTTGGTCTTGTGTAACACAAGTATGTTTATTCCTAATAATATAAGGCATTAACCTCAAACAATTAAAGTAAGGTACCTCTAGACCCTCGTCAGATAATGCATTTTCTTTCCACTCTTAATTATAAAATTTAGGGTCTGTTTGACAAAATGGAATCTAGATTTTCATACTTTTGGATATCTAAATAAAGGAATTTTTTGCTTTTCATAAATATGAATTATATATTATCCTATTATGTGTTGTTTTGTGCCTGTTTGACTGACTACTTGTATTTTAAAATATCCTTAGATTTGAAATATTTGACGGTTTGGAAGACAAAATTAGAATTTATTGAATTTTATTTGGCACATTTTTTATTTATACCAAACTTGCTTCCTCTCTCGCTATAAAAAAATAGGCACCACTTATAAAAGTAGGTGTAAAACTCAACAATTTATAGAAGCATAACACACTATATATATATATATATATATATATATATATATATATATATATATATATATATATAGAGAGAGAGAGAGAGAGAGAGAGAGAGAGAGAGAGCATTTATTTGATAACTTACTGACAAATATATGTGGTCCACAATATCTCCATAATATATTTTATTTATTGATATTGAATCGACTTATAGTGATATTCAACCATCAAGATATTAAGATTACACGAGTGGGAGAAAGAGAGAGATTATTTTTTTGAATTGAAAGTTTATTGGCATTCTAAATAAGAAACTACGTCTATTAAAAAAATTAATAAAGAGACATGATCCCAAACTAAGCTCTACAGACTAAGCTCATAGTGCAAAAGTTAAAAATCAAGTCAACAAAAATATACATAATCTGTATATTAAAGAATATAACCCATATAACCTAATGTAATATCATCAACCAACTAATATTCTAGCTTCTATTGTTGCAGTAATCAACCAATATATCATGTGCAATGTTTTATGGCAATCGACTACCCACTTCATGTTGAGTGCTTGTGGGTCATACTCTTCTTGAAAATCCCCTGGTTGATATGCATGAGCTTGATTTTCTTTATCATATTCCTTATGGAACCGGTCATCACCTCAAAAATGTATATGAATAAAATTATGTAAGAAACACGTTACAATAACTAACTCGCTTTATTCTTTTAGTTGGGTATGTAGGTGGCTTTTAAAGCATAGCAAAGCATTTTTTAAGAATGCTAAATACGCATTCTATAGCATTTCTTAGAGAAGAATGCATCAAATTGAATTAGCCCCTTGTAATCTTCTGGAGCATTATCTCTACGGCCATATTATTTGAGGTAGTAACGAACTCCATGATATGGACCAATAAATTTTGAGGTATTAACCAAGTAGTATTTATCTAGCTTGTTTGAAGTCAGTAACATATCTTGAGCGTGTGTTGTGTCATACCTTATCTGATATATCATTCAAGAAGGATGCATTCTTTCCATCAGGAGTGACTTATAGGAAAGGGATTATGTTTCTAATTTGCCCCTCTCACAAGGATAAAGTTGTTTTCATCCGAAACATATTCACAATTCTCTTGACCCCATAAAAATTACAAGAAGGGTATTTTTGTTAATAATAAATCTTGAGGTGAGTAAGAAAAGGAATTTTTTAGTTTCTATGCAGCTGAGCATAGGAGAATGAATATACTAGGTAATAAGAAAGTTTGTTATAAGAGAAGGTGTTCATTGGAGAATACTGGAATAAGGATTTGATTCACCGGAGAACCTCATAATAGGGTGCAAATCCATAATAAGGTTTCGTAAAGGGTAAATTAAGGTCTAAAATACAGCTAAAGGTCAAAGATGCAGATTAGGGCTGTCATTTTAGATGTTATACCTAGCCTTTTTACAAAAATGCTAAAGTATTGAGCTAAATTTACGTAGGTTCAACACTTAGTTTGGAGCTAGTCCTTATCATTCGTGACCTGAATAAGAAATGGGTAAATCTCACAAATGTATTATGATAAAGTTCGGTTAGATAAGACCTACATAGACATATGTGAACAATAGATTGAATGAACATGCTTGCATAATTTGGGAAAGAAACGCTTTTTATTGTGATATGGGGCTTTTTTTCTTAGGATCAATTGTCACAAGGATACGAGTTCCGTCAATTGCTTTAATACAATCCTTCACAAGATAACATTTTGGTGAGATTCTACTGACAACAATTATAATTTTGAAAGTAATGTTATATAATTGTACCTTGAAGAAAGGAAAGCAATTCATTATAACGGATCTCTAGAGGAGTCTTCGTTGATGACAAGCAGAAGTGCTAATTACACATCGTTTTGAGAACATATCCAAAGTACCAACTAACGTTTAACCGGAGTGTTGGAATCGTTCTTGTATGATATGGTAGAGTTACTAGTTGTTGTGTATAGAAACATATCTACATGTTTTTCAAGGTTAATAAACTTAAGATTTTTTGAGGAGATTCTCCCTTCATAAGGCATTACAAAGATTCTTGAGGATGTGTTGCTCCTTACGAAGATTCTCCTTACAACAAATAGAATATTCATTTAGTAACTCTTGTATGTACTTAGTATGCAGCTCTTGCATATACTTAGTACCCTGAAGACCAGATGTTCGACAAGTCATTTTTTCCAAGTATATTCTATAGTACCTTGCAGCAATAACAAAAGCTACTAGCATGGTCTCTTGTTGGCTTCCATCTTTATATTCATAATCCAAGGACACAATTGACCAATCCTAACTTATGTTTGAGTTATCCTTTGGGAAAGGGTCTGAGGTCGTGGTGGTAGCACACCCCATACCTTAGTCGTATATCGTGTTTTCCAATCCCGCTAACAACTTTGAAAACCTAGCCATTTAAAAAATGGGTAAGGACCTGTATTCCCCAAATTTCAGAAAGTGGGGCCAAACAAATGGCTCTATTGTGGGTTTTAAAGAATGTATCATTGTATTATTATAAAATTGTTATATAACATCACTCTCCACACACACACATACACACACAATAAGATCATTATAAGGAGGTCACAACATTATCGGCCATCAAATGATGTGTCATTGACTGCACATAGAATCCATAATATATATATATATATATATATATATATATATATATATATATATATATATATATATATATATATATATATATATGGAAGATACTACAAAACGCCTATAGGTGAAAATAAACAGTGATTTCACCTATCCTCATCACTGTCCAAAGTTCATCGTACGGTCACGATTGTCCGGTAGTATTTTATTTTTCATTTTTTTTTCTACAAATTGGAATGACTTGAAATTTAGAGTGTGTGTACATCTTGGTGATGCACATCTAATAAAAATAAAAAATAAATAATTCGTAAAAAATAAATTAACCAAAATACCCCCAAAATTTTTGGGGGTATTCTGGTCAATTTGTTCATGTAAAATATTTTTTTTATATTTTTTGTAGATTTGCCTATTTTTTATGAACATACGCTCTAAATTTCAGGTCATTCAGATTTGTAGAAAAAAAAAGAAAAAAAATAAAGCACTACCGGACAATCGTGACCTGGCGATGAACTTTTAACGGTAATGAGGGTAGATAAAATCACTGTTCATTTTTCCCTATAAGCATTGAGAAAAATGTTCTATATATATATATATGGGTAATGATTTCATGTAAAGGTGAAGAAAATTCAAAAACATTTGGTCAAAATGCCTATATAGGAAGATACTATAAAATGCCTATAGGCGAAAATGAATAATGATTTCGCCTACCCTCATCACCGTCTAAAGTTCATCGCACAGTCACGATTGTCCGGTAGTATTTTATTTTTCATTTTCTTTTTCAAATCAAAATGATATGAACTTTGAAGTGTGTGTTCATAAAAAATAGACAAATCTACATAAAATATCAAAAAAATATTTTACATGAAAAAATTGATCAAAATACCCCAAAACATTTTGAGGGTATTTTGGTCAATGTTGTTTTAACAAATTATTTTTTTTATATTTTTATTAGATACGTCTCACTAAGATGTACACATGTTCCAAATTTTAGGTCATTCCGATTGTAGAAAAAAAATGAAAAAAAAAACACTACGGGACAAATGTGACCGTACGATGAACTTTGGATGGTGATGAGGGTAGACGAAATCACTGTTTATTTTTTCCTGTAGACATTGGGAAGACTTTTCCATATATATATATATGCAATGATTTTATGCAATTGAAAAAAATTCAAAAACATTTGGTCAACATTGAGAGAGAGAGATCAAAATATTTGATTTTGGGAAAAATCTAAGAATCTCAACTATAAATTTCTTCAAACCAAGGGCTTAGATCCCACAAATTGTAATATGGATCTTTTAGAGGGATACAATAACCACACTTTGGATCGAAATTATGATGATTTTGTTGAAGAATTAGAAAGAGATCTCACGAAAGGTGGATCGAGCTTGAAGGCTAAAAATGGTGAATTTTTTCTTTGTTTTTAAATATCTCCCAACTGCTAGTATTGATTAAAATATTGATGTATTGGGATTACGACATATCAATTTGGCCCTAAATCGTTCAAAATGGGTGTTGTACGACTTAGTATGAGCAAAAAACCAAAAAACTAAAGCAAAAAACATATTTTACTTGCGCGGTCTCCAGCGAGTCTAGGCGGGACCTGGCCCGATATCCTCCTAGTCCCATTCGATGAGTCCCGAGTCGTCACCAGTTTGTATTCTCGTTGTTTTAAGCATCTCCTTTAACTTTTTGTTTTTATGTTCACACCTCTCTTCTCTTTTTTTTTGGTTTTTTATATGAAATATTTTATGGGTGCAGTTGGCATACGGATGCATCCATAGCAGTAGAGGAAAGGTGCACCTTCAAAATTTATCATGGCATATAATTTTGATGTCAAATGTTCTTAGGATTATTTCAAAATCTATTTTTATATCTAATTATAAAATTTTAAATTTTAAAAATGGTTAAAATCAAGTAGATCTATAAACATATGAAAATCTTGAAAATGGACGGTTTAGATAATATGTTGTAAAATGCACTATTTCTGAGAATTAAAATCTTTTTATTTTTCATGGTCATACATCTTGATATCGAGATGATCAATCAAAGAGTTTTTCAATATTAAAACTACCTTTTCCGATAGATTTTTGAGGTGTATACGTAGTTCTATATTATAAGATTGCATCCTTATATAAAATTTTCCAAATTTTATACGTTGGTTAGAGAGCATTTAACCAAAATAATTATAGTGGATTCAACACTTTAATAAGAGTGTATGTATTTGACCTAATGTGATTGGGCAGTTTATGACCCAAGGTCCCAAGCCTTTCCCCTTGGGCATAAACACTATCATTGAGGATTTATATAAAAGTCAACCCTAGGGGTGGCAATGGGACCGGACCTGATCGGAGACCCGACACGGGTATACTTAATACAGTTTCGAGTATGGGTCCAAGTTTTGGACCAACAGATAAGGTCCGGGTTCAATAAGTGATATATGAACAATCCTAGGTACAGGTATGGCTATACCCATCCCAGAGGGTCTCTAGATCCATAATTATTATATATAATTTAACCTTAATTTATTGCTTTATATATGTTTTAATTTTTTAAACGAACTTGAAGTCTCTCAACCCTTTTTATAAAGCTTACACCCCAAAGATTCTTTACACCTCTTGGATATGGGATTAATCCCACACACTATTAGTAATTATTGGAAAGTATAATGATCCATTAGTAACTAATTTCTCTCTCCTTCATTTTATTGCATTTGATAATTAAATACATGGCTTTGGTGCTTAGGTTTTCACATAAATAACAATAGAAAAAGAATAATGACAACGGAGAGTTAAATGCGTCACATTGGTGGCAGTCCTTACATGTGTGCCTTTGGTATAGGTGGGGCCCACGCGTAATGAGTCATTGAGTTGTTGTGTGGGGCAATTAAATGGGATGGCATGGCATGGCAGTACTTTCAACCAATTTTATGCACCTCAAAGAAAATGCATACAAGAAGGATTAATCCCATATCAAAAAAAGGAATAAATTTATAGGAGTGTAAAAACTATAAAAAGGGTGGGGTACATTAAAGTCAAACATATAATTACACGAGAGATGCATATTAAGTTTGTGTTTGGCCCTTGGTCCTTAATACCTTTTTGGGTACGGGTTTAGTTCTCATATTTTTGGACTCGTCGGGTATGAGTATAGATATGAGTATGGGTCGAGAAGTAATGTTTGGGTACGGGTATGGGTGTGCTCATGGATGCTGTTTTTAAGACGGAAGAGTTGTGTGGTAAATTTTGGATAGCATGTATACATGATAATCACATTTTGAGAGGCAATATAGAGGGACACGTATACATATGCATAGAGAGGGCCTTTATACTATAATTATATGCACTAGTGGAATGCCTTGACATTCACTTGCTTTTTTACCTATTAGGAACCAATCTATTGTTATTAAGTATTTATGAGTGTTTTAAAATTTTAAAGACTTCAGAATTGTTGAATTCAACTAAAATTGTGTATCTATGATTTTTATATATTTTAAAGAATTTTAAAATGTTTAATTTACGTTAAAACCCTAGAGGGAATTTTTATATGTTTATAAAATGTGGTGGACAATTTAGAAATTATTTTAAATTGGGTGGGACCCACATGTGGGCTAGGTTGCATGGGGGCTAAGGACCTTGCTCCACACGTGTGGGGCCCACATGTGGGCTGTCCATATGCCTCCATTAAGTGGGATGCCTTACTACGTTTTTGGAGAGATTCTTCTAAAGAACATTTTATTTTAAAGTGTCCCATTTTGTTATTATCCTAAAATAATTATTCTTAGTGAAATTGGTATGGACAATTTTTTTAGATCTAGATAATCTTTGACCAATTTACACTAATTTGAATTCTTAATTATCTCTTTGTGATAGAAAATGAATTATAGATTATCTCATATTATTCTAAATTGTTACAAGAGATAAGTTTAATTGGTTATAAGGTCTAGATAAAGATAGAAGTAAATAATGGGTCAAATCTTAGGGTATAAGGTTCGTAAATATTCACTCTAAATCATAATAACTAATCTTAGAGATGAATGACTCATATTAGGTCTCTCTCACCTTGCATATTACCTCTATAATTTTGGATATTGTTGAATTCAAATCTGATGACATCACCGTAAGGCCCTAGAGACGTATATAAAAGGGGGAAAAACCCCATATTATGTACACATCAGTTCTCTCTTCGTTTCTCTCTCTCCAGGTCATTTTCTCTCCACCTCTCTCTAGGAGGAATGCCAACCCCCATAAGTCTCGGAGGTGACACACACCCACTAAGAGAGGTAGAGGGTATGGCCAGCCCTAGTTTTAGACTTAAAAAGGGGTTCTTAATTGTGGTCTTATTATCATTCCCATAAGTTTTGGATAAGGGTAGCATAGAGGTGCTTTCCAAATTTTCCAGATTAGTAGATTTGGCAGTCCCTAGAATTAAATGTGTCATCGGTCAAGTGATCAGGTGTAGAGCGTGCTACCTAAAGGTATAACCAAAAGCAAAAGTCTAGTTAATTCTTCACTTAGTTTTTTAATTTATTCTTGTTGTTCTTATCTTGTTTTTGCTTTTTAAAATTGTTAGTTTGTATTCAATTTGAATAAAGTTTAGTTTTGGCTGGAAGGTTTGAAAGATCCTAGACCATGTCAGGCTTATTTTTATTGTGTTGTGGCACCTGTAAGTATAATTTATAACAAACAAAACCAATGAATGGCGAAATAATCTATGCTCAAATAAATGAGACAAAAGGGGATGGGTTTTGAGATGATTTTTCAAGCTAACTTCATCATTGTAGGCATATTGAAGTCAATAATATGGTGAATCCCAATACCCCCTTTTTTATTTTTCTGGCATATGGTACTCCAACTTATAGGATGCAATCCCCTATTATAAAAAAACCCACCTTCAGAAAATTGCGTTGAGCCTTTCAATTATATTGCAAGTGGGACTCGTGAGGGAGAAAGAGAGCAACCAATAGATAGAAGAGGCACCGAGGGTTGATTTTAGAAGCTATGGCCGCCCTACAAAGAATAGAGATAATGCTTCTCAAGAGCCGATCTAAGTTAGGGTCTTTCCAATCAAGCTATGACAATGTGAATGACTTGGAGGTCCATGAAAAAGGGGTAGACCATTGTCATAGACCTCTGGAGGGTATCAAGCTCTTGAGCTCTCAAAATTGTGTGAACCCCAAAGAGTATCGCTTCGATTTTGTTGCAGTTTAGTTGCGGTCCAATGACCATGCAGCAAACATCAATAATAGACCTGATGGTTGATGCCCCTTGAACTGTGATCCCATTGAAAATAAGGGCTTCACTTTTATTTTTATAAGAGTTAACTATATTGCTATAAAATTTTGTTGTACATTGAGTGTTTAAACCGAGAGTCCCTACAATGTGGGACTCTCTGTAAAAAATAGGTTAGCTGACCTTGTATAAAATGGATTTATAGATCTACCCGAAATTATACAAGATTTACAATGAGATTGCAAAAAAATAGGCTTATGGTAATGCACTGTTACGCAAAGTGTCTGCTGTCCAAATAAAAAAAAATAGCTGACCGAACATTGCTACTCCTTGCTTCCTCAGGGGTCCGTAAAAAATAAGGACGTCGAAGATGATTGACACATTGTTGCACCCCGATGGAAAAGTGGAAGGGAGGTGTTTAGTTGCAAAGCCCAAATGAAGCATTCTGCTTTCACCAATAGCTGGTGACAAAAAAAAAAAAAGAAAAAAAAAAGGGAAAAAAAAAGCATCTTTCGCTGCTTTTAACAGAAAAATTGGTTATCGGCCTCTAACTATGCAATCAGCAAATACTTGGGTATTATTGATGGTCATTTATGAGTCAACCGCCAAGAAAACAGGACTTTGACATGGCTACCAAAATATCCCAAACACTCGCATAAAGAAGCTTCTTTTTCTTTTGTCATTGTCGCCATTAGCTTTGCTTTGCTTCCTGATGTCACCTTTGAACAGTGGACCTGCCAAACAAGACCGTTTCATCAGACAACTGCGAGGCCGTGGCTCTTACAACACGCGAACGTGTTGGGAGTCAAGAGAGAGAGAGAGAGAGAGAGAGCGCGCGAAGGCAGAGGGGGGATACGGCGAAGCAGAGGGTGCGTGGGGGCTATATTTTCGTATAGGTTTTCCACTTGAAATTATAAACGACTCGGATGCCCAAACGGCCCCCGATGCATCATTTGTTTCTCTCTCTAGCTTCGGTGGTGCATCATTTCTCTCTCTAGTTTGGCTGTAGGTTTATTAGGTATTTAGATCTGCAAGCGAACAGGGGAGAGGGCAGGGATCGTGGTGGTGACCATCTCTCTGCCTACACCAATCTGGTGAAACATTCTTGTAGTTCAGAGAGAGAGAATGAGTGGAGGAGGAGGGAGATGGGAGAGGGTGAGGGATAGGGTTCGCAGTTCTTCTTCATCGATGAGGGGTGACCGGCAGACGCGGACGGTGCGTCTCGGACGTGTGCAGCCCCAGGCACCGGGCCACCGCACCATCTTTTGCAATGACCGTGAAGCCAACCTCCCTGTCAAATTCAAGGTTAGATCCTTCATCATCAACCGCTATTTCTTTCGGCTTGGACTTGATTCATGTAGAATTTCCATTTATCTTTTACTCTCCAAATAATCGTCGTGCTTCATGTGACTTGGAAAAGTGGGAGTTTTTGTGTGTCTGTAACTGTTTTTATTTGCATATCTGGAAGGTTCTTAAGGACATGGATTGAATTCAGGAGAAGAATTGCTGGATTTGATTTTTGATTTGTTAAGCATCTCTTGAGTAAATTGTTTTCTGGGTTACCAAGAAAAAGCAGTGCATTGGTATCTGATGATCTGAATATTCATTTGATCTCAACCGTTGAAAACAAGCTTAGCCATTGGTTATTATGAACTAAGGTGCTGTTGGATTTTTCTCGGAGCTAATATACCTCTTATGGGTACTAATAGTCTGAGAGAGCATTCTTTCTATAGAATTAATTCTAACCGAGAGCATGATTTCTACATAATTGATTCTTGCTGATTTCAGAGGACTGTGGTAGTTGAAACTGCACATCTACCTTTGTAAACAATTTAAGCAATTGCTCAGATTGCTCCACCATTCTGATTGATATGAAAATCTATCAGAAGTAGGTGTCCTCTCTGCCCCTTTCTTCAATTCCTAACGTGATTATTGATTTATGATATTATATATAGTCATGTGTTTTTTGATCTAGTGTATGTCTCAGCTGATATTAGGCATTATGCATCTAGTTAGCAATTTCTGTTTCTAGTGTCTGTTTTTGCACTTGGTTTTGATTTTCGAGCCCCATTCCATTGTTCTTTTATGTTATGCAAATTTTGAAAGCTGTTTCTTTTGCATTACCCTTGTTAGTTCCTCACGTAGGTTGGTGAAAAGCTTTCATTGAGAGTGTTTTGTGGGTCATGTGCAAGTTACTGCTGGTATTTCAGGTTTGAAGCGCATTGGTCATGTGTCGAGCTATTGATTAGATTCATGGGATGCTTTTTAGAAGAGTTGGTGGGTTGAGGAAAGGTTAGTCAGCCTAGAGTTCAAGAAACAGAACCTTTGATGGTGAGGAATTGTGGGTGATGTTATGGTCAGTGGGTGTGTGGAAGTAAATTTCGTTACATAGAACAAGATTTGGTAAAAACTGATTCTTACTAATTCAAGAATTAGCTCGTGAAGCCTTATATACAGATTACGTAAGTGTATACAGACAAGAAAACTCCCCACACATTATTTACAAATTATCATGGAAAAATATGTAAAATTACTTGAATCATGAGTTAGTTTATGAAGCTACAAATACATCTACAACACTCAATGGCCCGCCAGTTCTTGAAGGAAAAAAAAGGAAACTCAACACCCCCCATAAACTCATCTATGGAGATGAGTGGCAGTTCTTCCACCTAGTATTTGTACCTATCTGTTGTCTAAGCCTCAATTAACATGTCTATGATTTGCTTGTTTAGAGAAATAGAAAAGGATAATGATCCATCATGTACCCAATCTACAATGTGCTTTCTCTTGTCTTTCTTTTTTCCCGGGTGTTCAGCATTAGGATTCGAACTTGGGATGTAGTGTTGCGATTTCAATGCGTTCATGAATTATGCCCAAGCCCAGACCTTTCCTTTATGTCATTGAACACAAAATTAGAATCCGTTCTTTATGTAAATGATTTTATGTTCATGAAAGGGTGGGGGATCTATGAGGTGAACACCCAGTATTCACCACCTTGAGCACAACTGTTTCACTTTAGATGAAGGAATAACATGGTATTATGCTCTGGCATTGGACATGTCGACAAGATAATGCTGCATATAATCCCAAGAAATAGTAGAATCGGTCACTCTGAATAGCACAATAGCCAGCAATAGACTTTCTAGTATCTGGGCAACTGTTCGAATCTGATTGCATATATTTAATGTTCGAAAAGTTGTCTGCCCGACTGCTTAGGCGGACTTTTGGATAAAACGCCTAGGCGTTTATAAAGCACACACTATTAGGTGGTTAGAACTAGGCGCCCGACTAGGCAGCCAGTAAGAGTTTGGCGGAGAAAAAATTTGGGAGGGGGCAAAAATGTCATTTTACCCCTTTAAAAGGGGGGATAAGGGTTGGGGGGCCATTCTTGCCCCAAAAAATAATTTTAGTGAACTTTAGAGTGAGAAACAACTTGAAAAAAAACTAGATTTGAAGATTTTTTGAGAGATCGAAAGTTTTTTCAAAATCCTCGAATGGTCACAATATTAAAGGATATTCATCCCCAGTCTTTTTGAGGCTTATAGGGGTTGTAAAAGAGGGGATTTGGGATTCCAAAGGTTTGGCCCGAAATCGAGTCCACTGCAAGAAGGTTGGTATATTTCAATAGTTTTCATTAGGTTTTGTATTTTTTCCCTTAATGTCTAATGATTGTTATTATTTGCTATTTGTATTTTTTCTTTGATACTCTGTGATATATATTTGACATGTTATTATCTATATGTATTATTATTTTATTAATTGGTTTAATAATTGCTTAATTCTTAATTGCTTATTAAATAATTGCATGTGTAATGTGTTTTCTCGATGTATGATTCATAAAGTATAATTATTTTATTAGTTAGTTTAATACTTGCTTAATGCATATTAAATAATTGAGTTATAGTTATTTCATTTACAGTCTAAAGATGTAAATGTTTATGTTTGATATGTGCTTCCGGCTTCCGACATCTTAACAATATATTATATATGAAACGTACTTATTAAATAATAAAACATGCAATTCTATATATAATAAAATGGGGGGACGTATGCAAGGTTTCAAAAAATGGGGGGACGTAGGGCTGCCTGAGTCGATTTGTGAGGTTTTTTTGTTCAGGCCTCCTAGGCGCTTGGCGGACCGTTTTTTGAAACCTTGGACGTATGGGGGATCCAAATTTTTTTTTTAAAAAATACTGGTTGCCTTTGGGTCTGGGCGCCCGCCTATGCGGCCCAGCCCCCCCCCACCGCTTAGGCGGCCGCCTTGGACTTATTGATCATTGCATATATTCTCAACTCTCAAGTAAAAATTTGCAGACGATGAAACAAACAAGACAAGATTGCAGCAAGCATAACAAATGATGTGTTGTATTGACATAAGGTAAGCAATAGAACTGGTAATGGTCTAATATAAAAACTTTTTAAGACTAACAAATTATTTGTAAAAGGTTTGTTCTAGAACCAGGCTACCATCTCTTGAAGGGACGTTAAAGTAAAACTCCAATTGTGTCTTAATGGTCTTCCTTGTAAGATAATCTTTACATATAAGTTCCTACACGTATATTTTATTAATAGCTGCAGTATGCCTGCCAAACCTTCTCTCTTCCAATGTTGTTAAGGCCAGACTGGTGGTGGAACCAGTGAGGGCACTGCTTCTGTCAGATTGGTCAAACTGGATTAATTCACCGGTTAGAAGGGTAAAAAAAAGTAAAAGGGAAATTACAACAATAATAGAGAAAATATTGAAAAAAGAAAATCTAGAAAATTCAGAAAAATTCATATGGTTATTTGGAACAAAAATAAAATCATGCATATTAACACACCATCTGTCCATATCTCAATTAAATTCTCATGATGCACTCAAAACCCATCAAGCAACAAGCTAATAACAATGAAATTGAAGCAAGACAAACTGTCATAAAGGATTTAAGTTATGAACCATGAAAAAAGTAAATAAACTAGTCTGCAACTCCACGTCCACATCCCATAAGCCACACGCCCATAGTTTGTTACATTCACACTATTACAACCTGATCACTTATATATAGATGCTAAAAGGACATGTAATAAATAATCTTCTCTTAGCGAGCAGAACACACTTACGTGATTTTACAAGTTCACAAAATGCAAGAAATAAAACACAGCCGCAAGCCCATTGAGGATAATCAATGGAAAATTAAAGAAACTCTTCACTTTTCTTTAAAAGTATTGAATATATCTGAATTAAGTTATTAAACAATTGAACAAAAAATAATCAATTATTCACAGAACCATGGCAATATCATTACTATCATCGATTTAAATACAAGTGAAAGTACAAAAAAATGCACAAAATCCTATTAATGATAATATTTTCATAGTTTAACATTTTCTTGAGTTGCATTTGTGCATTAAAGAAACAAAGGTCTTAAAAATCAAAATTTCACTAAAATAAAAACCCGAGAATACCCCTAAATTCATGATATGGAACAAATTTCATCTATCTACATACTCCATAGTTCCATTAAACAATAAAGCAATTGAAGAGAAGAAACGACCTATTGCGTTGATTTGAGAAAAGAACATTTCTTGCCCAGAAAAAACCCTAAAAATTCTTTTTTCTATTTTCCAAATATGAAAAATAAAAAAGGTGGATTGATGGTCAGAATCCTCCTCTGGATTTTGGCAAAAAACGTTTAGTGTTTTATGTGTGTATAGACACACAAAGAGAGAGAGAGAGAGAGAGAGAGAGAGAGAGAGAGAGAGAGAGAGAGAGAGAGAGAGAGAAGCTCTTTTCCTAAAACTCGACTTTTTTAAACCCAAACAGTTCCTATCATGGAAAAGATTGACATGCCCCTAAACTATTTCAAAGGATGAAATAACCCCCAAGGAATGATATTTTTCACTGAAAATTTGAATAAAAAAGGATTTTTTTTTTTAATCTTTTTCAGGTCTTGTCAAGAGCAATGGGTTAGTATTAGATCGGTGGGCAATCTAGTTTGGTGGGTCGATCGGACCGGAATAAGCATTTGTTCACCAGTTTCTAGATCGGACGAGCCTTTCCAATCCAATTTTAACATCGTTGGTCTCCTTGAGGTCTAAATAATAAGTTACCCAATCTTTCATCTTAAAATGTTCCTTGGACAGTAGGCTTAGAAAAGATATCGTTAGAGCATCATCAGCAGCGATGACTGTGTCAACTACGTAATCCAGAAGGACCATCTTACCACCAGTGTTTCAGAAAATGTTAGGCCTCCGTCCTTACGCCTGGTGCCTAGCGCCTAAGCGGTTTCTAGGTGCACTGAGGTGGAACTTTTCAGAAATATGCATATATGTGCTATCCAAATGCACATATATACAATTATTTGTGTTGATTTTGTATTTCTTTAATTTTTAGTTACCCAATTTTTTTTTTGTATTTTTTTGTATTATATGTATTCAAACTAACTTTTTTCATGCGAATATATACACATGAATGTTGAAACATGTTCAAAACTTCAAATCATTGAAAATTTAGTGAAAAACATAAACATGTCCATAGTGTATTAGAATCCAACTCTGCAACTCGTACTACAGTGACATACAATCATGATGCATACTTACTCACTCATAGGCATAGTCACATGGACTCCAAATCTCCAATAGAAATATAAAACCAATACTATATGATGCAATATAAAAGATAAGGTTAAATAACAAAAGAAGAGAGAGGTGATCATTGATTCTTCAATCATTAGTTAAAATCTTTATCATCACTTGCACCTCCATTTCAATCACGGCTATCATCATCCAAATTAGCGGTGGCAATGTGCCGGGTGGGGGTGGCCCTGTCCTTTGCGCTCAGCCCAGCCTTAAAAAGCTAGGGCCTGAGCCACGAAATGTGCCTTGAGGGCTGAGACTGGGCTAGGAAAATATTGGAGCAGCCTGGCCCTACCCCCCTCCTTTTTTTCTTTTTTAGTTTTACCTAGCCGGGCCTAGCCCTGTCCTAATAGGGCCAAGGCCGGGCTTGGGCCTGACCTCAGGGGAATAGGACTAGGCTAGGGACAGGGCTGACCTGGCCTATTGCCAGTCCTTATTAGAATCATCATCCTCTTCAACGTATTGCTCTTCTTCCTTAGTTCTTCTGAATCTGCTTCATCCTTCTTTATCTCTCTCACCCTATGTGAATTACTAGCAACAACTGAAACTTGTGTAGCCCTCCTAGGATTGGAAGCTGGTCCTGAAGCCTCCTTAATCATATCCTGTCAAACTCTTCTTAGGGAAGACCTCTTCAGTCCTAGGGTCCCCAACCAACCACTCAGTAGCATTCTCCTTGTCCTAGGCAGTGATGGGATCCTTCTTCTGCTTATTAAGCTTCTTCCTAAGCCTCTGATTCTCTCAAACAAATACTAAATCGTTGAGCTTCCTTTGCCCAAGCCTGTTTCTTCTCTTTGTATGCATTTGTTAAAAAAAATGCATGCCTACTACTACTTGACCCATCCAGATTTTTAAATTTGAACTTAAAGAGAACTAAAGTAAAATTGTAGAAGTCTTATTAAATCGGTACGATATGTCTATATCTTATTTGATATACAAGAACCTCAACTAAACATACCATCTCAAATGAGCTCCAATTTCGCGCACAATCCGAAGAGCTAGTTGGTAAACTCAAGACTTGAACTACCATCTTCTGGAGGTTTGGAGCACTACCCCCATGGTGGCTCCACCACTGGGCTGCAATTTGGGTGCAATCTCTATAATTAATTTAACATTATCATAAAGAATTTTTGCTAATTTAAAATACAACAGTAGTCATTAGAAACTTGAATAAAATTTTCAATTGAAATTTATCACCTGGAATTGATTTGGTCCTTCGTCTCATTCCCATCCTTCCCGAACAACTTCAATACACACTTTTACAAAATGAGTTCCTAAGCATATATCTTATCTTGGATTTTTGGCTTAGGAACAAGTCTCTCAAAGCACTCAAGAAATCCAACAATATTTGTATCTTTCCTCTCAATATCTAGGTCCGTGGTCTATGAAGCTGCCTATCCTACTATGGGGCCATACTTGGCCTCATCATTGCCCAAACTCTTTGCTATCTTCGTCTTAGCTCCATCTAGTGCATCATATATAAAGTCCATAGAGGGTTTGTGATGGAGATCAGAGCACAAGTAGCCCATAGAGGGTTTATCACCATCAGCCAAGCACTAGACCTTGACCAACGGTGGAAATACTGCTAGCTAGTACGTTATCCCACCCCAAAAAACCTTAGAATCTCTACACCGCTCAAACCTTATCCAATCCTCTGAAGTGAACATAAATCTCAATGGGATCCTCTTGTTATATATGCTCTTAAGACTCAAATACGTTATAGCAAATCTAGTGACCCCAGCCCTCACTAGCTTCTTTGCTGTGAACTTGTGCATTATGCTAAGTAAAGGTGTAGCTGTACATGGAAAATGTGACCTCCTTGGTCGTAGAAAGTGTGCCTTTAACATAAGGCATGTTCCCAATGACCTCTAGCATATGGTCTATACAATGTGCAGTGCAAGGTGTCCAAAACATAGGAGGCCTCTTCTGGCGAAGCAAATGAGCTGCATCTAAATGAGGAGCTGAATTATATGTGACAGCTTGAATTACATGCTCCTGCCAACCTCCTCAATGCCCTTATCAATAAAGAGAATACATAATGTACATCACGAACTTCTTCTGAAGCATCAATGTATCTAAAAAATGTTGTACCTAAGGGACAATTCATCAACATGTTCATGATATGGAAATCCTGAATTGATCCCCACCCATCCTTATGGGACTTAGGGTACTCCTTAGTGTGTTCTAACTCTTTCTTTAGTAGGGCCTATGAAAGCTCCTATAGGTTTGGGCCTTTCATACTTGATCCAAATTGGCTAATTGCTTCCAACAATGTATAGAAGCCAGTTAAGCGAGTAGTATTAAAAGAAATGTGTGTTTGATAAAACCACCAAGTAATATATTGAATTACCTCGACCTCTATCTTCCTTCTTGAATCTTTTTTCTAATGTCACTAACGTCTTTGCTTTGCCTTTCCCATTCGCAACTGCAGCCTTGGGGTCAGGTGTAAAGAAAGCATCAATGGGCCCTTCCATACGAGGTCTCTTAGACCCAAAACCCCTCCTGAAACTTTGAGATATTCTTCCTAGCCCACCTCCTCTTCGCCTTCATCATCCTCATCATTATCATTATCATAAAAAATATTAATTCTCGCCTTCAATTCTGCTATACCCTTCTCCTATGTTAATTTTTTATTTTTCCCGACTTCTTTGTACTCAATAATCTCTTTCCTTACAAGTTTGAGAACTTTTTTACCTAGGGCAACATCCCCCCTAATCGGCAAGAGGTTTCTTGAACCTATTTATCCCGGCATTTGGAACATGTTTACAAGAATTGCACATTATTTTGTTTTTGTCTTTATTTTCTAGGTTAACACAATACTTCCATCCTGGATCCCCTCTCCTAGTAGACCCCGAGGAATACATCTCAAATCCAGAAAAGGAATCTCAGATATAGATTGTAATTTGTAAACTAACCTTTTTGCTCGATCTCTGCTCTCCATTTTTTTGATGTCGATCGAGCTAGAACTTTGCCCGAAGTTCTTCTAATAGCCTCACTAGCACCCTAAAAAAGTTTCCAATAAGAAAGGGTAAGCATTGGATGCTTTTATTCTCAAAAAAAAAGAAGCATTGATGCTTCTTCAAGCCTCCCATTTTTTTTCCTTTCAATTCAAAGAAATTTGCAAAATAACCAATTTGTGGTGTTTCTAGGCTCTAGATTTGAGTTTTTGCCCTTGTGGGGGGTTTAAAATACCCCCAAGCACCCCTTTTACTCTATTTCGTGTGTCAAAAAGACCTAAACTGCTCTTAGGGGCTTTTTTGTTTCCGTAAAAGAAGGCGCCAGCCCAGAATTGGGCGCCGGGTGCCCGGTAAGTGGCGCGTAGAGAGGGCCACCCAGGCCTAGGCACTAGGCGGAGTTTATTTGGAGCAATGCTTACCACCTAGAGGTGTAGAAATATATATTAGGTATCTCTTAACACTAATAAGTCTGAAATTGCAGAAACGAAACTCTAGGGGCTCTCTTGAGGCCATAAAATGCTTTCTTTATTATAAACTAAAGGCCAGTTTGGATGCAAAACATACTTTTGTTATTTCCATCTCTCTTCCACATTTACTCGGAACTGTTTGGTCTACTCCAACTTAACAGGAGTAAGTCCCAATTCTCTACACAAGTCCCAATTCTCTACACTAAATACTTGAGAACGGTGGTTATATCTGCCTCTCTTGGGGTCGGTTTCCTTATTAGGTCTCCATGTGAAAGGCTTTTCGTAACTTCCTTGGCTTCCCCTTTTGAGGATAATTCTATCATAGAATGTTTTGTAGTTGGGTAAAAATGTAATCTATTATGTACTCTTGGGCATAATCATTGGCTACCAATCTAGCTATATGAATTTGTCAGACAATTTAACAATTTAACTATAGATACATTTACCCCCATTAGGTAGAGGAACTATATCATAACTTTGATTACTTGCAACAGCCTAAAACACTTCTTTTCTGGCCCATTTTTAATATTTGCACTCTGGAATGAAGGAATTGTTGATCAAGCAATGTGTGAGCAATGAAAATAGTCACAATCATAGAATGCTTTAATCTAACTCATCTAAAAGATTCTTGCAGGGGTGGACTGATGGTTGGATTTTATCTCAGGTTCTAAATAAAAAGTTCACTTCATACTTTACTTGGTGAATCGAAGAATGAGTGTCTCATTGGATTATTGACTTCACATGTGGGGGGCAAAGATGAATTTAGATGTTGATCCTCATTATTCTCAAGAGGGTAACTAATGTGTGGAAATAACGAACCTACCCAAAAACTTCATGGTGCTGGATTCTTCCTGTTCCGCTGTTCAATACATCAATCTATGATTTGACCTTCATGGATGTGGATAAGATATGTCAATTTTTTAGCAACCTAGGTTTGGATGGCATGGACATGAATGGCATGTTTCAAATGAGGAAAGGCTTGCGGTGCATTTCTGGGTACCTAGAGGTGATGAAGGCTTGTGTGACAAAATTCTCTGGGGAGAGCATAGATCCAGAGATTCTGGAGTGGCCCGACGTTCTAAACTGCTGCTGAAACCATGGGCAGGCAGGTGACAGCATGATACCGAAACATCATAGTAGCTAGAGGAAAAGAAAGCGAAAATGATTGCATATTTGTGTCAAGTGAAATGGGAGCAGCCAACATTCATGATTATTATCAATACAAAGTATTCTTTACAAATGTCATCAGCAATAACATGTAACATGAAGTTGCTGCTCATCTGTGGCTTTCAAATTTTCTCCTAAATCATCCCCTTTAGGGCAATACATGCCTCAACCAGAGTTTGAATATATCAAGTTAGTAACAATGGGTGAGCTATTGCATAATGGCAAGGTTTTCATGCAGAGGCAAAACAAAGCAGGCACATCCAAATACATGCAGATAGTAAAGGATTTCCTTGGAATTACGTCTCACAGGAGATATGTCGGACAGAATTAGTGTTCTGTTTTCTGTTAAAGAAATTGACAACTATGAGAGTACCTTTGCTCATTTGTTATAAAGAATAAGAAATTTAATAAAAAGTGTGAATGAGAATTCTATAAAATGTTGGGTTTTTACTTTCAATATATGAATTCGCTAGTGTCATTCTTTGATTTTTCATATCATAGATATTGGATACTATTCAAATTTTGAATATATCTATTCTCCTTTAAAGGCAAAATATGGAAAAAAAAAAGAAAAAGAAAAAATGAGGATGGGAGAGATAGAAGAAACAAGAGGGGTACAAGTTAGATAGTCTTCTTTGGCTGCAAATGAAAATACATCTGGCGCCTGGCTTGTCCCGGAGCAAGTCCGTGTTTTTGAACAGTGATGCAAATAATTTTTTGCCTGTGAAAATTGGAGATGATTATCTGTAGTAAATTGTCTCAAGTATGCCTTTTTCTCTTGTGTCTTAATGGTTGCATTTTATGTTAAACTTTGCAGGGGAACTCCATTTCAACAACAAAGTACAACCTCTTAACTTTCTTACCAAAAGGTTTGTTTGAACAGGTAAGATCATAAGACGATTTTGGATAAAGGTTTCGGAAACTGTCATAAATATGTTTATTGCCCCATCTTGTTTCTGCAGTACTACCCATCTTTTAGTTAACTCCTTTGTTCCCTGAAATGTACTTTCTGCTTGATCTGACAGTTTAGGCGGGTGGCAAATTTATACTTTCTTATGATATCCATCTTATCCACAACTCCAATCAGGTAATCCATCCCATGCATATCCTTCATTTGCTATGGAAGTTTTGTGAACATTACCTAATAATGTCGCTACCTTGTGGCATGTCGTGGCTATAAAATATTTTGCCTTTGTTTTGGCGTACCTGTTCATGTGGGATTGTAATATTGTTAGATCTGAATGTTGTGTTCTTAGGCTGTCAATTTGGATTAGTTGTATACATTTGTACTAATACATTGCTTTTATGTGCAGTCCAGTGCATCCCATCACAAATGTAGTTCCTTTGAGTCTAGTGCTTTTTGTCTCTCTAGTTAAGGAGGCTTTTGAGGACTGGGTGAGTAAATTTGGAAATTCTTCCCCTGTAATGATTGATATTCTATAGGATGCTTGGACCTTCATGGAATCAGTTTTTCGGATAGATTATTCGTAGTATTATAAATAGCAGCATTTGAAGTTAACTCTATCCAAAAGATAGCTCTGGCAGACTACCTTCCCACAAAACTAGATCATTGAGAACATTCATTTGATGTGATTTTTGTTCTCATATGTCTTTCTATAGACAGAATACTATGATTGGTCTTGGAGTTTATTATCCTTTATTTGCATGGATTTCTGGTTCTTTTGTTCTTTGTGGCTTGTGGAGACAGAACTTGTAACGGTTAATGATCTCTGACGGATTATTCTATATTTGTATTCAGAAACGATTACTTAATGATAGGGTGATAAACAGTAGCCCTATTGATGTTTTGCAAGATCAGAAGTGGGAAAGTATTCCATGGAAGAAGCTTCAAGTTGGGGACATCATAAAAGTAAGTTTCTGTAACTCTTTATGATGAAATGGCTTAATGATATTTGGAAATGGAAGCTATTCCATGGAAGAACATAATTCTGTTACGTGGTTTGTTTATTAACTAGATGGTTAATTACAACTTGTGTTGTATGTGACAATAATTGGATGTTTTATATGGGACTTGACATATTACTGGGTGTCTTCCTGGCTCATACAAGGTGAATATTTTTCTTCTCCCATATTGTCTGCTTTTGTTCAATGTGAGACAATATGGGAGAAGAAAAAGGATACAAAAGGGGTCATAAACCGGTTCAAGAAACATCTTGCCGGTATCAGGGGGGATGTTGCTCCATGTAAAAAGACTTCTGATGCTGTTAAAGAGGAAATAAAGAATTTTATGAATTTGGTGAAAATGAAAACAGATGAGAGATTTACCTTTATAGCAGAGATTAAGTCTGAGGTTCGAGTCAATTTTGATGATGATGATAGTGATGAGGAAAGGATTGGGGAAGGATGTTAAGAGGTTGAGCAATCCATTATTAAGGGAAAGAGGAAGGGAGTTGTAATTGCTTCTAGTTCTGGGACTAAGAAGCCTCGAGTTAGAGGCCTTATGGATAGTTTCTTACCTTGGCATGACTTTGAGATTGCAGGAGAGAAAACAAAAAAGCAAACCACCATTGAAAATAGAATCAAGAAGGAAGAGAGAGATAGAGCTGTGTATTATTTGGCTAAATGGTTTTATGAGGCGGGCGTTCCTTTCAATACCGTTCGCTTGAGCAGCTTTTATGCTGTAGTAGAGGCAATTGGCCAATTTGGCCCTGGGATGAAAACCCCAACCCCATATGAGCTTTTAGAGCTTTTTTTTAAAAAGGCAGAAAATGCCACGAAGGAAGCTGTAGAACTTAAGAAAGATGCATGGGCTCAGTATGGGGTTTCTCTTATGACTGATGCTTGGAGTGATTGGAAGAGAAGAAGTCAAATGAACTTGCTTGTAAATTGTCTAGTAGGGACAGTTTTTTTGAGGTCTATTGATGCCTCTGATCATATCCATGATGCCCATTACATATTTCAAGTGATAGAGAAGGGAATCAAGGAAGTCGGGGAGCATCTTGTTGTATAGGTTGTCACAGACTATGCTGCTCCTAATGTTGCTGCATCGAATTTGTTGCGCATAGCTTATCCTAGAATCTTTTGGACACCATGTGCAGCACATTGTATAGACCTCATGCTTGAGGCTCTTGGCGGTTTAACCGAGATATCAGGTGCAATGAAGAGGCCCAAGTATGTTACGAATTTCATTTATAGCCACCATATCACCTTCAGCATGATGCGTACCCTTACAAAGAAGAAAGGGATTGTGAGGCTGGGGTCACGAGATTTGCGACTTTGTACTTATGCCTAGATAGCATACATTCGAGGAGAGTGCAGGTGAGGCAAATGTTTACCTCAGATGAGTGGTGAGCATGCAAGTGGTCTAAGGCTCAGGTTGGGAAGAAGGTGAGAGATATTATACTTTCTAAGGCTTTTTGGCAGGGGATGAAGGACGCTCTTAAGGTATTTTTTCCTCTTATCAAAGTCCTTTGCATGGTTGATAGTGACAAGCCTTCTATGGGCTATATATAAGATGCTATGGAGAAATGCAAAAGAGAGATAACCCAAATTTCAATGATGAAGAAACTCGCTACAAGCCTGTTTGGGAAATTATTGATGATAAGTGGGATAAGCAGCTACATCGGCCATTGCATGCGGCTGGTTAGTTTTTGAACCCAGCTTTGTTTTACATTGACAAGGATATACAAACAAATCACACAATTATGGATGGATTTATTAAGTGTGTAGAGGTGCTAGTCCCTGATCTTGAAATATAGGACATTATATGCGCTGATGAGCTGATAAATTACAAGTGCTCATTAAACTCCTTTGGGAGTCTAATGGCGATGTGGCAAAGGACCAAAATTAATCCTGGTGTTAAATATTATTATATTAATAATCATCTTCATCAAGTTCAATTGTTCAAGTAATCAAGTATTTTTATTATTTATTTATGATTTTTTTATTTCTTTGTAGCCCATTGGTGGAGCCAACATGGGCGTAGTTCTCCAAATTTACAAAAGTTGGCCATTCGGATCTTAAACCTAACCACTTCTTCATCCGGTTGTGAGCGCAATTGGAGTACTTTTGAAGGGGTAAGGCCATGAGGGTAATTTGTATAATTTTATAAATAATACATGAACCATAAATATTAGATTTTTATTAGTTCATTTTCATTTTATTTTGTTAGGTTCATACAAAGAAAAGGAACATGCTTGAATCAAAGAAGCTCAAGGACCTTGTCTATGTCAAGTGCAATTGATTCTTGAAGGACAGATTTGCTCAGAGAGATAATAGAGATCCCATCAGATAAAAAAATATGGACAATGCTATGGAGTGGTTAGTTGATGATGATGAGGTCCAGGGGCATGAAGGATTGATATGGGACATGGTCAGGGATGCTTCAGGGACATTAGCTGACCCTCCTAGGGCCACTAGAGCTTCTGCACAGAGAATACGGGTGGAGGAAGGGGTGGAAGAAGAGGTTCACAACAGACGGAGGAAGACGAGTCGCAATATGTCGAGGAGGGTGACGACTCCGTCGACTCTGATGAATATGATGCCAATGTAGCTGACCCAAGATTTTATGATGATGAATGAATGTTGATTGTTGAATAATTATTAAACTTATTTACTTTGAAGTTTGAACTTTGATTGAAGTATTGTGTATTGAACATTTGAACTAGATTCTTTTGAGTCTTCAAGTATTACTTTCATAGTTTTATAATTTGGTTGGTTGACATATTTTAAGTTTTAATTGGATATGGATTATGGAGTATGAACCGACTTATGGATTATGGTTATGCTTATGGAATGTGTGCTAAATGCTAATATGTAGTATAATTTGAATATAATAGATAGTCTGATACTCAAATAACTGCAGAATTCTTATTTGGATTCAACTGGACTGCGTAATCCTTATTTGGATTCAACTGGGCTGCCCAGGTTCTGGGCGCCTTCCTAGGCGTTGGGCGGTTTGGACCCCCCTATCCGCCTAGGACCCGCCTAGCGCTTTTTGAAACACTAATGCAGCTTCACAATTCACTAGTTCACAAGTTCGATTTATAACCACATGTTAGAAGTAGACACACTAACTGAAAATGCAATGGGAAAGGCACTCAATAATTGTAGAAGCGCTTCACGAGTTCAATTTAAACTTGAGAACTGAAATTGTGAAAAATGATGCACAAGCCACAAAGCAACAAATAGACAATTTTTTTTCCTCGCATTTCCTTTTTTATTTATTTATTTTTGTTATTTTTAAAGACTTTTACAAATTACAAATTCCCTTAAGAGTGAAAACTTAAAAAAAAAAAAAAAAAAAAAAAAAAAAGCTCAAAATAACTTTTTGTTTTTACTTTTATATTACACAGTTTGGTTGTTTGTTTTTTTTGTTTTGTTTTTTGTTTTTGTTTTTTTCATTTTTGCCATTACATTTTTTTTTTGCAATTCAAAAGTTGAAAAAATGCACAAACAAAGTTAGAAACTTTTAGTTTTCTTTTTTCTGTTTGCATTTTAAAAATTTTAAGGACTTTTACAAATTGAAAGTGCCCTTAAAAACCAAAAATGCAAAAGAAAAATCACAAAAACCAATAATGTATTTTTCCTTTTTTTATGCGTTTTTGTCTTTATTTTTCTCTTTTTTGGCATTTTTGGTTGTTGCTTTTAGGGATTTAAAAAATTTCTAAAAACTTTTAAGAGTTGGTATTTTAAAAGCTCTTAAACATTCAAAAACCAAAAATTTAAAAAGAGGCACAAAAACTCACCAACAAAGATTTTTGTAAAAGCAAAAACAATGCACAAAAAAATTCTATATTTTTTTTCCATTTTCGGCTCACTTCTCTGTCCTTATCAACGGGGCGCTGAAGGGTGTTTTCCCTTCCTCGAGGGGGCTCCGCTAAGGGGACCTTCTCTCCCCATTCCTCTTTTCCATCGCAGCCAAAGTTTTTAGTCGCTCCATCAGTCGACTGTACCAAGAAGGCCGTCTCATTGGTTTCAAATGTAGTTCTCAAGGGCCAATCGTGTCTCACATGCAGTATGCAGATGACATGTTAGTGTTCCTCGTCGCTACATCCAAAAAAATAGAAAACCTGAAACTCTTCCTAAAATATTTTGAGCTAGCAACGAGCTTCAAAGTCAATATGGAAAAATCGAAGATGATTGGGGTTGCCCTCTCAAACGTTGAAACCAGAGCTTTTATTTTGAATTGGGAATGTAAAGTGGAGGACTTCCCCACCACTTACCTTGGCCTACCCCTGGGCTTGGGAAAACCAAAAAAGAGACAATGGTCTCATGTGATTGACAAAGTAGACAGGCGTTTGACAGGATGGAAAGGGAGGTACCTATCTTACGTTAGCTGGATCACGCTAGTCAAAGCAACTCTGGCAAACTCTCTTGTCTACCTAATGTTCTTATTCCACATACCTGTCTCGATCGCCAATCGTCTTGATCGACTGATGAGAAATTTTCTTTGGTCAGGACAAGCTGAGAAAAATAAAGTTCACCTCATCTCTTGGGAGCCTTCCTAAACTTCAAGGAGGTCTGGGGATCAGGATCCTCAGAAAACATAACCTAGCACTCCTAGGTAAATGGTGGAGATTGGCCAATCAGAACAACTGAACAACTCTCTTTGGGCATGGATCCTTCGCAACAAATATAGAATCCCGAAAGACGCTTGGGTGCCCGAGGGGAGATCTACGAATAGGGCCTCAGGAGCGTGGAAGTCTTTCTTGTCTTCCCGCTCTTTGTTCAAGCAATTCATCCGCCTCCATCCTAGAGAAGGTACAAGACTAAGTTTCTGGTCAAACTTTTGGCTACGCCACACTCCACTAAGGGACCTCTTCCCCTCCCTTTACTCTCTTACCTCCAATAAAGCCTCCACTATCGCAAAGGAAATGGTCGCCTTTAGGGATCGCAAAGTTTGGAATCCTTCTTTCGGACAACATTTAATAGAGGAGGAAACAAGCCAATTCATTACCCTCTCGGCTTCTCTTCATTCCAACTTCATAGCTCTCTCAAGGAGGGATACTCTCGTGTGGACTCTCTCCCCTTCTGGATCACTTTCAGTGGCCTCCTTCTATAAAAAACTTATTAAGCCACCCACATTCCCACTCAACCCTGTCTCGGTCCTTTCAAAGGTCTGGTCCACCATCGCTCCGCTAAAGTGTAGGCATTCAATTGGATTGCTTGCTCCCAAAGAGCTCTCACAATAGACTAGCTCCAAAGGAAAGGGATCTCGGTCCCCAACAGGTGCGCATTATGTCTTTGTGAGGAGGAATTGAACCCACACCTGTTCATTCACTGTAGCCTAGCCCACGACCTGTGGAGTCTTTTAATCCAGCTGTTTGGCCTCAAATGGGTCACTCCACTCGCTGTCCCGGCTCTCATCTCTTTGTCTCTCGTCTCTCATTGGCCAAAGGCTGGAAGTATCTTGTGAAAGGCTTCTATGGCAGCCGCTATCTGGGTTATTTGGCTAGAAAGGAACTCCAGAATTTTTCAAGGTCTCAAGAATGAAGTTCCAGCTCTCTTCCATAAGGTTACTTAGTAATCTTTTGGGCCTCTAATCACAGGGCCTTTACTGGGATATTGACTAATACTTTCCTTAGCCAATGGGAAAACATCCTTAAGCTCCAACCATATAGGGTATCAAGACTAAACAACTGGTTGCCACCACCAGAAGGCACCATCAAGCTTTAACTTCGCTAGGGAACCTTGGCCTCGCTGGAGCCGGAGGAGTTTACTGAGACCACTGCGGCAATGTTCTGGCCACCTATTTCGAGCATTTAGGCCATGCAGATTCTCAGTACGTTGAATCCATGGCTCTACTCTTGGGACTTAAAAGATTCGTCATTTCTTGGGGATCACAATTGTTTGTCGAGGGGGATGCCCAAAATATCATATCCTGAGCTGCTGGGAATTCACCACCTTCGTGGTACCTATTCTCTAAATTTGATGAGATTGCTTACACTCGCAGGGATATAGTCGTCTCCTAAAAGCATATCTAGAGGATGTTGAACGAGTTCGCAGATCTTCTGGTTAAGGATGGAGCTAGGGCCCAAGCAGATGCCCCCGCATAATCGTGACTTTTTGGGTGGCTGTATTGTTCAAACTTTAGTTGCTGGTCGATCTCCTTTCTTGCTTTGGACCACTGTGGGTACATTGCATTTTGATTTTCTTGTGTACATTGCTTGTAATTGGCGAATCTATAAGCCCCAATTTTTTGTATAGGGTCACTGTGTAGTGATCTATTTTTTGTCCAAGAGACCCTGCTTGTGGGTGCTCTTGGGTCCCACTCTTGTTTCCTGATGCTCTTCCAGTAATACAATTGTTAACTTCACTCAAAAAAGAAGAAGAGGCTTTTACAAGTTGTAAAAGCTTTTCAAAGGATTCCAAATTAAAAACTGAAAATGGAAAATATGTGCTAACAAAGACTAGTAAAATTATAATTTTCTATACCCAAAAAGGCAGAAATTGCGAAAAACCATCTGTTTTTTTTTTTTGCATTTTCAAATCCACAATTTCGTTGTGTGTTGAGTGATTTGTCTTGTGGCTGGATTTGTATCCAGAAGTAGCTGGAAATCTATCTTTGGATCTGACCGCAAAGCTCGTTAAAGTTTTGTTTGGGACCGATAGAGAGCCCAGGGGGGCGGGGGGTGTGGGGAAAGGAAGAGAGCCCCTCTCACTTAAATTCTGTCTTATACACCATGAAATCCTCAACCTTATGAATTCCTGAAATGGCCCTACATAAAAGTACAAGGACGCCCTTCTAAACCCTTATTTTAGTTTTGTAAAACATAAGATATAACGATTCTAAGTGAACATTTTCTTGCTTTTACAGGACTCGCCGATTTAGTATTAGTGGACTGGTCGGTCTAGACATTGGACCTATTGATCCACCGTTCTATGACTGGTTCACTGGACCAGTCGGTGTAGGAACCTGGTGGAATTGGAATGGGTATTGGTTTGGCAGTTCCCAGTTTGTAGCGACAGTTTGATGATCTAGTTCTAACATCATTGATCAAAAAAGTAAAAGAAGAATAGGGTGATCAATATAACGATCAAAGACAATATCACAACATTGTTGGAGCTTTACAGTACCTCATGTTCTAAAGGCTACGTATGGTCTTTGCCGTAAATCAAGTGTCACAGTACATGCATGTACTTGGACTGGGACATATGGATGCAGTCAAATGAATATTAAGGTACATAAAATCTACAGTTAGTGATGGATTGGTGTACACCCAAGCTATGTTCTCAAAGATTGATCCCGTGGTTGTGGTAGCTTATATGGATGTGGATTGAGCAGGAGACCTTTATAAAAGGAGGCCTTGTTTATGGATATTGTGTACTTCTTGGTAGGAATTTTTTCTTTTGGAGGAGTAGAAACAAATGACTGTCACATGCTCAAGAACTAAACTAGAATACAGATTGATGACTACTGTTACATGGGAAATTGCAGGGATTTGTCACCTTTCAATTGATTTGGTCAAAACATTTGGTGGTTATTACGATACTGTGACGGCCAACCTGTGATACACATTATTGAATCGACTGCATCATGGAAAAACAACACATATACAGATTAGCATTCCATTTGAGAAAAATTAGAGGAGCAAAATGTTGAAGCTATGCTTGTTGGGACTGAAAGTTGGATTGTTGAGATCTTTTCCAAGGCATTGATGAAAATCATGCATTGGTTTCTTAAGGCCAAACTGGCCATGGGTTAAACCGGTATACAACTTGAGGGGGTCTGTCAGGAAGTGATGTGACCGAACAATAATGGGCAGAATTGTGATTTCGATGTGCAGGAGCAGTGTGGGGGCCATTATGTAATTATATAATTTTGAAGAAGTGTATATGTAATATATTATATCTGCAGATGGTATTTTCTAATATCATACCTTAAAGTTGTTATATGTAAAGTGAAATGAATAGATCATCTCGCCAATCTGAAAAGGTGTTGAGTGACTTGCAGCCAATGTCTCCTCTCTCTCTCTCTCTCTCTCTCTATTAAAATCTCATTTTTCACAACAAGAATTCTTGGGGCTTAAGTTTTCATAGGAATCTCACTGGACCATGAAGCAGAAAATATTTGTTCTTTCTTAGCCGTGCTGATATGGATACCATCCATCTTCATTCCTAGGCAAGGAACACTAGTCTTATATGGACACTCGTTCCATGGGGTAGGTTCTCTGTCAAGTCTTTCACTACTACACTTTCCTCAATTGGGTTGGGCATGTCACAGGCAGCTGGTTTGGAATATCACTTTTTTATGTGGCACATCCCCAAGAATGATTCCTCTCAACAAAAATTTGTCACCCGTTTAAACGATTACAAATCCTTGCTAAAACTCTACAAAATCTAGATAAATGAATTTAATAGCTACTTTAACTATATACCTACCCTCCGTGGCCTTAAAACTTAAGTTTAAATCCTATATTTGCCCAAATTCAGCCCTGGAATTCATCTTATAGTCCTATCTTGCTGGACCTGCCAAATTTCAGCAAACCGTTCCTACCTTACCTTAAATCAAACCGTAATTATTGGTGTAATCAGACTAAATTGTTCCCTCCAGACCTACCCTAAGTCCTACCTCTTTTATGCCTCCCGTCATCCTCGTGACTTGCGGAATGCTGTTGTCCCAATTGTAAAGGAAACCAAGAACCTTTTGACCTCCTAAATCTTAACCGAATTGGAATTCTCAATCATATCTGAACCCTTTCTTTCTATGCTCACCTTACATGTCACTCTCGTGGAGGAGCCAAGCCCTCTAGGTCCTACATCTGCCATAAGGCTAGGTCCCCTTGCCCAATAACTCACTCCATCATTTCCCTATTCCTCCTGTCGAGAATGTCTATGCTTGTTTGTTCCAAGCAACTAGACATAACTGACATCATCATCATCATCATCATCATCATCATCATCGACAAAGCCTTTTCCTAACTAATTGGAGTTGACTACATGAATCCTGGTTCATCATTCTTCACTTCTTACTGTACCCGGGTTCCAGTATAACACATCGCTTCTGGGAACGCCCTAGTATAAGAAGATACTGTAGGGTTCAGGATACATGATATATTTTAGCAAAGTTTTACATTGTCTGCCTACCTAACACAACCTAGCTCTTTTACCCGGGCGTGGGACGGGTTAAGGGAAAGTTTAAGGTCCTCACCTTTCTTAGACTAACTAGATATAATTGACATCTAATTAAAAAAAAAAGACTGTGTGTGTGTGTGTGTGTTTCCAAGCAACTCGATATAACTGACATCTGATTCAATAAAAGCTTACTGTGTGTGTGAGTGCACGTGTCTGTGTATATGCGAAGGAAAAATATATGCACTCATTAATGGATTGATAGTGTCATACTGCATTGGGGAGGCATTGTATTATGGGTTTATGAGTCAGTATGAGGTGTAACTAGTATGATGTTTTGTATGTTTTTGGGTTCAGAATTTTCTTGTTATGACAGAAAGAAGGACATGAATCCTGCAATCATTCGGATAGTAACTTTGCACTAATTCTGGAAAGTGTGTTTTTCAATGGCATTAATCATGAATGCTTAGATATAACTTTCTCACAATTCTAGTCGCAGCATTTCTAAAGTTGTGGTTATATATATTTTTTAATTAATTTACTCTCATGCCATGTTCCTACCTTTTACCATTGTGTTTGCTTGCTTTTGCAGGTTAAGCAGGATGGATTTTTTCCTGCTGATCTTTTGTTTCTTGCTAGTTCGAATCCTGATGGTGTTTGCTATATAGAGGTCCTTCTTTGAACAATGGACTTAAGGATTTAGGGGCAAGTTCTATAATTTTAGAATCGTGAAAAATTGCTGTCATATTCTTATACATTACTTTGGTACCTCACAGACTGCAAATCTTGATGGTGAAACGAATTTGAAGATCAGAAAAGCACTTGAAAGGACGTGGGATTATCTTCTCCCTGAGAAGGCAGCCGAATTCAAAGGTTTATTTAACCTATGTTACTTTCTTGTTTTGGAGCAATTTATGTATCTTTCTTAATTTTTGTCGTAATGATGCTTGAGATATTTGTATAGGTTCTGTTTATGAAGCAGTTCTCTCCTTTGTATGGTGGTTGTATCAATTTCTTTTTTTTTTTTTTTTTAAGATTTGCTATTTTTCCTCATTAATTTTATTACTTTGGTTCATTGTCTACGTGATTTAAGGTTAAAAGTTAGAAAATGTTGGGATCAAATTTAGAAATAGCACTTTTCGTATTGCTATACTTGGTTCGTTTGAAAATTTACTGCTTTCCTTGGCATCTGATATTGTACTGATGCTTCTTGAATTCACTAGTCGTAGATTTTACTGGAGAGAAACCTTAGTTCTTTTGATTCATGTCCTTCAGGTTCTATTGTTCTTTAGTTGCATATAATGCCTTTGTTTTATGTTTTTGTAATTACATTAATGCTGTTTTACGTTAATCCTACTTCACTACACACTCTTCTTTGAAGCCAAATGTCTAATAATAATTTTGAGCTTTAGGTTTGTTACATGGTATCAAAGCTAGGGAATTTATTGCACATATTTTTTTTGAAGAGATTTTGTTTTGCAATTAATTTAGAAATGTGTAGATAATAGCTCCTAAATTAGGGAATGGCCATTGAGCTGATACATGAGATTAGAAAATATGGGGTCTATTATGGTGATGCTTGAGCATGTGGAGATGGAGGGTAGTGTTTGTCAATCTTGTCGATGAGTGAGCATTGAAGTTTTTCGTATTCCTGTTAGCATACGATCAGTCCCATTGTGATGGAATTTGTAAGGGACACTATGCTTGGACTCTGCTTTTATCTATTATGAGATAGTGGCTATGGGAGTTAGAACTGGGATAGTGGAAATTTTTCTTGGGATGGGGGACGGGGTTGGTAGTGAACTTGATATGCATGGCAATGAAGATGATATGGAAAGGTTTGTAGGTGGGTTGAAGGCCATTTGTAGGGAATTTCGATTCCTAATATGGTGATAAGAAAGCGGTTTAGGTTCATGAGTAGTGGATTTGATTTGTTATATTTGGACCATGTAAATTGACCCCTATTAAAGGGATCTCCACTGGCTTGTGCCTGTTGACAATTCCTCAAAACCCTCCATGCTTACTGTTCTCTTTCTCCTTGTGATCTTTCTGATTGTGCAATTGGATATATTGCTACCCCATCAAGCATGAAGGTCATTTGTATTTTGCACCATGCGATCCATTTCCTCCTAGAAGGCCTCTCTGTCTGTTGGATATTTGGCCCATATATTGCTGTAGGTATATATCCACAGTCACTTACAATACCTTTGTAAGTAACAGAGAGGGATCAGGCCCCCATATTTATGTTAGACTTCCTGAGTGTCAAAGGATTGCACACCACCCATATACCCTCCTGAAGGTCCCTGAGATGGGAGGGCAGCCCACCTGGCTGGATTGCATCCCCTTTTGGACATATGACTGTGGACAAGTTGGATTCTCCCAATTTAATCTTCAACACAATCAGAATATCAGGTTTCCTGTATTAGTTAAAGGCTCCTACCATTCTCTTCTTTCTGGCATCCTTCATATACTAATATTCCATGACAATATCTTCATTTATCTGTTGGGGTTAATGGCGTACAAGCAGATGCCTGCTTCTTTTTGTTTCTCAGGAGTGGATCTACTTTTATCATACTTTTTCCTATTATGGGGTTTTTAAGTTCTCGAGTACCTTTCCCTTTGCCCTTGCTGGTATGCTATTTCACCCTTTAATTTCCTTTATCTCTTTTGCTCTATTTGCTCAAAAAGCATGTGATATTCCTAATAAAGTCCTTGTATCTCGTCGCTTACAGCATATGACTCATTGCTTGAAGTATACAACCAACATAAGAGCGAGCCTGGATAATCTCCAAGTCCCCTAATCTGGAGTCTTTTTGTTCATCATACTCATCCTAGTCCTCTGATCTTCCCAGACCCAATCCCTGATCTTTAGTAATTGCGGTCTTGTGATCTCATCTTTCCTCATATACATTCATAATACAGACAAGGGGGGTTTTGTGGCATTTAAAGGCTTAGAGAGCTTGTAAAAATAATGTTTTATAATAAAATATGCACTTCAATGGGAGTGTATGTTGACTAACTATGGGTTGTGTGGTTTATAACCATAGATATGTCTAAAACCCGTACTCTTGGATATGTGACAATATTGAGAAGGATTTACAGTGGGTCATCCTTTGTTGAGATTGAGATGCCTAGGAATGATGTTTGTAGGTCAAAAGAACTGTGTGGTCTCATATGTGTGGTTATAGAACCTAACTTGTCTGGATCCTTATCTTCTGTTCATAGTTTGTTGGCTCGTTCCGTGTTTATGCACTCCACTCGTTGTCTACTCCACTCGCCTTCGCAGGTTTCGATGTTTGAGTTCAAGTTTCAAGTTGGAAGGCTTATAGGGCAGGTTATTGGTTCTTGTTCTTGGACCGAGTGTTAAGCGATTGGGTCTCATTATGAACCGAACTTTCTTGGATCATCATCTTCTGCTCATAGGCCGATGGCTAGGTTTCACTTTGAACCTAACTTGTCTAGATCCTCATCTTCTGTTCATAGGCCAGCGGTTGCGTCTCATTATGAACCTAACTTTCCTGGATCCTCATTTTCTATTCATTGGCCGGCGGTTATGTCTCGTTTTGAACCTAACTTGCCTGGACCCTTATCTCTTCTGTTCATAGGCCGGACTCATTTTCCTGTGGGTCATGAGTCTTTGTTGGGTTGGATGAGAAAACAGTAGTGGATCATGGTTCTTGAGTCAAGTGGAGTGCCCTTATTGTCGTTAATTTTGACTTATTGGTCGGTAAACTTCTAAATATTTTATTTTTTGGTATTACAAATATTTTTGTCTTTTTTACAACCTTTTTGAGGATTTTAAAAATTTATTTCTGTTATAAATTCAATAAAAGGGTGGTTTCAAAATTTTTAGAATTATGAAGGGCATATGTGCGGACCTAGGATCCAACCCCCACGTGTCTGTGAACCATGAGTTGGACGTGTGGCCTTGTGGGGCCCATATGATGTCCCTTGGGTGGTATGCCCCACTTATTTATTTTATGTACCTCTTTTAGTTAAAAGTTTTAGTTAGTTAGGGAATCTTTTAAAATTAAAAAGATTTGATTTTATATTAAAGTTAAAAATAAAAATAATTATCTTTGATTTCTTATAGATTTTGGAAGATCTAGGTAATACTAAAAGTGTTTATAATTTAATTTTAAATAGAAGTTGAACTTGGGTTAAATTGTAAAGGGGTCATCATTGTCAAAGTCCTTTCCCAACTAATGGGGTCGGCTACACAAATCGTGGTCCGCCATTCTATTCTATTAAGGGCCATACCCTCATTGAGGCTATAAGTTCCCATATTTTTTCTCACTACTTCCAACCGTGTCCCTTTGCCTTTTTTGGGCTTCCACTTGAACTAACTCGCACCTCCTAACAGGTGATGTATTGGGTCTACGCCACACGTGGCTAGCCTACCTTAGTTTACTCTCTCTCATCTTATCACCTATTGGTACCACACTTAAATTTTTCTCAATGTATTTATTTCGAATTTTATCCCTTGTCGGGCCACACATCCATCTCAACATCCTCATCTCTGCTACACTCATTCTATGGGTATATTTTTTTTTAATTGCTTAACATTCTGCCTCATAGAGCAAGCTTGGTCTCACAACTTTCCTATAGAATTGCCTTTCAGCTTCATTGGTACGCGGCGATCACATAAAATTTTGGTTGCACATCTTCCTCTATCTCTCCATTTTCTTGGATTATTGATCCAAGATATTGAAAGTGCGTTCTTTTTGGTATTTCCTTGTTGTCAATCTTAATTACGTTCTGGTCTTTACTTCTATTATCACTAAACTTGCATTTCATATACTCTGTCCTAGTCCGATTAATATTAAAACCTTTAGATTCTAGAGTATCCCTCCAAATTCTCACTTTTTCTTGACGTTGTTTCGGGTTGCATCTATCAAAGCCATGTCATCTACGAACAACATGCACCATGGTGCCTTATCTTGTAGGTGCCTAGTTAAGTCGTTCATAACTAAGACAAGAAGTATGGGCTCAATGCCTATAGACCTATTGCCATTGAAAACTCACTGGTCTCTCCACTAGTTGTTTGTACACTAGTTGGCGAGCCCCATCGTACATCTCTCAGACTCTCACCAAGTCAATGTAGTGTCTGGAGACTCCTTTCTTTTCCAACACCCACCTAATCAAACCTCAAAGTATTTTATCATAATTTTTCTCTAGATTAATAAAGACATGTGGAAGTCCTTTCCCTTCTCCTTAAAATTCTCAATCAATTGCTTAAGTAGGAAATTAGCTTTGGTTGTTGACCTCCTTAGCATAAAACCAAATTGGTTTTCTGATACACTTGTTTTATGTCTTGCTTGTTGCTTAATCACTCTCTCCTAGAGCTTCATAGTATAGCTCGTAAGTTTGATCCCTCGATAGTTCGCGCCATTCTGTATGTGTCTTTTATACTTGTAAATACGTACTATAGTACTTTAATACTTTTCCTCTATTCGTCTGGCTGTTTCTTTGTTCTCACCACCTTATTGAACAACGTGATCATTCAGTCAATGCCAATCTCCCCATGCACTTTCAGACCTCTATCGGGATACTATCTAGTCTTAAAGCCTTTCCTATCTTCATTCTTTTTAAAGCTTCTTTCACTTCCGATGTCCTAATCTTACGAATGTATCTATGACCTTTGCCCTTATTTATGCCAACGGTTCCTAATACCTCTATGTTCCCTTTATGTTGGTCATTTAATAATTTTTTAAAATAAACTCTCCAGCTTTTATTGGCCTCTTCATCCTTCACCAAAACCCTTTAATCCTTACCCTTAATGCATTTAATATGGTCTAGATCTCTACATTTCGAATTATAAGGGGATGAGGTTGCTAATTTCCACCCAAAATCATGATGGCTAATTTGTGGGATGTATGGCTCAGATTTAATCTCTTTCACCGTATAGATTTCCTGATATCCTAATGGTCAAGCTGGGCAAATAAGATAAGGCATACCTAGAAGCAATCCTATTTCAAGTGGGGGATAGATTCCCTTTCATTTAAAGCTTATTTGAATCCTTCTCTAAAATGATGTCATGACCTTCCTCTCTCACACCAAAATACCTTTCTCTCTCATGACAAAATATTTCTCTCTCACGCCAAGAAAATCTCTCTCTCCTCCACGCCCTAATATTTCTCTCTTTTCAAAGTTTAATGACGCCTCTCCCTCCCCTCTTCCCTCATAGAGTCACGCCACCCAAAAGAAAAAAAGGGAGGTGACTTTTTGAAACCCTAAGTTGGGATGTTGCTGTTTTTTAAAGAAGAAGAGAGGGACAAATGCTCTTTGAAACCCTAAATTGAAAGGTATTGCTTGAGAAGCTTTTCTATCTCAGAAATTCCAGTAAGACTTAAAGGATTAAAAGTGTGCAATCGGTTAGGAAATCGGGTGTGTGGTGTATCAAGCCCTATGAGGGTGACTCCAGGCATCATCTATTAAGTCCTCCCATTTGATTTAATTATTTTTAGTCATTTTATATTTTTTTTGTGAATTTTCAGGAATGTATTTTGTACTCAAAACTATAGTGGAAGATTGGTTATTGCTCTTGGATGGTTTTTATTTGCTTTGGCAGTAAAAGTAAAGGTTCTAAATTGTTTTTAGGGTTTTACTTTTGATTCGTATAAGTGTATAGTGGCCCATAGTTAGTGAAATTCATGTATTGAATATAAAAAAAAGAAAAATTTTAAATTTAATACCTCTAGTTCCACATAGCCATTCTTTTGTTTGGTATCAGAGCTTCTATATTTTATTGCCATAGTCTAAGAGTTTCGTTCTTTTTTTTTTTTTTTTTTTTTTTTTTTTGTAAAAAGAAAAATTTTGTGTTTAGAAACTTGACATCAAAAAGTTTTGTTTGCATTAAATAAATCTGAAAGATTTGATGGGAAGAACTAGGCTAATTGGAAGAGAAAGATAAGTTATGTCCTCTTCGAAGCAGGACTTAGCCAGATGCTCTGATAATCCCCACTTGCACCATGAGGTAATGTTTATGAAAGGTGGGTGTGCAAAAACACCCTGACATAGCATATTCTACTTATGGCCATGGATGACCATGCTCTCGAGTATGAGCCCTTGAAAACTGCAAAGGAGATTCATGAACAACTTGAGGCTGATTGTGCTACTCCTCTCACTAGAAAAACAATGGCTATGAAATAATATTGAAGATGAAGGAATGAGGCAAATTAACTGAACATATACTACAGTTTGGAGCTTTTGTTCGCAAACTCGAGGTTACAGAAGTTAAGCCAGATGAAAACATGCAAATCAGCCAATTGCTGAATTCAATGCCGAGTTCGTGGGAAATCTTCATTTCTGCCCTCACTACGAGAGGAGCATGCCGAAGTTGGACGAGATCATCACGAAGTTTAAAGTTGCAGAAAAAAGAGATTGACTCGCGATACTTTAGCCTTGATTCACTCCGTAAATCTGGTAAACCTTAAACTGAACTTTGATTCATTCAGGAAGAAGGGTAAGGGCAAGTATAAAAACAAAACTAATGAGAATCAAAAGGGGAATAATGGGACTAAGTAAAGGAAGGATTTAAAGAGTTATCCAGTGCTACAACTGCAACAAATTTGGGCACATTACGAAGTATTGTAGAACACCTAAGAATATGAATCCCAAGGGCGATAGGGAGCATGCTTTTGTGGTCCTTGGGACAATGCTGCCATGCTAGCTGACCCTAAGGTGTTTGACTCAATGTCCATTGCCCATATGTTGAACACCAAGGATGGGTATAGAAATTTTAAACCTGTTACCCCTGGGGATCAGTATATCTATATGGGTGGGAATCAAAAGATTGAAATTCTAATGGCAAAAGCATGATCCTAAAGCAAACTCTTTATGCTCTTGGAATGAGGAAGGATTTGATTTCGGTCGCTAGATTGGCTAAGGCAGGCTACTCCACCATTTTTACTACTAATAAGGTGGAGGTGAAATATGGGAATGAATTGGTCATGAATGGTCATCTTGTAGATGGTTTCTTTTTAGTTGCAATAAAGAATGTCATTTTTACTGCTAACAAGGTGGAGGTGAAATATGGGGAATGAATTGGTCATGAATGGTCATGTTGTAGATGGTTTCTTTTCAGTTGCAATAAAGAATTTCATTTCTTATGTCTTCTGTTATAATGATAACGATGATGATGCAGATATATGAGACATGAGATTAGGGCACATAAATCCTAAAAAGATGGAGAATTTATAGAGAAGCTTATTAAAAGTATTTGAATGGAGACTTAACCAGAATCTGTGAATCATATGTTCAAGGAAAGTTGATTAAGAAATCCTTTGTAAAATCTCAGAGCGTTATTGACATATTAGAAGTTATCCATACTGATATTTATAGACTTATGAATGTGGCCACTGAGGCCACAAGAGGTACTTTACCACTTTCATTGAAGATCACTCCCATTTTGGCCATGTCTATCTGTTAAGAGAAAAGTCTGAAGCCCTAGACTGTTTCAAAGAGTATAAAGCCGAGGTAGTAACCCAAACGAACCAGAAAATTAAAGTCCTTAAATCCGATTAGGGTGGAGATATTCCTCACGACTATTTAAAGAATTATGTACTGAGCATGGTACCATACCTCAATATACTATGTCGTACACTCCTCAGCAAAATTGGGTAGCTGAGAGACGGAATAAGACCTTGATGGAAATGGTGAGGAGCTCTCTAGATTTTTGGGGAGAAGTGGTTTTAAAAACTAACTATAGCCTACAAAATTCTTTAAAGCCTCGGCTCTCTAGAGCTGTGGCTCTAAACAATCAAATTGGAGCGTACGTCATAAATTTCACCTGAAGAGGTTGTTTTGATACCGAAATATCCTCAAATTGATCATCTCAACATCAAGATGCATAGACATGAGAAAACAATGGATTTCAAGTTTTGGAAATAGTGTATTTTGTAACGCATTTTTGGACCGTCAATTTTCAAGATTTTCAAGTTTTCATAGATCTGTCGATCTACACTATTTTTTAAGCTTTAGACTTCATAAATAAAGATGAAAATATATTTTAAGACTTTCACAAAGATTTCCAACATTGAAACCACATATCTCGACAATATTTGAAGGTAGGTTGTAATTTGATTGTTTAGAGCTTGGGCTCTATACAAACCGCACCCTTTTTTAATTGGTCTCCCACGAAAGCCGTCCCCCTAACTCCTCATGAGATTTTCACTGGTCATGCTCTATCCCATGATCACCTTAGAATGCGGGGATGCTCGGCCCATGTTCTAATACTCCATTGAATAGGACCAAATTAGATCCCAAAACTGTTAAGTTCTCTCCTATCCTACCAATTGGTAAGGGATACCGTTTCTATAATCCTAACACAAGGGCTGTCTTTGAGAGTAGGGATGATCATTTCCTTGAGGAAGAGTTCCGTGATGGTTGTGCCACTCAGAAACGAGTCGGACCCTAGATCCTGAACCACCTCGTCCTAAGAGAAGTAACTGAATTAGAAGAAAACCTGAGTTCTTCACCTACCTAAGAGATTTTTATGAGAGAATTGAAGAAGAATCCCTACATGCATCTTGTTCCTATCAAGAAGCCATAACCTGTCATGAAAGGGCACAATGGGAAGAAACCATGATTGATGAACTTAACTCGATCAGACAAAACAATATTTGGGAACTAGTGAAACTACCTCCTGATAGAAAACGCATAAGCTACAAGCAGTGATTCAAAAACCTGACCGCCTAGTGCCTAGGCTGTTCAGAAGGCCTTGGCGCATCGCCCAGGCCTAGGCGACCAATCTGGGGGGCAGTCCCTGGGTGGCCGCCTAGGCGGTATGGAACCCGCCTAGGCGGGTGTCCAGCGCCCAGCCCAGGGAGGTCGCTCAGGGCCTGCGCCCTGCCTAGGCGGCCGTCCCTCCCAAAGGTGGAATTTTTTTTTCTTTCAAAGTTGATAAAAATTGATCAAAACATCACCCTGATATTAGATTTAATTTTTAATGTTTTATAAATTTATTGGGGGGTCGTTTTAGAAGATTTTTAGTCCTGGGCATCCTTTTTGGATTCGACTGGGCCGCCCAGGTTTTGGGCTCCCGCTTAGGTGCTGGGTGGCTTGGACCCCCCAGGCCGCCTAGGACCTGCCTAGTGCTTTTTGAAACTATGCCTGCAAGTGGATTCATACGAAGAAATTGAACTCAGAATGGAAGTTGGAGGAATACAAGGCCAAGTTAGTTGCTAAAGTGTTATGCCCAGTTTAATATAATACAAATGATTTCACAAGATGCCCTACTTGCATCCCAAGTAGGTCATTTATATACCCCGCCAGCATCCACTTAGACACACGATTCATTTCAAGGTCAACAATATTCTAACATTACTGTAATTAAATATCAGATAGAATCAAACAAGCATTCCAACAATAGAAGTCTTGCAGTAGAAGTACTAACCTTACAAACATTCACAACAACAAAAGTCCTGCAGTAGAAGGACTAACCTTACAAATATTCACAACAACGTAAGTCCTGCAGTAGAAGCACTAACTGTACGAACATTCACACAACAAAAATCCTGCAATAGAAGCTCTAACCTTACAAACATTCACACAACAGAAATCCTGCAGTAGAAGCACTAACCTTGGGTCCAAGGTTAGATCTTTTACCATCCCGCAGGGGAAAGCACCACCAACGGGTAAATCCATTGTGTGGTACCTCACACACGCACAATGTCCCAGCGCGCTTTAGAACTTTTGATAGGCACTGGCCTTGCAAGACACGGCCCTCTCATGTGCCCATCTGGTGAGAGAGCATTACACTACCAAAGGGGTCCCAATGAGTAGTGCCTCACACAGATTTGTGGGGTACAACCTCCCAAACACAATCCACTCCTAACTCTCATTCTATCATAGAGAGTCATGATAAATCACACCTGCTGGCACACATATCTTATCAGATCGTAACAGAGGCATGTCTCCATGTGCTCACATCTTATCATTAGCATGTTACCATGCACACATGTCTTATCAGAAGCATGTTGCCATGCACACATATCTTATCAGAAGCATGTCGCCATGCACCTTCATAATCTTATCAGAAGCATGTTGCCATGCATCAGAAAGAAGGAATAGATTATGATGAGACCTTCTCCCCTGTTGCAAAATTCCCTCCATTAGAATCCTAATAGCTATAGCAGCGCATTTCACCTTCGAACTCCACCAGATGGATGTTAAAACTGCGTTTTTGAATTGGGAGCTAGAAGAAGATATTTATGTAAAACAACCAGAGTGTGTAAACTCAATAAGTCCCTTAATGGTCTTAAACTAGGCAGTGGTCCATTAGTTTTCAGGAGTCCTTGTCATTAGTTGGTTTTGTGTCGAATCAGGATGATTACTGTATATATGTCAAGGTTGGTGGGAGTGACATTATACAACCAGGTAGCTATTTGTCTGTCAAAAGAGCTTAGGTTTCGCAAGAAATCGAGGCATATAAAGCCGTGCTACTACCACATTCACAACGAGATCCGAGCATGAGAGATTCAGATTGCTTATCTATCGATAAAGGCTATTTTGGCCTTAGACGAAAGGATTGGTGGCCAATGTTTTTGCCAAACATTTACATGAAATGGGCTTGACTGAAACTAAGAGGGAGTGATTATACAACCTTCAATGGCTAAGTGGGAGATGTTGGGTTTTGTGGCCTTTACAAGCATAGAGAGCTTGTAAAAATAATACTTTATAGTGGAATATTCATTTAAGTGGGAGTCTGTGTGTTGATTGACCTTAGGTTGGGTCCTTTATGGCCTTTGGTTTTGTTTGAAACTCTTATCCCAGGGCATGTGGCACTACCGAGAAGGGTTTACAGTGGGTCATCCCTTGTTGAGGTCGGAGATGCCCAGGGATGATGTTTGTAGGCCAGAAGAATTGTGTAGTCTCCTGTGTTTAGTTCTATAAAATGATGTCATAACCTCTCTCTCTCTCATGCCAAAATACCTCTCTCTCTCATGCCAAAATATCTCTTCCTGACGCCCAAGAAAAATGTCTCTCTTTTCTTCCATTCCCCAATATTTCTCTCTCTTTTCAAAGTTTAATCAAGCCTCTCTCTCCCCTCTTGCCTCATAGAGTCACGCCACCCACAAAAGAAAAAAAGGGCGGTGGCACTTTGAAACCCTAGGTTGGGACGTTGCTGTTTTTTGAAGAAGAAGAGAGGTACAGCCAGCCAAGAGAGAAATAAACCCTCAAGCGTAGTGCTAAATTTGATCCTAGAGGGTTCCTACAAACCCTAAATAGGTTCCTACTCTCTCTAAAGCCCTAGATTGAAAGGTATTGTCTGAAAAAGTTCCCTATCTCGTAATTCCAGCATGACCTAAAGGATTAAAAGTGCCCCATCGGTTAGAGAATCGAGTGTGGGGTGTATCAAGCCTTGTGAGGGCCACTCCAGGCATTATCTAGTGAGTCTTTTCATTTAATTGAACTATTTTTCAGTCATATTTTATATGAATTTCTAGGAACATATTTTGCACTCAAAACTATAGTGATAGATTGGTTATTGCTCTTGGATGATTTCTATTTACTTTGAGAGTAAAATAAAGATCTTAGGTTGTATTTATGGTTCTAATTTTGATTTACAACAGTGTATGGTGGCCCATGTAAGTAAAATTCAGGTATATTGAAGATATTTTTTTTCTTTTTTAATTTGCTACCTTGAGTTCTACATAGCCACTCCTTTCAAATTTTCATAACGATTACTCCGAGAACCTCTTGTTGGACATGTTAGTGGAAAGGCAATGGCTGTCTTGTCATGTACCATCGCGGATGCACTCTTTATTTAGGTTCCATACTTGCTACTGTTCCCTACTTTGCTCACATTTGTCAGCCAGGGAGGACCATTCTCCTCTCTCCTGTTCAGATTCAAGTTGGTTAATAGGCCAGAGCACTCTTTTCCCCAACCATTAGCCCATACCTTACTTGTTACTTCTGTAGTGGTACTGGAGATGGAGCCGGAAAGGGCATGAAGGAGCCGGAAAGGGCATGAAGGAGCTGGATCATGTCTTATCGTCTGGTGCGTATATGATATCCTCCTTTAATTTCCTTCACTGTGGACATTTGGTCCTCCCAATCCTTCCCGATGGAACCTGTGCTATTGCTAGAGGATATATGACGTTTGAGCGCCAGACAAGCCTGAGTTTGTTGTTGGATAATGCCTGAAACGTTGTTGGGTTTATTCTTTCTATTCTACTGAGCTGAAGATGTTGTATATTCGTCGCTGTAATGCCTATGGGGAGAAAACCCAAAGTTGCAGTTTTTCTTATCCAGGCGAGGTTCTCGAGGGGGATGGGGTAAAAGGTTTTGTTTGGGATGGGTATTGATTTCCGCTTTGTCTGTGGCCACACATGTTTCTTCCTGCTCTTCAATGAAATGATGTTGCTTCCATTGCAACCAATGATCTGTTCATGATTTTGGGCCCTTGATTGTGTTTGGTTTACTTCAGCCAATTTGCTCCACACATTACGATCCTGTTCATTTCTTGGTTGCTGCAGGACTGTCCTTTGATTATGTGGGTGAGTGGGTTTGGGGTTTTCTGCTGTCCACTCTCTTGATGGATTTGGATCCCAGTGTATTTGCTTTAATGGTGATGTTACAATTGCCATACAATCTGCCTGCCTATGCATCAATTGTTTTGAGCCATTGAAGCCCTCTGATAACATGCTTGGTGTAGGCCATGTTTCCCCCAATCGGTCTTCTGTTACTTCACTTGGCTGAATATTTGCCATATTTCTCTCGTCTTGATTTCAATTTGAATTCAAATTCAAAATGCCTCTGAAGCTAATTTGAATGTGCTGCCAGGTTGGAAAAACAGATCCAATTCTTCTACCCTTTCCTGGGACCGGGAGTCGATGACTAGTCATAGCTACTACCTTGACACCAAAGTAGAGTTCAATGCAATGCTTTATTTCTGCCCTAGTTGATTGTGATTCGACATTAGAAACCTCCATGACATTTTATTTTTGGATTGGATGGGGTTCAGAGCACTTAGAAATATCTCACTGCCAGCATTCACTCAAGGATTGAGCAACATCCAAACAGATTGTCATTTTTTTTGTGGTCATTGATGTGGCTGCCAGACTGGAATCTCTTCTCGATCCAGCAGATCTTGTTTCCGCTCTCTTATTCTCTATAAATTCCTCCATTCACTGATTAAATTGGTTCACTAGTGCTGCTACCGCTCTTTATCGTACTTCTCTCTCCTTTCATTATGTCCTGCACCCTGCTTATTTTCTTTTGTGCTTGTTTCATGATGGTAGCAGGGTTCACCCTTTTTCCTTATAACTCAGCTGAAATTCTCTCTACCACTGCCAAGAGCATCCTTTTTGGTATTCTCTTACATCCATCTTCTTGACTTTTAGTCGAACAACATCCACTAGGTCCTCTTGAATTGTTTTGGTATGTTTTGCTTACCCTTCCATATACCTTCCCTAGACAACACTTATAAGCTTGGCATGTAGAGGAATGCGGCCAAGAGCATCCTTTTTGGTATTCTTTTACATCCATCATCTTGACCTTTAGTCGAACAACATCCATTATGTCCTCTTGAATTGTTTTGGTATGCTTGGTTTACCCTTCCATATGCCTTCCCTATACAACACTTATAGGCTTGGCATGTAGAGGAATGCCCCTTATTCTGATCGAAACATATTCGTGTCTATTGATGAATGGTCTTATCTCCTGATTCCATTTTGTTTGGTCAATACTGAACTTGTAAATCTCCAAACATATTCGTGTCTATTGATGAATGGTCTTCTCTCCTAATTCCATTTTGTTTGGTCAATACTGAACTTCTAGATCTCCACCATTGCGATCTAAGAATCCTTTTAGCCTCGGATTAAACATGTAGAATAAAGAGTCTATCTTCATTCTCCTTTCCTTCGTGTTAGTGGAGTTTTGGTTTGCCAAGCACTGTTGCTCACTCGGTTATTCCTGTTGTATGGTCTATGTTGGACAGAAGCTCCCAGTTAGATTACCTTTCAATAGTTCATGTCTTTCACCCACAATCTGGTAGTGGTAGCCTCCTCTGATTTGAATAGTGGTTCCCCTCTCTCTATGTATCTTTTGTCTCTGGGTTCTGTCTCACAAGGCCGTCTTTTTTGTCCAGTGGCCTATCATTGCTTGGTTGTCTTTTCTAATTTCACTGTCGCATCATTTGACCGTTTAGAAACTATGAATAAAAGATCCTATCCCATTGTTTTTTGTTCAATATAATTCAAACCCATGTTAGATGGATCTTCATTAAGAAGACAAGTTTAGATGCATATCCATAAAGGGTAGGTGAAATATTAAAGGGTGTGGTTTCTATAAGGTTGCAACCTTAAACAATCCAATTAAGGTGCACCTCTAAATTTTATCATAACGTGTAATTTTGGTGTAAAACATTCTTAGGATTTTCTCAAAATCTATTTTTATAACTAATTATAAAATTTTAAATTCCAAAAATGGTTGAAATCAAGTAGATCTGTAAACATATCAAAATCTTGAAAATGGATGTTCTAGATAACGTGTTGCAAGGTGCACTGTTTTTAGCACTCAAATTTTTTTTTATTTTTTTTCCATAGTTGTACATCTTGATGACGAGATAGCAATTAGAGGGTTTTTCAACATCTGAACAGCTTTTTTTGATGGATTTTTAAGGTGCATCTTTAGTTCTACATTTTAAGGTTGCACCCTTATATAAACGTTTTGCAATGTTAAATAGTTCACCTCTAGGTGTATTTTGATAAATTTCCAAAAGAAAGTAATTGTGTTGCAAAGTCATGTTCCTTAAATTTTCTATAAGGAAAAAAGATGCTTTAATCCTTACTCATCAGAAAATGAAAATCTTTAGTGAATGTCAAAAAAAAAGAAAAAAAACATTGATGAAAATTCTTGTATGTTTTTTAAGGGGAAATGATTCTTATATCCAGATCAATTAAAAAAAAAGAGATAATTTAAATGCCAAGGTTCCATAATCACATTAAAGAGGGTGGTAGGTTTAGCAACTCTATGAATATTCATCTCTTTTATCTCTCTCTACATTTAATTGGTTTCTATCTATTAGTTTCTTTTTTTAAATTTATAATTAATGGGTAGGAGAAGAAAGGATGGAGTCTATTTTTGCTGAAATCTATTTGTATTGTTTATTAAAAATTTAAATATATTGATCAAATAAATAACTTTGCTATATTATTATGCATGACTTTAATATGATCCGACTTGAATAAATAATTGAGTTTTATAATTTACTTGAGAAAACAATATTGTAAGTAAAACGAATATATTACTCATATGTCTGTGTATGTAAAATATAGAAATCATGACTTTTAATTGTTTTGGTTTTCACATTTTAATGTATGTTTATTGTGAGAGCATTCCTATGATGTTCCCAAACTGGGACTTCTTCTTGCCACGAATCCCTCATTCGTTACCCCTCCTGTTTTGAGAAACTATGATTTCAAGGCTTATGAATACTATATCCAATTCTGGGTAAAATTATTCAATGTGTATAACTTGGACATTCTTGTTTTGATAATCTTGGTGTGATGCCCACATGGTGTTGTGATGCTGTACAAAAAATGCCAGTTGACTGGGATGCTTATGACTAGGAATGGTTGTTCTGTTTTTTTTTTGGTTCAAAAGGAGTGCCTTTTCTTGTTAGGATCAGTGGGATGGAAATGTATTGGAGTGGTTCCTGATCACTTTTTGACTAATTTTTGGAAGTTCAAGTTTGTTGCTTAAAGCATGTGTTTTCTTGTAGGCACATTCTTTGACACTTCTTTTTTTGCACTTGTCAAAAATACAGGTGAAATACAATGTGAACAGCCAAATAATTCTCTATATACTTTCACTGGAAACCTTATTATTGGGAAACAAACTTTACCGATTTCCCCAAATCAAATTCTATTGCGGGTAAGGTCCTTTTTCTCATATTTCTTTTCAGAAAACTACTTTTGTTGTTGTATTACTGTTCATTGCATTTTATGGTTTTCTGTTGAAATACTTCTTGTTTATTTTTGTCCTATTACTTGTGTTGTTTTTTCTTATTTATTTTTTGCTGGCTAAATTTGGGAGTTGTACCCACTAGTATGACAAGTTGAATACTCTTATGTAATAGATAATTCATGACATCTTTTGTATCTTCAAAGGATTCCTATTTGGCAAAGGAGTCTTATTGGGATTCCTATTTTCATCATGGTTATGAATCTGTGCATTTATTATTTGTTGATTGCTTAAGCCCTAGATCCTTAATTTTATGTGCTTCAAAGCTCAATGCTTCGGCTAGTTGACATAAGAGGTAGGCCTCTCTATGAGTAGAATTTTGGGTAGGAAATGATGTTTGATACAACAAAATAATACGTGTTTTTTTGGCCAAATGGATTATGGGATTATACTATGCTGTAAGTTACCTCAGCCATCAATTGTCAACCGTGGGAAGCATTTGCTCAAGTGCACATTTATGGGCTTGGGCTGTGGAGCTGTTCATCTGAACTCTGTTGTTGACAATGGACGGTCGAGGTTAAATGGAACATATTGATTGTGTGCTGGATACAATATGATTTGCTTTTCCATTTGGGTATTAATAAATTCCTAGTATTTCTATGTAAGCTTAATGTTTTTTTTTTTTGATAACTGTTAACAATTGTATAGATATGAAAAGATAGGTACAAGAGAAGAAGTTTAGTCCAAGAGTGCCTAACACCTAGGACTCCTGGTAAAAAGAATAAGTCAACAGACCATATACAACATGGGGTTATAAGAATTTCCCCTTACAAGGTGAACTGTAGATGTACAAACAAGATACAATCAGGACCATATAAGTAAAGCTAAAAAAAGGACCCAGTCCAGAAGGGTTCTAGTAGGGTGCAAGCTGTGTCCATTCCAAAAACAAACCGCTATAGTGCCAAAACTTTAGTGCAGGCCATGGCTCCGTCCTTAGCTAGTGTATGGGCGAACTCGTTCGACGTCCTTGAGATAGGCATCCATAACATTGGCGTATCCCCACAAATATGTTCAATTTCGTCATAAATGGGCATGAGGTACCAAGGGGGAGAAGCTGTCTTGGACGCCCAAGAGATAATGTTCCTGACGTCACCCTCCACAAAGAGAGTATGTCCCCAAGACCGATCGAAGCTCTGTATGTCTCTAAGGAGAGCCATTGATTAGGCGAACTACGAATCTTGGACACTAATGAGTTCGGAGTAAGAGAAGAGGATGTTTTGAAGATGGTCTCTAAAGACCCCTCCTGCACCTGCGTGGCCAGGATTGCCTTAAGAGCAACCATCAAAATTCAGTTTGATTGCTCCTTGGGGAGGAGCAATCTAAGCTGATTTAACTTTGTTTTTCTTCGGGTTGTGGAATAAAATATGCTCCCAATTCCGGCTGAAAGAGTCCATAGGAATGCCCTTGAAGCAGGGGTGGTTAGCCGCCCAGAAGGTTACTAAGGATGTACCCTTCGAGAATAGCGAAGGAGTAGGGAAGACTTATCCCTGAAAAATACGCCCATTTCTTTCTTTCCAAATGGTTCAAATTGTTGCTGCCATAGTTGCTTTCCAAAGGATTCTGCCCTCCTTTGGCCAATGTGCAGCCAGATTCAAAGCGAAAAGGTCTTTTACCGTTGGAGGTAAAACCCAAAGCACCCCAAACAGTTGTAGAACTAGACTCCAAATCTCATGAGGCACGTTACAATGCAGAAACAGGTGGTTATTGGATTCCTCTTGGCACAAACACATGACGCACCTATTAGGAATAAGAATTCCTTTCCTTTGTAGGTGATCCACTGTGAGCATCCTATTTGAACCTGCGATCTAGTTAAAAGTTTGCACCTTTGGGGGTGCAATGGTCAGCCAAACTTTTGCAAGGATTGACGTAGGATTGAGGGGGAAAGTGGGGGGTTGGATGAGCCTTTTGTAGAAGGAAGTCATAGTAAAATCCCCTGAAGGGGTAAGCGACCACACCAACTTGTCCCTTCCCTGGACCGGGATAAAAGTGTTGTAGAGCAGAGATGATAGAGAGAGGAATTGAAGAGATTCCCCCTCATAAAGGTTCATTCTAAAAGAGGGGTTCTAGCGTCTTCTTCCTTCTTCGACTCTGAACTCATCCTCAATAGTTGCATCTCTATTCACCGTGATTGAGAACAACAAAGGATAGGTTTCCTTTGAGGGGACATGACCTATCCATATGTCAGTCCAAAATCTCACTCTTGTACCAACTCTTGGGCGTAGTCTAATGTGTTTTCTAAATGAATCAAGGGATGCCGTTAGGGACCTCCACATCCCTGAAGCATTGGTCCAAGGTCTAGTCTCTAGGATCCAAGACTAGACCAGAGTATTATACTTATTTCGAAGTACTTGAGCCCACAGAGATTCAGTTTGGGTGGCCAAATGCCACCACCATTTCCCTAAAAGGGCAATGTTGTGTTTTCTCAAGTTTCTAATTCTCAGTCCCCCCTTGATTTTTGGGTAAAAGGACCTTGTCCCAGGAGATGAGATGAAATTTACTTTTATCTGCTTGTCCTGATCAGAGGAAGTTCCTCATGAGCTGATTCAGGCGATTAGCCATCGAGACCGGTATTTGAAATACGGACATCATATATATTGGTGCATTGGTTAGAGTTGCTTTGATAAGGGTGGTTCTACCTGCTTGAGACAGATACCTCCCTTTCCAACCAGCCAACCTTATCTAAAACGTGGGACCAGTGGTTCTTTTTAGGTTTTCCAAGTCTTAAAGGGAAGGCCCAAGTATGAAGTTGGGAGGTCCTCCACCTTGCATTCCCATTCTGGAATCAGGTCTCTAATAGTGTTGGTGGTGATGGCAATACCCATCATTTTTTATTTCACCATGTTAACCTTGAATCCAGTGGCCCTCTGGAAACACTTGAGGTAGATTCTGAGGTTTTCCACCTCCGTGGGGGAGGCGTCAAGGAAGACCATGGTGTCGTCTGCATATTGCAGATGTGACATAGTGGGCGCTCTTCTAAAGGACCCAAAGCCAGAAAGAAGATTAGCATGGTAAAGTCGATCGAGGGATCGGCTAAAAACCTTGACTGAGATTGTGAAAAGGAAGGGGGAAAGCGGATCCCCTTGCCACAGGCCTCTCGAGGACTGGAACTACCCTTTGAGAGTACCATTGATAAGGATAGAGAAGCATGGGTGAGAAAAACTCCCCCTCATCCACTTTCACCGGCGATCTCGAAAGCCCATACTGGCCATAGTCTCATTCAAAACCGACCAGTCAACATGGTCATAGGCCTTCTCCCAGTCAATCGTAAAAATGAGATCGGGTTTTTGGCTAGGTGTCTCAAGTGAAAGCATTCGTTTTCTATCAAGACCCCATCAAGGATTTGTCTACAATTGATAAAGGCCGACTGCGAGGGGGAGATGACCGAAGGCAGGACCTGCTGAAACCGAGAGGCCAGAACCTTTGAAAGAATTTTTTAGGAGGAGTTGAGCAAACTTATGGGCTGGAAATCCTTAAGTTCCTCTGCCCCTTCAACCTTAGGGACCAGGGCGATGAACATAGCGTTGATGAATTTGTTAAGAATCCCTCAATGAAAAAACTCAGTGAAGAAGCGTAAGAAATCCGACCGAAAAGTCTACCAAAAGGTCTTAAAGGGGGCCATTGGAAACCCCCAGGGCCGGGAGCTTTGTCTTTAGCAAGATCATCCAGAGCTTTAAGAATTTCCTCTTCGAGAATAGGACGCTCGAACCACATGGCCTGTTCATTGGAGAGGCTCAGGAAATCTAGGTCAGCCATGGGAGGTTTATGGCCACAAGTAGCAGTGTAAAGGTTTTGGAAATAAGGGATGATTGCAGATTCATTCTCTGCCGGTTGTTCCAGAAAATAGCTGTTAACTTTGATGGTCGAGATTGTATTGTCTCTCCTACGACAATTAGCAATCTTGTGGAAGAAGTGGGTATTGTGGTTGTGTGTTTTAAGCCAGTTGACCCTAGACCTCTGGTACCAATAGATCTCCTCCTTTTTCAGAGTGGAGAGGTATTTAAGTGTAGATTGGCTTATGAGGTCAGCTTCAGGGAGAGACAGGGGACGCGATTCTTCTAGGCTACCCAGTTCTTGTAGAGTCTTTAGGAGTTCGGCCTTGATTAGGTTAAAATTCCCCGAAACAGACATACTCCTAGACTTGAGAGCAGCCTTGAGGAGCTGAATTTTCGACTGAAGTCTGAATCTTGCTCTACCGCTGATCTGAGCAGAGAAGGAAGTCCACCCGGTAGGGATCAGAGTGGAGAGGGACTTTGCTTCCATCCAGGCTAGCTCGAACCTAAAAGGTTTAGGACCCCTGGCAACAGCTAAGGTAAACAAAAGGATAGGGCAATGATCAGAAATAGGTTTAGGCAGGTTGAGAGCGTGAGAGCCAGGGAAATTTTCTTCCCATGCAAGGGAAAACAAAACCCTATCCAATTTGGAAAGGACAGGTTTGGAAGAGTGACTAAACCAGGTAAACCTGTTACCTTGGAGGGGAATGTCAAGCTAGTCATTCCTGGTGATAAAGTAAAAAAACTCTACCATCCCTTGAGAGATACGCTAGGTGGAGTTACGTTTGGACTACCGTGTGGTATTAAAGTCCCTACCCAGGCTAGATAGGGTGGGGGAGAGACGCAACATAGTCCAATTCGGACTAGAGCCGCGGTCTATTAGTTGAAGAGCAGGGGCCATAAATGGCCGTGAATGTCCATTCCAGGCCATCAGAGACTCTGGACAGCAGAATGGCGACTGAGAAGTCCCCAACATGTGAGGAAACAAGGGTGTGATCAGTGGGTTTCCAAATAACCCAAATGCCCCCCGATGCACCTTCTGCCGGTAGAGCTACCCACTGGCAAGGTCGTCTGCTCCAAATCTGACGGACTTGGAGTAGGGAGGGCTCATGACACTTTGTTTCAGTAATGGCTAAAATGAGAGGGTAGTGTATGGAGGACAGGTCCTTAAGGGCTTTCCTTTTCTTAGGGTGGCCCAGGCCTTTGATATTCCAAGAGACAATCTTCATGGAGACGAGGAAGAGTTGAGAAGTTAACACGCAAAAGTAAAGAGTGGAATTTATTGAATTTTGATATATTCATTTTGCTGAATTTATAGTTTTCATTTGTATGCTTTAATTAAAGGAAAATTGTTTCATGTGGTGTGGACTGCATTTCTACATATGTGGTACACGAGGTATATTCTACATGGACTCGTAGAAATTTTGTCCTTAATTAATAAGGTAATGGGGGAAAAATTAGGATGATGTCTCCTCGGGTTACTTGTATCTACCATTGTCTATGGATGTTTTTCTATAGAAAGTGTGGCGACCTGGTTGGGGAGAATGGAAAGACCTTGGGGCGGAAAAGAAAATTGTTATCCCGTTTTTTGTGGACGGACTGGGGGGTTTGGTTTCGGGGGGAGGGGGTGGGTTGCTGTAGAGAGTTTGAGGCTTCGAAAGGAACTTCTAACAAATATGCCCTTTCACCAGAACTATCTACTGCACTACTAGTGTTTTGAAGTGATATATTCACCTTGGAAGTCACTGGGCTTACTGTTGAAGTATTTGTCTATTTGCATCATTGGATAACATGAAGCTTGATTGTTTGCCAAAGGCTATGTACAATTAGTACCATGGTGTTTCTTGATAGGCCAAGAGCCATCCCATGGTTTTGTGGGCCTCAAACAAATTAGGATATTTCATATTCCTATGAGGGAAAAGACGTATAATCTGTAGGACTATAATGTGCGACCTTATCAAAATTTCCTTTTGAAGGTAGTCTAATGATGCCTAAGAAATGTTTTATGAGGACCATGCCCCAAAATTTTCCCAATGAATCAACAAAAGCCTAGGATAACATAAAAATGAGTAAAAGAGAGTATTTCAAAGACAATTTTGTTTCTTTGTAAATATATGTAATAATAAGAGGCTTCATGAGCCTCTTTAGTGTGATGTTCGTCACATGCTCAACTATAATTTTTTATATTTGAATTAATAAAAACGTTGGAGTTCCCACCAAATCCCACACTACTTTAGTGGAAAAGGTCTTGTTTTCTATGAGGCCTTTGGTCCAGCATTTAAGCTGGTCAATATTCGTAGAGATTTACCCCTTTCTACCTCATGACGTTGGCTTGTTCAGCAATTTAACACTCCGAATGCTATTTTCATAGTATAGTCAATGATGAGGTTCATATGCAACAACCTCTTGGGCTTGAGGCTCCAAATCTGTGCCTATGTTCTCCAAATCTGTTTATGGTGATAGGAAAGCTCCCCATGCATGGTGTTTCAAGTTTCCCTTGTGTGCTCAGTGCCATTTATACAGCTGTCTATCCAGTTTCTTGTGCTTGGCCAAAGCATGTTGAGGCTGATTTTTCACTTTATTTGTAAGAATCTCACCTAAGGAGCTCACTTTCAGTAGCTTAAAAAGATGCTGCCCTTTATCATGCTTTCGTGTCCATCTTTTGGGGGAGTATTAAGAGATTCTTTTTTTTTTATGTAATCATTGTGTAAATTGTATTTTTTTTTTTTTTATGTAATCATTGTGTAAATTGTATTTTAGAATTCTCCTTCAAGGGTAGATTTGTGATTCTCATATCTATGTTGCCTTAATTTTATGAACAGAACCAAGTGTGCATGTCATTGTGAGACTAGGTTTTCTTACAGTCTCAAAAAAATTTTAGCAAGAGAAGTCATAATATTATTTCTTGTTTTTAATAAAATTATTATTTATCAAAATCCTTTGGGAGAGTTCTCTTAGTGGAATTGATACCTCTTCTCTGCATGCTTAGCATCCATAAGTGTCACAAGGGTGTGCAGATTGTTCGGTAATATGGTCCTTTCTTCTTGGTCTATGTACCTTATAGTGGTGGTATTGGGGAATAACTTTCTTGAAAAGCCTCACCTGGAGGAGGGATGCATCTCATATGTAATTTTTGTATTCTATTTTATGCCGATACTGTTAGTAAGTGTCATCTAGGAGTTCTGTAAATTTATATTCGGCTTAATGTACAGTCATATATTATGCATCAAGGGGATATTAATTTAATGTTAAGTTGCAATGTGATTAGTCAATCCACTGATACCAAAGGTGGAAGCTACTTGCAACCCTACCATGTGCTGCCTCTGTTTCTTTTTCAGCATTTATTTCTTACACTGTACAAGAGCCGATAAAGTTCTGTCCAGGTAATCCTGAATTCCATCTCTTTTTTTTTTTTTTTTAGTTATAAAAAAAAAAAGAATTCTATCTCTTTTTTTTTTTTGGTTTTCTCCCCCCGCCCCCCACCCCCAATCTGATTACTCCTTTCTTTAATACCTTTTTTCAATCTTCTTTGAATCGTTCCCTTTTAACCCTAATTCCTTTTATCAATCTTCTTTTAGTCATTTCCCCTAAATTCTTCTTTCGAAGTCCTTTGGTTTTCTTTTCTTTTATCAATCTCTCTTATTCCAGGAGAAAACGAAATAGCCCCTATTGCTGAAAATAAATTCCTTAGAAGAAAATTGAAAACCAAAAATCAGAGAGTTCGACCTGGAAAAAAAAAATCTTCTTTCCATTTTATTTTCCTCATATTTCCTTTTTCTTTTCCTTTTTTTTTTTTTTTTTTGAGGAAGAGATGGACCATATTAATATTAATTATCTTGTACAAAATCCCCAATATGGCTACCCCACTGACTGGGAGCTATAATAGAAAAAAATGGTGCATATGAGAACCAAAACATGTACATGCACAGCCTGCAAGAGATAGACTGCTGGCCAAACCCCTGCCAGAATATGAGAGAGAGAGAGAGAGAGGGAGAGAGAGAGAGAGAAGGAGAGAGAGAGAGACAAATCTGGAGCTCTTCAATTATAAGGGGAAAGGGGAGCCTTGCAGTTCCTGAAGGAAGTAGCCAGTGGCTTTCAAGACTGGAGCAGTGAGGATCGAGAAAGAAAGAGAGATAAAGAAGGGGAAGCATGAGATGAAAGGAGAGGGGCGAAGAGAGATAGGTTAGGGCAGCGTTTTAAAAATCGCCGAGTCGAACCGGACTCGCCCGGTTCGACTCGGAATTCACGAAAAAGGGACCGGATCTGTTCAAAAACCGGGAATCGTCCGGTTCTAGAGAGAACCGGACGATTCCGCACAGTGACTCGCCGATTCACTGTGCGGAATCGGCGAGTCCGTGAAGAACACGGGTTGCACAGTGTTCTTCACGGATTTTTTTCAAATTTGTCATTTTTTGATCATTTTTTTTGTTTTTTTCGGCACATGATCTGTTTTTCAGGCTGTAAACAGCTTTATTCAGCTTTTTTAACGATTTAATGGTGGAAAAATTGGTTGTTTTTGGATCAAGAAAAATTCGGGGTTTAGGGTTTCCGCCATTTTTGAAATTTCATGCCAAATAGGGCATGAATCTTTCAAAATTTGTTGGCATATTGATCTTAAAGCTGTGAATCAAAAGATTTTGTTACTAATTTGTGAAAATCGTTGAGAAAAACAGACTTTTTTGGAGATTGAAGGCTTCGGTTCACAAAAACAGGTAAGAACTTTGGGTTTTTTTGTTTTTCCGCCATTTGATTTATTTCATGGCATATTTTGAACAAAATGAGTTCAATAATTAGGGTTTTTAATCTTTATTGTGTCTAGTATGATTTAAAATTTTTAATTTTACGTAATCTGGTCAATTACAGCAAGAAATTTGATATGAACAGTGAGATGTCAGGGGAAAAAAATTCCGCTGTTTTTTTTTTTTTTTTCCGCCTTTTGATTTTGTTTTCATGATATATTAGAAATAATGTGTTAAAAATTTAGGTTTTTGATTCCTTATATTGTTGTTTATCAGAAAATATAGTCAATTGGATGTAATTTATTCACTTGGAGGTGAATTTTTGAGTTAAAATCGCTTATATAAAACGACTCTGTGAAGAACAAATTTTTTTTTTTTTTTTTTTTTTTTTTTTTTTTTTTTTTTTTTTTTTTGTAGCCCATGATAGAATTTTTTGTAATCTATGATCGAATTTTTTGTAATCCATGATCAAAATGTTTGTTTTTTTTTCTTGTAATCCATGATCGAATTTTATTTTTTATTTTTGTAACCCATGATAGAATTTTTTGTAATCCATGATCGAATGTTTTGTAATCCATGATCGAAATGTTTGTTTTTTTTTGTAATCCATGATCGAATTTTTTGTTTTTTGTTTTTTATGTAACCCATGATAGAGTTTTTTGTAATCTATGATTGAATTTTTTGTTATCCATGATGTAATTGTTTTTTTCTTTTTTAGTAATCCACGATCGAATTTTTTGTTTTTTTTTGTTTTTTTTTTTTGTAATGCATGATCGAATTTTATGTAATCCATGAACGAATTTCTTGTAATCCATGATAGAATTTTCTGTAATCCATGATCGACTTTTTTGTAATCCATGATCGAATTTTATGTAATCCATGATCGAATTTTTTGTAATCCATGATCGAATTTTCTGTAATCCATGATCAACTTTTTTGTAATCCATGATCAAAATGTTTGTTTTTTTTACTTGTAATCCTTGATCGAATTTTTTGTGTTTTTTTTTTTTTTGTAACCCATGATTGAATTTTTTGTAATCCATGATGGAATTGTTTTTTTTTGTTCTTGTAATCCACGATCGAATTTTTTGTTTTTTTATGTTTTTTTTTTTTTTTGTAATCCATGATCGAATTTTATGTAATCCATGATCGAATTTTATGTAATCCATGATCGAATTTTTAGAAAATTTATGAATTTTTTTTTTTAATCCATGATCGAACTTTTTGAAAATTTGTTAATTTTTTTTTTAATCCATGATCGAATTTTTTGAAAATTTGCTGTACTTTTTTTTTTTATTTCTTTTTATCCATGATCGAATTTTTTGAAAAATGATGATTTTTCGAAAAGATGTGAAAATCGTGATAAAGTTTTGATTATCATGATGTATTAAACATTTAAACCTAATTTTTAATTTTTATTGTTTGAGTTTGCTGTAATTTTTTTTTTTTTTTTTTTCATGATCGAATTTTTTGAAAATTGATGATTTTCCGAAAAGATGTGAAAATCGTGACAAGGTTTTAATTATCATGAGGTATTAAACCATATTTTAAATTTTTATTGTTAAAGTTTTTGTTGAAAAAATTGTATGTTGATGGATTATTTATGCAAAAAAATGCATGTTATTATATTTTCAATACAAAACTGTATTTTTTTTATTTGTTGTTCATGGATTTTTAAGTTGGAATGACTGATGTTAGCCGGCTCTTTGAAGAATTGTTTTTATTATTAATTTTTTAATGCAAAAAATGTATGTTCTTGATAATTGAGTTGTAGCCATGTTTGGAGCTTGCATTTTGTATTATTCTAAATGTTTGTAATTGATATGTACGAAATATTATTGTCAAAAAAGGTATTTTGCAATAACAAATAACAACGAATATGACTACATGAACTACCGCAACATATTATCACTACATATTGTGATTATTTTTCTTTTTGAACTGTCAGGTTAATTTAAACTTTTTACATCTTAAAACAGTTGAATCATGTCAAGATCTATAGAAGACCCTGCATGGCAACATGGGGTCAGACTTGATCTCAACAAGAAAGACAAAATTATTTGTAATTACTGTCAAAGAGTGATAAGTAGTGGGGTACATAGGTTCAAGCAACACTTGGCAGGGGTTAAGGGAGAAGTTTCTGCATGCACTAGTGTCCCTAGTAATGTAAAAAAACAGATGGTGGCAATTCTTAATGCTAGCAAAGGTAAAAAAATTGCCAAACATAGGACATATCAATATTCGCATATTCATCCAAAAACATGAAAATTCTTAATGGAGTACCCTCATTTTTTATTGAATTCCTAAAAAACAATATTTATAATGAATTTTAATAATTTTTTCGGATTTTTTTGAAGCTTTATTCTGACCGATTCACCCGATTCCGATCCGGACCGCCGATTCGCCGATCCGGATCGCCGATTCGCCGATCCGGATCGGTTTTTGAAAAGCCCGATCCGGGTCACCGATCCGGTTTTTAAACCATTGGGTTAGGGAATAGAGAGAATAGTGTGAGAAATGGGGAGGAAAAGAGGAGCTGGCTCGAAAGAAAAAAGAGGTAATGTAAGAGGAGAGTGGAAGTTTGAATTATGAAGAGGAAGATAGAGCTAGAAAAGTGAGGAAGAGAAGAAAAGCGAAAGGCACATATTCCAAGAGAGAGGAGCTACAATCAAGAAGTGGAGCAGATGAACGATAGGCTGCTGGCAGCTCCCTCCTTTGCCAAAAGGTCAGCAGCAATATTGGCTGCCCTCGGAATATAGCGGGAAGTTACCTAAGCCTTCCTGCGTAAGACATGGATAAGGTAGAATAAGTGGGCAAATCTTTAAGATGGTCGGGATTCTGTCGGAACCCCAGACATCACATATTTTGAGTCACCCTCTAGACCTCTACAATAAGGCTATCAAAAGCGGAAATGAAAGTGAGGGAGTGCTGAGGCCTTCCAAGATTACAACTGACTCGGCCATAGTTGTGTCCATATGATCGATGTACCATAAGAAAGACAAAATGACTCCCTCATTGTTGGCTAATCTGCCTCCAAAACCTGAAGGGCCGAGATTGTCGATGAATCACCTGTCAACATTAGATACCCTGTAGGTGAGGTGGACTGGATACCACGAATAAGCTGAGACTTGTGGGTAAGATGAGCAATGTTTTGCTAGTTGCTTAGGAAGACCATGTTACCCAAATTGCTGCACCTTGGCAAGCGTTTGGCCCAATATTTGGCATAGATTGCGAAAAATACACTCATTCCTTTCTTTTCACAACCCTAATACCGGGCAAAAACTTGGGCGGACCAAAGAAGTCAACCAATTCTAGGAATGGGTGGGGACATAAACACAATGAGGATCTGCTCAACTGATTGAGGGGTGATGCATAGCACACCAAAGAACTGGAGGAGATTAGGCTAAAGAGAGTAAGTGACCTAACAGTGGAGGAAGAGGTGATCTATAGTCACTTTTGCTTGGAGACACATCACATATCTATTAGGTAGATGAAAACCTCCCTTAGGAGTTGTTCCCCTGTAAGCTCCCTAATGTGAGCCATGATCCAAAAGAAGCTTTGGACCTTGCGGGGGCAGGAGCTGGCCAAATTTTTAGGGTAGGAGAGGAGATACAGGCGAGCTGAGGGTCGCATAGAAGGAAGCGATGGTGTAGTTACCCTAAGAGGTAGGGGACCTAGGTAGTCAGTTGAAACCTCCGAGTGGGACATAAAAATCTTGGAATGTAGTGACGAGGGCTACAATTTGAGAACTTTCGGAGTCCAAGAGGGCTCTCTTGAACATCGGTGACCAAACAGGGTGGCCCCCCTCTCATTTAACTGACTCCAAAACAGAGTATCCACATCAAGGGCCATTAAATAATGGGCTAGCCATCTAACCCCCGAGGTCTTGACCCCTACCCAAGGATCTTTCCAAAATCTAATTCTATTTCCCCATCCAACTTGGTGTCTGATATTACTTATGAAGGGGTTTTGCAATACTGTTCTGAGCCCCCGAGGTTCGGTATTGCGGGTACTTGGGGAGCTAGCCTCCTTTCTCCATCCCATATCTCGCCTTGATTGGCTCCTCTACAGCTGGTTGTCACAACCGCAAACTTCCACCACCATTTTCCTTGTAGAGCCAAATTGTCTGCTTAAGACATCTAATCCCAAGGTCATTGACTTTTTTTGGGCAGCACATCTTTTCCCATCCAATGAGATGTATCTTATGGCCAAAGTCCGGTCCTGAGCAGAGGTAATTTCTTGTAAAGACTTCCAGCTTTGAGAGCGCAGTAGAAGGCACATGGAAAAGGGACATGTTGTAAATGCGAACATTGGCTTAAATTGCATTAGTTAGACTAATCCCCCTCTCCCCCCCAAAGAAAGGAAACGATCTTTCCAATTGGCAATTCTTTGGTTTTCCTACACACAAGGGTAAGACAAGGTATTTTGTATGTAAATTTGCAACACCGCAGCCCAAATGCTGATCCCTAGCATCTTTAATGGCCACTCTAGTGCAATGTTTTAAAAAACGGATTAGTGACCAGGATCACTTGCCTAAAAACCGGTCACTGGTTTTAAAAATTTCAAAAAATTGCTTAAATTTCTTAAAAATCTAGTTTTTAAGTTTTCCAGAAAATAAGTGTATTGCATTATGTTTTCTTATTATTTACCAAAAATACGTAATTTTAGCACACCAAAGAGAAAAAAAATCAAGTAAAAAGAAAAAGAAGAAAAAATATTGAGCACATAATCTATATGGAAAAGAAAAGAAAAAGAAGAAAACAAAAGTAGAAGGAAAAATAAGAAAAACACAAGTAAAACTAGGTTTTATTGTGTGGACAGTCTGTATGGAGAAGAGACAATATTGAGCTTATAATTTATGTGGGAAATAAAAGAAAGGAAGGAAAAAACAAGTAAAAAGAAATGAGAAAAAGAATACAAGTAAAACTAGGCTCTTTTATTTTTTTGAAATCGAATAAGAACCAGGTTTTATTCAAGGGTAAGTGTGATATGGATCATTCTAACAGTCCTTAATAGTAAGCAGATGGTTTCACCTCTCTAAGTGCCTATCCCTTAAAAACTATAGATCATTTGCATAATTTTGACATCACTCTATCCCTTCAATAAAATGCACGCCTTCAATAAAACGATAGTTTCCAGCTTGAAATGTTCCATTTTTGAAAAACCCTTCTTTTATTAGTCCCACATTGGGGATGTTTGAATCTTTATTAGGGGGGCAAGGTTATAAAGAGGAGGTGCACGGCTAATTAAGTCATGAGACGGAAGAAGCTTCGTGGTTGCACATGGAGAGGGGTGGGCTACTCCACTACCCCTCTTTTAAAATAAAAAATTTCCAAAATTTTAAATGAAATTGAAAAGAAATAAAAAATTGGGAACCAGGTTGAGTCGTTCGATTCCATGACTAGACCATCTGGTTGTTTCTGGGACTAGGCGGTTCCCAATATATATATTGGGAATCAAACTAGTCTCGCTGATTACTGATTTGGATCGGGTGATTCTGATCCAAATCCCCATGTTTTAAAACATTGCTCTAGTGTTTCAAAATCTCTTATGCTAACTTGAAGCTTTGGAGGAATAATAGGATTTTATCTAGTTGGGTGGGACATGCATTGCAAAAGATGTTGGCGTCATTTGCATACAGGATGTGGGATGCAGTTTTGATGGCCATCTTTGGCTCAGTAATAAAGCGTTTGTGCAACTAAAGAACATGGGCAATCCATTAGAGGCAACACCTGGCGGTGTCTCAACATTTACCATTGCTCAACAACAATAAAGACTAGCAGTTAGAGATTCCAAAAATTAAAAAGTTTCTAATTGAAGGGATTATTCTTAAGTATATGTGCATGTAAAGAGTGCATATTAATAAATATATGCTAGAAAGAGTGTTCTACATGTTAAAAGAGTACCAAAGAAAGCTATGGCACATGGTGCTCAAAGCTCCTAAATAGAGGTCTTTGAAGTAGATGCCAAAGAGACTTTGGTGTTGTGAGCATCATTGGTGTTGTTTCAATGTGGGTTGAGTAACTGCTGCACAAAGTTCTGACAATTTTTTTAAATGTTGGAAGAGCTTCGAGGAAGCTGTGGTCCAAATCCCCAACTGGGCCACCTATGGACGGAGGTCATTAGGAACAAATATTGTTACGGGAATAGCCATTGGACTCCGGAATGCAAAACTACTAGCCTGATCTCGGGTTTTTGGAGGTCCATCCTTGGACTCGAAGGATGTTTCTCAGCTACATCCGTTTCCGGCCTAGGGAGGGGACAAGGGTCAAATTTTGAACCGATACCTGGATAGGCATACCCCCCTTAGGGATCAGTTTCCCACTCTTTTCCATCTAGCCCAAGATGGTCAGTCCTCAGTAGCTAAGAACTTTAGTCTCTCAGAGCCCTCATAACTTGGAGGCCTTTGTTCAGGAGACCCATCTTCGACCATGAGCTCCAATCCCTTAGTTCTTTGGCAGAATGCTTACACTTGGTTTTCCTTCCTTCCTCGGGGGAGGACAGGATTGTTTAGACACCCTCGGCCTTGGGTATTTTCTCGGTGGCTTCCTTTTTTGACATCTTATCTGCCCCTTCTAACCCCTCGGTGCTTTCCTTTATTAACACCTTATCTGCCCCTGCCAACCCCTTGGGCCTTTCCAGGCCCTTGCGTCCAAGGCCTGGAACCCTTGTATTCCTCCCAGAGTACATGTATTTTACTGGATTGCCTTGCACGAAAGGTTGTTGACTGTGGACCAGCTCCTAAGAAGAGGAGTGCAACTCCCAAACAGATGCGACCTTTGTTTGATGGAGGAGTCCAACTCGCAACTTCTCCTCCACTGCGTCTTCTCCCGAGCAGTTTGGAGCTCTACCCTGAGCTTATTCGACTGGGTATGGGTAACCCCATCCAACATTCCTCATTTGTTTCAAGGGTGTCTCTCTACCCCTTGGCCCAAGGCAGGCAGGCTTCTTTGGAAAGTTGCGGTCTCAGCTACCACTTGGATGCTGTGGACAGAGAGAAATCACATAATTTTTCCGGGTGTGAGGTTAACAGTCTATCAGTTGGTGGAGAAAATCAAGAACTTAGTAGCCTTTTGGGCCTCCAATCACTCTCTCTTCAAGTTTTCTTCCTTCTCTGACTTACTATAGCAATTGGTCCAACTTGTTACTTTTATCAAACCTTAGAACTTCGAGGGCATCATGGTGGAGACCACTCGAAGTGGGAGTGGTGAAACTTAACTTCGATGGCTACTCGTTCAGTAACCCTGGTCCTTCAAGAATTGGGGGGCTCTCTCACTCTAGTGATGTCAGTACCTTGTTGACCTATTCACTACTTATTAGTTTTGGGGACTCCACTCTTGGTGAGGCCCTGGCCCTTTTGGAGGGCCTTCGCAAGTTTGATCACACTTGGAGTCACAACATAGTGGTGGAAGGGGACATCAAAAACATCATACGCTAGGCATCCAACCACTCTTCATGGCCTTGGCGCCTCGACAACATTTTTGAAGAGATAATGTATTTGTCAAGCAACTACAAGATCTCTTCACGCAATGCTTTCAGTGAAGTCAATTCTGAAGCTGACTGCTTGGCCAAAGATCTCCTTAGTGACTTCAGTACCTTGTTGACCTATTCACTACCTATTAGTTTTGGGGACTCCACTCTTGCTGAGGCCCTGGCCCTTTTGGAGGGCCTTCGCAAGTTTGATCACACTTGAAGTCACAACATAGTGGTGGAAGGGGACATCAAAAACATCATACTCTGGGCATCCAACCATTCTTCATGGCCTTGGCGCCTTTACAACATTTTTGAAGAGATAATGTATTTGTCAAGCAACTACAAGATCTCTTCACGCAATGCTTTCAGTGAAGTCAATTCTGAAGCTGACTGCTTGGCCAAAGAAGGGGCTCTCCTTAGTGACTTCAGTACCTTGTTGACCTATTCACTACCTATTAGTTTTGGGGACTCCACTCTTGCTGAGGCCCTGGCCCTTTTGGAGGGCCTTCGCAAGTTTGATCACACTTGAAGTCACAACATAGTGGTGGAAGGGGACATCAAAAACATCATACTCTGGGCATCCAACCATTCTTCATGGCCTTGGCGCCTTGACAACATTTTTGAAGAGATAATGTATTTGTCAAGCAACTACAAGATCTCTTGGCGCAATGCTTTCAGTGAAGCCAATTCTGAAGCTGACTGCTTGGCCAAAGAAGGGGCTCTCCTTAGTTCTTCTTCTTTGGCTTTTCCGCCTTTAGTTTGCTTTGGCCTCTGTGTTTTGGCCTTTCTTTTTGGTCCCTTTTTGGGCTTGTTTGGTGTGACCACTGCGGTCACCACCCTTTGTAATGGCTATTGTGAAATATAAATATAGTGAACTTCTCTAAAAAAAAAGTTGTGATCCAAATCTATATGACAAAATGCCTCTTTTGTGCTTGCATATTGTACTTACACTTTAGTTATACCCAGATGGAAAATGAAAAACTGCACACATTTAGTGGAATTATGTTTATAATTATTGCCTTATGCACATGGCAACAGCTCTTCATGTTTTACATTGTATCATTCTGATTTTTCTTTTTTTTGTAATAAAACAACGTAAGAAATCTCAGGGTGGTTCTCCTTCAAAATGGCAAAGTAGCAAAAAGTATTTCCTGTTTTAGTATCATGATTTATATATGAACTGATATACTGTCATTGGATATGAACTAGCCTTGAGACAAGTGGATACTTGGTAAATCAGTACTTTTTTTTTTTAAATGTGTAATTCCGAACTGGTGTTTGAATTTTAAGAGTGACCCTTGGAACTGAATTTATAGTGACCCTATTTATGAGACTGTAGTTTAGCATAACAAATATGGCATCTTGGGTAGAGTGGAATAGACTTTTGCAATTGCATTGATTCCGTTGGTTAATTCAAAATTCTATCAAATTTCAATGCAGGGCATGAAATAGGTTGAACCTGCGGTTGATGCTGCTATATGCATAAAACCTGATCACTGCCTTCAGCATAATTGGAAAAGCCATCCTGCCCAAAATTCTTCAAAAGAAATTTCTTGAAATTCATGGGTTAGAAATGTTATTTGTTTGCTTACTAACTAGTGTTAAAAAATGGGGCTGCCTGGCTGCCTAGGTGGCCTTGGCAGGCCACCGTAGGGACCTAGCAGGCTATGTGCCTGTTTGCCTAAGACTTACCAGGCACCCGCCTGCACCTAGGTGCCTCAACATATTGTTAAAACTTGGTTGACATATAGGGTAAATGTGTTAAGAAGAGAGACCACATTAACTGTTAGGAGATTGATACCTATGAGACGAACTGCATTAAATGTGTGGAGATTGACCCCTTGGAGAGAGAGACTGTGTGTGCGTTAAATGTGAGACAAGAGATGGGGTATTATTAAGGAAGTGTGAGAGGACCGTGGAAAGAGACTACATTAGATGTGAGGAGAGAAGTAGAGAGATGGGATTTATTAAAGAAGATAAATGAGTGAGGACGATGAGTGCATAGATGTCAATCTCCTGCTTTAAAGGAGAGAGAGGCTTGCATTAAACGTGAGAGAGAGAGAGACACATGCATTAAGTGTCCGGAAAGAGAAAAAGGGGTATTATTAAAGAAGCTTGAGACGACATTGGTGAGAGACTGCATTAACTGAGGAGAGATGTAGTATAAATAAAGAGGAAAACAAGAGGTAGGCGAGGGTAAAGTTGTCAATCTCTCTGCCTATATGTGAGGAGAGATGACAATTCTTTTCCAAAAACCTAATACACTCATGCTCATTAAAGAAAATGATATATTTTCAAACGTCCCCCTTCTTTGGGCCTCCTAGGAAATTAGGTACCTGCCTAGGTAGCCAAATCTGAATTTTTCAACACTGATCAAACAATGAATTGTTTATAGTTTTCACTACTTGATTTCCTGCATGATTTCAATTCAATCATAAATTGTTCTGATTGGCTATCATTTGTTAAATTGTAGATACTATTTTGCTGGATGTTTTATCCGATCCCCCCTATGGAATTATGTAATGACCACTTTTTTATGGAGGGCTTGCATTGCAATTGATGTGTGGAGAGCGAAGAAACAACTAAGCAATTTGGTATTTAAAGGCATTTCCATGAATGACAGTGTTGTTTACGGGGCGGTCAAAGTTGCGTTGTGCGGGGATGGGATTCACCTGGCAAACAAAGCCAGCCAGCCCTACCAGTTTAGGAATACGAAGGCCTTTCCTTCGAAAGGGGGAAAGAAAGAGCTATGCTATTGACTGACCCTTTCCCTTTCGTAGTGTTATTTTGGAGTATAGAATGAATCATTAGTTGAGTGTCTTGGATGCTAGTTCTGCATGGTGTTAGGACAAAATTTTGAAAATGTTGGCTTGAGGTGGGTGGTTAGCAGCTTTAGATCTCACCGCTGCCACAAGTTTGAAACATCCCACCCCACTCTGGTTGATATTGGTTGTATCTTAATGGAGATCCAAATGGAACCTGTGGGCTTTGTATTCAGTTGATGGCTGGGGTTCATGTAGGACAGGGATATTATGCCGGACTTCATTTGATTTTTTACTACTCTTGGGCTTGTCCTCAGGCTTCCTCCTTTTTCTTTTGGGTACAAAATGTCGAGAAACCTTTTTGAATGTTAATGTACAATGCCTAAGTGTTGAATGTGTCTTTGAGTGGAACGAAACTGATGAAAAATATGCAGAGATGCAGTTTTAGCAGCATTTCTATATTTGTTGTTTAATTTGATGTAGTTAACAAAATCAATATCTTTATGAAGAACTCAGAAGAAGATAGCCTTGTTAGCCTATCATGCCAATGGTATATTTTTCCGTACTTCATGAGGCGTTAAGTTTAGTGGGTATCTTGTGGCCTATATGCTTTTTGTACTATGGATGGATAATCACTCAATTTTACAGATGAGCTCATAGCCACATGATGATCATATCATCCTGACTTTTGCCTCCTTGAGTAAAAAAGAACACCGGGTTATGGATGTATGCTTATTCTTGTTCTGCAAATTGTTTCTTAGATTTGCCTTTTCCTCTCTTGGTTCCATGCATAACCCCTAGTTTGCCTTGATTTTTTATTTTATAATCTTGCAGGCATTTCACTTGTATGTAAAATCTAGATGGCTCCTGCAAAAGTCCTGTGTAAATTATTTTTCCGCTCAATTGGAGGACAGAGTTGGGGGGGATCTTTTCTAACAAGAAAGTTGTAATCTATTTTTCGGAAATCAGTAGTGCATGTTGCATTGTGGTCTATTTGGCTGGTTACTCACAATATAGCTGTGAACTTCTCTTCTATGTAAACTTTAGATGACATCCTAACCTCCAGATTTACAGTGTTGTTTCTGAAGCATAATGCCTCCAATCTTTTGCTTTTGCCATTGTTGAATTGTGGTAATATATGAGTTACTACTGAATAGAAGGCAATTGATGATTAGTACAAGGAAGTCATACTTCCAAGTTATTCTTCTGGTGACCTTGGGATGTCATTGATAACTTACTTTTGATTTGTTTCTTTCTCTTTAGAAGTAGTGGACACATTATTTTATCTTTAAGAATCTGTTATTCACCTTTCTGTATGGTCGCTCCACATATAACATGCTCTGAATACGATGCAAAATCACCCCCCATAACTAGTTAGCTAATATGCATTGCAGGGCTGCAGCCTTCGGAATACTGAGTACATTGTTGGAGCTGTCATTTTTACAGGACATGAAACAAAGGTTAGATTTTTATGCTAGCAAATAATTTGAGTGTTTTGTTTCCAGTTTTTCACGACTTAAATGATTCAAGCTGGTCATTAGATAACAAATTCCAGTTTTGTCGCATAATTTTCACTGGCATTAAATTTTTGTCCAGGTTATGATGAATGCTATGAATGTTCCTTCCAAACGGAGTACCTTGGAGAGAAAGCTTGACAAACTTATACTGATGCTTTTTGGTGTACTTTTTGTTATGTGTTTCATTGGAGCTATTGGCAGGTATTCTCCTGTCCCTGTGGCTTCTTTCAAGAGAGCAACTGAGTTATTCTGTTTTTCTTCATATCTTACCCTTAGTTAGGGTGGTAAATTACTCAATTTGGAAAATGCAGAATTTTTTAATTTACGGAATGTGATTTTTCCTCAAGGCTGTTCTGTAGGAGAGGATAGCCTTTTGTGATTCTAGTTATGCTTTATCTGAGCTAAATTTATTTTTTTTTCTCTTTATTTTTTTTAAACATTTAACATGGCCTATTGATTTTCTCCCATCTTTCAGTGGAGTTTTTATCAACCGTAAGCACTACTACTTGGGTCTCAATGATCGTGTAGAGGATCAGTTTAATCCTAACAACAGATTTGTGGTAAAAATTACTCCTGTTAGCCTGTTATACTCTGTTGAACTGATTGTGCCATTAAATTTTATAATCTTGCCATTTGGTCTACAAAACTGAATGCCCTCTTCTATTTCTTGCACAGGTTGCTATTCTCACCATGTTCACTCTCATTACATTGTATTCCACCATTATTCCCATCTCACTTTACGTCTCAATTGAGGTTGTGGTTATATCTTTGACCAGTGTGATAGTCTCCTTTGCAGTTTTAACATAATTTGCCGTGCTGATTGATATTTTTATTAATATTCTTTTCCTTGATTCAGATGATTAAATTCATTCAGTCTACTCAGTTTATCAACAAGGATCTGAATATGTATCACAGGGAAAGCAATACCCCTGCATTGGCACGGACCTCCAACTTGAATGAAGAGCTTGGACAGGTGCTTTTGACTTTTGATGCTCTGCGTTTGCTATTTCAGCATCTAGGAATGAGAACTGGTTCTTGTAATTTAGACTAACTTCATTCATCAAAACATTGGCTACTTTGGGCTTTTCTGTTAATGTATGTTCTTTGGCATAATTCATCAAAAATTTGAGGGACCTCAATACAAAAGTTTTTTCACACATATGGCAGGTTGAGTATATATTTTCTGACAAGACAGGAACTCTAACGCGAAATCTGATGGAGTTCTTCAAGTGTTCCATTGCTGGAGAGGTTTATGGTCATGGAATTACTGAAATAGAAAGCGGAGGAGCACAAAGAAGTGGTTTGCGAATTGATGAGGTGTGGCTACATGATTGCTTATGAAGTAGAAAGTTATATTATTCTCTGTATACGTGTCATTTAATTATTTCATTTTACCTAGTGTTTTTCAGACAAAAAAATCAAGTACTGCAGTGCATGAAAAGGGTTTCAATTTTGATGATGCAAGGCTTATGCGTGGTGCGTGGAGAAATGAGCACGATCCTGATGCTTGCAAGGTTTGTGTTTGAGGCAAGTGGAACATTGTATGTCTTTAAAACATTATTCTCTTGTTCTATGTTCTGGCTATTCTCTCTCTCTCTCTCTCTCTCTCTCTCTCTCTCTCTTTTGCATAAGTGAAAATTAGTAATAATGTACAAATGATTGCAACGAAATGAAATCCAAGAGGAGCGATTGATTGTTTGCATGAATGCTTGAGTATCACATTGAATGAATTCTATCCAACCAGGGGAAGCTTGCCGGAAGGCCTAATTTAACATGAATTTCATCTTGAACCATCATTTTTGCCTCTGCTTTGGCCCGCATTTCAGTTTGGCCGAGGAAGAAAGAAAATTATTTGGCATTTATGGAGGACTTCTGCAATGGAATTATACGAAATTATTGAAAATATAAAAAATAAGTACATAGAATAATTTCCTACTTATACAGACGTTCCTTGGCACCCATTTGTTGGTTATCGTGGAGGGAACAAAATAGGAGGAACTTTTGGAAATCCAATAACAACCATTCCAAGATCAAGGAGGGTATAAACGCTCAAATGTATAATGGGCAAGCATCAAATAGGAATTCTGGAGTGCTTCATAATTTCTCAATCATTCGCCCTCATTACTCTATACTTACAAAGCAAGAATCAATCAAGAGACTGGAAACTTCCCCATAGGATACGATCAGATCTAGTTTTGATGGTAGTTTGGTAGGAAGCCAGGTCCCAGCAGTGTTGGGGAGTGTTTCAAGGCCAAAATAGTACAATATAGGGGTTTAAATGGGTCGGTCGTGTCTAGGTAGGCCTGACCAAGACCTGACGCTATAAAGTAATTGTATGGACTTGGATCCTGTTGGGTCCATGTAGATTAGACCTAGACTCATCCCACCGGGTCAGTTGGGTTGGGTATGTGTCAAAATAAAAATAAGTAAATGAAATTATATAAAATAGGGAGAGTTTGAGGTCATCCCGCTAGCCGACAGCTACAGTAAACACCCAATGGTTCGGATTGAATCTTGACCGATCCAACGGTCACGATTGTAGTTCGTATTTGAATTTTAATGCTTTTCTACAAATCTGTATATTCTTAAAAAGTAGGCGAATGTAATAAAAATATCAAAAAAATAATACCCAAATATTAAATGGACCAAATATCTATGAAACTTTTAGGAGTAGTTTGGTCAATTTATTTTTTGAGAATAATTTATTTAATATTTTTATTAGGTGTGCATTGATGAGAAGAGTTGATGTCCCAAATTTCATATGATTTGGATTAGTATAAAAAAGATTTAAAATTCAAATACGAAATACAATCGTGACCGTTAGATTGGCCTAGATTTAATCTGGGCCGTTGGGCTTATATTATTCCATCAGCCCATGGGCTGACATGATGTTTTCCCTATAAAATGTCATATTTTTTTGTGATATAAAGTGTATGAAAACTACCTGTTCGGGTTGGGCCCAATCCAAGCTTGACTAGACCTAGTTAAATCCAGGATGTGCTTGTTCAAATATCTGGACTTGGACCCGACCCTCTAGGTCTGATTTGACTCAAGCTGGACCTTGGTTGGCGGTTGACCCACTCCGATTGGCAACCCTCTCGAAACACGAGTTAGTTTTTCAGGACCAGCACGATCAACTGATTCCAGTGAAGATGCTCTTGCATTTCTCTTAGGAATCTGTCTTTTGACCCAAGACATCAATACAAATATAAGGTGATCCTTCAAATGTTAGTAAATGAGCAAAGGAATGAATGCCCATCCCTTATGATTGGCTCACCATTTTGACCAAATTTTTTACCAATATAGGCATTCAATAAGCTTTGCACTTATATGGAGATAAGTGAATAGTTTAGTTGATTCAATAGCTTAAGATGCAATGAAGTGAATCAGCTTAGCTGATTTAATAGCTTAAGATGTAATACATCACCAGGAATTGTGTATATTGCATTGCTTTTGATGGGCTTTTCTGTTAGTTTTTATTTGTTTGAGTTGATGTTGACATATGCCACGATTTTGTTTACGACATTCCTTTTACATCATCAAATTAATAAAATCAAAATTTCAAAAAAAAAAAAAAAAACTTTTTAAGCATTTTAAAATTTGGCATCAATTATACTTTGAAAATATTTTTTTTTCTTCTTGCAAAAAGTATCTAAAATTGCATCAGGAATTGATTATTTTTAGCTGTTTCAAATGGCATAGCCAAGATAGATGCGTGTGGGAAGGGGAGAAGAGGGAGAGAAGATGGAAATGTTTAAGAAAGGTCTTCATCTCTAAAATATCAGTCAACCTCCTTGGGGATGGTCCTTCCCTTCTGGACCATCTGATAACATTCATGGACTGCCCCTTCCACAATGGGTGGGCCTATGAAGGACTCTAGGGACATTTCAAGACCCATGAAAAACCACTTAGCATCATATTGTATCACCATTGTTTGTTGGGTCGTCAAAGCCATAGAGGACGGTCCCCGAGTGGTCTTTAATCTTTAATTTAGTGTTGTGTGCTTCGCTTTAGAGCCTTCTTCAGTTTGGTAGGGAAAGCAAAGCAACTCGGTGCCTTGGTTGATTTGGAACAAGATTTTGGATTTTTTAAAAAAACTTAATATAAATAAATATTACAAATATATTAAAATACTAAAAAATGTCAAAATAAAAAATTCAAAAAAATAAAGAAAATAATTTTAAAACAGACAATTATGTGCTTCAGCTGACGAGGCCAAGCCAGGCCAAAGCGAGCCAAAGCAGGTTGAAGCGGATGCATCGGGGCTTTGTTGCACTTCGGTCTAAGCCAAAAATCCAGAGACTTTGGCCTCTTTGGCTGAAGCGAAGCGAATATGATAGCATTGCTTTAATCACACCCCTCATACCCTAAGGGCACTAGTTTTCTCTAGGAGCTATTGTCAAAGTTTAGCTTTAGGAAACCCTCTGGCAGGAAAGTGGCTGAGGTTGTGGTGGTAGCATGCCCCATACCTTAGTCACAAATCGTGCTCTCCAATTCCACTGACTGCTTTGAAACCTAACCATTTAAAAAACGGGTAGGGGCTTGTATTCCCCACTGAATTACCCACAAATAAGAGCCCTCTGGCATCTTCCACTAGAAATGGATTTTATCACCTTGGATTACAAGCTACATAAGCCATTTTCTTGTGATTTCTTGGATCGAGTACTTGAAGAATTCATTCGGAATCAAAACCTAAGAAATGACCATATCTCGGTCTCTATTGGATTGCAAGCTACATAAGCCATTTGCTTGTGATTTCTTGGATCGAGTACTTGAAGAATTCATTTGGAATCAAAACCTAAGAAATGATCATATCTCGGTCTCTATTGGATTACAAGCTACATAAGCCATTTGCTTGTGATTTCTTGGATTGAGTACTTAAAGAATTCATTCGGAATCAAAACCTAAGAAATGATCATATCTCGGTCTCTCATTGTTTGTTCTCTAGAGTCTTCAAAGATTCTTTTATTTCTTCAATTCAAATGCCCTAAAAGATTGCAATTCAACACAGTAACTATAATGTTATATATCATCATCACCATCCGACCCTTTTCCCAACTATTTAGGGTTGGGTCCATGAATCATGTTCTGCCATTTTGCATTATCAAAGGCCATACCCTCAGTTAGACCATAAGTCACTATTTCTTTTCTCACTACTTTCATCCATGTTCTTTGGAGCCTTCTTTTTTCTCTTTTAGAGCCTTCCACTTGAACCAAATCACCCCTCCTAATTGGTATTGTTCTAGGTTGCAGATGCACATGACCAAATTGTCTAAGTCTACTTTCCTTCACTTTATCACCTATTGGATTACCCTTAAGATCCCTCAAATTTATTCAATCCGATTTCTATCTTTTTTTGTCTTACCACTCATCTGTGATCTGTCTCAACATCCTTATCTTAGCTACACTCATATGTTGTTTCTTGACCACCCAACTTTCTATCCTATTAAGCATGGATGGTCTTACAACCGTCGTATAGACCTTCCCCTCGAGTTTAATCGATGGACAAAAGCACATCTCCACCTTATCCACCCAACTCTAATTCTATGAGCAATATCTTCCTTGTCTCTCCTTTCTCATGGGGAGATTGAGTAACTCAATATCTCCGTATATAGGAAAAGTTTTAAAAATGCCTATAGGCAACAGTGTTTCACCCTACCACAGACCTAGCATGTCTGTGGCAGTTTATTAAATGGAGCCGTAACGGACAATGCTATGTCCATGGTGGTTCTGCGTGTTTTTTTTTATCACCTCGAACATGCTAGGTCTGTGGTGGTCTTTAATCCTCGCCGTCCGAAAAAATCAGATGGTGCCGAGTCTATAGGCAAAAGCACTATTCATTTTCACCCATACGCGTTGCATAGTGGCATATATATATATATATATATATATATATATATATATATATATATATATATATATATATATATATATGGGTTTTGTTAGGGTGTTCACACAATAGAGTATTTCATGATTGTACTCGGCAAATTTTGGACACTTATATACCCTTGTTTTATAATATAAGATCTTTTTAGTAAGGGTATTTTTGGTCATTAGGAGGGATGTGACATCTTACACATGGTGTGTGACATCACCCACCTAGGGCATTAAATGTCAATAGTGTGCTCCATGTGGGTGATGTCTAGTGATTCAAAAAGCGGACCGCTCAGCCGTCTAGGTGGTTCGAAAGACCTGGTCGCATCGCCCAAGTCTAAGCGGCCAAACTGGGCGGTCTATCCCTGGGCCGCCTAGGCGGCCGCCAGGGCCTGCGTCTCGCCCAGGGGAAGAAAGAAAAAATAGTGAGGGCATTTTATGTAATTTTTTTTTTAAGGCCCAAAAATTAGGGTTTTAGGTTCATTTGAAACCTAAACCTTGTTTGAGCCAAATTTAGAGAGAGAAAACTACCATAAAACTAGATTGTGGTAAATTTTTTATGATCAAAGGGTTACTCAAAGTTAACCAAAATTGATCAAAACATCACCCATTGGTATTATATTTACTTTTTGATGTTTTGCAAAGTTATTAGGGGGTGGTTTAGAAGATTTTTAGTATTTAGAAACATCTTTGAGGTGGAAGTTTGAAGATTGAGCAATCAAACTCAAAGTAAGTGATTTTTTATATTGCTTTAGTAATTTGCATTATTTTTGAGATGTCTTCTTTGGGATCTCATAGGAGTGGTGATCCCGGTTGGAAATATGGCTATAACCCAGATCCTAATGGTAAAAATTATGTAAGATGCAATTTTTGTGAAAAGGATACAAAAGGAGGCATAAACCGGTTCAAGAAACATCTTGCCGGTATCAGGGGGGATGTTGCCCCATGTAAAAAGACTCCTGATGCTGTTAAAGAAGAAATAAAGAATTTTATGAACCTGGTGAAAATGAAAAAAGATGAGAGATTTGCCTCTATAGCAGAGATTAGGTCTTGGGTTCAAGTCAATTTTGATGATGATGATAGTGATTAGGAAAGGATTGGGGAGGGATGTCAATAGGTTCAGCAATCCATTATTAAGGGAAAGGGGAAGAGAGTTGTAATTGCTTCTGGTTCTGGGACTAAGAAGCCTCGGGTATAGTGTCTTACCTCGGCCTGACCCTGAGATTGCAGGAGAGAAAACAAAAAAGCAAACCACCATTGAAAATAGAATCAAGAAGGAAGAGAGAGATAGAGCTGCATATCATTCGGCTAGGCGGGCATTCCTTTCAATACCGCTCGCTTGAACAACTTTTATGTTGCAGCAGAGTCAATTGGCCAATTTGGCCTTGAGATGAAACCCCCAACCCCATATGAGCTTTCAGAGCCTTTTTTTAAAAAGGCAGTGAATGCCACGAAGGAAGCTGTAGAACTTAAGAAAGATGCATGGGCTTAGTATGGGGTTTCTCTTATTACTGATGCTTGGAGTGATAGGAAGAGAGAAGTCAAATGAATTTTCTTGTGAATTGTCCAGTATCTATTGATGTCTATGATTATATCCATGATGCCCATTACATATTTCAAGTGATAGAGAAGGGAATCAAGGAGGTTGGGGAGTATCTTGTTGTACAGGTTGTCACAGACAATATTGCTCCCAATGTTGCTGCATCTAATTTGTTGTGCATAGCTTATCTTAGAATCTTTTGGACACCATGTGCAGCACATTATATAGACCTCATGCTTGAGGCTCTTGGCGGTTTAACCGAGATATCAGGTGCAGTGAAGAATGCCAAGTATGTTACGAATTTCATTTATAGCCACCATATCACCCTCAACATGATGCGTACCTTTACAAAGAAGAAAGTGATTGTGAGGCCTGGGGTCATGAGATTTGCGATGCCTAGATAGCATACATTCGAGGAGAGTGTAGTTGAGGCATTTACCTCGGATGAGTGGAGAGCATGCAAGTGGTCTAAGGCTCTGGTTGGGAAGAAGGTGAGAGCATGCAAATGGTCTAACTGCAAAATCCTTATTTGAATTCAACTGGGCCCGCCTAGGTTCTGGGCGCCCGCCTAGGCGCTAGGCAGCCTAGACCCCCCAATCCTCCTAGGACCCACCTTGCGCTTTTTGAAATACTGGTGATGTCACGCTCCATATGGATGATGTCACACCCTTCCTAATGACCATAAAACCCTTACTAAAAAATTTTTTCATGTACAATACAAGGATATATAAGTGCCCAAAATTTGTTTACAATTATAAAATGCTCTATAGTGTGGGCACCCTACTATAACCCTATATGTATATGATCAATGTTCCAAAAAACACTTGACAGTTGCCACCTAGGCGTCATTTTTAGGGTAAAATGGATGGCCTATATTAATCGGTCTAATTAAACATTTTTTAGAGTGTATTTTCAAGTTTTGCCTTTTTGTGATTTCTATTGGATCGAAAAGAGTGTATATTTAAGAATTGGGGTCAAGCAAATGGCCCTAACATAGCTTTTGAAGATTGTTTCATTATATTAACAACATAGCTTTTGAAGATTCTTTCATTATATTACTGTAGAATTGTTTTATGAAACCACTTCCTTTTATGGGGTAAGACAACCATTGCTTCCTTCCTTTTTGAAGGAAAGGGCCCTCTTGCTAGCTAGACAAAACCTCAGTCTTTGTTACAAGTAAATCAAATTTGTTTATAATATAGTATATAGCAATCATTTATGAAAATGAGTGAACTCATTATTCATTGCATCAACTATTATTTTGTAATTCAATCTTACCAAATGCATGATGTAGTGGGAGGCACTAGGGGAATTTGATGCGATATGCGCCTCATTGCAGGCACATCACTTCCTGTTCAGACAATAACTATGAAAAATTCCAAAAAAATATGATATTTATAAGTTTATAATGATTAATACAAATATGTGATTTAATTGATAGTAGATGCATTAAATTATTATTTATCTCTAATATACATGCTAAGTTGTTGTTGAGTACTGAAGACATTTCCTATCTCTATTCTCTAGAATCAACATGTAAAATAAAACCACTCAATCCATTCATCAAATTTACTAAAAAACAATAGGGCATGTCAATCTACCAGGCAATTAAATTAGAAAGCAAGCATCTATTATTAATTGCCTGTCAAAAGTGTTGTTCAATATCGCCCCACCAAAGATATTTGACCACCTTTATCCTGTCAAAAGTGTTGTCCACTATCGCCCCACCAAAGATTCAGTTTTTTAGTTGGATTGCTTGCTCTCAAAGAGCCCTCGCAGTTGACCAATTACAAAAAAGAGGCCTCTCTACACCCAACAGATGTGCTCTATGTCTCTGTGTGGAGGAATCTAACCCCCACCTTTTCATCCTCTGTGACTTTTCCCATAAACTTTGGTCCCATGTGCTTCAACTTTTTGGTATCCAATGGATCACCCCACCCACGGTCCGTGCTTTGATCAGTCACAACTTTGATTCTTAGTGGCCCTTGGCTGGAAAATCATTATGTAAGGCTACTGTGGCTGCCACCATATGGACTTTATGGTTGGAAAGGAATAACAGAATTTTCAAAGGTGCTCAGCGACTACCGCTAGCTCTCTTCCACAAGATTGTCTCGCTGACCACCTTTTGGGCTTCAAATCACAAGACTTTTTCTGGCCTTTCTAGGAACACCCTTCTCTCTCAATGGAAAAATGTTCTTAACCACGGGCCTTCCAAACCCTTAAGAGCTAACAATTGGCAACCACCACCAGATGGCAGCGTCAAGCTTAACTTCGATAGCTGCTCTCTAGGTAATCCTAGCCCTTCCGGCGCAGGGGGTGTTTTCAGAGATTGCCAGCGAAACGTCCTCTTCACCTTTTCGGTGCATCTCGGGATCTGTGATTTCGAATATGCAGAAGCTATGGCTCTACTATTGGGTTTGAGAAACCTCAATGCATCCTGGGGCACAACACTGATTGTGGAAGGAGATTCCTTGAACACCATATCTTGGGCAAGAGGCTTGTCCCCTCCACCTTGGTAGCTGTCCTCCATCTTTGATGAAATTTCCCATATCTGCAGGGGTACGAGCGTCTCATGGCAGCATACTTGGAAGACATCCAACAATCTCTCAGATCTACTAGCGAAGGAGGGAGCTAGCTCACATATGGATATCCACGCCAGGTCCAACTCCTTTTTTGTTCAGAACCACAGCCGTACTACATAGCCCGACTTCATACAAGCAAGCCACAACTCAGTTTTTATGTTTGTAAATCTTGTAACTTGGGTGAATCTTATAAGCCTATACCGAGAATGGACGACTAATGTATTTTTTACTGTTAGTCACCCTGTGAGGGTGCTTTCAGTTCTAGATCCTGTTAACTTTTACTCTCTTAAGTAATATAATGTTAACAGTCATCAAAAAAAAGAAATTAGAAAGCAGCAAGTGTTGCGTATAGCCAAATACTAAGTAATTGATTAGTACAATCAAAGTGGAAAAAGTCAAAACCAAAACATAATGATAAAAAAAAATTAAAAGATAACTAGACCCAGTCCATAGTTAATAAATGCAGCTGCGTAACACACCATGTGGCAGCTTAGATGTGGCAGCAATTCGCCAGTATCATGCACTAAAATTTCTGCCACTGTGCACACAAAATAAACTCCTGTTGCTGTGAAATGTACAAGTTTTTCTGGGAAAATTAAAATAAAAGAACTTTGGTTTTGATATTCTTTATTCAATCCCCTTAGAACCACAAAAAATCAATTCTAGGGGTTTTGGGGGTTATAGCCATCCAAACCATCCCCTTCCCTTCTTGGAGGAATGAAATTTACCCCTCCTCGTGGGCTGTATTACTGCCTACAACAGGTCTAAATTATGCTACCTCATAGGCTCGCCTCAATGCGGCCACTTATGTGGCCGATGTATAGCCTAGGGAGCATCATGTATGCCTCCCTTGGCTGGCCGAAGATGTGCAGCTATGGGCTTTGCTTCTGCTTCCTCAATGTGGCTGGATAATGCGGTATGTTCTAACTTGCTTTGTTCGAGCAAAAATGTTATAGAAACCTACTAGACGACAACGTGAATGACAAAGACTCAGTTTTAATTTGGTTTAATGTAATGCATACAGATATATCTAGAAATGAAAAAGATTTACGTTGGAAAATAGAGAAAATTAAAATACTTGAAAATAAATTAAAAAAGATACAAATGTAAGAAGGTCCCTTCAGTCGTTCTTGTACCTATCATGGTCCTCGATTATTCCCAAGTGCTATTCAAGTTTTAATTCTTACAGCTTCAGTGATTAACTAACTATCAAAATCAATCATAATCATAGTTGTTTTCAAAATTAAAATGTTTATGAATCTTAGTTCATGGTTGCTCAAGATATATTTGGGATTGGGGAACATGATAGATACCGCAACCTACAATACATATGATATAGAATGGCAGAAAGAGATGGACAATATTACGGACTTGCAAAATGGATTTGTTTGTCACTCGGAAAGTGGTTTTTCTTGGCCTGGCTTCACCTTAATTATTTTTGGAACAAAATATCACAGTCAAGTTTCCTTTTAGTAAAATTTGTCTTGGCACGAGTGGGTATAGCATCTCTTCTGCATGTCCATGGAGTTTCGAAAATGCAAACATCTTTGACAAGAGATAGATATGGAGTTGGGACCTTGTCGAATGAAATCCTTCATATATGTCATAAATCCGTTGATGAAAGGGTGTTGTGTAGAGCTTGCATACCATCCTAATATGATGGATATTAGCACAATTGAAATTCTCATTTGTGTATTGATAAGACCATTGACTATTTCTAGAAGCTCGATTTAATTACTGTTCACCACTAATTATTTTTTAAAATAAATAGATAAAAATATATAAAAATGAGTGAGTGATAAGTGGGATTTCATTGGATGAGTCTTAAATGAGACGTGACCCAAATCAACAAAACAATCTATGCAGCCTGATCGCATAATAGTCTTCTACCTTTCGGTTTCTAAATAGATCTAAATGTTTGAATAAGCCTTATTACTAGTCATGATAGAATATACATGTCATTCAAGAGTTAAGTGATCTGATTGGTCACCATTACGTCAAGAGAGCCCATTCTCGGAAGGAATCACCTATTGTGAAAGTATAAACCATTTTTCATACCATAATGTGGAAAACAATTATCATGTGGATCAGTCATTGATGAGCATACCGAGACAAGGGATGTCTTTGGAAGCAGATATGAGAAAAAATATATCCTACCGTTTAATTTAGGGCTTGCTTTCCAGCCCTAGTACAAGACTTCCGTCCAAGGGCATTTAAATCTTACACATGTTCTTGGGATGAGGCGGAGGGGGTTGAAATATAGCTATATTCTAGGATGAAGGAAAACAAGAAAAGGACTTGGCTTGCACAGTGAGATTGAGAGAATTCAATGTCCTTTGTGAAGCAATAGTGTGCAACATTTTTATTTGTTTCCGTATTGAAACCATAGGAAGTCAACAATTCAACATTAACTAAATGTATTGTCTCTTGGCATAATATGGGTGCATATATGCCATCTATCACTTTGTTTCATAGATGTGGGGATTACTATTGAAGACAAATGCACATCTATCAGTTTGCTTCATAGATGTGGGGATTACTATCTATCAGTTTGTTCATAGATGTGGGGATTACTATCTATCAGTTTGTTTCATAGATGTAGGGATTACTATTGAAGACAAATGCAGGTTAGTTCCATATGCTTTACTTGGTTTCATTTGTAGACCTACCTCAGGCTCTCATCCTCTTTGGGAGTAAATGCTTGAGATTTTTTTTTGTTGGTATAAAGGTTTTGTGGAGGGTAGAGTATTACTTTTTATTCATTTATTTGCTTAAGGATAGTTGGTAAGTCATTGAACATGAAAGTGTCTTGGCTATATATTTTGAACTATATGTTGAGTGAAAAGCATTTGTTGTTTGTTATTCTGTAACTACCAAGTTTTGTGGTTGCTAACTTGATGAGTGACGAGTTCTTGTGACTTTGATCTTCTAAAAGGACGACATCTTTTTTAATGTCTACTAGTAAAAATATGCCATATTGATGGAAATTAAATAGAACTCTTCATTATATGGTATGTAAACATTATCCTTCGATATTAAAAATTACTTTTATGTGTTTGATAAATTAGTTTATTTGCCATGTCATTTTTTTTCTAATATTCTCTTGTACCTTATGCCTTATTCCTCCAGTAGTACTCTCACCATTTGTTTACTTCTTCTTCTTGGATTAGGACATCTTTAGGTACAACTCATGTCTGTTTTCATATCTGATTATTTGTTCTGAATATAAAATTTTTGGTGTTAAGCAGGAGTTCTTTAGGTGTCTTGCTATATGCCACACGGTTCTTCCTGAAGGTGACGAATCTCCGGAGAAGATAACTTATCAAGCTGCATCACCAGATGAAGCTGCCCTGGTTGTTGCTGCCAAGAATTTTGGATTCTTTTTTTACCGGTATAATCTTCCTCCCTTATATTTGGGTACTATCTTTCTGAGGGATGTCTAATTTTACAGTTTAACAATCTCCTTAATTATTATTATTTTCTTTTCCTGAGTGGCATGAGTCTGGAATTTCTGTCTCTAAGATTGATGTTAATTACTTCTACACTCAGCACCTACAAAAAAAATGGAGAGATTCTCTTACCCGTTTGCCATACAGATGTTACATTTTCAGTGGTGCAGTAAAATGAAACTCCATAATAGTTGCAGATGCATTTATCTTGGATTTGTGATGCTCTCTATCTCATTTCTCATTTATCCTACATTGTTTCTAGCATCCCTTGGTCCTGTATTTCTCAATTTGTGTAACCAAAAATTCTAGTACATTGTATACTTTAGCCAACCAATGAGTATTTGAAGGAATTAATTGTCAGCAGTGTTTAGGGCTAACACTTGGATACCTATGGTGATGGATTATGGATTGAAAAATATTGGCTAAACCATGATAATGACCTATTCATTTTTATTTTTAAACCGTTAACCTTGTATTAAGAGTAAGAGTAAGAGTATAAGTAGTACAAAATATACCTGTGCCCAGGGCATAAAAAGCCACCGAGAAGAGTGGTGAAACAAAAGGCTACAAGCATATGTACAAAGTACAAAAGATGCGCAAAACGGTCACAAAAACCGGGAAATGAAGCTCATATATGAGACAGATTGGGGAAACTCCACAGAAGCTCCTTGCTTAGATTGACAAATACAATAAATAAAAATAAGGGAAGCATAGTGGCGGGTTGGGTCACTTGTGGATCTTGGCCCGGCCCGGCCCAGCCTGATCCTTGGGTTGGGGCAGCCTGGGCCCTGCCCTTGGGCCTTATTTTGTGGCAGAGGCCCTAGTTTTTCTGAGGCAGGCCAGCCAGGTTGGGCCGTGTGCCATTTCCATCCTTATAATTTGGTCTTCTTGACCAGCTTTTGTGGTTGTTTCGACTTCACATGGATTTATATATTCTTTTTCCATAAATTACAACTAGTTCGTGAATCGGCAGAGTTTTGTGACTCGAGCAAGACTCTGTCCACTGTCTCTCAGTTAGTAAATCATCCAATTTTTCATTTTCTGTTCGGTTTTGTAGATTGGGTCGACTCCAAACCTGACTCAGCTGTGTTGCAAATATTGCTTTTAGCATGTTATCTAAGAACTCAATATCCATGTTCTTTGAATTTGAGTAGGATTTAAATGCACTCTTTTCTATTACCTGTATTCAATTGTGAAGTTTTATGTTTTCTTTTCCTGTTCTCTGATATTCCTGTGGTTTATATTTTTCCCAGACGTACCCCAACTATGATTATGGTCCGTGAGTCACATGTTGAAAAGATTGGTAAAATCCAAGATGTTTCTTATGAGATTCTCAATGTTTTAGAGTTTAACAGGTATGCATCTATCATGCAACATTGAAAATATATTCTTGTATCATTTGTTGTGCTGATAATGTTGAATTGCATTTGTTATTAGTACGAGGAAGCGTCAATCAGTCATTTGTCGCTACCCAAATGGAAGGCTTGTGTTGTATTGCAAGGTATTCCTCTTTTCTTATATGTGGTCCATCTGCAAATTTTGGGATGCCAAGCTAGATGACCTGCAGGATCATGTGTACTTTTCAGGGAGCTGACACCGTCATATATGAGAGATTAGCTTATGGTAATGATACCATAAAGAATGTGTCAAGGGGGCATTTAGAACAGTTTGGCTCTGCTGGTTTGCGTACGCTCTGCCTTGCATATAGGGATTTGAACAGTGAGCTATATGAAAGTTGGAATGAGAAATTTATCCAGGCCAAATCTACTCTACGGGATCGGGAAAAGAAGATGGATGAGGTACAGACCCTTCAAAACCTGCATGTTTTCTGTTAGCTTGTCTATTTTCTGTGATTCACTTTTAATGGGATGCCACTGTCTTTGCAAAACCCCCAAAATCAATCTTAAGTGTTATAGACATTCATTATACTTGAATCCTTTGAGTTTGGACAACAGATTATGCCATAAGTTATACTGGGTACCTATCTTGTATACTGCAAGGAACAAATTGCCATTGGAACTTTGAAAAGATGAAGACATGGAGGAAATGATTTTGAATTGAACAACGGATATTGTTATTTTGACAGCTCTTCTCTTCTCACAATGTTCTTTTCCTTTAGTCAACTTATTTGCTTCGAATCAATTGACCAGAGGGGCAATTAGATTGTAACCCATCCACACCATGCATTTGTTGGAATGAATGGAACATTCTCACTAACATCTATTAAAAAATGAAGCCATTAAAATTTCACCAGCACTTCCTTGCTGAATAGTGGATATGAAATGTTGTGATCTGCTTTTTTTATGATGGATAAGATTGCAGCTTTATTTCAGAGCCTTGCTTTCAGTTTCCAGTTGCCTTACTGAAACTATATAATAATAAACATAAGATTTAAAAGTATGTGAAGTGTCTGACTAGTCTTTGTCAAGGCCTTTTACTCCGCCACTAACTGTTGTACGCCTTTGTTTTTTAGTTTTGATTTCTTTAGTGATTGATTATTTATTCCTAAAAACACAGTTCCATCCCTATCTGTAGATTTTGCACAATATTATGCAGCCCTTTTAGGTAAGATAAAGCTGTATTTTGTTTACCTAATGTTCTATAGGAAGTACCATCCAATGAGAATTTAATTTACATTGCTGAAGTGCGGCCTGGTGATAGTTGCTATAAATATTCCGATTCGTTCGTTTGCTCGTCCAAGGTAAGTTAGCCGGATGCTTCTCAACAAGCAAAGTTGCCATCTGGAAAACCTCTTGGACATCAACATTCCTTGGAAAATTGTTGGACATTATCCACCCCAAATAGTTGGGAAAATGATCTGATGAGGAAAAAATTATTGGACATGATTGGGATGCAGTAAGTATGGCTAGTCGTTTCCATCTGGCATTTATGATGTGCCCCATGATCTCTCTAAGGGAAAAGGTCTCCCAATCACTGATGTCTACTTTCCAAAATGATGCATTAAAACATTTTAAAAAATAAAGAAGAACCATGAACTTAGAAATAAATTAAATTTGTTAGAATGCTTGATGATGTTATTATTATTCATAGCTTTCTATTTCCATCTTTAGATTCTTTAGTCCTCTCCTTTTTCCCTCTCTTCCATGTTTATGTCTCTTGTTGTCTACACGTTGTGTAGCTTGTATTGTGCTTGTTAACTGAAACACAATCAATATGTGTGTATGCACGTGTGCATGTGTTTGCTTGGTTGTGTGCACTCTCGTGTGTATAGCATGATCCCATGGGTGTAGATTGTACACTTCAGTTGGCGAAAGTCCCACCTAGGAGGAGTTTTTTCATCATAGTTACCTGGATATCCTACTTTGGTAGGATCTCAATTTTGTCACTCCTAGAACAGATCTCTCAGTGATCTTGATTTTTAAATTTTGGGATCTTGATCCTCAGTGATAGGGATCTTGATTCCTGCTGTTAGGGATATCGATCCCAATGCTAAAGACCAAGACAACAACCAAATTGATGATTTTCTTTGTGTATAGCCAGTTAGCAGCACAATTATACTTCGAATATAGTTGCATTGCTTGCCTGCTATACTTCTAAAGTAAGGATCTCGATCCAACTTTAAATAGTGCACATAATCCTAGATTATCACTTAGTTTAAGGTTGGTAGCAAGATCCCCAAAAAAATTGGGATCAAGATCCCAAAAGGTTGGAATCTCGACACCTAATATTTGGGGATCTCGATCCCTAACATGTGCATTGTATGGACAGCTTTCCCAACCATAGGGATCTTTTAGCATTTCAAGTTCCCTCTCTCCCGATCCCGATCTTGGTACTGTTCCCTCTCCCGATTGCGGCAACTATGTTTATCATTTTAAAATTTGCAATATACCTTTGTTTCACCAGATGAATAATTTCAAAAAAAAATGATTATTAGGTCTAAAAACCTATATTTGTCCATCATTTGCATTGTTTTTATGTTTTCATTGTAAATCGATGTTCTATAACCTCTTTTTCTGATAACTGTGGTCTCATTTTCATTTTTGGGTAACCAGGCTGCTAAAAGAAGATGTGATGAGCTTATATAGTAAACTCCTATCTTCCTTGCCACATGCTTTGATGACATTAACAGTCAAAACCAACAAACAAATGGCATCAATATGTTGCATTGTTCCAGAAAAATTCTATAATCCTAGATTGCCAATTGTAGCTCGGGGCAGGACACTAAGAAGCGAAATGGTCCAATGAAACTAGGAAAATTCCATAGTTTTGAACGTTTGACTAGCTACTACAATTTCTCATTACTTACTGAACTACATCCCTTTTTTTGATGCGGGAAAGAACATGTACGTACCTTCTTTCTCTCTGTGTATGTGCCACTGCTGTCCATTGGGAGCAGATTTGAGAAGTGAGATGGAAGCATTGGGCAACCAGTTTATCCAATTTTTCCCTTTATGGAAAGACACCGTGAGAAAGTTCCTTTTTTATTACTGATGAGAGATCACGGGTGAGAGAAGGTATGCAGGACAAGGGAGCCAACCCTCCATAGCTAATCATCTCGACTTTGAGGTAGGGAAGCCTCTATCCATAGCCAATCATCTCGCCTTTGAAAGAGTCTAGTCCGGGATTATTTGTGGATAGACAAAGAGGAAAAGAAGGGTAAGAGTCAAAGAAGGTAATAAGTGGAGTTCATTGACATGTTGGGGACCCTGTTGCAATAAGAATTTGGGACTTAATTTTCTGCTGGTCCTATATTTATATGGGATACTTTCCTCTTCAAGAAAATATTGATCCTACGGAGATTGAAAGTTGATTTAGAAGTACGTTCAGAGCTAGTTTTGACAATACGAGAACTTGTCACCACTTGTTGTTTTTGAAGCCTTGAAGCCTTTTGAAATAATGTGTTTATATGCATTTGTGTGTGTGTGTGATGTGTGGGCACTCTTTGTATAGTGGTTGGAAGGTTTTTTAGATGTTCGGAGCTTAGTTTTGACCAAGGTTTGAAAATTCGGCAATCTGGATGGGGTATCGTCTAAGCCGGTCTTGTTCTCGTCATATATCGGGTACCAGCCGGGTCTCTCCCTAAACCGGCCAGATCTTTGATAGAAACCGTCCGATTTTGTCTGACCAAAACCAACAGGTTCTGTTTCGATCGGGTTTGAATGAAAAAAGTGCATTTTTTGAAAAAAAAAATTCAGGGCACTTTTGAAAAAAAGAAATTAAAACAAGGGGCAGCCGTCGACAATGTATTTTTAATCTCAAAATGTTACCTTAACTTGAGCCCCATCAACTAGTCATACATTTCACACATTAATGAGTGTGCATTGCTTGCACCATCCAACCAACATGCCATATGTGAGCCATTTTAAATACTCATTTGCTACATACAACCTTCAATGTGGGACAATTAAGTTCCACCTCATTAAAGACACAACTTTATAAGCACGAATACTGCTTCACTCTAATCTTCCATGGTGTAAGAGTTTTCTTCGCTGTTATTCTCTCTTTCTCTGCTAACAACCTCTCTCTCATCTCTCCCTCTCTCTCTCTCTCTCTCTCCCCCCCCCCCCCCCCCCACCAACTTCGTGTCTCTCGCCCTTTCTACCTCTCTCTACTAACACCACTACATTTTTTCCATGTAGCTTATTTCAAAACTCAAAACTCCTAAGTTAATACAAAAAAAAAAGAAGATTAAAAAGATTCATTTTATTGTCATGTTGCATTTTAAACTTTATTTTGACTATAAAATGAATTTAATAGACAGTAAACACTCGACATGAGAGGTTCTCGGTATTTACATATTTTTGACATAATAATGAGAAACCATAATGCAATTGCCACTATTTCTTTTAGAAACCTATAACACTAGATTTTTTAGAAATTATAGTTACCAGCCAATCCGGCAGATTCTCTTATCCGAATCACCGATCCACCGATCGGACAAGGTTTTTAGGGTGACCGATCCGGGACGCCGATCTGTTTTTTTTAAACGTTGGTTTTGACCAGTGTTTTAAAACTCGGCGAGTCGAACCGGATTCACCCGGTTCGACTCAGGAACCGGCACAGCTCGTGCGGGTTCCATCATAAAACCGGGAACCGCCCGGTTCTAGAGTAGAACTGCCGGTTCCCATCCGGTTCAGCCGGTTTACGCACATGCTCTCGTTTGTCTGTGCGCACTCACACGTGCGCAGGTGCAAGGTTGGCCCAATATTTTTGTACATCGCCTGCTTCTAGAAGAGAATCGGCGATTCCGGCCAAATCACTGTATAGAATCGGATGGTGACGTCATGTCTCGGCATGTATGACGTTTCCAAGGGTAATTGGGATATTTGTCTTAAAAATAAAGGTAATTTTCGACATGTTGGACGGCAGCACCACATTACCCCATGTACCATTCGCCCGAACGTTGTTGAAGAGCTCATCCTCACATCTTTTATAAACTTGGAAGTCGCTTGATATTTCCGATGTGGGACAATTCCCACTTGCCTTCAACAACATGCAAGCCATCGTCACACAAGCCATTACCTAATAAACGGCCATTAACTATTGCAAGCCATTAACTATTGCAAGCCATTGTCCATATGTGTAGTGTTTTAATTTCGCGTGTCAAATTAATAGCACTAATAAACAGCTATATAAAATTTAAAAATAAATTAATAGCACTCATTAATTTAGTGTGTCAAATTAAAAAATAGCCATATAAATTTTTTTAATGTTTATTAGTAAACTAGTTTTTTTGATGGGTTTTATTACAATATTTTATTTTTTATTTTATTTTTTTGTAGCTATTGTGCATATTGCCGATAGGATAAAGTTATTTTGAATTTTTTAATATAATTACATTAGAATTTATTGGTGGTTTTATTTTTAATTTTAGTCATATGATATGGAAGCCTCTTCTAATAATTTTTTAATCACTTTTCAATTAGATAATATTCTAAAATATTTTTAATTTGTTATTATTTGTCTAATAAAATAATTATAAAATGTAAACTAATAATTATAATTTCAGTATATAATATTATAATTAGTTAGGTTGTAATAATTTTGGATTATAGTTAGTTAGGCTGCAATAATTTGGGTTTTTTTAGCGGATTAGAGTTTTTCGCCTAAACGAGATTTTAATGGCCATTCTTTCATTGATTAGTCTACACTTTATAATAGTCCATGTATAATTATATATTTTATCCATGATAATTCTATGATTTTTTTTTTATGTGATGCAAATTTAATATTTAAGTTTATACAGGGAAAGAGCATCTCAATATATACAAATTGATGAGAAAAATGAAAGTTAATAATGTAGTACCCTCATTTCTTATTGGATTCCTAAAAAACAACATTTATAATGAATTTTAATCATTTTTTCGGATTTTTTTGAAGCTTTAATCCGACCGATTCAGTCGATTCCCTATCTGGATCGCCGATTTGCCGATCCGGATCGGTTTTTGAGATGCCCGATCCGGGTCACTGATCCGCTTTTTAAACCATTGGTTTTGACTATGTGAGAACTTGTCACCACTTGTTCTTGAAGCTTAGATACTTTTTAAAATAATGTGTTTGTGTGTGTGTGTGTGTGTGGATGCGTGTGTCTGCGCATGTGTACATTTAGGGTATATATATATATATATATATATATATATATATATATATATGTATAGAAAAGAGTTTATATAGAGCTGAGGCTCTAAACAATCAAATTAGAGTCCACCTCAAAAATTTCATTAGAAGAGGTTGTTTTGATACCCAAGTATCTTCAAATTGATCATTGATCATCTCAACATCAAGATGCTAGGACATGAGAAAAAAATGGATTTCAAGTGTTTGAAATAGTGCATCTTTTTTGGACCGTTAATTTTCAAGTTTTCATTGATCTACTCGACCTACACTATTTTTGAAGCTTTCAATTTTATAATTAAAGATGAAAATATATTTTAAATCTATCACAAAGATTTCTAGTATTAAAACCACATTTCTCGACACTATTTGAAGGTGGGCTTTACTTTGATTGTTTAGAGCTATATATATATATGTATATATAAACACACCCATACATACAGAACACAAAGATATAAGAGACCCAAAACCAACCAATCAATGCTCCATTGAGATGAGCAGGGTTTAAATAGTGGCAATGTGAGTTGTACATCTCAAAAGCAAGGTACATGGCATGTTAAATCGATTCTAAAGCTGATATAGTGAGTTATGTGTCTCTATGTTTATGTTCATTCTATGTTGACATTTGCATTTCTTGTGTGTATGTATGTGTGATGCAAATAAGAAACGGGTTAATTCAAGATCTAATTTTTTTTTTTAATTAATTTTCTTCAGATATGGGTAGATTTTTGGGTTAATTCTTAGGAATTATATTTGTTTTAGGAGTCAAGGTTATGTTATTTGTTTTTCTGAAAAGAAGCTTGTCTTTTGTTTTTTACAAGGTGTCTTTTGTTTTTGTTAGGGAGATCTTTTAGAACGATAAGTATATTTTTTTTGTTCGAGTCCAGTTTAGAATTGTTTTTTAGGACATTAATCTTTAGATAGGAACGTGGATTACATGGACTATCCTTTCTAAGATATCTTTTATGAATTATCTTAAGAATAGGAAATAGTGGTTTAGATGATAGAAGGTTATGGAAGGAGTAAGAGGCTGTTCTTTTAAGCTAGCCAATCTTTTAGGAATATAAGTTCATTTTTTTGGTAAGTTAAGTTCCTTTTAGAAAGACAAGGATAGGAGGTTAGAGAAACATTGATAAAAAGGGATGAAGTGTCAACTGCATTGTAAGGATGATTTTGTATTAGTGAATGAAAAGAAAATTTAACTTGTGGAGAGAGAGAGACAGAGAGAAAGCTTGGCTCTTTATTCTTCTTGTCATCTTCTCTTGTTGATAGTGCGTGGTGAAGGTCTCGGATCCCCACGTTTGTGTCTTTTTTTGCATATTCTCTTCTCAAATTTTTTTCTCTCTAAAACACAGTTGTATTTGTCGATTGTTGGTTGCCGGTGATTTTTCAGCTATGTTGGTATCAAACCATTAGTTATTGTGGGATTGCGGTGTTCGTTGATAAGGTATCATGGCTGGTGGAAGTGCTCGACAGCCGGTTACTGGGAATGAGCCCATCCAGTGAGAACGAGACCCCTAAGACATTGAGATAGAATTCTTGAGAAGGTAAGTTGAGGAGTTGACTCAATACTTAGTGCAAAACCCCAGCCCTGACACACTATGATGACGATAGTGAATCAGAAGTTGCCTTCGTCGGGAGCCTCATGCTCGAGAGAGTGGATCATGGGATTTTAATATTACAATTGATCTACTTCATTTGAAGGAGATCAAGGTTGATTTTGAAGGAGATCAAGGTTGATTGGGATCTATCGTCAATTTTTGATACTTACTTCCTTGAGGATTTCTCAGTTTCAATGCACATACTGTGTTTTGACTAGTGAAATAAACCACAAGTCCTAGGATCATATTTTCAATATTTGGGTTGAAAAATGTTGCTGGACTAACGCAAAATTCATCTTAACTTATTTCAAAACTCGAGGATGGGTTTTCTCCAACCAAGGAAGAATGATGCAGATAAAAGACACGTTAATTCGAAATCAAATTTTATTTTTATATTTTTATTCTTTAGAGATGTAGGTAGATTTTTGGGTTAATTCTTAGGAATTATATTTACTTTAAGAGTCAAGGTTATGTTATGTGTTTTTTAGAAAGGAAGCTTGTCTTTTGTTTTTGATAAGGAGATCTTTTAGAATGACAAGTACATTTTTTTTGTTTGGAGACCATTTTAGAAGAGTTGTTTTTAAAAAAATAGGAGGTTGACCTTTAGATAGGAACATGGACTACATGGGTCATCCTTTCTTAGATATATTTCATGAGTTATTTTAAGGATAGGAAATAGTGGTTTAGATACTAGTAGTTATCTTTTTAGATAATTCTATAGAAGGTTATGGAAAGAGAAGAGCTATGGTTAACATGGGTAGGATAAGTAAGAGGCTGTTTTTTTCTTAGCAAGCCAATCTTTTAGGAAGATAGGTTCTTTTTTTTTTGGGTAAGGGAAGTCTTTTTTAGAAAGACAAGGATAGGAGGTTAGAGAATTGGTGATAGAAACGGATGCAGTGTCAACTGCATTGTAAGGATGATTTTGTTTTAGTGAATGAAAAGAAAAGTTAACTTGTGTGTGGGGGAGAGAGAGAGAGAGAGAGAGAGAGAGAGGGAGAGAGAAGAGAGAGAGATAGAGAGAGCTTGGCTCTTTATTCTTCTTTTCGTCTTCTCTTGTTGATAGTGCGTGGTGGAGCTCTCGGGTCCCCACGTTTGTGCCTTTTCTTGTATATTCTCTTCTCAAATTTTTTCTCTTTAAAACGCAGCTGTATTCACCGGTTGTTGGCTGCTGGTGATTTTTCAGCTGCATCTATGTGTGTCTGTTTGTTGTTTTTATTAGGTTGCTACATTTAGGGCGTATTCCCTATATATGTAAACACACCCCACACATACTGAACACAAAGATATAAGTGGCCCAAAACCTACCAATAAATGCTCCATTGAGATGGGCAGGGTTTAGACAGTTATAGTGTGAATTGTACACCTCAAAAACAAGGTACATGTCATGTTAAATATATTCTAATGCTGATACAGTGAGTTATGCGTCTCTGTATTTGTGTTTATTCTGTGTTGACATCTGTATTTCTATCCCCATCTGTGCGCATGATGTGTTTCAGTACCTTTCTGCATTGGGATAACTATTTGTACGTAGTCATTTATCAACAAATAAAGAAAGAAATACTGCATGTGCATATGAACTATTATTATGTAGAAGGATATACACATGTATTTGCAGCTGCATGTTTTTGTAAAGAACATTCCTTGGCCATTCTTTTGAGAAGCTCACTCCAGTCATGGCTTGCGAATTGCCTACAGGTAGCAGAATTGATCGAAACAGATCTTATACTGATCGGATGTACAGCTATTGAAGACAAACTTCAAGAGGGAGTGCCTTCTTGCATAGAGACTCTTTCTAGAGCTGGTATTAAGATTTGGGTTTTGACTGGCGACAAGATGGAAACGGCAATAAATATCGCCTATGGTAAATTTTGATATTTTTTATACATGCTATTTTTCTAATCTCTTCGTCGCTGATCTGTTCAAATCTTCTGAGAAACTTCTTTAATTTCTTCCTGTTTTCATTGACAGCTTGTAGTTTAATTAACAATAGCATGAAACAATTTGTCATCAGTTCAGAAACTGATGAAATCAGAGAGGTCGAGAGTCGGGTAAGAGATTCATGACTGTCATAGTTGTGATTGCCTATTTGTGAACTATTGGTGATTGTCTATTAGGAACTATTTCACTGAAATTTTAAATTTCCATATGATCTGATTAGGGTGACACAGTTGAGACTGCACGTTTTATGAAAGAATCAGTGAAGAAAGAGCTGAAAAGATGTATCCAGGAAGCAGAACATTCTATGCATACCTTATCTGGAAACAAACTGGCACTTATAATAGATGGGAAGTGCTTAATGTATGCATTAGACCCACAGTTACGAGTGACTCTGCTCAATCTGAGCTTGAATTGCCATGCTGTGGTGTGCTGTCGAGTGTCCCCTTTACAGAAGGCTCAGGTAAGGTTCTTTTAGAGTGACACATTTGGACCTGAATTATGCTGAGAGGTCGTATTCATCCAATTTATTTCTTGTTCTGTTTTCTTTGTTTTGTTTTATATAGAATCTGTTCTGCATGAGAATGTTGAATCAAATATATCAAGCAACCGATTTTAGGGAAATCTATTATTTTTGTGATTCCTTTCAGATGCATCTATGTGTTCTTTAATAAGAGCAATCCGTAAGCTTTATACTGGCATGGAAGTTGATGGTGAAGTTTTTCTTTGTCTCTTGCTATTATGCTATGAATATGATGATGCAGCTTCACCTTGATAAACACAGGTTTCTGGAATTAATAATTACCTCATGGCAGGTTACTAGCCTAGTAAAAAATGGAGCACGGAAAATCACTCTTAGCATCGGTGATGGTGCAAATGATGTGAGCATGATCCAAGCTGCTCATGTAGGCGTTGGCATAAGTGGGCTGGAAGGGATGCAGGCTGTTATGGCGAGTGATTTTGCAATAGCTCAGTTCCGCTTCCTCACAGATTTACTTCTTGTGCATGGGAGATGGTCATATATCAGAATATGCAAAGTTTGTTGCTCATGCTCCTTCTGAAAACTCTGTTTTCCTTCTTTTTGGTCCCTTGTATGATTATTTCATCTTAGCATGTCTTATTGCCTTGCAGGTTGTCACATACTTCTTCTACAAAAACCTTACTTTCACTTTGACTCAATTCTGGTTCACTTTTCAAACGGGGTTCTCTGGTCAGAGATTTTATGATGATTGGTTTCAATCACTCTATAATGTTATATTTACAGCTCTACCCGTGATCATAGTGGGACTATTTGACAAGGTATGCCATTCTATCATTATTTCATAGGCGCATCTTTGTGACATCATATTGATTATGGTAAGAAACAAAATGAAGAGAGGTGATGCTCGATCTGTCTTATGTTAGGATGTGAGTGCCTCTCTCTCAAAAAGGTACCCGCAGCTGTATAAGGAGGGAATAAAGAACATGTTCTTCAAATGGAGGGTTCTTGCAGTTTGGGCTGTCTTTTCTGTGTACCAGTCGTTGATCTTCTTTTACTTCACAACTGCTGCCAGTCGTAACAGCAAGAATGCCTCCGGAAAACTTTTTGGGCTCTGGGATGTGAGCACAATGGCTTTCACTTGTGTAGTTGTGACTGTTAACTTACGTCTCCTCATGACCTGCAATGTCATCACGAGATGGCACCACATAAGTGTCATTGGAAGCATCTTAGCTTGGTTTATCTTTATCTTCTTATATTCAGGAATTATGACTCCTTATGATAGACAGGTAAGTCTTTCTGATCTACCATTAATATGGGTTTCTTTTTAATCATTTGTCTAGGCTGTCTGGGCTTACATTTGATTAAATTTCATTTCAGGAGAACATATATTTTGTGATATATGTGTTGATGAGCACTTTCTTCTTCTATCTCACATTGCTGCTTGTTCCTGTAGTTGCACTGCTCGGTGACGTAATTTATCAAGGGTGAGAACTTTTTAATGCTTTTTGTTGGATGAAAATTTAGATTCAGTTTGATAGAAGAATAAATTACTTTAACCACTACTTTGTAGCTTTTCTAGTTGTTGGCTTTGCAATAAATGCTCTCCGTTCCATTATTGGGTTGATTTGTAGAGGACATCAAAATCCCTCAAAAGTTTAGTCCCAAGAAAGCCCATGATCCTCCCTTGCCAATGAAAACCTGATTATTTCGTGTTCTGAAACTTTTTGAGTATGAAAGGATTCAACTGTACCAGGAACTCTAAAACTTTTATCCTTACCTTACATGCTGATCTCATATGGTACATGTGAAATGAATTGGGGTCATCTGGTTGTGCCAGGCTTCAGAGGTGGTTCGCACCTTATGATTATCAGATCATTCAAGAACTCCATAGACACGAACCAGAGCAGAGAAGCCGGCCTGATCTACTTGAAATTGGGACTGCTATGACAGTGGATGAGGAGAGAACTTTCGCAATTTCTCAGCTTCCTCGTGAAACTTCAAAGCATACTGGCTTTGCTTTTGACTCACCTGGGTATGAATCCTTCTTTGCATCCCTTCATGGAGTAAACGTGCCCCAGAGGGCATGGGATGTTGCACGCAGAGCAAGTATGAGATCACGACAACCCAGGACATCCATAAGATGACTGGCAATGTATATTATTTATTTGCCAGTAGAGTATGTAAAATAGCTTTCTTATGCCATCTCTCTCTCTCTCTCGCACACGCACACACTTTTATGGTTATAATGTGTTGCCCCTGATTTTATGTACTGTACATAAGCCTTTTCAACCGCATAGGCTTGTATAAAATTTCCAAAGGTTGGTTTCATGCCCATACTTTTCCACAGAGATGTATCGAGAACATGGTTGAAGAGGCTTCTGGGGAAATTTTATACGAATTGGATACCTTCAAGCTTGCCTTCTCTTTGCAAGAATTAGTAATCGTTACTGGTGCTCCCGAGCAGTTTGATTGGTGCCGTTTGCAGCGTGTTTTTTTCTCGTTTTATTCTGTTTACTGTGAATTTACTGCAGTGCTCTCAAAAACCGGTTTTGCAAAAATTGCACAGGAATGGTTATCCAGATGTGGGGAAAAACATAGATTTAAGGTATATTATTTTATTAACTACATTTATCTTAAGAAAACCTTTTTTGTAGATAACCAAGGAGGATCAATAACCACTTTTCTCAAGCTTGCTATCAAATCCAAAACTTAAAATTTGAGAGGGTTTCAGATCTTTTAGCTCGAAAATATAATGATCAGTTACGAAAGCGATAGGACAATGATTTATTCTACAAGTAGCATCCTTTGATGCCTCAGTCAGGATTGGATGCTGGTATTGTTATGTATTTCCATATAAGGATTAGATGTTGCTATTGTTTTGCATTTCCATATAAGAACATTAGAACAAATAATTTTATCAAAAAATAATTTTATTAAGGAAATTAGAAAAACAATTTCTATATTCTTCAAAAAAACGCACTTTTATTAAAAAATTAATTTTATCTACAAAAATAATTGTATTAGGCAAAATGGAAAAACACTTCCTATATTCATCATAAAACAAAATCTTATTAAAAAAACATTAATTTTATCAAAAAAATAATTTTATTAAGCAAAATGGAAAAACACTTTTCATATTCGTCAAAAACTATAATTTTTTTATTAAAAAACATAATTTTTTTTATAAAAAAATGTAATTTTATTAAAAAATGATTTTATTAAGCAAAATCGACAACACTTCCATATTGATAAAAAAACATAATTTTATTCAGCAAAATAATTTTTTGGAGAAAATCAATTTATCAAAAACCCTTCAAATTGAGCAACATTTTGAGCTAGAAATGGCCTTCAATGTTCAAATAATTGAAAAAGTTTACTCATTTATAAATAAACATACCTATTTTATTTGAGATGTGAAGCCTCAATGATTAAAATCCACAACTCAATTTGATAAAAGCTGGATAAAAAATCTGCGTTTTTTTGTCGAATACGGCTTTTTAGAATAGTAGCTTTTCTAGCAAAAATCAACACATGATCTTTGGTTTTTTGAATAAATTGAAACATGCATCTAGTAAATACTTTGAATAGCAATCAAACCCCTCAAATTTCTTCAAGAATTACTAGGTATTGAAGATTATTGAAAGAATGGTGGAAATTTTTAGAAATCTAAAAAATCCGCGGCTTCAATCAGAGAAACTCCTTTTTTTTTAATGTTAAAATCGAAGTTCCTTGTTTTATATTCATTTTATAGTGATTTACAACATTAAAACAGGAAAGAAAGCCAAAACAAATGGCCGGAAAATAAATAAGAAAAGGTGAAAAGTTGGATTCATGGTTTTCTTGCTACATAGCCCCTATTTCAAAACAACGATGTTATTTATATATTACCGTTATTTCCTAAAATGACGTTATATCGGCGAACCAGGCTGGTTAGTTGAAAACCGGCCAGTTCGACAAAAACACGGCCGGCTCAACCCAAAACCAGTTGGTTTTGGGGCGAAAATGTTGTCGTGTTATCACCTAAGCTACTAGACACACAAAACGTGTCCTAACCGGACTCAAAACCCTAACAGTTCCGATCCAACCGGCCGATTCCGTTTGCAACCGACCAGTTTTCCTAAACCTGCTCAAAACTGACGAGCGCCGAGCACGGAAATGCGTGGTCCGGTCTTTTATTGCTCTACTTGTGGTTGAACTTGTCACGCCAGGTTTTATATCTAAAGTTAGATAAAATATCACATAATTAAATAAAAAATGAGAAAACCGAACAAATTATCATTAGAATATCCAAATTGATGAGCTATTTAGTGTAATTTGTGGGAACAAAACGGGCATTTGAACATGTTAAAACTTTAAACCGCCAATCCCTTGGGAATCATCCTTATATTTGTTTATGAAGAGGAGGCAGCATGGACAAAGATTTCCTGGCATAAAATTGCCAATTAATGTAAAATGGGCCAAAATGAGTTAATACATGAAAGGAACTAAATTTTCTTCCAAAACAGCCAAAACAACAAAATAGAGAGGATTTCTTTAGTAGGAAAAATAATGAAAAATTTGAAGAGTGCGTATCCTATGCTGCTGTGAGCATATTGTACATTGATGTTCCCTGTCGTGAGCATGTTGTGCATTTAGAGGTGAAGGAGCTATTTGGGAGAAAATTCTTTTATTTGAAATTTTGGGATTCACCTGTGAATATTTTCAAAAAAAAAACCAAAGACATTGAGTGAAAAATGGGTGTCAAAAACAAGAGATTTTTATATAAACTTTAAGGCGTCAACCTTACATTATAAAAGTAAGTGCATCGGCAAAATCAAGTGGACTGATGCTCCGATTGATCTTCTCAACCTCGAGACCTGTGAAACGAAAGAAATTGTAATTCAAGTCTTTAAAATTATGTATTTTGTGGCACATTATTTGGATCATCCATTTTTAAGATTTTTAAGTGCTTATATATTAGCTCGATTTGTACCATTTTGTGGCTTTGAGGGCACGTTTGGTGCACGTGAAAATACTTGTCGGGAAGTATTTTGACATGAAAAAAACTCCGTCACGTGATTAGATGTGAGCTTTTTCACACCAATTGGTCCTAGTGCATTTTTTTATGACCATGATATTCAAGTCGAGATGATCAATGTAAAAGTTTTTCATTGCTAAAATTAAAATTTCCAATGAGTTGTGAGCTGATGCTTTACTTATTTTGATAGAAAAACAGCTATATCAAACCATTTTCCTTGATAAAACGTTTCAAAATTCACCAGAAAATTCAAATCGAAGCAATTTGATATCCGACTCGGGCCTATATGACATGACCTCACTTCTTTTTTTATCGTTCTCTCCGCGTATTTTTATTTATGTTCTATTAGCCCTAATTTCTTTGTGGCAAAACTCTCTCATCTGGTTTTTGTATCTCTGTAAAAGCAGTCTATTGATAAGTTTCTTTTGCTTTCCTCTTTAATAGCTTTCCTTTTAAAATGATCAACACCTCTTGACTACCCTTCCCTTGCCTTTCCTTTCCTTTCCTTTGTTTAATTCGTTCAATTCTCTTTGAATAGTCAAACTTAACTTTTGTTGCGACCTTTTTTCATGAACCTCTTTGCAAAAGTGAAGGTGCACCTATCCGTACATATGACGGCCTAAGTGCAAGTATAAGCACATGTTTCTGTTATCGCGCCTCAATCCAAGTGTGCCTGCCTCTCTGACATCGAATCCCAAATAAACCATTCTTGTCCTTCTCCTCTCTTAATGAAATGATGGACAGCCGCATCTGAAACCCGCCTCGCCCTCTGAATCCGCCTCGCCCTCTCCTCTCCTCTCCTCTCCTCTTTGTGAAGAGAGAACAGTCATTCTCGTAACTCTTTTTGCAGCTTGTGAAAAGAGAAAATTCATTCTCATTACCCTTTTCCAGCTTGTGAAGAGAGATCATTCATTCTCATTACCCTTTCCCGGCTTGTGAATAGAGGAGAGAGAGAACACGGACCGAGTGGAAAGCGTGTCCGTAGAGAGAGAAAGAGAGGGGAAGGCCCACCATCGAGAAAGAGAAAGAGGGAGAGACCCGCCACCGCTGCCGAGACCGAAGAAAGGCGGTGTCAACTCTAATCCTCCCTTCCTGCCAATTTCCGCCCCGCATCATTTCCAGTCATCAACTTCCCTCTCTCTCTCTCTCTCTCTCTCTCTCTGTAACTCCTGAAGAATATCGTGCTCGGCCTCTCTCTCTCTCTGTAACTCCTGAAGGATATCGTGCTCGGCCTCTCTGAAAGGTACACCTCTCTTTGCCTTTCTTTTGATTGATTTTTATGGTTTTAAATTTTTTGTTAGCACATCCACTCTCCACTTATGGATGAATATCCTGCCCCAGGTACCCTTATGTTGATTTTTTTGTGAATTTTATTATATTCCTCTCTCTCTCTTCGATCACGGATTTTATATGACGATGACTCCTCTCTTTTCTTCTCTGCCACACACTCACCGTATGGAGGTCCATGGAATCGTTTTATGACAGTGCCCCCGTTGACTTGTCACTTCAATTGTGGCCTCCTTTTAGAGAGAGAGAGAGAGAGAGAGAGAGAGAGAGAGGTGCTTGTTGGCTTGTAGTTGGGAGCTGTTATGAGAGAGGGTCCCACCTGAACCTCCCGGAATATTGTTTTCTTTTTCTGTTTTTCTCTCTTCATTTCTTCTGTTTTTGGAAGTTCAGGGGTAACTGATCAGTTGCATTGGGTTCATTATTTGGAAGATTCAGGGGGTAATTGATCAGTTGTATTGGGTTCATTATGTAGTTTCCATTTTTTACTTTATTTTATTGGGTTATGTAGTTCCACTTTCTAATTTATCTTAATTTTGTTCCTTCGAGTTATTTTGTCTTATGGGTTCATTATGTCGTTCCCACTTTCGAATTTATCTTATTTTTGTATCTTTCAGTTATTTTGGTTTCAATCTGTGTTCTCTCTCACACCTCACTAGTTGGCTGCTGCAAGTAATTGGTGAATTGGTTTAGGGCCTGGCTTGCTCCCTCTGCTCTTTCTTCTTGAGTTTACTTCTTCTTTGATTATTGCTCTTAATTACTCTAGCTTTCAATTTGTCTGCTCCTTTATTCTTGAGTTTACTTCTTCTATGATTATTACTCTTAATAACTCTAGCTTTCATCTGTACTGCTCTCAGTACTATCGGTACTGATTTGACGGGCTGGTCTTGTCTTCTTGTTCTTCTCTCTCCATGGTTCTTTAGATTGAGATTGAGTACAACCCATGGAGCTCTTTAACAAAGCAAGGATCATTCGGCTCCGGAGCCACCACAACAAGTACCTCTTTGCAGAAGAGGATGAGGAGTCTGTTCGTCAAGATCGCAATGGCACTTCCCGCAATGCTAAGTGGACTGTCGAATTCATCTTCAGCGCCGTTCAGGCCGTCCGCCTGAAGAGCTGCTATGGCCGCTACCTCACTGCCTCGAACGTACCCTTCCTCTTTGGTGTGACAGGACGCAAAGTCTTGCAAACCATCCCCACGAAACTGGACTCCTCAGTTGAATGGGAGGCCATTAGAGATGGGTTTCAAATTAAGCTCAAGACTCGATACGCCAACTTCTTGCGTGCAAATGGAGGCCCTCCGCCCTGGAGGAACTCTGTGACGCATGATATACCCCATAGGACTGCAACCCAAGATTGGATCCTGTGGGATGTTGATATTGTGGATGTACAGCCGGATTCGCCCCCTCGACCGCCCCTTGAAGCTGAATCCTCAAGCCCGTCGTCCAAAGAGGTGTGTGTATTCCCCCTAGGATTTTTTATGTACTCTTTTGTGAGAAAAATTCCTGGCTCCGGTGTACTTCAATCATCTTATAATTTGTCTAATTTTTTCTGTGATCGACTTTTTTCAGTCAGTTGCAAATCATGATTTTGATGGCCATGACGATGAAACTCCGAGCAGTTTAGCTAGGTTGGAGGTTGGTCTCTTGTTTTATCTTGTCTCACCTGCCTTATTCTTCATTTGTCTGGTTTCCTTCTCTTATAGTGTTTACTAGCGAATGACTTGTGTTTTGCACCAATTTTCAATTTTCTATTTACAATATTTATCATATTTTGTCATTTTTTACTTTTTTTTTTTTTTTTTTTTGAGAATGTTAACTTTCTATACAATTTTTTAATATTATATGCCTCAATAAAACTATTTAAATTTTAACTATTCTGAATGAAATTATTTACAAAATGCATTTATGAATATTCTTTTTTTTACAAAAGCAATTCATGCCAATATAAAATAAAAGATTTGAAATTATAGGGAATTGAAAGACTTATATGGGAAAATACTTTTCACTAGGGAAAGGGGCTGGGGTCGTGGTGGTGGCACCCCACACTCCAGTCACCACTTTGTGGTTTCCATTCCCACAACTAACACGACCCACTAACACCTTCAAAAAGCTAACTCCTAATCTACTTGAAAAAAGGGGTAGGGGCTTGTCTTCTCCACTGAATTACCAAAACAAAAAAACTTTTCACTACACTTTTGAGAGAGAATCAGAGAATTCATTGGAATCAGAGATAAAGGTAGATTTTTTAATGTAAGGTAGATATTGAGAATGGAATGTGATGATGAGATAATGTAGGATATAAACTTTTTCATGATTCTTCTAGAGAATAATTTTGGAAAATTGGAAGGAAAAAACAGTCATGGAAACGAAATTCAAATTCACGCTCTTATTTATTCTCCCCTAGTAAAATAGATGGGCTTAGCATTGGAACCCATTATCATTTAAGTACTATTAAAAAAACTTGCTAGAATTTGTTTTGTTTTGTCAGGATCTATTTGTTTATCATATGTAGTTTCCTAGATGGTCAAAATAATTACATGTAGGAAGTGGGTTTAGCATGGGAACCCGTTATCATTGAATGCAATCTTCCAAAGTCTTGATGTTTCATTTTGTTAAAATTTCTCTTGTGTGTGAATTAGTTTCTTAGGTTATAGAACCAATGTTCCATGACTCGCCCGAGTCGAATCAGACTCGTGCGAGTCATTCGGACTTATGGGCAAGGCTGAATAGTTTTACACCCTATATTATGTTTTAAAATAATATTATGTCCAGTTACTTCAAATGATATCTAAATGTCTTTGAGGCTAGTATGTGTGGTTTATCATATTTGGGGTTCGAAGCCCCGTAAATACCATGTAGATATATTTTATTTATTTATTACGGGGCTTAAAAAAATTGTCCATAGGAAGGTTCGATCCCCAAACCACTTGTAAAGAGCCCACAACATCTAACCGAGGCACTTTATGGACGAAAGGCATGTCGTATATATATAACATGGTTATTTGGTTTTCTTTTTATTTTTCCTTTAGGGCTTAAGTAACTTGCCTCGGCCAATTGGTGAGTAACCTAGCCAAGTCAAGTCCCGATACTTCAAAGTGGAAAACCACCATTGGACATCACCTTATTCTCTAAACTTTCTCACTTTCTATTGGTCATACATGGTTGTTATCCCTTGGGCCTGATCCAATGGTGGTTCTCCATTTCATACTCTTCACTTGTTGGCAATTTCTCTATAGATTCATGTCCCTAACATATTGATTCCTGAAAAATTGTTATATTTGCAGTCAATGCCTTCTTTAACCAGCTCACTACCTAGGACTGATGGACGGCTTATTTACTTTGCTGTTGGTGACAATGATGGAAATGTCAATGATGGCTTGGAGTGGCCTTCCTTTACTTTTAAAGGGACAGATCTGCACGAATTGACCCATAAACTGGAGGAGGAAACCGGGCTTAGTGAAATTATTGTGTGTTCCCATAATCCACTTAATGGGCGGCTTTATCCCCTGCGATTACAACTTCCCCCCAACAATACAACTATGCACGTCGTTATAGTTCCCGCATCATCAAAGTGTATGCTTCTTCCCATGCTCTACTTTGTTTAGTTTGATATAACTTGTTATTCTAGTTTTTATCGGGAGAGTTGGTCACTGAAATTAGTTGCCAATTAGTAAGATCATATTGAGTTCCTGCTTACTTTTCCTTTAGAATGCAGCATTTGGTTTGGCTTGTTTGGACATTAACTCTCCACTTCTCTGTTGCTTATTTTGAAGTTTGAAAAGAGCAACATGGCCAATTGCCTTCTTGGTACTTTTTGAATGGATTCCATTAAAGATTTTCTTTTATTTTGTCAACTAGATAAATTTGTGTGGACATAGCAATGTTCCTTTGCTTCCAACGTGCCGATTGGTAATGGTAATTGATAACTCCTTTTCTGAGTTTATCGAATGCATAATCACATACAGAGAGAGAGAGAGAGAGAGAGAGAGAGAGAGAGAGAGAGAGAGAGAGAGAGAGCGGAATCTTGAATGCACATATCTTCGATGCTGCTATCATTTATACCATGTTCCCTAGGATGATACTGTGGCTATTGCCCCTAGAAAAAGGAATCCACCATCCAATGTTTGTTACCAAACACTTTTGAGCATCGACATACTGGTTGGAATGAACATTGCTTGTTGGATTTGCTCCTGATCTTTCATTTGGCCTAGTTTTTTCACTCATGCGGCATGTTGGCATGTTGAACTGGCCGAGTATTGGTGATTTTTTTTGGAATTAGCTGACTATTTAATGAATTCTTCACCGTATGGCTCAAATAACATACATGAAAGATATTTCACTTTATTTGTCTGCTAGAGAGCTTCCTTTGTAATCTTTGTGCCCATCAAGTATTCTTCCTGAGTGCCATTCTATGGACTATGGTTAATCTACTGGAGCCGCTATTTGACCTCTTTGATAAATCTGAACAAATCAATAAGTGAAATATGGTGCTCCAACATAGTTAATCAGTTAGTATGGCCGTCAATCAATCTAATCAAACCGTCAGTAATTCACTCGACGGCAACAGTTATTCAGTCAGCCGGAAGGGAACCATGATATAATGCGGAAGAAGCGGGTAGTGAGTGGGTGGTCCAAGTGAAAGAATGGATTGTGTTGGCCGTTCGACCGTATCTGATATTCTGTTCGACCAAAGATCCGACTATTTTAGTATTCAGGGGTCTTTACTTGATTACTGGCCATTCTAAAATGGTGCTCCAGATCTTCACTATTTGCTTTACATAACCATCAGTGAAAGGCAAACAGACCAGACCTCTTTACTGAATTAGTTACTTGAGTTTATTCATGATTTGTCAGTTTGTGGATAAATATTTGGGTAGAAGCTACTTATGCAAGACCTATTTGACCATTGAGATTTATCGCTGAAGTGTTTGTTTTCTCTTTCTCTAATTGCCAAACGTTTTGATCATTAGGTAGTCTTGGTGCACTAAAGGAAATGTATACAAAGAGACTATTTACTTTTAGTACAAGGAGGTCACAATCACTTTTGTCCATCAGATTTTAAATCAAGTGCTTGTGTCATTAACTAGACTCAATGTTCAAAATTAAATTTCTCAAATTTTGTAACTCGCCCAAGCTATCCAATTTAACAATCTAATGACTGGGAGTGATTGTGACCTATTTGTAACAATGGTAATGGTCTCATAGTATATAGTCCCTGATTTAATTTCTCTGGTAGATTGGGGTAACATAGATTGGGGTAACATAAGGGACTGGCTTCGAAAGGGGCTGTTGCGGTGGGTTTTCCATTATGAGATTGTTGGTTGTGATCTCTGGAATTATTTGAATCTGAATACTGTTGCTGAAGTTTCGAATTACTTGTTTCCAATTGATCTTCATGTTCCTTGTTGACAAATTTTGTTAGTTGGTCTAGGCCTTCCAAATTAGAGCCACATTTGGCTTTCCAATCTTGTTGATTTAGATTCCTAAAGCTGGTTTCCATGCATTTGATCCATTGGGAGTTGGAGTTGATTGGATTCCTGTTGTTGAGATTTGATGAAGAAAACAAAAATTTAAAGAAATTCCAAATAAAGCACAAGCTCAAGTTTGAAGAAACCTAGGGTTTCTTCTCTAGACTCTAACTAGGACTTCAAAGCTAAAAGCTTCCTTGTTTTTGTTTCAAAATCTTGTGAATCCCCTCTTAGACCTCCACTCATATCTTCTATAACTTAATCGGGGTCCTAAGGTTTATATTACCCTTCACCAAAATAAGATTGACTAAATAATCTTAACTTAAAACAAAGTTCTTAATGACGCTTTACTCTTGACAAGAAAACTACTTTCTAAATAACTCCTAAAATCCTAAATATATGAAAAACCCTAGAATTCTAAAAGAAAGTAGAAATCCTAAAATTAAGTTAATGCACATCCTTTGAAATTAAACAAAAAAATAAGAATAATTTTATCCTGCATCAGAGTCTCTTGGTTGGAGAAAACGTGTCTTCGAGTTTTCAAGTGTACTAAGATGAACTCAGCATCAAAAGTACTTTCTTTAACCTTCTTCTTTCTTGGCTTAGAGATCATTTGTGGTAAGTAGAAATCTTCAAGATATGGATCTTTATATTTATATTGAGAAATCATCATAAATTTATCTATCGTTGAACCCACAATGAAAATCGTGTGTTAAACTTCAAACTCAAAACTTCTGGCCTTTAAAGGCTTTCACGACATCTATTTCATTACATTTTGAATCCAAGTCCTCAATTTGCGGTTTATGAATTTGACCACGCGTTCACTGTACTATAATTCCAATACCCTAAATCTTTTGAATGTTCCACCTCTTTGATAACCTTAAGATCTTCATCTTGAACCTTATCATAAATCGGAGCTCCTAAGAGGTCTTGTTATTCATTTGAGCATGTATCTACGTTTGGTGGCAAATTCCAGTATACAACCAGCTGATTTTGGACGCAACCAGCGTCAAAATCAAGAATGTCTATTTTCGTATTGAAAATCCTAGAGTGATGTTCTCCACGTCTAGGCCTTCTACCACTTTTCTCTCCACTTGACCCTTCACGTAGAGCACGACAATGAAAAGGGTTGTACTCGACATCTTTTTGGGCAGAAAGATCACCATCTTGCCCATGATAGATGCTGACGAGTAGTAATGTCATCAATCTGTTTGTCTCTGGCATCTTGGGATCGGTCTACCAGAGACTCTCTTCCATGATCCCTTCTTACTGCCATATGTTCACGGAAATCACAAACCCTAGGCAGAAAATCGGCAAACCCTAGCTAAAATGAGCAAGTTCTATGCTGAAATCAGTAAACCTTGTGCTGGAATCAACAAACCGTGGCCTAAATCCAGCAAACCCTAGACTTGACCGAAGATTTCCTCCCTTGCTGTTGAAAAATCATGTACTTGAAATACCAATTGATGTAGAGATTTGATGAAGAAAGCAGAAAAATAAATTCCAAGCAAAGCACATATACAAGTTTGAAGAAACTTGTGTTTTCTTCCCCAAAACCTATGTTTTCTTCCCTAGACCCTAACTAGGGCTTCAAAGCTAAAATTTCCTCTTTTTTTATTATGTCAAAATCATGTGAATCCCCCTTAGACCTCCACGTATCTCTTTTATAACTTAATTGTGGTACATGGTCCATAACACCCTTCACCAAAATACGATTGACTAAATAGTGTTAACATAAAATTCATAGTGACATTTTCACGTCTAATAAAATGAAATATTCCATAAGCACTCTTAACTACTTTTCTAAACAACTCCCAAAATCCTAAAAATATATAAAAAAAAATCCGATAATCCCTAAAAAAAAATTAAAAACTATAAAATAAAAATTAAATTAAAATACACATACTTTGAAATTAAACATAAAGTAAAAATAGGAACAAGTTTTTCTTGCATCAATTCTGTTAAGATTAAGAGAGAAAGAGAGATAAGTAAATTCAAGCACAAGATAAAGAAAGTATACACATCGTGGGGCAATGTGACCTATATATACACTGATCCTTGTGGGAGTTACCACCATTATGCATGACTGTTTCATGGCTGTTATAGCCCATTATGCAAGTCTGTTATATGGCCTTTACAATTCATTATGTTGCTATTACAGCCCATTATGCAAGACTGTTATCTGGCTATTGCAACCCATTATGCAAGGTTGTTATAGTCACTAGACCTCTCCTCAAGCTGGAGCATATATATCATAGATGCCTAGCTTGTCCAAAGTATCCTCTAGTCGAACTCGATTAGAAGCCTTAGTAAGTACGTCTACCAATAAGTTAACTTTCTCTCAAAAAAAAAGTAAGTACGTCTACCAATTGATTCTTAGATCGAACAAATGGTGTACATATTGTCTTTGAAGCGACATTTTCTCTGACGAAGTGACAATCAACTTCAATATACTTGGTTCTTTCCTGAAATAAAGGATTTGAATCAATATAAATTGTTGCTTAATTAACACAATGTAGAGGAATATGAGTTGATTCATTAACACCCATCTCTTGAATAAGAGAACGAAGCTAAATTATTTCACATGTAGCACTTTCCGTTTCTCGATACTTGGCTTCTACTGAAAATTGAGCTACAACACTCTGTTTCTTACTCTTCCAGGTGACTAAGTTATCGCCAATTATCCTAAAGTAGCCACTTGTAGATCATCGATCAAGAGAACACTCACCCCAAGGTGCCCATGACTGGTAAAAGTAGCCCTCTACTTGAGCAGATTTCAAATATCTTAAAATGTGATAAACAACCTCCAAGTGATGGGCGCATGTGCATGCATAAGTTAACTTGCCACACTTTCAACATATATAGTGTCTGAAGTGTAACAATCAAGTAAATAAGTCTACCCCACTAATCTCTTATATACACACCAGCAGAGGCTCTGACTGTTGATCATACAATTTGTGGTTAATCTCAATAGGAGATTCTGTTGGTTTGGCTCCAACCATTCTTGCTTGATTGAGAAGATCGGAAGAAAACTTTTTTTGAGAAAAAAAAATTCCTTATTTAGACTTAGCCACCTCTACTCCAAAGAAGTATTTCAATGGACCAAGATCCTGATGTAAAAAAAATCACCCAAGAAAGCTTTCACTTTTTGAATATTGTAGTCATTATTTTCTGTGAGCACTATATCATCATCATACACTATTAGTATTATGGTATAACAAGAATCTCTTTTAAGAAATGCTGAATGATCTGAAACACTTGTCTGAAATCCGAACTGACATATTGCTATACTGAATTTTTTGAACTAAGCCTAAATTGTTTCAGTCCATATATAGCTTTTCTCAATTTACCAACCTTCCCTTTCTCCCTTTGAGGATAAAACCCATGTAGTAATGCCATACACACTTCCTTTTGCAGATCTCCATGAAGAAAGACATTCTTCATGTCTATTTGGTGGTGTGGCCTGTGGCCATTTCCTGTTTACAGCGATAAATAAAAGTACTCGTACTGATTCCAATTTGTTACAGGAGCAAAAGTCTCCTTATAGTCAAACCCATATAATTGTGTAAAATTCTTAGCCTCTAGACAAGCTTTGTATCTCTCAATCAAACCATCTGGTTTGTGCTTTAGGGTATACACGCACCTGCATCCAACCACATGTCGTCCTTCTGGCTGATTAATTGTATCCCAAGTTCATTGCATCTCTAAGGCAATCATTTCCTCAATCATGACCGCTTTCTAGTGTGGATGAGCCAATGCCTCTGCAACTTTTGTGGGAATAGGAATATAGGAAGTAGAGCAAAGGTAAGCATGAAAGGAAATTGAAAGTGAAGCATAAGAAACAAATTTATTAATTAGATGAGAAGTACAAGTTCATTTTAACACAAAATCGCTAATTGCCATGGTGGGATAACACCATTACCCACATTAAGGTTGCGGACTCGACTTTTGAGTACCCTGCCGATGTTGAAAGGGTAATCTTAGACTTCTTCCATAATCTTTTCTTCACCCCCCTAGGTCGAGACCTACCTTGGGAGATCTGTCTTTTCAAACTCACCTCCCCGAGATGGCTGCTTGGTTGGGGTGGCCATTTTCGAAATCCTCGGTGCTATCAATGACCTGGCCCAAGATAGGGGCCCCAGGCCCCTACAATTTCCCCGTCTCCATTTTCAGCACCTATTGGACCTCCTTCTACTAAGACTTCCTCTCCTTGTTCGAGGAGTTCTTCCAAAGGGGCATAGTGCATAAGGGCCTCAATACCACTTTCATCACCCTTGTCCCCTAGGTAGAAGGACCCGAGGAGCTGAAGGACTTCCGGCCTATGACCCTCATTAATAGTTCATATAAGATATTATCCAAGTTGTTGGCATCTTGTCTCAGAGGGGTCCTCCACTTGGTCATCTCGCCTCAGCAAGGTGCCTTCGTTAAGGACCGCCAAATCCTTGACGGGGCCCTAGTGGCACATGAATGCATCCACTCGAGAGTAAAAAAGCTTACGACCATGTCGATTGACTAATCCTCAACGAGACCCTCAACCATATGGGCTTTGGATAAAGATGGATGAGGTGGATCAGGGGCTGTATTTTGAGCCCCTACTTTTCTAACCTCATTAACCAAACTCCTAGAGGTTTCCTCCTTTCATCCCAGGGCCTCAGACAAGGCGACCCCCTCTCTCCTTTTCTCTTCACGATAGTGGTTGAGGTATTCAGTCGCTCCATCTCTCACCTCTTTCATGCATGGCTCTTGTATGGCTTCAATTGCGGGCCCCATGACCTTGCCATTGCGCATTTACAGTACGCGGATGGCACATTGGTATTTTGTGATGCTTCTCCCCAAGAAATCGATGTCCTCCTCCGCTTCCTTAAATGTTTCGACTGGGCCACAGGCTTCAAGGTCAATATGAACAAATTGAAAATGACCGGGGTGGCCCTCAACCTACAATCAACCCTTTCCCTTACTGAATCATGGAGACATAGCATGGAAAACCTCCCCTCCACCTACCTCGGTCTCCCCTTGTGCATTGGCAAGCCCAAACTCAGCTCTTAGGCACACATTGTCGACAAGTCTGAACGCAGGCTCGCTGCCTGGAAAGGTCGCTTCTTCTCACTGGCTGGAAGGTCAACCCTCATCAAAGCCACCTTGTCCAACATTCCAATTTACCAAATGTCACTCTTCAAGATGCCAGCAACAGTCTTATCCCGCTTGAACCAGCTCATGAAGAACTTCCTTTGGGAAGGGGATGGAGACAAGCACAAAATCCACCCCATAACTTGGGATACAGTTTGCTTGCCACACCACCAAGGGGGGCTTGGCATCTGAAAGCTTAAAGAGAACAATAGTGATCTGTTGAGCAAGTGGTGGTGGTGTTATGCCACTGAAAGTAACCACCTGTGGCAACTGGTTTTGCAGCGGAAATACAACCTCGAACCATCAGCTTGGCTACCCAACATTAGAGTTAACAGCAGAGCCTCAGGGGTTTGGTGCATTCTCCTTGCTACCCTCACTCTCTTCAAACACAATACCTGTATCCTGGCCTGGGATGGCACCCGTACAAAGTTCTGGTCTGAGTTATAGTTAGGACACACCCCCTTTAAAGATCTTTTCCCCTCCCTCTTCCTCCTTACACTTAAAGAGGCAGGAAATCATGGCTGACCTATTTAGGACCCAGGGGTTTAGCAGAGTTTGGTTCCCCCCTTCTTCCGCAGGTCTCCCTCTAATAATGAAGTCCATGAATTCCTTGACCTTCCCACTATCCTTCATACCACCTTCCTTCCTCTCCATGGAGAGGACAAGCTCATCTCGGTGTGATCTTTCTACCGCAAGCTCCTCCAACCACCAACTTTCCCTTTGAATCCTACATCTATTACGGCCAAGGCTTGGTTTCCTCTTGCTCCTCCCAAGATCCAAGTATTTAGTTGGATCGCCCTCCACCAAAGGGTGCTCACTGTCAACCGACTTCAAAGGATAGGACTTCCCCTTCCTAATCGATGTATCATGTGTTTGGAAGCCGGGGAAACCAACAGTCATCTGTTCCTTCACTGCCAGTCGCTTCTCTCCTTTGGGGTCACCTTCTCTGCCTATTCTACTGGCATCGGGTCAACCCCCCCCCCCAATCCATTCCTCACCTCTTCTCTTCCCTTCACCCTTACCCCTAGCCCAAGCCAGTATCCTCCTTTGAAAGGCATCCATCTTTGCCCTGTTATGTATTGTGTGGAATGAGCGTAATCATCGAATTTTCTAAGGCCAGTATAACCTCACAGCTGGCCTTTTCGCAAGATCAAAACAGCAGTAATTGTTTTGGCCTCTAACCACAAGTTACTCAGAGGCATCCACCTCTCGGCCTTTCACCACGACTGGCTGCCCCTCCTCAACCTCTCAAGACCTCGTATATCTTGCGCCTCTTTATGGAGACCCGCTAACCGCGACTCTATCAAGCTTAATTTCTATGGTTGCTCCGTAGGCAACCTTGGTCCGGCTGGTATTGGTGATCTGTTCAGGAATCATGAGGGCACAACCCTTGCCTCCTCCTCTAAACACATTGGCCACTTCGATCCTCATTCGGCTAAGGCCGTAGCTCTCCTTGAAGGCCTAAGGCTTTTCAATTGCAACTGGTCTTCAACTCTGGTAATCGAAGGCGACTCAAAGAACGTAATTCGCTGGGCCTCTGGCACCACTTTTTACCCCTGGTCCCTAGTGCATGTTTTCGAAGAAATCCCTCACCTAGGTGTGGGTCTCACGGTGTCGTGGTGAAATGTATGGCGTGAAAGCGACTCTCACACTGATTCCCTCGTTAAACAAGGTGCTTCAAATCAAGGGAACTGAGGAATTCTGGATTGGTGGGGCAGATTGTTCACTCATGGATCCGTGTTGGATCGCTGGATTGGCGATCCAGATTGGGTTTGGATCGGTCCGAATTGATAATTCAAAACAATATAATAAAAATTAAAATAGGGGCATTAGATGGGATCTAAAAAAACATTAGCTCAGCTTATAAATATATATATATATATATATATATATATATATATAGAAAAGTCTTAAAAATGCCATAGGGTAAAAATGAATAGTGTTTCAACCCGTTGCAGTTTCCCGTGTTTTTTGCATGAAAAATTGATTGCATCGGACATGCTATGTTTGTTGCAGTTGATTTATCCACGCCATCTGAAAAAATAGGATGGCGCCGAACGTATGGGCGAAAACACTGTTCATTTTCACCCATAGGCGTTGCGTAGGGGCTTCCTATAAAGGAGGATTTTAGGGGGGAACTGGGCCGAGACACATACCATTCTGAAATCGGTCGTCACGACCGGTTCCCATCCGGATCAATGAGCTGGATTGGAATTGCTGGGTTTTAAAGCACTTGTTATCCCTTAGCTAGTGTTATGGGACCTTGCAATATCCTATGTGCATCTCAGCATTTTTCTATCTTTATTACATATGCAAGCAATTATACCAAAGGTCATTCAATATTGACTCCAAGGATAAGCCCACCACATTTCAAAACTATCATAGATCGCATCATATAGATGCATTGCAAAGAAGGCCTCTAATGAACAAAGGGCCATTGCTTTTTGATTTCTGTGTTTCTCACAACTAATAGTCGTGATTCGTTCCGCATGTCCACCCCTTTTCCTCTTTTTTCTAAGTTTTTCCACTTTTGACCCCTTTTTGTCCGTTTTATTATAATTTCTAACTCTTTAGCTCTCACCTACAAAGTAGACATCACTACCTAAATATGTCTTTACAGTCAACACCTACTCTAACCTTGCCTGACAAGCAACAATTTTCCCTATAGCTACCAAGATTTTGGCTTCTTCCCTTGCGGATCCATGTCTAGTTGAAATCTATGCTTATCAATCATAGCATACACAAATCCTTCTTCTAGAGACTGACATGGCTGGAATATCCGAGCATTCATTACGGCACACATGTACCATTGGTTCACCTGGCAACATTTGCACATGTGTTTTGACTTTGTTAGAGGCCCCTTCAGTTATAGGTTCTACGCTAGCTCCTCTAGTGCTGATGACCAATGTGTGTGTCCCTTGTATAATGTGATTCCCTAGCCATTTATTCCCTCGTCCCTGTTATATGAAGAAGTTTCACCTTCAAAGTCCTTTGGTACACCTCTTCTACTCCCCTCAATACCCGTCTCTTATCATAGTTACTAGTATCTTCCATCTAAGGTGGCTCTCCCACTCATGGAATGTGGTTCTGCAGTTCGGGGATGGGAGCAGTTTCCCAGTGCATTCCCATTTTCTTGGGTACACATGTTCCTCGTCTGCCAGGGAACTCTTTAAACTAATGTTATCAAGGAAGAGCCTACAAAATGGATCAGGAGGTAAATTTTGGATTTTGTAGAAGGGGAAACATTTTTTCTGGACTAAATTTCAAAGATATCCCAAGCATCAATATCCTTTAATTAGGGAGCTTTTGGCAAACAATGATTCCTTACTCCATATCCAACTCCGTTGCCCACTCTCAACGCCTATGGTCTTACTCGTTTAACACATTCCCAATTATAGGTTTTATCTCTTGTTGCTCGCACACTCTCAATTCTATTGTTGATTTGGATCGACCACCATTAAGGTCTGTCAACATCTTCCCTCCTACTACCTTTGAACTAGTCTAATTCTCTTGCTCTGGTGTCTAAACACCCTTTCTGATCTTATTTGAATGGAGAAATTTGGGTCCTCAATCAGTGAGTGGGCTAGGCCAATTTTGAACACCTCAGTGTATGGATTGTCAAATTGTATGTCAACTCCCTTCATGTTACTGATGTGTACTTCTGCTACTCTTCCAATGCCTCACTAGTGGCATGGATAAAAATTTTTGTAGGGTCATTGTTTGGGTGTATTTTGTATCAAATGTATTTGACAATGGCATCAACTACTATGATTGAGTATGGAGCTCATGACTGGATTATACTATAGCTGTCCCATTCCAGCAATGTGGGATTAAAATTCAGGAATGGACATCGGGACCCATGTTAGCCAAGAAACCCTTGAGAGGTAGAGAATACGATGAGATCCAAAAAACGGTCACTTGCCAACTGCAGCAGCACAGGGTTGATTGGTCAAACATCCGAACTATATCATATACACTGGAATTGCTAGAACCTGCTGATAACCACCAAAATGGTCTCATATTGGAGTCAAGTCACAAGGATCCTCATAATATATGAAATGGGACCTCTCCAGCAAAAGTCAACGGTGTGACTCTGAACTGTTACACAGACGGTCCATAAGAGAGATGAGCCAAGTCCTGACCAAATGAGCTGAGTTGTTTACCAAAATTGGCCGAAGATTTAATCTGAGATGTCCCCTGGATATCTTCGAAATATCACGGCACGCCGATATCGGATGCTTTAGATATGGGGTTTCAAAGACAGAAGCCACTGGCAGAGCATTATTCATATACAATTTGTGACCTTGAAGTGGGTCAATTTACAAAGTGACCCTTGGCAAACAGTGTCCAATGGAGCTGAAACTTGGCGAGGTGATGGATTAGCCACTAAAAACCTTATGTTCCAAATTTTAGGGCAATCCGATGTCATTTGTTACCACTTTCGAAGAGATCACTCAAAGTACATTGTTGGTAACTATTCTAAGACACCGCTGGTGCACATGAACATAAATTCAGTGACTTTTTCGAGACCCAAAAACAGCCACAGATAGGACCATATCTCCCAAATCCTACTATGAAATGAGCTGAAATTTGGAGGGATTGTTCCTCACTCCATCCCCTTTCCCTTTGTATACATATCAATAGTTTTACTTCAGGGTCAAACTAAGTGACTGTATAAGGTGAATGAAAGCCCCGAAGGGCCAAAGCCATCAAAATCTGGCCAAAATAACAACGTGATGCTCTAAGGTGACTCAAACCCCAAAGGGAAAATTGTTGATATTGCAAAGACTGTGGATAACTTGTCCTTTAGATCAAAAATGGGGCAAAGGGTTAGTTTCCATCCTAGTATGATCTGAATTTTTGATTTCCTGCCCTTGTTTGAAACTCTATAAATACACCAACTGTCAGCCATTTTTTGGGGTTGGATTGGAAAATTTAGTTGTGAGCTTGGGGCTTAAGACTTCTAGTGAGAGAAAACCCTAAAGAGAGAAACTTAACCCTAACCTATCCAACCTCATACCAATACCAACCTAGACTGAAATAAAGCTAGAAATCCTAGGTACTAGGCAAATCAACCCATTTCAGGCCCAACGACCCTCCAGATTTTGGATCATGCCTGCTCAAAAAAATACATTGGCCTAGTTGAAGTGTAGGGACACTCTCCTTGCCTTGGGAGATGTTTTGTCCCCCTCACTTCTCTACTCCAACATTTTTTGGGGTGAAATAAGAGCATCTTGCTGGTACCAAACACGTTGGGAGGCTTAACAAGTACAAGCCTGGGGAACTTTGAACCTGCACCTGCATATGCAGATTTCCAAATATGTTGAAAATTGTTGCTTTTTTTTATTGTTCTCTCTCTGGTATTTGGAATCCTTTTCAAAAAATATACCCATATCAACACATTGACACAAGATATCGTGAACAGTCATCTAAGGAGATACCATGTTATCATGTCTGAAACCTCTGGTGGTTTCAATTTGTTTTGGTGTCGCTTACGGGCAGGGAAAGTGCCTGCAATCCTCCTACCATGGTAGAAAATGCAGATTGCATCTCTACATGAATGGAGTTATATACTTCTCACCTCATGAATGGCACAGTTTGGAAGCAATTGGATGCCATGGAAATGGTATAAAATAAGTCAAGGATTTGGGAGAATTTTCCTGCCCTGATACATTAAAATGATAAGATTAAGTCTCAAGAGACAATTTTGAAACTTCTCTATGCTTGTCTTGAAATATTCTGTGAACTGCTTAAATGAAATTTATGTCCAAATTGGTACTAAAATTCTTCAAAATCGGATTTCAGTTTCTTGAACTTTGTTCAAGGCTGATGCTACTATTTATTGAAATATAGCAACTAATGAACTCAAAATACATATGCTTATTATAGCCTTTCTGAAAGTTTGTCATATTTAACTAGAGCTGCAATATCCAGAACTCTGTAGAATACTGCTCCAGATGAAGTCATTCACCCCAAGAAAAGATATGTTAATTTCTTGCAATGGAAATATTAAAAGTTGCACGAATTGAAGCTTAAAACCTACTAGCTTGAAATTTCTTTTAGTTGATATATGTAAAAAAAGCCTGCTATGCTGAGAATGCTTTGCAAAATCGATGGAATAAATAATAATATGATGCTCTGATATACAATTTTGTATGTTTTCACGTATATGTTTTGGGAATTCTTGTTTTCGAATTGGATAGATAATCCCTTTGACAGAGTTCCTACAAAATTCTCTAACACTTTAATGATCCCATATTCAAAAAATTTCTCAAGATAGCAGTCACTGTCAAACCACCTCATTAGCCAAATTGTATATTGTTTGCTCTTTTTTATTTCTTAGTACTCCAGCTGATATAGAAATTACCTTTCAAGTGCAATTCATTAGCTACCAAAAAGTTTACATGGCTATACTTTTGTTTCTTATCTCTATTAGTTGACACTTCATCTTCCATCTTTTCACACGCTGATCTTTCGTTTACTAGCGCATGCATAAGCATTTTGTTTGGTATAAGACTTGTATGATGCTGACTCTTACGCATATAACCACTTCTTGTAGTTAATGTTGATTATATCTGAATGTCAGATATTCACAAGTTACTCTATTTATTTTCTTTGAATTTGTTGCTTCTTACATACTGCAGTGAAGTTTGTATTATAGAGGTTGTTAGATTTTAGTACGTTCTGCTTTAGTGTGGAATACGAATTATGGCCCTTACGATAATTAATTTCAAAAGCTTCATATTTTTGTTGTTTTCAATTGCCTTATCTTTTACCTTGTTGCTTTTCCTCAGTGGCAAAGTCTTTTGGATGATCTCAATCAGTGGACAGCTCGTTTGGCTTGGAAAACACCAACACAACCAACCCAGCCCTTTTCCCCTCCCCCACAGTTTGTATATAAATTTTAGATATCAGGTAATTGCCATTTTGTACTTGGTCATCAGGCATTAGTTAGTTTATTGTTTTCTCAATGGCATATCATATTCATAATCCACTTTGGATGTTTTGTTACTTCATCATGTGTATGATATTACTCAATCCTCCATTCAGAATATATGTTGATCTGATTTGATGATACCAGAATTGAATTCGTCTAATGGAATGTATACATTTTGGAGAAGATTTCATCGCCTGCATGGGATTAAGTAAAATAACTCGAGAATATGGAAATATCCTCACATTATTGCTATTGGCCATTGTGTCCCATTTATTTTTGTTGGGAATTCATCTTATAGTTCCAAGGCCTTGGCGAAAATCAGAGTTCTTAGGGTCTTCACAATCCATTTAAATGTAAATGAGGGAGACTGATGGAGAAGGTCCCAAAAATTGGGGTCACGACTCCTTATGGTCGGTCTCGCCCTCCTCTCTGCATTTCAACTATTGATTTTCGCTAGTTGGATCTATTCATTTTGGCCAGTTTGACCTATTAAAATAAAGTTGGGCAAATTTTTTTTAATATATTTATATTTTTTAATTTTTATTATTTCTTTTTATTTTTAAAAAAATTTGATCCAAGTGGTTCAACTGGCAATTGGACTAACCCACTCACCAATTCGATGGTCTGTCCAATTTTAATAATGCTAATAATAGGGAGCTGACTACGGCACTCGCTGATTGAATTAGCTCTCTCTGATCTAGAGCCTTGAGAATAACTTGGTGATAAAAAAATCATGAGAGAGGGAAATAAGATTAGGGTATTACCTGAGTCCCTATATTGAACTGTGTGGTTCATTACGGTTTACATTGAGTTGCTTGGTTCTCGGGATGATTCTTCTTAGCAATTCGGAAACAGAGGCGCCTTTGGGCCCAAAGACGACTTGAGCAATTCATAGTGGGCTTTGAGCTCAAGATGTCTTCCACGCTTGCCAATCAGAAAAGCCAACAAGCCCCTTAATTCTAGGAATATTATGGTACCTCCAATTTATACTTGAGGCTTGTTCCACCCAATACTTTTTCAATCACATTTTTAGCTTCAACACTATTTCTCTTACATCTATCTTCCGAGAAAAAAAGTTGATTTTTTTAAAATTAAAATACATCTATTTTAACTCACATTTCTCTTACAAAATGTGATGCCCCACATGTGTTGGTCTGCCAATTTGTTGGACCGACTTCTTATCTTAAAATGTACTAGATCGGCTTCTGGCAAAATGTGCCAATCTAATATAAAGAATGTGCCTGACTCGCTCATGTTAATAACATTTGGCTAGTTCAACACAAAATGTGTTGGGCCTGCTTTAATGAAATTGAGTCGGTCTAGCTCGAAATGTGTCGAAACTGCTTCTATATTCATGTTGTGACCGTCTGGCTTATAGAGAGAAAGTGGCATAAGAAAACAACAAAGGTAGGTTAAAATAAGGTGCTCTGATCCAAAAGAATTAATTTGTTTATTTGTGGAGGAACGGCTGCCCAGAGAGCGAAAGCGCAAATTGATGAACCATTTATAATTTTCCCTTACTTCAATTAGGTGTACATGATCTATTACAAAACCATCCTACATATGGTTGTTTGGTTCATGGGGAACTGTGTACAAGAAAATATTTACAGGAAAAGTATTACATATGCAAAAAATACAAAGAGCGAAAGGCAAGCTTTCTATGCTCTCCCTACAGCATAGAAGTTCTATACTCTCCCTACAACATAGAAGTTCTATACTCTCTTTTTATCCAGCTGTCCATTCTGAATCGAGTGCTAAGATTGCCCCAATCACAATGTCATGTCTCTACACTATTTTATTTTTAATTTTTTTTTCTATAAACTATTTTGACACCAAAATTTGGACATCCATTCCTCCATTAAACTCGCACTAGAGAAAAATATAAAAAGATATTTTCAATAAAATAAAATAACCAAAATACCCCTGAAAGTTTCAAGGGGTATTTTGGTCATTATATTTCATCGAGAACTTATTTTTAGAAATTTTTTATAGGTGCGTCCCAATGAGAAGATGACATGTACAACATTTTATATTCATACAAATTGTATAAAAAAACTAAAAATAAAATACTTTGAGACGTCGGATCTAAGATCAAATGATGAGTGGCACTCTTAATCAAAATTAGACGACTGGATGGTAGGGGGAGGATAGAGTTTCTATGCTGTAGAGAAAGCATAGAAACCTTCCCGAGGAAGAATTTCTCAATTCTGTATGTTTTCATGTTCGAAAAGCTTGCGCAATCAATTTTCCCTTACTTCAATTAGGTGTACATGATCTATTACAAAACCATCCTACATGTGGTTGTTTGGTTCATGGGGAACTGTGTACAAGAAAATATTTACAGGAAAAGTATTACATATGCAAAAAATACTGAGAACGAAAGGCAAGCTTTCTATGCTCTCCCTACAGCATAGAAGTTCTATACTCTCCCTACAACATGGAAGTTCTATACTCCCTTTTATCCAACTGTCCATTCTGAATCGAGTGCTAAGATTGCCCCAATCACAATGTCATGTCTCTACACTATTTTATTTTTAATTTTTTTTTCTATAAACTATTTTGACACCAAAATTTGGACATCCATTCCTCCATTAAACTCGCACTAGAGAAAAATATAAAAAGATATTTTCAATAAAATAAAATAACCAAAATACCCCTGAAAGTTTCAAGGGGTATTTTGGTCATTATATTTCATCGAGAACTTATTTTTAGAAATTTTTTATAGGTGCGCTCCAATGAGAAGATGACATGTACAACATTTTATATTCATACAAATTGTATAAAAAACCTAAAAATAAAATACTTTGAGACGTCGGATCTAAGATCAAATGATGAGTGGCTCTCTTAATCAAAATTAGACGACTAGATGGTAGGGGAAGGATAGAGTTTCTATGCTGTAGAGAAAGCATAGAAACCTTCCCGAGAAAGAATTTCTCAAATCTGTATGTTCTCATGTTCGAAAAGTTTGCGCAATCAATTTCGCATGAAAATAGTTACAAAGAGACTATTTTCATATGAACCAAACCTACCATAGTATCGTGCTGGATTCCTATCCAATACCATATCTCTTTACCTGCTACAATGATATTGGGCTTGCGTTCTTCTATTCCTATTTGGTGGAATGTCAATTCTATGGACTATACTTCGTTTCAAAGAATCAGTTAAAGTAATGGATTCACTGTCTTTGCCCCTTAACTTTTATTTTTTCTTTTTCCCAACAACTGCAGCAAGTGATTTGAAAATTGTCCAGTCGACTTAGAATTGTCCGAATGAGCTTGAAATCGTTGGATTCCGCAAAATCAGGCTTGATCTCAAGCCAAAAAAAAAAAAAAAAAGGGAAAACGAATTTTTAGCCATTTTTCTGAACACAATTTTTTTTTTTAATCTATTATTGATCCTCATATGTAATAACCACCACTCATCGCTCATTTGAGTATAAATCCATCGATTTTAGGGTAGAAACAATGTTAGGTTGAAGAAATTTTGTTATTGGTGAACTTTTATCATCCAAATTCATTCAACTTCATTCGAGTTGATTTTTGTTTTTTGTGTACTTTTTGTTATTATTTGTCTTTTTTTTTTTTTTTTTTTTTTATAAGGACCCGATTTCTTTGCGGCCAAGCCCGCATATCAAGAAATGCGGGCCTCTTAATAAATCTATTTTTGAGATGGATTTTAAGATTTAATTTTTACGGACATGTAATATCTAACATGGAGATCATGAATATGAATAAATAAATAAATTTTAAAAACTAAAAATAATAATTCTAGTAAAACACATTTGGAATGTTAGTGTTCATTGACTTTAGATGGAACACCTACATGTATCCATATTTAAGATGGATGCTTTACACTTTTTGAATCGCATATATAGAAATGTGGTCCAGCCAGTACGAAACAATTTTCTTTTAAATAATGGTTTAGTCAGCTGGCTCAACTAAGACCCGACACTCCCACAGTTGGGTTTGTGAATATCGAGTGTATATTTACCTGTCTATTTATTTATTATTATATATATTATATCATTATATAGAAAACAAGACGAGGTCTCCTTTTATTTTATTGACATGTGCTCTTTTATATTATAGTTGTATCTTCCTAATTCTTAGTTTCTTCCCCTTTTTGTTTTTCTATTCTTGAAATTGTCCAAATCCTCATATTAACCTATCGATCCATAATTACTCGCTTTTCTTTTGGATAATTTAATAGGGATATAAACCCCTGCTCATTTTTTAACTAGCTATCGTGGGAGTGAAAGGCACAACGTGCAACGAAGATATGGGTCTACCACCACCACCTCAACCCCTTCCCCAAATTTGAAACTTCACATTATCTCCGACTTTAAAACTCTTTATTTCTCTCTCTACCTGTGTTTGTTGCCCCTTTCTCATATTCTATCTCTACCCCCATGTTGTCTCACCCTTCTCTTCATCTCTCATATGTTAATTGTATCAAATTATTTTTACATTAATTATCCATTATTTCTCAGATATTGCAAAAGATTCTATTAATTATGAAGTATTACCTTGTGCATACATCTATTACTTATCTCACATTTATCCGTCCTATATTTTAAAAATATCAGCTATTTCTCCTCCCCACATGTACCTCCCTTTCTCTCTCCCTCTACGAATACTCTTCTCCCTCTTAACACTCTTTTTTATCATAATTAAGTCAAGTGTAATCATTCATTAATTATAAAGATGTTAATTATCATTACTAAACAAAAATGATCATTATGAAGCACTATTCAAGTTTTGACTTAATATTAATAGTCTATTCTAATATTATAGTGATAGTTATATAAATGGGTGCGGTATGCATAGAGCCTAGGCTCTAAACAATCAAATTAGAGCCTGCCATCAAATAGTATCGAAAAATGTGGTTTTAATACTGGAAATATTTGTGATAGCTTTAAAATATAATTTCACTTTTATTTATAAAGTTTAAAGCTTAAAAGATATTGTAGATCAACATATCTATGAAAACTTGAAAATCTTTAACATTGAGAATCCAAAAATGTGCTACAAAATACACTATTTCGAAAACTTGAAATCCATTTTTTTGTTCATGTCCATACATCCTGATGTTGAAATGATCAATTTGAGGATATTTGAGCATCAAGACAACCTCTTCTAGTGAAATTTTTGAGTTGATTATCTAGAGCCTCGGCTGTATATAAACTTTTCCCAATATAAATTTGCTTATAACTAGTGTAGTTTTTATAATGTAATTACCAATAATTATTTAAATCATTATAATTAATTCCTTTATTAGAATAATTAATAGAAATAGTAATTGTTATAATGTCAAAATCATGATGGGAGTTAATTGTACCAAAAATATATGTGAAATAAATTGTAAAAATAATTAGAATCCTAATTAAATATTATAAATATCTCATAATTATATAAATACGATTCTATAATTATTATTCTAATCTTATCTATAGAATTGATTTCTTTATATTAATTAATTTAGTTTACAATTAAAAAATATATTTGTAATTGACTTATGGCTATAATATTATCATCTCTAAGTTATTTAGATGTCAATTTTTATATATTACTTAATATTAAGCTACATAGTATAAAGAGTAAAGCAAATATTTGAATTTGAATATTTTTGGCATGTGTACGAATATTTTTTTATTAGTTTTAATTGCATCAGATATCTAACTATTATGAATTATTTGTTACACATGTGAGATATTTTTTGTATTTTCATTTTTTTCTAATTTTTCAGAATAATATTTATTTATGACTAAATAATTTGTTTGCTAATATTATCTAAAATTAATTTCAATTATTTTAAAAATTAATTTAATTAAAAATAAAAATAAAACATAAAACATAAAAGTAATTAAACTACAAAAATTAAAAGATAATTTCTTCTATATTTATTTTTCTTACATATCTAGTTTATCCCATTTTCAAAATAATACTTACTTATAAGTAAATAATAGATTTACTAATATAATTAAATATACTTTCATTTATATTAGTGAATGATATAATTGATGAGCCGATCCTAAAGCAAACTTAAAATAGCTTTTTTATAAAATTCAAAATCCCTATTTTTTATGGTTCCACGATCTATGAGATTTTAAGTCTAAATTTCATGTCCAAGTGGATGTTGATTTTAGGGAAATTACCATAAATATACTTTTATTTTCACCTAATTAGAAAAAAATTACCAACTTTCATAAATATCATCCGTACCCTTTTTTTGTATTCTTTTCAATCAAAATAGCTTTTACGGTAGCCATATTATTGTGAAACTTGAGTACTAAGTATTGTAATGACTACCCCATTTTGTACTGTCATTTTAAATGCCATGATAACTCGAAGTATTTTAAATGTCAAAACTGAAAAAAAAGGGTGTGGACAAAGTTTATGAAAGTGGATGGTTCTTTCTAATTTGTCGAAAATTAATATATATTTATAATAATTTTCTCCATTGATTTGTTTTTTTACGCAAAACAATGACACGTATTAAATCTTGGGCTGATGCATAAGATGTATTAAATGTTTATTAGCTCGGACTCACATGCAACTTGCTCGAATCTATGCATTAAGAATTTAATGGAACATGGAAAAAGTGTGAAGTTCATAAATAGCAAATTAGGCAAAGTGAAGTTCTTAATTAATGTCCAAGGTTCCATACCGTTAACCCTTCAAAATAAAGTCTTAACCAACAAAATAAAATGATTTCCAAGATTCACCATAGAAAAAGAAAACTTGTATGTCAAAAGATATTCCACTCCCGCCGGAGTAGAATGTTCATTTACTCCCTCAGGTAAAACCTCGCTTAAAATTAGTTTAAACACCTGAATTTTTTTGGGATTAACTTCTTCAACCCATAGATAAATTTCAATATAAAAAAAAAAAAATTTCCTGATTGTACAATAATATATTGAAATTGAATAGAGGATATCGAGGCAAGATATAAGTGTTAGATATCTTGAATTTTGATTTTTTAAAAATACTCATCTAATAATTGTAAAATGGATCTCAAATTGAAAGAAGTAGATCTTGGGAGTAGAAGTAAACTATGATCCTGAGGGAGCATGATATGCGTGCTCTAACTTTTATAATCAGAAAGAACCTCGTGTAGGTTGGTTGACAGGCAAAAATCTTTAAAAAAGCTGCTAAAGCGGTACAATCCGATAATTTGGTAGTACAGATTCAGTTTCAATTGATCAACAAGTAAAATGTGTGTATACAAGTATCTTCAGTACGGATTGGCTATTGCCCAATGCCCTTCATCAAGAATCAATCAAAAATACAACTAATGGAAATGGCTCTATAATGGGGATCCCGATTCCGGATCGCCTGTATATTTTTACACAGCTTCTTTCCCGAATTGATCACCATCGATGGGTTTATGAAAAAAAAAATTCGATAGTTCATGTACGTGTCTGGTTCCGAGCAGGCAGCAGGGAGGGTACCCTTCCGGATCTGGATCTAATGACAAAATGCCCAAGTTAATCTACGCCCAAATTGGATATCCTGTGTTTGATTTTGCGGATGACTCCCTCCACTGCTAAATCGAAAGCATCCTTCACCTCCTCCCTTAGGGATTTAGAGCTTCGATGCCCCCTGTAAATGATACTAGGTATCATTTCAATCACTTTCTCTCTCATCCTCCTCACCTCCTCATCCCCAATTCCCATCAGCACCCTGCTTATGTTCAATCCGCCCCAAACCACCTCATCCTTTGCTATGAAGACAGAGAACTCCCGGTACTCTTCCGGCCGCATATGCCAGTCATACTGCGACTTGGCGGAGCGGTCCTCGAAGAAGACAGGGATGCATCCTGCGATCATCCCGTCGAATGTCGACCGCCGCGTTGGGGTGTCGCTCGGGGGCTGCAGGCAGAAGCGGGCCCGCAGCATGGGCCTCATGTAGCGGCCCGGGTCGTGGTCGCAGGCGGAGCGGGAGCAATCTGCGATCGAGCATATGCTCTCATCGGTGGATGCGCACTGGGAAAGGATGGAGCGATGGATGTTGGGGGGCCCGTTGGGGGACATGGTGGCTCCGCCTGCAAAGAGCATGAGGGTGGGGCGGGGGGAGCGGCGGACCCGGCGCAGCCAGGTGTGGAGGTGGGAGAGGGTCGATGGATGGAAAGACGTCGGGTAAGGGACTGCGTGCTCCTGCCAGGGCCACGCCCGTGACTCTGTCACCAGCACCGTGAAATTGAAGAAGGCCGGGAGCTCCAGGAGGCTGGTACCCCAGGCGTCGGGTCGGGAGTCCAACGGCCTAGAGAAATCCAACGCGGTGCGCGAGGCCACAAAGAAGTAGTCATGGCCGTGGCGACGTCTGTAAACGGAGGAGTCAGAGAGGAGGCGGGCCAAGTCGAGGCCGTGGGCGATGCTGTAGTTCTGGTCGGGCCCAAAGAGGAAGGGAAGCGAGTGGAGGGAGGCGTAGTACGGGAGGAAGACAGCAGAGGCGAGGTCGGGGTCCGGGGTAAGGCAGGGGTATTGGTACATGCGGGCGTGAAACAATGGTTCGAGGAGGTAGGGATCGGTGCGGAACCAGGAGGAGGTGCCGTTGTGGGTCTTGGGGCCGAGCCCCAGGTTCGCCTTGTAGGGGCAGAAATCCTGCCAAACAGGGTACGCAGCGCAGTCCGCCAGGAGGTCGCGGTTGAAGCGCGGCGGGAGGTGTTGGATGAAGATGTAGCGGCCGCTGCAGGGATCCGCTCCACCTGCACGGAGGAGAGAGATGGCGATGAGAGAGAAGAAGGGGATGAGGGATGCGGCAGTCATGGATTTCGAATTTGGAGAGAGAGAGAGAGAGAGTGGTGGTGGAGAGGGAGAGGGAGAGGGAGAGGGGGGCGGAGGAATGAATTTGCATTTGGGGATCGATCGGGTTTTGAGATATTTGGGTTTGATTTGTGTGGAGAGAGAGAGAGAGAGAGAGAGAATGAAAAATGGCTGGTTTTGTGGCGAGTCTGATGGGATGTGAGAGTGTCGGTGATGGGTTTGGGTCAAACAACTACCCTTCACTCTTTTTGGTTCTTTCGCTTTCGATCTTTTTGCATTTTATTTGGTGATTGATGTTCGTTCGGTGCCAAAAAAAGTAGGGGAGGGTCCAATCGTCACATTACCGCGGGAAATCCTGCCTCTCCTCTTCCAATTATTACACCGCCCTGTCCTCGCACCTCGCCCAAGCCCGGGCCTAGTTGTTATAGAGCCCACTCCAGCATGATCTTTAATTTTTTTAAAAAAAATTTAAAAAGTTCTAAAAATTTGACCAATTAATTTGTTACATATATATATATATTTATTTTTGAAAAACTTTTATTTATAAGGTTGCGACTTTAAGATGTTCACCATCTCAAAAATCCATCATAGAAGGTTGTTTATATGTTGGAAAACGCTCCACTTGATCATCGAGATGTATCGATAAGGAAAAAAAAAAAAAAAAATTTTGAGTCGTGGAAATAATGCATCTTACAACACATTATCTAGGCCGTCCATTTTTTAGATTTTCATATGTTTATAGATCTACTTGATTTTAACCATTTTTTAAATTTAAAATTTTATAATTAGATATGAAAAATAGATTTTGAGATAATACGAATAATGTTTTACACCAAAATTACATTTTATGATAAAATTTAGGGTTGCCACCTTATAGAAACCACACCCTTTTTTAAAATCTATTTTTTGTTACTCTTTCAACCACAATTTGTTGTGTTTTGCTTTTGAATATATATTTTCTATTCTTCGAGTTTTTTATTTTTTTCAATAATTTCTAGGTGCTACAGTAATCGATCCGAGTTACTTTGACTCATAAGAGTACTCGGCTGGGGCATGAGCGAAATATTCAGCCCCAATTGACTTTTCCAACATTGGACCCAACCTAGCCCTAATCCTGTCACGGCAAGCTGGATCAAATATAATTAAGAAAAAAAAAAAATTATAGAAAAAAAGTTTTGACTAAGTCAAAATGGGCCCCCTATATGTGGAACCCGGGCCCAAATCTTGAGCTGCTGTGGTATTGTGCCTAGCCAGGCTCTGATTGGGCACTGGCCCAATCCATTGCGATCCGTATATTAACCAACTTCCTGATTATGTCGTGGGTGAAATCTAAAAAGCAAAAGTATTGATATCAACATGCTCACCAGGTGGTGAGGGACTGATAATGGGTATAAGAGTTACCAATTTAAAATTAAATTAAAAAGAAAAGACTGTTATGCTGGATAGTGATTTTCGACGTATTAATGATGATATGAACGACAACTTAATTTCGATGGAGAAATGTGGTTTCAATATTGAAAATCTTTGTAATATCCTTAAAATATATTTTTATTTTTATTTATAAAGTTTAAAGCTTCAAAAACATTGTAGATCCACATATCTATAAAAACTTGAAAATCTTGAAAATTGACGGTCCAAAAACGCATTACAAAATACATTATTTTCAAAACTTGAAATCTATTTTTTTCTTATGTCCATGCATCTTTATGTCAAGATGATCAATTTGAGGATATTTGGGCATCAAAACATCTTCTAGTGAAAGTTTTGAGGTAGGCTCAAATTTGATTTTTTAGAACCTCTGCTTTATATAAAATTTTCTCATAATTAAATCCATATTCATTACTCTTACTAATATTAATGGAAAATTATTTTTGCTAATACTCATTTAATAATTTAAACCCAAACCATAAAAATAGAAGAGTGTGTATACTATATGCTCTTATTGGAGTACAATGTACATCTACTCCCTCAGTCAGAAGATGTACTTGGAGGATTTTTTCAATCAGATATTTTGGGAACCACGTAAAAATTATTAGATAATTATTCTCAGAAAAAAAAAAAAGAATTTTGAGTTTTCCAACTTAGATGTCGCTCTTTAAAAATTGGACGGTCTCCATTCAATCTCAAGACTTTTTTTTTGAGCGATAGAAGGTGCAATTAAAAAATTTCTTTTATTGAAGTTAATCTTGGAATTGAAATGGTCATATCACCGAAATTTGGGGTCCCAAATTAATTTTAAACTAAAAAAGTAAATGGAGATATACTTTCCCAATACAGTTTGGCCCACCATTTTGATTTTGCTGTCTCATTATCACATTTAGACCTCATCCTATTTGGCTCAACGTGCTTTTAATCTAATCCAAAATGGGATTTCACCAGAGGTCTCCTCCAAAATATTTTTAATGCTTTTTTCTTCCTTTGTATATAAATCTAACATTTTCTCTTTATTTAAACCTACATTATATGACACATTATTAATATGGGAAAACTCACTCTGCATCCCCACCTCTATACATTTAACTTATATCCCTCATCTCCTATATGTCGGGTTTGAATGGACGGCTGATATGTTCTCAATCGCAATGTCGCACCTAAATGCCATTTTGTTTTAATTAATTTTTTAGAAATGATATTGATACCAAATTTGGGGCGTCCAATCCTCCTTTAAGCTCACATTTAGTGAAAATATAGAAAAAAAAGATATTTTTGATAAAAATGACCAAAAGACCTTTCAAAGTTTTAGAGATATTTTGGTTATTTTATTTTTAAAAAAAGGTAATTTGTTAATATTTATTTTAGATGCATTCCTTAAGATGATGACATGCAACAAAATTCATGTTCACATGATTTGTAAAAAATAAATTAAAAATAATTACTATGAGACTTCAGATCTAGATCAAAAGGTCAGTGGTTTACTTATGAAACAATGGTTAAAACTATCCCAACCATCAATTTAAATTGGACAGCTAGGAGGTGAGGGGTGTAGACTAGGAGGTAAAGGACATACGTAAAATATATAGGGGTGAAGATGTACAATAAGTTTTTTCGATAAATATTAAAGGGAAAGTATACAATGAGATCATTTATTTTTGGTATAAGGTGGTCACAATTATTTTTGACCATTGAATGTAAAATTTCTTGACTGCATTTATTTCATTGACAAAGCTCAAAGTTCAAAAGAAATTTCTTTCAACTTTGTGACAAACCTAAGCTATCAGATTTTATATATGATGGTTATAAGTAAGTGTGACCTTTTTGTACAAAAGATAAATGATATGATTGTATACAATCCCCGTATATATTAAACCGTATCTCTTTCCAAGGGGGTATATTAAACCGTATCTCTTTGCAAGGGGGTACGTTGAACGTTAACGGACTTTACAAAGGGGCCGCTGGACCACCTTAGTTCATGGCCTCTCACCCCAACAACATCCCATCTTTTTGACAACTGGTTAGGGGGATTACTTTTAGTCCACTCAATCATTTTTTTATGGGTACAATTTGTATTGACCCGAGGCTCTAAACAATCAAAATAAAGAGCACCTTCAAATAGTATCGAGAAATATAGTTTGAATACTAGAAATCTTCGTGATAGCCTTAAAATATATTTTTTGTTTTTAATTATAAAATTTAAAGCTTCAAAAATAACATAGATTGAGCAGATCTATGAAAGCTTCAAAATCTTGAAAATTGACGGTCCAAAAATGTGTTACAAGGTGTACTATTTCGAAAATTTGAATTCCATTTTTTTTCTCATATCCATGCATCTTGATGTCTAAATGATCAATTTGAGGATATTTGGGAGCATCAAAACAACCTCTTCTAATGAAATTTTTGAGGGGGCTCTAATTTGATTGTCTAGAGCCTCAGTGGCTCTATATAAACTTTTTCTTTTCTTTTTTATTTACCTTGTAGATAATTTGATAAATTGAAACCCTTAACGAATTCAATAAGATGGCCCATGTCCAATGATCCAATCACCGAGGTATGGATGAATTGGAGCATACTTGGGTGAAAAGGCAACCTATGAGTTTCAGCCAAGAGACCATATGTTGACGATGGTCTCGCCAGACCATCAATGACCCTGTACATAAAAGAAACGTTTCCTTTAGGGCTGGCAACGGGCATCCGGCCCGGACCAGCCCATCCTTTAAAAAGTTGGGCCTGGGCCACAATATGTGGCTCCAATTCTTGGGCCCCAGCCTGGCCTTTTTTTTCTTTTTCCTTTAGTTTTTTTTTTTTTTTATTTGCTTTTGGTCTGGCCCAGCCCTAATAGAGCCAAGGCCGAGCCTCAGCCGGTCCTATGGGGACAAGGGTAGGGTTCGGGCCAGGGCTCCGGGCCTGGCCTGTTTTTTCACCCTTGGCTTCCTTGTACCTTGTGCCCTTTGAAGCAATGAGTTCCACAGTCTATTTAGTCTTGTGGAATAAAAGCTCTGCATGTCTTGTGCCATGGCCTTGGAAACATAAATCACTTTGATGAAAAGCGAGCCACTAGATGGTGAGAAAGTGGTATGGATTGGTGATCCAACCAGTTCTTACATAAGATAATTGGCCAATAAAAATAAAAAATTTAAAACTCATCCCCATTAGAGCATTTTTCCAATTAATTAGTTTAGCACATTCGGCTGGTTTGGATTACTTGATTCCCTTATAAAACCGGTTGGTTCCATCGGAACCAGACTGCTTTTCAGTTTCAACCAAGAACCAAATTAGGCACCGCCGGTTCTTGATTTGGATCGGGTAATTCTACTTAAAATACTTGTTTTTAAAACCCGGTAAAAAGAAATAAATGAAAGAAGATTAGGCATAAGAGCCACTGTAGGGAAAAAAAGAAATATCGGTAAAAGAAAAAAATGGAGAAAGGGTAATGAGATAAGCATACAAACAAACAAGCGAGGGAAGAACAAAATGAGTAAAAGCTAACTGCTTTATTTTTCTAAAGAGGAATTCGTTCGAGTTCAAAGACCGTTATTTCCGTCTTCTATTTTAATGATAGAAATGGAACTCAATATCACAAGGGTTAACATGTGATACAATAACCATTGTTTTATTAAAACCAGTGTTTAAAAAGTTGGATAGGTGACTCGGATCATCCATCTTGAAAATTAGTTTAGGTAGGTAGATCGACGGTACGAATCAATTAGTCGGTCGGATCCAGCTGTAAACTAATTTAAAAAAATCACTAAAAATATTAGATATTATTTTTTTGAGTTTTCATGTGTGAATGTCCGTTGATCATTACATTACAAGAAAAAAACAAAAACACAAACAAAAAAGAAAAAAAAAAAAAAGAGCATACAATCATCATGGATATGAATAAATAGTCTAAAAAATGGAACATACAACTATTACAATACACCATAATACTAAAATAAGATGGTGTCATTTTTCCACTTTGTCACATTATTGCTGGCTATTTAATTGTCTCAACCAGTGTTTTAAAAAACTCCGAGTCGAACCGGACTCGCCCTGTTCGACTCGGAAATCGCAAAAAGTTGATCGTATCGGCTAAAAAATCGGAAATCGTCCGTTTCAAGAGAGAACCGGACGATTCTGTACAGTGACTCGCCGATTCGTTGTACGGAATCGGGCAAGTCCCGTACGGATTTTTTTTTTTTTTTTTTTTTTAATCCATGATAGATTTTTTTGTAATCCATGATCGAATTGTTTTTGTTTTTTTGTAATCCATGATCGAATTTTTTGTTTTTTTGTAACCCATGATAGAATTTTTTGTAATCCATGATCGAATTTTTTGTAATCCATGATCGAAATGTTTGTTTTTTTTTCTTGTAATCCATGATCGAATTTTTTGTTTTTTTTTTTTTTTTGTAACCCATGATAGAATTTTTTGTAATCCATGATCGAATGTTTTGTAATACATGATCGAAATGTTTGTTTTTTTTTTGTAATCCATGATCGAAATGTTTGTTTTTTTTTTTGTAATCCATGATTGAATTTTTTGTTTTTTGCTTTTTTTGTAACCCATGATAGAGTTTTTTGTAATCCATGATTGAATTTTTTGTAATCCATGATCGAATTGTTTTTTTCTTTTTTTGTAATCCACGATTGAATTTTTTGTTTTTTTTTTTTTGTTTTTTTTTGTAATTCATGATCGAATTTTATGTAATCCATGATCGAATTTTATGTAATCCATGATCGAATTTTTTGAAAATTTGTGATTTTTTTTTTTTAATCCATGATCGAATTTTTTTTTGTAATCCATGATAGAATTTTTGGAAAATTTGTGATTTTTTTTTTTTAATCCATGATCAATTTTTTTTTTGTAATCCATGATAGAATTTTTTGAAAATTTGTGATTTTTTTTTTTAATCCATGATCGATTTTTTTGAAAATTTGTTATTTTTTTTTTGTAATCCATATTATTCAAAGAGAAAATGAGAGAGATGATAATTCTGAGGCCACCCTATCCCAGCCATATTATTCACATATCGAGTCCCAACAGCAACAGTGTAGGGATGAGCAAAACAGTGCAGGTGAGCATGAAGGATGGACAATCTTCGAGGATTTTAGATTGGGAACACAACAAAACACTAACACTCAGGGATTTGAGAATAGTCAGACGCCTGCTAATATCGATAATTCGTTTTTAGATCGAATCAATGAATTGTTAAACGAATTCAATCAATGGCACCAGCGTGACCAAGAAGAACAATAACGTCGTCTATCATTTTATTTTTAGGTCATATGTTACTAATTTTATGCTTTATTGCAGTCCATGTATGTTGATATACTTATTCCATGATAATTATATGTTTATCCTTTTGTGTGATGTAAATTAATGCTAAATGGCGGTTCATGCAGGGAAAGAACATATCAATATTCGCATATTCATTCAAAAACATGAAAATACTTAATGGAGTACCCTCATTTTTTATTGAATTCCTAAAAAACAATATTTATAATGAATTTTAATAAATTTTAAAGATTTTTTTTAAGCTTTATTCTGACCGATTCACCCGATTCCCGATCAGGATCGCCGATTCGCCGATCCAAATCGGTTTTTTAGAAGCTCGATCCGAGTCACCGATCCATTTTTTAAACCATTGGTCTCAACAATTCATTGATTCGATACATGTACACCTTAAAATCGTCAACCACAACCGACAATGTTGAGCCTGCAGTTGGTGAACGGCATGTTCACCCCTCGCGCTAGCCCCCATCTTCTTGTTTACTCCCACCACCCTTGGCTATTGATCTCGGGCAATGTATATCATGGTTAGGAAAGGGTAGAATTAGAATCATATTTTCTCTCATTGCCTCCCATAGCCCCTTCCCACTTTCTTTCAACAAGTGCGACACAGCCTACATGTCAAATGAATTGTAGATATGTTGGCAGGGAACCTCCTATTTCTCACCCGTCAGCATCTTCTTCTTTACATTCCTCATCAATTGCATACTCTTTAATATAATATTGGATCATCTTCTTCCACCACCCACTACTCGCCTGCATCTACAATAATTATCTCATCTAGGTCAATCGGGTTATAGTCTTCAATCTTCATCGTTATTTGTCACTATCATAAAAAAAGAATACAAAGTAATAAACGCTATCAAAAGAGCTGACAGCTGTCTCAACATAACATCCCACCCTCTATTCCCACCATTAATATATCAAAGGTAAAAAAAAAAATAGCAAAAAAGAAGACATCGGTATGCCCTTTACTGGTCTTGCACTGTTAGAGAGGGAGAGAGAAAGAGACTTATTTATGAATTCATAATACATGGAAGAGGATAAGGAAGAATGCAACAAGTAAAGAGAGAATAAGTTGACAAAAAAACATGCAAATCCATGAGCCCACTGGACAGAGATGTTATTTACACTTGTAGTGATTGTGAACCTTTTTAGAGCATGGGAGGGGTAAGGGAGTTCAGTCTTTATAATCACCATGGCCTACCACTACCAACATTTGTACCTCGTACCAGTACCATTCGCCGTATGCAACTGTGGAATGATCATGGAATTCATAAAACTACAACAAATTCATCCATCATACCTCAAACTTTTCAAAAGACTATCATGTCTAGTGTCTTTTTTAAAATTTGAAAAAACTTTCACTACAACCCTAGAGATGCAGTATTTACTGTCAGATACGGTTTATATGAGTCCATGTAGAAATGAGTCTCCTCTTAAAAATCTATTTTTGAGATGGATTTTTAAACAAATTTTAAGGATATATAATCTCTAATAAGAGAACATTTGGACATCATAAAGATGGATGCAAGTAGGTGTTCTATCTAAAAACAATGAAAACTAAGGTTCCAAATGTTTTCTTACTAGAATTATTATTTTTATTTTTTAAAATTTATGTATTTCTTCATATTCATGATCTACATATTAGAGAGTACGTGTCCTTAAAATTAGAGCGTTAAAATCCATCTCAAAAGTAGATGGGAAAAGTTTATAGAGAGCCTAGGCTCTAAACAATTAAATTAGAGCCTACCTCAAAATTTTCACTAGAATAGGTTGTTTTGATGCGTAAATATCATCAAATTGATCATCTTGCCATTAAGATGCATGGACATGAGAAAAAAAATAGATTTTAAGTTTTGGAAATAGTGCATCTTGTAACGCATTTTTGGACCGTCAATTTTCAAGATTTTCAAGTTTTTATAGATCTGCTCGATCCATATTGTTTTTTAAACTTTAAATTTTTATAACTAAATGTGAAAATATAATTTAAGGCTATCACAAAACTTTTCAGCATTGAAAACAAATTTCTCAACATTATTTCAAGGTGGGCCGCTCCCAAAATAGATTTATTAAGACCCCTGTATTATGTGGACTTGGCATAGAAACCGGGTCCATCAATTTATTAGCCCCATGATTTGCACTATTACGGAACCTTATGAAAAAGGAAAAACAAATGGATGAAATGGTAAAAATTGCAACTCTAGGCGAGATTTCATAAATTTTCTTTAACATTCTGAAGTAATATCCAACGTTCTCGTTATTTTCATTATATCAATCGGTACAGTTACACAATGGTTATCATCTTTAATTCTTGTGCACGGTTGTAATTTGATTTTTTCACCTTGTAATGCAGGTTTAGTTTTGATCATAGTTATCAACACCGTACGGTTTCACCCAGTCCGGCCGATTGCTGTCGATAGGTGTCTAAAGGTAAAATTTGGTTTGGTCAAAAAACAGTCAAAATTTATGTTACTGATTTTCGTCGGTGACCATTCTGTGAAACCTCTTTCTAATATATTTTATATTTTTTAATATATCAATGTTTTTTATTATTTTGTAAACCTGGTCCTCCGCGAGATGAACATAGCCCCCCTCACGTGGGGATGGGAATAGCCCCTTTTGAAATATTAAACCTTAAATATCCTATCTCTCAAGAAAAGTAACTCGTATCACTCATCTTTTAAAAAGCTATCACTCTTTACCATGGAAGATCTCAATTTTCCATTCCTCCTCTAAACTCGGTCAAAAGCTTCTACTCCTGATCGTCCCTTGTTGATGGCGCGTTAGCATAGAATACATTTCCTTCGTGGAAACTAATTATTGTCTTTTTTACTCTGGACTCTCTTTATCTTTTTTATTCTCATTAACAAAATTTAAAACTTATATTTGTTTATGTGAAAGAAATATATACGATTGAGACCATTTATTTTTAATACAAGAAAGTCACAATCGTTGTCAATCTATTGAATGTGAAATTAGATGGGTCGTGAAGTGTCACTAATTGAGTGCATCAGTCACATCACTAATTGATTACAAAGTTCAAAATAAATTTTCTCGAAAGTTGTAAGACATTTTCATTTGTTAAATTTCACATCCAATGGCTAAGAAAAGTTGTGACTTTCTTGTACCAAGACATAAAAGCATAACAGAGCCTATGATAGAATCTTGAGAGATCCGAATGCGTATAAGCTATGCCTTAGGACCCCAAATATGACCGGCTAACTCCATCATCCTAGGGGAAAGGTAAGCCATTGGATTTATCTCCTTATTCTTCATTATCATCATCCAAACCTTATCTCAATTATTTAAGGTCGACAGATCCACTTCCTTAATATATCACTAAATTTACTTTGATGCCATCTTTGGCTCATCTCCATCAGCATGCGGCATTGGTGTCTCCCTCTCTTATCTCAAGATGACATTGTAAGGACCCCAAGTAGATGTCAAGCTCATAGACCTTATCGGGACGGGAAAACCAGAGAACGTGTGCAACTGATTACCAAAGTGTCTCATCACCTTGCTTGGGATAACAGGGCGCTACCTTAGCAAGGCTCATAAGTTAAATTGAAGATGGCCTGAAAACCTAACCTGATGAATTGTGACTACATGAAGTGTAACCTTGTAACCGATAAGGAGCCAGGAGACGTGAATGCAGCTACACGGATCCAAAAGACCTATAAATGTACATACGGAAATATCGGTTCGAGTGAGGGGCCCTAATGGTTCCAATATTTGAAGCTTGTACTAGAAAAATGACGTAAAATTTTATTTTATAAAAAAAGGAAATTTTTCTGTTGACATGATTTATAGCTTTGTTTTTCTCTATTATTGATGATTTTATTTGTTTAAAGTTAATAAAAATAGTGGATTCAATATTCTAGAAGTTGTCAAGTTTAAGAATGTTTATTTGTATAAAATGTGGTGAGATCTTATTCTTTTGTATTTTGTATAATTACTTTTACATGGGGGTTACTGTAGTTTTTATTGGTACCTACTCTGCAATATTGTAATTTGACAAGGAAATAAATAGAAAGGATTGTATGTTACGAGGCTATTTATTTTTAGTATAAGGTTACAATCACTTTAAAATGCAATAACTCAAAATGTCATAGTATTCGAAAAATTTTGTTATAAAATTTATAACAAAACAATAACACATTCTCAACCACTGAATTTCAAATCTAACAGTCAATGATAATTGTAACCTTGTGCTAAAAGTAAATAGCCTCATTATAAACATTTTCAACAAGATGACTTCAAAATGGGACGTGGTTATTCTTGTCGAGAGACCTCCATCCAACCGAAAGAGCAAAGGACAAAAAAGACAAATGGCAGAATCATCCCTACGCGTTACAAGCACAATTTCCTCGTTGAAGAATTAAAATCAATAAATTTGCATGCATATACAAATCATGAACAACTTCCCCATTAAAATTTGCTGTCCAGTCAATGCTTTCACTGTACATCTATCTTTCAACTGTCAATGCTCTACATGATCATACAAATGCACGTACATTTCTGAACTGTAAGAAAATAGAGAGAGAGAGAGAGAGAGAGAGGGAGAGCAATACAACAAGATCTCCTTAATACATATCAACTTCAGACTGCACATAAGCAGGATGAGAATATATACACAACTGTCTTTTCTCCTTTAAAGGTGGATAGTACACATGGCAGCACATTTGAAGTCCAAGGGATTCTGGAAAGGCGGCTTAGTGTGCAAGAATCTCCAACTCCTCTTCCTTGGGTTGTAAACCTGAATTATCAACTTCATAGTGTAGCTCTTTTGATGATGACTTGTCGAAGGCATCATTACATGCAGCTGTCCGTTCAGCGCTGCAAATCCACAACTCAAATTTGAAGGGACCTTCTTTGGTAAGGTTGATTCCTTTAGCCATTTGTTTGAAACCGCATCAAATCTGCATAACCTTGCAAAGGACCCAACTCAGTGCCAGATTGAGGGTTCTATTCCCAATTGGTCACAAGGAACAGGTAGAATTGCAATAAAGAAGATGCAAATATTTGTGTCTACAATGCACTCTTCATAATGTGATACTCACGATGCATGTGATGATTTGTTTGCATTTTGGCATACACCAGATAATATCAGGTACACAGTAGATATCAAGACAGAAGCATACATGCTCTCAGAAAATTACCCAAAATTGCTTCTACTATCATGAGAAGTTATTAAAACTACACTGATTGCCCATTTTAACTTTTTTACTTCTACTATCATGAGAAGTTATTAAAACTACACTGATTGCCCATTTTAACTTTTTTACTACCTAGACCGAATTCCCTGAATGGAAAGGCAACACCCAATCTGAAGCCTCAACCACCTCTACTTATTTAGAGATAAGTTTCTCTACTCTAAACAGGTTCAGCTCTTCAAAGCAAGTTCAAATGAACCACCTGTAGATGAAACAGGTATATCCCTGTGAACATAGTTTGAAAAACTTGAATTGCAGTCCATGATTCCCAAAAGCGATTACTGTTTACTTAACGTCCTGTTTGCCAGCAAAGGCAAAGCACAAAAATGCCGCTGGCTTGGAACTAAGTCCAACCTAATGCCTACAGACAGTGAAGGCGGTATTTTTATGATCCATTTTGATATTGCAGGCCAACCACACACCCAAAAAAGAGTGAAAAGTACTTCAACAAAAAGAAGTAAATGAAATTGGAAGGCCTCAAACTGAACTACAGTGCCAAGCTGCAGGCCACAGTCCTTTGACACAATTCAGTACGAGACCAATTGTCAACTGGACTACAGGACCCCAAGCCCCATAGATTTTCCAAATTCATTGTCTCAACTTCCAATTCACCAGGAAAAAGACCATGTGAGAAATAGAACTTCAGGGCATCCTTGGCCATGCATGAAGGACATTGACAAACAAACTTATACTCACATAACCTCATCGTATATTTGCAGACAGTATAACATATGTAGCACCCCAATAGATTTTAAGCATGAAACTGGGGATGTCTGCAAACTTGTCAAAAGCCTGTTTCACGCCTGTTTTAAAGTCCATCTTGTCAGGACTTATATGCATGGCTAAACACGCCCACAGCTTAAGGTTTTGAGAAAAGTTATTGTATTAAATAGATGTTAAGAATATAAATAGTTTGAGGGCAAGGCACCACATCAAAATGTTCCTGCACAACTGAGTGTGTATTTCCATTCTTTTCAGCCTGTACAAATAAAATATCTGAGCAATAGGGATGGGAAAGGGAGAGACGCAGAGGGGTTCACAGTGTGGGATGATGCCAGATGGTGCATAGAACGACATAATTATGGCTCATGGCTCCTGCTTTTACCAGAAGTCAGCCTCAGAATTCGCCTCCCTCCAAGAGTGTGTGAAGGGGGCTAAAAGAAGGGGGGGCGATTACATCAAAACCTGGTCGAAAATGGGGCCTAGGTTCCATGGCCAATTAGCACTCATTGAGGCCCAAGAAATGACATTTTGAAATTGACCTTCTAGGCTTCTACCAAGAGGTTGGGATCCCATGCCGCATTGTATAGTTTCAAGCTTTAGTTTCAAGCCTTCCAGTAGTGTCACGGCTTCAGCCATCACTGAATTAACAACTCCATTTGGCCCTGAGGAGAGTAATGTACTCTACCAAAGTGGTTTCCAAACAACCCACTCATTCTAGGTCGGCTTGGGTTGCCTTCAAAGATGAACGTGATGTTGCCCTATGGGGGTGGAGTCCAAGTGTTCAACCTCAAAATGGCCATGGGTTCGAGGAAAGAATGTGTTTCCAGTTTAACAAAATCCTCCACTGACCAAATCCAAAATTCCTTGAGGTTTAAGGAATGGAAATGATCCTTTAAAAATTCCAAGCTCTTGAGTTTTCCCTCAAGAAATCCTAGAGTTTCTCTCTAGCCAAACGACCACAGGATGGCCAGATGGGTGGATCTCCACAGAACGAGACCAGAAGCTGGGAAGGGAAGGGAGTAGTATGCTAGGAAAAGTTGTTCAACGGAGTATAGCCACACCCAGGTCCAGCTACAGCGCTGAAGAGAGGCATGTCACATTTTGGAGGCTATGTTGCAGCATAGAATTAGGTGCTCTGTGGTCTCTTCAGCCTGCAAGCACATTGTGCATCGACTAGGAGCTGCAATAGGCTCAATTGAAGTTGGTCGAGTAAGAGCCTTCTTGAAGATAACTAACCACATAAAAGCCCGAACTTTCAGGGAAGCTGGCCTGGACCAGGCCCTATAGGAGGAGGCCACTGAGAAGGACCTCGATGCATTTGCAATCCAATCCATTTGATGGTTTCCTGCCCACAAGATATACTGCCCTCGAAGAATATCCAGGAATTCCATGAATTGTACTATCTCCTTGTCTGAGAGGTTGCCCCTGAATCTTGAGGTCCAAATAGTACAGCAACCACTAGCCTCACATGATTGAGATAACAGATCGTCTTCACTGCTGGTCGTGGAGAAAAGCCTGGGGAAGTGAGAGTCTAAGATAGACTACCCACCCAAAGGTTCTTTCCAACAGCTATTTGTCTCCCCATGTGTCTCTGGAATGAACATATCCCACAAAATCGGGATTGGCTGAGACAATGGCTTTCTAGGACCCCTGAGGCATTTGGCCTGGCTAGAACTCTCACAATCCCCCGAACTGTCCAAGTCGTATTTATGCAACAAAACCTGCTGCCACAAATTCCCTTGTCCATTGACAAATCTCCAACTACATCTGCCCAAGAGGCCAAGAGGGCAGTAAGTACAGATTCAAAGATTCCGTTCTTCTTGGGAAGGCACAATGTCTCCCATTTGACTAAGTAAACTCGTTGCCAGACCCTGACCAAAGGAAGGCTCTAATCAGTTTTCCAATGTAGTTGACTATTGAGATGGGCATATGGAATAGAGCCAATTGGAAGATAAGGATATTGGATAGGGTAGTCTTGATGAGGATGATTATAACCCCTAGAGAGATGCATTTCCAGGCTGTCAGTTCCCATCCAAAATGCTCCACAATGGGAAACCATGGAGCTTTGCGTGATTTCCCAATGCAAAGCAGGAGGCCCAAGGAATTACTTGTTAGGACGTTGGTGCTGCAGCCAAGCGTGTTAGCGAGTATTAAAGCATCTACCTGAGAGAGGCCCAACAAGCATTGAAGCATCTACCTGAGAGGCCCAACACCAAACAGCTTGACCTAATTATGTTTACCTTGAAGCCTCTAGAGAGTTCGGAAAGCCTTGAGAATAGCCATAAGTTGTTGATGTTTTATGGGTTGTATAGCATTTTTTGACCTAGCCTGAGGCCTTCTTCTCTCCCTCGTGGACAGTATTTTGGCATATTGTGCAGCGCTTTAACTTAATACAAAGTTTTAAAAGGCTATTTTTTTTTTTTTTGAATGTGTTAAAACTTTGTATTAAGTTATTGAACTGAGTGTGGTTGGAGAAATACAAAATCTGCATACTGAACATGTCATCGCGTACACACCTAGAAGATTTGAAGCCTTGAAGGAGAATATGATCAAACCCATTTGTTATGGATAGTCAAAAGGAACAGGAAAAGGGTCTCCTTGTCGAAGGGCTCTTTTTGCCTGATGCTGGCCGAGTTCATGCAGAAAATCTCATCGATGTTTAGGGCTTTAGAGGCATTTTTGGGCCTTTGTTGCTCAAGTTGTTTTCAGCTTATAGGGTTTATGTTCCCATTTCTGAAATGTGGTCATAATAGCGTTTTTTGACATCAGACATCAAGGGCAAAGGCAACAAATTTGGATGCAATTTTAATTAGAACCCCTAATTACATTAGGATTAGAATTAGGGAGTCCAAATAAAGCCTACAAATAGGAGCTGTCATAGGGTTTTTCATTCAAAGTTTATTATTGTTATTCCAAAACATTGTTCTTTAGAATTATGTTGAACTCGCAGAGCCATTGAACCTAAGGCTTGATAACTTCCATTAATTTTCAGTCAATATATCGTTTCTTTGATTTCTTATTGTCATTCGAATTTGCATCATCTGGTACCAGAGTAAGCTCATTTCCCAAAGCGTCATAGACCTTCGGCAAGTTGCACAATGGCTGCTAGAGGTCTAAGTGGTCATGGTGGAGGTGATGGATACACCACGCAGCAAGAAATCAGCAAACTAATAAGGAGACTTGGGGAACTGGTACACAAGTTGACCAAAGCCAATTAAGGAGACTCGAGGAACCAATGCACAAGGTGCATCAAAATCGATCCTATCAAGGTTCAGTCGCCATAAAGTGAGAAATCTGAGCCCAAGTTGGAGACTAACTCATTCCACAAGCCGGGTAGAGATGAATCTGATGCTTTTATAGATCGTTTGGTTAGAGCTCTGGAAGGTACAAATAGAGGGATAACGTGCCAGAATTTTCTGGAAAATTACAGCCTAATGAATTTTGGGATTGGATTGCTAGTAGTGAAACTCTTTTAGAGCAGAAAGAATTATCAGATGTCATCCCCTAATGTGGTGGCAGCAATTGGAAGCAGGTTGGATTAAAAAAGGATAAGATAAAATTACTACTTGGAAGAAGATATACAAGAAATTTGTATATTTGAAGGAGAAATTTGTACAAGAATTATATCAGAGTACACAGATTACTTCAACCTTTTGATAAGCTAAAATGAGATCCACAAGAATAATGATCAGCAACGTGAGTGGCCTCAAAATTCACATTCAAGATGAGCTAATAATGCATTGAATTCTCAGTTTCGGAGAAGCATATCAGTTGACATCATGAGTCAAGATTTAAAGAGAAGCACAGTAAATTTCTCTTATGGTCAAAGGTTTTCTCAGGGTCAAAAAGGATGCACTTCAAATCAAAAACAACGAGAGGTGGTTGGCTCAAGCTCTCAGTAGGTGAAGGATTTAAGGCAGGGAAAGGCTTGGAGGTGAACAAGCCCCTTCAAATTTGGGAATAGGGTCTGAAGTGTTCTACGGGTGGTGAGCTGGGAATGTCAGAGTGCCCTAAAAGGCAGGCTAGGACATAACTATAATTACAAGACGAATATTATGAAGGTGACACTGATGCAAGGGCCAATTTATGTGAAGAGCCTGATGAAGGACAAAGGGGGCATTGCTGAATTGTATCCCAATGAACATGAATTTCTCGTAATCAGGAAGTGTTGACCAATTCCAAAGGTGGTAGAAAAGCCATGGCTTTGCACCAATACAGCCCAAGACGAACTCTGCCATTGCCGCTCCCTGGATAAGAAAGGAGGAGAGTTCTGTTATGTTGGCAGCCAGCATACAAATTTTGCGACATCCCCTATCATGAATCCTAAGAATTATGGTTTGATAAAAGGTATGGCCCTTGATAGAGAGGAATGGTGGAATAGAATTCATGTAGCTGACACCATATAGTTGGATAAGGCTCGGATGAAGATGATGTACAGCCCAAGGCAAAAGTGTGCTTAATCACAATTGACAATGGAAGTTGCGACAATAAGGTGTCACAAAATATGGTGGATAAGCTGAAATTAAGTGCGAGAAATATGCACAAAATATGGTGGATAAGCTGAAATTAAGTGCGAGAAATATGCTTAGGCATACAAAATCTCAAGTCGCGACAATAAGGTGTCAAAAAATATGGTGGATAAGCTGAAATTAAGAGCGATAAATATGCTTCGGCATACAAAATCTCATGGTTGAAAAGGGATAATGAAGCTCCAGTTAAGTCCTGTGTCTGTGGTTAGTTATCTATTAGGAAAACCTACGAGGAGTCTATGTAGCATGAACTGTTGCCTATGGATGCATGTCATATACTATTAGGTAGCCCATAGAAGTAGGTACCCCATAGCAGTAGGATCATTCTACTATTCACCATGCAAAAACACAATAGGTATACCCTTTGGGAGGATGGGGTTAAGATTACCTTACAATTTTATTTGTTTTTGAAACTGTTACCTTACAATTGTTGAAGGAAAAGGATCATCTCAAACCCAAGAAGGGAGATGGAGAAGTTATACTCTCTTCAAGTTGGTTTCTTGAGGAATGCAGGGAGTATGGGGTAATGGATGCATTGGTAGCTAAAGAGGATTGTCATTTGAATGCTATTCCCACCCCTGTTATACACTTACTTGAGGTGTTTATGGATGTTATGCCTAAGGAGTTGCCAAATAGTTTGCCCCTACGAGAGATATTCAGCATTGTATTAATTTGGTCCCTGGTACTACTCTTCCTAACCTGCCACATTATCGTACGAGTCATGAAGAAAATGAAGAAATGCATAGGGGCCCTAGACCTTTCCTGGACAACCATTCTTTCCATGAAGAAAATGAAGAAATGCATAGGGGTTCATCCAAGAGAGTTTGAGTCCGTCTGACATGTTTCTTTTTTTTTTTTTTCTTTTGTTCATGCCAGTATTGCTACTTGCGAGCACAACATCAGTCTAGACCTGCAAATACACATCAGTCATCTCCCACTCAAAACAAGATAAGAGCATATGAATTAAGATAAAAAACCATGTACCTCGAATAATACTGAAATAATTCCACAATTTGCACACCGAAGAAGACTACACACATTCCAACCATTTGCAGGGTCCTATGGTAGTGTGGGTCCTAAACACCTTAATCTACAAAGGGTCATGAATGATGGAACACGAAGGGGTACATGAGACATTCTAGAACCCCAGTAAGAGAGTTGTGCCCCCTAGTTGATCAAGATGAGAGAGAGGGCAGGCACTATAAGAGACCAAGAAAGCTATAGTGAACATCCAAGTGGGCCCCATGGGGGTTCCTAAAGATGATTCCCTCATGAGAAAGCTAAATAGATGAGGATTACTTTCTATGCTTATGTGAAGTTCTTGCCATCCATTTAGTTTAGGATCTAGTTCTCTATTTCCTATACTAGTTGATTAGATAACATTATGTTTCTTGTTTGAATCATTTGCCAAGTGTTATAAGACTTGTAGCCTTAGTTGAGTAGGTTTAGAGGTCGTAAAAGTTGTAAAAATACATGAACAAGCCATTGGCTAAAGATGAAAGCATGTAGAAATAAGGGAAAGTATATAATGAGACCATTTACCTTCAGTACAAGGTGGTCACAATTAATCTTGACCATTGGATGTGAAATTGGGTGGGTGTATTTATTTCATTGACCAAGCTCAAAGTACAAAAGAAATTTTCTCGAACTTTGTGACATACCCAAACTATCAGATTTCACATCGGATGGTTGTAAGTAATTGTGACCTCCTTGTATAAAAGGTAAATGGTCTCATTGTATACAATCCTTAGAAACAAACAGTGACTGTGTTTTTTTCAATTGTTGGTGCTCCAACACAATGTGCTAGTTCTTCTTCCATGGTGTTGAAACTTGAAACCATAACCCCTTTATTTTGTTATGTTCTGATGCTTAACACAATCAAGAAACCCAAGTGACGCATAATGTTGATGTCTTGCACATTTAGGCCCATTTGTCTTCACCCTTCTCGAGAGCCAGCCCTCGTACACATTGTTCCCAAACCAGAACCAGGTACACCTATGTGCCATCTTCTTCCAAACCCTAAACCTAGAATGCCTTCTTCTTCATTCCTCTTTTATACCTCTCATCTCTTCATCTTCCCAACTATACGCCTACACTACAAACCCATCTTCATCATTTATTCATGCCACCCTCTCAACCTAGGCTGGACTTCCTTCATGATCCTCCGCTAACTCAAACCCACTTTATCATCCATGCCATCATCACACCCTTCAGAACCAACCCTAGTTTCCTTCACAAATTCCCTCCTCAAACCTTCTTATCATATCCTCAATGCTGGACTGATCAAACCCAGCAACACCATCCGGTTATCAAACCATACGGTAATTCAGGCCTACCATCTTATCCTTGACCCACAAATCATCCATGTACATCACCCACCTTAAGATTTTTCTTCTCAAACCTGAACATAAAACCCCATAATATTTCAAGGAAATATTCCTTTTCATATCAACCAAACAACCCCCCCCTAATTCTTACCCTGATTCCTCTAAGCCAGCACCTAAACTGCAGGTTCACCCTCAACCTTTGGAACTGGTAAAATCCAACACGTTACTCTTAGATTTGAGTTTTGAACTCAGCCACTAAACCTCAACCCCAACTTTCCAATTTCATACCCAACAACACTAGACTTCACAAGTTACAGTGCCCATCCAATTCAATCGAATAAACCCTTGTGCCCTGATAACTTATCTCAATCCATTCATTGCCTTGGCCAAGCCCACCAAACCATACATATACTCATGCAGAGATCTAGATTGTAGAACTTGTACCTACATCATATACATGTCATCAATGTATTTGCTTTAGTTGGAAATTCCAACATTTAGGAGACACTTCTACATACACACTCAAGCAAGAAATTAGAGTCTTAGAATCTTTGGGAAAAGGCTCAGATGATGGAGATAGTTCTACATACACATTGAAAGCCAATCCCAAATAGTTGGAATAAGGCTCGGATGATGATGATGATGACATAAATTAGGGTAACATGCGATTATTGGGATAAGGCTCGGATGATGATGACATAAATTAGGTAACACGCCATTGTTTGCAATTTGATAGTGTATCAGCAAGGGGCAATTCTCCCACTACTATACAAAGAACAAACAGCCACACAAGACCAAGGTAAGACTGCCAACCAGCAGGAATCCCCATGAGTTATAATTATCATGTGAGGAAGTTTGGATAACAAAAATGACAACATCTGTATTGAACTTCTACACAGGAGACAACACTTGCTATGGGTTGTTTGTAACAGTCAGTTTGTTCTGTTGATTAATCCGTTGCATTTTATTTATTGAATATGATACCTGGGTATTGATATTGTGAAGTATTCATGTTAGGTGGAATGTAACTTTTATTAGCAATCAGAAATACACAGCTCATATCTTCAACCTTCTCTTGCAACTCTTGTTTATCATGCATCTGACCCATTCAGATCATATGGTATCTCTGCCTCGCTTATTTTCACTAATAAAACTTAAAAAAGAAAGAAAAAGGAGGGAAATTGCTCAGTGACAAATGTAAAAAAACAGAAAAGAGGAAAATAAATGCAACATGAAAACTAAAGAAGAAATAATAAAAGAAAAACTCATTAGAGAGGTCAGAGGACCCTCCCTTTTATTCTATTAAAATTGGTCAATTTAGCATATAGATGTCTTTCTAAGAGCGTGTGCTAATGTTTGGACATTTACTTCTCCGTTATGATTGCATTCCTTGTTTTTCCATGATTTCATCCACCACATGAAAGACTCCACAGTTTAGGGGGTCTAGTGCTGGAAAAATTCAAACCATAGAACTATTATTCCCAACATTGGCCATTAGTAAGATACCTTCTGTTAGCTTTTGAGTTCCATATGTTTTAAAACAATCATGTTTTTACTACATAAGTTTGTGGTCATGAGGACTACAATGATGAATAGCATTGTGAATAATATTGCGCGAGTGCATAATATGGTCCTCTTAGTATGGCTCATGAGGACCACACTCTACTTTCACCAACGTTTGCAACGCATTAGTTGTGTCACTATAGCATATATACGTCACAGTGAAACCTAAAATTAAATGCACAGTGAATCTGCACAAGTGTCACTTTAAAAATTAAAGTAATGAACAGTAAATAATAAAATAATAAAATAATAAAAAGTTATGAACAGTAGTTACAGGTGGTATTATTTTTCGATAACGTAAAAAGCATATTACAGTGTTACCATGTGAAAACACATCTTACTGTGCTACCACGTAAAAAAACATACTACTGTTCTACCATGTGAAAATGCATATTATTGTGTTACCATGTGAAAACGCATACTACTGAGCAATTTTTAATAATTAAAAATTGCAACTTCTCTCTAAGTAAGCAAAGATTTTGTTCCTGAAAAGTAAGAAGAAAATAAGAAAATCAAGCGTAAGAGAATTGTAAATTCTCTTTGTGAGAAGATTATAGCCAAGCACATTGAGAGTAAGGTTGTCATCATTCAGTTTGAAGAACAATCTAAAGCAATTTTTTGTTAATTTTAATTGTACTAAAAAATTTCTAGGACTCTATTATTCTATAATAAAGGATTTTGTAGTTATTTCCAATCGATGTTTGTAATTGTTTTACCGATTGAAAAGAAAATCAGTAATTAGGCTGGGTTATGGACAAGTTACTGAGAGTGCAACTTGGTAACTTAAAATTGAAATAGTAAACCTAGTTGTATTTTGGGAGTTTACTTGTAGCAACCGATTTTATCTCGAAAATTTACCGAGTCGGGGGCATGTAACACTTCGAAGAAAGCGATAACCATCTCGTAACTCCAAGTATTCTTTATGAATCGTTTTTTAAGTTTCTAAATTTCTATACTTTTGCTATAGAAAGAATTTTGAAACAACTCATAAAATCAACAATTGCGAAGTGTTAAAAAGTTTTACACGAGATGCCTACTAGAATTGTTGATTTTATGAGTTGTTCAAAAATTATTTTATAGCAAAATTTTAAAAATTCAAAAACCTAAAAAGCAACTCATAAATATCAATTAACCTACTAGAAAAAAACAACTCATAAATAATACCTAGAGGCACGAGATGGTTCTCACTTTCTTCGAAGTGTTAGATGCCCCAGACTCAGTAAATTTTCGAGATGCAATCAATCCTGACAAGTATACTCCCAAGATACATCCAGATTTAGTATTTCAATTTTAAGTTACCGAGTTGCATTCTCCATAACTTGTTCGTAACCACAACTCAATTACTTATTTACTTTCCAATAGGTAAAACAATCACAAACATCGATTGGAAATAACTATAAAAATCCTTTATTCCAAAATAATAGAGTTTTAAAAATTTTCTGGCAGAATTAAAATTAATCATAAATTACCTCAGATTGTTTTTCAAATTCAACAATGACAACCATACTGAAATCAATTTTAATTGTAGAGGGCTAGATTAATTCAAGCCATGAAAGTCTCTTCTCCCGTCTCTCTCTCCTCCCCTCTCGCCTCCCATCTTCCTACCTGCTGAAACGATATCTACAAGCTTTATTCTAGGACCTCACCATCCTCCTCCCTTCTCCCCCCCAGCTGAGATCCTCGCTTACCTCCTCCCTTCCTTCTTCCCATCCCTTCCCTAAGGCCTCTTTCTCCTAGGTTGAAGCCTCCACTAAGCCTGTTATTTTGCGCACTTGGTCCAATCCCCCTCCCCGGCTTCAAGAGCAAAGGCAATGCAGTTCTGTTTGGTCCCCTTTCTCCCCTTCTGTATCTCCATTGATCCGAAAGAGATTGAAAGATCACAACCTAAACTGCTCGCTTCTCTGGTTGGATGCTTCCAGCCTGCGCGCCATAACATCAGAGGCATTGAAATGGTAGCACAAAAATACTGGAGGGAACCTGATCTCACATGCAGTCGCCTCGCTAATGGCGAAATCCTCTTCTCCTTCCCCTCTTTGAGCAGCGCCCAAATCGCTCTTCAAGATTCTAATTCCTTTTCTTTTCATGAAGCCTATTGCCGCCTTCGCCCTTGGTCGTCGTCGAAGGCGTCTTTCAGGAAAGAAAGGGTGTGGTTAACTTTCAACAACATCCCCCTCCAGGCTTGGACACCAGACACTTTCCACCGCCTCACAGACGCGTATGGTACCTTTATCTTGATCCACTGGATCTCGATCAAAACCCTCCCCATGGGCTCTATTAGAGCTCTGGTGGAAGTCTTGGACCCTCTTTTGATTCCCAAAACTCTATGGCTCGAAGCCAATGACCTTTATTTCCCTATCTCTACCATCTGGACCCTGGTTTCCCCTCCATCCCCTGATTTCCTTCACCATACCACCCTCTCCAAACCTAAGGTCACAAAGGAAGCTTCTTGGAACCTGGTCTCAAAGAAAGCTCGTCTGAGCAGAGGACGCCGTCGGACTCATGAGAGGTCGTTTGTCAATGGTAGCCTCAAAGCCGCCCAACCTCATCTGTTGGCCCTGTCTCCGGCCCAACCAACTCCGCCGTCCATGCCTAGTGAAGGGCAGGCCTCCTCTGACCCGCTTCCTAGGGTGCAGGTCCCCCAACCAGCCCCTTAGGGCTTCCTTACTCACCTCTCGTCGACCCGAAAAAGAGGCCCGCAAGGACCTTTTGCCTCTCTCCTCAGGTACCACTTCTGACCCAGGCCTGTCTTTTTCGAAAGATCCCTCCTCTTGCCTCGAGACCCCCTGACCTGTTGCCCCTTCCTCTCCCTCCCCGACAAATGTGGCGACCTCTCCCCTCCCTGGACACGCGTCATACGTGGTTCCCTCCAGCCCACTGACATGTTCAACGTCGTCTGACGCCACTCACCTCCCCCCTTCGCCTTTTCCCCTCCCTCCTCGTGTCCCTTCCACGAACCTGCCACTGCCCATCTCACCCTCGACTGTTGCACCTAGCCACCCGTCCTCCTCGAGCCCCCCTTGCACACCCGTCACCTGAGCCATCCCTGTCTTCTCCCTCCGCCACCAACCTGTCCTTGCATGTTCCCCCCTTTAACTTACCTCTCTCGTTGTCCCCTCCCCTACCCCCCTGCTCCTCTCTCTTCTACCCTGACCCCTCTAGCCCTTCCTTTTCCCAGCTAGAGGCTGAAAAGGTTTCTCCCTCGTCACCTCGACGTTTCTCTTCCTCCTCCAGTCAGCTACTTTCTTTGCCGCCGCACACTCCTTTCCCCCCTATCTCTATAACCTTCCTCCCTCTCCGCCTTTCTGACTTCTCTCTGCCCCGCCATTCCCCTGACGAACCTACTGACTCTTCTCTATTTCCCCTATGGACCACAACCTCCTTCCCCAAGGTATCGTGACCACCCATTCTTGGGACCTCCCTCCCTCGGATACTGACTCCCTCTCCTCCATGTTGGCCCCCTTTCTCCCCTATACCCCCCCCCCCACCTGGTTCGCTTCACCAGAGTCAACTCCCTTCACCTCACCTGGCCCTCTTACCACTCCACCCTTATCGCTACCCTCTCCTCCATCCAGACATACCACTACCTCGCCTACCTTCCCTCTTCCATTTCGCCCATCCCTTGGCCTCCCCACCCAGTCACTCAACAGGAGTTCAGTTTGCCTGTCCACCTCCCCTACCCTTATCAGGAGCATGTCCCTCTCTCGGACCTACCCCCAGTAGACCTGTCTCTCCCCCAACCTCAGTCGAGGGGTCCCCTTGCCTCCACTACTTCTCAGGAGATCGAGCCCTTTTCAGCACCTAGCTCACCTCGTGAACCACTCCCTCATCTACCCCCTAACTTCTACCCTCCCCTCAGCCCTGAGTCGCAGCCACAACATTTTGAGGACCTCCCTAGTGACCCTAGTCAGCCTATTCCCTATCCCCCACGCGTAGCAGAAGATCCCAGCCATAGGGAGTATGAGGTTGTTGCCGACAGGAACTCTAACATCGAAGACAAGATGAAAGAGAAGTACAGAATCATGGGCTTTCACCACGAAGGCCCAAAAGGCCCAAGCCACAAGTTCATGACTGCAGATGCACACAACAGGCTTAAGGTAAGACCTAAAGGTCAAAGAGAACTGCTTAGCCATTTTCCTTCCACCTCCTTCCAGGACAAGCCTTGCCGGGACTCCCTTGTCTTCCTCCCAACCTCCTTCCCTAAGAGGTCCTCCAAACTGGCCCCATCCCCACGCCCCTCCTCTCTCCTATGAAGATTGTAACTTGAAACGTTAGGGGACTGGGTCACCAGTCAAAGAAGAATGTTGTCCAAGACATCTCTCTTAAATACTCCCCCTCGGTTCTGGCCCTTGTTGAAACCAAACAACCTGAGCTCAATTTACAACTCATTCGCCAAATATGGGGAAATCTTCCTTCCCATATTTGGGTAATCTAGGTACCGCTAGGACACAACCTCATCTCCTCACATGTTGGCGACTTCTTGGTCACTGTTCTACTTTCCACCTTGACCAATGGTTCATCTCGAAAATTCACGGAAGTTTAAGGCCCAAATACTTCTTCCATCAGACAGTTTTTGGGCTGAATTGGACCACGTTGCTGCTCTTCCTAATCCTTCCTGATGTTTGGGAGGAAATTTCAAGGTCACCAGATGGTTCCATGAGCGAAACACCTCCTCTTCCATCTCTCGGGATATGAGGGATTTCACGGATTTCATCAACAAAAATGCTCTCATGGACATTCCTCTCAAGGCAGCCAATTCACGTGGTCTAACCACTTTGCTAGCCCTTCCCTCTCCAAACTTGACCGCTTCCTCTTCTCTACCGAATGGGATCTAATGTTCCCGGGGTCCAAGCCTTAACTCTAACCAAACCTATTTCTGACCACCGTCCCATTCTCCTAGATACCAATGCTATTCTAAGAGGCCCAAAACCTTTTAGATTTGAACTTCACTGGCTGGAAGAAGCCTCCCTCCATTCTCAGATACCCATCTGGTGGGACTCTTTCTCGCTTCAGGTCAGAGGTAGAGCCAAATATAGACTTCAAACCAAAATCCAGTTCCTAAAAGCCTCCCTAAAAACCTGGAGTAAAACCTTACCTAGCAATTTCTCTCAAACCGAATCACTTCACTTGGATACTATCCAACGCCTTGACCGCTTGGAAGAATCCACAGCCCTTGATGACTCGGAACTTAACCTCAGGGCCCAGTCCAAAATCGATTACCTATTTACCCTTAAAAAGGAAAAGATCTACTGGTTCCAAAGATTCAAGGTTAAATGGTTAAAAACAGGCGATCAAAACTCAACTTTTCTTTCACCGGATAGCAAATTGTCACAGGAGGGACAACACCATCTTAGTGCTCAAAGTCAACAATAGCTTTTTGACACAACCACTACAAATTGAGTAGGCCATCTTAGATTTCTTCCAATCTCTTTACTCTCAACCCACTAGCCCGAAGCCTAGAATGGAGGATCTTACCTTCCTGACTTTGAGTGAGGACTTAGCAGCTTCTTTGGAATAACCTTTCACCGAGGAGGAGATCCTTCAAGCTCTTAAAGCCCTCGCCGTTGACAAAGCCCCAGGTCCTGATGGATTCCCTATCGCCCCTTTCAAAACTTTCTGGTGTACCTTCTGTCCTGACTTCCTCAATTTCTTCTAGGAATTCTTTCATAGAGGAATCATTCACAAAGCCATTAATGCCACCTTCATAGCCCTGGTGCTTAAAATCGAAGGGGCTGAGGAAATCAAGGACTTTCAACCCATTAGTCTCCTAAATTCCACCTACAAAATTCTGGCTAAAGTCCTAGCCTCAAGACTCCAAAAAGTACTACCAACTGTCATCTCCCCTTCCCAATCTGCCTTTATCCAAGATAGGCAGATCTTGGACGGGGTTCTGGTAGCTAATGAATGTCTCCACTGTAGACACCTAGCTAAGAAACCAGGTTGAATCTTCAAAATAGATTGGGAAAAAGCCTATGATCATGTAGACTAGTCTATCTTGGATGAAACCATGTCGAGGATGGGCTTCAGAGATTGGTGGAGAAGGTGGATGAAGGGATGCTACTCCAACCCCCATTTATCCATCCTCATTAATGGATCACCCAAGGGTTTCTTCCCGGCTCATAAGGGGCTCCGCCAAGGGGACCCCCTCTCCCCTTTCCTCTTTGCCATTGTCGCGAAAGTCTTCTCTAGATCCCTCTCCCGCCTCTACCAGAATGGTCTCCTCTCTGGCTTCACCACTAGTAACCAAGGGCCCTTGGTGTCTCACCTGCAATACGCAGATGACACACTGGTTTTCCTAGACGCCACCCGAGAGGAGGTCGACATCCTCAAACTCTTCCTCCAGTGCTTCCAAACTGATACAGGGTTCAAAGTTAACATGAGTAAATCCAAAATGATGGGCATAGCCTTATCTTCTAACGAGGTGGCTACCCTTATTCCATACTAGAACTGCAAAGTGGAAGTTCTCCCCTCCACTTACCTGAGTCTTCCTCTGGGGCTAGGGAAACCCAAAAAAGACTTTGGTTCCAGGTACTTGACAAAGTAGAGACACGTCTTTCCACTTAAAAAGGTAGATATCTCTCACCAGTAGGTAAAGTAACCCTGATCAAGGCTACCATGGCAGACACCCCAGTATACCTCATGTCTTTATTCCAGATGCCGGCATAGGTGGCCAATTGCATAGAACAAGTTATGCGTAATTTCCTCTGTTCAGGCCAGGCGGAGAAGACAAAATTTCACCTGGTAGCCTGGGATAACATTTGTCTACCAAGAAAACAAGGGGGTTTAGGGATTTGAATCCTCAGAAAGCACAACACAGCTCTTCTAGGCAACTGGTGGTGACGCTTGCCAACTCAACCGAATGCTCTCTGGGCTCAAATATTACGCAAAAAATACAAGATCCAAGATGACACTTGGGTTCCAGAGAGCATTCAAAAACAGAGGGCGTCTAAAGTGTGGCTGTCTTTAGCTTCTTCCCTACCACAGTTCAGAAGGCACACTAGATTCTGGACGGACCTCTGGATTGGTACTTCACCCTTGTGCAAGGCCTTCCCTACCCTCTTCTCCCTCTCCACCGACTGTAACTCCTCTATCGCCAAGGAATTGCCCCTCATGGGTGGCAGAAGAACCTAGCGTCCTTTCCGTAGAAATCTTTCTGAGGATGAGTGCACTCAGTTCCTACATCTACTGGGTGTACCGTATACTCCCATTTCCTCCCCTCCTCCGGCAGTGACTCTTTGGTTTGGAGCCTTTCCCCTTCTGGCCTTTTTTCAGTAGCCTCTTTCTACAAGGCCCTCATTCAACCCCCAACTTTGCCCCTAAACCCCACTTCTATCCTGTCAAAAGTGTGGTCCACCATAGCCTCACCAAAGATCCAGTTCTCTAGTTGGATCACAAAGAGCCCTCACAATTGACCAATTACAAAGAAGAGGTCTCTCCTTACCAAACAGATGTGCTCTATGTCTCTGTGAGGAGGAATCTAACCACCACCTATTCATTCTTTGCGACTCTTCCAAACTCTGATCACTTGTTCTCCAGCTTTTCGGCCTCCAATGGGTTACCCCAACCACGGTCAAAGCACTCTTCACCCACAATTTTGCTTCTCAGTGGCCTGTGGGTGGGAAAACTTTATGGAAGGCCACGGTGGCTGCTACAATATGGTCTCTCTGACTGGAAAGTAACAATAGGATCTTCAACGGCGCTCCTTCAACAGCCAGCCCTCTTCCACAAGATAGTCTCATTAACCACCTTCTGGGTCTCTCAACACAAATCCTTCTCGAGCATCCCAAGGAACACTTTTTCCCCTCAATGGCAAAACCTTCTTAAGCATAGACCTCCCAAACCCCCAAGATTTAGCAGATGGCAAACCCCACCTGAAGGCACCATCAAACTTCGATGGTTGTTCCTTACGTAACCCTGGTCCCTCAGGCGCTGGGGGCGTATTTAGAGACAGTCAAGGCAATGTCCTTACTCTTTCGTCGCATCTAGGAACTTTCGACTCCCAATATGCAAAAGCCATGGCTCTGTTACTGAGATTGAGAAACCTTAATTCCTCTTGGGGCTCTACACTGATAGTGGAAGAAGATTCTTCTAACACCATATCCTAGGTAAGAGGCTTGTCCCCCCCTCCTTGGCAACTGTCCTCAATCTTTGATGAAATTCCCATTTATGCAAGGATACCAGCGTCTTATGGCAGCATACCTGAAAGATGTCCAACAATCTAGCAGATCTACTGGCGAAGGAGGGAGCTAGTTTGCATTTGGACTCCTAGACTAGGTACAACCCCTTTTTTGTTCAGGACCTCAGCTGTAGTGACTCCTAGCCTAGGTCCAACTCCTTTTTTGTTCAGGACCTCAGCCGTACAGATTAGCACCTCTCTCATCGAGTAACCCTTTGCTCAGTTTTTTGTAAATCTCTTTGTAAATCTTGTAACATGGGCACTTCTTATAAGCCTTTACTAATAATGGAAGACTAATGTATTTTTTTACTGTTAGCCACTAGGGAGGGTGTGCTTACAGTCTTACTCTTTGTAAACTCCCATAGCAATACAATGTTAACAGTTATAAAAAAAAAACAATGACAACCATACTTTCAATGTGCTTGGCTACAATCTTCTCACAAAGAGATTTTACTATTCTCTCACGCTCAATTTTTCTTCATTTCTTCTTGCTTTTTATGAACAAAGTTTCCATCTATTTAGAGAGGAGAAGGTGCAATTTTTTATTATTAAAAATTGCATAGCATTATGCGTTTTTACGTGGTAACACAGTAATATGCATTTTCACGTGGTAGTACAGTACTATGTTTTTTCATGTGGGAGCACAGTATGTGTTTTCACGTGCTAGCACAGTAATATGCTTTTCACGTTGTACCAAAGTAATACCACCTATAGCTATTGTGCATTACTTTATATTATTTTATCATTTTCTATTCATTACTTTAATTATTAAAGTGACACGTGTGTTGTTCATGGTGCATTTATTTTTAGGTTTGCATTGTAACCAATATATGTTACAATGATACAATTAATGCGTTACAAAAATTGTGAAAAATTGAGTGTGATCCTCCCGATCCATACTAAGCGGACCATATTATACACTATGGTCTTGCATGTACTTCATATGGTCTTGCATATTACTATTCATTCGCACAATACTACTCACAATTGTAGTCTTCATGACCACAAACTTATATAATCCAAACACTATTGTTTTGAAACACATGAAGCTAAAAAGCTAACAATCCCCCACCTGTTTCAAAACAATTAGATACATACAAAACAAATCATGAAATATAGGTAAAGGTGTCATAAAGACTTGAACCTCTACATAGTGTCAAGCAGAACGCTCATCAGGACAGTAAGTGGACGAACCTTAAACTACATCCTTTATTGATAAGCCTCCCACATACCACACATTATCTTTCAAAAACTTTGATTTGTTTAAAAGCTTGCGCATTTAAAGGCTCAGCACTAATCCTGGTCTTCAATAGGGTTGTAGAATGGGGCAAAATATAAATTTTTATTAAATAAAGATTTTTGGTACATACATACATCAGACATCATGTAGGTGACTTGTTTTTCCCTTTAACCTTGGACTTGGGATATCCTTGTCCTTAGGTAGGACTCCCATCACTTTGTGGCAAGAAACATTTGGGATTTAATTCCAGCCCTCTAACCATCTTCCAAACTTCAAGGCCTTTAGTTAGAGGATCTGCCAAGTTCTGGTTAGAACTAACATGGAGTATTGATATTACTCCATCTTCAAGTATAGCTCAACTAACGGTTCCTCAATAAAATACATCTAATTTTTGGAGATAAATCTTGCTTTTTGCTTGGTATACTGCTGCTTCACAATCACAATGAATAGGAATTACGGGCATAGGCCCTCAAATAATTGGGATGTCTATTAATAGATTTCTTAGCCAATCAGCCTCCTTATTAGCAGCTTCAAGAGCAATCAATTCCGATTCCATAGTGGATTTAGTTATACAGGTCTGTTTCTTGGAACCCCAAGCAACAGCACCCCCACCATACATGAATATCCATCCGCTAGTAGACCTAGATTCTTCAAAATCTGTAATCCAATTTGCATCACTATACCCTTCCAATATTGAGGGGTCACCTACATAGTGTAGGACATAGTCTATAGTTCCCTTGAGATATCTCAGGATCCTATAGATCGCATTCCAATGCCCTTGACCTGGGTTTCTGGTATATCTACTTAGTATACCTAGAGCAAATACTATATCTGGTCTATTATAAGACATTGCATACATAATACATCCAATGACTATAGCATAATCTATTTCGGAAACATGACCATCTTGATTCCTTCTGAGTTTAACATGAGCATCATAAGGGGTCGAAACCGGTTTACAATCAAACTAATCAAATCTTGTTAGTACGTACTCAATATAGTGGCTCTGGGTCGGGTCCGTAGAATCGTGAATTGCTAGAAGCTCCTTATGGTTGGGATAGTCGTCCGTACAATCCTATATGAAGCTAGCGCAATCCTTGTCACAAGGGACCACAATTCCATAAGGAAGGAATCGCAATAGTAAGTTTTAAGGGATCGTGAATGATGTGTGGGTTCACAGTACCACGGGGTACAAACCTAAAGCAGTGCATATGCATCAGTGCCGAATACAAACAACAACATATGCACTACATCATACACTTCAAAACCACAGTTCAAACCTGCTGGGAACGAGAATCACAATATAGGGATCCGCATTCCATCCAAGATCCCTAGCTGGAATCGTGGGATCAAGGTTCCAGAGTAGGTCCGTGATCTTTCCTACAAGGTTTCAGCAACTATGAAGATATATCCAGTCGGTCTTCTCACCATCTTGATTCCAAGTATTACATCGGCTTGCCCCATGTCTTTCATATGAAATTCAAAAGATAAGAGTTTCTTTGCGTCCTCAATGAATGCAGTATGATTGCCTAATATGAGTTTATCATTTACATACAGGCAAATTATAACAATATTATTGTTAGCAATTTTGGCGTATACACACTTATCGGCATCACTAAATTGAAATCCGTGCGATAAAACAATTCTATTGAATTTTTCATGCAATTGTTTAGGTTCTTGTTTTAATCTATACAGGGATTTTATAAGTTTACAAACCTTGTGTTCCTGTCCTTGGAGGACAAACCTTCAAGTAGCTCAATGAAAAGCACTTCATCTAGTTCACCATGGAGAAAGCAGTTTTGACATCCATTTGGTGAATTTCTAGATGGTAGTTTGATGCCAAAGCAATGAGTACTCGACTTGTAGCTATTCGAGCAACTAGTGCATAAGTGTCAAAGAAATCAACACCGCCTTTTTGTTCGAAAACTTTTGCAACCAATCGAGCTTTATATTTCTCAGTAGTACCATCCGCCTTGATTTTTTTTTTAAATATCTATTTACATCCTAAAGGCTTAGCATCAAGGAGGAAATCCACTAGTATCCAAATGCCATTTTCTAAAATAGATTTCATCTCATCATTGACTGCCTCTCTCCAAAAAGGAGCATCACATGAGGACATGGCATCTTGGAAACTTTTAGGATCTCCTTCTAATAAATACATCTGAAAATCACGACCAAAGTCAGTTGGTTTCTTGATTCTCTTACTTCTCCTGGGTTGTAAGCTTTCAGGGTTTTCATGCTCATCAATTTTACGCTTACCATGAGGTTCTTCATATTCATTTTCTTGCTTACCAATAAAAAAGTGTTCAAAAAATTTTGCATCCCTAGATTCTACAATTACATTAGATTCCAGGTCTAAGAATCTATAGGCCATGCTATGTTCAGCATAGCCCACAAACACACATTTAATTGATTTAGGTCCAAGTTTGGGCCTCTTAAGGTCAGGGAGCCTAACCAAGGTTACACAACCCCAAACCTTGAGGAACCCTAAGTAAGGTTTCTTCCTTTCCAAAGCTCATGTGGTGTAGAATTAGATTTTGAATATGGTATACGATTCAAAATATAACCAGCAGACATTAAAGCCTCTCCCCACAAATTAGTAAGAAGGTTAGAGCTAATGAGCATGGCATTTACCATATTCACAAGTGTGCGATTCTTTCTTTCAGCTAAACCATTTTGTTGTAATGTGCATGGGCATTAACCTAGTGAATAATTCCACTTGCTTCACAAAATTTAGAAAATTCAATGGAACTATTTTTACCGCCTCTGTCACTTTGTAGAACTTTAATTTTCAAATTTAATTCGCTTTGTAGAACTTTAATTTTCAAATTTAATTCGCTTTCAATCTCATTTTTGTAAAGTTTGAATTTTTCAAATATTTCATCTTTGTTTCTAATGAAATAAACATAGGTAAATCTTGAAAAATCAACAATAAAATTGACAAGATATCTCTTCCCACCACGAGTCTGAAGATTTCTTAGATCACAAACATCACTGTGTATTAACTCAAGTAACCTAGAACTTCTTTCCACTTTTGGAAAGGATTTCTTTGTGATCTTAGATTGTATACATACATTCACACATAGTATTTTCAAAATTTTCACACGTGGGAATAAGGTTTAGAGTACTCATTTTTCTCAAAGCATGATAATTAATGTGATGTAATCTACCATGCCACAACGCGAGAGAATAAAGCATACACACAGAAGAAGAGGTGCCCGATTATTGAATTCACTGAGCTTAAACATGATTTCAGAGGCGTATCCCATGCCGACAAAGATTCCATTCTTCGAAAAGATAAACTTGTCGGATACAAAACAAGGGTTTCCCTTCTTATTCAAGAGGTATGTATACGCAGTTTCTCCAAATTTCAAGGGCATAATATATATCCAGAAGAGTGAGGACTTTATCAGACGTAAATTTCAATTCTATTGTCCCTTTGCCAACTACTTTCGAGGAAGAAGAATTGCCCATGTAAAGGACAATATCCTCCCCTACGATTTTGTAAGTGTTAAACAAGTTCCTATTATAAGAAACATGTATGGAGGCTCCAAAGTCCACCCACCATCCTGTTGTGCCTCCTACAGCATTAATTTCAGAGATCATGGCAACAAATTTTTTTTGTCACATTGGCCTGAGCTAGTTGCTTCAATCGAAGTATACAAAATTTTTGTACATGACCGACTTTACCAAAAAAAGTAGCATACCATGGGTTTCTTACCTTTGTCGTGTTGCACATTCCAGTCTAACAAAATCCTAGGACATAGCTCTTAGCAAGTTTCCAGTAGCCATCTCGTGTAAAATCACTTAACACTTCGAAATTGTTGATTTTATGAGTTGTTTTTTAAGTTTCTAAATTTCTAAAATTCTGTTATAAAAAGAATTTTGGAACAACTCATAAAATCAACACCTTCAACCTCAAAAACTCCAGCATCAGAAAGCTTAGTGAAAACACCAACTTACAATAGTAGTGCTCAAGAATCAAAGCTTTGCCATGATCTAACATCCCGTAGTAGTATGTAGAAGCAACAATCAATTCTCTAAACCACTAGCAGTTACACAACATTACAACCTAGTCTGCATGCTTCAATTCTAAAATTGATCAAAATAAGAAACATGAACTATTTGAAGTTCTCATGTAAAATAAACTAGGCTCCGATTACGTGACAAATTGTCAAACACATGACATTAAAGCGATTGTAGGCCCACCGCATGACTATCTGAGAACCAACACAGGTCCATGTCCACAAGTCAAGGGAAGATACAATAGCTATGAGTAGAGTAACCATAAATCAATTCTAGTGAACCTTTTCATCGAAGGTACAATGAAAGCATATCGAAAGAAACCACCAAGATAATTTTCTAAAACCTGGACCAGTCAGAAATAACCCTCAAAAATATCTCCTCCCCTTTCCATCTTTTCCCACAATATGGAAGATACTTAAGTGAACCTTGGACCAGGACGATGCTTGATTGCATATGCACAGTGGTGCTTTTTGTAGTATCAGCTATCTATATGTCAGCAATCACAAGAATATCGATCCTAGACATTGCAATATAGACGCGCAGAAGAAGAAGAAAAGGTAGCTAAGAACTAAACCATGGCAAGCTTTTTTTTTTCTTTTTTCTTTTTGTCTGAGGGGGTTACCTGCTGATTTGAGTACAACAAAAGAGGTAGAAAGAAATTAGATGGGGAGATAGAAGAAGGGGAATGAGTATTGTGCTAAATTGCCAGCAGTCTGCCAAGATATCCCTTTAAGGGCTGTAGCATTTATTGTTGTAATTTTTCAAAATCATCAATATTTTGAAGATTTCCTTTTCCCAGTAAAATTACGTTTGTAGCATATTGTATTGGCGATTCGAAGACAAATTCTGAGACTAATTTGGATCCCAATCCAGTAAATCTTGCTATAGCAATGACATTTTGTCTAGCATCATCAAGATGTTTCCATCAGTGACCACTCTTCCCTGCAGAAATCCTATTGCATCTTTTATGGCATTTGAATTTGGCCATCTCCTTAGACTGGCTACATATATGTCATTATTTATCCAAGAAACGATCTTTTGTTTTGTTTTTGAAGGAGAATGAGTTAGCTCATCAATACTCAAAATCAAAATATCATCGCCTATGTTACTAATACCATATTGCTCAACAGTAGCAATTCTCATCATTTTCATTTGAAAAACTAAGAATGCTTCATCCATGTTTTCAAAGTTTTGAAGACATGAGGGGAAACTAGGAGGCTTGAATTTGAAAAATTTTGCAGCTTCATCTTCCTTCTTTTTGTAATTCTCTTTATTTTCAAATATCAGCCAATACTTCTAAAGTTTTCTTTATTTCTTGGATTTGAGATTCTATGGCTAACATATGCTTTTCAGCATATGGGGTCCAATGGATTAAATAGTTCAACTGTTGTACGTCATCCTTTTGAACTCATTCAGAGTTATATTATGTACCAGGAGATAGCTAGCATCTACCCTTGATTTAGGACCTTCAGGATCTTCAAATTGCTCAGGAGTGGCTATAGCATAGGCCATTATAGGGGGCTCACCTTTTCCAATGAATAAATGGTTGGTTGGATTCCTTTTTTACTATAGTCACCATATAACTTTGAGCAATTTGAGTGGCTTCGTTGTTGGGAGAATCTGAAACTTCTCTAGCAGGTGGATCAACCTATACTATTGGGAAAATATAAGGCAAAGCATTTTTCTGGCTAGTCTTGAGGGAGAGATTTATTCACAGGTTTGAGAGTAATGGTAGACCATTTTACAGGTGTTCTAAATGGACTTTTGGGACACAGTTTGAAATCTAGCTTTTTCTTCTAAAACTTATAGGACTCTAGCTATTTAGAAATAGCAAGAAAACCGGTTATGAAACTTTCAGAATCTAACCGGTTATGAAACTTTCAGAATCTATATAAGGGCAACTTTAGACACAATTTGAAATTATTGAAAATTTGACACCATAATCTAATTTTGAACAAGTAATTGCTAAGCTGGTTAGATTGAAAATACATCTAGAAGCTATGGTAGCATATATAGACGCAAGCAATAAATTTATTCCTTGACTTCTATGCACACCATAAATGCTTTGGTAATAAATTAATCGTTAAGGCTCGAAGAAAAATTTGGAAAGACTGTGCAAATATTATCTTTGTCTAAACATTCTTTAAACTGACATACTAGGGCTTTTCCCATTCCAAATATCCAATATCCAAAAGAGAAACTAAATATTATGCTCCTAAATAATAATTGAAACGCGGATGAACAAGAACATCGATTTGTCCACTATGGACACATTGATACTTCTTAGTTCTTATTTTTCCATCTTTCAATATCTAATTTTTCAAAAAAGTGTAAAAATACTAGACATACTCCTTTAACTTTCACATGGAGATTTACTTCTGATTGGTGAACTGACCTAGAAAATCTGGACTCAAAAAACGAAAGATTATACAAATATTGCTTAATGACTTCAGGGAAACTGACATTACCTTGACTCTCCAAGACACCTTCTCATTCTAAAAAACACCTTCTCATTCTAAAAAAAAAAAGATGGAAAGAAACTAAAGAAGCAGATCTGGTTAAGGACTTTGGATTTTGTGGGGTCATTGGCTGAGTATTTAAGGAAGAGGCTGAAGAATGTCTGATTCTTAGGGGCCATTTGGGTACATGAAAATCTATTACATGACAATCGATTACGAGGAAATATGACATTTCCACCGTTTGGGTACACTTTATAGTACGGAAATGGAAAGAGATTACCCGAGATTTCTCCAAAAATCATGAAACACATTACACGCAATGAAAGGTAAAAAATCTATTATGCGCTTGACGGGTAATCTTTAGAAATCTTTCGTGTGCGTCTCTCTGCCTATCCTAGCTTAATAAAATGCCAACCCGCTTACTCGGTTGAGAACCCTAATAACTGGTTTGCATAAGGTGCTCCCTCTCTCTTTAAGCCCCTTCTTCTCATCTGTACTTTTTTTTTTTTTTTGCCCCCCATTATTTTAATCCCCTTCCTCTCATCTGGACTTTTTTCTCTTTTTTTTTTAAGCCCCCTTACTCTTTCATCTGGACTTTTTCCATTCTCCCTCTCTCCTTAGCATATCCATTTTCTTTAGCATATCTAATCAATGAGAAATTACACATCACAATTATAATAAATTACACAGCACAATTATAATAAAAACTTTCACCCAACATAAGAAATTACACAACACAATTATAATAAAAAATTTCACCCAACATACTCCTCATAAGAGATTAGTAAAAGCTCAATTGAAATAAGATACCTCTTTATTTTTCACCAATACCTCAAAATTTTATACTGCAATTACCAAACCTTCTAGTTTACTAATCAAACTTCTTCCCATTTGTAACTTGTACCATAAAGATTTTTAATTTGGTATCATAAATTTATTGCTTATTTGAAATTATATAGATAGACATTTGAAAGACTTCTATAAAAAATAAATAAAAATAAGGCTTTTTAAAATAAAAATATGTTATTCCAATCATATTATTCCAATGACTTATCATGTTGAAACCAAAGTCTAATCATGTTAGAAGACATGTGATTCCATGTAAGTGCCAAAGGCATGCAAAATAAGTAAGAAATTGTGTGATGATGACTTTAGAATGGAACAAGTTATTATTAGAAAATTTTTTTAGAATGGTGATGATGTTATCATTAGAAAATCTTTTTGGAATGATGCGATGATGACTTTAATTCCACATTTCAGTGGAATTTTGTGACAAAAAAAAAGAAAGAAATGATAGTTTATAGGAAAGTGCTGATAAAATGTTGGTAATGCATTTCCAATATTTCTTATAGACATAGCCAAACAGTATCCATGTATTTCCCAGGTTGCATCTAAATACTACCCAAACTGTAACAATATTACGCAGTAATGTATTACGCCAATAATATATTTCACCGACAATATATTTCCAGGTATCCAAACGGCCCCTTAACATTTTTATTTGAGAAATGGGATGATCTAAGAATTTGGGAGGCTCATATTGATCAAAGTTTTCTTCACTCAAGAGGCCACTTACCCATTAAGAAACTGATGTTTTTTTCTTTATTTCTTTCGAGAAATAGATATTATCATCAGAATCAGAATCTTCCTCAAGCAGCTTATCCATTTCTTCCATCATTTTTGCATAGTCCTCATGTTCTAGAGGGTACTTCGGATATGTTGTTTAGCATGATGCCTTTTCAGTGGTAGAGAATGAGGCTTCACCATCAAATTTTCTTTTTAAAGATGATTTTTCAGCAATCTTCTTATCTTCAAGGGACAATTTTTTGCAAAAAGGTTTTAAAAATTGGACAATATCAATTTTCTAAGTGTCATTCTTCGATATGTACTAATTTACAGTATACATCTTTTCTTTCAAAGTCTGAAAATATTTTCCCCACTGAACAATTTCATCTATTGGAAAGGGAATGATTTTTCCCAGAGTAACATCATCAAAATTTTCTTCCTTGAGAGAATTGTCTAGATGTAGATCTCTAAATGAATACTGATTTTCTCCTATATGAGCAGCTACAGAAATAGTGAATTTGTTCGGCTAACTTTCATCATAGAAGTCATATTGAGTAATTAGTTCAGTGCCAAACATATATATTGTCATTTTTAGAAAAATATTTTGTCGCGCCACGCTTTGAACTTAGAGGCTCAGAAGAAAATAGGGAAAGAAAGAGGGAGCCAAAGGATTGAACCTATAGGCTTTGAAAATGGAGAAATTGTGGGACAAAGCAAAACGATTACTTGGAAGGAAGTAGTCTCTAGACAAAATGCAAACGGAAAGAAGAATGCTCAACATCTTGCGCCTACCAGATAATCGAAGAAAACTTTGTAATTTCTCTATCCGGTGATGATGAATCTGATGATTCACTAGACTTTCTGATGAAGAGTCTCCGATTGAAAAAATCGAATAGAATTTTCAAAGAGATTACAAAGGCGACTTTAGGAAATTGTTTGAAAAACCATTCAAAAAGGAAAAGATTTCAAAAGAAAATATGTATCAAATTTGAAAAATGGTGCATTCTCAAAATCTTTTACTACTGCTAGCAAACATTGCAAGAGATGGAGGCGAAATTTGGAAAAAGATAAAAATTTATTTCTGGATATTAGCGCTAATATAAATTTTTACACCACAGAACTATGGAGAAACTAGATAAAATACTTACACCAAAGAACTATGGAAAAACTAGATCAAATACCCACAAGGACAAGAAGTTGATACCATGAATTGTGGCATAAAATTAACATGATTTGCTATCAATGTTCCTGTTAAAATTGGAGATAAAGTGATTTTGGTAAATTTTGTCAATATTAAGGATGAAGGATATCAAGCAAGAATAGACTCTGTGACTCTAGATGAAATAAGCCCTTACATAGTATCAAGAGACCTGGTAATTTTTACTACAAAAGGAGAAAAGGAAATTGTACCTCGAATTCCACCAACTTTCAAAATGAGGACAAACAAAATTTAAAACAATCCTTCATTATCATCATTTTAGCCTTTTTCCAATTAATTGGGGTCGGCTACATGAATATTGGTTCTCTATTCTGCTCTATTAAAGGCCACATCCTCAGTGAGACCATAAGTCCCCATATCTTTTCGGACTACTTCCAACAACGTCCTTTTGGGCCTACCCCTTGCCCTTTTCAGACCTTCCACTTGAACTAACTCGCAACACCTAACAAGTGATGTACTTGGTCGACGCCACACCTGGCCAGCTCATCACGTCTACTCTCTCTCATTTTATCGCCTATTGGTGCCACGTTTAAAATTCAAAATAATCCTTCTATAATAAAAATTATGAAAGATATTCAAAAATTGGAAAAAGAACATGAAAAATATGAATTTATCAAACAAATAAAGGGTATGAGCTTAGAGGCCAGTTCAAAATTGCTTGATATAAGAGAAATTACAGAAATCCTCAAAAAATGTTGTGTTGAGCAGCGCTTGGAGAATTGGGAGAAAGATTTACCCCAAGCCCATATACCAACTCTCCATAACATTCCAGTTCAAAGTAAACCTATGAGGTGCAACAAAGAGGATGAAGAAGAGTTGAAAACTCAGATAAAAGAATTGGAAGAGAAGGGGTTAGGCCATCTCAATCAAATTATTCATATGCAAGTTTCATTGTGAGAAATCATTTAAAATAAGAGGCAAGACCAGAATGGCAATTAAATATATTCCTCTGAATCAGAAAACAATAGATATTAGATGGCCATTACTCTACAAGGAAGAGCTGATATAAAGAATCACTAAAAAAAGGATTTTCTCACAAGATACCGTCAAGTGCACAAAAAAAAAATTGATAAGGTTACATAGGAATGGAACTTGAGACGTTGTGCTAAGAAAACCCAGCTTCTACCATCTTGACCAAGTCTGAATCCTTACCATCAAGTCAAAATTGAAGAAGAAGACATTCATAAAATAGCTTTTTCTACCCCTGAAGGATTATACAAAATCGCTAGTAATGCCCCTCGGACTAAAAAATGCTCCCTCACAATTTCAGAGGAGGATGGATTCAATATTCGAAGGATGGATTCAATATTCAAACCATCTCAAATTTTGTTGCCAACTATATAGATGATTTGTTGTCTTTTCTAATAGTATGCAAGAACATTTGGAGCATCTCAACATATTTGCATAAATTGTCCAAAAACATGGAATAGGCCTCTCTTCTTCAAAAGACAAGTTTCAAATTGCTAAAGAATCAGTTGATTTTCTTAGTGTACATGTCTCCAAAAGTCAAATACAAAAGCAACCCCATGTTATCCAAAAGATTGAAAATTTTCCAGACAAGTTGCAAGATAAATTACAACGCCAGAAGTTTCTTGGTTGTTTCAATTATGTTCGAGACTTTATTCCCAAGATTTCTGAGAAAACCAAGAAAAATAGAAAAGCTATGAAAGAAGAACCATTCTGATGGACCGAAGAAGCTACTCAAGAAGTAAGACAGCTCAAAGCAGAAGCACAAACCCTGCCCCTCTAGCACCTCTATATGGCGGTTCGTTTATATCTTCTACCGATGCATCTTCTGATACCTCGGCAATTGTCATACTTAAAAAGGAAAATAAGGAAGAGAAAATATGTGTTTACACTAGCAACCAATTTAAGAAGAATGAGCTGAACTATTAGCCTGAAGAAAAGGAAATTTTGAGTGCAGTAAGAGGAGTCGAAAAGTTTCACATCAGTTTGATAGGAGAAACCTTTATCCTTAATACTGACTTCTCAAATTTGGTCAATGTAATGAAAAAGAAAATTACTCGCACTCCAAAATTACAGAGGTATGCATGGTGACAATTCATCTTTTTTCAATATAATTTTTCAATTGAGGAAGTCCCAGGAACAGAACAATATCTTCCAAATGCCCACACGAAAGAAATAAAGATGATAAGAACAATTCAAAAAGATGAGTGGCTAACGTGGCCTCTAGAAACCCCAGAAGAAATACAAAAATTCTGCCCAAAAAAACAGTTATTTTTCTCCTGAACTTGAGATTATTGATTCAGCAGCAGGGTCTTACCTTAACATAGATTGTTTCCTCACTTTTGCTGGAAGAATCAGTATAGTTATAAACAAATGTAGGTGAACACCCTTAGAACCTGAATTAATTGCCTGGACTATTAAAAAGGAAGCCTTGGATGATTTGATAACTTTTAGAAGACAATTATATCCTAATCATATTGCCAGAGATTTCGTGACAAAATTATTAGGATATACAAATTGGGAAAGGATTTATGCAAATATTTCCAAAGGATCAATTTCACTGAGCAAGGATTTATTTGGAGATATAAAGATGAATTATTTTACAAACATGAAGCATCTAGCATAAGGGCACCTACAGCAATACAGTTATTAGACCGCTTCTATAAAAATATTTAAAAATGCTATAGTTGCCAAATTAGAGAACATTTATGTACAATACATCATGGAGAATATTGTAGAATCATCAATTCTAAAGATGAAGCGTAAAAATCCAGAATAAAAGCAGCCCATGGTTTTCTTCGTGGTATTACTTTAAGAGAGTGGTTATGGTTTTCTTAGTGGTATTACTTTAAGAGAGTGGTTATGGTTTTCTTAGTGGTATTACTTTAAGAAAGTCGTTTTACTTTTCACAAATAGTTTTAAACACTCAAGGTACTATTTGCTTCTACTTTTTGAGAGGATGTAAGAATGAGTGACAAGTACATGTATCACTATGTGGTTTTTTTTTTTAGGGTGGTATTACTTGCTGCCCATCGTTTTAGCCTATTGTTTTGTAAACCACTGTGTGGTATTCTGGACTACTTTTTACTTTGCTTTGGCTATAAATATGTATCATTTTTTCATTGAATGAGATAAAAGTGAAGTTGTGTTTGCTAGTGCAAAACAAATTGGATAACCAAGTCCGGTAAGTTCATCGTGCTCCAATAGTTCTTTGGTAAACGCGTCCAACCCTAATCCTGGGCGAAACTTGGGATATCGAAGCTCTTTTCTATTGCAAGCGTAATATCAGTTAGGGACACCGTAAGGTGTTGTTAACTATTTCGGTAGCTTATCTACCTGAGAAGGCCAACAAATCGCGGCCCTTGAAATGATATCTTAGCAAACTGTTGGCAATTGAGCACAGTAGTCATCCCCTTTTGTCTATCTTCCTATTTAATTACTTTCTACCTCTTCTGTTGTCTATTGCTTCATCTAAGAAACCGCAAAATGGTTTTGACTCTCTTTCCCAAATTCTTCTAATTATGTTCATTAAGGAGTGTTAATTAAGGATTAAGGGCTATCCAATCCTTTGCTCTCTCTCCTTTCTCTTATTAATTTCTGCCACTCTACTCTCTTTCTAACTCACTCTCGCCTCTCTAAGCCCTTCTAAACCCCTCTCCCTCTTTCTGGTATATAAAACCCAGACCAGTCAAAAATAACCCTCAAAAATATCTCTTTCCCTTTCCATCGTTTCCCACAGTATGGAAGATACTTAAGTGAACCTTGGACCAAGAGGACGCTTCATTGCTCATGCACAGTAGTGCTTTTTGTAGTAAAAGCTATCTAGCTATCAAGCTATCTATATGTCATCAATCACAAGAATATCGATCCTGGACATTGCAATATAGATGCACTGAAGAAGAAAAGGTAGTTAAGAACCAAACCATCGCAAGCACAATTATTTCAATCATCCATCCAATCAGTTAAAAAAAAGGCAATGGTCTACCATTACAATAAAGTCAATGACTAACTGAGACAATCATGGAGTGGCATTCGCTCATTAAAGAGTCTTGCTCATCCATTTGTCTGAAGAAATTTCCAGCACTCAAAAGGAAGTCAATTATCTAAATGAAGTAGCCATAACAAGTGGAAGCCAATGCTGGAAATCTAAAATGAAGTACACATAGCAAGTGAGAGCCAATATTCGAATCAATAGATCATCTAAATTAAGAGTAAAAGGGGTATTATGGCAAGCAAGAAAGCAGTGGGATCGAGTTTAGTTTGGTTCAGTAAAAAGATGAAACTGACCTGAATATAAAACAGCCATCAAGCATAAAAATGGCCCAAGAAGCAGAGGCACCATCATCTCCTCCTTTTCGTAGCACAACAACCTGACCAAGTCGCGACCTCTCGCCCTCTTCCCACATGGGCAGGATCTCCCTCCATTGCCCGCTCTCCAAACCAAGCACCGCCCCATCCCTATAATAATCATCCACTGGAAACACCCCCGATACAGTGCGGTACAATCCATAACCCCCCATCACCCAAAAGTCATCGCCCAAAACAAAGCCCGTGCAACCTGCCCTGACTTCAGGAAGCCCCTTCTCGGCCTCCCAAACATCACTCCTTGAATCATACCTCTCAACAGCACTCACCCTGCTCCCACCAACCCCAAACTGGGCGTGGCGGGAGCCACCCCCAGCCACCACAATGGTGGACCCGCCGCAGGCACCGCACGCAAAGCTCCCACGGGGAGTGAGCATCGGGGACCGTGGGGCCCACGAGAGACGCACGAGGTCGTAGCAGAAGACAGCCGAGGAGGGAGTGGGGCGGTCCATGGGAAAGGTCCTGGCATCAAAGAGGGAGCCCCCGAGGACGTAGACAGTAGGACCGAGGGCCACGCACCCAAAGTTGGAGAGGCCGTAACGCGAAGGGTCACAGGGCATGGGGTGGATGGGGGACCACACGCATCTCCTTGGGTCGAAGAGGCCACCAGGGCTCAGCGACGGGTCCTCTGGGAAGACGCAGAGGAGGTCCTCCCCCTTCCCCCATTGGGAGCGGATATCAAAGAGGGATCTGGAGGAGAGGGCCGACCGCCACGACCTGGAAACGCATTTCAGGCGCGCATGGTGGGAGAAGGGCAAGCATGCCAGGCACAGACGCGCCACGTCGTTGGGGAGGCCCGGGATAATTAGGGTTTGCTTCTCCTCCTCTCCATCTCCTCCTCCTCCTCCACCTCCACCTCCCTTTTCTTGCTGCTGCTCTTGTTGCATCTCTTTTTCTCCCCCTTCTTTACGATCCATCTAAACCACGATCAATCGAATTGTTGAGAGAGAAACATAGGAGGAGGTGTTTCAGAGAGAAGTGGAAGAATATGAAGGGATCAACCTCTTCTGTGCTTTTGGAGGTGAGTGAGAGTGAACAGGCGCCGTGTCATCGCTCCTTTCTTGGAGCGGGTTCCGCGTGATAGTGCGCGGATAAGTGACCAACTCTTGGATGCCTTATTTCCCTCCGTCGTCGAATGCTGCGTGGCTTGACCTTTCAAAAGGCCCTTTTTCCATCTCCGCTCTAGTTTTGGGTTTACTACAAGGGATGAGACCCTCCTACGTCCATAGTGATGTCCATTCAATTTATCAAAGATTTATAAAAAAATCGAGTTCTACATTTTTGTGATAACGTCTTTTTAGAGATCTATATTTTTGTAATCATTATTTTAAAAAAAAAAAATTTATATTTATATGAAAATTTTTTTAGAGATTTGTGCCAAATTTAATGATGATCTACTAAAATTCTAGATCCATAGATGTAGGAGGGTCTTAAGATCATTACTCTTAGTATTATCACTTTGGCTTTGTGAGTAGGATGAAGATTTTTTGTTTTTTTAATATAGAAAAAAAATTATATATTTATCATCATTACGCAAATGCCTCTTTAAGTTTTTGTTATTTATATATATGTGTGTGCTTTTACCATTGGAACGATTTTTTAAAAAAAAATGTTACTAATTATTTTCAATTTTAAATTAAATATTTGAAAAAACTAATATTCTCTCTCACTCACTACTTCCATCATTCTCTCATTCTCTTATTTGATATGCACATCTTGTTCTCTCTCTTTCACACACACTACTTACATCATCTTTAGTTGGAGGAATGAAACCTCAGCTCTCAGTTTTCAAGGGAGAAATGGCCTCTCAGTTTCCAACCAATCCGTCGAAGAGAGGCCCACACCCTAGTTTCATGCCCCATGAATTCGTCTATTAAAAAGCTTTCAGCTTCTGCGAAGCCTTTTCCATGCGATGAAGATTTCCATTTCGACGATAACTTCAAGGAATTCAAGAAACCAGTTAGAGAGATATACCAAAAATCTGTCTCTCATGAAAGATATCAGTGCTTCGAAGAATCTGTGGAATAGGTTTTTGATGTTGCCTAGTGATCCTCATATGAGATACGACTGGCTTGTAGATACCCATGATGAAATATTTGAGAGAATCGTCGTTTCAGCTGATGAGTTCAAAAATTGCAGAAGAAAGATGGGAAAATGGCTAGTGGTTTGAGGATTTTGAAGATGGATTTCAACTCGTTTATGGAAAGAAGAACAAAAAGGGGAATAAAATAGCAGAAGGAAGAGGAAGTACGGCTTCTCATTCTTCTCTAGTTTATAATGGTGCGAAGATTGCTTCTAGAACAACAAAGCTTCAAAGGGGTGTTCTCAGGCTCCATTTCAAAGAGAGAGGAACACAAAATTTGGATTTTTGAAAAACTAAAAATGGCTATCTTTTTTTTAAAAAAAAAATAGTTAGGATGGTGAAAAAACGGATATATGTAATAATAGAAACTCGAAAGTATTTTCGTAATAGCACTAAATATAATAAATATATTCATAATTTTCTCAAGAAAAAATGGAGTTTGAACGTAAATAAAATATGAAGGAATTTTGTAATAATGGTAATTTATGGGTCTTCAGGCTTGGTATTTGCAAAAATTGATTGTACATCAAATCTTCGGTATACAAATTTCATATCTATAAAACACAGTTTCATAAACAATGCCCTAGCTTTTAGATTAACATGGTCGATGACAAATCTCCTGTTTGGCTTATCTATATGTAAAACCAGGTTTTGATAGTAAAATAATTTTTTATTAAAATATAATAATGCTAATATTATTTATGTTAAATATTATTACATAGAAAATAATAGAAAATATAAATAATATAATTATATATTAAGATGATAATTATATAATATAATATTATTTCATTAGTATTAATATAATATTATAATATAATTATATTATAATAATATCATTATAAATGGTTTAATAAAATAAAACTAATATTATTGATGCTAACGATATTTCATAGAAAATAATAATAGTAAAAATAAATATAAATAATATAATTGCATATTAATATGATAATTATTGATGATATTTCATAGTAAATATTATAAATAATAATACATATAAATACTATACTGAATAATATCATAATTAAATTATCACAATTCAATAATAAATATTTTAAATACTAATAATAGTGAGTAGCAATGCTAATCATAATAATAATACTAATAACATTATTAATAACAGTAATAACACTAATAATCTAATAAGAATAGTGAGAATAATAACAATAATGATAATAATAATAATAATAATAATAATAATAGTAATACAAAAAAATATTATAATTATATAATAATATCATAATATAAGAATTATATATCGAAAAATTTTATATAAGGTTGCAACCTTAAAATCATCTCCACATCGAGATGTATAAATATGAAGAAAAAAAAGAAAAGATTTGAGTCCCAAAAATAGTGCATCTTGTAATACATTATCTAAACCATCCATTTTCAAGATTTTCTTATGTTTATAGATCTACTTGATTTTAACCATTTTTGAAGTTTAAACTTTTATAATTAGATATGAAAATAGATTTTGAGATACTCCTAAAAATTTTCTTCATCAAAATTACATGTTATGATAAAATTGGAGGTGCGCCTTAATTGGATTGTTTAAGGTTGCAACGTTATAGCAACCACACCCATTATATAATAATTTACTTTTTATTACATAATATTTTATATTCGTAAATGTTATAATAAAGTATACATATTTTAATATTCATAAATGTTATAATAAAGTATACAATATTTTAGTATTCACATAATATGATATTGATATATTATGCTAAAGGCCTAAAACATAATATTATAATATAAAAATATAATGACATTATATGTTATGACTATAGTATAATTATATTATATTATAGTAGTACTAGTTTCTCTCTCACACACACACATCACCATGCCTCCCTCTCCCTCTTTATTTAACAGCATTGAGCCCCCCCCCCCCCCCCCCCCCCCCCCTCTCCCTCTTCCTAACCCCTTGGAAGGGGATTCTCCAATTTTAGAATGCAAAAAAGATATCAAGTCGGGAACGTACAAAGATGTTTGTCTCTCTCCCGCTTCATTTTCTTATCTTGATTGCAATGTTCTGTTAATTTTATTTTTAATTTTGTTATGACATTGAATGGTTAAAAGATAAGAACCTATATTTTTAAGTTTTATTTTGTGCTTGTGTAATAATATTTCATATTTGCTCTTTTTTCTACTCGGTTTTCTCAATTAGTAGTGCTATTTGTGTTTACATTTGTTTATATTTAACATTGTGGATGGGAAATGCTTGTTTTCTTAATTATGAATTTATAAATACTATGTAGAAATGGAGTTCTTGTGATACGACAAACAAATTTTTGGTTTTTGTTTCGCATGTATGCAAGCTTGTTAGTTCCTAGTAAATAGGGATAGCTAGTTGAATTGAATAAGTCCATATAACCTTTGGAGTCCAAGGTTAACATTAGAGGCAGTTATTGTAGTAGATCATAGCTATTTAGTAGGTGTTAGTTGTTGTTAGTAGATCATGGCTATTTAGTAGCGGGCAAGCTTTAGATGCTTCCCCTACAACATAAAACTTATATACTTCCCCTTATCCAACCGTTCATTCAGAATCGAGGGCTAAGATTGCCCCATTCACAATATCACATCTCTACACTATTTTATTTTTAATTTTTTTTTATAAACTATTTTGATACCAAATTTTGTATGTTCAATCCTCTATTAAACTCATGCTAGCAGAAAATATAAAAAAAAATATTTTCAATAAAATAAAATAACCAAAATACCCCTGAAAATTTCAAAATGTTTCAGGGGTAATTTGTTCATTATATTTTATCGAAAATTTATTTTTAATATTTTTTATAAGTGTGCCCCAATGAAAGACGGCACATAACAAATTTAATATTCATACAATTGTATAAACAAAACTAAAAATAAAATACTTTGAGACATCGGATCTAAGATCAAATGGTGAGTGGCACTCTTGATCAAAATTGGACCATTGGATGGTAGGGGAAGCATAGATCTTCTATGTTCTAAGGGAAGTATAGAAACCTTTCCCTTTAGTAGGAGTAAGTTGTTGTTAGTAGATCATGGCTATTTAGTAAGAGATAATGTAGCGAAGTTAGGTATCTTTTATTGTATTTAAGAACGTAAAGAAGCTAAGGAAGATTATCTTGAATTATCAAATAGCAAATTGAGTTGGTGCAATCTCCCTTCTAAGATTATTCTCCTTAAATTATGTGCTTTTTCCTTTCGAGCCGTGTTCTTAACACTCATACATCATAGCTCGAGGTAAAAAAAAGTCTTCCTTATCCTCCCCTTCGAGGCCAAAACATAGAACTTATCAATTTGCTCTCTTATCCTCCCCTTTGAGGATGCAAAATTTAGAACATACCAACTCCCAAGAAGATCTTAGAGAAACTTCTGAAAGAAATCGAGCATTACTTGTATAAATTTTACATTGATTGGACGAATGGAGAGGAGTACCTAGGGACCCTAAAGGATCAACAGGGCGATATCACATTCTCACTGGAGCTAGTCAAACATTTGGCAGCAATGGAGGCATCTAAACGTGTACCATGAGGTTAGAATTTCTTTGTTGTGATGGAACTAACACAACTGATTGGCTTTTCAAAGACAAACAGTATTTTAATTATCATGAGGTACTTCCAGATCATTGGCTAACCATTGCATCTTTTAATGAAGACAGAGAAGCACTTGAATGGTATTAATGATATGTTGAATACCAACCGGGGGCTTCATGGGAACAATTTGTTGAAGTTATGGATGCTAGATTCGAACCTACAAGAATCAGTCGACTATCCAAACTTCACCAAATACATACAATAATGGAGTACCAAAAAAAGTTCCAAAGACTATCTAACAAAGTCAAGGGGCTTTCAAAAAGCTATCCAATTGATGTATACCTCAGCCAATTAAAAGATGAAATAAGGGTGGGAGTCCAGAAGTTGAATCCTACTACCCTTCCTGAAGCCTTCAGCTTGGCACAACTACAAAAGAAAGATGTGATTGTTTGGTGAAAGTCATTGAACCCTGAAGTTCCATGACCTAGTCTGATGGCAACCACTAGCCAAGTTACGAATCTGGTACCTGTAATTAGATGCATAACTATAGTTGAAGCTAGAGTGCAAAGAGAGAAAGGATTGTGCTACCATTGTAATGAACGGTTCACTCCCTTTCATAAATGTAAAACCCAATAATTGTTTTGGGTAGAAGGACTACAGCACGATGAAAAAGATGACGATGATGAACCTGAGTTGAAAGCCACTCGTAAGGAAATAAAAGAGGGAGAAGATCTGGATGAAGCACCTCAAATCTCCTTACACGCAATTGCTGGCACCAAAGCTCCCCAAACTGTGAGAATTTTGGGAACAATAAAACATTGTCCTCTCACCATCTGAATAGTGGGTCTACCCACAATTATATTGACCCCATTATCATCCGGAGAACACAAACTCAATCCAATGCCACATTTGAAGTCATGGTGGCAAATGGAGAAGGGTTGAAGGGGAACAGACGATGCAAAGTACTCCTTCATTCATAGGGGGTCCCAATCAAGATTGATTTCTATCTCTTATCATTAGGAGGGCATGATGCAGTTTTAGGAGTTCAATGGCTTAGCACTTTGGGACCAATCCTGTGGGGCTTTTCTTCCTTGTCCATGACATTCTTGTCATTCAAGGACGGAGGAAAAGACTTCTTGTCAAAGGGGATTGCAGCTGCAAATCTACAAAGCGTTGGACTCAACCAAATGACTAAAGAGACGAGCAAATCGAGTAACTCCTATGTACTACAATTGCATAGCGTAGATATGGTAACCAAGCCAAGCTTACGTAACCCAAGGATCCAAAAGGTGTTAGATGGCTTTGAAGATGTATTCAACAAGTCATAATGATTACCACCTACCAATCTCAAGATCATCAAATTCAACCCATTGAAGGTACCCAACGCATCAGCGTGAGACCATACAGGTACTCCTATTTCATTAAAACTGAAATAGAAAAATTGTTATTGAATTATGGTGTGATCAGGCCTAGTGTATTCCCATTCTCATCACCAATACTCTTGGTAAAGAAACTAGATGGTCCTTGCAGGATATGTATGGAGGCCTTGAATAAAGCCATTGTGAATGATAAGTTCCTTATACCTGTGATTGATAAGTTCCTTATACCTGTAATTGATGAATCGTTGGATGAATTAAGAGGTTTTAAAGTTTTTACAAAGTTAGATTTAAGGTCTAGCTACCATCAAATTCGAGTGAACGAAGAAGACATTCTTAAGACTGCTTTAGAAACTCATGAGGGTCACTATGAATTTCTAGTGATGCCCTTTGGGTTGACAAATGCTCTCTCTACTTTTCAGTCCTTATTGAATTATATATATAGACCTTAGTTGTGAAAATTTGTACTAGTCCTTTTCTATGAAATTTTGGTGTATAATAGAAATTTGCTTGAGCATTTGCAGCATCTAAAGATTGTGTTGGAGATCTTGCGCAAAAATCAACTCTTTACTAAGGTAAGCAAATGTACGTTTGGGAATAGTGAAGTTAACTACTTGGGACACATCATCTCAAAAGATGGAGTTGTAGTCAACCAACAAAAAATGTAAAGCATGGTGAATTGGCTGAAACCCACATCTCTTAAGGCTTTAAGAGCATTTTTAGGCATAATAGGCTATTACAAGAAGTTTATTAAGGAATTTGGGAAAATTGCAGCACCATTAACTGGTCTATTAAAGAAGAATGCTTGGGGATGGAATGATGATGCAAATCAAGCCTTCCAACAACTCAAGACAGCCATGGTGCAAGCCCCAGTATTAGCTCTTCCTTCTTAACCATTTCCGATTGAGTGTGATGCAAGTGGATCAAGCATTGGAGCAGTTTTAATGCATGCAGGTCGACCCATTGCCTATCTTAGTCATGCCTTACATGGTCATAACATATCTCTCTCTCCACATATGAGAAGGAATTGCTTGCTATCATTATAGCCGTTCAAAAATGGAGACTCTACCTTGTAGGAAGAAGATTTGTGACGAGAACAGATGAAAAAAGCTTGAAATTCTTGCTTGAACAGAAAATTACCACTCCAATCTAGCAGCGTTGGCTATCGAAATTAATGGGATACAAGTACATTATTGAATATAAGAAAGGAAAGATAATGGAGCGGTTGATGCATTGTCATATGTCCCATATGGAGAATTTCTGGCTATAGGAAGTTCAACTCCTACTTAATTAGCTAGAATCAAGGGAAAAGTCAAAATTGATCCATATTTTCAACAACTAAAAGATAAGCTTAAAAGGAAGAATCTATCTTCATCTAAATACAGAGAGGAAGAAGGAGTTCTATGGGGAAAGGGAATGCTATTAGTGGGACCTACCTTTCTTTTGAGGGAGGAGATATTCATGGAGTTGCATATTTCACCTACAGCTAGGTATTATGGCTTTCACAATACATCTAGAAGAGCGACTATATCTTTTTATTGGGTTGGGTGGCGAAAATATGTAAAAAAATGGGTGAAAGCATGTGATGTGTCAAAGAGAAAAAATTGAAAATGTGCTACTACCTAGATTGCTTCAACCACTTCCAATTTCTACACAGGTATGAAGAGATACTTCCTTAGATTTCATTTATGGAATTCCTCTCTCATCCTCCAAATAGGTTATCTTAGTAGTGGTGGACCGTTTGAGTAAATATGTTCATTTCATACCTCTCACCCATCCTTATACGGCTCAGTCATTAGCTAAATATTTTTTGAAAATATATTTAAGCTACACAGAATGTCTGCTTCAATAATTTTGTATTGAGATTCAGTATTTACAAGTAAATTTTGGTACGAGTTGTTCAAATTACAAGGGGTCAAATTGCAAGTGAGCTCATCTTATCACCCCCAATCAGATGGCCAAACCAAGGTTCTTAATAGGTGTTTGGAGAATTATCTAAGATGTTATGCCAGCGATCAACCTAAGTCTTGGGTAAGGTGGATCCACTCACAGAATGGTGGTATAATTCCACTTATCATGCAACTACACAAACCACACCCTTCAAAGCTGTATATGGTGTAGCCCCTCCCACATTATTATCATATGTTCCAAGAACTACACAGGTACATGCGATTGATGATGAATTAAGGGATTGAGAGAAGGTATTACAATTGTTGAAAGAAAATATCCAAAGCTCAATTTAAAAGGAAGCAATTTGCTGATGAGCATAGATCAAAAAGGGTGTTTGATGTAGGTGATTGGGTGTATATCAGATTCCAGCCTTACAAACAAGGATCTTTGGTAGTTCGAAAGTCTCATAAACTCTATGTGAGATATGTATAATTTCAAAATTTTGCATTAGGTTGGGACAGTAGCATATAAATTGGAGTTGCGTACAGGAAGCAAACTACATCCAGTGTTTCATGTCTCTAAACTAAAAAAGAAGATTGACCAAAATATTTATCCATATCCTACATTTCCTCCTTTAATTGAAGAAGGGTATTTGCATCCATATCTTGAAGATATTTTAGCTAGGAGAATGATTATGCATAGGGAATGTAGCTGCCACAGAGATACTGGTACAATGGCAAGTGACCAATGAAGTTAATGCAACATGGGAATTGCTTACAAAAATCCAAGAAAATTTTCCAGAAGCTAACCTTGTAGACAAGGTTTGTCAAAAGGGGGAGGATTGATATAATAATTTATTTTCTATTTTTTGTTTCCCATGTATGTAAGCCATGTTCAAAGGTTAACATTAGAGTCAATTATTGTTAGTAGATCATGGCTATTTAGTAAGAGTTGATTGTTGTTAGTCGATCATGGCTATTTAGTAGGAGTCATTGTTGTTAATAGATCATGGCTATTTAGTAGGAGATATTGTAGCCAAGTGGGGTATCTTTTATTGTATTTAAGAACGTGAAGAAGCTAAAGAAGATTATCTTGAATTATCAAATATAAAATTGAGTTGGTGCAATCCCCCTTTTGAGATTATTCTCCTTAAATTATGTTCTTTTCCTTTTGAGTCGTGTTCTCAACACTTAGACACCATAGCTCGAGGTAAAAAGACGGTTCTCTTATCCTCCCCTTTGAGGATCCAAAATTTAGAACATATCATCTCGTTTCAATGTAGATTATGTTCTTGTAATGGTATTGTTAATTGAGCTTCCTCTTTTCTTTTTTGGCTTGTTTATTTTTACCAATGGAATTTTTTTTTTTAATTGATTATCTATGTAGGATTCTATTGTCTAACCATGAATGATTACCTTTTATAATTTTTTTTATTCCCCATTATTTTCTAAATGGAATGTGAAACACTCTATTCAATCTCGATATTTTATGTGTGTGAATTTTATTTTATTTTTGGTATGTGGGTTTACTCTATTTGGATGTGTTTCCATTTGAATTTTATTGTTTGATTATGTTGTCATATTGATTCTAGTTTTTTTCTTAATGTGGTTTTCTAACAATGCGATGATCATTGGTTTTTTGTTTCTACCTGCTCCTTAAACATCGCATGTGTCGGAGTTTTTCCTTAAATATAATTTACTATGTTGGTTCGATGCTTATATGATATCTCCCAACATTACAGCATTATGCTATGATTTAGTTCACACTTGTGTCTGATTCCCATTATAGATATTCTACTTCGTTAATATTTTTCATATAAAATTTAAAAAAAATTGACAAGTTATTCCAAGTTAAGCATTTGGCTCAGCTTGTTAACTCAATTTTGGTAGTGACCATATTGGCTAACCAGATCATGTATTTGAACTCTCTCTATCCATTTAATGTGTTGTGATTCAATCAAATTGTATTCAAGGGGAAGACGTTTGTAGGATTTATTCGTATTTCTTTAATTATTAGTGGTGGAGTTTTACATTGTTAACAAAGGCATTGAGCATGTTAGCATGTCGATGTCCATAATAATTACAAGCAAAAGAATTGAATCTTCTCAATGGTTTAGGCTTTCTTGCAGTTGCATCTCTTCATCCTGGTAACCTTTCTGAAGTAAATTTAACATTCGCCATCATGCAAATATTCATTAGTTTGCAACTTCCTAACCACTTTCTTCAATTACTTTTACTTCATTCTTTAAATTTACTTGCACGTGTCCTTTTTTTTGTCATTAGTTGTTGTATGCTTTTTAACTGATTCCATAGATGTGAGGTAATCAGAAATAGCCTTTGATGCCCTAAAAGCAAATGCTTAGAAATCCAATGAAGTGATCAATAATCAATTCAAACATGAAATAAAAACTTAAAACTGTATTTTGTCAAGCAATTTGCAAGGAATCCTCTCTTGTTTTAGTGCACATGGTTTCTTAAATGCATGCCTTATTTCTGTATCCTCGTTAACTGGGAAAAATTCCAGTCTTTAGAATCAAATAACAAGAGAGAAGGAAGAATGAATCTTTCAAAGTATCTCACTCCCATGAATTTGATTAAGAGACTTGGAATATTTCGGTTTTCATATGGTTTTCAATGTGTATATGAAAACTGGCCTCAAACCTACCCTAGTAAGAGTTTTGGTTTTGCATAAAGATGGTGAGTTCTTTTATGATGCCTTTTGATGCATATTATTGATATCAAATATTTTATCCCCTACAGTCATATCATCATTGGGTTTTTGGTTGTACGTACTCCAAACAAAATGGAAATTGGTGCATTGGAATATCACTAGTGCCCATTTTCTTTGTTCTATTATGATTCCTTTTGATGCATACAATTGAATATCAAATATTTTAGCATCTACAGTCATATGTATAGTTATAATAAGGAATTGAAAGTTTTGATAACAATGGCCCAAGGAGTGCATTGTCATTGGAGGGCCTAATATTCCTATATCGCTCATACAAGAGCATCATATATCACAAAAAGTCTGGAAAGAATGGTATTTAAATGTATCGAGTCCCTTCAACTCCTAATAACATGTTTAATATCATATTCTTTGGTTATTATATTGATTAATTTATTTAGTTTGTTTAACATTTAAACTCACATGTTCTATTTCAGGAGCGGGTCATATGATCAATGTTGATGAGAAGGTTAGCGCACTAGTAGAATGGTATCTAACTAATAATAACCAAATAGACTGGTCAAAAGAGTGGAGTTGTATCCTTTAACCCTAATCTTCTATATATAACATGAAGATGGTTGTTGCAACATGTTGATCAAGAAATGCACTTCAGTTTCGGAGATAGGTTCAATAGAAGACTTAAAAGATAACACGGTAGGTTCGGGTGCAGCGTTGGGGTTAGCTTTGGGGTTTAGGCTATGCAGTATAGAATGAAATAAAAACATGAGGCTCGAGCTTAGGAAGTGAAAGATAGGGAGAGAAAAGTCAGTGCACGTCATGGGGAAGAAAGAGGCTGGGCAGTGAACAGGTAGAATGTGTAAATCATTTGATAGGTACAAGGTATTTTTATATTTCTCTTTAAGTATGTTATATTTTTAAATTAGGGTTTTCATTTAGATTTTTCCATAAAAACAACACTTATTTTTGTTGCTAATTTTCATGTATTTCTCTCCTTCACCCCCTTGTTGTAAAATCAACTCTCTATTCGCACCAGAATAGAGGAAGCATTTCGTCTCAAGTATGTTGCTCATTATCTTTTACCTTTGTTGTGAAGTAAGATTTTGTACAGAGATATTTCTTAATAAGATCAAATTTTCTTTTAAGTTTGAAGTTTATTACAAATTTATATTTTACAAAATCAGGATATAGAAGAAATTTCGTTCTTTCACTAAAACTAGGGTTTCATTGAAAAAGCTATTGAGATACATATACTATACATACATATAGTTACTTATGCTATTGGCAGTTAAAACTAATTATAATGAAAGCAGCATTGTGTACATATAACACTTTATATCAAATTCCTTAATCTTTTGTTGAGACACTCTACTATGCATGTTCATACTAAATATAATTTCTATCCAATGCTTAAAGGGCATTTAATGATATGCTTTTTCTCAAAGAAACACTGCCTTGGTAACTAGGCTTTCTCAATTTTGCTAATAAATTTTCCTCAAAAATACCTAAATTGAATGTTGTCTTTAGTTCACTTTTATTTAAATTTTAGACAAATTTTTGCTTCCAGTTGTGTTTCACCATGCCTACAACTTTTAAGAGTCTTAGAAATTTCTTTACTTAAGTAAATATTAACTTTATATTTACAGTAAACAACAACTTTACCTTGCATTACATGGTATACAGAGAGAGAGAGAGAGAGAGATAGGGAGAGAGAGAGAGAGAGAGATTTACATGTGTCTTTCACTTGGAACCTTTGGTGAATGAGTTTTCAAGGTCGATTTCATTAGTTGGTTTTATTAGGTCAATGATTTTGGAAGTTGTTTAGCTTTATTCGTTTTTTGTTCCATGGACTTGGCCTTTCTGTCATACCTATGGATATAGTAAGACATTTTTTAATAGAATCTCATTTTCACTAATAATAAATATTGCCCATGCAGATAATTTATCGAAATATGTTGTGATGGATTGACAAAAACTTAGTTTTTCTACTTCGATAATTTACAATATCCAACCTGCAAACTTCGGGCTTGTGCAGTCATCTCCACTTGACAATTTGTAATGATCCAACCTGCAAACTTCGGACTTGTGCAGTCATCTCAGTGGAGTTTGAGTTATATTTATTGTCTTGAGTGGTGACATTTTATGATGGTTTGATAAAAATTCCTCAATAAATACAAAGAAAATATGTACTGCCTTGGTAGCTTGGTTTCATTGGGTCTGATAAACTCATCTTGACCAAAAATGATGTATTTGTTGGCAATGGTTACTCTTATGATGTGATATTTAAATTTGATCTAGTTAATGAAATGAATAAGTTTTCTACTTATATTATGACTTCTTGTAATGTATGGCATAGTAGATTACGATATGTTAACTATGGTTCTATTAAATCTTTGATTAAATGAGTATTGATATCTAATTATAATGATTTATCTAAAGAAAAATGTAAAGTATGTGCACAAGCTAAAATAAATGTCAGACTATTTTCTTCGATAGAAATAAATCGTGAATTGTTAGGACTTATACATAGTGATAAATGTGATTTAAATAATATTCTGACTGGAGGTGGTAAAAGATATTTTATTACCTTTATTGATGATTTTTCAAGATATGCTTATGTTTATTTGCATAGACATAAAGATGAGGCTTTTGCAAAATTTAAAATTTTCAAAGCAGAAGTTGAAAATCAACTAAATAAGAAAATTAAAATTGTAAGAAGTGATAGGGATGGAGAGTATTTATCAAATGATTTTAATGAATTTTGTAAAAATAATGACATTATTCATCAAGTGACTGCTCCTTATACTCCTCAGCAAAATGGACTAGAAGAAAGAAAAAATAAATCTTTAGTTGAAATGGTAAATGCTATGTTGATTTCATCTTCATTTCCATTGAATTTATGGGGTAAAGCTTTATTATCTGCATGCTTTATTTTGAATAGAATTCCATACAAAAAAAGTGATATGACCTCTTATGAACTTTGGTTTAATAGAAAACCTTCTTTGAATTTCCTTAAAATATGGGGTTACGTTGCATATGTTTGACTTCTAGATCCTAAAACAAATAAGTTAGATCCTAGAACCACTAAATATGTTTTTGTGGGATATTCACAAAATAGTAAGTCATATATATATATATATATAAATAAATTCTAACACAATAATGGAATATAGAGATGCGGAATTTTTAGTATCTCACTTGTAAAAGTGAATTAAGTAAATCGAGTATGATGCTTAATGAAGATAATCATGAAAAAGATCAACATATTGATGAAGAACATGTAAAAAATAATGATGATGGGAAAATAAAACCAAAAAGAAGTAAAAGAATTAGAGGTGATCCATCTTACAACTTTTGACCTGATTTTCATATTTATCTAGTTGAAGCTAATCAGAATAAGATTTTAAATTCATTATCTATAGTCTCAAATGTGGAGGAAGATACTACATCACAAAGTGAAGCCTTGGCATCTCAAAGTTATAAATATAAAGCAAGATTAGTTGCTAAAAGTTTTAAACAAAAGAAGGCACTGATTATTTTAACATATATGCACCTATGGCAATAATTTCTACTATTAGACTGCTTTTAGCAAGAGCCTCTATCAACCATCTAATCATATATCAAATGGATGTAAAAATTGTTTTCTTAAATAATAACTTAGATGAAGAAATCTATATGGAATAACCCGAAAGATTTGCAATATCAGGTCATGAGAATAAAATTTGTAAATTGGTTAAATATCTTTATAGACTAAAACAAGCACCTAAACAATGACATAAGAAATTTGATAATGTTGATGGTCAAATGTTTTAAGAGAAATAAAGATGATAAATATGTATATAGGAAGAAAATAAATTCTTTATATGTCATTATTTATCTATACATAGATGTCATGCGTATCTTTGGCACTAATCTAGAAATTGTGGGTGAAACAAAAAGATTCCTCACATCTAACTTTGATATGAAGGACTTAAGAGAGGCTGATGTGATACTTGGTATCAAATATTAAAAAAAAATAATTAATTAATTTTGACTCAATCTCATTACATTGAAAAATGCTTCATAAATTTGAACATACTAATAGTAAGCTAGTCTCGACTCTTATATATCCTTATATTAAGTTAAAGAAAAATGACGAGAGATGTATATTTCAACTTAAATAGGCGAGCATAAGTGGTAGTTTACTGTATACAATGACTAGCACGAGGCCTGACATTGCATATACAGTGGGCAAACTTAATAGATATACAAGTTGCCCAAGTAAAAAGCATTGTAATGTTATATCTTGAGTACTAAAATGCCTAAAATGAACTACCAATTATGGCAAAAAATATAGGGAAACGTTTATATAGAGCCGAGGGTCTAAACAATTAAATTTGAGCCTACCTCAAAAATTTAGTTAGAAGAGATTGATTTGATGCCCAAATATCTTCAAATTGATCATCTCGACTTCAAGATGTATGAACATGAGAAAAAAATGGATTGCAAGTTTCAAAAATAGATTATTTGTAATGCATTTTTGGATCGTCAATTTTCAAGATTTTCAATTTTTCATAGATATGTCGATCTACATTATTTTTTAAGCTTTAAACTTTATAAATAAATATAAAAATATATTTTAAGGCTATCACAAAGATTTTCAATATTGAAACCACATTTCTTGACACTATTTGAAGGTAGGCTCTAATTTGATTGTTTAGAGCCTAGGCGCTATACAAACCACACCCTAAAATAAATGGGTTATCCCAAAGTGTTAAAAGGGTATAATGATATTAATTGGAACAAAGAATCAAAGATTCACTATCAACATCCGGATGGATGTTTATATTAGTGGGTAGTGCGATATCATGAGGTCAAATAAACAAATGTGTATTTCACGCTCTTCTATGGATTCTGACATTATTGCTTTAGACTCTACCAGCAAAAAGGCAGAATGGCTAAATAATTTGCTATTATGTACATTATTACAAGCTCTCACTATAATAGAGAATCTACACATATTGCTAGAAGGTATAACTCAATTAAAATGTTAATTGGGGATGAAGTGATTAGTGTAGAATATGTTAGATCAAAGGAAAATTTGGCTGACCCCTTGACAAAATGCCTTGCAAGGGATGATATTAATAAGATGTCAAAATGAATGCGGCTATAGTCCATTAAGTAATTATCTACTGTGGGAACCCAACTTTGTAACCTCAAAATTCTAGGTTCAAAATGGTAAAAACAAACTTACTAAATGACAAAATATAATTAGCACTCATTCGAAGGATTCATACGTCGAATAAATCTAGCGATGGCCTGTATGTTAGTAGGATGAACTATGCTCTTAATGTTATCTATGAACTGTATATAAGTCGGAGTGTTCACTTTGTTGAAAATGTGGTCTATCAGGCCCTTTTATCTCGAGAATTTATTTTTTCAATAATGGTACAAAAGTCATATTGTATAATATATGTGAAATCTCATGTGGTTGACATAAGGTAATGTCATATACTAAAATCCATTTTGAAGCTTTTATAGGATTTGCACTAAAGAGAAAACCCCATGTCATTGAAAGGAAAATCCAGTGATGTGTTTGGATCTTTTAAAATAATTATTATTTTTATTATAGATGTACAAAATTATTTAATTTCTAAATATCTTTTATCAAATTGTAGTAATGCTTGGATGATATCCTATTATGTGAGTCATTAGTGCACTAATGACAAATTAACAATTTGGTGACAACTTATTAATCCTAATTGGATGCACTTAAGGGAATTAAGGCAGGAGTTACACTTGGATCTCAACTCCTATAAACCATGAATGTGAAAGTTATAAAATATGTCTCTCTATAAAAAAAGGTTAATGCCTCAAGTAAAAAACGAAGAGAGAATGATAAGAAACAGGTGAATGAAATTCATCAAAGAGGACTCTCAAGGTTGTCTGTCACCGGATGACTTAGTCTATAAGATTTGGTATGTAACCGTAGGTCCCTAGTATGATTTAAGGATAAATCCGAGTAAGTTGTTTGTCGATTTTATTTTATTTATTTATTTTATTGGGACTAACAATGGTATCAGAGTCAGGATGTTAAGTCGACTTCCAAATACAACTTGTTGGATCATCTTTTCATTTTTATTTATATTTTGTTTTGCATATGTCATAAAGATCAACGCACAGAGAAATTTTTTTTGTGTCAATAAAAAAAAAAAAAATCTGGGCTATTTGTTTTAAGTCTTCTTTTTTAAAAAAAAAAACTTCTATAGTGATTTCTTTGAAATACCGATAATAAATTAACATATTCCAATTTATATTTAGTTATCAAAAAGTCTTTTATGAGGGCGTTCATTCCATAAAAACCCTTTTTTCAGACACAAGGATATACCCAATCCTCCCGTGAAAGAAACGGGTTTTTATGGAATGGACAAAAATGCCCTCATAAAAGACTTTTTGATAACTAATAATAAATTGGAATATGTCAATTTATTATGGCCATTTCAAATAAATCACTATAGAAGTTAAAAAATAATAATAATACTTTTAAGTGTGGAAGTGAGGTTGCTTCCTATGAGATGAGACTTGTCTTTGAGTAGTTATGAAATCAAGATATAAGCACAAGGCCCAAAACATGCTGGCAGCTAAAAAGACACCAGTGTTGAATATTGTTTATGAGAGGTTTGTTAGATAAGCAACTAGGTTCAAAGTTATACGTTACTATGGTACTTGATGAACTTTGTAGTGTACACTCCAAGTGAAAGTTCAAATTGAAAGATAATTTCATGGTATGCAAATAATATGTTTCCTATGTTTTTCTTGTTATTTTGAAATAGTGGTGGAAAATGTTAGTATTTTTGTTTTGTAAAATACTTGTGTGTATATCAAAATAACAATATGTCTATGGTTTTTTTCTAAGCTGTTTTGTAGAGAAAGACAGTTGTGGGTTTGAGTCCCATATTGAAGAGAAGAGAGTTAATTGAGTTGTATTTAAGAGCACGTATTCACATGCCTTGTACTCTTAGTACAAAGATGAGAGAGATGGTGTATTGCAGAGCACATGAAGTATGTGATGTGCATGTGCACGTGTGTGTGCATGTGCGAAGGCGAGGGCATGGGCGCAAGGGCATTTGATGGTGCACTTTGCATTTCACATGCTCTCATGAGTTGCCCCTCGCCCAAGCACGCGTGTGGGTCAGGCTCGTCACTCGTTATCTTATTGGGAGCCTAATTCGTGTGGGGATCCAACGGTCATCTAGCTATTGATGAAATTGAGGCAAAAGGAGGTTGTAACAACAACCATCAAGAGAGTTAAAGTGCATGTAACTTGTAGTTGTTCGTGATGCATGTAACCACCACTGCAAGTGAGTTAAGGGGTGGCAAGGTAACTTATAGTTGTTGATGGTGCATGTAATCACTACTATAGTAAATGTGCAGCCTCTATGCAGCTCTATATAATTGGTTCTCTCTCTGATACGAAATATAGACCTGAACACCTTTTAAAGCTCTCTACAAACACCTGTCTTTGTAAATTCTAGGGAGTGTAACATATCTCAACCTCTCTCTCTCTATTTGATTTTGTTTTTCTCTCTCTAAACTATTAAGACTCTAGTGTCAAGTGTGTGGGTTCCAAGCTTAGGTACAAAGAGCTTAGGAATATAAAAGGAACATCTCTGTTTTTTCGTATCCCAAGGACGAATTGCCCTTCTTATGCACATCAAATATAGTATCCAAGAGGGAAAATATCGTATTGAGATAGCACTCATGCATGTCGAAACCACGAACAGTTCGAGCTTCTAATTTTTTCAAAAATCATATCATTTTTTTTCCCTATTTTGCCCATCAATTTTTCAACAATTACCTCATACAATTGCAAAAAAAAACTCAACTAGAAATTTCCTACCATAATACCACCATCAATCGAGTCCCCTCTTTGCCTCCGTCAACTAAGGCCGTCACTGTGAAGAAATCCCAATCAAATCCGAACCATTACAAGGGTCACAATGGTGCTAAAGTTTGTACAAGAAACCCTCAATCTTTATCTCTCAAAACTTCTATACACTTTTCTTTTTCCTCCTTATGTTTTATCTCTCCAAAAATGCCTTTTATGAGCCTCCATAAAGGCCTATTTTCTATGACAAAAATTCCTTTTAACAAAGAAGAAAATGCAAAATAGGGGTCATTTGCATCACCTTCCCAACAATCTCCACCTTGATGCAAAGTCATACCCTTGCCTTACCAAACATATCTGGTTATTTTCCTTTTGAAGAACCTAAAGAACTTAGCCAATTCTACAAGCTCTCTAGCCCAATAACCCACATGAGCATGCCTTGCTCATCTTTTTTTATACTTGTGCTTCTCATGCAAACTCCACTTCTTCAACACTCTTATTCTTGAGGTCATCTTGCATTCTCACATGCACTAGGTGAATAATCTATACACGTACAAGCACAACCAATGCTTGGTCTCATATCACCGAGATCCCTTGCATAAGTCTCTCTCATGAAGCCTTCTTTATGTTCATGACATTGTAATGCTTGTCCATACTTCTCAAACTTTGAAGTACCATTTTCACTCCATTCCAATGTTTTCTTCATAGGCTAAACATAAGTCATTCAAAAAAGCTATAAATAAGTAAAATAACAAATTTTATAGAAATCGTGGCAATAATTGTAATCAACATCAGAGTAGTATGCAACACTTTAATTACATCAGCTTTTCCTTCACCAAACTTTGAACATTGGGCAAAAGAAAATTCATGTGGTGTTTTCCGCTTCACATCCCCTTGTTAAAGTATCATATATTCAATTTCTCCACCTTGCTGAATAGCTTCATTAAGACATTGTTTTATGCCACTAAGATCTTCAATTGCCAAATCATGTCCCCCCTTTTGAGCTTCAACTTTCTCTACAACCAAATTTATCATTTCACTTACAATTATGCTCTCTAAAAATTTATACAAGTTTCATTTTCAGACTCCTTTCATCATAACTTGAGCCCATTTTGAAACTTTGAGCACTCCACCTTGTCCGGTAAATTTGTAGCCTTCCATAGCTAGAGAAGATAGTGAAATCAAGCTCCTCTTTAATATGGCACATGCCACATCTTTTCAAGTGTCTGAACCATCTCATAATACATCATTATGCAAATCGTGTTCATTTCGATCATCTTACTTATTGAATTATTTCTTATTGATGCTAAACGACTCTCACATAGCTCATATACATCAAACTACGATCTATGTGAGCACATATTATGTATGGCTGCACTATCGAGTATCCAACTTTCATAGCACAAGGAATTGCATCACATCTTCAACACCTCATATTCAATATAATTGGATGTTGATTCTTCAACTTGGTGAGCTTCATTATTGGCCTCACCCTTCTCCTCCATTCCCAATTTGAAAGACTCAAGAATTTTGCCTTTTTCTTTGCTAACAATTTTTCTTTGTGGCCAAGCTTGCCACAAAACCAACACCCTTTGTCATAAGACCCCATCGACTTTGATTAGCTAATTGAGGAATCTCCTGATGAACCAACCTATTCATCCAACTAGCATTCTTTCCATAATGACATTCATCATCGAACCAATCAAATCATCCATCGATATCATTTTTCGAAATTCATTGACATGAACAACACTATACACCGATCCCGAATCAAGAGAATCTTCTTTACTACAACTCAACATAGTAACAAGGATATCATAGGATTCCGGCAATGTACAAAGTAATGTGACCGCCTTATCTTCATCTTCCATTCTCACACCAATACTTTCAAGTTGGCAAATGATATTATTAAATTCATTCAAGTAGTCCAAAACTGTTGCACTGTCTTTCATTTTCAAGGAATACAATTTTCTTTTTAAGAAAATTTGGTTTGTAAAAAATTTTGTTTGATATAAAATTTCAAATTTTTCCCACAAATCTTTTGATGTCTTTTCCCTAATAATATTAAACAATACTTCATTTGCTAAACACAAGCAATAGTGACCCGTTCTTTTATATCAAGTTCACCCCAATCATTATCGGTCGGTTTCTTATATTTTCCAAGTAGTGCCTTGCATTGCCCTGGATGTACTAATACATCTTGCATTTTTAATTTCCAAATTTCAAAATCTTTTTTCCCATTAAACTTCTACACCTCAAACTTGTGAGATGCTATTTTCCTAAAAAATACTACACCACTTCCTTAATCTCTGATACCAATTGTTGGCACCTGAGGCTATCTCGATTACCCCTTATTGGCAAATAGGGATAACCCAAAATTCCTACTTGATGTGGTGAGCACCCTACAAAAATGAATCCAACACCCAAATAAAATACCAAAAAGAAACAATGTGTAAACAATATATTTAGGAAAAACATAAAAACAAGAAAAACAACCACAACACAAATAAGAGTAGAAGGAACACACATATCTACGTGGTTCACCCAAGATGGGCTACGTCTACAGAAACGAGGGCAATGATGCATTCACTATCCGAAGAAGAAATTTACAAGTTTGGAGGTTTGTAGAGATTATGTCCTACAATAAAAAGGAAAGTTCAAATAGGAATTTTCTACCACAATACAACCATCAATCGAATCTCCTTTTCGTCTCCGTCGACCAAGACCGTTGCCGTAAAGAAATCCCAATCAAATCCGGCCCAATACAAGGGTCACAATGGTGCTAAGGTTTGTAAAAGAAACCCCCAATCTCTACCTCCCAAACCTTCTCTACGTTTTTCTTTTTTCTTTTTTAATATTATCTTTTTCAAAAAATGCATTTTATGAGATCTTTTAACAAAAGAGAAAATACAAAATAGGGGAGATTTACATCACCATTTCAATAAGTGTCTCGTGATTCGAAAAAATTTATTTTGAATTTTGTGCCTGGTCAATGACACTTCATCAAGCTTCCGAGTTCACATCTAGCACTCGATACGAAACTTAAATAGTCAGCTCTAATCTTGGTTTTTCTACCACATAATCAAATGAAATGATAATCAACCTAGGTGTGCTACACATGACATATGAGCAATGCAAAACGTCAATGTCGTCATCTTAAGAGTCCAATCCATATGATGCTACCTGTCTAAGGTCACATTGGTTCAAATTATTGACTCCGACCAATTGATTCTTCATCTAGATTTAGAAGAGATATGTTTTCTCAAGTCTCTCGCATGAGATAATGATAAGGCAAAAGTTTATATAAGGGTGAGGCCCTAAACAATCAAATTATGGCGGACCTCAAAAATTCATTAAGAAAGGTTATTTCGATACGAAAAAGCCATCAATTCAATCATCTCGATCTCTAGATGTATGGACATAAGAAAGAATAGATTTCAGGTTTTGGAAATAAAGCACTTTGTAAATAATTATCTCGATCATCAATTTTCAAGATTTTGAAGTGTTCATAAATCTGCTCGATCTATACTAATTTTTATTCTTTAAATATATAATTCAAGATGAAAATAAATTTTATGGCCATCATAAAGATTTTTTATAGCAAAACAGCATATTCCGCCACTATTTGAAGGTGCATCTTACTTTGATTGTTTAAAGCCTTAGTCTTATACAAACCACACCCAATGATAAATCAATTGCTAGAAGTTGGGTGTTAAAAGTTGTGGCCATTTTTGTCTGCCTTAATGCACTAATACCCGTCCAATAAGCATTTTTTATGGAAAATTGTTTCATGCGGGCTGGACCGCATTTCTACATATGCGGACCAAAAAATGTAAAGCATCCATCTTAAAGATGGATGCAAGTAGGTGTTCTATCTATAAGATAATGGAAACTAACGGTCCAAATGGTTTCTTACTACAATTATTATTTCTAGTTTTTAAAATTTATTTATTTTTTCATATTCATGATATCCATGTTAGAGATTACGTGTCCTTAAAAAATAAGTTTTTAAATCCATCTAAAAATAGATCTATGAAGAGCTCTGCATTTCTACATGTGCGGGGCTTAGCCACATAGAAACTGGGTCTTTTTTCTTATTAGAAAAAGTTGCATATTGAGAAAATGTTTATTTTTCATAAAATGACGGGCTTTGGGTCAAAATTTTACCCCAAAAGGAAAATGGTCATGGATTTTCTGCTAGCAATGCTTTAACATGGCTGTTATTTGTTTGCGTGAAAAAATTAGGGGTTCCTTGTAGGGAAAACTTCTTTGGCATTTTAACTTTGATCACAATATTATTATTATTTTTTTTTTTTGAGTAATTCAGTAGGGAAGAAAGGCCCTACCTGTTTTTTAAGTAGATTAGGAGTTAGCTTTTTGAAAGTATTAGTGGGGTAATGTTAGCAGTAGGAATGGAAATCACAACATGGTTGTGGTGTTCTATCACCATAGCCCAAGCTCAAGCCCCATTCCCAAATATATTATTTTAGCATTTTTTTTTTGGGTAATTCAATAGAGAAGACAGACCCCTACTCGTTTTTTCAATAGATTTAGAAGTTATTTTTTGAAAGTGTTAATTGGGGTGTCAATGGTTGGAATGGATACCACGATGTGGTAACTGGATGTGGAGATACTATCACCACAACCCCAGCCCATTTCTTATATATTATTTTAGTTTGCAACTATAAAAGGCACACCTCTAAATTTTATCACGATGTATAATTTTGGTGTTAAAAATTCTTATGACGGCTTGAGAATCTAATTTCATATCTAATTCTAAAATTTTAAAATAAAAAATTAGTTCAAATCAAATAGATATGTAAACACATGAAAATCTTAAAAATAGACAGTCCAAATAAGGTGTTGTAATAGGCACTATCTTTGGGACTTGAAATCATATTTTTTTTTATTTTCATACAACCCGATGTCTAGATGATCAATCAAAGAGCTTTCCAATATGAAAACAACCTTTGTCAATGGATTTTTGAGCCGCACTTTAATTTTATAATTTAAGGTTGCAATCTTATATAAACTTTTTCCATCTAAAATTTAAAGTCTAAAGATCGACTGCATTATTTAATCCCTAAAGATGCTACCGCTATCTCTTTCCAAGATTTATCCTACCTTATCTTGCCTACATAATTAGAAGACATATAGCTTTTAAAAGTGAATCAATGGCATGGAAATGGCCTTAATGATCCAAGGGCAAAAAAACTGTGACTTCTTTTTAGAAAGATCGGAATGAATATAAAGAGTTTCCAGAGGAACGATTTTATTAGATGGGAGGTTATTTAGTTGCAACTAAATACATGTTATGCAATATATAATTTATTGCGCAATTACTCAAAAACAAAAAAAATCTTGGGCAAGTAGAACAGTCAAATAAATAAAAAGAGTTGTGTTAGTCCATTTTTTAGAGAGAAGAAATGCACAAAATATTTAGGCCATTTCAATCATTATGAAAAGAGAAAAGTTTATATAGAGGTTGTCTTGATGTTCAAAATTTTAGACCATTTCAATCACTAGAAGAGGTTGTTTCGATGCCCAAATATCATCAAATTGATCATCTTGACATCAAAATGCATGGACATGAGAAAAAAATGGATTTCAAGTTTTGGAAATAGTGCATCTTGTAATGCTTTTTTTACCATCAATTTACAAGATTTTCAAGTTTTCATCGATTTACTCGATCTACACTATTTTTGAAGTTTTAAATTTTATAATTAAAAATGAAAATATATTTTAAAGTTATTACAAAAATTTCTAGTATTAAAATCATATTTCTCAACACCATTTGAAGGTGGCTCTAATTTGATTGTTTAGAGACAAACCTCACCCTTATGAAAATCCAATACATAGCAATATGATTGAACCCAAAATTATTATTGAAAACTAGGATTAAGACACCTGAGAGCCTATCAATTTTAACAGTCAGGACATCCAAAGTTTATGCACTGTGATGATATTCATTTTCTTTTCAAACAAATGAACACAAATGGTTTTGAAATGGACCCATGGCGCCTTTTTTTTTTTTTTTGGGATAAAAATCTGCCCATGACACCTTTTACATGACTAAAAACTCAAGTAAGCCATTAAATAACTTGTATATGAACTATATACAAATTAGTTGTAATTTTATTTATTTATTTATTTATTTTGCATAATCCAACATTAGAAATCGAACTTAAGATATAGCGTTGCTAACGTTAATAGTAACTCAAATCCAAGCTCAATTCTTAATTAGTCACGATTTTATAAATCCAAAAAAGTTGGAATGTTCGAGAGCATGACTTTCATGCAGAGCGCCCATGTAAGCCTATACCATTTTGTAAATTAATTAGAGTTCATTGGGCGACTTCTAAATGGGTTCTCTCTCTATGTGGCCTGGCCCAACCCAGACATCATAAGGTCTCTTCGGCCTTGTCAGGGCGGGGTTGGGCTAAGGCTAGCCTTGTAGAGACTAGAATTGAGCTAGGGCTAGGGCCAGCCTGGCCTATTGTCATGGTTTGATGAGATCTCGACCTTAGGCGCCATATATCTCTTTAAATATAATTTTTTTTAACAAAAATTAATTATAAATTTTGGAAAAAGTTTAAAGATGACTTTTAAAAATTTTATTAATTTGTAGAAAATTATTTGAAAAATGAATTATATACAATGAGACCATTTACCTTTGATACATGGAGGTCATAATCGCTTATAATCATCCGATGTGAAATCTGAAAACTTGAGTATATCACAAAGTTCAAAAAAATTTCTTTTAAATTTTAAACATAGTTAATAAAATAAATATAGCCCCCCAATTTTTTGACCAATATTAATTGTGATCACCTTGCCCTAAATAGTTTGGTTATATACTTTTTCCTATTTTACAGTAGTAACAAAAAAGGTGATGATAAATCACTCTCGGAGTTGAATTGGCATTTAATTAGGATATATGTGGAGCCCGCTGACCATGAAATTCCACGTGGGTGCCCAATCAGGCCCAATTGAGTGAAACCCACAGTCCCATGTACCTTTTTGTTATAGTGACATTGGCATGATGTCATCCCTTCTTCTCTTCTATATGTATGGAGCCCACTATTGAAGTGCGTAGTCTACACTTGAGTCTTCTAGAAGGATTGTATGTTGAAGGCAATGGTTTAAAAACCGGATCGGTGATTCGGATCGGGCTTTTTAAAAACCGATCCGGATCGGAGAACCGGCGATCCGGATCGGCGAATCGGCGATCCGGATCGGAATCGGGTGAATCGGTCAGAATAAAGCTTCAAAAAATCCGAAAAAATTATTAAAATTCATTATAAATATTGGTTTTTAGGAATTCAATAAAAAATGAGGGTACTCCATTAAGAATTTTCATGTTTTTGAATGAATATGTAAATATTGATATGTTCTTTCCCTGCATGAACCGCCGTTCAGCATTTAATTTACAGTATTTCGTGCTCATCCCTACATTGTTGCTGTTGGGACTCGATATGTGAATAATATGGTTGGGATAGGGTGGCCTCGGAATCATCATCTCTCTCGTTTTCTCTTTGAATAATATGGATTAAAAAAAAAAAAAAACAAATTTTCAAAAAAATCTATCATGGATTAAAAAAAAAATCACAAATTTTCAAAAAATTCTATCATGGATTACAAAAAAAAATTCGATCATGGATTAAACAAAAAAAATCACAAATTTTCAAAAAATTCAATCATGGATTACATAAAATTCGATCATGGATTACATAAAATTCGATCATGGATTACAAAAAAAAACAAACAAAAAAAACAAAAAATTCAATCGTGGATTACAAAAAAAGAAAAAAATAGTTCGATCATGGATTACAAAAAATTCAATCATGGATTACAAAAAACTCTATCATGGGTTACAAAAAAAGCAAAAAACAAAAAATTCAATCATGGATTAAAAAAAAACAAACAAACATTTCAATCATGGATTACAAAAAAAAAACAAACATTTCGATCATATATTACAAAACATTCGATCATGGATTACAAAAAATTCTATCATGGGTTACAAAAAAAAAAAAAAAAACAAAAAAATCGATCATGGATTACAAGAAAAGAAAACAAACATTTCGATCATGGATTACAAAAAATTCTATTATGGGTTACAAAAAACCAAAAAATTCGATCATGGATTACAAAAAAAATCTATCATGGATTACCAAAAAAAAAAAAAAAAAAAAAAAAAAAAAAAAAAAAAAAAAAAAAAAAAAAAAAAATTCCGTACGGAATCGCCGATTCACTGTTCGGACTCGCCGATTCCGTACAGTGAATCGGCGATTCACTGTACAGAATAGTCCGGTTCTCTCTAGAACCAGACGATTTTCGATTTTCGGGGCGATCCGGTTCCTTTTTCACTATTTCCGAGTCGAACCGGGCGAGTCCGGTTCGACTCGGCGTTTTTTAAAACGCTGGTTGAAGGGAATAGAGTCAGCTGGCACGTATGATGCCATTAGGATGATGTCATATGTGATTGTCATAAAGAATTGATTTGAGGAAAATGAAGTAAAAGATCACTTACGACACATGTGTACATGTCCATCTTATCTAATAGTTGGATGATTTCAGATTTGATCGGCAAATTTGGACCAATCTATTCATACCAAAGATCTACGGATATCAATGGTTGATATTGCCTCCTACAAGTATGTGTACAAGAAAGTTCTAGAGTTATATGTTCACCTCACCACTTACATTATAAATGATGCATTGATGATAGGAAATAAAATAAATTCTCAAAAAAATAAGAGATAAAATAAAAATTATCCTATTTCAGGGTCTACAAGAGCTGCCTCAAAAACTATCTTCACAAAACCAAAAATAAATTCTTATTCTCTTTACTCTCATTTCCTAGTGTAATAATTATATATTCATTAAAAACAAAAGCATAAAACCAAAATCGTTCCCAAAAAAAACCGTAAACAAATTCTAACCCTTCTACTTAAAAAAATAAGCTTCCAACTCTACCCCTGAATACTCTACAACTAAACAAAAGACATAAACCACCCTAACGATGATTAAAAACCCAGTATTATCCCAAACCTGAATTTTAACTTGCTAAAAGATTAATAAAATAAGATAAAATCATAGTTATATCTTTTTCCAAGGATTGAGAGAAGCTCGACTTCAAGTATATTGAATTCATTAGATGTGCTAAAGGTCTTTTTAATAGTTAGTGATGAAGTCCCACCATTCTATTTGGTACTTTATCTTATTCAATTAAGCAAGTGAATAAACACTTAATGTGCAACTGGTGGGGGGAACTTTGGGATGTCAATCATACTTTTGATTTAGTTTTTGAGCTCCCCATAAAACTCAAGAAGATTCGATTTTAATATCGAGATCTCAAGGATGCTTTATAAGATGTGGATCTTGCTTACAATTTTACTTGATATTTTCAGGTTTGGCACCCCGAGTTGGTCGTGGGGCTTAATTTATCTCTAGAATGAAATTTGGCACTAAATCTACATGGTTGAGAGCATCGTCTTCTTGATAAATGGTATTTTCTAACAATTGCAACTGCCGATTGATTTCACCCAACTCCCTCGAAGTTCATGGATCTCTTGTTTGAATAGCTTCCATGGTATATGCTCTTGATGCTCGCTTAGACTATTGTTTCGCAGCTTGTGTAACTTGTGGCCATGTATCATTGTTTGCGGTAGTAGGTTTCGGTAGCATTGGTGGATCTTGTATGCTCTAATACTAATGGATATAGGGAGAAGCTCTAATTCTAATGGAAAATTGTTTCATGTGGGCTGGACCACATTTCTACATATGCAGTCCATAAAGTATAAAGCATCCATTTTAAAGATGGATGCAAGTAGATATTCCATCTAAAAACAATGGAAACTAACGGTCCAAATGTTTTTTTGCTAGAATTATTATTTTTAATTCTTAAAATTTATTTATTTTTCATATTCATGATCTCCATGTTAGAGATTATATGTCCTTAAAAATTAAGTCTTAAAATCCATCTCAAAAATAGATTTATTAAGAGGCCCGCGTTTCTACATATGCGGGTTTGCCTCATAGAAACCGGGTCCAAATCTAATTCATACAAGCGTAATGGGAAATAAAATAAATAAAGACTGAGAGAACATAAAATCTCTCATGGTCTAGAGGGAAGTTCACTTCAAAAGAGCTCTTCATTATCTTTTTTTTAGTCTAATTGCTAGAAAAGAAATCTAAAACATAGCTTGTTCTCAAAGAAACCCTAATCAAATCCCGACCCTTCATATTTTAAAAAATAAACTTCTAATTCTATCCCTCAATTACATATAACTAAATAAACACCCCTAAAGAAGATTAAAACCTAATATAAGCCCAGACATAAATTTTAATATTCCTAAAAAATAATAAAATTATAAAATTCAAATCCTAATTGCATCAAACATGATTCTTTTGGAGGACACTCTCAAACCTATACTCCACTCAAAGCCAATAATAAAAAGAACATGACCAACTTCACATCCACACATTTACAGTCACGTATAGAGACTATTATATGTCTCTTGATGCTTATACTATATTTTTCTTGTTTTGTAAGGTTTGTAACATGCTTTGAGATCCAAACCAAGGGCTTTCAATCTTGCATATTACAATGACGTAAATAAAGTAAGTTAAGTCGTCTAAAACACCTGGAACTCCTCCCCTACCATTGATCAATACAAAAGCTATCTGCTATGTATACAACTTATCATACGCATATGCATGTTTAAACATCAGAGAAACAAAAAAATACAACTGAAAAACCGATAGAGAAAGAGAATGCAGAAGATCAACTACTTTGAATTCATGAAATGTAACGAATAAGGAAAGAGAGGAGAGGGCTATGGAGAAGGCATACTAGATAGAGAATCAAACTATCTCTGAAGTATTCATAATCAACAGCCCTTCTCTGTTGAAGAGAGAGAAATTTCCAAAGCAGATCAATTAATTTAATGGATTTTTCGAGAGTGGGTTGTTTTTTTTGTTCATGTTCGCTAACTCCACGAGAGTTTCTAGATCAAGAACTGTTCATTTTTTCGTAAGGTTCTCTCTCTCTCTAATAACTTTGATGTTCTATGATTTATTTCACTACTATACTTATGGAACATAGTTAACATGACACAACCTAACAGGCCAGCGCGACAAGTTGAACCTATAACTGGTATTTTGCCTGGTCCGTTCTAAAGAAAAAATAGAATTTCAGAACAAATTGGTCAAAATCAGATTTGTTTAAGTGAATAATTTTGTTGGTTTTTTATGTTTTTGATTGACAAAACAAACTTAAAAAATTTTATTTGTAATATATTTTATATTTTAAACTATATATTACTTTATTTTTTAAAGTCCGACATTTCAACTCTCAAATTCCGGTTGAAATGTTGTGTCCAAAAAATTGCACTTGATTATAATGAAGTTTGAAATTTTAAAGGCCTTTGAGGTACTAAACTGGTTGAGAATTAAGGCCTCGGAGGTGAGGGTTTCTGAGGCAATTTACGGGCCATCTTATGGTACGCCAAGGGCTATGTTGTAGGACTTCTTGTTTGGAAGGCTCGGATGAACTAGGCTAAGGAGTTTTAGAATTTCAGAAGGATTGCAAGTTCATTAGGGTTAGAGCATAGGCACCTAATGCTTCTAGGGTCAAGGGGCAAAATAATAAATTTGATAGAGTTAAGGTTAGGCTCCAAATAGCCAGATCTGGAACCTAAAATGGTCGAAAAAGGACCTATTTATAGGCATAGGGAGCCTCTTGTTGGCCAAGTGGCAGATCAATCTAAACCGTCCATAGTCTAGCGACTCGAGATGTGCCGTTGGAAACATTGGGCTATGTTTCCTCTTCTTGTCATCCCACGTCCTCTAGTGGCGGTTTTATGGTCTTTAGTGGGGGCTTTCGACGGTGTTTTAGCGGTTTTGTGGTTTAATCACCTATATTAATGAATTTTTTTTTTTTTTTTTTTGTATATTTTTAATCTTCAATGGGTCAAGTAGGGTTGGTCTAGTGCTTTCAAACCCGGATTGGTCTAGTGCTTTCAAACCCGGATCAATGGGGTAGGGTTTGGTCTAGTTCTTTAAAACCCGGATCAATGGGGTAGGGTTTGGTCTAGTTCTTTAAAACCCGGATCAATGGGGTAGATCCTTCACTCATACATCGAAGTCGGATCATTGGATCAGTGATCTGAATCGGCTCTGGATTGGTCTGAGTCAGTGATCGAAAAAATATTAAAAATAAATAAATTAAAATAAAAATTAAAAATAAAGATTTAAAGGGCAAGGATTTAAAAGAACTTAATAAAATATCAGATAAACCTAAAAAAAAAAAAAAAAGAGAAAAAACATATACGATGGGGTTTTAGGAGAGAACTAGGTTAGGACCCATACTATTTTAGAACCAATTAAATCTCGATTTATTCTCATTGAATTTGGAGATCCGGATTAGAAATCGTTGGGTTTTAAAACACCAATTTGGTCTAATCCAAGGCGTACCTATAGTGATTAGGGGCTTATTTTAGGTTGAGTAGTAGTTTTAGGGGCATGTTAGCGTTATTTGGCAGGTTTAAGGATGACTTAGCCTGATTAGATAAGGTCTCTTGATTACTTAGGCTGAATCGGAATTTTTAGGCCAATTTAATCTGGTTTAGAGCAAACTAGTTAGGATTACCCAATGATGGGGCCTCATGTACTATTTTAGGATTTTGCCTAGGTGCATGATATGGTGCACTATACTAATAGGCTAGTGTGTTCCCTATAGTGGTTTAGGCTAGAAATATGGTATTACGATGGAAGGAAAGGTGGTTTTAGGTTCAGTATAGGTCTAGGAAGCGTAGGCGTATGATTTCCTACCCGTAAAAGCGAATCTAGGAGTATCTTTAGGACCCCGAATTTTTGGAAGGTAACCTCTTGAATGGAGTGACTAACGTCAATCAAGCAAATTGATCGCACTTTGTATGTGCCTAAAAAAAGTAAATTAATATTTTACAGTTTTTTAAGGGTAACATCTAACTGATGAAGAAGTCACAATCCAAAATCTCTTTATAATATTTGGGTACGTGGATTTTAACGCATGGATTCTTGATATCTTTAATATTTTCAAAATCTACCGTTTGGATTGTTTATTAACTAAAATACTTAAATTCAAAAAATTCAAAATCATGAAAATAAGACTTACTTTTCCATGATTTCATTACTGCATTAAAACCTATTTTTTTGTATTTTCAAAGCCCACATATTTCACTCATTGACTCCCTTGACCTGAAATATAGGGAGCATTTGGTAGGTATAAAAATTTTAGAGAGAGAAAGTACCTAAATTTTTTAAAGAGATAAACTATCTCAAAATTTTTAAAGAGAAAAATTATTTCAAATTTTAACTTTTAGAGAGAGAAAATATGTTAAAATTTTAGAAAGATAAAGTACCAATTTTTTTTAGAGAGATAATTTTTTTTAAAATTTTAGAGAGATAAACTACTTAAATTTTAACTTTTAGAGAGAATAAGTATGTTAAAATTTTAGAGAGATAAAGTTCAATTTTTTTTAAAGAGATAAACAATCTCAAAATTTTAGAGAGAGAAAATATCTCAAATTTGAAGTATTAGAGAGAGAAATTATCATATTTTAGCGGGAGAAAGTACATGCAAATTTTTAGAGAGAGAAGCTATCTCAATTTTTTAGAGAGAGAAACTATTTCAAATTTTTTAGAGAAAAAACAAAATCATATTTTAATTTTTAGATAGAGAAACTATATCAAATTTTAGATAGTGCCTAAAAAGTTTAAAAATATAAACTATCTCAAAATAATTTAGAGAGAGAAACTATATCAAATCTTAAGTTTTAGAGAGAGAGTATTCTTAAAATTGTATAGAGAGAAAGTATTCTTAAACTTTTAGAGAGAAACTATTATAAATTTTAAAAAGAGAAACGGCCAAAAATTTTTCTGAGAGAAATATTTCATTTTTTTATAAAGAGAAACTATCTCGAATTTTGAGTTTTAGAGAAACTATCTCGAATTTTGAATTTTAGAAAGAGAAAATATATTAAAATTTTATAAATAGGAATTATAGCAAATTTTAGAGAGAGAAACTACCCAAAAAAAATTAAAGAGAGAAACTATCTCAAATTTTTTGGAGAGGGAAACTATCGCAAAATTTATGTTTTAGAGAGAAAAAGTATATTAAAATTTTCGAGAGATCAACTATATCAATTTTTAAATAGAGAAAGTACATTAAATTTTTAAAGAGAGAAACTATCTCAAAAAGATTTAGAGAGAGAAACTATCTCAAAATTTAAGTTTTAGAGTATCTCAAATTTTAAACTTTAGAGAAAGAATATATATCAAAGTTTAGAGAGACACTATATCAAATTTTAAAGTTAGAAACTATTTCAAAATTTTAGAAAGATAAACTATCTCTAACTTGAAGTTTTAGAGAAAGAAATCATCTTAAAATTTAAGAGAGTAACTATATCAAATTTTAGAGAGAGAGAAAGTACATAAATCTTTTTTAAAAAATAAACTATTGCAAAATTTTTAGACAGAAATTATCTCAAGTTTTAGCTTTTAGAAAGAGAAAGTATACTAAAATTTGAGAGAAAAACTATATCATATTTTAGAGAGAGAAACTACTTAAAAATGTTTAGAGAGATAAACTATCTCAAAATTATTGAAGAGTGGAACTATCTCAAGTTTTAAGTTTTAGAGAGAGAGAGAATCTTAAAATTTTAGAAAAAGTAACTATATTAAATTTTAGAGAGAGTAAAGCAACTAAAAATTTTAGAGAGAAATTATCTCAAAATTTTAGATAGACAATTTCAAAATTTAAAATTTGGATAGAAAACATATGTTTATATATCTACTTGATTTTAACTCTTTTTGAAATTTAAAATTTTATAATTAGATATAAAAATAGATTTTGAGATAACCTTAAGAACATTTTACATCAAAATTATATACCATGATAAATTTTGAAGGTGCACCTTACCTCTACACCTACGGATGCGTCCGTATGCAAACTTCACCCATTTTCCAAACCATCCACTCCATGATAGGATTATAAAGGCTCGAGCTGACGAGTAGGCTTTCGGGTTTGTCCCGGGTTTAGGATGAATTCGAGCCACATGGCTCGGGCTAGCAATGGTTTAACCTTAGCCTTAGCCTGAGCCTTAGCCTGAGCCTGAACCTGAGCCCAAGCTGAAAATTTTGAAGTATATATGTTACATATAATAAATAATTTTTTTCCATATTTATGTAGAGCCTGGACATGCGCCGCAGGATTTTTTGCGCCCAGACTAAGCTCCGGCCTAGTTACCATGAATTTGAGTTAGGCATACCATACAATGTTTCTAGTCAGGGCGGACTCTGCTCGAAACTCATCCCATCAACAACTTTTTTTTGTTTTTTTGACAATGTTATTTATGCTTTATTAATCAATCAAAGGTTACAACCTGGCAGAAAGGAAAAACATCTGCAATAACAACCCGATGCAACCTCATTTTGCCAAGTCGTCAGCAATGTCATTAGCTTTCTTATACACATGTTGAAAACAAATTTGTAGACCATCGCACATATCCATAGTATCTAGCCATTTCCTCCTCAACCTCTAAGGCGGCCTAGACATCTTTTTATACCAATTAATCACATTCAATGAATTCCCCTTCACAAAACATGGCATCCTGATGTTTTTCAGCCGTAGATGCTTGGTTGTTTGCACTCATGTTTTTCTATTCCAAGAAAAACATGGGCTCAAAATGATATGTTTTTATGAAGGGTGTGGTTTGGCGCACCTTCAACTAGTGTCAAAAGATGTTTTAATGCTAGAAATCATTGTGATGGGCTCAAAATTTATTTTTCTCTCTAATTATAGAATTTAAAGCTTAAACACTAATGCAGATCAACTAGATCTGTGAACACTTGAAAATATTAAAAATCGACAGTCCGAAAATACATTACAAGATGCACTATTTCCAAGGCTTGAAATCTATTTTTTCTCATGTCCATACATATTGAGGTCGAGATGATCAATTTGACGATTTTTGGGTATCCAAATAACCTCTTCTAAAGAGATTTTTGAGGTGCGCTTTAATTTGATTGTTTAGGACTCACCGTTATATAAACATTTTCCTTTTTTAACCAAAATTTATTAGTTTAAAATGTCAACTTCGGACAAACGAAAACATGAGTGCCCCTAATAATAATCAGAGTAGAGAATAAAAGAGAAGGTATCATTTATGTAATTATGGTGCCATCCACAAGGGTGGGGCATGTGCTTACATTATAACCAATCATTTTTCTCACCGCCCTTTCTACGCGTGACATGCTTTTGTTCTTACTTTGTTGGGAAAGTTAGATTTGTTATGCTGCCCCTCACATCAACATATATAATTAACTTTTTGTGCTTCCTCTTGTGAATCTGCCCTAAAAATTTTGCTTTTCAAGCGGTGGACCATGAATCATTACTTCTTTAATGCTGGGGTAAAACGATCCCGATGCTTTTCTTCTTCTTTTGCCCGCTCCACGCTGACTTCCAGAAAGGTGAGGTGTTCTACCGGGGTTGGCAACGGGCCAGCAGCATGGGCCCTAGCCTCGCCGTGGTCCCATAGGTCCGGCCCAATATTGGTAAGGCCAAAAAGTCCTAAGCCCAGCCATAGCCCTCTCAAGGCCGGGCGAGTCGAGCCAGGAAATAAATCAAGGAAATGTAAATAAATAAGACGGCTAAGCTCGCTGGACATGGTAGGCCATGTTGTGGCTTTAGCCTGGCCCTCTGCCCATATTTTATGACCTAGGTCCTAGTTTTCAGAGGTAGGCTGAGCAGGAGCTAGGCCACCAGGCCCATTGCCAGCCCTTTCTATCTGGACTAGGTAGGCCATGTTGTGGCTTTAGCCTGGCCCTCAGCCCATATTTTATGACCTAGGTCCTAGTTTTCAGAGGTAGGTTGAGCCGGAGCTTGGCCACCTGGCCCATTACCGGCCCTTTCTATGAGTCGCCTTGTTCATGTTGTCATCTCTAATTTTCAAGGGACTTGGATCTTAAAATACATTGAAATTTTATTTTTGCCAAGTTTGAAGCTGGCTTATGAGTTTTGAAGAATTGAAATGTTATGTTAAACAATGTACAAGATGAATAATTTTTAAGGCTCAACAGTGAAATTTCTTTTCAGATTGTGTTCAAGGTTTTCCGACCCTCGATCGAGATGAACTTTGAAAGAGTAGGCGCCGGTCCACCTGGGGATGCTCCTATATCCTAAATGGAAAAGTTTATATATTGTCTAACCCTATACTGTACGGGTAAGGTACACTTAAAAAACCCACTAGAGAAAATTGTTCATATGTTGGAAAACCCTCAAATCAATCATCTAGACCTCAAAATTTGTAGATATGAAAAAAAATTTGTTTCTAGTCTTAAAAATAGCTCATTTTCTATCACATTATCTAGACCATTAATTTTTGAGATTTTCAAGTGTGTATAGATATGCTCGATCATCACTATTTCTAAAATTTTAAATTTCATAATTGGAGATAACAATAGATTTTCATATCTGTGGCACCAGAACTATATTTTCTCCATAATTTTGAGGTGCACCTTACTTCACTGGTACAGGGTTCACACCTTATGCAAACCTCACCCATCCTAAATAACATAAAATTAAGAGAAAAGGATGTATCATGTAGCTTGTGTCTTCCCCTATGTGCTCTTCCATGAAAGGGACACGGCACCCAAATGGTAAGGTTACCCCTTGTACTCGATGTAGGAAAGGATAGGGGATTTCATTAAAGGATTGGTACAGCATCCACATGATGTGTACGCATCAAGGGTGCACTTTTATTTGTTCATACTCAACCTACTATCATCTGATGGCTTACCATGAGTTTCATATCTAATTTTTATTCAAAAATAATATTTATCTGAATTTTAGGATATAGATTGTATATGATACATAAAAGAAAAATATTTAAAGGTATTCTGAATAAAAAATCTGGCCAAAATATCTCTAAAACAATTTAAGGGTACGTTAATCCATTTTTTTGTTCAAAATATGTTTTGTATTATTTTATTTAATTCATAACTATAACTCAAGTTTCAAATAAATATCATTTTAAATAAAAATAAAATTTTTAATATAAAACTCTTTTGTGGTCGTTGGCTGTATGTAATTTGAGCCATTGAAAAATTGCTAGTGTACCCTTCCACCATCCACATGATATGGAGATGAGACTTCCTTCATTCAATATTGAGCCTTCCTTCTAGCCGTAACTGTGTTTGGCAAAGGGTTGAGCCAAACCTGGCCGTAGTTCCTGTACGACTGGCCTGTGCCCGGCATGACCCATACCAAGTAAAATGCTTGGCACGAACTTGGCCCTATCAAGGTTAGGTCAGACCGGGCTGGGCCAAACACAATAAAAATCACGAAATAAAAATAAATGAAAAAAGTGCAAGGGTGGGCAAGACTGGGTAGGCCCTTTGTGGTAGTGACCCAGCCCCTCAACCCATGGTGCCGCGCCGTGAGACACATTTTGTGGCCTATGCCTAGGTTTTAGGTCCTAGGCACCCAGTCCATCGCCATCCCTAGCCTAATGGACAAACTTTTTTTTTCATTATTTTTGCCCTTAAATGGAGGGAGATGGGAGCTCCAATGATGACTTCCACAAGGTAAGTTATAACTTTGGTCTAAAGAACATGTGAGGAGGGATAGTGCTTGAAAGTCAATTGCTTCCCTCTTATAAATGATAGAGCTTCTACAGGGAAACCTTTACTCGAGAGGCAATGGATTGTCGAGATAGTTTTAATGAAAATGTCGTTAGCCATAGAGTACTTATCATTATCAAACGCTTCAGAGTATTTTATTTTTATTTTGTTAAATCATTTTTATATAGAATTTGAAGCATTCTTACATCTTATTAGGGCCTACTAAAGATAAAAACTATTTCTGATAAAAATAAATGACCAGAATACACTTGAAAAATTTTAAAGTTACTTTGGTCATTTTATTTTATTAAAAATAGTTTTTTTTTTCAATTTTTATCAGATATGCCCCTTCTATTTTATTAAAAATAGTTTTTTCCAATTTTTGTCAGATATGCCCTTGCAAGGAGTGATTATACCTCAAATTGCATGTCGAGATGATTTATAAAAAAATTAAAATAAAATAGTGGCATGTGACTAAAGTTATCTTGGCCACTCAAATTGGGCAGTTGCATGGAAAAAGTTTATATACGGTTGAAACCTTAAAAAGTAGAATTACAGATGTATCTCAAAAATCCATCCGAAAAGCTTGTTTAAATGTTGAAAACCCCTTTAATTGATCATCTCGACATTGAGATGTATGAATATGAAAAAAAAAAAAAAAGATTTTGAGTCCCAAAAATAATGCATCTTGCAACACATTGTCTAGACCGTCTATTTTCAAGATTTTCATATATCTATAGATCTAGTTGATTTTAACTATTTTTGGAGTTGAAAATTTTCACATATGTTTTTATGTGTGTGGCATTACACTTAAAGGTCTCCAGTTTTTATAACTTTTATTTTATACTTTTTTTATGTTATTTTAATGTAATTTTGTTAGTTGATCCCAATTAGTTGGAAAAAGACTTAGACAACGATGATGATTTTAATGCAGAAGTGTACACCCACCACTAGTCCACTACTTCTTCTTATCTTGTCCAAATTTGCAATTTCCATTTTCTGTTTTCATGCATTATTTGCTCAATTCCAAGAAAACACGCAGAATGGTAGGTAAATTGATAAAACAGTCAAGAAACAGGACTTAGCACTAATGCATGTAACTGTTTTCCTTTTAAAATTTAATTCCCTTGCAAAACTGATACATGTATGAACCATACAAAAATAATATCTAAACAATACTCAACAAATTTGAGAACCAGATCATTAACAAGGAAGTCTTCATGACTCCTTCCTTGACAAGTAAATCAATTTTATTGTTCAGTATTTGACCTCTGTCTCAGACATCCTAATCCTATCACATATCTTTTCTAAACCCTCTACTAGGTCCCAGGGGCAACCACCATTGCTGGTGGCCTAACAAACCAGGCCTCCCAAGATCCAAGTTACATTAGAAACTAACCATCATCCTGCTCCACATTGTTACTTAGAAGGTAAATTGTTGACCCCAGAGCCCGCGAATTTGTCTTGCGGATAGGTCACAACTATTAGTCTTGCCTTACACATGTTAACCCTTGACCTAGAGAACACCTCAAATTACTTGAGAAAGAACCATAAGTTGCACAATTATAACTCTAAATTGTCGGCCCGAAGTCCGAATGAGCAAGAAGTGTGGGTTGTGTTAGGTTGACATCCAGCATGATACTTTTGCCACATCCCGATAAAAAAAAGAAAAAGAAAAAAAGAAGCCTTCTCCAAGTTCTACATACCAAGGACCTCAAGGGTATTATCATGGTGTCCAGAGAAAACACACTCGCATAGGCAACCACCAAGCTATTGCCTATCCTTGAAAGCCCACTGTAAGAGAACAAACAACATCACACATTATTTCCATGATCAATCACAAGGACTTTGACCAAAATATTATATAGATTTGAGAAAGAATATAGTAGAATTCTTTTTGTTGAGGACCGGACCAAAGTTATAAAGAAAGAAAAGGTTAAAATAAGGCCAAGGCTTCATGAAAAAAAAAGCAAAGCTTCATCCACAACTCACCGAAAATTATAGGTATGCTATTAGAAGATCTTTAAGTCAATATTGATCATATGGTTGTGAAAAAAAAAATACGATTTCAAGTCCCAACAATAGTATATATTGTAACACATTATCTAGATCGAGACCGTCCATTTTCAAATGTTCATGGATCCACACGATCTATACCAGTTTTTTATCTACAAATTTCAAAGTTGATGAAAATATATATTAGAGCTTTTCATCCCCAAAGTATTTTATAAACAAGATGTATTTTGTGAACAAGATTTCAAGGCGAGGCTGCACCTTCATTTCATAAAGCCTAGGCCTTATAGAAGCGGCATCCCTTATAGAACGCATTTGTAGGAGTCATAGAACCTGTATTCTAGTGGAACAATAACTTGTAATTGAAAGCCATTACGACGGAACTTATTCTGATATTTGAACGTCACTTTCGTCGGATATATATATTTTTTGTTGTTTTGGGATGGGGGTGAGTGAATATCTCGTATTTGGGAGTTGGTGGTGGTACAGGCGGGAGCTCAGCTCTCGAACCTCGAGCACGTGACTCCCAACGCCTGGATGCGTACCTTTGTTTTTTCATAGTTCATATACATTGACGGTGAGAGTAAAGGTATACATCTTTGTTGTTTCATAGTTCATATACATTGACAGTGAGAGTAGAGGTATACATAGTTCATATACATTGACGGTGAGAGTAGAGGTATACATCTTTGTTGTTTCATAGTTCATATACATTGACGGTGAGAGTAGAGCTATACATCTTTGTTTTTTCATAGTTCATATACATTGACGGAGAGAGTAGAGGTATACATCTTTGTTGTTTCATAGTTCATATACATTGATGGTGAGAGTAGAGGTATACATCTTTGTTGTTTCATAGTTCATATACATTGACGGTGAGAGTAGAGGTATACATCAATGGTATCAGTAGTACAATATTATCGTATCAATGAGTTAATTTTTGGGCGCGGCGCCCCACCCAACCCATGCACGCCCCGCCCTCTCAAAATTTGAATTATATTTTTTCTTCCGCCTTGTTTCTCTCGTTTGACCACCCTGGCATGAGAAACTTTGTGCATTACCATAAATAACTTTTTGTTTTAAGCATGGGAAACTTTTTGCATAGCATCTGTTTTGTATGGGGAATTAATCCCCCTATAACTTCATGAAAATAATAAAAAATTAAGAAGGTGGTCTCTTTTGGTTGGACGACAAGGAGGTATTCTCCTTCATTTGCAGTAAAAATGGAGGGAGAAGCGAAACCCAAGCTCCTTCTTCTTCTTCTTTCGTTACTCTGAAACTGATTGAAGCATGATGAAGATGGTTGGTGGTGTAAGTAGCAGAGGAGGATCATCTGGTTGGGTGGTGGTGTGAGTGGCGGAGGAGGATCGTCTTCTTTATCGCTGGTGGAGGAGCAAGCATCCGCAATGGATGAGGCGGGATGCCCCGCGTTGGAAGAAGCGGCAAGCGCCACCATGAGCGGGCCGCTGAGCTCGAGTGTCAGCAGCATGGACCTCAGCAGCAGCACCACCACCAGTAGCATGACCAGTGCCAAGCTGAGCGACAGCACAGGTCTCCCTCTCGATGCCTCGGCCAAGAATCCCAACTCCTGCGTCGTCGCCATCAGCGACCACCATGAGAGCAGCAGCAGCAGCTCCTCTAATAAGCCTCACAAAGGCAATGATCCTAGATGGGAGGCCATTCATTCTGTTCGATCGAGAGAGGGCAATGGGGCACTTGGGTTAGGGCATTTCAGGTTGTTGAAGAGGGTTGGTTGCGGCGATATAGGGAGCGTGTATCTTGCGGAGCTAAGGGGAACTTCGTGCTACTTTGCCATGAAGGTCATGGACAAGGCTCTGCTTGCAAGCAGGAAGAAGCTTTTGAGGGCTCAAACAGAGAGGGAGATCTTATCATCGCTTGATCACCCTTTTCTTCCGACTCTCTATGCACATTTTGAGACTGAGAAGTTCTCTTGCTTGGTTATGGAGTTTTGCAGTGGAGGGGATCTCCACACCCTTCGCCAGCGACAGCCCGGGAAGCATTTCTCTGAACAGGCTGCGAGGTATACAGGGACCCTCACTCACTCCCTCTTTCTACCCCTTTTTATTCCTCAAATCTTCTTATTCACTTGCCCAATGTTCAGTGACCATGTTGTCTTTCGTTTTACGACCGATTCTCTCTCTCTCTATCCATCTATGTCTTTCTTGGGGAGGGGCATAGAGTAATGTACAGGTTTTTTCCTCTCTTGGGTATGTTAGATCAGAATTCATTTTCCTTTGGATATGTGTTGATCTCTTGTTTCTCTTAACCGGCAATGCTGTTAATGTTTTTTTTCGATTGTGTGTGGTTGTTATAAGATCATGGGTTAGAGTTCCCTTTATTGTTATGGACCCTAAAAAGTGTTAGTTACGAATCCTGGCAGCGAGCTAGGTTGGTCGGAGCCTTAGTTATCTCTGGTCGATCCAGGCCGAGCTTCCACCTCTTATATTGGCATGTATATTGGCTCAAAGTGTTTCACATGGTGTTTGCTGATTGCCATATTTCCAGGTTAAAAATTATAACATTGGATAGATCATATTCTGGAGTTATGTTGATCATGGGCATGTGAATGGTTATGTAGATCATAACCTGAGCGTTCTTTTAATTCCCTGTGACTCCAACTATGCTGGCTATCCAGCTTTTTTCCATTGCTGGTTCTCAAGGTGGAGCATGTCTATCACCAATGCACCCTTGACATGGGATATGTCCTAAATTGTGGAGAAATCTTGTCATTCAGCATTTATAATTATAGGTTTATTCTTTAAGTGTTTTACAGTTTTAGGGGTCTTAGGTGGTATGATAAGCGAGTCCTGGATATTCTCTTTTGTGAAAAACAAATGTGTAACAAAGCAGGAACCTTCTCTAGCGAGCAGAGCAACGTCTGGCTGCAACTTCTAATATGTCGTAGGCTGAGGAGCAAAAGAAGGAATCAAACCAAGTAGAGGTTTGATTCTAAGGAGCTAGTTGCTGAGGAAGGCCTCTTGTCACCAAAATGCAACAGGCTAGATCAGCGCTAGCCTACCCACTGTTTTGAATTCATACTCTGTTCATGAGCACTAGATGCTGTTTTGGAGTAGCGTAAGCCATGAACAAAATCCTCCAAGTGGTCCCCTTGCCTCTTAATATTTTGGGCATCAAGTAGGATTATTTCTAGTGTGGTCTATGCGTTGAGTTTCCGAGAAGGCCTCTCTCTTATCATTGAAATGCTACGAGCTAGAACAACACCAATGTACCCATTGGTTTTAATTGATATTCTGCTCACGAGTAGATGCTCTGGTGTAAGCAATGAACAAAACTCCAAGTGGCCCCCTTGCCTCTTAATATTTTGGGCATCAAGTTGGATAATCTCTAGCATGGCCTATGCCTTAAATTGCTTGTGACTAGTATATTTCTTTATTGCCAAAAAGGTGGCCATGGCATTGGTAATCTCTACTGCTTCATGATTATTTAAAATAATTGAAAAAAAACCTGAATGACAGCTTTTGTTGCTTTTCCATCCCAAACAAATATACATTTCAGGAGGCACATTAAGAAATTGCTAGAATTCTACTCAGTACAAAATTAGGAGCGTGTGGACATGAACATGCCTTTCACTGCAATGCACCTATTCATTTAGTATGCACATACCTATTTAAGTTTTTATGTTCTTTTCCATTTGATTTGATTTAACTCTTGTATTCTTTAAACTTTGGGAGCCACTTGCCGTAGAAGGAGAGCAAGTGTTGGAGGCAGGGATTTTTTTCATAAGGGATTGATTAAGAATCACAAAGGAAGCATTGGTTATGGAAGTGGAGTTATACCTTGTGTTTTGTCTGTCAAGCCTCAACAAGCATGTACTAGTGAGAATAGGAAATTGTAAATGCTGTGGACAGTTGATGTCAGCATCCCAGTGGTCTTGATGTTCATCTTGATAATTTCTTCCCTACCATATTTTCCCCTAATCTTCCTCCCATTCTTTTTATATGATGAATATGTGTCATCTGCACCCTCATAGGTGCAACTTGATGATACTTCTTAATCAATGGAGCGGCTATATGTTAAAAAGAAATTTCAAACATGTATTTCTATTCATGTCAGATACAGATTTCACTCCCAGTTCATATCATTGTTTGAGGCTGCATTTGGGAAGAGCTCAAAAGCTTTTACGAAATGGTTACTTGTGTGGTTGGTGGTTCGCCCACCGCCTGTGCATTTCACAGTTGGGTGTCTATTGGAAACACCACTCTCTTGCCATGTAAATTGTACTGTTTACAATTCGTGATGCTGTAATGAAGTCTGTAACTTTAAAATGTTTGCATTCTTCGCAAATTCACTTAACAATTATCTTTATGCTATGCATCCTTTTATATGTATAATACCTAGTTTCTCCCCACAAATTGAACTGAGCTTAACTCAAATTTTATTCCAACAATAAGAGTTCAATAATTCCCACTCCTATGTAAGATCTTCTTGTATGTAGCAAATGTAGTTTGTGGACTTATTCCTGGATGACAAAACTTATAACTTTTCATTTCATATATTCTCTTTGAGTCCTTGTTGTTGCCTGTTCTTGAGGAACCTCTACAAGCTGGGTGGAGGATGGGAGGTGTCCTCTGTAATGGCGGTATTTTATTCACCACCTGTATTGCAATTAATTTGTGGCCATCTATGTATAATTTTCCTGAAGCTTTCAACCTCCTCTATGGTGCTAACTTTGTAGTATAGATGGATATGGGAACCTATCGGTGGTCTTTTGCTCTCATGTTATGAAACTCAGATTTGCTTCAAACAACCATTTTCTTGATCACTGCTCAAGCCTGGGTACAGTATCTATTGGTGGCTTTTGTGTGTAGATCACTTACTTTTGAGATTAGGTGGTTGTCTGCTTCCCATATTTTGTTTCAGCATTACAAATCCCTTGATGGGCTTTCCATAAATTGTCCCAGTTGCCATGTAATTTCTCTGTTTCAGACAGTTACTCTTATGTCTGTGTATAAAATTATTTAAAAGTAACATAGTTACATTACTATGCTCTACAGCAATGCTAAGCAAACAATTGACATATTATATATGCTTGAGCTTCAATCTGTGATGTATATATGAGATAATGAATAAAAAAAGAAAACTAATTTTACGATCTCAGACCACTTTAAGCTAGAGTATACCATAGATTCTCCTTTACCTATACATGTCCTTTCTGAGATTCTTATAGACACTGATAGGCGAGGGAAATGTACAATATCAAATTTGTTGGAAAAGGCATGAGGGAAATGTACAATATCAAATTTATTGAAAAAAGCATGCTAATCATTGATCATCGAGGTCCATTGAAATTGTTCAGTTTCTAGAGGAAGCTCTTCCCTCATTTTCTTGAGCGTAGGCTTATTTACCAAGCTGCAGTGAATCAATTTAAAGTTATGCAATGACCAAAGTCTTTTTATTGGCGTAGATACTCATCATCAGAGTTGAACAAAAAGTATCCTCATGAAGAAATTAAACACTCACTACTTAAAGGGGCAATTACATGGATGGAGCTTGGATGGATTCTCATGCTTTTCTATCAACATTTTGGGGGTGTTTTGGGCAATTTTTTTGGTGAAACAGTTCTTGAATAATGCAACTTTTGGCATCACATCATCTCTAATATGGATCCAAATAGATGCATTCATGTGCTAACTAAAACTTTTATAGAGACACATTAGCAAAATTATCCAAGTTGTATGTATACAAGCTAACACAGTTCTCTCCATGAATGATTATGGCTCATTTGGCTACTTACATGTGCAAACCTAGATTTTGATTCATGTCCTGATTATGCGAAACCCTGGTTTATATAAATCCTAGTAATTGGGACAATGCTGTTTGGCTAGCTTCTGGATGGAACCTAGGATATGCAGGTCCGCTGTTTTGTTCATCTGTCTGTAAAACCTTGGTTTGCAGTTTCATTCTATTTTCAGGCTAAAGCTCTTTTTATGTTTCCCTTTTTTTTCGGAACAATCTTAAATCTTTGTAATGTAATTTTAGCTTTCTTATATTTGAAGTTCTATTTATTTTTAAAACTTCAACTTTTTTCTTTGAAGATCAAATTCTAGCCTATCCAAAAGGCCCTGCCTCATTCCCCAAACACCACCATTGTTCTGGTAATACCTATTGGGCAAGAAATCATGGCCATTATTACAGAGACCGAAAAGGAAAAGTAGAACACGGCTGCAATAACCAGCATTACCCTCCTTCTTGCTATCTATATACAGATTCCCATAAAAAGTAAACCCATCGGAACAGAAAATCCAATTCAAAATGTGGTTTCCTTCAAAATTGTGGATCAATTACGCAACTGATCTGGAACGACCCTACCTAGATGAAAAATAACATTTGAAATCCCTATCTTGTTCAAATTCTTTACCCATAAAATTCCCATTGCTACTTGGTTCTTTGATATGATTCGGTAATCTAAACTTAAACTCCAATCTTGATAGTGGGTTTTGTGGGTTCTTGAACCAGGAACTTCCTAACCAAAAGAATTGCCATAAGAATTTTGTGTTGTCCTAATTAATTCCAAAGAAAGTGCTTATTCTCGAGTTTCTGTGAGTCCTTCAATAGAAGCTTCATTAATACAAGGGGTTCTTGAATGAAAACTAGTTTGAAAACTTGGCTTCTTGAATAGAAGCTCCAATAAAAGAATTGGGTTCTTCTTCAATGGCATACCTGGATGACGGTTGAGGAAAGTGAATGTTCTGAATCTTGGGGTTTTGCCATAGAACTCGAGGTTCTCCTCAATCACGTTCCAAAAATCATCTTCACCAAAAACTGAAATCGAAGGAACTACAAGGATTGGGCAACTGTTTTATACCCAGTGAGAAGGGAAGGGACAAAGCTCTGAGAGCTTACAGATGAAAGGAGAGAAAGTGGGATTGTCCATGCAGTGAAGACATTAAACCACCGTAGTATCTGGTTTCTTTGGCATGTGAGGACTGGATCAAAGAGCCACATAAAAGCCTGAGTTTTCGGTTTAAATCCACGGAGTTCTTATTGGGTTTGTTCCTCTGGTTCAGAGGAGAACTTTAATGAAAAGAGATCTGCATATTTCCGGTGAGATTCTAGCATAGTTTTGCTGGAATCTCAGGGATTAGCCTTAAAGATCCTAGGGTTTACAGAGGGCGATAATCATTTGGTGCTTCTGTGGAGGAGAGAGATGAAAGGACATAGGGGTTTTAAGAAAGAGAAAAGGAAGAAATGGGCACTCCGCTTGCCAATGTGTTTTGCCTGCATTCTAAAAACTTCATACGCTAATGGTGCCTTTTTTTTTTTTCAAACCCACATTATGACATCTTTTTGGCATATACATATGACCTGCTTTCTGGGCAAAAAAATGTGCCAAGCATGATTTAGCTCCCATATCTTGGGTTTGCCAAACATGATTTTGCATACCTTATGATCCAAATGACCTGTCCCTAGCATAATGCAAAGAATCTTCCATAATTTAAACCACATTATTCCATTTTGGTTTATTAATGCTCTTTTGGATAAAGTTACATTGCAACGAATTAGTAGCTCCTCTTAGATTCCATGTATCGATTAGGAGTGTAGCATTGCAGTGCTTGTGAAATGCAAAATTATGCTTCTCCTGCCTTAATTTCGGAGGATCACTCTAGAACATATTCTCTTTTTGTCATCACAAGAACTTTATGATACTAGTGCATATTTGTGAATGCCCTTTAGTTTGAGCCACCATAAACCCTGTGAGACTCGTGGATAGAAGCTAACTTAGTGGGCATATTCTATCACCACTTTACTCTCAATAAATGACCTATGTTTTCATGTTCCAGTCTTTCTTTGACAGGCTCAACTACATGCTTGTTTATTGATGTCCTAGGGTAGTCTTATTTCATTTTTATAGAGCATGCTGGTTTCAAAATATTCAGAATATATTATTCCGTATAATATTTTTGCTCCAGTATCATATATTATGTGGGGCCATCGTGGTATCGATGATGTGGTCTATTCTGTTTGATGGACACTGGTGCATCACTCATCAAACAAATGAGCCTTGATCAGTAAGAAGCCTTCCATTGACTTGCTCACTAAACCTCTTTTGCACCAGGTTGGGCCAGTGATATTATTTTTCACAAGCAAAACATCTTTCACATACTTTAGAGCAATGGTTGTTCTGATAATATTTGTAAACACTTTCTAGGTGGCAAATCACGAGTTTGCAGCAGACCCCCCAATTTGTTCATCCATCTGATATTGCATTGTCAAACAAGTCCTTGTCCATTCATGCCAATATTGAGTCACAGCTCATGTTTTCTCTATCCGCTTTAGTTTTGGAAACCCTTACAATGTCTGGATCATTAAGGGTGCTGAAATTCTGGCATTGAACTTAGCAAGGGACTTACGAAAAGAAAGGGTGGAAAGCACAAATATACTTTTTATATTGGATGTTAAGCAGATAACATGATTATACAGAAAGGAAATTTCCCATTCTAACCTAACATGGATGTCCTCCAAAGGAACATTTTTGTTGCCATTATTATCATTTTTATGTGTTGAAGTTGTGTTGTGAACTAGTCGTGTTAGTGATAATGTCATGAAGTAATTCTCTTCCTCTCTGGATGAACAGCTTGGAACCCTTAATGAGAATAGCACCACAAATGGCTCCTATAGCACCTGAGTTCATCATTCATAGAGTAATTCAGCCTTTCATCTACAGATAAATGCATTGCATGTTATGCCTCTATGAATTTTCAAGATGTGATGCTCACCATGATAGTAATGGTGGGATATAAAACCTTAACGCAATTATTAGCATGACTTGTTTTGATAGTTTCTTGCCACTTTAAAATATTGTGGATCTTTGGCAAGGCCAATAGACTTATCTATTTGAATACTTTGATTTGCAAACATCCTTTCAGGTTCTATGCATCAGAGATACTCATGGCGCTCGAGTACTTACACATGATGGGGGTTATCTATAGGGATCTGAAGCCTGAAAATGTCCTAGTGAGAGAGGATGGCCACATCATGCTTTCTGATTTTGATTTATCATTAAGGTGCTATGTGAGCCCCACCCTTGTAAAGTCAACATCCTTTGGGCCTGAACCTTCCCGTAGGATCCCTGCATACTGTATTGAACCATCATGCATTCATCCAGCTTGTGTGCAACCATCTTGTTTGCAACCCTCGTGCTTTGCACCCCGTTTCTTGCCTTCAGCCTCTAAGAAAACGCGAAAACCAAAGAATGAGACGTCAAATATGAAGAACCATCACGTAGATGCCCTTCCTGAACTTATTGCCGAGCCAACCAGTGCACGGTCCATGTCTTTTGTTGGTACTCATGAATACTTAGCTCCGGAGATAATCAAAGGAGATGGTCATGGAAGTGCAGTGGATTGGTGGACTTTTGGGATCTTCTTATATGAGTTGCTTCATGGAAAGACTCCCTTCAAGGGACCAGGTAACCGTGCCACCTTGTTCAATGTTGTAGGACAGCCATTGAAATTTCCTGAGGCACCTGCAGCCAGTTTTGCTGCAAGGGATTTGATAAGGGGTTTGCTTGTAAAGGAACCACAGAATCGATTAGCTTACAAAAGAGGGGCAGCTGAAATAAAGCAGCATCCCTTCTTTGAAAGTGTCAACTGGGCTCTTATTCGAAGTACTTGCCCTCCTGATATTCCTAAGCCAATTGACCTTTCTTTTGTTAAGGATATGCCTGTGACTTTAATCGATAAGGAAGTCACTGATGCAGATAATAACTCTTACTTAGACTTTGATTTCTTTTAATTCGCGATTTTTGCAAGAGGAGAGAGAGTGTATACGTTTGAAATGGTTTCAATGGAGATAGATATTGATCTTATTTTTATGTTAATTGGAAGGTTGCAGTAGTAGGCAAATTCCTGTTGTGCTTTTTTAGTTATGATGGATCTTCCCAGTGATTGGGGCTAAAGAAATTATCTTGGAAGCGATACTGCCTACTATTGGTGTGCTTATAAAAAAAAAATGCTGTTGAGTTATTTTCCTTTAAAGAACTAGAGTAAAAAAATAGCCTACCGAGTTTTGAGCATAATAACAGCATCTGCATGAAGTTGATTTGCTCAAGCTCCTCGCAATCCTTGAATTTTGAAATAACTCTCTCACTCTCTCCTTGTTGCCAATAAAGAGCCTTGGATTTGGTTAGGGTGAGTACTTGTAATTTGTGGTCTGTGCAGCACTGAAACACTCCTGCTATAGGTGTGATACTTTTTCTATTGATTAGGTTGTCTCCCACTTCATCTAAGAAGATTATGTCATTTTCATTATTTACTCTTTGTTTTTAGAACTTGTGCATAAAGGCTTCTAATATTTTGAGACATTTAAAAACATGTATGCCTTCTAATGCGCTTTGTCATAAATACAGTACATTAGCTTGACGCATTCATCTAGATAACTGTTGTACATGCACTCTGTAGGAAACTTATTTCCTACTTCATCCTGTAGGCAAATCTTTTAGGTGCCTGTTTTGATGTTTACTGACCTTTCTTTTGAAATGGTATTCCTCTCGATTCCTGGAGTTACAATCGTAGTTAGCAAGTTGGGGAATAATAATATATCGGCAAGCTAGAACATCGGTAATGAACCGGTTTTGTTTCAAAAAGTCGGTGGGAAAAGTTGGGTAAAAAATACGGATCGCCAAAAAATGAAGTAAGTTATAGAGTCATGAATAATTTGGATTTGTCTAAAAAAACGGAGTGAAAAATCGGATATGTAAAGATGACATAATATAGGACTACAAGTGACAGTTATTGTATAGATACATTAAAACCATTGAACATTAATTTTATGACCTTACCTAGTGTCGTTAGAGTGATATTTGACAATTTATTGTTTAAACTTTCAAAAAATTCAACAACAATGCTTACTCTGTTGTCACAACACAAAACATATCACATAGTTATTTGGAGCATAAAATGAAATATAAATAATACTTAACACAAGAACTATATTAGTAGATAACGAGAACTATAAACTAATATATAGAATTATTGTTTGAAGAAAAAAAAAAAAAACACAAAAAGGACCCTCAACATAGGATTGTAATTAACTAAAACAAAATATAGACCTAAATACGTAAAATAGCAGTCCATCCAAAATGCTATGTTGTATATACTAATAAAAAAAAAAAAGAAAAAAAAGAAAAATCAAACTTCTCTATATATAAAGAAAGCAACAAAATGTTAAAGCACAATCAAATCTCACGCTGAATCCTAGCTGCCAAAATCTTTAGTATACAAAATCTTTAAGCAATTTCGAATCTCACACAAAATACTCTTTATGAGGATGCACTGGGTTTAAAGAAAAAAAAGAAAGAAAGAGTTTTCATTGTGTTAGTCTTCTAAGTCTGCCTATTATTTTTAGATATGCGATCGTTCTTATTTCTTATTTTTCGGAGAATATATTGTTTGTAATTTTTGTAAACTTTTTAAAGGAAAATTATTGGTGAAACGTTTTACAGAATTTTACTTTAAATCAAGATTCTTAATTTACTCCTACTATTACTTTGCTTATTTTTAATTTTCTTTTTAATAATATTAAGTTAATGAAGAAATAAAGTTATGGGGAGGGAGTTTTTTTGAATTTTTTTTGTAAAATTAGATAAAATACGAGTTTACATTGATTCCATGAAAAAAGGTGATTTGTTGAAAATCTTTTGAAAAACTCGAAGTTCTAAATGGATTTCAAAAAATCGTGCCACAGTCCAACTCCAATTCTTTGCATTTATATATATTCCCAAGAAAGGCATACATGATACTGAACAGTTCTAGCTGATGTGTCTAATGATGCATGAATGCCTATGTACATATAGTACCATTGTCCCCAGCCCAAAGTGTCCATTTTAAAGCTTCTTTCTCTATCCCACTTAAAATTGTCCATTTTTGTAATTTTGATTGGTAACTTAGAGGGAAAACATCATTAGAATTGTAAAACCACCTCCGAAAATCTAAATGGTGGTCAATCCAGCAAATTTTCAACAAAGTTGTCATTTGAATTATGTTCATTTCACTCAAGGACCTCTCAACTATTTTGTCTAAAAATGCGCACATATCTTATTCCAGGTTTGAAATCTTGAACAAGTACATATAATTTAATATCTTATTCCAGGTTTGAAATCTTGAACAAGTATGTGTAATTTAGCATGCTCCCGCTCGTTCCATATTCCAAACTATGAACAAGTGATTCTAAAAAATAGAAACATGTTTTGGGTTTGGATCCCAAAACAATTGGTGGTTGGTTTTGTCAATTGGCTTGGGCGCTTGGCCCATTTGAGTCATATGACATTATGTCTTATTCATTTTGTGTTCCAAATTTGGAATAAAATTTTTTTAATGAAAACATATTCCAAGTTTGAATTCTAAAACAAAATAGGAATATTTATGTCATTTGGCTTGGACTACTTAATTAAGGTAACATTATTAAAGTATCCATGGTTCTCAGGATTCCATGCCCAAAACATGGGCATTTTGAGTATTTTTTAATATTCGAGCCACTTAAGCGAATTGATATTTTTTAAGTGACTATTTTGTTGTAGATTGATTGACTTGACCACATTATGAGTTTTACGAGAGATTGGGAGCACGAATCGAATAGGAAATCTAGAACTCATCCAAATCCAATCTGGGATGGGAACATTATCTCTAAAATAGTAAACCATTAGGGAAGGCTCTAAGCTGTAGAAACAAGGGGAAACTGGGTTCCTTGGGGCATGAGAGAGAGAGAGAGAGAGATATGAGATCGAATATAGAAGTCATCCAAATCTATTCCTGGATAGCCTATGCTAAATGTTGCAAATAACTCGTTCCGAGTTCCAACTCACAATATGCTTTTCATTAAATCTAGGTTTGAAACCTGAAACACAAGGATATTTATATCATATGTAATGACTAAAGTGACCCAAGACCAATACTTAGACTGCCTCCATTTGTTCAGGCTTCCAAGCTTGAAAAGTTTTTTGTTTTGGATTTGGGATCTAGAATATGCTGGCGGGGGGATTTTGTAATTTGACCCAACTTGTTGTATGGGCCAAGTTACTAAAACACTTTGTCTTGGATTTTTGGATTCCTAACCTTCAAAACAAATTTTTTTAGTATTTTAATAAAATATGACGAGGTAGTTGACTGAAATAATCTTATTAAATGACTATATTGCTGATAAACAAGTGGACTTGATTAGTGATTTTCTAGAGTACCTTGATCATTAAAAGGATAAGAATTTGGGGGGACGTTTTGATTGTTGAAGGGGATTTAAAGAATGCTATTGACTAGTGCAATTGTGTGTCCAGTCCATTGTGGCGTGTGAGACATATTTGGCCGCATATTAAGGAGATAGCTGCCGGCAACATCATAACTTTCAGCAATGTATATGAAGAAGTTAATTCTATGACAGATGATCTAGCAAAGAAAGGGGCATTTCTCCTACTTTGTTTTAGTAATGCAATGATTGTAATGACTCATTTGATATAATAATATTTAATACTCTTGTCAAAAAAAAAAGCTAAAGTGTCTTCAATTAGTAGAAGGGGATGTTTGATAACTAGAACTTTGAGAAGCTAGAAGATCCTTTTCGTTTGTTAGTTGGAATTGATATATGAAACCATTCGTTCTTCTCTCTTACACTAGTTTGTGTTATTGTGCTTCTCTCTACTGGTCATGTTCTTGCACTTCTCTCTCTCTCCTTCTATATTAAAAAGCAGTTTTCTAAGACTCCACCTAGGCCACTCGAATTCGGCCGAGTAACTCGGCCTCGCCCTTTAGGAAAGGCGAGTAGGCTGTACAACATATTTATAGACTCTATTTATATTAATCCGGTGTATTTAAGTCATATATGTTCGTGGTTAGCCTTGATACATATGTTTTAGTGTGGCTAGGGTTCGAATCTTGCTATTAAACATCACTATTTCTAAGACTGTATTTTTTTTTTATATGATGGAGTTCTAAAAAGAAAGTTATAGGCTCCAAGAATCGAACCCTACATCTCTTGCAAGGAGGCAACTCTATGTCTAGTGGCACAATCAATATGCCATTAGCTGTTTAATTGTAGAAGCTTTTTGCTAATCAAACATACCATGTCATGTCTTCATTTCTTTTAAAAAGAAATGAGCTGGGCTCAAGGTGAGTTACTCAGATTCGCCTCGGCCAAGACCCGAGTACCTTGACAGAATCGATTTTTTAAACACTATTAAAAAGATTTCAAAAGATGGCCAAAATTTGGGGCTATGAGATCATAACCTAAGCTCTATTTGTGAAACCCCCATATACAGAAACAGGGCCTCAGCTATACAGAAGGTAATGCAAGCTTTGCTCCACCTTGACCTTGCTCCACCCTTTCCAAAGCATGGGAAGCTCAGAAAAAGGAGAAAGCAAAGAAGTATACTAAGCCCACGAGGTCTTCAATGAGTATGGCAGTGAGAAGGACATCCAGAGCAGGAGGTATTGTTAATATCCGTGATGAAAGCGATAAATTTTTTTAGGGAGATTCAAGTTTGTTGTCCGCCGATGACGAGGAGATCGCCAAGCTTGGATCCACTTTTAGGGCCTTATGAAGATTATTAGCTGGAATGTCTGGGGCTTTAGGGATGTGAGCCAGGAGGTTTTGCTGTTTGTTAAAAAATATAGACCGGATGTCATTTTGTCGCAAGAAACCAAATTACTAAGCCTTTCTATTGCTAAGGTTAATGAAGTGCAGGGATTTAGTTCTATTAATTTTTGTGATCCGGATTCTTTGGGAGAATCAAGGGGTTTGTGGGTCTTATGGGACCCCATAATCTTATGTCGTGTGTATGTTATTAAAGGGGAAAGAGCTATTTTTGTTATTTTTGAAGGACCAATCTCCATATTTAAATGGGTTCTTGTTAATGTTTATGACCTGAATATTCTCTCCTTTAAAGGAGAGTTTTTTAATGCAATTAATCACTATGGTAATCATCATCACCATCAGAGCCTATATGAGTCTTGGTTTGCCATTCTACTCTATCAATGCCTATACCCCCAGTAAGACAATAAGTCGCCATATTTTTCTCACTACTTCCAATCATGTTCTTTTGGGTCTACCCTTGCTTTTTTCAGCTTTCCACTTGAACCAACTCGCACCTCCTAATAGATGTTGTATTGGGTCTACGCTGCAAAATTATCAATTATGGTAAAGATCTCAATTTACTATGGTGTGTGCATGAGAACTTTAACTTAATTCGATGGCATGATGAATCTACCTCTAATCCTCCTACTAATTCGACAATGAAATGTTTTCATGATTTTATTCAACAAAAGGGTTTATTGGATCTACCCATAACTTAAACTCAACATACATGGTCAAACAATAGTGAAGCTAACCTCATAATGACTAAAATAGATGAGTTTCTTGTCTCCGGTGATTGGGAAGTGGTTTTCCCTTTGGTCATAGTTAAAGCACTACCAAAATTGTTCTTTGATCACATTTTTGTTTGCTTGCAAAGTACTAATGAAATTCAGGGATCAAGACCTTTTAGAATGGACATTGTGTGGCTGGACAAAAAGGAAGTGTTGGACTTAATTAAACATTACCAAACAGGGAAAATACCATCAATTATGGTTTGTGTGATTCAAAACTTCATAAATAACTGCTTAATTTTAAGCATAAATAGGTTGGAAGAAGGAAAATAGATACCAAGTCAGAGCCAGGATTGATAGTACTTTACAACGAATTCATGAACTTGAACAAATGGTGCAAAATTGTGGCACCTTACTTGGAAAGTATTGAACTCGAAAAAGTGGTCTATGGAATTTGTTGGATGAGTATCTCAAGTTAGAAGTGTTGTATTAAAAGCAAAGATTTAGAATTAAATGGCTAAAAGAAAGGAACCTTAACATAAGTTCTTCCATTCAATTGTTAGTACATGGAGGCGGCAGAATGATATTTTGGCATAGGTTTTTGATGATATTGCTGATGATGACTATGAAAGGTGGGAAATAAAATTGTTCGCCATTTTCAGAAGGCTTCTCTAATGGATAGCACTTCGGTTCATGCTAGATTATTGGAGGTTGAAGTCACTCAAGAGGAGCTTAAAAAGACGATTTTTTCTCTACCTGGGGTTAAGCCTCTAGGAACATATGGCTTCATATTGGTTTTTTTTTGGAGGTTTTGAGGTATGGTCAAGGATAAGCTTCCACATATGGTACAGGAATTTATGGAGAGGGGTGTTCTGTTTAAAGGGGTTAATTCCACATATATTGTACACTTATTCTAAATAAGCCTGTAATTATCGGTCTAAATGATATAACGCGAATAAACCTATTTACAAGTCTCTATATAATTATCTCAAAGATATTAGCTGAGAGACTTATGGTGGTCCTTCCTTTGGTAATTTCGGGTTCCTAGTCTGCCTTCATCCACAATAGGTTGATCAAAGATAATATTCTTAGAGCCCAAGAATGCAACCATTCAAGATATTTAGTTGGTGATCCAGGTATTTTGATTGAGTTGGATATAAAAAAGGCTTATGACAAGGTAGATTGGGATGCTCTTCAAAAAATTAGGATATATGTGGGCTTTGAAGATGAGGCCTTTTCGGTGCTCATTTCTCTATCTTAATTAGTGGTTGTCTTTGAGATTTCTTCGAGGCAACAATAGGTATTAGACAAGGAGATCCCCTTTCTCCTTTTTTATATATGCTGGTGGTAGAGGGATTTAACATGTTGTTGAGGAATGTTGGAAATAAGGGTAGATTCAGTGGGTTCAAGGTATCTTCCAATGGACCGTGTATTTTTCATCTTCAATATGCATATGACATGCCGATTTTTGGTGATGCAAAAATCCTCAATATTTCTAGGTTCTTGAGATGTTGTGAGGTGGCTTTAAGCCTAAAGGTAAATTTTGAAAAAATTTCTTTGTTTGGTGTTGCTTGTTAGGATGATGAAGTTAGCTCCTTAACATCATTATTTGGACGTAAGGTAGAATGGTTCCCTATCAAATATTTGGTGTAGCCTATTTCGAATTCAAGACTATATAGAGATGTGTGGGATCCCATTATTTAGAGGTTTCAGGTGAAAGTAGATTCATGGAAGGCTAAGTTCTTATTCTTATGGGGTCGAATTACTCTGATTAAATCTTCCATAGCAAATTTACCCATTTATCAAATGTCCTTAATGATAATTCCTACTTTGGTTATCAAATTAATTGAAATAATGATGAAATTTTTCCTTAGGCCTCTTTTGATGCGGAGAGGAAGTACTACTTGGTAAGCTGAGAAAGAGTTTGCACTTCTAAGAAGGAAGATATTTTGGGGATTAGAAAGCTTAAAATCAGGAACAAGGTGCCATAGCAAAGTAGTGGTGCAGATGTTGTCAGGATGAACACCAACTTTGGAAACAGGTGACAGTTGCAAAATATGGATTAGATCGGCATTCTCAACTTATAGGTAGTAGTAGAGGTGGTGTTCAACAATACTCTGTATGGAAAGGATTTTGTGGTACAAGCCCATTTTTGTGAGGAACATTACATAGCTGGTTGGTAGGGGGGATAAGCCATTTTGAGATAGACCTTTGAAATTTCGATACTTAAACCTTTTCTCAAGAAAAACATAGCCCTTTGCTAAGATGAATGAGCAGTCTAATTTTGTGGGATCAAGGAGGACTTGGAGAATTCGTTGCTGTTATAATAGGGTCCCAAAGATGGTTTGGAGATGTTTATCTGTTTGATGGAGTTGACGATGAGATGGTTTGAGAGTTTGAGAATGATGGATTGTTTTTTGTTAAATCAGCACATAAGGATTGTGTTAACCAGGCTCGACCTTCCCTCTCCAAGATTTGGAAGTGGCGTATTCCATATAAGGTACAAGTGTTTTTGTAAATTATTTTGCAATATATAATTGATAATTTGAGGAAGAGAGGAAACATTTTGGTTTATATGTGTTTAATGTGCACGGAAGAGAAAGAAACATGGGACCGCTTGTTTCTACATTGCCCTTTTGCATCTAATATTTGGGCTTAAGCCCTTTACATGATGGGGGGCATCGGTGTGTTACCAGGGGGCATACAAATATTCATGAACATTGAAACTTATTCATGTACAACAATGAATAAAACAGAGACTAATTCCCTTTTGAAATGCTTAAGGATCTTCAAGGATAATCACTTTAAAGCACATTTGATTGTGGAGGAAAATTCTTTAAATGTCATTTGGTGGTGCAATAAGGAAACATACTTACCTTGGAGTTCAAGGGCAACCTGGCTAGAAATTATGGATAATTGTAGTTCGATGGAGGTTTCATGTATACATGTTGTAGGGATTCCAAATCTATGGCAGATGGTCTTACTAAGAGGCGTTTTTTATTTTTTATTATTGAACGGTAACGTATGACTTATCATTAATTCATATATAAATTACAAAATGTTTAAACAAAGACACAAGATTACAGAAATGAAGTAATCAACAGAGAGGGAGTATGGACACCTCCTTTGGCAATAACATCGACATCTTCATTCCCCTCTCGATAACAATGTTGGACCGTTGCCATAGAAGTTGACAAAATATCCCAAATTTGATGAAAAATGGTCATGAATCTCCAAAGAATATGGGCCTTTATCTTATTCTAGGCAATGGCATTTGCCAAGTCTCATTCGATAATCCCGCCCCCTTCCAAAGTGCATAGCAATTTGAAACCTTTTAATAAACCTTGTGCTTCAGCCTCGTTTGTTGTTGTGATACCATAAGGACCCGAGTAAGAAACTATAATGTGACCCAAATTATTTATGATGAGTCCATCATGGCCAGCTGGCCTTGAATTGCCAAGTGAACTTCCATCAAAATTAAGTTTGAAGGAATTCACTAGTGGTGGTATCCAAACAACCTCATTATGAGTGTTATTGGTAGTCGCCCCTGCCAAGGGATTACTAACGATAAGACTTTTAAGAATAAATCCACTATCCTTATGTGCAAGGAACCAATCAATTGCAACTGCCAAAATATTTGATTTTAATTAGACAGATCTGTACTTATACTATCAAATACTTTTCTATTTCTTTCCTTCCACACGTTCTAAATAAGGCCAACCCAAATAGATCTCCAAAAAATAGTTTCCATCTTTGAAATATTGGATGTGATCCATTGGTCATGAAGAGCTCTGACATTTTGGGGCAAATAAAATGGCAGATTGAGGCACTACCGAGCCCAATCCCAAATATATGTAATAAAAGGGCATGAGAGGAATAGATGTTGTGAAGTTTCATCACTGTCTTTGCATAGGATATATACATTGGTGATAATAAACCTCTTCTTTATCAAATTGACAATAATTGTTAATTTATCTTAACATAGGATCCATAAGAATAGCTGCACTTTAAGAGGCACAAGTAATGTCTTAATCTTGAAAAAACCAACATCCAACTCTCTCCAACGATAAAAAAATAATATATTATAGGTTGACTTAATCGAAAAATCTCCCAAAGGGATAAGATCCCACATAAAGTTATCATCTATATTTGGAGTCAAATATGTATCATTCAATAATTCCAACAATGTCTGATACTCCTCAATGAATTTATCTGTACCTCTCCTGTACCTGTAAGGAATGGACCAAACAATATTAGTTTAAACACCCACTAGCTTCATTGACAGATGCTAGCGGGTTTAAAGCTTTTGAGAAAACCTCTAGGAAAATGTATCTCAACGGTTCATCTCCAATCCATTTGTCGAACTAAAGAGAGTGGATTCTCCATTCGCCACTATTTTTTGGAATTGCCGTAGATACACAGGTCTCTCATAGTGAATACCCTCTCCAAACATGGGACAAACTTATTATGTTTCTTGGACTTTTAATGAGGCCAAAGTTCAAATCTATTCCATATTTATCTCTCAAAACAAGCACCCAGAAAGACTTAGGTTGTATATGGATCCTCTACCACCATTTTACTAAAAGTGCTGAGTTCATATCTTTCAATCTCTTAACACCCAATCCCCCTTCTTTCATTAGTCTACAAACTTTTTCCCAATGCACCAGATGAAATATTTTCCTTTTTATGTCATCTCCCCACAAGAAATTTCTCATAACTATCTCTAATTGTTTTTCAACTTCTTTTGGCATCCTAAATGAGGACATAAAATATACTGGAGGTTGGACAAAGTGGATTTAATCAACATATATATCTCCCCCATAGAAAGAGTTTTAGCTTTTTAAGTGTCAAGTTTCTTGTCAAATCTCTCAACCACCGGATCCCAAATTGATCTTGAAGGCCTGGAATCCACTAAATAAATTCCCAAATAAGTACAAGGTAAGGACTCAACACCACAACCTAATAGATGTGTCATTCTTGAAACTACAATTTGTAGACAGCCAATACTAATGAGTTTGATTTTACTCAAATTAACTTTAAGTCTAGTTGAGAGTTTCACACTTTTCAAGAAAATCCATAGGCAAGTGATTTCCTTAACCATGGGATCACGGAATATAATGGTATAATCAGCATACTGTAAATGTGATACTATAAGACCATTATTACGAATATTAATACCTGATACGATCCTTTGCACTATCAATCCATTAAGCATGACACTGAAGCTTTCAGCTACCAAAGTATATAAAAATGGTGAAAGATAATCCCCTTGTCTCAATCCTCTTGATCTTTTGAAAAAATCAGTTGCTTTGCCATTAACAAGAACTGAAAAATGCGTAGAAGACAGACAACCATCAATCCACAATCTCCACCTTAAATGAAAACCCATTTTAGCCATGATAGTTTGTAGTACCCTACAATCAACCTTATCATATGCCTTCTCAAAGTCTAGCTTACAAATAAGTTTCGGTTTGTCATCCTTGATTCTTTAGTGGATACATTCTTGTGTAACCAAAATACTACCCATAATTTGTTAATCCTTCAAGAATGGTCATTTAATAACTATGTGAATCACCTGGCACAATCTATTAACTAAAATCTTTGCTATGATTTTATAAAGACTACCAATAAGACTAATAAGCCGAATATCTTTAATCTCTGCAATGACATTTTTCTTTGGAATTAAAGCAATGAAAGTAGAATTCATGGCAATTGTAATTTTAGCCCTCCAATAAAATTATTTCAATAATTGAACAATATCATCTTTCAAAATATCCCAAAAAGATTGAAAAAATGCCATTGGGTATCCATCTGGGCTAGGAGCCTTGCTCTACCTAGGTCTAAGACTGCATCTTTGATTTTTTGCTCTTCAAATTGTCTCTTCAACCACTGAGCTTGTTATAACGGCAACTTAGTAAAATGTAGATTTTGAATGGATAGTTGAATCCCACTATCGACCTCATAAGACTTCTTGAAATGATAAACCAGTGCTCTTTCAACTTCTGACATGTTGTGACAGCCTATTCCTTCAATACGGAGGCTTTGAATTGAGTTACCCCTATTCCTTGTATTAACAATAGCATGGAAGAATCTTGTGCTTTTATCGCCCTCCTTAAGCCATTTCACACGAGATCTTTGCCTCCAATGGATTTCTTCTAAATTAAGCAACTGTTTATACGTAGCCACCCATAAGCTTTTGTCTCTGAATTGATCATGTGTTGGAGCACATCTCATAAATTGGACATTATCTAACTCCTCTATATGAGACTTCGCAGCCCTGATTTTAGATTGTAAATCTCCTCAAACATTCATCTTCCATGTAATAATCCTTTGTTTCGATAGATGGAGCTTCTTTGAAATTTGGAAACCTTTCCAACTATCAATGGTAGTATTTTTCCAAAGATCTTCAATCAGGCTGAGTAAATATCTCTCTAATAGCCATGCCAATTCAAATTTAAATGAGGATGGTCCAAACAAAAAACCATCAGAGTTAAGGAGTCGTCCTTTATTTCAATAATCATTTGTTCCAAGGAAAAAATTAATATAAGGATGCAACCTTATAATGTAGAACTACGGATGCACCTAAAAAATCCATCGGAAAAGGTAGTTTTAATGTTGAAAAAGCATTTGATTGATTATCTCGACATCGAGATGTATGACCATGAAAAATAAAAATATTTTAAGTCTCAGAAATAGCGAATTTTACAACATATTATCTACACCATCCATTTTCAAGATTTTCATATGTTTATAGATCTACTTGATTTTAACCTTTTTTTAAATTTAAAATTTTATAATTAGATATAAAAATAGATTTTGAGATAATCCTAGGAAGATTTTACATCAAAATTATATACCATGATAAAATTTGAAAATTTGGAAGGTGTGCATTACCTCTACAGCTACGGATGCATCTGTATGCCAACCGCACCCTTGTTTCAATACTAAGAGGCGTTTCTTTGCAAGAGTTGTCTATCGCTGAGGATTTGATGTCCTTGCCACCTCTATAATTTCTTTGTTTTTATTTCATTATTAATAAGATTAGTATTATTGTCCCCAAAAAAAATAAAAAATAAAAAGAACGGAGAATTAGATTTCCTCTCCCAAAAAAAGAAAAAAAGAAAAAAAGGAAAACAATAAACCCCTTCCACATCCCTCTTTCCAACAAGAAAATTAGGTGGTCATTTGATTGGAGAAGCACCAGAGCATCGTAACGAAGCAGGTTGTGCTAGAGTTCCTCCAACTAAAGGTTCTCATGAATCTCAAGCTAGAGACTTGAGGTAGAACGCTAAACCATATAAGCCAAATCTACAGACTTGATACATTTGCCTTGAAGATGGTTCTCAGGCATCGAATGCTCAAACCAAGAACTAGTATGGAGCTAGAAATAGAGTCAGGAAGATAAATGATGAATGGGTTCCTATCCGTGTTATCAAGATTGGACTAGCCACTATTTTGGGGCCTTGTCCGATGAAGTTGTCGATCTGACTAGACTGGATTTCAAAAACTAAAAAAAAAAAACACAATTTAAAATATAAAAGTTATTAATGAAAAAGTAACAACTTTTGTTTAACCAAACTAATCGATCAAAATCAACCATTTCAATTGATCAAAATTTGTCAAACATTAGTTTTTAACTAATTTTCTACCAAACCCAATATGAACCGAATCAACCAAGAATAGGTTGATAGCTCAACCAATCTAGACGGTCCAGTTCAATTTTGATGACTGAGGTCCTACATTATTCAATTTTGATGACTATGAGTTCCGACGTTATGAATTCCATCTAACCTTGATCTAGTTGGAGAAAAGGACAGCATGGAGGAGGCTCGAAAGTAAAAAGGGCTGCATGATGTGAGAGGCTCCACAGAGAGGAAAAAAGAGGGAGGAAAAGCACACTCACCATGGAATGCCATTTTCCCAGCTACAGTGAAGAAAACCGAGAAGATTCTCCTATTCAATTGCTACCATGAATGACTCTCCCCCAAAAAAACAACAAAAATCAAGAAAGGCCCATTTACCATGAAAACATTTTTAAGAGAACATTTTCATAAGAAATAAACGTGGTGTCGACACTGAGAACAGGAGTGCCCACGGAGCAAGGACTAGACTTTCACTGATGAAGTATCATTGTAACTAAGAAGTTGAAAACGCTATATTAAAGTCGAAAAAAAAAAAGCATGGCAATTGTTAAAATCACATAACTTAGCGCACAAAATTTACCATTGGAATTGATGTACAAATCCGCCTTTCTTCTTCGCCCCTGCCCCCAAAAAACAAGAAAAGACTCAAAAGAACGAACCTTCCCAGTGGACGACTGCTCCCCTTAGCTTTTGAGAATAGCGTACTTCTCTCACGATAATGCTTATGAAAAGGAAGTTTCTGGCTGGTGGGTAATTCTGGTTCTATTGGTCCAAGTTTTCATTCCCCCTTATTTATTGAGGAGGTGAGGTTTGAGAATTGAACCTTTAGACTCGTTACGCTTAACGACTAAACTCGTCAGGTAAGTACCAATCTGCTATGTTAGATGTGCTTCCACCACCAGCTTCTACTCCATTTCACCTAGATGAGGTATCAATTCTGCAGAGAGGTCTTCTCCCTCTCTGCCTCCCTCTCCCTTCCAGCAGATTCTCTCACATACATCCCCCATCCGGCACAAAATAGCACGCCTTAAGATGTTTGACACCCACTCAGGGCTGCTCATCCTGTTCGCCATTCACACGCCGCCTTTGAGGGGCAGACTCTTCATCTTCATCATCTCCTCGAACCCAAACAATCCGTCTTGGCCTCCTCCTTGTCGCTCTTGACACAGTCGTCCCTGACACTGGACTAAAGACCTGAAACACAACAAAAACATTCCACCCATTGCCTTCATCACCAGGAAAATCCATTAAATCTTCCTCGCTCTCTGCACCCCCTTCAATAACATAATCACCAAGCATCGTTGCCCCGGGCATGATTGTGCTCAGCACATCGTTGAGATTGTGATGATGCTCCAAACTCCTCCAAATGCGCTCGCGCTCTGGGTCCACCTCTGAGGGTCGAACCAAAGGATGCACTGCACGTGCGTGAACCCTCAAATCTTCATAGCTTCCTCTAAACCCACAAGACTCGTTTGCACAACCCCTTAACTTGGCATCCAAGCACGAGCGAGCCTTCTCCACCACGCCCCATCCCTTAATATGGCCTCGACATAATGGGCAAAAAAGTTGATCCAAGCATATAGGAGAAGGGGAAGGGGAAGGGGTGTCTGAGGAGAAGGCTTTGTGGAAGCGATCGAGGCAGTTGGAGTGGCGGTAGCTGGTGTCACACATGTACGGGCGGCAACCCCGTTCATGAGAAGAGCATAAGAGGAGAACAGCATTGTGAGGGTGCTCTAGGCACACAGTACATCTCACATCATCCCATTCTTCTTTTTCTTCCTCCTTTGAGATGGTCTTAGCATGAGAGCCACAAGATGCACTTGCTCCCTCAAAAGATGAGGGAGTAGTCTCTGTCTTTTCATCCAACATCCTTTGGCACGTAATATTCACCTATACACACAAGGAAACCACAATGTAACAAAACTATGTAAAACTCCAGTAATTCAATCCATCCAAGATCAATGGCCAACTGGCTCTAGGTTTGAACATATCAAGAGATGCAAGGGGTTTAAGAGGGTTGAGTAACGAGGATGGCTCCAGCCTTCCCTTGAGACCAGTTTAATGAAAAGTAAAAACTCTTTTCCCAGAACAAATTGAGTACTTTTCCAATAGAAACAAGCAGCGGAAATGAATAATTCTCTATATCAGCATGGCAAATACAAGCAAATATCTATAAATTTCATTTCCTACTTTTCATGCTTAGAAGGTGAAGACTAATATATATATATATATATATAAGGAAAAGTTTACATAGAGCTGAGGCTCTAAACAATCAAATTAGAGCCTACCTAAAAAATTTCAGTAGAAGAGGTTGTTTTGATGCCCAAATGTCCTCAAGTTGATCATCTTGACATCAAGATGCATGGATATGAGAAAAAAATGAATTTCAAGTTTTGGAAGTAGTATTTGGATCGTCAATTTTCAAGATTTTCATAGATCTATCGATCCATACTATTTTTGAGGCTTTAAACTTTATAAATAAAGATGAAAATATATTTTAAGGCTATCACAAAGATTTCCAGTATTGAAACCACATTTCTCGACACTATTTGAAGGTGGGCTCTAATTTGAATGTTTAGAGCCTAGGCTCTATACAAATCGCACCCATATATATATATATATATATATATGGAAAACACTACGCAACGCCTATAGGCGAAAATAAACATTGATTTTGTCTATCCTCATCACCATCCAAAGTTCATCGCGAGGTCACGATTGGCTGGTAGTGTTTCATTTTTCATTTCATTTCTACAAATCGGAATGACCTGAAATTTAAAGCGTGTATTCATCAAAAATAGGGGAATCTTCAAAAAATATAAAAAATATATTTTACATGAAAACAATTGACCAAAATACCCCCGAAAAGTTTCGGAGGTATTTTGGTCAATTTGGTTTTCACGGATAATTTTTTTTTATAGTTTTATTAGATGCGCCCCAGTAAGATGTACATACCCTCTAAATTTCAGGTCATTCCAATTGGTATAAAAAAAATGAAAAATAAAACACTACAAAACAATCGTGACCGCACCATGAAATTTAGACGGTGATGAGGGTAGGCGAAATCACTATTCATTTTCGCCTATAGGCGTTGGGAAGACTTCCTAACCAAACATGAAATCAATGATCCTTCCTAACATGAAATCAATTAAAAACCTTAACTAAACAAATTATAAGTACAAAAGTGTGTTTTCCAAAAATGGTTAACCCTCAGAGCCTAAAAACCCCAATTTTTGTGCCTAATTCTACATAAATCTAGGTTCTAATCACTTAGATCAAATGAACAAATTTGGTACAAAATTGAAGATTCAATCTTTGATTTTGTGGAATATGCCCAAAATTTATCTAAAACTGTGGGAAAATATCGAAAAGAATAACAAATCAAATTTTAATATACCTGTTTCGGAACAATTCAGTGGGCTTTTGGTATGAAAGCTTTGATGAAATTTGTCTAAAATTGGGGCCGATATGAGTATGAATTATAGTTCTTGGATGTTAAGGAAACCCAAAATTTTTGGCCTTGATCTTGAACAAAATCATATATTTCTTTTAGGGCAAGCTTTCTATGCTTCCCTTGCAGCATAAAACTTATATAATCCCCCTTATCGAACCCTCCATTCTGAATGGAAGTGCCCGAATCACAATGTCACGTATCTACACCATTTTATTTTTAATTTTTTTTCTATAAACTATTTTGACACCAAATTTTGGATGTCCATTCCTCTATTAAACTCGCACTAGCGAAAAATATAAAAAAAAATAGTTTCACTAAAATAAAATGACCAAAATAACCCTGAAAGTTTCAAAGGGTATTTTGGTTATTATATTTTATCGAAAAATTATTTTTAATATTTTTTATAAATGCACCCCAATGAGAAGATGACACGTACCAAATTTCATATTCATACAATTCGTATAAAAAAAATTAAAAATAAAATACTTTGAGACGTCGGATCTAAGATAAAACGGTGAGTGGCTCTCTTGATCAAAAGTGGACAGCTGGATGGTAGGGGGAGGATAGAACTTCTATGTTGTACGGGAAGTATAGAAACCTTTCCCTTTTTTTTAAAATTGATGGCATGCTGTGATGACGGGATCAAATGTCTATCAGTTTAACCAAATTTCAGAAAATTTGGCTCCAAAACTAAGAAGAATTCACAACTTTGGTGGATTTGGGAAAACTGCAAAAAATCCAAAATTCTAGAGCTAAATCTTGAACCAAAGTTGTTTTGCTATTGAAATTGATGATGTAGTGTGATGAAGGGATCAAATATATTTCAAAAAAACCAAATTTGAGCAAACTTGGTTCCAAATTTGAGAAATGATTACAACATTTGCAGATTTTGGGGAAAGGGGCAAAAAAGTTTGTTTTTTCATTAAAAACAAATAAACGAAATCTTGATGCAAATTTGACACAAATACGGCTGATGTGTGATTGAAGCAGTCATTTGCAGCAACTTATAGACTAAAAATGATAAAAACACGATAAAATTTGACGGCTTTTGAGATGTAAAAGGCCAAGTTATGGGCCTGAAAATAGAGAGAGAATTCAACTCTGACCAATTCTCAGCCAGTTCTTATTTCCTGAAACAGGATTGGGCAATCCAACCTGGTATCAGCCAATTCCCAATACTTCCCAGGAATTGAATTTGGGTACCACCGATGCCGATCTAGATCTGCGAATTTTTAAAGACCGGTTAGAAGAATTTATAAAACTGCAAGTAGCATTGTACAAATCAGTGTTCCATAGTTGCCTGAGCAAACAATGCATGCTATAAAGGTGGAGAATAGGTTTTGGGAGGCATTTAGAACACCCCACTATTCTGACTGCTTTTCATAAGGTAAAGCATCACAATAATCTGAAGAGCCTCTCACAGAGGAATCCACATAAGTATGTTATTGTACGCTTTGTGCTTTTTGTATACTTGTGTATACTGGGGCCATGAAGAACACCACTCTGTTCCAACTACTTTTCATTGATATAAAGCAACACGATCATCTGAAGGACCCCTCACAAAGGAGTCGACACAGTCGTATTACTGTACTATTAGTGCTTTGTATGTAATTGTGCATATGCTTATGTCATCGTTTTTTCTTAGTAAGGGTAGTTGTATTTTCACTCCGAAGTGGGTTGAGTATGTTGTAAGGGTAACCATGCTTTTGACTCAATGAGAAGTTACAGAATCTCTAACATGCATTTAAGCACCTTACAGGATGTTGGAGAAGAAAGTAGGGTCTGTACTAACAACCGCATGGAAAAAATTTGGCGTTTTTACATTAAGTAATTAATACCACAAATCTTCATTTTGGGTACAGAATTCACATGAATCAAAATACCAATTTGATCTATACATGTCAAAGATGTAAGCATTTTTGGGGAGAAATGACTGGATATAGAATCTGCCATGGGTATGAATTCAGGGATTGAAATAATGAATGGCTAAGAAGATCTGAACTTGATAGATATAAGCATGCCCAAACTACATAGTTAACAAACTTTTTGTCTTTCTTTTGAGAAAAATATGGTCAACAACTTCAGATATACACATATGAGCAACCGTTGATAAAGGTGGATATCTCTTTTTTTTGTTTTTTTTTGTTTTTAGCCTCTCCTCAAGAAAATAGGGATGTCAGGTATGGATGGTTTGTGGTTTGTGTCAAAGGAAAACATGGGAGATATAGGACTCTTTGCTGAAGTCCCCTGCCACCAGTGTTACATGGACACTGAGATGGGTGTTGTATTTAGTACGTGTCAAGTGTCTAATATGTCGGCCCAAAATTCCACTATGGGGCCAACACATCCGTACAATCATGTATATACAAATTTAGTGAATAGATAAAGCCTAAAAGAATGACAAGAAAATAAATGAAAACTAAATTTTAATAAAGTATTGAACTCATAAATATAAAATTATTTTGCCAAAACAATAAACTGATTTTAGAAAATAAAATAATATGAATCATAAGCTGGTAACTCTTGTTCATCACCTCTCTCGGTGATGTTTTTGCCCCTCGGGGTATTATGTAACTTTCCTTCTACTTAATGCAATGTTAATAGTATCAAAAAATAAAATAAAATAATATGTTTTCCAGAAAATTTTTTATTTTATTTTATTTTTGAGTTTATGTGGGCATGTTAATATTGCAATGAATTAATAAAAATACATAATAATTATATCCATAAACATATGTCTTTGATAATAAGCTAATAACATATCAGTATAGTCTATCATAAGTTAAATAGAGTATGAAATATATAGTACATATTAAATAGTCAATAACATATTAAATAGCATATACATGCATGGGCATCCATTAAATGGACATTTCTTTTCATGAACATGCCTTGCATAATGTACATGGTTCTTTGCAAAATTTATTGCACTTGGACTATTACAAGAGACGATAGTCCCCTCTTGCTAAAACCTAAATGACTTATAAAACCTCGAAGCCAAAGGACTTCTTTCACTACTTCGATAACAACCATGTATTTTGCTTTGGTCGCAGATAACGTTGGCTGTAGCATCGACCTCCAACTAATCAGAGTTCTACCAAGTGTAAACACCTACCTTGTAATAGGTATTTCACAATCTGAATTGCTTATAAAATCAGCCACATAGTGAACAACCTTGTCACCGAGCTTGCTACACCAGATGAACACCAGACCCATATCTAATGTGCCCCTTAGGTAACACAAAAGTTTATTGCAAGCCAATGCTCCTTTCATGGGTTAGCTACATACTCACTAACAACACTAACAACATGTGAAATATCTGGACAAGTGAAAACCATTACATAAATGAGACTTCCAACTACACTCCATAGGGAAACACGAGACACGTATGCCTTTTTGGCGTATGCATTTAGAGATATGCTGCCAACAATCTGAAATGTGCAACAAGATTACTTACAAGCTTTAAATTCTCCATCCTGAATCTTGTGAGGACCTTCTCAATGTATTCCTTTTGAGATAGCCACCGTTTAACTAGCTTTCTATCTTGATGTATTTCTATACCCAAAAAGTTTTCTTTGCTGAACCTAAATCTTTCATTTCAAATTTCTGAGTCAAGCTGCGTCTTCAACTTATTGATCTCTGCAGCAAACTTTGCAGCAAGAAACATCTCATCCGCATAGAGCAACAACTAGATGAACGAGCCCATTAGTAATTCTCTTAAAATACGGCAAATTATCATAATTCTAACATACCCATGTCTAAGGATGAAAGTATCAAAGTGTTTCTATCATTGTCGAGTAAATTGGTTCAGGTCGTGCAATGACTACTTCAGCTAGCAGACATGGGCCCCCTTACCTTTGATCACAAACCCTTATGCCGAATCATACAAATCTATTCCTCTAACTATCCATGCAGGAAAGCAATCTTGACATCAAGATGCTTCAACTCCAAATTGTACAATACAACCATGCTAGTAAGAAATTACTAGTAGAAAAAAAAAAGTTGTCACCATCAATACTAGAATACAATATTCAACTCTCTCAGTATAGAATTTATCCAATTGATATGCTCATGTTTAAAAAGGCTAATAACATTTCATAGAACATAGTCAGGCTAGGTCATTAAAAAAAAAAGAGAATAAGGTCCTCAGCCAAGGTAGGCAAGCTCAAAGTTCTATCAAGTTGCCTTTCGCGTAAGTTTCAATGAGGTTGCAAACTACATGAAGCTAATTGCGATGGCGGTTCTTACTTACATCAATCCTTTAAATCTGTTCGTTTCACTTCGATTATGTCTTGGTCAATACAATCAATTTAGGTACAACTTTCATTAGCTATTAAAGAGCATATGGCCGCTATAATGAAAAAAAAAAAAAAAACTAATTCCAATTGCAACCGTAGATACACCATCGAGCCTTTAAAACAATCTTTATTTTTTACTGTTGTGCCATTAGGAGTATCCATAAACCACAATTATATTAACCGGGAATAAGAACTATGATAATTAAACCAGGGCATAAAATAAAAGTATACTGCAAGCATCATACCAAATATAAAAAAAAAAATTGCAGGCAGATGAGAATAAATTTTGTGACCTACGCATAAAATAAAAGTATACTGCAAGCATCATACCAAATATAAAAAAAATCGCAGGCAGATGAGAAGAAATTTTGTGACCTAGCCATCTTCAGAGAACATTAAATAGAATGAAAGAGTACACGAAAATGAGAAGAAACGGAGAGGGAGAAATTGTACAGATTACTGACTTCTTCAGCAGGGAGATGGGGGAAGGAATTGCGGGTAGGAGGATGAGGAGGAGCCGCCGCAGCGAAAGAGGGAAAATGAAATCAAATTCAGTCGCGGAACGCGTCAAGTCATCCAGGATGGAACACACGCCACCGCCCCTGAAAACCTAGAAAATATCAAGGAAACCCTCTCTTCCTATGTAACACAACATTCACTGCCTTTCCCGCTTTTATCGTGCCTCCATAGATGACGTTATGGCGTGGCCTTTCCCGTCTATAACGTAACGTAGATTCCATTACCAATGACGTTTTTATTTTTATTTTTTAAAATTACGTAAATATCAATTATATTTTTCATTATTACGAAAATACCTAAAATTTGATATTATTATATAAACATTCATTTTTTTTCAACTTCATAACACTTTCAGAAAAAAAAAAAAAAAACGAAGTATAATAATCCTATAGGATCTTCCCCCATCTGCTTCTATAGGACCCCAATAACTGACCGTTGAATTTAGAACAGCTAACCGTTGAATTTACAACAAATCTCGCGATGAGATTGAAAGGCTCATCGTCTAACTGGCTTCCCATTAGGTTGCCGGTGACTTTCCTCTGCCCCTCTCTCTCTCTCTAAAATACTTCTTCGAAAAAATCCTTTTGCTCCCGTTCTCTGTGACTTTCCTCTGCCTCTCTCTCTCAAATACTTACTTGAAAAAACCCTTTTGCTCCCGCTCTATGTGACTTTCCTCTGCCTTTCTCTCTCTAAAATACTTCTTTGAAAAAACCCTTTTGCTCCCGCTCTTTCTGAAACTCTCTTCCTCACGGGAGTGTTTTCCTCTGCCTCCATCTAAAGAGCACTAACTTAAAAACAGATAAACTGTTTATTTTTTGTTTTTGAAAAACCAAAATTTAAGAACTTTTAAAAATATTTAAATATCAATATTTTGGAAATTTAAAACACTAACGTCTAAATATTTTGGAAATTTTTTAAAATTTTGAAAAATTAAGAGATTAAAAAACTTTCAATTCTTAAAAAATAGAATTTCAAAAATCGATTTTTTTAAATATTAATATTATGAATGCCAAATATTTAAACTTGGGATTGAATTGGCTTTTTTGTTATCATGGATGCATCTACACTTTCACTGCAAGGGTTTGAGTCCCCTTATATGCAATATAATTTTCATGGAATGGGTGTGGCTTTTTAGTTATCATGGCTCCACACATTCATGGGTTCAAATCTCCCTGTATACAATCTAATTTATTTCAATAAAAAATTGATGAATATTTTTTATATTAGTAAAAAACATAAAATAAAATCCATCTTGAAATGGGCAAGATTTGATACCAAAACCTCTTAAAAAAAACCATATGTTTTTACTAATATATTATTTGAGTATTAATAGCAAAAGTAGGTATCATATATATATATATATATATATATATATATATATATATATATATATATATATATATATATATATATATATATATATATATTAACATTCCAAGTTACAAGCTGTAAAATTTAGTTTTTCAAAAACCGAAAAAAAGTAGTTTCGTCTTTTTTTAAAAAAAAGTGTTATGAAGTTGAAAAAACGGATTTCAGAGTGATAACTTAAAATTTCAAGTATTTTCATAATAACAAGAAATATAACAGATTTTTACGTAATTTCCACCTTTTTTTTTTTGACAAAATGTTTCATGCTTGACTGGACCACATTTCTACATATGCAGTGGTCAAGAAAGTGTAAAGGTGGATGCAAGTAGGTGTTCCATCTAAAAACAACGGAAACTAACGGTCTAAGTATTTTCTTACTAGAATTATTATTTATAGTTTTTAAAATTTATTTATTTTTTCATAGTCATGATCTCCGTGTTAGATATTACATGTCTTTAAAAATAAGTCTTAAGATCCATCTCAAAAATAGATTTATTAAGAGGCTCACATTTCTATATATGCAAGCTTGGTCGCATAGAAACTGGGTCCTTTTTTTTGCCCTTTTTTATATGGAGTATTTTTTTAAAGAAAAAGATTATATAAAGGTTACAACCTTAAAATGTAGCATTATAGATATACCTAAAAATCCATTGGAGAATGTTGTTTTGTTGAAAAATCCTTTAGTACATCATCTTGACATCGAGATGTATGAATATGAAAAAAAAAAAATTATAAGTCTTAAAAATAGTGCATCTTGCAACACATTGTCTAGACCGTCCATTTTCAAGATTTCTATATGTTTATAGATCTACTTGATTTTAACCATTTTTGGAGTTTAAAATTTTATTATTAAATAAGAAAATAGATTTTTAGATAATCCTAAGAATTTTTTACATCAAAATTACATGTTAAATTTTGGAGGTGCGCCTTAATTGGATTGTAAGGTTCCAACTTGCAACCTTATAGAAACCACACTTTTTTTTTAATGTAATAAATATTTTTTGATATTGATTATTCTTATTTCGTAATTATTTTTAGATATTTTTTGATATTGATTATTGTTATTAAATTTTTCGTAATTAATGTATTAAATATTTTTAGATATTGATTACTCTTTTGTATAAAATTTGATAAGTGTAGTTCAGGAGTAGTAAAATCATGCCCTTGAATTCAAAATTATTATTCTTCTTTTCAAATTTGGAAAAGGTTTTAAAATATAGAATCAAAGATGCACCTCTAAATCTATTGGAAAAGGTTGTTTTAATGTTGAAAAACCATCTAATTGATCATCTCGACGTCAAGATGTAATATGAAAAAAAACAGAGATTCAGAATCATAAAAAGTGCATCTTGCAACACATAATCTAGACTGTTTGTTTTCAAGATTTTCATATGTTTATAGATCTAGCTGGTTTTAACCATTTTTGGAGTTTAAATTTTTATAGTTAGATATAAAAATAGATTTTGAAATAATCCTAATAATTTTTTTACACCAAAATTAGATAAAATTTGGAGGTGCGTCTTGGATTGTTTAAGGTTGCGACCTTATAGAAACCACACCCTTCAAATTTTCATATGGAGATGATTAGACATATTTTGAAATTTGAAGCTAAAGAGTTCCCCTTGGGGCTCTGATATAACACTATTTTTTCATGCTTAGAATGGATGTCCTGTATGTTATGGATTTTCTTGTTTAAATTGTACTTTTTGCCTTCTAAAAAAGTAATTTTAAGGGCTTTTTTTCATAAATTTTCACAATATCCTTTGCTAGGACCAAGAGAGATGAGTGTACCAAGTTTAGGTCGATATAAATGCCCCTAATGCCTCTAGAATAGTGGATGGACAAATGTTTTCCATATAAAAGTAGAAACAAAAATCCAAAAAGCTAAGGTGGAGAGAAGAAAAATCAATTAGAATAGACCATTGTATCATGGACCATTTTGAATTCTCTGCAAAGAGCATGCAGGCCACTCAATTTGGTGTGGATGATATTCAAGATTAGATAAAAGAGCTTCTTGAGGCTGATATCTTTGCTTTGTATGTGTTTTGATCCCATTGAGGGGTATTCCTGTGCTTCCTCTCTGCAAGTGCTTTTCCAATTTTCTCATTTTCATTAATTATGAGATCAAGGACCGGTTGAGATCTAAGGAGGTGCAGCACTTACTAAGAATACAGCACAGAAGCAGATAAGCTGGTGAAAGGAGAGGCTGGAACAATTTTGCAGGTTAATAGAGTCTAACCTCTCACCTATTTCCTTTTTTTCTTTTGTTATACTGTATAAATGATGCAAATGTTACATACAATACAATTAATGAATTAATCAAGTTAAGATCTAAAAAAAAAAAAGAAAAGGAAAAAAAAAAGAAAAGAACATTATCATGAAGACAAGAAAAACAATAAAGCAGAGAAACCTCAAGAAGACTGTAAGCAACCAATCCAATTCTTCCTGCACATACATCAGCAAATCAAATGCAGCACCACCGCACAAGGTGCCCACCATCTTCCATTCCCATCATGCTTTCACCCAAGTCGTCTCTTCCCTCACATCCACAGTCAAGAAATCAATCAGCTGAGACCACATTCAACATGCAATAAAAATGTATGGAGAATACGTACGACCATGCCTGGCACTTATGATTACAGTATGGCCATGCATTGTAGTGGTGATGGTGATGGTGATGGTGATGGTGATGGTGACGATAATGATGATGATGCACAATCACATGTTGCATGGATGACGATCGTCATCTGCATTGGCTTGGACGAAAGTTATCCTTTGATAGTAAACCTATAATTAGGTGCTGGAACCTGAGGGCACCTGGACCAGGCCTAAGCACGGTGGGGTCACCCAAAATAGAACATCGGTTGGCTTGGCCATCCCCTATGCACCAACCCCCTGGCAAAAGGGCACCAGCAGGTCGACCTAAGAGTTCAGCATCAATCTTGTCAAGCACAGGGTCGTCCCTTTGGAACTTTCTTGCAAAGGGAGCATTGCTATCAATCATCAAGTGGGTGTGATTGACAGTGAGGTAATGTGGATGCTGTTTTGGGGGGCTGTCCCAAGAGATGTAGTGCAGGTCGTGGTTGACAGTAGTGTTTTGGAAGTTGTGTGCATTGCAAATGACAGTATGGAAGTAAAACTCCGGTGTAGATATGAAGTTGGCATAGTACATAAGGACTGTTCTCGGGAGGTTGTCCCAGCCCCATACACAGTACTCGATGAAGGAACGTGAAAGTGCCATCCAAGCAGAGCCTGTGAATGAAAAAGAATTATAGTTACATTAATTAAGCAAGCATGGCAAGAGAGAACAAATGCCAAACCATGGGAACACAAGCCAGAAAACGTTTGGGATAACTGTAATTTCTCTAAAAACTACCAAGATCTGAACAAATACAGACCTCAAATGAAGATAATCAGATGCTATATTTAATTCAGGATTCTTTGTTCCCTATAATAGCATGTATGTGAAGTTTTTGAACACCTAATTTTCCATCTAGTTCTCTCTACCCATGTGCTTATAACTTCCACGTCTTTTTATTTCTACGTTGAATATATTAATCACAAATATAATATCTGAATGGACATATATCTGGGTCTAAAACATCACGTATAGAGGAATATCATTCCAAACTAGAACCAAGGTTGGATGTCAAAACAATGCTAATGGTCATGAAACCAAAGAAAATACAACCTACCGGATCCCAAATTGAAAATAGAGAAGCCAAGCCAATCACCACACCAAAACCACAAATTTGAAACAAAGTTTTGCCTTTACATATTGGGAGAACAGCTATGATTTGCATGATCATCTACGGCAATGTTGCCCTTTGTAAAAGGTTCTTTGCCCTCTCTAAAAGGTATAGAACCAAGAAATTTCTTCTAGTGTGTTTTAAGAGAAAAAACCATTCTAACGTTCTCCGTCCAAGATATTTCACATTATTCAATCCTTCCACTGACAATCCCCAATCACATCCCTTCACCAGCCCATGAACCCAGTTCTAATTGAGCCCTGGCTTCTGTCACCACAAACAAGTACCATATAAGTTCCTATTTAGCATAAAACTGCAAACTGATTCCCACGCAGTCTCTAATGATCCCACCAACCCCAGCCAAGCATGGACTTTCATTGGGAAGCTCCATTCCCTCCAATTTGGAAAGTACAAACAATTGAATCAAGGGGAACTTATCAACAAGTACCCAAGTGATAAAGTACTTAATATTATACTCCAAACTCCTCTCTCTCTCTCCCCGTGATCAGGAGAATGGCTCTGTCTGATGGAGTGTCTCTCTCTCTCTCTCTCTCTCTGTGTTCAGGAGAATGGCTCTGTCTGATGGAGCGTTCCAGCATCCTCCCCCTCTCCACCACTACCAACTCTTCCCAGCTTCCCCTCCTTCTCATCCTTCCTCTGGCTCTCAACCACCATTGCCCACCAACTGTTCCATTACATGCACGTCTTTTATCCTTCGAAAGCCTCCCACGTAGCCCTCCCAGCTAGCACCCCAAAACATGTTTCCCATTTTTAAGCCCAGCCTCCCTCGCTCTCTCCTCCCCATCCCTCTGTCCCTTTCTTTATCCAAGTGGGGCAGCCACACCACCTTCATCGAGAAAGCTCTGCAGCTATCACTAGTGGGTTGCTTCCATCCAAAACGTAATGATGTCAAAAAGGCATCCAGTGGTGGGCATCGGAATCTTGGGATGTTTCTGAATTATCTTGCCAGAACCTTTCCACGGGCAACATCCTCTTCTCCTTCCCCTCTGAAGCATCCCTTCTTAAAGCGCCAGGAGATCAAAACTGTCGCTTCAAGGGTGCTTCTCTCACCCTTTGTAGGTGGAACACGGAAATATGGGTGTCGTTAAACCCCAGAAGATTTGACTCAACGTGTCCCACATTCCACTCCAAGCCTGGAATGTAGACACTTTCAAGAGGATTGGTGAGGCCCGTGGAGCCTTCATTTCTGTCCACTGGAGGTCCGCAAGCCTTCTTCCCCAAGGAACTATCCAGCTTTTCGTCGAAACCCCTTGCCTCTCTCACATTTCCCCTATCCTTTGGTTGGAGGCCGATGGTCTATTCTTTTGCAAGGCCGTTTCTTAGTCTCTGGCTTCCCCACCTTGCTCCCGCCATACTCTGGACCACGGTCCATCGGTTCCTAGACTACAAACTTTGGAGCACAATATCCGAGCTTCTATGCTCCACTTTGGTTGGACCACGGAGCACAGACGACAGTAACTAGCAAGCGCCTGCTTAGGAACAATCAGCGCTTAGGCCCTCCAACGGTCAGATCTCACAACTGGGATCTGATGGCCGGCTTGTGCTCCCTTCGGATGCATGCATCAACATCAGGGCACATCCTTAGAAGGCATGCACCGATCCCCCAGATGGCTCCTCGGGCATGCATCTCTCTCTACTGCTTAGCGATCATGTGTCACTGTCTTATGCAGCCCACACAAGGTCGACACGTCGCCCTCTCGAACCAGCAGATTGGCTTGTCCAGCAAGCTACCGGCCTTGCCCTCCAGCCTGTGCCATTGACATGTGGCGTGGCTCTGGGACGTCACGTGAGCCCCCCCATTCATCCAATCAGCTGGCTGATCGTGGCAAGCTAGTACAACCAGCTTGGACAAATGGCCCCTTCCTGAACCCGCCGAATTCCCTCTCACATATCCTGAGGCTGGTTGTCCCAGTGAATGACAGGTGGCATCCACAGAGCAATCGAGTGATCAGTGCTTTCCTACATATGTCTTCTGCGAGGACTCTCTCTCTTTTGCTCCTCCTTCCGCACCCTTGGCTTGATTGGCCCTCCCGTCCAACCCCTCGACCAATGTCGCAGCAGGCTTACCAACACCCATGGCATCTCCACCCTCGCCACCCCATCCCAGCCCATCCTCATCAGTGCCTTCTTATGTTTCTGCTGAGATAAGCCTTCCTTTGTCTACCCACCTTTTCAAAACCCCCAATTTATTCTCGTAAACACCATCACCACCCTTTCTACCTTTGGCCCTTCACCAAGCACCTGTCCAACTGCCAACCCAATCTCCATTCCCCTTCCTCCTCCTTGACTTCATCTACCCCTCTTCTCGCAGCCTCACCGTGGGCCCAACTCCAACATGTTTGTTGCCTTACCCTATCTTCTCCTTTTATTCAGCCTTCCCAGCCTCTTGGCCCACGTGCCATCCAATCCTTCCTCCTTCCTGGGCTGTCCCATTCTCCCCATTTCCGACTCAATCTCTTGGATTCTTGACTTCGGCTCAGTCCTACCCCCCCCCCTCACGGCTGCAAAAGGTCCCATCATTTAGCAGGCACCACTCAGCTTCCCGATAAGAGGTTCGAGAGAGATGGTGTAAGTATCCATTTGCCTAAAATCCATCTGTAAAAGGTTTCCAGTCAGAGGACTGGCTTCATCTTGTAAGGGTTTGTATCAATTGAACTTTAAGGAAATCCAAAGGGGTATTTTGCATGAGGTGGGTGGGATTCAGAGTGATCCTCAAGGATGGTTAAAGAGTAGTATATAGGTGTTATGAAGGTTCACATTATGGAAACCATACTAGAAAGATTCATCATTATTTTAGAAGCAACTCTTTCCAAAACATCATATGCCATGATTACAGATGGTGACCCCTTAACGTCCTCGCATAGAACTGGATGAATATCTCCTCAATTTGGAGGGAAAAGACATCAAATATGGATGATTCCTTATCATTTTTGCCATGTTAATTAAAAGATGAGCAAAGCTGCTGAAGCATTAACAACCTTAGATTTCCTGTTTCTCTAAGAAGTCCTGAGCTGGCTTCTTGAGTCTCTCTGAATTCTTTAAGGTTGATTTTTGTTTATCTCTGCAGATATTGTGGGCACTTTCACATAATGTTTCTAATAAAAGCTAGAAGGCCGGACATCTTATTGTTTATAAATTGATAAGATATTTATTTATAATCATCAATCAGAGAGCTGAGAACGGGTTCTAGGCAGGTACCTCAACATGATGTTTACTGTTCCATTTTCAAACTTCGGACGTAGTACTAAAATTACCTATACTATATTCTAAAACAATGAACCCCAAGCGCAAAATATTTAACCATGGAATGGCTACTATTCACAATTTGTTCAACAAGAATCCCTCTATAAATAGTCAAGCTTACTAATATGAGATGATAGCTCCATAGCATACTTGTCTAAGAATATGTACATGTCACTCTTTAGAGGTTAGACCATAGCCACACCCATAAGGCTTGGCCATGGTAAGAAATGTAAAATCATCATTTAGCAGAATGTACAAGTCTAGCACATGCCAAAGAAACGCCATACATCTAAGGCACGCAAATAGTTAGGTACAGTTGGAGCCTCTCAACGCCTATGAAGGCAAAACAAATATATGCATATGGGGTTTTGCACATGGAGCCTAAGGTAGTAGATTAGGGACTAAGCTAGTGGGTAAGGACCAGATGCTGTTCATCAAAACTAAGCTAGTGGATAAGAACCAAATTCGGCAAAGAGCCTAACTTAATGGAGAAGGACCAGATTGGAATGAAGAATTTTGAATTATAATTAGCCATAAGCAGAACAAAAAAGATTTTGGGTATGAAGGTCAAATGTAATAAAATGCAATGCACCTGTAAAAAGTTTGAATGCTGTGGGGACACTTCTCCTCAGAGGAAGCCTCAAAAGATCTGATTTATTCAACATGTAAAGTGCTGGATCTACAATAACAGGTCTTGCTCTCATAGACCTATACAATGACAACCAAGCAAGTAAAAATTCAGGAAATCCTGATGAGAGAGAGCCAGGATTCCAACTTACCCAAGAAAGAACAAAAATTACAGATATTTACAACTGAAAATTAAAAGAGGAACTAAAACTTAAAAGAGGTGTTTCATACTCTTTCCATCCCATGTCGCTCGTATGCTCTATAAAATTCAGGTCCCTTGGCAAGTAGGCAAAAGTGTGCAGCAAATCTAAATCAAAATTGAAAAAGGAAAGGCAAAAGTATTAAAAGGAAATCCCAGCGAAAAAGAAGCATGGGCACATGATAAAAAGAAGAAAAAGAAAACAATAGGGCATCACAGAAGAAAAAGAAGAAGGGAGATTGGGGTTTACCATCTTGAGTGACAAGGGGATAATCAGAGGCGCTGAGGTTGATGAACCAGTCCCAATGGGGGCTCTTACGCAGCAGAATGGCTGCGGCCTGAAGCGTGTTGGTCACCATCGTGGGGCCTCGATAGGTAACCAGGTTGGCCTTAGTCATCACCTCCACATTACCCACCATTGAAAACACAGGCTCTTCTCTCACATACTCAGCAAGCTCCATTCTCTCTCTAAGGGGGGACTCAAGGTCCAGGTGAACTGCATAGAAGTTGAGAGGGTGGTAAAGGGCTTGAAGTGCTCTCTTCAATCTCTCTCCATCATCGACAGAGCCTGAGATAAAATAGGCCAGTCGAGGAGGCGGGCGCAACTCAGAAGAAGAAGAATCGTTGGTCGCGAAGAGGGAGAAAGGGAAGGCATCATTCGTGAGGAAGATGGTGATGACAAAGAGAATTGTGAGAGAAGCAATTAGAATCCATCTCCTGCTAGCCTCCATGCCTACTCTTCACACCAACTTCTTCCACACCGTTGGCGCTTCTTCTCTCTTGTTCAGCACTTGAGTTGTAGAGACGTCAGCTCCATGATCAGCGACACAGTTCAGAAGTCAGCGTCTGTGAGCTCATTTCGCATTCACCCCGTTCGTTTTGGAGCGCATTTGTAATTCAATTCTAGGGGTGGCAACGGGTAGGTGCGTTATGGAAATCCCAATCCGGATCCAAATGACAGAGACCTCCACCGTCTATAAATTAAAAAAAACATTATTATAACATAAATTTAAGGGAAAAAGTTTATAGAGAGCTGAGGTTCTAAACAATCAAATTGGAACCTACCACAACAAATTCAGGTTGTTTTGATACCTAAATATCCTCAAATTGATCTTCTCGACATCATGATATATGGATATGAGAAAAAATGAATTTCAAAATTTGAAAATAGCTTATTTTGTAACGTATTTTTTTCACTATCAATTTTCAATATTTTCCAGTTTTCATAGATCTTTTAAGATTTTCAAGTTTTCATAGATTTATGACCTACACTATTTATAAAACTTTAAACTTTATAAATACGGGAAAAGTTTATATAGAGCCTAGGTTCTGAACAATCAAATTAGAGCCTACCTCAAAAATTTCACTAGCTGAGGTTGTTTTGATACCCAAATAACATCAAATTGATTATCTCGACATCAAGATGCATGGACATGAGAAAAAAAAGAGATGTCAAGTTTTGGAAATAGTGCATCTTGTATTGCATTTTTTGACAGTCAATTTTCAAGATTTTCAACTTTTCACATATCTACTCAATCTACACTATTTTTGAAGTTTTAAATTTTATGATTAAAGATGAAAATATATTTTAATGTTATTACAAAAAAAATTTATATTAAAACCATATTTCTTGATACTATTTGAAGGTGGGCTCAAATTTGAATGTTTAGAGTCTTAGCTCTATACAAACCGCATCCTATAAATAAAGATGAAAATATATCATCAGGCGACAAACATTTCCAGAAACTACATTTTTCCACACTATTTATTTCTCCACACAATTTGAAAGTAGGTTCTAATTTGATTGTTTAGAGCATAGGCTCTATGCATGCCGCACCCCTATTGAGTAATAATACAATAGGACCAACCCACATGCCGACCACATGGGACCCCAGATCTCAATGGTTGATCAACTTAGTAATTCCTTGGTGAACTAGTCAACCGGTAAGGCACAAAGCTTCAAAATAAAAGGATCCGGTTTCTATGCCTCCGAGCCCGCACGAAACCGAATGCGGGCTGAGAAATCCACAGCATCCATTAAAACAGATTGTGAAGATTGCACCAATAAGTTTTGGTAGGGCAACAGGCGCACAACCCCCATTTCTCTCTCAACTCTTCCCTTCCATACTAACTTTTTTCTTTGCAAATCATGCTCGCCCAACTTTCCCCATCTTTAAAATGGTAGAGTTTTTTTTGCACAACATATGGACTTCTTTTGGCAGGGGCCCATTAGGTTTTTTTTTAGGGTTTCTTTTCAGCTTTTGTTGGGTGAAAGCCCGATTTGACCTCCCAATAAACTACTCGATACTCCTTATCTATGTTATTGAAATCTAAATAAGAACTTCTCCCTCCTCACAGAAAATCAATCTCATTGAAACATCTTGAAATCAAATCAGTTCCAGTTCTTACTCCTCTGAAATCATCAAGGAAAATTAGGTAACTCAGCAATGGAAATTCATGGATTTTGAAAACTCATCTCAGAGTTTTCCTGTTACTACATTGATGTCTAAGAGCTTGAGAGAGGCTAAATTTTCAAGGACCTTCTAGATAATAATTAGGACGATCTAAATGGGGTCCGACCATAGTGCCAAATTCAAAAGCAATTCCACCTTGAATTATTGTAATAACCTATATAAAATTATTTCATATACCCATATGAATCTCTTGGATCATTCCCTGCAACACAATATTTTACCATTTGGACCTCTCTTTCTCTACATTTACGTCAATTTCTATCATCGATAAGAGCTCCATTGAAGTTGCAGTAAAAATGCTGGTTAGAGTTGAACAATCATGGCCTTATACTGCTTCCTATAGCATCATTCTCCATATTCTTTTTTCTTCGAGGAGAGAGAAAGTGAGAATAGGTGGATCAGAGAGAGAGAAAGCCTGGAGTCGGTGAGTTTTATGGCGGGTGGAAAAGTAGATAGAAAATGGGGGAGCCAGCTTTTAAACGGGAGAGGGGAAACTTGACTACTGGTTACGGTTCCTCATTCTCCATATATGTGTGCGATCCGCGATGGACTAGATTTTTGTGGCCGCATAGTAACAGGCGCGGGCTTAGATGCACTATTCAATTCTTGTTCATTCTGCTTTGGAGTTTTAGGGAAAACTTTTTACATTTACCTTATAATATAGAAGTTAGAGTTATGTACGTACGGATCTTAACTAAGTTAGGAAAGTACGAATTGTTCTTTTTATATCCGAAAATTATAATCAACATCGACCAACGTGATTTTTTTTTTTGACAAAATTACATCTTGATATGAGAATATTATCCTCGGACCGCTTCTTTTAAAAAAAAACTTTAAGTTGCGGTTGAAGATGGCATTTTCAAACTGTTTTTTTTTTCTAAAATTAAGTTTCGGTATGAGGATGCCATTCCTGGACCCTTTTTTTTTTTTTTTCAAAAATTAAGTTGTAGTCCGAAGATGGCATTCATGGTCCGCTTTTTTTTTTTTTTCCTAATTTGAAGTGAATTTGTTTGAAGTTTTATTTCCTAATTTTCTCTGTAGTGGTTTGTACTCTAGTTTTTTTTTGTCTTTTTCTTTTTTAACTCATTCTGCTTAGTTTTCATAGTTTAATCATATTAAGGGGGATTTGTTTAAGGAAAATTGTTTCATGCGGCCTGGACCACATTTCTACAATATGAGGTCAAGAGGTACAAGCATCAGATGGATGCAAATAAGTGGTCCATCTAAAAACAATTGTAACTAACTGTCCAAATGTTTTCTTAATATAATTATTATTTTTAATTTTAAAAAATTATTTATTTATTTCATATTCATGGTTTTCATGTTAAAGATTTTATATTCTCAAAAATTTTAGGATCAAATTATGTTTAAAAAATATATTTATTACCAAGCTAGCATTTCTACATGCGAAGGCTTGGTCGCATGCTAACTGCCTCATTTGCTTAATGGACAACCATCCATGATGGGCTTGTGTACTTTTTGGGTAATTTATGCATGGAGTGTCTTCCTTGCTAAATTTTCCATATGCTTCGTTATTATTCCTCTTCGATTGAGCTCTCAAATGATTAATTCATTCTTTGATATGAGATAAGTTTGATGGATTCCATGATAATTTTTTTCTCAGTTGTTTTAAGGGGTCAAGTACTGTGAAATTGGGACTGGTGGTAAAATTAGGTTGAATTGAGCAGTTGGTGGAAATGGGTAGTGGGTGTTACGGCTATAACGTGTTCTTTGATACTGTATATCTGGAATTGTATTTATTGTTGATGTTTGATATATTTTAGTCAAAATCTGATATATTTTGATCTTATGCTTGTTGAAAAAGTGAGTTTTTTGAGACATTTTTGCTTCAAGGATAATATTGACTTAGGAGGCATCTTCTACAATGTTGTTCAGGTTATTTTTTTTCAGACTTTTTTTTTTCTTGGTTTTCCTCATGGTCGAATTTAATTTAGTAAGGATTTCGTTTTATTGGGGTTTCTTTCACATGAAAATTTGATTGTCTTTTCATGTCTTTTCTGATCCGTTAGAATGAGGGTTGGATGCAGTTTGAGTTTGTTTTCTTATGAAATCTGTATCATGGTTGATTCCTCCTAATGTAGCCCTCTTCTTCGTGTGTGTGTGCTTTTTTTTTTTTTTTTTTGAAATTTGCGGGATCTGATTTATATTGTATATTTTGGGTATAGGCGTTGCTTTGTAAGTCTTTGAGGTTTATTGTAATCGTTGTTGAAGCTTAACATAGTGTTTCTTTTGAGTTACATAAAAGATTTTCTGTTTTCTTTGCCTTTTTTCTAGTTTTGTTGAGTTCGGGTTTCATTGAAATGATCTATAGATTAGTTGGGATTGTCAGATGTAAAAACACTTACTGATCTCTGGAAATGGGTCTGTCTATTTGTATTGTTTGTTAAATGGTGTATTGTGTTATTTTCCCGTAGCTGCATTATTGTGAGTCCTGAAAACACATTGTTTACATGCTTTCTTGGAATTTTATTATTGTATGTGTTGATATATCTGCATAGACTGGATCTTTTGGAGTATTATCACAAGAACTAAGAACAAAAAGATTCAAGATGTCGATAGAAATTTGCTTCAATCTCCATTGCATGGGTCCAAGTTATCATGTTTATTGGATCCTTCAATCATCAATGATCTTGTGAACCCTCAGTGCAGTCTTTGCTGAATAGTTGTGAATTAATACCGACAAGGCATGAGCTTCCTTCCATGTGAAATACTTTGTTGCTTAAGGATCCTTTCATTTAAGTACCTTTCCTTGGCTTGCTTTACTGATATCAATCCTACTGATTGATCTTATTGCATAGTTAGGTTCCAGTGATAATGGTGGGACCTCTGTCAGGTGGATGCTACTCTGGAGGTCCCGAGGACTCTAGATTGCTAGCAATGCATGGGGAACATTCATCTTTTCAGATTTGGCAAGGGAAGGTATATCGCTCTGTTCATTGGTATAGTACTTTTATACATTCTTGTTGGTTTGAATTTTATTTAACGGTTGCAGTTGGCATATGGATGCATCTGTAGCTGTAGAGGTAAGGTGCACCTTCAAATTTTATCATGGTATATAATTTCGATGTAAAATGTTCTTAGGATTATCTCAAAATCTATTTTTATATATAATTATAAAATTTTAAATTTAAAAAATGATTAAAATCAAGTAGATCTATAAACATATGAAAATCTTGAAAATGGATGGTATAGATAATAAATATGTTGTAAAATGCACTATTTCTGAGACTTAAAATCTTTTTATTTTTCATGGTCATACATCTCGATGTCGAGATGATCAATCAAAAGGTTTTTCAACATAAAAACTACATTTTTCGATGGGTTTTTGAGGTGCATCCGTAGTTCTACATTATAAGGTTGTATCCTTATATAAACTTTTTCCTTATTTAAAATGCAATTGAATTTTATCTTTATGTATTATAGTTCTCACATATTGTCTTGTTGTATTTCATGGTAAGGACAAAATCAAAATTAATGGGAAGACTAAACAACTAAATGGTTGGGAACCGACAGAAGAGCAAAAGGATATAGTGGCGGTGTGATTGGGTCTTCTTTATCACATCAGGCCGGGCCCAATAGACCATCCCCTGGTTGTTGTGAATGCAAAGAGATGGCGCATTGAAACCAATTCTCTTCACTTTATTGAAGAAATTTGAGAGATGGCCCCAACATTATTTGATGTTCACCAGATCATGAGGTAATCGGTTGATGGTGAACCCGTCACATGCTAGCCAATTAGTAGTTATAATAACTACATTCTCAGCCAGTTGAATGAAGTTGCCCCTGAGCTTAATTTCATCACCATCAAGCATACATGGCTAAAAACAAATTTCAGCAAACTACCACCAAATGCTAGCTCGCAACTAGTTGGATGGCACACACATGCCTACTTGACATTTCTCATCAGTTTTATTATCTTCTCTGATTCCTGGTAAATTGTGCCAATAAAGTATTTATAGTTTAAGGATTTTGATCGAGGTGGTAGATATGCATATGGTGCTGTTGCAATCACGTATTTGTATCGTTCTCTTGACAAGTCTACCACCTTTAGCAAAAACATTTCAGTGGCTCGGCCACATTTATGTAGGTAATTTTTATTTTATTGATTATTTCAATTTTATGGTTTCTTAAAGCAGAGTATAAGGTCATTTTTTTGGTATATATTAAGAGGTCGTTTGGGCACTTGAAAATATATTATCTGGAAAATATATTACTGGCATAATACATTACTTACAAATAGATTGTTACTATTTGGGTAATATCTAGCTTCAATCTGGGAAATACATTGATATTGTTTGGCTATGTCTGAAAAAATATGAAAAATGCATTATCGACATTTTGACTAGAAAATACTGTGTTAATTTTATCTATAGTACTGTGATTTTCAATAATTTTTTTTTTCCTTTTTAATATAAAATTTTAATTAAAACTACTTTGTTTTTCTAATATGTGAAGGTAGCATCCGATTTAATTTTATCGGGCAACAATTACCCGACAAGTTTGAATTTACATAAAAAAGCATTAAAGTGGAAACCCATAATAACCCAATAAAATTCTCACCCTACTATTAGTACACTTTACTCAAAGAATCACATATTCCCATTCCCAATACTTTCACACCGCCTGCACTTCTTTTCTCTCCCCCTCCACTTCCAATATTTCCACCGCCAATGCCTATTCTCACTCCTCCGTCACGGCCTAACCTACCACACCCCCAGTGCATGTTCTCTCTCCTTCCCCAGTTTCAATGTTCCACCACCTGTGCCTCTTCTCTCTCCTCCAGCGTTACCTCATCAATGACTGTAATACCACCTCCACCAACGGTGTTGATCCGTTAGCCCCCACAAATTTCATATTTTTCCTCAAAAAAATGTATGATTTTAAGCGTGCTTTCCTTGCTTTATTTATTTTCCCCCTAAAAACAAGGGATGATATCAATAAAGGTTGTAAATTTTGAGCAATTACGATTAGAAAGGCGGATGCATCAACATAACCAGTCTCCAAGCTAGAGAGAGAGAGCGACAGACCTGCAGTTTTAGAGAGACAAAGAAATGGAGAGTGAGACCGTGAATGGCTAACGCTTGAAAAGAGGATCTACTTTGAAGATGTGGCTTCTGGAAATCCGGCTAAAAAACCATTAAGGAAAATACAAATCCGACTAGTTCAAATTGAAAAACTGGGGTTTCAAGCCAAAATGGGTAACCACCAAGATGCCAAGTCGAGGGATGTTGTGCGAAGCCATATTATTGCAAGCACAACGAGCAGAGTTTTTCAGCGAGAGAGAGAAGTGGAAAATGGCACGATGCGGACCTCAAATTTATGAAGTGTACTTAATATTTTCTAGCGTTCGTTGGCGGTTTGATATTACCCATCTTTTTTCGTAATACATTTTTTTGGTTATTGGGGTGGGTAATCGATTTCATGATTTTGGATTAAATGTTAGATAATGTGTTTCATTTTTTGCCCATTACTTAAGGTACCCAAACAATGAAAATAGCATATTTCTTTGTAATCTATTCCATGTAATAGAAATACAGGTATTCAAACGGCCCCTAAATGTATTATATTTGCGGTGTTGGTCTTATGAGCACATTTTGCACTCATGACCATTCCTCATACTATCGAACCACATGAGCCGAGAGCACTTAGATAAGTGCCTCCTAGGAAGTATAAGGGCAACCCTCATAATTCATTGCTACTGATGCGGCAGGAGTTCGATAAACTCAAACCTAATGGGATTGGTTCAAATGTCCAATGGCACCTTTCTTGTTAATATATATGTGTCATCTCTCCATTACTTATATGAGTTGATTAAAATGTTATCTGATAGGTTATCTGCAATCCTTATTTCAAGCCTGAAGATATCATATTGATAAAGACAAGTATCGTGCATTCAATATGGCGTTGTGTTTTACAACTCTTATATTTGAGGACATTGTGGAGCCTTGTATGACGGATTGTGTGTGCCGGCAGTTCGGATTTTTTTAGGGCATAACATGCATTCCTAGCAGACTCGCAAGGAGGAATGGAAGACATAGGAATCGACAAGACTAGAGGATTACGAATGATAATAAGATTGAGGAATGGGTAAATCGGCATAATCCCATGATAGAGGGCCTGGTTGCTTACTCGAACAATGGGCTCCCGTCGGAAGGGGATAAGGATTGGTATGGGCGAGTGACTCATCTAAAGATGCATAACCCCAACAGGGGAGGATATGGACATCGCCATGAACCTCATCATGTATTGGGATCTAGAGGCTACAATAACCATGAAGGCATGGTAAGCTAGCAATAAATACATGTTACCAATTTTATTGAATTATAATATATGTTATGAATTTTTTGTTTGGGTGTGTGTTTGTTTGTATATGTATACATTTTTTAAATTTTTTGATACATATAATAGTTGTTAATATATTGCTTATTATGCTATTATAGACTAGGAAGATACTAGTAAATGCCTATAGGCGATAATGAACAGTGATTTCGCCTACCCTCATCACCGTCCAGAGTTCATCGCATAATCATAATTGTTTGGTGGTGTTTTATTTTTTATTTGTTTTCTACAAATTGGAATGATTTGAAATTTGGAATGTATGTTCATAAAAAATAGATGAATCTATGAAAAATATCAAAAAAAATATTTTACATGAAATAAATTGATCAAAATACCCCCAAAATGTTTTATAGGTATTTTGGTCAATTTTGATCTTACAAATTTTTTTTTTATATTTTTATTAGGTACACCTCACTAAGATGTACACACACTCCAAATTTCATATCATTTCTATTTGTAAAACAAAAATGAAAAATAAAACATTACTGGACATTCGTGACCGTGCGATGAACTTTGGACGGTGATGAGGGTAGGCAAAATCATTGTTCATTTTCGCCTATGGGCGTTGGTAAGACTTTTCCTATAGACTAATATAAGCATTGAATGAAGACTAATATATTTTATTTATTTCATTGTGATGGTCATACCAAATAAAATCCAACTGTGAAACCTCAAGACAAACCGCTTACAAAGAAAACAGTCTAAATACAAGTGAAGACTTAATGCAGTCATCTGAATACAGGGAAAAATCTTATCCTCTCGAATTTAAGTCTCAAATATTCTATGAAACGATCCTTAAAGAAACAGGATCGATAGAAGTCTTCCGAAAATATAGAGGGCATGACATTGTGGCTTATTCAAAAATCCGAATAAAGAGAATATTGGCCTATAAAGATTGGGGATTTGATCCTCTTAAGCCAAGGTATTTTAGAAATACTTGCTCTAAAATCAAGAACTATATTTATTATGACTACATCGAAGCCTGGGAAAAGGTTCTGATAACCCGAAACAAGTAAAATACTCACAGTTGGTTTATCTGTTTCAGGCTTAATGAAGTCATAAATAAATTACCCACATGGTTTTAAAAATGGATGTTATACTTGGGGCCTGACCCAGATATTTATCCCAAACAATTACGATGCTCGCTGTCAAAATTTGAAGCAACTAACAGAAACTGGTCTAAAATAGAGACCCTAGTCCGATTTACCATCTTATATGAGATCCCTTGGATCCTCAGATGGTCTTATACTGTTACTGAAGATGATGAAAATTTATCTTGAACGAATAATACAAATAAAATGGTGGGACAATTTTGATATTAAAGACTTAGTTCCCGAAACCATTAAAATCATCAAAATTAAAGTCAATACACTTGGGCTTAACCAACCAACAGGTACAACCTCATATTTAAGGCTTTTACAGACTGAAAATCCAAATTTATCAAAAGAAGAACTCAAAGAAAAACTATTATCAATGTTCAAAGAAGACTCAATGTCAGTCAGTGAAGAAGAAGGAAACCTGAACGGTGATGACAGTTCGAGGATTCTACCCCCGATCCATTAAACATAAAGTAGACATTGGGCCGGCCCGACTCCACTCTATCAAGGTCACGATGCCCACTAATCCTACCAACACTTTTAAGATAAAATAAAAGATATGTGTCCATACTATATTGACAGGTGTCCCTATTAAGATGTTGCCGACATCTTTTTGTTACACCAAAGGACAGATGTCCCCACTAAAATGCTGCCACCAACACCATCTGCCACTATTCCTACCTTTCCACATAGCAAGTACCACCAACATTACCGACATCCACTACCCTCGTCTTCCGCGTGGCAGGAAATCAATGGACCGACATCCATGTTTAAGAAAACTGGGATGAATGAAATTTGAAGTCCGAGATGATAAATAGAGGACTTCTCCTTTGAACAAGGCATCCCTTGGAGAGTGCTTAAGTTTGAAGTTTGCTTAGCCTTCTTTCCTACTCTATATTTTCTCTCTCTCTCTCTCTCTCTCTCTCTCTCTCTCTCTAAAAAGATTGTAAAAGTTTTAGAGTGTGCTGGTGTATCTGGTTTTATGTAAGTATTTCAATACTTTTTATTTATAAGTTGATGTGTTTATCTTAATCTATCATTTCATTTGTTATGTTTTGTTAATACCATTATGTTATTTTATTTTTTATGTTTTGATAATACCATTCTGTTATTTTACTTGTTATGTTTTGTTAATCCCATTCCGCTTGACGTGCTCAAAATAGGTATTAGAGCCTATATGTTCCTATCTTAGATAAACAGTTTTTGTATCAGAACTCTGTCCAAGTCCTGATAAAATATTGTTCATCACAGTCGTAATAGTAATAAGCCATCATAAGTCACCAAAGTCGTGAACAGTGCCGAACACATGCTATTAATTTATTGACTCGGTTGCGTAATTACGTTATTGACTCGATGGTAGGACTTTTCAGACTCGACTCTCAGAGATTTGATGCTAAGGCCAGTTCATCTGGTAGGTCAGTCAGGAATTCTGAAGAAATTGTTATTGCCAACATAGAAAAGGACTTAAACAATTGGAATATTCCTAAGGTCTCTACTTCTGAAATATGTAGTAAGGGAACTTTTGAGTTCAGAAGTGATTATGTAATTAAAACTAAAGAAGAAACCAAGTCTGTCTTAAATGCTGAGACTACCATAAATGTGTTAAACAAAAACCGTATTGAAGAATTTAAAAAAAAAAAAAAGAATTATTTACACATTGGTCCTGTTCAAATTGGTATTAGACCCTTAACTAGGGCTGGGCTTCAAACTGCTATCCTCTTATGTTTAAGAGATAGTATACATAGGCAAGCAGTTGAATCTAGTCTCTATGAAAGACCAATTTATTTTAACTGCTTCCCATGATTCTCTATTTTCTTAACTGACCCCCATATTTTGAAAGTCCTTACTCTCAACCTTTTAACCAATGGTTTTGATATGGATGCTGGGTCACAAAATATAACTGTTACCTATAGGGTCTGCTATAAGGCTATGACTACTATCTGTCCAAATGTGAGGAGGATTGACTTTAAGGGTCAGACTATTCTTTTCCAAACTAATGTTGAAAAGTCCAATTTAATCATCCCCATAACTATTTCGTGGGATCAGGTGAATCTACCTGAAAGATGGACCTTACCTTGTGTTGTCCCTCCTAAGCCTGTACAAAATCAAGAAATCAGCCAAATAACCCAGTACGCTAAAGGAAAAGTAGAAATTCAATTCAGTCATCTCCTTAGAACTTTCCTTATAAGGTAGAAAACCCTTCAACACAGAATGACAAAGATTCTGATGGCTCCCAAGGACCAACATTTTCTGACATGGGATATAGTTCCCATATCCCTGAAGTGTCTGTTAATATGCTTGAAGTTGAAAAATTCGAAACCAACTACAAACTCTTAAAGCAAGATTTTTACTCTGAAGAAAAAAAAAGAAAAAAGAATGGTTTCTTAAACATAGCAAACCCCTTAAAAAATTCCTTGATGACGAATATATCAAGACTATGATAAAAAACAAAATTAATATAAGGTTCTTTACCTGGTTGAAATATTATATGGACTCAAAAGGTAAAAAATTTCTTGATAACTTGTATACTCCTAAAATTAGGAATCCTGAAACTATTGTCATCCTTACAAAGATATATAAAACTTACAGGACTTCAAATGGAGATCAAGAAAGTATCATCTTCTTGAAGCAACCGTTGATTTACCTCAATTTAGGGTTGTTCCTTATAAGCAAACCTATACCCCTAAAGATGATGGGGTGTTACAAAGACCCGCAAATTTAGAGAGTTTTAATCATTTGATTGAACAAAATAATTATACTAATCTATTATTACAAAGTATAGGTCAACAAACTACAAGAATAGAAGAAGGCCTACATAATAGGGTATCTACTTCAACACAAATCCAACCTCTTGAGGAAAAAGAGAAACTTAAACCCATCCTATTCAAACCTGTTATTCCTCTTTCCAATAAAACTTTTAAACTTGGACCAACCCTCAAAGAGGAGAATGAATTCTTTGATGAATTGGTTAACAGACTTGCTACTCTTAAAATAAGTGATAAAAAAAGTAGCAAAAATGAAGATAAAAGTCCAGTTGCAAACATGCTTGAAGATATTACTAATGAAGAAATCCTTAAACTCGAGGATATTTTTAGAAACCCCTAGATTAATAGGATAAATTATAGAACAAAAACTAGGCCTATTGCTACATAAAAAATGTATTACCCTAGGCCTTCTACTGTCCATCTTCAATATGAAGAGGGTATATTCTCAAATGCTATCCAATATGACGGAAGATCTATAGTTTAATGGAACATAGATGCTTTGTCAGAATATCAAAAGATGAATTTAATCAAGCATATGATTATGTATGCTCAAGCATCCGCTAACCATGGAAATAGGGACCCCGACATTGCTAGATCCATAATCAATGGATTTACGGGGCAACTAAAAAGATGGTGGGACTTCTACTTAAGGGATGATGAGAGGAATACAGTTCTGAATGTTAAAAAATATACCTTTACTACCGTCTATAATCAAGATGTCAAACAAGAAATACCTTCTCAGGACGATGATTGTGTTAATACACTAATCTATACTATTGCCCTACACTTTATAGGAGATACCTCTGTCTGGAATGAAAGAACCAGAGAACTTTTGGAGAATCTTAAATGTCCTGACCTTTCTCATTACAGATGGTACAAAGATGTTTTTCATACCCAATTACTTACCAGAAACTATGCTAGAGATATACATTGGAAGTCTCAATTCTTGAATGGACTCCCAGATCTATTTAGAGAACAAGTTAGAACCAAGCTCAAAAATGCTAATGGAGGAAAAGAAAACCCCTATGATAACTATTCTCTAGGCCAACTTGATGATGAGATTTGTACTACCGGTTTAGAACTTTGTATTGACCTCAAGCTTAAGAGACAACTTGAAAAACAAAGGATCACTGGTAAAAGAGAAATGAGATACTTTTGTGAACAATTTGGTTATTATCCCTTTCCTGAAAAGACTCACTCCAAAAAATAAAAAAATGACTCTAAAAGAGGTGAGTATAAGAAAAATAGAAAATATCATAGAAAACAAAAAAGAAAAACATTCAATTCAGGTAAGGAAGATCCTGAACCTAAGAATAAGAAACCAAAAAGAAAAATACCTATTGGTAAAACGTGTGGTCGTTACGAGCATTATGCAAATAGATATAGGACAAAACAAAAATTTAATGAAATTTTGATGAAGGACTAAGAAGACAATTAGAGCAAATCCTCCTTATAGGAGATTCCTCTGATGAGGACTTATCTATTTATGAGACAGACTAAGAAGATGAAGTTTTGGACATCAACACTGAAACTTCTGATACTAGTGAGACTGAAGAGGACTGTAAGTGTGATCATTATAGAGCCTTGCTAAATATGCAAGGTCTTAGTCTCAATATGCTTACTGAGGAATAAAATTTGGCTCTAGATATAATTGATAAAATTATTGACCCACTTGAAAAAATGGATGCTCTTGTTAAATACCTTGCTAAAGAAAAGACTGAAAGTCAAGTCTTTAAACCCGCTTATGACCTCAAACAAATAACTGATAGAATTAATAAAAAACAAGTGTTCTCTGAGAGTGAGACCATTATTTCCGAACTAAGGTTTGAAATAAGAAACTTAAAAGAATAATTACAAGCTCTTAATAATAGAGTAATTGTACTAGAAACTCTCGGTAATCCACAATCACCTGAGAACTTAATAAATGAATTTGATAATATACAGAATCAGGACAAATAAGAGACTGTTAACACAATTGAGAAAATTGATCTTAACCAACTAAATTACATTAACATGGTAAATAAATTTATTATTAAAAAATGGCATACCAAAGTCACAATTGTTGTATCCAAATAATACAGTTTTTCTGCCATAGCTCTTATTGATTCAGGTGCTGATCTTAATTGCATCAATGAGGGACCTGACTCGTCAAGATTCTTTGATAAGACTACCCAAGTCTTAAATATTTGCCAATGGTAAAAGGCTTTTAATCAATTATAAACTTTCTAAAGCTGTTATTTGTAATAACAGAGCTTGCTTTCTAATGCCATTCATTATGGTAAAAGGTCTTACTCAAGATATAATTTTAAGAACCCCTTTCTTGAGTCCTCTTTATCCTATAAAATCTTTAGATCTTTAGGAATAGAATCTGAGATCTAGGCCCATAAAGTCAAGTTTGAATTCATCGATAAACCAAAACTAAAAGAAATAAATCAAGTTATGATTTTAAGAAAGAATAAATAATCTTTACTCAATACGCTTAAGAGATCATAAGCAAACAAATAAATGAAAAGATTAATAGCCCTGCTATCCAAGAGAAAATCATGCTGTTTAGAAATAAACTTGAAAAGGAAATTTGTGCTGATATTCCAAATGCTTTTTGGGAAAGAAAAAAACATATTGTTAAATTACATTATGAACCTGATTTCAATGAAAAATTTATTCCTACAAAATCTCGACCAATTCAAATGAATAGTAGACTCTTGGAAATCTGTAAAAAAGAAATACCAGACCTCCTTGATAAAAAATTAATCCGAAACTCATATTCTCCCTGGATTTACCCAGTATTTTATGTGGAAAAAAGTTCAGAAAAGGAAAGAGGAGTACCCAGACTTGTCATCAATTATAAGCTTTTGAACAAAGCCTTAAGATGAATAAGATACCCAATCCCTAACAAAAGGGATTTGCTTAATGGACTTTTTGAAGCTTAAATATTCTCTAAATTTGATATGAAATCAGGCTTTTGGCAAATACAGATCTCATAAAAAGATAGATATAAAACAACATTCATTGTACCATTCGGTCATTATGAATGAAATATGATCCCATTCGAATTAAAAAATGCTCCCTCTGAATTTCAACATGTTATGAATGATATTTTTATGCCTTATACTCAATTTATGATTGTCTATATTGACGATGTTTTAGTTTTCTCTCATTCTATAGATCAGCACTGGAAACATCTGACAATCTTTTTGCAGGCAGTAAAAAATGCAGGGTTGGCTCTGTCCGGGAAAAAGATCCATTTATTTCAAGCCAAAATCAGATTTTTAGGACATAATATCCATAACCAATCAATTATTCCCATTGATAGGGCAATGAGCTTTGCTCAACATTTTCCTAATGAAATTAAAGATAAAACACAACTTCAAAGGTTCCATGGAAGTCTTAATTATATTGCTGATTTTTATAAAAACCTAGCAAAAGACTGTGCAATTCTTTATTATCGGCTAAAAAAGAATTTACCAAAATGGGGAGAAGAACATATCCAAGCAGTTCGAAAAATCAAGATAAAAAGCTAAAGAATTACCATGTCTCGCAATCTCTCATCCTGAGGCTTTCAAAATAATAGAGATTAACGCTTCTGAAATAGGATTTGGTGAAATTCTAAAACAAAAAATGTCAAATTCAACAAAAGAACAATTAGTTAGATTTATGTCTAAAAAATAGAATAATGTCCAAAAGAATTATTCCACAAGAAAAAAGAAAATTCTATCTATTGTTTACTGTGTCTTAAAATTTGAAGATGATATTCTTAATAAAAAATTTCTCATTAGAACAGACTGTAAGGCAACAAAGATGTAATAGAAAAAGATGTTAAAATACTTGCTCAAAACAAATATTTGCCAAATGGCAAGCTATCCTAGCAATATTTGACTTCAATGTTGAACATATCTCAGGTAATACAAATTCTTTACCAGATTTCTTAACACGAGAGTTTTTGCAGGGAATCCAGGGGAAAAACCCAAATAAAATCCAGTGGTGAAACCTCAAGACAAACCGCTTACAAATAAAACAGTCCAAATACAAGTGAAGACTTAATGCAGTCATCTAAATACAGGGAAAAATCTTATCTTCCCATCTTACCAATAGATAATATTTATAATATAAGCATTAACTAAAGACTAATAAATTTTATTTATTTCATTGTGATGGTCATAAGATCTATTGGAAGCTACAATAATTTTACTTTGTTTAGTGAAAATTGTACTACTATTCAGTCTAAACTTAGATTGATTGAATGCTAATGTAATCTTGATTTATTAGTACATATAAAGTTTTGGTACTATGATTCACTCTAGATTTAGACTGATATCTATTGAATGCTAATATAATCTTGACTTATTGGGGCACAAATTACAATTTTTTGTGCTAAGGATTGTGTAAATTTTATCTCACTAGTGCGCAACTTTTATTGGAGATTTAATGTAATTTTTTATCTCATGACATACATTTGTGGTTTAGAAAATAAATTTCTAAGATATGAAATTTGTGTTTTGTTAGAAATTTAAATTACATGAAAATTTTGATCCCATAAAAGTTTTGTTCCAAAATTCGAAAATTAATAACAATTTCTTTTTGGAAATTCACAATCTGATTTTATATTATTATTTTTTAATTTAAATTTAAATTTTTTTTTTTTTTTATGATCAACATATTTCATGATATTTTTGGATATTCACATTCCGAAAAGCTTTTCGGATTTGTGAAATTCGAATTATTTTTTAAACAACTTTTGATTTTACAGATTTTAGGAAAATTTCAGATATTGAAAATCTGAAATTGTTTGTTATTTTGGAATTTCAAACTCTGGATTTGTTCTTAAGAATAAGATTTTATAGATTTCAAGAAATTTTAGTATAACGAATATCCAATAAAATTTCTTTCGGATTTTCAAAATCTGAATTTGTTTTTAAACAACTTTTGATTTTATAGTTTTTAGGAACTTTTCAGATATAAGTATTTATTTATAAAGGAGTTGATTTTTAGGAAAATATCGGATAGTCAAAATCCGAAATATCTACTTTTTGGATTTTGAAAATCTGAATTTGTTTTAAACAAATATTATTTTAGGGACTTTAGGACAATTTCAGATATTAAATATATGAAATGTATACTTTTCAGATTTTGGAAATCCGAATTTGTTTTTAACAAAAATTATGTTACAGATTTCAAGATAATTTTGGATATTCAATGTCTGCAAAGTTTTTGTTTTTCAGATTTCTAAATTCCGAATTTGTTTATAAACAACTATTGATTTTACAGATTTTCAGGAAATTTTTGGATATTCAAAATCTGAATATTTTTATTTTTGGGATGTTCAAAAGCCGAGATATGGCTCAAATAAATGTTGATGCCCCAAATACCAGGAAATTTTGGATATTAAAATCCTCTTCTTTTTTTTTCGAATTTCAGGAATCTAAAATATGGGTCAAACCAATTTTGATGCCACAAATTACAGGAAAATTTCGGATATTAAAATCCAAATTTTTTTTACTCTTTAGATTTTAAAATTTCGAATTCGTTTTTCAAACCTTTCTAGAAAACGGCAATTGACAAGCTCTTATTTGTTAGTGATAAATTGGTTGTCAATTTTACTATTGATACTGAACTGTGTTGAGAATGGAACAAGAAGTTTACACCGTTCATTCTTCTGCTTATCGATAGATGATCTTCATGCTATCACAGTGTGCAATCGTGAATCACGCATTTTTAAAAGGAGTGAACCACCATTTACACTTTCATGTGAAGCTATATGAGCACCATTATAAAAACAAATGCTAAATTGGAATGCAGGAAAATGTTGTGCAAGACTTATTGCCCCATCTATGGGAATGAAAGAATGGTTATGGATATTGTATCCTAAAAATCGAATTTTTGTTTAGAATAATTGGATTTTTTTTCCAGATAAGACTAGTCATGTACTTTTAATTGCCTGCAAAAAGATTGTGAGATGTTTCCAATGTTGTTCTATTGAATCAGAATAAACTAACACATCATTTCAACCATTAACTTGATTGATTTCCTTTAATTTTGGTTTATCAATAAATTCAAACTTGACTTTATGACCTTGGATCTCAGATTCAATCCCTGAGGAGTCTAAAGATCTTATGGGGTAAAGAAGACTCAAAAAAGGAGTTCCTAAAATTATTTCCTAAGCTAGACCTTTTACCATAATAAATGGCATCAGGAAACAAGCTCCGTTATTGCAAACTGTCGTTTCGAAAAGCTTATAGTTAATTAAAAGTCTTTTACCATTAGCAATATTTAAGACTTGGGTGGTCTTATCGAAGAATCTTGACGGAACAAGCCCTTCATTAATACAATTGAGATCAACACCTGGATCAATAAGGGCTATAGCTAAAAACTGTATTATTTGGAAACAACTATTGTAACCTTGGTATGCAATTTTTGGGTAATAACTTTATTTATCATATTAATGTAATTTAGTTGTTTAAGATCAATTTTCTCTACTGTGTGAATAGCCTCATCTTGATTTTGTGTATTCTCGAATTCATTTATTAAACTCTTAGGTGATTGTAGGTTTTCTAAACAAGAAGTTTCAAGTATAGTAATTATGTTGTTAAGAGCTTGTAATTCTTCTTTTAAAATTCTTATTTCAAACCTTAGCTCAGAAATAGTAGCCTCGTTTTCAAAGATTACTTGTTTTTTATTGACCCTATCAATTGTTTGTTTAAGATCATAAGTAGGTTTAAAGACTTGACTTTCAGTCTTTTCCTTAACACAATATTTAACAAGAGGGGGTCAATAATTTTATCAATAATATCTAAAACCAAATTTTGTTCTTCAGAAAGTACATTGAGGCTAAGGCCTTGCATTTCTAATAGGGCTCTGTAATGATCACATTTACAGTTCTCTTCAGCCTCACTAGTATTAGAAGTTTCAGTGTTGATATCTAAAACCTCATCTTCTGAGTCTATCTCATAAATAGATAATTCTTCATCAGAAGAATCTCCTATTAGGAGTATTTGCTCTAAATGTCTTTTGAGCCCTTCATCAGAAATTTCATTAATTTTTTGTTTCGTCGTACACCTATTTGCAAAATGTCCATAACGGCCACATTTTTTACAAATGGGTATTTTTCCTCTTGGTTTCCTATTTTTGGGTTCAGAATCTTCCTTATTTGATTTGAACATTTTTCTTTTTTGTTTTCTATAATATTTTTTGTTTTTCTTATAATCACCTTTTTTAGAGTCGCTCTTATATTTTTTGGAGTGAGTTTTTTTAGGAAAGGGATAATAACCAAATTGTTCACAAAAGTCTCTCATTTCTCTTTTGCCAGTGATCTTTTGTTTTTCAAGCTATCTCTTAAGCTTGAGGTCAGTACAAAGTTCTAAACTGATGGCGCAAATTTCATTATCAAACTGGCTTAGAGTACAATTCTCATAGGGGATTTCTTTTCCTCCATTAGCATTTTTGAGCTTGGTTTTAACCTTTTTTCTGAATAGAGCTGGGAGTCCATTTAAGAATTGAAACTTCCAATGTATATCTCTGGCATCATTTCTGGTAAGTAACTGAGTATGAAAAATATCTTTGTACCATCTATAATGAGAAATGTCAGGACATTTGAGGTTTTTTAAAAGTTCTATGGTTCTTTCATTCCAGTCGGAGGTATCTCCTATGAAGTGTAGGGCAATAATATAAATTAGTGCGTTGACACAGTCATCACCCTAAGAAGCTATTTCTTGTTTAATACCCTGGTTATAGACGGTAGTAAGAGTCTGTTTATTTGCCTCAGGACATTATATCTCTCATCATCCCTTAGAAGTCCCACCATCATTTTAGTTGCCTTGTAAACCCATTGATTATAGATCTAGTAATGTCGAGGTCTTTGTTTCCATGGTTAGCGGATGCTTGAGCATACATGATCATATGCTTGATTAAATTCATTTTCTGATATTCTGAGAGAGCATCAATATTTCAATCAACTATAGACCTTCCATCATATTGGACAACATTTGAAAATATATCTTCTTCATATTGAAGATGGAAAGGAAAAGGCTTGGGATAATACATTTTTGAGGTAGTAGTTGCTCTAGTCTTTGTTCCATAGTTTATCTTATTAATCTAGTCAAGTTGATCAAGGTTCCTAAACATTTCCTTAAGTTTAAGGATTTCTTCATTACTAATATCTTCAAGCATGTTTGCAGCTGGATCTTTATCTTTATTTTTGTCATCACTTATTTTAAGAGTAGCAAGCCTATTAACCAATTCATCAAACAATTCATTCTCCTCTTTGAGGGTTGGTCCAAGTTTAAAAGTTTTATTAGAAAAAGGAATATCAGGTTTAAACAGGACGGGTTTAAGTTTCTCCTTTTCATCAAGAGGTTGGATTTGTATTAAAGTAGAGAGTTTATTATTTAGGCTTTCTTCTATCACTGTGGTTTGTTGGCCTATACTCTGTAGAAATAGGTTAGTATAATTATTTTGTTCAATTAGATGATTCAGGCTTTCTAAATTTACGGGCCTTTGCAACATTCCGTCTTCTTTAGGGGTATAAGTCTGTTTATAAGGAACAACCCTAAATTTGGGTAAATCTACAGCTGCTTCAGGAGGATGGATACTTCTTGATCTCCATTTGAAGTTTTGTAAGTTTTATATATTTCTGTAAGGACATAAATAGTTGCAGGATTCCCAATTTTAGGAGTATACAAGTTATCAAGAAATTTTTTTATTTTTTGAGTCCATATAATATTTCAACCAGGTAAAGAACCTTATATTAATTTTGTTCTTTATCATTGTCATGATATATTCGTCATCAAAAATTTTTTTAAGGGGTTTACTATGTTTAAGAAACCATTCTCTTATTTCTCTATTTTCTTTAGAGTAAAAATCTTGTCTCAAAATTTTATAGTCGATTTTGAACTTTTCAATTTCAAGCATGTTAAGAGACCCTTCAGGAATATTGGAACTGTATCCCATGTCAGAGAAAGTTGGTCCTTGAGAAGCATCTGAATCTTTAGTATTCTGTTTAGAAGGGTTTTCTACCTTATAGATAGGTTGAACAATCTGTTGATTTTTAACCTGATCAAGTCCTTCTATAACCACATCATTATTATTATTTTTCTTTTTTAGTTTCTGTCTCTGATACAGAGGAAAAAGAAATGTTAGGAGGTTCAGCCATCCTAGATGATTCAGAACTATAGAACATTCTTGGAGGCTGCCTAGGGATCCTATTCTAATTTAGGAAAGTTAGAGAATTGAATTTCTACCTTCCCTTCAACGTACTAGGTTATTTGGCTGATTTCTTGATTTTGTACCTGCTTAGGATGGTCAGCACAGGGTAAAGTCCATTTCTCAGGTAGATATACTTGATCCCATGAAATAGTTCTAGGAGTAATCAGATTAGACTTTTCAACATTAGTTTGGAAAAAAGTAGTCTGACCCTTAGAGTCAATCCTCTTAACATTAGGACAAATAATGGTCATGGCTTTATAGCATACCCTATAGGTAACATCAATGTTTTGTGACCCAACATCCATGTCAAACCCATTAGTTAAAAGGTTAAGAGTAAGGACTTTCAAAATATGAGGGTCAGTCAAAGAAACAGAGAAACCTGGGAAGCAGTTGAAATAAACTGGTCCCTCGCAGCGACTAGATTCAATAGCTCCTAATAAGGAGTCCATAAATTGTTTATGTCTACTATCTCTTAAGCACAAGAGGATAACAGATTGAAGCCCAACCCTGGTTAAAGGTCTAATACCAACTTGAACAAGACCAATATGAAGATAATTATATTTTTTTTTCCTAAATTCTTTAATACGAACTTTGGTTAATAAATTTATGATAGTCTCAGTATTTAAGACGGATGGTTTCTTCTCCAGTTTTGATTGCATAATCACTTTTAAATTCAAAAGTTCCTTACTATATATTTCGAAAGTAGAGACCTTAGCGATATTCCAATTGTTTAAATCTTTTTCGATATTGACGAAAATAATTTCTTCAGAATTCATTACTGATCTACCAGATGAACTAGCTTCAACATCAGACCTCTGAAAGCCGAGTCTAAATAGTCCTGCCATCGAGTCAATAATGTAATTACAAACTCGAGTCAACCGAGTCAATGAATTAATGGCTTGTCTGCGGCACTGTTCACGACTTTGGCGACTTATGGTGGCTTATTACTATTACGACTGTAATGAACAATATTTTATCAGGACTTGGAAAGAGTGCTGATATAAAAGCTGTTTATACGGATAGAATCAATAATACGGCTCTGATACCAATTTTAGAGTACGTTAAGCGGAATAGAAAAAATATTAAATGATAAAGGATTAAAGCAAAGACAGTGATATTAATTCAAACTAAGATTAATACAAATTACAATATGGAAGCAAAATACTTACATTAGATAGAAACCACACTAGCAAACCACACCAATCTTCCTAGCAAAACACACCAGCACACCAATCTTCCTAACACTAAACATACTTAAAACCTTTTTACAATCTTAGAGAAAGGGAAAGAAGATAGATTGAGGAGAGAAGACAAATTGAACTCCAAGGAGAGGTGCCTCTTCAAGAGGGGGAGATCCTCCTTTTATAGCTTCGGACTTCAAATTTCTTTTAGTCTAGTTTTTTTTATCTGGGAATGTCGGTCCATCCATAATCTTTCATGTGGAAAGGTGAAGGATAGTGGTTGTCAGTAGTGTCGGTGATCCTTGCCATGTAGAAAGTTTAGGAATAGTAACTGTTGTCCCTTTTATTTTTGTCTGCAAGATCTGAGCTGTAGAATAAAAAGTTTTTACTTTAATAGTATTTTGGTTCGCCTTGTGTCCTGGAGTCTGGTGGAGTAGTCCCGGCCCATTAATTGAGAGGTGGCAAAATTCCAACACTATCGTCTTCATTTTGGCCTCTATCGTATTCGCTTATTGACATGAAATCTTCCTCATCGTCAAACATAGATAGTAACTTTTTTTTAAGCTCTTCTTTTGATAATTTAGGATTTTCGGATTGTAGGAGCCTTAAGTATGAGGCCGTTCCAGTCGGTTGACCAAGTCTAGGTGTATTAACCTTGATCTTAACAATTTTGATGGTTTTAGGGATCAAGTCTTTGGTATCAAAGTTGTCCCACCATTTATTTGTACATTTCTTTCCAGATGGGGAATATAGTCCCAATTTTCATCATCTTTGGTAATGGAATAGGTCCACCTGAGTATTCATGGGATTTCATATAAGGTAGTAAAACGGATTAATATTTTAAGTTTCGACCAATTTCTATTGGTTGCTTGGAATTTAGACAAGGAATATTGTAACGGTTGAGTATAAATATCTGGGACAGGACCCCAGTATAACATCCATTTTTTAAACCATGAAGGAATTTCTTGAAGGGCTTCATTAAGCCTGAACATGATAAACCAAGTATAGGTATTCTGCTTATTTTGAGGTAATAGAGTATTTTCTAATACTTCAATATAATCGTAATAATTGTAATTTTTTATTTTAGAGTAGCTTTGTTTAAAATATCGAGGTTTAAGGGGATCAAATCCCCAGTCCTTGTAGGCCAGAACTTTCTTTATTCTAAATTTAGAATAAGCAACAATGACATGTCCTTGTATTTCCGGATGATTTACACTAATCATGTTTCCTTTAGGATCGTTTCATAAAAGAGTTGTGGTTTGAACTCATCTCTTGGATGCATATGATTGAATAGATAAATTTTTGCGATTTCATCTGGATTGAGATGAAGGTGAATATTATCTAGGGAGATATGATTTTGTCCAATATTCTGAATTTTCAGTAGACTGTATTAAGTCTTCAGAGGTACTAGGACTATTTTCTTTAAGGTTGACCTGCCTTGAGGTCTCGCTTGGAATTTTCGTCTATTCTTTTCCCTTGGATGCCCTGTAGGAATTCTCGTGTTAAAAAATTAGGTAGAGAATTAGTATTTCGGGCAATATGTTGGATATCAAAATCGAAGGTGGCTACAATGGCCTGCCATCTTGCAAATATCTGTTTTGAGACTAAGATTTTAACATATTTTTCAATAACATATTTGGCTGCTTTTGCAGTCTATTCTGATTAAGAACTTTTGATTAAAAATATCATATTTGAATTTTAAAACACAACAAACAATATAGAGGATTTCTTTTTTATTTGTAGAATAATGTTTTTGAGTATCATTCCACTTTTTAGACATAAATCTTATTAATTGTTCATTTTTTGAATTAAGCATTTTTTGTTTTAGAATACCTCCAAAACCAATTTCAGATGCATTAGTTTCTATAATTTTGAAAGCTTTAGGATGTGGAATTACAAGACATGGCAATTCTTTTGCTTTAAGTTTTATTTTACGAGTATGCATTTTTCAAATGAGTGAACCACCATCTACACTTTCATGTGAAGCTATATAAGCACCATTATAAAAACAAATGCTAAATTGGAATGTGCAAAGACTAATTTGCATCGGAGGAAAACCCCATTTTACCATGCCAAATTACTGCCACATTTATCACCACAACCAATAGAATCAGTTATCACAAAACTTACTAATAAATTAAGCATAAATTTGCAACATGTCAAAACTAAACAAACTTCTACTTCAAAGCTCCATTCACTAGACAATGACTTTGCCACTTCAATGCTCATTTCACAAAAGTTCTCTGAGATGTGGAGCTCGTAGAGGAGAACGTCAGACTTTTGGCACCAGCCAACTATACTTTCATTCTTAAAGATATGGTCATTGCATTGACTTCTAGTGTTGCCATCCAAACTAATATATTTATAGAAAATTTAGGAAGCACATTAGCTTGATAACCAATTGAAAATAAAAATAATAATTTTAAATCGATTAAGGTGGTCAAAATTTTCATCTATAAATGGAAAGAACTAAGCATTTAACAAAAAACTCATGCCATTATACCCTAGTACATTTAATACATAATAAGTACAAATGAATTATTGATGTACATTCAAAAAGGGAATCATAGATATAGAGCAATCTAAATGTTGTTTCTCAGCTTTACGCTCCATTGTGAGCATTTCCATTCAAACTTTCACAAGTTATAAACTACTGGTTGGCGCATTATTTAAAATTCACAATACAATATTAAAGAATAATAATTGAACTGAGCATCTGTAAAGAATAATACTGATTTTACCGTTGAACCGTATAAGTTGGACACGTACGCATATCATGCCCAACATTTTTGCAAATAGAATACTTCCTCTTGCTTGTCTTCTCCTCCCATGTTGGTTTCTTTCTTGCACTGCTTGGTCGCCCTTTTGTTCGACCACATGCTGGTTCATGTATAGAGATGTTTGGGCAATCCATAATGTGTAACTATGACTAGGCATGATATCCTCGAATCTCTTCCTTTCCACTTTTTCAGAGAAAATATATTCACCCCAAAATATTTAAGGAACCAAATATACTGGCATGTAGAGGGATAAATTCGCCCTTAAATTTTATATTGTAGAAAGAAAGGGTTTTTTTACCTAAATCTGGGGTTCTGAGGAGTTCCAAGGACTTTTAATCCTCGTTATATTTTACATCAACTCAATATATAGACTCGAACACCTTTGATTCGGGTCTTCTTGAAGTACATACAAATTTAAAGAAACAAAATATACAAAAAGAAAAAGAATATCAGCACGAAGAAGTATCTAAGGCATGAATACATATCCATATATAGGTGTGTTGCCTTCTCTCTACTCCTTGATCTAATGCTCCAAGTGAGTATAGGAAATCAGGTGCTAAACTCTCCTATATCTATAGTGAAAGGTTTTATCACATTTCCCTCCTTTTATGCGCAAGAAGAATGTATCACATTGTGTTTGTTACTCTCTCTTATGTCTTTCCACAATATATTTTCATGTAGTCCAAGGTCAGTTCCCCTCTCCACTATATTAGTGGGGTATTTATAGAATTCTATGGATGATAAGCATGGAGAATTGTTGTGCTTATCAAAAATTTGATGGATGGAACAAGTACTCTTATAGACTGGTTGGATGATGTAACCTTTCTTTTTTAATTTAAATCCAAAATACTTTTAAGAAGTTACAATGATAAGCTTGGATTCCATTTGCGTCTAAAACGCCTTAAATTTGAATTTAAACTTGAAACAAGCCGGATTTACCCTCGATTCAATAAGAGAAAATCAAGGAAAAACAATTATATGCATCCTTCATTGTTCAAACCAGTGTATAGTTCTGCTATATATGGGTCCAACTGATACAGCTTTCTAATGGTAAATCCTTTTCACATAAAAATTTGCATGGTGAAAGAAAGCTTAAATACGACCCAATGGTCCAAATCTCACCTCAAATAAATCAATAACGAAGGAGAAATGGCCCATCAAATACAACCTATTTCTAATGCAGATTTTAATAGCAAATCTAACTATTGCAGGCTCAACCACTTCCATCTCAAGGATTTTATAGATCCTATGAAGTTGATGATCTTGCAGAGGGGCTCATGATGTACATCTCCACAAATTTTGGTATCAAAACTCTCAATATCTTAGGAGATATTTTAATTGGGCAGTCAAGTTGCTGAACAATTTTATGACTTATGTTACAGCTTCAACTGATTTCACATGGAAGATTCTTTGGATACTACTTCCCATGATTAACGGGGAATTGAATCAAGAATCCATTAATCCAATTCCCATAGTAAAAATCCTTGTGCCAATCTAATAATTGAGATTAGGAGATATCTCAATTTTATTGACTAGAGGTCATCTTGGCTATTCAATATATGTGTCTGATAGATGATGGATATGGGGTATAGACAAGGGGTCAAAATTACCTTCAAGTGATCTAAAACTTTAGGAATATGGTTATTATACCTCTCATATGATGTCCCAAAAGTTTTGGATCAATCCCTGAATATCATGAGGGGACTGGTGGTATTCTCATGACCAATGGATTTGGACGACATATTCAATGATAGCTAATTTGTATGTTTCTTGGATGAAATTATTATAAAGCTTTTTTTATGAATATCTGCAAAGTTTTACCCTATTCTAATATTATTTGATGAACCTACACAAGGTTCAGCCTTCAAACCCCTCTTTGATGAACAATGGATCTAAAGACATTAAATAGTACTCAAACTCCTCCAATATCACATGAAGAGGCACATAGGGGCCATACGAATATAAACCCCAAAGTTTGATCTCATATCAAGATTGTTTTGATAGTATTTTATGAAGGTTCAGTCATCAAGATGTATGTATTGACCGGTTATTAGGGCTTTCAAGGCATATCAAGGCCTTGTAGGGCGTATTCTAACTTTGTTACACCTCATTATTGTGTATTTTTGTCACACCCCAATAATTTACAATACTATTATTCCTGAGATGTGGCGGACAAAACATATATATATCTATTGATAGGACAAATTTACAGTGGCGAGGTCTTACAAAGTAAATAAAGAAAGCTAGCACAACAACAGTATCTTCCAAGGTTGATCTTGACTAGCACTCAAAATGAATCCGCAGTTATCCTGAAAAATGTTTACCATAGTTTGATGAGTTTGGCTACTCAGTAAGTGATCATCATAATCCGAAAAATAATCATGATTGAAAGATATCAATATTTTCCAAAATGAGATTTATTAACAGAAATGCATCAACAGTTTCACTTTCAATAAATGCACAATTAAGTATAATCCGAGTAATTGAAATGCTTATAACACTTTTAACGGCAGTACATAATTCAAAGGATTTCACAAAATACCCTACTGGCGTCCCAAGTAGGTCACCTATATACCCCATCAGCGTCCTGATGGGTCCACTTAATCCCTATCGGCGTCCCAGATAGGTCCACTTAATCCCTGCAGGTCCACTTATACCTCACCGGCATACCGGATGAGTCCACTTAATCCCTACCGGCATCCCAGATAGGTCCACTTATACCTCACCGACGTACCGGATGAGTCCAATTGCATACTTAAATTATTTCTAAATCTCTTTAAACATTTGAAAGCAGCAATATCATGTACTCAACATATCGCTGAAACCATTAATATGAATTTCACTTAAACCATTAATAACAGTCACTCTCTATAATATTTCAAAAATAACCAATCAAATATTTTGAGCTCAAATTTAGAAAGGTAGCAGTTTGTAAAGGCATTCTAGCATAATTGCCAATTTAGTATGTATAGAAAAACTCTTATAAAAATTCAAGAATACGAAATTATCACAATTTATGGGATATCAATCCACAAATAAACATTTCACAACAATATTATAATCAATTGCAAAAATGTAAATTTTTAAACAATAAACAAGAAAAATAAATAAATTTATTTTTCTAATTTACAGCATTCAAAATTTCTAACATAGATAAAATATCACAATTTTTATCAAAAAGATTATTTTTTCAAGATAATGAGGTCACGTGCGCATAAAATTTATCGCGCCTAAAATTCATGATAATAAGCAGAAATAATTATTTCATTTTATTTTTAAAAAGAATGGATTATTTTTCGAGACAATGAGGTCACTTACACGCAAAACTGATAAAATAAAGATTCTAGACGGAAATATCACTATTTATTAAAAATAGACTATTTTTCAGAAAGACGATGTCACTTACCCACAAATGTTTGAGAGGGAGCTTCCGATAAAAAATTCGGTTCGAGAGAGGAGTTCACTGTGTTTCGACCAGAGAGAGAGAGATCTCAAAATTTTCTAGGGTGGGAGTGCTCACCTCCCCTATTTAAATTCTTATAACATATTATTATAATATTTTATTACGCTCTACCTCATACCTGAGGTGTCGCGTTAAGCGTCTGCTTTTAACATACGAAAACCACGTCCGCTAAAGGACGTGGCCAGCAGCAAGCAGCAACTGCAAAGGCTGCAAACAAAAGCAGCAGCAAAAGTTTAAACCAAGTAAAAAGTTTTGAAAATAGTGATGGTCCCCAAGGACCATCATACTCAATCAGACCATCACCTATTTAAAAGCATCTTTTCTCTTTTTTCTTTTTTTTTTTTTTTTGAAATTTTAGGATTGTTACAATTTTGTAGATATATTATGAAATTGTGTCTGATGGCCTTGTATCATGACCCATCGCTTGTCAAGCACATGTGGGCTTGACAATTGCATAGGTCTTATCTTTTGAGATTATTTCTTGCCTTGTCTTGTGGATCTTCCAAGTGTATTTTCTCTTCTACTACGGCTCCAAAAACACATCCAACAGACATTTAAATCATGCCTACCAATTTGGGCATGTCTCTAAAACCATGAATTCTAAGGTCAAAGTTGCAACTATGAGCTTAAGGGTAGTATTGGTCTTTGTTGAAGGTGTGGTTATTTCCTTTATTAAGGATTACGATCTTTTCAGTTCTTCTTTTTTTGGAAAAGTTTATATAAGGTTGCAACCTTAAAATGTAGAATTACAGATGTACCTCAAAAATCCGTCGAAAATGATGTTTTAATGTTGAAAACCTCTCGAATTGATCATCACTACACCGAGATGTATGCATATGAAAAAAAAAAAAAAAATCGAGTCCCAAAAATAGTGCATCTTGCAAATACATTATCTAGACCGTCCATTTTCAAGATTTTCATATGTTTATAGATCTACTAGATTTTAACCATTTTTGGATTTTAAAATTTTATAACTAGATATGAAATAGATTTTGAAATAATCCTAAGAATTTTATTTTACCAAAGTTATATGTTATGATAAAATTTGAAGGTATGTCTTAATTGGATTGTTTAAGGTTGCAACCTTATGGAAACCACCCAAGCACAATGTGTAAGGTCTTTTAAGTTATTTGTTCATTGTGAAGGGTATTTTGGGATTTTAAAGTTGTTCACGTGGTGCTTCAGTTAAGATTAGGGTTTTTGGTCCATAAATAGGAGTTAGAGAGGAGTAAAAGAAATCTTAATATTTCACACTTTATATTTCTATAGTTAAAGTAGAAGTTGTTATTGAGGCTTGGCCCTTAAGTTTCTCTTATTTTCAATCAATACTTTTGATTTATTATTTGTTTCTCTTATATTTTAGTTTGACTTAAATCATCATGCAAATCTCCAATTCTGACAAGAATAGGGAGGAGAAAACCTGGTTTTTGTTATCTGGTTGTTTTTTTTGGGTAAACCAATGAGGTTGATGGGCCCCTACCCATAACTATGTTTAGCACAAGGACTTCTCAGAAGATCACTCATCCTAGTACTATCTTACCCAAGCAGCCTTTAACTTCGAATTTCTTGTGGGATCTGTTGTATTAGTACTAGTATCGTTGCACCTGCAAAAAAAATTGATCGTTAATTGTTGTTGTTTGAGTCTGTGTTAACTAGATGGGATGATTTTAGTGTGTTTCTTGAAAGAAAGACCTATGTGATCTTTTACCGGAGAATACATTTTTTTTTTCTTTTCTTCACCCCTTTCTTTTGGCAAAAGATCACTTACATGTCAACAGGGCTTTTTACACCCCATACTAAGTCACCATTATCCGATTGCGCGGGATCAACGGTCTAGCTTCAATCTCGAACCGAGAAAGCAAATTTCGGCCAAGCCACACCACTGAAACATAAACCCCTTTGATCACAAACTCAAACCTTAGGTGAATTCTCTTAGCAACCTAGTTTGAGAGAGATAGATTCTCTTTTTGCTAAACCCTAAAACCCTTAGCCATAAATCCATATTTGAGATATAGGAGAGAAGAATTCCATAACCTAAACCCTTAGGTTCTTTCACAATATGGGAGAGAGAGATCAAACATGAGAGAGATACACTTTCTTAAGAGAGAGATAAAAAGATAAGGTGTAGAGATTTTTTGGTAGAGACAATCCCTTTTTATAGGCTTTGAATAAGATTAGGGTTTCTTAGGGTTTTTTTTTTACTTGCTTCTTCTTATGATATTGAACATAGACTGTCAATCAAGGGTAACTTGTGGGGTGAGAGATCTGAGCCATCCATTACATAGATGGGCCATCAACATTATGGAATGTGCATGAACAATTATCCCCCTTTCCTAAACCATTTTCTCATCAATAGAAATTAAATAAATTAAATCTAATCAAAATATTGTGCATACCATAAAATAGCACAAGTTTACTCAATCTTTCTACAAAATCTTTCAAAGATATATCAAGTCAATATTTAGTCAATATCTTCCAACCATATGGCCACGTGCCATATCACCCAAAAATAGGAAAAAGAATAAGGGTGGGGCGTTTCACCCAAGGGAGGCACTCATGGGCCCCACCTTCTAAAAATATGGCGGCCCATGTGCACAATGGGCCCCCATGATATTTTTATATATTTTTTAAATTAATAAAAGGATTTTAGAATATTATTTGAATATTTAAACAATTTTAAATTAATATATTTAATTTTATAAATCCAAAAATTATAAATAAAATATCCAGGGGTTCATAAAAATTCAAATAATAATCTTAAAATAATTTTCATCATAAAACAAACACAGTTAAATTAATTTGATGGGAAAATGATCCATATGGTTTAGGAATCAACAATCATTGGGCACTCCACCTTCAACTGTGGAGTACAGACCACACTTGTTTTATCAGATCGACCCAGTGTTTTTAATCACCCACAGTCCAAGCAGGGGCTCATTAACAGATCACCAAAGTCCGGTCGATGAGCTAAGGGATCGCACTCCCAGTCTGTGGATTTCAAGTCCTCCTCTAGAGACGAGTCAATGTCACCTAGACCTGATGCGACTATGGCTCCCATGGTACATAGGGGTATCTCTCGCACATGCATACGTTTCACCCTAAAAGGTGAATTTTTTGCTGTCCTGAACAGTCTATCGATATGCATGCCGTGTGACGGTACATAGATGAGGCTTTGGCCCCCGCCTTTGTAGGCCACCATCACACATAAGGGTCACACAGTCCCTCGGCTCACTCATCTGGCATATTCTCCGACCTCATCAAGGGCTAACACATTAGAACCCTTCTCGGTTTGTTCTTTATGCCCAGATAGCATGGGTTTTTTCCAACCGACTGGCCTAGATCATCAAGCACAGTCCGGTATCTGTAAACATTGTTCGCTTAGTATAGCCCACGAGGGACCACACTCACACTCCCACTGAGTTCATGTTCCACTCTATCATTTCATTTTACAAGCACTCATAAGGCCTTTAAAGGCCACATGAACCCAACATCTCCCACTTGGCCTTTGAAGGCCTTACATTATCACTTTCTCTCATTCTCATCTCTCTCTCCCTATTACAATCCCTCTCAAGCATTTTTACTTATTTTTTCTATACATTAATCATGATTTTCGCCATCAATCTTTTATAGAGGCAACACATTTTTCTCTTTGCTGCTCGGATCTCATCCCAAAAATGGTCGTAGCACATCGTGAATCATGAACCTATTGTCGCAAAAGACCATCACGTACCCTTATCACATGGGGTCGTATGTACATTGGCTCAAAAGAGGTATTCAAATAACCCGCTCCCTTTTGTAACCATACAATCAACACCAAATATTTGGGTTCCATGGGTGAACAATATTATAGTCTGTTGTTCCACTTGGCATGTCAAATACTAACAGGTGCTCCCAATGGAATATTTAGTTTATCTGAATCTCGATCTTTCTCAATCTCACCTCATTCTTCAGGTGATAAAACATAGTTTTATATGCTTGTAGTTCTTATGGAATCATGGCTCCTTTGATATGCATATCATCACCAGTGCTATCGCAGAAAATTCTTACTGCTTCACAACGCACGAGGTGAAAGTTAAGTCGATTAAGAAATTTCTTAATCCATACAGCCTCCTCGATCACCAAACAGCACGCCACGTACTCTGCCTTCATGGTGGAAAATTTCGTCACATTTTGTTTCTTTAATTTCCAAGAAACTGCACCCCCTCCAAGCATGAACACATATCCAAATGTAGACTTTGCAGCATCTGGATCTGTGAGATAGCTTGCACATGTATATCTGAATATCCAAGCAGCTAAAAAAACATGGGACTATAGCAACTCCCACTCAATTATTGTACATACAACATACATTCTCAACATTCTTATGCATAGATCATGAGGTAGCATATCAAGTCTCATACAATATATAATTCAATACCCGTTGGTTTCACAATATGCAAAAACCTTCATGAACCTCAAAGGTTCAACCACACTAGACATTTTGATAGTAAATTCATACAAACTAAGTTATCTAATCAATACAATATGTATCAGGGAAGCCCAGCATGGTGGCATTCCTATAACATTCCCTATGGTTCAAAGTCTTAGGTAATCGAGGATTCTAAATAACTTGAAATATGGGTCAAGGCATATAGGTATTTAAAAAAAAAAAAAGTGCATGATAGTTTTTCTCTCACTTTTATAAATATCTTCAAGACATAATGTTTTTCTTTTCAATAAAAAAAATTGACTTGGTATATATATATATGCATTCACAAGCAATAGTTATATAATAGTATGACAGTTTAAAATGATTTTCATAAAAACTTAATGGACCTTGCAAGACTATATGGTTTTCTCAAAACCATATTCATAGACTTAGGCTTTTCTCAAATCATCCAATTTAATTATAAAATACATGCTTAGTCTTCATAAATCATTTTACCGCATTCACCTTTAATTTCCTACCAAGTCAAGTTCATGGCCATAAAAACAAATCATATATACCATCTTATAATTTTATCCAAAATAAAACACAACTAAATAATGTCTATTAAAGCCTTGACAAAATACTTCATTTTTGGCAATTATAGAGAATTTATCAAGAGATCATCATTACATGCAACACATCATATTATAGACATTATTGAGATGATGGTCACCAAGACCAAGTTCCATCAAAACACTTCCTTTGTGCTTACATATTTGAATGAGCCACACCCATCTCTCGTGTTTCATCCGTAGGGCTTAAAGCCCTTGATCAAATCACATCTCCATGTGTCTCACTACCTTAGGTAGTTCATACTCAAGCACAAGGAGGCACAAAAACACAAGGTATTCAAAATCGGCACTTTTCAAATTTGTTAGCGCTTATCATTTTATGTTCATACACTCCATACATATTCATAAAACAATTAGCCAAAATATAACCAAAGCATATTAAACAAAGTTATTGAATTCTCTTTCCCTATATGACATTTCCCTATAATATGTGATAGATTTCATACCTCAAAACCATGTAGTGTGGTACCTGGGCTTTCTTGATTCATCGCTTTTACTTGTTTGACAAGCTTTTGTGATCTTGAAAGTGCACGCAACTGATGAAAAATATATTGGTCATTGGTTTCACATGTCACAAAGTGTCAATCTCTTCGGCACTTGGATTCTCTTATTTTACACTGTGAAGAAAATATCTTTTTCATCCCATTGTTTCAAATATTGCAATTTCGATTCTCTTACTAATCTTTAGCATTTCTATGTTACTATCAAGTCTCTCTATATATCCCTTCATTTCGAAGAAACCAAGATGCTTTTATAGGTATTGTATTTCTTCTTCTTTCTGTTATTTCCAAATCGAATATTTCTCACATAGATGCTAACTCTGCATTACATCTCTATGAAGTTATACTATAATAAACCATACTCATGGCACACTATAAAGCCTTTTAAAATGAGTCTTAAAGGTCTCCATAATTGGGAATTTAAGGATGTGTCTTAACATGTCACATCTTTTAAATTTACTACAGCATAGAACATGAGCATCCCATGATAAAAAGATAATATCTGTCAACTCATAAAAAGTTTATCTTCGAATCCTTTTGAGTATTGAAATAGACTCAAAAATATAAAATAACGCTCAGTTCCATTCCTAAATCATACCATATAGTGAGTCTTCGTTTCAATGACATTTAGGTCACAATGCAATTTTCATAACAGAAAATCAAATTGAGCACCTCACAATAAAAAAATTGTTTCTCTCAATTCTCAAAGAATTTCTTTATAAAATCTTTAGTGTTGAAAACTAGACTCAAAATAAAATCACAACATCATAGTTTGAATCCCAAATAATACTTTTCTTTAGAGGAAAAAAAAAAGTAACATTCATGTCACAAAATAAATCATACTGCAGAATTCCAAGATGAACATTATCCAATAAAATTGTCTTTTCTCTTTATTCTCATGGAGTTTCCATTTCAAACCAACTTTGTTTGAAATTAGACACATATATTTCCACAAGCTTCATATGATTTTGTTAAGTAGGCTTGATAAATATAGTTATTCATGCCTCAATGAATAACATACCAAATTGTAGAAAATTCAGCATGACCTCTCTTCAATCCAAAATTTTTATTCCTCTCTTCCCATAGATGTTTCTCTTTCAAATAAATTTTATTAAAGAATAGACTTAGAATGGAAGTCTAAAAATTTAGTGTGGACCATAAACATTTTGTTAAGTATACAAATAAAATCATGACTTCTAAGTCATAGAAATAGTTTCGTTGAGGAAAACAGCACTTACGCACCCTTTAATAAATTGATCATATCTTTCAAACCACAAGGAATTTCTTGATGAAACTTCATTTTGCTTGAAAGTAGGCTCAATTTTGTGAGTTACAGTAAAATTTCAATAAGAAATAAAATCATATGATTAGTGGAAAAACTTACGGAACTCAATGGACAGTTCCTGAATTTAACAAAGTCAGAACTGACACCCTTCATTAATGATTCCATAACTCTCAATTCCCTTAGGATCTCCCATTGAAATTATCAAGTGAATCCTACTCTTCAAGACACAAAATATCACTGAAGTATATAATAGAAAAATACCTCATTATCTTATTCATATCACTACTCCAAAATAGCCCAGAATACTCATTCTGTAGAGCGCCTTTTCGGTGTTGGAGTATTTCAATAATTCTTAACCGCGGGTGTATTTTTTTTACCACAAAGGCCATTAGCTTTTTTATATCTCATTCCCAAGTTTGATCTCAACTTAATAAAGAGAAAAGATAACTAATGGTATCAAGTATCAATAGCTCTGATACCAATGAAAGAAATACCTATGTGATCTTTTATCGAAGAATACATTTTTTTTTTCTTCGCCCCTTTCTTTTGGCAAAAGATCACTTACATGCGGTCTTTATTATAATAAGATAAATTTCAAAATAAAATTAGCATAACAATAAAACAAAGATCTTAACAACTTGATGCCATCGAAACAACTATGCACTATGCTTGAGAATAAAAGATAAGATTGCAATAAACAAAAGGAAGAGTGACGGAGATTACCTCAATCGGGCTTATTAAACCTCACTCCGAGTCACCACCATTCGATGGTGTGGGATCAATGGTCTAGCTTCAATCTCAAACAAGAAAAGCAAATTTCGGTCAAGCCACACCAATATAACATGAACCCCTTTGATCACAAACTCAAAAACCCTAGGTGAATTCTCTTAGCAACTTAGATTGAGAGAGATGGATTCTCTTTTTGCTAGACCCTAAAACCCTTAGCCATAAATATATATTTGAGAGATAGGAGAGAAGAACTCTATAACATAAACACTTAGGCTCTTTCACCATGTGGGAGAGAGAGATAAACTTTCTTAAGAGAGAGAGATATAAAGATAATGTGTAGAGATTTTTTGATAGAGATAGGTTTTAAATAAGATTAGGATTTCTTAGGGTTTACTTTGACTTGTCTCTTATTATGAGATTGAACATAGGTCGTCGATCAAGGGTGACTTGTGGGGTGAGAGATCTGAGTCATCCATTCCATAGACGGGCCATCAACATTATGGAAGGTGCATGAACTATTATCTCTTTTTTCTAAACCATTTTCTCATCAATAGAAATTAAATAAATTAAATCTAATAAAAATATTGTGCATACCATAAAATAACATAAGTCTACTCAATCTTTCCACAAAATCTTTCAAAGATATATCAAGTCAATATTTAGTCAATATATTCCAACCATATGGGCACATATCATATCACCAAAAAATAGGAAAGACAATACGGATGGGGCGTGCCACCCAAGGGAGGAACTCACGGGCCCCACCTTCTAAAAACATGGCGAGCCCATGTGCACAATTGGCCCCCATGATATTTTTATATATTTAAAATTAATAAAAGGATTTTAAAATATTATTTGAATATTTAAACAATTGTAACATCAATATCTTTAATTTTATAAATCCAAAAATTATAAACAAAATATCCAGCGATTCATAAAAATTCAAATAATAATCTTAAAACAATTTTCATCATAAAACAAACACAATTAAATTAATTTGATGGGAAAATAATCCATATGGTTTAGAAATCAACAATCATGGGGCACTCCACCTTCAATTGTGGACTACATACTACATTTGTTTTATCAGACCGACTCAATGTTTCTCATGACCCACAGTCTAAGCAGGGGCTCATTAGCGGGTCACCAAAGTCCGGCTGATGAGCCAAGGGATCACAATCCCAGTCTGTAGATTTTAGGTCCTCCCCTAGAGACGAGTCAAGGTCACCTAGACCTGATGCGACCATAGCTCCAATGGTGCATAGGGGTATCTCTCGCACATGCATACGCTTCACCCTAAAAGGTGGATTTCTAGCTTTCTCGAACGATCTAGCGATATGTATGTCGTGTGATGGTACATGGATGAGGCTTTGACCCCCATCTCTGTAGGCCATCATCACACACAAGGGTCACACAGTCCCTCGGCTCACTCATCCGGGCATATTCTCCGACCTTATCAAAGGCCAACCCATTAGAACCCTTCTCAGTTTGTTCTTTATGCTCAGGTAACATAGGTTTTTCCCAATCAACTGGCCTAGATCATCAAGCACAGTCCGATATCTTTAAACATCGTTTGCTTAGTATGGCCCACGAGGGACCACACTCCCATTGAGTTCATGTTCCACTCTATCATTTCATTTTACAAGCACTCATAAGGCCTTTAAATGCCACATGAACCCAACATTTCTGTTTGGTACGCACCACTAAGCAAAAGCAAATAGGGAAAATGGCAATCAAACTAAAGCAAGTTAAAAACAACTACTAATGATGATAATAATGATGATAACAATGATAATGATAATAATAACAATAATAATAAGAATAATAATAATAATATTAATAATAATATTAATAATAATATTAATAATAATATTAATAATAATAATAATAATAATAATAATAATAATAATAATAATAATAATAATGCAGTTTTGTGAAATTCATCATATGGCCTTTTTTTAATATATAAATATATTTTCATATGCAATCAAACAAAATATACATATTTAACATATAATAAGCTCAAAATCCACAACACTTAGCATTAGTAATTGGGTCTGGTTAGCATATATGAGTTTGGGTCCAACTTTTGGAACCGAAGGGTTGGGTTGGGTCCGAGTCCATGCCTAAGCAGGTCAGGCTAGGCCAAGTGGGGCCTGATTATCGTTAGTACGTTGGGCAATAAATAAATTGGTTTTGTTTTAGAAAGTTTGTGGCAAAAAATACAAATCGCCAAAAATTAGGTAAGTTAAAGGACGATGAATATTTGGGATTTAGCTAAAAAACAGAGTGAAAAATTGGATATATAATGATAACACAAAATAAAACTACGATTGACAGTAATTGTATAGATATGTTAAATTCATTTAAAATTTATTTTATGTCCTTACCTAGTATCATTTAGGATAATCTTGATAAACTTTTATCTAAATTTTCATTAAATATAACAACAATGGTTACTCTGTTTTCATGAGACAAAACATATGATCGATTTGTTAGGAGCATGCAGGAAGAGATTGTTTTGAGATATGAAGTTGTTTTAAGATATTACTTTTTTGGGGAATGCATTGAAATATAATTTTGTTTTGAGATTTTTTTTTTTTTTATAGCTATACCTTGCTTGTGTCTTTTTTTAATATAATTTCTTAAGGGGGCATACTGGTGAAATGTTTGATGAAATTTTTGGTTAAATCAAAATTCTTGATTTAATCTAATTTTAATATTATTATCTTAAAACCATAATAAATATATGAAATCAATAGAGTTATAGGGAAGAAGCTTTTCAAAAGAAAAAATTTATATAAAGTTGACACCTTATATTATAGAATTAAGTTGCACCTCAAAAATCCGTCGGAAAAGACTATTTTTGACATTAAAAAACCATCTATTTGATCATCTTGATATCGAGATGTATGGATATAGAAAAAAAAAAAAACAAAGATATCAAGTCCCAAAAATAATATATCTTGCAACACATTATTTGCACCATACATTTTAAGATTTTTATACGTCTTGATTAGAACCATTTTTGGAGTTCAAAATTTTATAATTAGAGATGAAAATAAATTCTTGGGCCATCCTAAAAGTTTTCGGCACCAAAATTACATCTTATGACGAAGTTTTGATGTGCCCATTGCTTTGATTGTTTAAGGTTGGGACCTTATACAAACCCCACCCTTTTTAAAAACTTCTTTGGAAAAAAATAAACGAATTTGTATTGGTTCTATTACAAATACTCAGCTTTTTGAAGACTTTTTTTGAAAGTTCAAAGTTCTTAATAAATATTAAAAAAAATTAGAATTTTTTTTTATTAAAAAAGTCATATTCCAAGTAGACTTGCTAAGTATGGCCCTGCAAGACCAAATTACAGCCCTAACCTAACAAGGAAGGCTAAGTAGACCATGTACCCACTTGGTTTACCCAATCACCCTCCTTAGAACCAACCACTCGCATCCTCTCTATTTATTTTTATTTTTTTTCTGAATGTTGACAAGTTTTCATTGAGATTATGAAAAGTACCATCCTGCTTTCTAGGTCAAAATGACCCAGCCCCTTCCATAGTTATAAGCATTATACCTTGATTTTTTTTCTTCTTTTTTATCTTCTTTTTGAATTTAAACTAGTAGGAGTTTACTATGGAGACCATCACTCTAATGGGTTTTGCCTTTTAATATTTCTGGTGCAAAGTTACATCTGCGCTGGGACTAGTGGTGAAAAGCCTACTTTTATATTTTTTTGCCCTTTTGTGCCTAAAGGAGGTAGTAGGTGGTGGTTGGTTTTGAAAAAGAAGGATGAGTGGGTTCCATTTATAGGGACCGGGTTTTATGGAGCATTTGTGCTTATAACGGCCTATAGCGGGAGCAAAATGTGCACTTGCTCTGTCGGGCCCGAGCCCTACTTTGGAGTACTCTTTTAAATGAGGGTACGGTTTGCATAAGGTTGCAACCTTAAACAATCCAATTAAGGCGCACCTCTAAATTTCATCATAAATGTAATTTTGGAGTACTCTTTTAAATAAGAATGGCTTGAGAATCTATTTTTATTTCTAATTATAAAAAGTTTAAACTTTAAAAAAGGTTTAAATCAATTAGATCTATAAATACATAAAAATATTGAAAATGGACAGTCTAAATAATGTGTTGCTGGATATACTATTTCACGGGCCTGAAATCCCCTTTTTTTTTTTCCTCATGTTCATACATCTCGACATCGAGATGATCAATTAGAGTGTTTTCCAATATCCAAAACAACCTTTTATGATGGATTGTTTATGTGCACCTTTAATTCTACATTTTAAGGTTGCAACCTTATATAAACTTTTCCTTTAGTTTTGTGATCTACTTTAAAATTATAAATAAATAATTTTAAGAAAATATAATTAAGTTCCTAAGCACCTTCATCTAACCTGGGAAAATTATGTAATCTTGATCGTCTTCGAGCACTTTTTGCGTGGGGATTGAGGTGTGATATATTTGTTTTTTTAGGGTTGGTGAGCTCTAAATTTTAAGCTAATAGGAATACTCCTACCTAGGGTTTTTCCGAGAGAACTAGTGCTTCTATGGGGCACAAATTCTTTTCAAGTAAGTAAAGGGTTTTCTAAAAAAAAGTTGTGAAATGGTTTTTTTATTACAAATTTACAGCATATAGTTGGGTTTAACATATTTAAAAAAGCTATACCCCCTCCAAGTCACTTTTGGAGTTGAAAAACATGCTCCTGTTCTAAAATAGCAATTTTAAAGCAAGGCTATTCAAATACCTTTATCAACTTCACTCTCGATCTCGCTAAAGGGTGAAGTATGTATAAGGTGTCAACCTTATACTATTGAAGTAAGGTATACCTCAAAACTATGCCAAAAATACAGTTTCAGTATTGCAAAACCTTACAATGATGTGAAAATCTATTGTTGCCCCCAATTATGAAATTTAAAGTTCCATAAATGGTAACGATTAAGTAGATAATCTTGAAAATGGATGGTCCAGATAATGTATTAGAAGATGAATTATTTTTAGGACTAAAAATTCTCATGTTTTCATGTCTATGAATCTTGAATTCCAGATAATCAATTTGAAGGTTTTCCAACATGGAACAACCTTCTCTAGTGGGTTTTTTAGGTGTACCTTATTAGTACAGTATAAGGTTGACACCTTATATAAATTTTTTCCCTCTCTAAAATCTCATTTCTCTTTCTCTCTCTTATTAAGGTATCTCTAAAATCTCATTTAGTAAACACCTCGCTCTCTATAGTCTCGCACTTGCACACACTCTCTCTCTAAAGCAAAAAGATTTCATGTTCTTGAGGGAGTAAGTGTATTGTTTGCTCTTACGGGAACATAGTATACATCTCCTTTCGAAAATCTCTTCACTTGACTAAACACCTTCTCTATCTCATGTTCTTGAGGAGTAAGTGTACCGTTTGCTCTTGCAGGAACATAGTATACGCACTCCTTTCTAAAATCCCCTCATGACTAAACACCTTCTCTATCTCTAAAAGCTATGTTCTCTCTCTAGTAATCTCCAAAGATTCAGTCACCCGTATTTCTTTTTTGGATAATTTAGTAGAGAAGAGAGACGCCTCTACTTGTTTTTTCAAATAGTTTAGTAGGTAGCTTTTTGAAAGTGTTAGTAAAGTGATATGTGTAAAAATGGAAACACACAAATAGTTTAAAAATTCGTTTTTTTTTAACGGGTTAATGAAATAGTGTTAGTGAGAATAAAAACCACAACGTGATAACCAGAGTGTAAAGGTGCTACTGTGGCAACTCCAAAACCCTTTCCCCATGTTTCAATCTTTAAGATGCGTGAACATGTATTTAAAGTACCTATGCTTGGCTATTCAAGGAGGTATGGAAAGAAGCAAATAAGAGACTTTCAGCCGCCATTTTTAATTAGAAATAATATTTATTTTATTCAATTTGTAGATAAGCATAATGTTCTTTTATGGTTTGATGATGCGTCCTCATGCCGTGGATACTTAAAAACTGCCATCCTCATATAAGGGCTAAAAATAAATTTTGTTTTGTCTTTTATTTTAGTTTAAAAATGATATTAATTTAAAATTTGGGTTCTAGCCTCACTTTCGTATGTAGAATAAAAAATAATAATGATAAATTATTTTGAACAAAAACATTGATAAAAATAAATTGAGGGGTATTTTGGTATTTTTTTAGCTATTATACATCTACACCCTAGTACTCATATAAATATTTTATTTAAATAAAAAATATAAAATCAATTATTGGCTGTTACATACCGCCTTATAAAACCTCAACCATTGAAAAGGTGATGTGCACTGTTCCACTTGTCTACATCATATTCATTCTTCTATTGCCCTTCTCAAGAGGTGAAGTGCGCACGCGGATGGTTTTTTTAACCGAAAATCAAACCTCAAACACCCTTCTATTGCAAAAACTCATTCAGGTTATTTTTACCTTAATCCCAATTCCTTCTTTTTCCTTTTCATTTTCTCAAAATGATTATTGGTTTTATATATATATATATATATATATATATATATGAAAACACTACGCAACACCTATAGGCGAAAATGAACCATGATTTTACTTATGCTCATCACCGTCCAAAATTCATCGTATGATCACAGTTATCCGGTAGTGTTTCAATTTTTCATTTTTTTTTTTACAAATCGGAATGATCTGAAATTTGCAGCGTGTGTTCATAAAAAATAGGCGAACCTAATAAAAGTATAGAAAAATAATTTGTAAAATATAAATTGATCAAAATACCCTTGAAAATTTATGGAGGTATTTTGATCAAATTATATTTTACAAAATATTTTTTTCATATTTTTATTAGGTGTGCCTCACTAAGATGTACATACACTCCAAATTTCAGATCATTCCGATTTATAGAAAAATAAATAAAAATTGAATAACTATCGGACAATCGTTACCGTGCGATGAACTTTGGATGGCGATCAGCATAAGCAAAATCACTGTTCATTTTCGCCTATAAGAGTTGAGAAGACTTTTCCATATATATATATATATATATATGAGTATTTTAATATACTCAACATTTATGGATACTCATTGCTCTTTGTTTTATATTAAAAATTTTTTTTTTGAATAAGGGCATTTTATCGTGATTAGGCTAAATATTTCTATTAAAAACCATTGGTATTTGACTAGTGTTTAAGAAGCAATTATTGCTCCATGTGGATAACGTCCTATATCGTTAATAAATGCTTATCTTTCTATTACAATTTTCTACTTTGTCTTAATTGATTATCTAAAATTCCCTTGGATAAAAAAGTTACTACATATAGATAAGGGTATCAAGTGTCCAAAAATATTGAGTACCTTAATAAAATATTTATGAGCACCCTAACATAACCCGATAATTATATGCTCGATGCTTTCTCCAAAAATAGTCCCCATTAAACCCACTCTACAAATAATTTTTAGGACTTCAAATTTGGGGGCTGAAAGCCGATAACCTCCTCAATTTGGTGGTCAATCAATCACAAGTTCCTCAAATGCCTCACGAACATAGCAAAAAAATAAAATAAAGGGCTAACCCAAAAGAAAAATAATCATATGCATTTGCCTAGAAAAAAGACATTCTCAGATTGGCTAGAAATCATCCAATTTTTGGATATTAGGTCCAAGTGCTTAAAGAAACTTCCCTTCACTTGATATTTCATCCAATGGAGCAACTATACATTTTCGTCCTTAAAGAGCAAGCTATGAGAACTCATTATATATATATATATATATATAAAAAAAAAAGAAGCCTTGTATTCTGGAAGTCACAATTACTTTTGTCGCATCAGGTTTCAATTTGGGGGGCTGTTATACTGTTATTAATGGAGCAGGTATACATTTTCGTCCTTAAAGAGCAAGTTAGGAGAACTCTTTTTAATAAAAAGTATACAATAGACTTTTTATTCGTGGTACAAAGAGATCACAATCACTTTTGTCCATGAGGTTTCAATTTTGGAGCTTGTAATAGTGCCATTAATTAGACTCAAAATATATAAAAACATAAAAAATTCCCAAGCTCAGTGACACACCTTAAGTCTTCTAATAGCTACGAGTACTTGTGATCTCCTTGTAACTAAGATAAATGATCTCATAGTATACAACACCTATAATTAATTTTTATTATCATATGATAAAGTTTGGGCACACCTTACTTGAACAAGATCTATTTTGTTAGTTGTACATCCGTTTTCAGTAACACAACAAAGAAACACAACAATCTAGAAAATGACATGATGCCATGTGGCCAGAGTGCGGATTTGACGTTGGGTCCCACATGTCTCCTTCAGCCTCAGAGGGTTGCTTTCATCAATCCAACGGCTAATGAGATAGCCACTTGACCGTTTGATAAATCAAAATCTTTTAGGAATAGGCTCAACACTAGGTAGTCAGGGTGGTGGGTTGCAACAATATAATGTCTTGAGTTAGGGGACACCCCAATAAACTACCCAAAAAAAAAGAAAAAGGAAAATAGTTTGATAGGGCTATATCAAAATAAGTAAAGCCTCATCTAATGACTCATGGAAAATTGCAATTCAAGTACTGTGACCATTCATTTCACCCTAAAAATAAGTGTTCAAAGATCCACAAGATATATACGATTGTTTGAGTTTCGAATTTTATTGTCAATATTGAAAATTGATTTTAGAACCATCATAGAAATTTCCGTGGCCAAAAGTGCTTTCTATGCTAGAATTTAAGGTGAGACTTTATTTACTTTTCATATATCCTTTGAAAAAGGGGTGTGGTTTCTATTAGGTTGCAACCTTAAACAATCCATATAAGGTACACTTTCAAATTTTATCATAATATATAATTTTTACTTGAAATGTTTTTAAGATTATCTCAAAATCTATTTTTATAAAATTTTAAAATTTAAAAATAATTAAAATCATATAAATATAAAAATATTGAAAATGGACGATCTAAAATATATGTTACAAAATGGCTATTTATGGGACTCAAATCTTTGTATTTTTCCTCGTATATCTTGACGTCAAGACGATCAATCGCAGGGCTTTTTAACATTAAAATTGAGGTGCATCCATGGTTCTACATGGTGCAGGGACCCTTTCACGACAAAATAGAGCATGGAAGATCACTTTTCGTCCCATCTTCTCACGAGAAGTCAGATGGAAGCAAGCGACCTTTATATTAAAAAAAAAAAAAATTATCTCTCTTACTAAATGCCAACAACTACAGGCTTCTTTTTCTTTGAGATGTGCTACACATCAACGTCACCCATGCTTATCACTCTCTGAACTTTTAATTTTTATTTTTTATTTCTGACCTCTTCGTCAACGCTCTCACCTTAAAACGTTACCCATTTTCCTCCTTCGCTCATCTCCCTACTCTCTCTCTTTCTCTATCTACAATGGAGACGATAACCAGAAACAGTAAAAGTTGCTGCAGGCTAATACTTACTATGACTTTGTCTTGGAAACGCAGAGTGCGACCAAGGCAAGTGCATTACCACTCTTATGTCTTTCTCTCACTACACTGCCTAGTCAAACTGGACTGAATTATAATAATGTATTCGCGTGTTTCTCTATTCTTTTGTTGACTGCCATCCATTAATGTATTCAGTCGACCCATATACATGTTGTGGAGTTATGATACAGACTGTGAAAATGGGTTGTGCAGGTGAGGTGGCGTGGAAGAACTGGAGAATGGGGGTTCGCATAACCATGGCTGACACTCTGTTCATCGGCTTCCTCATCCTCCTTTTGGTCAGAGTTTCTTCTGCTTTGCCATTGTGTACTGATTCCAGTGAGTTCTTATTTCTCTGCTCATACATGTTCCATTTCTTATTCTTTGCCCCCCCCTTTTTTTTTTCTCTTTTGTGTGGGGTTCTTTTTTTTACCTTCTGATTTCTCTGGGAGCTTCAATTGGATTTAGTATCTTTATGGTTCTTCATTTCATGTGGTTCTTGATTTCTCTGGGAGCTTCAATTGGATTTAGTATCTTTATGGTTCTTCATTTTCATTAATGCAAGAAAGAGAGTGAGCTTTGTGGCTTTTTTTTTTTTTAATGTGTGCAGGGGCTCCCCTTACTTCAAAGGCTTCACTCTCCTTCTGCCCTTACAATGGCACCATATGCTGCAACACGAAGCATGACTCTGATTTGCAGAAGCAATTTGAAAGCATGAATGTCTCTGACCCCAGCTGTGCTTCCCTCCTCAAACAAATTCTCTGCGCGGTTAGCCTCCTCAATTCCCCTTTTTTTTTTGCTTAGTTCCTCTCTCTCTCACTCTCTCTCCCTCTCTCTATATCTCTCCGTAGTAAATTATTTGAACCATTGTGCATATTGAGGTTTCAAGTGATGTGGATCAGAGCACCTGAATCAGGTGATGCCCCTTAGTATACTGATTTTCTGGCTATGTGTTGCAATATGAATCCTTTATGCCAATTTCCACTGGTTATGTTAAAAATGAAGCTGTATGGTCTTTGTGAGTGTGAAGAGCTCTTAGTTGCGAGATACACTGAGTATTTTGATTCTAATGCTTCTAATGAAGGCCCTGGAACTGCCTCTACATGCCATGCAGAATTGGTGAGAACTTGAGAGACGGGCCTAACCGACTTTGGACAAACTTCAACTTGCAGATATAAAATCAATGATGACGTTGAATATCTTTGTTTTCTGATAAATGTGACATAACTTGAATATGGAGTTCACTTTAGAGTCATGGAAAAACTATCATATAGTCCTTATGGCCATATAAAATCCATAGTGATGATGGCTAATCACTGTATGACCAATTGTTGGATGGGGATTGAGAGATTGGGACACACGAAACATTACATGAACACAATGGTGGTCTGACTCTTTCTCCACCATCACATCCATTGATTGGATGGTGAGAAATCTGAAAATGGTGGATTATCTATTTTCAAGATGTTATAGGATTCTTTCCCTATAAAAGTGGCCCAGAAAATATTGACTTGATTACTCTAAACATCTCCATTTGACACAACCATTGATCTTTATCATGAGCTTAATGACTTACTGAGAAGTACACCTCTTATCAATAATACACAGATACACACCAATGAATCCATGCATACGCACATCAGTTTGTTTCTTAATGGAATCAATTTTCCAATTGTAATTGTGGTGATACAAATGTTAATCCAATGCTAGGTTCTTTATATTAAACTTTGCCTCTCAGTTTCGAAGGTGGTATCACCATGGATTTCACATATCTTTTGCTGAAGATTCTTTGTGCTCTTACAGCAGCTATTTCGTCTCTTGCAGAAATGCGATCAGTTCTCTGCAGAGTTATTTGATATCAAATCAGGGGCACGACCAATACCTGTTCTGTGCAACTCAACTGTCTTAATGAACTCATCCCAGTCAAATGAGGCAGCTCAAAACTATTGTTCAAAGCTATGGAGGACATGTGAGAATATATCTGTGTGGAATTCACCATTTGCACCTTCATTGCAAGGCCCTCGAGCTACAGTTAATTCTACTCCTTCTAAGATCACTGATTTCTGGCAATCAGAAAAGGACTTTTGCAACGCATTTGGTGGTGCTTCAAGTGATGGACATGTCTGTTTTGAAGGTGGTCAGATTTCACTTAATATGACTCAAGCTGAGCCACCTCCTCAAGGTCTTTGCGTCGAGAAAATCGGCAATGGTAGTTACCTGAATATGGTTGCTCATCCTGATGGTTCTAACCGAGTTTTTGTGTCTAGCCAAGATGGGAAGATATGGCTGGCTACAGTACCAAAAGTGAGATCTGGCAGCACATTGGAACTTGATGTTTCTAGCCCCTTTTTAGATATAAGTGATATACTTCACTTTGATGCACAGTTTGGACTTATGGGCCTTGCATTTCATCCCAATTTTGTGAACAATGGTCGTTTCTTTGTGTCATTTAATTGTGATAAGACTCAGTGGTCGGGCTGTGTTGGTAGGTGTTCCTGTAATTCTGATGTCAACTGTGATCCTACAAAGCTGGGTTCTGATGGCGGTTCTGCCCCATGCCAGTATCACAGTGTAATTGTAGAATATACTGCTAATGGGACTTCAACCACACCTTCCCAGGTACTTCTTTCCTCTCAGATATTGCTGCTCAATTTGTGGGACTTGGAACCTGATCTGATTCACATGTCTCCAGTGTGACCTTTTTTTTTTTCCAGGCAACAACTGCCAATCCATCTGAGATGAGAAGAATATTTACAATGGGTCTTCCTTACACGTCTCATCATGGAGGTCAGATTCTTTTTGGGCCTGAAGATGGATATTTATATTTTATGATGGGTGATGGTGGTAACAGAGGTGATCCTTTCAATTTTGCTCAAAATAAGATGTCATTACTTGGAAAAATCATGCGACTTGACGTGGATAAGATGCCAAGTGAGTCACGAGAACAAAGTAGCTATTTTCAAGGAATTATTCTGTATTCATTTGTTCCTTTCTTTCATGCATCCATTTATGCTTAGTTATGAGCACTAAATTTCATTCAATTTGTTTTAAACAATGATAAAACTAGATAGGTGTGGCTCAATGTGTGATTCTTTGCTTGCTGTTTTGTCTGGTTCAATAATACCACTTATCCTAGTGAGTTTTACGGTGAGTTTCACATCTAGAAATCCCTACCAGCCTTTTGGCTTGTGCAACATCTTCTCACATGTTAGAAAATATGATCTACATGGTAGAATAGACATTCCAAGTTCAATTTTGAGCCAGCTTTAGCTTGATTGAGAAAAAAGTCTTGGACATTTGGCCAGTTCTGGGACAGCCTATGTTTTATATTAATTCAAAAGTGAAAAGTGCTCAGTTGTTCTTCGTCTGCCCTCATTGGTGTCTGACACTTGAAGGGTGATTGGAACACCATAGGCCACACCAGATGTTGTTTCTGATGTTTGGTACATGGAAGTTCATCCACATGGAGAAATAAAAGCCCCTCCCCTGTGTTTATTGACAGCCAACACTTCAGGTCTCCTCTTTTGTTAAATCTGTGCTATTGGGAAAGCAAGTAGAGATTCTTTGTGGTCCGAATATCATCAATTCCTTTCAAAAAGTTGCTGCTTGACCTATCAATAACTTGAAAAACTCGCAGTTGCCTCAAATCTATCTTACAATGGAGATGCGTAGTTTACATACCTTATGCAAACCGTAGTTTTCAATTCTTACGAACTATCGGGAGATCAAACTTATGAGCTACACTATAAATTTGTGGGAGAGAGTGATTGAGCAACGACTACGACATGAAACAAATGTATTAGAAAATTAGTTTGGTTTTATACAAGGAGGTCAACCATTGAGTTTCCTACTTAGGCAATTGATTGAGAAGCATAGAGATAAGGGAAAAGACCTCTACATGGTCTTTATTATTTTTTGAAGAAATTCAAAAGTACCTTTACATGGTCTTTATTGATTTGGAGAAAGCACACTATAGGGTACCTAAAGAGTTAATTTGGTGGGTGTTGGGAAGGAAAGGAGTCTGTAGCGGATAAATTGACATAGTGAGGGATATATACGAGCAGCACTGACTAGTTTAAGGACAACCAATGGAGAGACAAGTGAGTCTTTAGTGACAGTAGGCCTGCATCAGAGGTCAGCGTTGAGCGCATATCTTTTTGCTTTGGTTATGGACAAGGTAATTAGGCATCTATAGGATGAGGTCCCGTGATATATGTTATTTGTAGATGACATAGCTTTAATTGATGAGACTAGAGATGGTGTCAACGCAAGGTTGGAATTTTAGAGGAATGCTCTAGAATCTAAAGGTTTTAAAATTAGCCGGACTAGGGTAGAATATATGGACTGCAAGTTTTTTAGTAATACGAGTAAAAAACGAGGAATTAGTGAAGATTGATGGCCAAGAAGTACCTAAAAGAGAATATTTTGTATATATTGGATCTATAATCCATGAGAATGGAGAGATTAAGGAATATGTCGTGCATAGAATTAGAGTTGGGTGGATAAATTGGCGATGTGCTTCTCGAGTCTCATGTGATCGTCGCATACTAATGAAAGTGATGGGGAAGTTCTTTAGGGTAGCTGTAGGACTAGCCATGCTTTATGGGACAATAATTTGGGCAGTCAAGAAACAACATATTCATAGAATGAGTATGGCTAAGATCAGATATTGAGATGGATGAGTACAATACAAGAAACGATAAATTCGAAATTAAGACACCTGAGGGAACCTAGGGATAGCTTCAATAAGAGATAAGATGAAGGAAAATAGATTTAGGTGCCCTAGCCACTTGCAATGTTGACCTAGAATAACACCGGTTAGGAGGGATCTTTTGGTTCAAGTGGAATGCTCTAAAGGGGAAAGGGGAAGGCCCAAATGGACATGAATGGAAGTAGTGAGAAGAGATTGGTGACTTATGGCCTGACTGAGGGTATGACCCTTGATAGAGCGGAATTGCAGGACATGATCTGAGTAGCCCAGCCAAATAGTTGGGATAAGGCTCAGATAATGATGATGATCTCTTTAGATCTTTGATACATATCAAAGTAGGGATCTATGAATCAAACCAGAGGCTTATGAGAATAGTGATTCTCATCATTGAATAATGTAGCCCTTTGGGGTTATATAAAGTGAAATATCTAATGCTATAATAGCTAGACAGCTGGGCAACAATGTCACAGCCAAGGTATGCATGTATTACGCAATGATGTTTATGTCCTTGAACAACTCAAATTGGACAAATATAACCTCTTGAATGATGCAAGAAGGACAGTTCTTACAGAATACAGTTGACAATTCTGTCCACGGTACTTGTTTCCTCAGTACTTCATAATTCTTTTGTATACTTCTATAAGGTCAATCATAAACTGGTTAGCAGTGGTAGAGGAGGCAGCAGTTGGCTCACTGATGTGGCCTCAATTTTGGTCTTGCATGATTCTTTCCCTGAGTATAACCTAATCAGGGTCAAATCCAGATGAAGCCAAAAAATAAATATGATAAATCATAAGTAAGATTGAATGGCTCAAGAACCGTTCCAATTGAGATCAAACCCTCTTTCGACTTGTTTAATTGTTTTTGCCATGTGAATATTAATGGTAAAGGATGTGGTTTGTCACGTGCCTCTCTCCCATTCTCCCTCTCTGCTGCCCATGCCATCTCAGCACTCAGCCTCTGGGTTGCCAGCATGGGGCATGGGGGTATGTTAATATACAGTCAATCTTATTTCCCCCCCATCCCAAAAAAAAAAGAATATTAATGGTAGAGCATTGACAGGACCTGTTTTTATTTGGTGTGACCATATGGGGTCCAAATATAGGAAGACACAAATATTTTTCTCTGTGAATTAGAATGTTGATATTAAATTGATAGTGCTTCGATATCAGCTATAAATGGCTCACAGGTTTATGTATCTTCAACATTTCTTGCTACAAAAATCTTCCTCAGTTCCCTTTTCTAATGTAGTTGAATTTTATAATAAATGGCAAATGTATAACATTTAATATGATGCCACTTATTTATATCGCGTTTCGTCCTTATTGCGTGCAATGAAGCTGTAATTCTAAAAGAAAAAAAGCATTCCATGAAGCTTGAAATAATTGAATTGCCAAACAGTACACTCTTTTGTCAACTGCTTTGAATAAATATTCTTTTTGCACCATTGATGCAGTGGGACCCATTTTTGTGGTTTTTCTCCAGGTGCTACAGAAATAGATGACCTACGGCTTTGGGGAAACTATTCTATTCCGAAAGATAATCCATTTTCTCAAGATAATAAATCGCAACCTGAAATTTGGGCATTGGGCTTGAGAAATCCTTGGCGGTGCAGTTTTGATTTGGAACGACCGTCTTACTTTGTCTGTGCGGATGTTGGGCAGGTCCAAAGTTTGTCATTTGGCTATGTGTTTTTACTATCAGAATCATTACTTATGTTTACGATTTTATCATATGTTGCTTGCTGATGGCATGTCATAATCATCATCGAGATTCTCATTATTGTTTTCACTATTCTCAAATGTCTCCATTTTAATCACTTAAAGGTAACATTCTTAGCTCAAGGTTTTGGATGCGGCTTCTATTGACATTTGGAATTATTTATGGACTTGGGTGAAATAGTGAAAATTTCCCTTGGATAGCATTTTTAAGCACATAATATTTTGGATATATCCTCACAAAATGTTACCTCGTTTTTCTTTATACATACTATTGGAGATTTGTTCAATTATAATACTGGGACATTTTCCTTTGTCTGAAGTTTTCATTTCTGGACTACATGGTATTGGGTCCTTCTGCTTCAGATTATATTATATTGTTTCATGTACTGTCCTGATATTTTATATGCTAGTGTTGTATACTAAGTATGGCAAAAGGTATCGAGGATTACATTGTTATATATCTATGTTATGTGCAATGTTTGCTTGTAAGTTCATCTGTATAATCGTGAAATGCAGGCTCATATCCTTCATTTCAGCATCCATGTTTATATTCACATTACTTAGACATCATACTTGTAGATGCAGTGTCATGTGGGTTTTTTCATAGGGTCAGATCACCGTTTATCTTGTCCAAACATGGAGTGATTTAGTGTGCTGTTATGATTCCACAGATTGAATGTAGACTAGTGTGGTATTGAGTGACCAAAATGTTTCTGTTCTTACATGTATAAGGGAACAAGGAAAGTTGTCCTCTTAAAACTATCCATTATATAATAGTAAACAGTTTCCAAAAAAAAAAAAAAAAAATCCAATATATAAACACTACATAAATACATGCTTGCTCTAACGTGGATCAAGATGAATGGTTGAATGATGTTTATCACTTCATTGTAAATTCGAGCAACTGGCAAATCCTTTTATGATCTCCAGTGAGAGTAGCATTTCATCTTTCAGTATCCTACGCTGATTTGTGGTCATATATCCTTCATGATATGTTATCTTGTAATATTTTGACTCTAATTGACAATTCTTCTGACTGGCATGGGTGTATTTCAAGAGAAAAGTGTTATAAGTTTAAGATATTTTTATTCATTTTCACAAGATGGTTCCAATAAACTCTGTAGAGTCAATAAAAATTCTTCAACCATACTTTACATTGGTTACATACTTCTTCAAATCGATCATAACGGGGATCTAGTACCCACTCCTGGAAAGCTACAGTTAGGTGTAAATCTGACTACAAGTTCAATACTCTATCAGATGGATCATTACTGGATATGAGGCTTACCTGGTAGAGAAAGGTTACATTGAAGAATATGAGTTGATAATGATGAGGTACTTCCAGTTATTCTAGAACTAACTACTTTCTGGGTTCTTCTATTTGTCACTATTGCTTGTGACTTGCTGTTATATGGGATAGGAAGCAAAGTATGCCCTTTTCTTACAAATAGCCTGCCTTTGGTGCTTCAAAGACAAAGCAAAAAACAAGCTAATTTCACGTGAAATTTGCTTGTGTTTTCCAGTATCCATATTCTTTGAGGCTTGGATCAGATTGTGATCAGCTGAAAAATGATATAGGGAACCAAACCCCTAATTACTTGAGAAAACTTCCTTAGGGTTCAATACTCTTAAGATTAGGATTAGGGCTTGGGTTACAAGTTCAAATCCTACTACTGAACTGCCAAAGAGAAAAACTCTCAGGTTCAATAGAAGCTTTTATTGAGAAAGCTATAGGGTCTCAGTTGAAAAATTGAATTTAGTTCTGTTCGGTTTTGCGGCCTTTAAAGGCCTAAAGAGCTTGTAAAACTAATGTATAGTGGAATATGTACTTTCAGTGGGAGCGTGTGTGGTCACTAACCAAGGGTTAAGCGGTTTATGGCCCTGGTCATGATTAAAACCCTTGGCCCTAGGCATGTGGCATAACCGAAAAGGGTTTGCAATGGGTCATCCCTTGTTGAGGTCGAAGAGATGCCCAAAGATTATGTTTGAAGGCTAGAAGAATTGTGTGGTCTCTTGTGTGCGGTTAGAAGCTTGTGAGAGCAAGGGCCAAATCCTCAACAAACTTCCACACAACATGTACTATGACTGTTGCATGGGAAGCAACCCTTTTTACAGGGACACGTGTACATGTGCATTGAGAGAACCCCTTTTGTATTGTAGTGATAAGTGCTAGACTTGCTCTTAAAAGGCGAAACTGTAATCCACATTCCAGGATCATAGTCCCACTGTTTTAATATCCAACTTTGATAGTTCAATCATGAGCCCCTGTAAAGAGACTGTGGGTCATAGGACTTTGTTGGGTTGGGTAAGAGAACATTTGTGGATCATGGGTTCTGAGGCGAGTGGAGTGCCCATAGTGTCGCTTCTTTTGACTCATTAGTACCAATCCACTCCTAGTATATTTTATATTTGTATTATAAATGTTTCTTTTGATTTTTAAATATTTTCTGCATTTTAAAATATTGCTTCTACTGTAAATTTTCATAAAAGGGTATTTTTGAAAATTTCATTACTTAAAAAATAACACATGTGGGACCAAGGATCCAGCTCCACATGTGGCACTCCGTGTACCCTAGGGACCGCACCCTATTTTTGTACAATAATATTCGCACATCCTATTTTATTGCTGAAGGGGGTATCACGCCACATATTCTTACAAGGGGTGTCACGCCACATATTCTTACAATGGGGGGCCAAGATTTTTTTATGGAAAAAAAAAGGGGGGTGTTATGAGCTCGGCTCACAGATCGTGTTTGATGCTGGGGAAAGTCCAACGGATCCACAATATTATCTCAGGCTAGATATCTCAGCTCTCGAGACACCCCTTTGTTCCTGGTTCTACCTATTTTGAAGAGAGCAATTCACCAAGGATAGAGATACAAGAGAGAGATAAAACTCGAGGGAAACCAACCTCCGGTAGTGCAATGCACAACAATTTTTTCATTCATGCCTTTACTTCCCATACAATGCAATATTTATAACCCTTGCCATAACCGTCTATCTACTACTCTAACCCTTGCCATAACCGTCTATCTACTACTCCATTTTCTACCCCACAACCCCTACATATTAGGAGTGTAACCTGTTACAGAAACTACCCAGTCCCACAACCCCTACATATTAGGAGTGTGACCTGTTACAGAAACTACCCAGTCCCACAACCCCTACATATTAGGAGTGTGACCTGTTACAGAAACTACCCAGTCCCTACATGAAGATCCCACTAGAATTGATCGTCCATGACTCCTAATTACATGCAAACAGTGCCACCTACATGCATCTCACTGCACGTGTCCAGCACAACACTTTATTGAATGAAAATAACACTTAGAAAACTTGGAGACGTAACATTCCTACCCTCTAAAAATCACCCTTGTCCTCAAGGGTATTTTTAGGAAATATTAGCTTCAGCGCTTTCAAATTTTACCACGTGGCCTCAGAAGGTGCAAGTCCCTTTCAGTGCACCAGAACCTCCTCTTGATGCTTCCCAACTCGTCGATCCAGAATGGCCTGCGGTTGAGATACCATGTGGTCCCCTTCTTCCTGAACAATGGGTAAATCTTCTTGAACTAAAGTCATTGTTCCGATCTTCTCCTTAAGGCAAGACACATGGAATACAGGGTGGATTTTTGAACCGCTTGGCAACTGGAGTTTGTACGCCACTTGACCTATGCTTTGAATCACCTCAAACGGCCCATAGTACCGTGGTGATAGGTTGAGGTTTTTCCGATGGGCGGCAGAAACTTGGCGATAGGGCTGAAGGCGAAGATACACTAAATCCCCAATATTGAAGCGTTTCTTAGTGTGGTGAACATCGTAGGCCTTCTTCATCCGGTTCTGGGATAATTGCAACTGCTCGCGCTTGAGAACTCGATCCCGATCTTGGAGTTCCCGATCAATTGACTCCACTTGAGTTGTGCCAGGGATATAAAATAGTAATGTGGGCGGGGCACGACCATAGACCACCTCATAGGGAGTCTTCTTTGTTGCTGTGTGCACGCTAGTATTGTAGCAGTATTCAGCCCATGCAATCCAACGGGCCCACTCCTTGGGCTTGTCACTCGAGAAACACCTAAGATACATCTTGACTGTGTGGTTTACCACCTCCGTCTGACTGTTGGTTTGGGGGTGATAGGCTTATGAGAAATTGAAGACCATGCCTTGCAAGCGAAATAATTCTTTCCAAAAGGCACTAGTAAACACCGGGTCCCTATCACAAACAATGGACTTAGGCATCCCATATAATTTAAAAATGTGGTTAAAAAAGATCTGGGCCACTGATGTTCATGTATAGGGATGGGAGATTGGAATGAAATGGGCGGCTTTAGATAGGCGATCTACTACCACAAAAATAGTAGTTTTCCGTTTGAGTTTGGAAGGCCATCCATGGACAAATCTGTCCATACCTGTAGGGGAATAAGGAGCGATTGGAGGAGACCTGCCGGTGAAGTGTTTTCCCATTTGTGGTGCTGGCATGTGTCACATTGCCTAATATGATCCCGAACATTTCTGCTCATTCCACTCCAATAAAAAACTGATTTATTGCGCTGGAGTGTCTTGTGGAACCCCTCATGTGTGCTGGAGTGTAACTCCTCGATGATTGTAGGGATTAGAGAAGATTTAGCCAGCAAGAAAATTCTATTTTTAAAGAATAGAACTCCTTCTTTGTAGTGCCATGGATCTAACGCCTCTCCTTGCTACACACGAGTCACTATTTCCTGTAGCTTGGGATTTTTTTTAACTTCTTCCTTAATGGGCTTGAGCCAGCATGGAACTGGCCTAGATAGAGCATGATTCTCACCCTTTTCTTCCATTTGGGACAACGCATCAGCCACTAAGTTTTCCTTCCCCTTTTTGTACTCAATGATGGAATCAAAGCCCATGAGTTTCATCAACCACCTTTGTTGTGCTGGTGTAGTAATTCTTTGCTCCCACAGATATTTTAGACTCTGGTGATTGGTCCTTACAATAAACTGTTGCCCAAGTAGATATTGTCGCCATTTCTGCATTGCAAGAACCAAAGCTATCATTTCTTTTTCATAAGTAGATAAAAACAAGTTTTTTCCTTGTAGTGCCTGGCTAAAAAATGCTATTGGCCGCTTCTCTTGCATCAACACCCCTCCAATTCCAGCTCCAGAAGCGTTGCACTCAACGATGAATTTTTTTGAAAAATTAGGTAGAGCGAGTACTGGTGCCAACGTCATTGCTTTTTTTAATTGCTCCAGAGATGCTTCAGACTGTGGGTTCCACTTGAAACCATCTTTTTTCAGCATGTTGGTTAATGGGGCGGCAATCTTATCGTAATTTTGGATAAATTTACTGTAGCATCATGTTAACCCCAGAAATCCACGCAGAGCCTTCAATGTCGTGGGCTTGGGCCAGGTGATCATGGCTGCAATTTTTTCTAGGTCCACTGCCACCCCTTCTTGGCTGATGAAATGCCCTAAATATTTCACTTCCCTCTGCCCAAAATTACACTTTTCTTTTTTTACAAATAACTGGTTAGTCCGTAGAACAGATAGTGCAATATTAACATGCTCCAATTATTTTCTTCCCAATTTTTGCTATAAATCAAAATATCGTCAAAAAATACCAACATGAATTTATGTAGGTAATTTTTGAAAATGGTGTTCATCAGGAATTGAAAAGTGGAGGGAGCGTTTGTCAGCCCAAAGGGCATTACCAGAAATTCATAGTGACCATGATGGGTACGGAATGCAGTCTTCTCAATGTCCTCAGGCTGCATGCGGATTTAGTGATATCTCGACGGTAGATCAAGGTTAGTGAAGAAAGAGGCCCTGTGTAATTCATCTAGCAGTTCGTCAATGGTATAGGAAATTTATCTTTCACTGTTTGCTGATTTAGAGCCCTATAGTTGATGCACATTCTCCACGAACCATCATATTTGTTCACTAGCAACACAGATGAAGAATAGGGACTGCTGCTAGGCTTGACCATCCCAGATTTCAATAATTCGGCCACCATCTTTTCAATCTCTATTTTTTGATAATAAGGGTACCTGTTGGGCTGCTCGAAGAAGGGACTACTTCCCTCTTTCATGGGAATCTGGTGGTCATGTGTTCTCTTAAGTGGGAGCCCTTGTGGTTCCTTGAAGACATCCTCAAACGAGTGCAACATTTTGTCACGTTGATTATTGGAAAATTGAGGAGAAAATTCTGGTGCAGAATTACCTTGCATGCCCTTCATGGAAAGAGAATATATTTGCAATAGTAATCCTTCTTTCCTCTTCTTCATATCTCTGCTGATCTCGTCCGTCTCTACCACCCTATTTTCGACTAGTTTCAAGCCTTGTAAAATGACTTCCTTCCCTCTCAAAATAAATGCCATCTGTAGCTTGGAGAATTGTGCACCAAGAACGGCGTGACAACCTTCCAACGGTAGCAAATAGAGATCCACCACAAGAGGGACTCCTTGCAGCACCATGCAAACAGCCTTGCAGCGACCTGGACTAGATAGCTTTTCCCCATTGGCAACAGCTACTTCCAACTTTCCTTCACTGCTAGGAGTTGGGCCCATTTTTTGTGCAATAATACTATTCAAAAAATTATGTGTACTACCAGAGTCAATCAGAAATGTTACCCTCTGTTGGCCCAACCTTCCTTGAACACGCATTGTCTGAGGAGTTTTTGCCCCAGAGATGGCGTTGATGGAGATTTCAGGTACTTCATCAGCCGTGTCTATCTCTGTTTCAGCGTGTTCGTCCTCTCCATCGTTTGGCCAGCTCCTTTCGATGAGGAATAGCTTCTTGCAATGATGGCCAGGGCCAAATTTCTCATTGCAATTGAAGCATAGTCCTTTTGCTCGTCGCTCGCTGAGTTCTGCTGGAGATAACCTTTTAATTGGCATGAAGGACCCACTCGAGCTGGGCGGGTTGGGGGCGGCTTTCCTTGGCTCGCTAGGTGCTTCCTTCTTGGTATATAGATTGCGATGTTCATAAAGGCGGGCAAGACCTATTGCTGCAGTCAAGATCGCTGGTTGGCAAGCTTGCACGTTTGCTTTAATCTTATCCTTGAGCCCACTTATAAAACATCCAACCTGCTACACTGGCATCAATCGACCTACGTGTATCAACAAACGTTCAAACTGAGTTTGATAATCTCGTACCAACCCTGTTTGCTGCAATTTTGTGAGATTGCCAAAGAAATCTTGAAATTGGGTTGGACCGTATCGCACGTGGTGGCTACTTTTGAAATCCTCCCAAGTGGCAATCCCGAGCTCTTCCTTTGTTAACTGGTACCATAGTTGCGCATTACCTTTTAAGTTGAATGAGGCAAGAGGGATACGATCCTTTTTCGGTGTTTGATAGAATTCAAAGAACTGGTCGGCTCTACATACCCAACTGATGGGGTCCTCTTCCCCATTGAACTTGGGAAAGTCCATTTTAACCATTCGCGGTACCATTTTGAAGTATACTACCATTTTGAAGTGGTCCTGTATGTGTCTGCCCTGTATACACTGGTGGCGGTTGACTGTTGGAAGATTCACCATTATCTTGGCCGTTCTTCCCTTGATTGAGTCAAGTATTGATCGCAGCGAACATCAGCTGCATGGACTCCATCACCTCCTTGAAGCCTCGCTCCTGATCTGCCTTCAAACTCCCCATCTCGGACTCCAAACGATCTAGGCGTTGATCTGCCATGCCCGGCTTTGATACCAAATTGTTATGGGCTCGGCTCACTGATCGTGTTTGATGTTGGGGAAAGTCCAACGGATCCACAATATTATCTCGGGCTAGATATCTCAGCTCTTGAGACACCCCTTTGTTCCTGGTTCTACCTATTTTGAAGAGAGCAATTCACCAAGGATAGAGATACAAGAGAGAGATAAAACAGTAGTTTCTTCGAGAGAAACCAACCTTCGGTAGTGCAATGCACAAACAGTTTTTTCATTCATGCCTTTACTTCCCATACAATGCAATATTTATAACCCTTGCCATAACCGTCTATCTACTACTACATTTTCTAACCCACAACCGCTACATATTAGGGGTGTGACCTGTTACAGAAACTACCCAGTCCCACAACCCCTACATATTAGGAGTGTGACCTGTTACAGAAACTACCCAGTCCTTACTTGAAGACCCCACTAGAATTGATCTTCCATGACTCCTAATTACATGCAAACAGTGCCACCTACATGCATCTCACTGCACGTGTCCAGCACAGCACTTTATTGAATGAAAATGACACCTAGAAAACCTGGAAATGTAACAGGGGGCACACCAATTTTTCCACTTTTAGTGGAATAGCCCCATTCAATTTGATTTGTTTCAAATTTAAATTTGCTAAGATTGAGAGATATCAACCCTGATATCAGCCCTATTTTGTTCCTATAGGGTTTGTATAAACCATAAGTTATTTTTTAGCTTTTTTAAACCTTAGAGAAAGAAGGATAGCCTACAAAACTTTCATATCTAAGACTTTCCAGCAACACCTTAAGGAGGAAAAGTATGCCATTGGTAAGGGAATCGGGTGTGGGGTGTATCAAGTCCTGGTTGGGTAACTTCAGGCATCTTTCAAAAAGTCGTCCCATTAGTTTTTATTTATTTTTAATTTTATTTTCTATTTTTCTGTAATTTTTCAGGAACTTATATTGTATTAAAAATTGATATAAAAGCTATTTTAAAGTTCTTGTATAGTTTCTATTTCTCTTGGCAGTAAAATAAAGATCTTAGGTTATATTTCGGGCATTGTTTTTATTTTCCAGCAATATATTTTAGCACATGTAATTGGAATTCAAGCATTTGGAATAAAATTATAAAGAAATTTTTTAATTTAATACGTTGAGTTCCACATAGCCACATCTTTCATTGGTATCAGAGCTTCTATATTTTACTACCATAGTTTAGTTTTATTTATTTATTATTATTATTTCTTGATCCAAGAAACATGACTTCAAAAGGTTTCTTGGCTGAATTTATTAAGACTGAAAAATTTGATGGGAAAATCTTAGTTGGAAAAGAAAAATAGGCTATGTGCTCTTTGGAGAAGAACTTAGCCTAATGCTTACTGAAGCAACCCCACCTGTCCCAAGAGCTAATACTTACGAGAGGCAAGCTGTAAGAGATGCTCATGCTCAGTGGGAGCGCAAAACACTCTAGTAAAACATGTGCTACTTATGGTCATCGATGACTTTCATGCTCTTGAGTATGAACACCTAAAGACTACAAAGGAGATTCTTGAACGACTTGAGACTAATTATGCCTCACCTTCCCTCACAAGAAAGACGATGACTATGAAACAGTATTCAGATTTGAACATGAAGGAAGGAGGCAAGTTAACCGAGCATGTACAACAGTTCAGAGGCTTAGTTCGTGAACTCGAGGCGGCACAAGTCAAGGCAGATGAAAATATGCAGAGCTGCCAGTTGCTTAATTCTATGACAAGCTCATGGGAAAACTTTATTTCAGGCCTTACGACAAGGGAGAGCATGCTGAAGTTGGACGAGATCATCACCAAACTCAAAGCCGAGGAAGAAAGGAGATTTTCTCGTGATTCTTCAGCCTTGAATGACTCTGTAAATGTGGTAAACCTTAAACCCAAATTTGGTTCATTCAAGAAGAAGAAAGGCAAAGGAAAGAATAAGAACAACATGAATGAGGATCAAGAGGGAAATAATTGGCCAAAGAAAAAGAAAGATTTTAAGAATACCCAGTGTTATAATTGCAAGAAATTCGGGCACATCGCTAAGTATTGCAAAGCACCCAAGTATGCGAATCCCAAGGGCGATAGGGAGCATGCTCGTGTAGTCCTAGAGACTATGCTAGCTGAACCTAAAGTAGCGTCCTGGTGTTTGATTCAGGATCCATTGCCCATGTCCTAAACACCAAGGATGGATATAGAAATTTCCACCCTGTTGCCCCAAGGGATTAGTATATCTATATGGGTGGGAATCAAAAGACTGAAATTCTAGGTATTGGAGATTTCATCCTTCAACTTGAGAATGACCAAAGCATGATCCTTAAATTAAACTCTTTATGCTCCTGAGATGAGGAAGAGTTTGGTTTCGGTCGCTAAATTGGCTAAGGCAGGTTACTCCACCATTTTTACCGATAACAAGGTGGAGGTGAGATATGGAGATGATTAGTCATGAATGGTCATCTTGTAGAAGGTTTATTTTCAGTTGCTTCCATTTCTTAAGTCTCGAGTTATGATGATAACTATGTTGTATGTATATGGCACATGAGATTAGGGCACATAAACCCTACAAGCATGGAGAGATCAATGGGAGTGAAGTGGTTTTTTCTCTCTTTATATGTGGATGACATGTTGTCAGTACTTCGATTGGAGACAAAAGTTTTCTTGTCACATAATTTTTGGTATGGACCTTTGAGAAGTCATGCAGAAAATTCCGTACAGAAGTGCAACTGGGTCACTAATGTATGGTTTGTCAGGGATAAGACCAGTTTTATCTTCTGCCATGAGTTACGATTAGCAGGTTTCAGAATAATCCAGGCATGAAGCACTGGAAAGCCATCAAATGAGTACTGCGACATTTGAAGGGAATCGTTAATTACGCACCGACTTATGGAGGAGGCTCGGACGTACAGATACAAGGATATTCAGATGCGGACTATCAGGGCGATCCATATGAGAGTGAAGTCCACATCCGGATATATCTTCACGCTTGCAGGTGGAGTTGTTTCTTGGTGCTCAAAGAAATAGGATATAGTTGCATTCTTGACTATGAAGTCAAAGTATGTGGCAAGTTGTTTCGCGGCTAAAAGAAGCAGTCTAGTTAAAGAAGTTCCTGAATCAACTCAAATTTGATCCAGTGAAGTGGTCGTACGTTAGAATCTTCTGCAACAACCAGGTAGCTATTATGCGTGTCAAAAACGCTGAGGTTACTACCACATTTGCAATGGGATTTGAGCAGGAGAGATTCAGATTGCATATTTCCCGATTGAAACCATGTTAGCGGATCCTTTGATAAAAGGATTGGTGGCAAAAGTTTTTGTCAAACGTGTACATATGGTGGACTTGAGATAAATTGAGAGAGATTGATTGTATGGCCTTCAAAGGCAAAGTAGGAGATGTTGGGTTTTGTGGCCTTTAAAGGCTTAGAGAGCTTGTAAAAATGATGTATAGTGGAATATGCACTTTCAGTATGAGTGTATGTGGTGACTGACCAAGGGTTGGGCAGTTTATGGCCTTGGTCATGATTAAAACCCTTGGCCTTGGGCATATGGTACAACTGAAAAGGGTTTGCAATGGGTCATCTCTTTTCGAGGTCGGAGAGATGCCTAGAGATCATGTTTGTAGGCCAGGAGAACTGTGTGGTCTCCTGTGTGCGGTTGTAGGCTTATGAGAGCAATGACCAAATGTTCAACAAACTTCTGCATAATATGTACATATGACGGCTACATGGGAAGCAACCTTTTTTACAATGACACGTGTACATGTGCATTGAGAGAACTCCTTTTTGCACTATAGTGACAAGTACTAGACTTGCTCTTAAAGGGGGGAACTGTAATCCATATTCCAAAATCATAGTCTCACTGTTTTATTATCCAACTTTGACGAGTCAATCATGAGCCCCTGTCAAGAGACTGTGGGTCATGTGTCTTTGTTGGGTTAGCTAAGAGAACATTTGTGGATCATGGTTTCTGGGGCAAGTGGAGCGCCATCACTTATTTTGACCCATTGGTACTAGTCCACTTCTTGTATATTTTATTTTTGTATTGTAAATGTTTCTTTCAATTTTTTAATATTTTTCTGCATTTTAAAATATTGCTTCTACCTTAAATTTTCATAAAAGGGTATTTCTGAAAATTTTACACATGTGAGAACAAGGATTCAGCCCCACATGTGGTACTCCGTGCACCCTAGGGACCACACCCTATTTTTGTAGAGTAATCTTTGCCACACCTTATTTTATTGCTGAAGGGGGTGTCATGCCCATAGTTAGCAATTCGGCGATTATTCGCCGAATTTTTCAAAAAATCGATGCCTTTTTTTAAAATGTTTTAAAAGCCGTTTTTTTTGAGAAGTTCGTCCAAAAAACATGTATTTTTCATAATACCTTTAAAAACGCGATTTTTTGGAAAACGAATAAAACGGGTCCAAAAAAACTTTTGAGAAAATTTCTAGGGGGAACTGCTATCAAACCTTTATGAAAAGGCCTTGCTCAAATCTGGGCACTTCCTCCCCCCCTTTGCAAAGAACTCTATCAAATCTCTTTGAAAAAATGGTTTGAGTTTGGTTTGATGGAGCTTTGAAGTCGTTTTAATGGTGGCTCTGAGTCTTGCGCTGGTTTACTATTATAGTGCTTCGAATTTGCATTCAACAATGAAACAAACCTCTTATGAGGTGCACCACCCAAATCAATCTCCCCAAAAGGACGGGGCATTTCCATGGCTCGAGCTTTGGCCATGGGTCCTCTTTTTGAGCTCATCAATGGCTGGTTTTGCCTTGTTAATGAACCAATCCATTGCTTTACTCGGCCTATCATAACCAAGTCGATCTTGAACATCATAGAACTGAATAGCTGTATGAGCAGCGAGGCGGACACACCTATCTCTCGGCCAACACACTGTACAGACCTTGCTGTGCCCATCTTTCCGACCTATGGCTCTCACTATATGACCGCCTTCGACTTCCACTATCTCACGTTCGCCTCCTCTCGACTGAAAGCTCAGCCTTCGCCTCTGGTTTTCCAGCTGGTTCCCCAGTGATATTTCGCGAGAAGTTTGAGCAATTTTAGGGAAAGGAGAGAGCCATGGGTTTGGTAATGGTGATGAGTTTGAGAGAGAGGGGGTTGAAAGAAAGGGGGGAGATTCAAAGGTGGTTTCCTCTGGTTGAGATTTGGATCTCTTTTCCCTTCCAGATTTGGGTCTTGAAGTGATTAATCTCAAAGGATGTATACATTCTTAATTGCTTCATGGGTGAACCAGAGATGAGCTTCTACGGCAACGGCGGAGATGCACCAAAGTGCAAGAAAGCTCAACATCTTAGTAGTGTTAATCGTCTCTCTCTTTAAAAAAATGGTTTGATTTTTCACAGAGGTTTGATCCAAAAATTAGTACATCCAAAAATTTCTAGAGAGAAGGGGGAATTGCTATCAAACCCCGCAATATTTTGGCTTGATCTAGCTTCTCCTATATGGTGTATTTTTTTTTATATGTATTTAAGTAGCTTTGATATGGTGTATTTTTTTATATGTATTTATCCGATTTTTTTACTCCGATTTTTTGAGGTTAGTCCGATATATTGGCGATAGCTTTACATGAAGTATTTTTGCCGATCTGTATTTTTTATCCAATTTTTTCATCCAATTTTTTTTTTGGTGATACCTTTTGTGGCACCATACCCCCACGCCTTTTTTTGGGAAAGGGTGGCACGCCCAAATATGGAGGCACGCCACTTTTAGTGGATTAGGTATACCCATTCAATTTGATTTGTTTCAAATTTAAATTTGCTAAGTTTGAAATCGACATATGGTTTCCCAAATATTGGTTTGATTTTAAATAGGGGTAGATTGGGAGATATATTCCTATTCTTGGCACTTAAAATCATGATGGCTGATTTTTGAGATGGATGGCTCTGATTAATCTCTCACCCCACATATTTCATTTTCTAAGTATGGCTCTGATTAATCTCTCACCCCACATATTTCATTTTCTAAGTATGGCTCTGATTAATCTCTCGCCCCATAGATTTCATTTCCTAAGTATGGCTCTGATTAATCTCTCACGCTACAGATTTTATTTCCTAAGTATGGTTTTGGTGAAAATTAGATAAGGTAGGAATTCTATTTAGTCTAGATTTTCTTCTATTTAAAAAGGGGTTTGAACCTATTTGAAAACAAACCTATTTAAAAAAAAGTCAGTAGATGTTTTCTCTCTCCAAAAGATCTCTCTCCCCTCACGCACCAATTTAGAGAGATCTCTCTCCCTCACGCACCATTTGGGGGACCTCTCTTTCTCTCTTTCATGCCACCTTCACACCACATTCTCTCTCTCCTTTATTTATTTTTGTCTTGAAATAAAAAAATAGAGGCAACCTTTTTTTCTTAGAGAAACCCTAAACTAGGGTTTGCTGTATTTTTCAAAAGAAGAAGAAAGAAGCTTAAGTTAGAGAGATATCAAAGAAGGATAGCCTACAAAGCTTCCCTATTCTCTCTCTATTTTTTTTATCTTGAAAGAAAAAAATAGAGGTGACCTATTTTTCTTGGAGAAACCCTAAACTAGGGTTTGTTGTGCTTTTCAAAGGAAGAAGAAAGAAGCTTAACTTAAAGAGATATCAAACAAGGATAGCCTACAAAGCTTCCCTATCTAAGAATATCCAGCAACACCTTAAGGAGGAGAAAGTGCGCATTGGTCAGGGAATCGGGTGTGGGGTGTACCAAGTCCTGGTTGGGTAACTCCAAGCATCTTTCATTAAGTCTTCCCATTAGTTTTTATTTATTTTCAGTTTTCTATTTTTTTGTAATTTTCAAGAACTTATATTGTGTTAAAAATTGATATAAAAATTATTTTAAAGTTCCTTGATAGTTTCTATTTCTCTTGGCAGTAAAATAAAAATCCTAGTTTGTATTTATGGCATTGTTTTTATTTTCCAGCATTCAGGTATTTAAAATAAAAATATAAAGAAATTTCTAAATTTAATACCTTGAGTTCCACATAGCCACACCTTTCAATTTCCCTGCTCAGCAAATTCAGACTGGAGTTTCTCTCTCTCTCTCTCTCTCTCTCTCTATCTCTCTCTCTTTCTCTCGTCCTGAATAATCTGTCTTTTATCTACTTATGAATCATTTATTGTTTAAAATACTAGGATATTTGTGTGTAATATGCCAGCATTAAGCACTGCTCACATTGACACTCTTTGGGATGCTTCTCTCTCTCTCTCTCTCTCTCTCTACACATGCATATATATATATATATCTATATGAAGGGAGAGTTAATAGGAGTGTAACTTTTGGATTTCTCAAGACTCTTATTTTTCCATCCAAATGAGTCTCTCCCTCTTTTCTTCTGTCTCTAAACTCTCATCCGTAAAATATCTTTATTAAAAAATCTATCCAATTATAAATTTTCAAAAACAAATATTGTGTCCATTCTCCTTAAAATCTCTTTCACGTTTTTATCCAGGTTATGATTTAAGAAAATATTCTATCATGGATAAAAAATAGGAGCGAACGAAAGAAGAATACTTAATAAAATTTTAGAAATATCTTTTATATGCTAATTATGCTCACCAAACATACAAATTACAAAATTTTGAACTTCTGTGATGGTATTCAGCTTATTCATAAAAGGAGAGCTCAAAAATAAAAAAAGAAAGAAAAAAAAAGTTAGAAAGTTAAATAGCTAAAAAAATACCAGATGTAAAAATGAAAGAAAAAATAATATATTAATTTTTAATTAAATATTCCATAAAATATTTATTGTCAAATCTTTAGCAAGCGCATCATGCAACACATGCACCATTCGTCATCATCCAAGCTTTATCCCAATGATTTGGGATCACCTTGCATGATAAAATGTGGCAAAGTTTTACGTTGGCTGCCTTATCTAATGCAACCACCGCCTTTACCTATCCTCACCCTTATTAGACCAATGCACCATTAGTAAAATCTATAGCTAAAATAAGGAAATAGATTATATGGGTTGATGGATCCGTAGTTGTTGGGACTGGGGGCAGGATTGGGATTGGGATCCTAATTAGAATCTTGATCAAGATCAGGATTGGGATTGAGGAATCATGAAAGACTAGAAGATCTCTAGGGTTGGGAGCATCGTCTGTACAATACAAATGTTAGGGATCTCGACCCCGACCTTTGGACATCTTACTCCCAACCATAAAGAGTATTTTATAGTCCTAGACTGTATACACTCTTTGAAATAGGGATCTCCTTAATTATAGTCAGCAAGCAATGCAATTTTATTAAAAGAGAAAGAAAATATCCATTTGGTTGTTATCTTGGCCTACAAAGTGGGGATCGAGATTCCTAACAGGGGGTCGAGATGCCAAAATTTGAAGATCGATATACGTTGAAGATCCCTTTCCCGGGGCACTGAAGAGAGACTCTAGAGCGGGATTACCAGCAAGGTTGGGAGATCTAGCAACTATGGATGGATTCTGGGTCTTATAATTAAGATGTAAAATCATGCATGCTAGTGCACTCTATCTAAGACTATGATATGGCAAGAGGAAAATTTTATTGATTTATGGCATGTGTTTTAAAATAGGGATATTATGCAATGAGACCATTTACTTTTGATACAAGGAGGTCACAATTACTTACAACCATCTGATGTGAAATTCGATAGCTTGGGTGTGTCATAAAGTTCGAGAAATTTCTTTTGAAGGTTGAGTTTGGTCAATGAAATAGATGCAGCCATCAAATTTCACATCCAATGGTCAACATGAATTGTGACCACCTTGTACCAAAGATAAATGGTCTCATTGTATACTTTCCTTTAAAATAAATAATGTAAGTTTTTGAAAAGATCAGGATTAATATATTTGTGATCCTATCTTATGATGCCGGATAGATCTTTTTACTACATTCTGAACACTCTACAATTTATGTCATTAAAACAATAGTAGGATAGGATACTCAATTCTGTATTTGTATCATGGATTTAATGAAATGCCGAGTTATATAGCTATTCCTGATGTCCATGTTGATGTCTAGATCCATAGTTGTGCATCTAATGTATTTGATACTTATATCTCTTAATCTTTTCTTACTATCAAAGCAGACTATCTATACGTTCTTCAAACGTCAATTCATGTTAGCAATTTCCACAATCATTTCCAGCAGAGGGACCCATGTTAACATAACTTGCTTTATAGCTGACTGAACCATTTCTATAGTCACAGTATAACCTCTCTAAACTTCCATTCGGACATGCTGTACAGGCACAGCTACATGTTTCCCACATCTCTGTGCCATGGTTTCTGGAACTTACAATGGATACATTCCTATCATTATTCAAATTGTTCTCAACATACATTTGTTAACCCTCCATTTCATCCGATTTTCCTTAATTGCCCATCTTTTTGCATATGAGAAATGGGCTTCTTGTGGGTTTCAGGTGACAAGAGTTAAGCTTTGTTTTGCAGGAATTCTATGAAGAGGTTGATTTAATAACCAAAGGGGGGAACTATGGGTGGCGTGTTTATGAGGGCTACGGTCTTTTTACTCCCATTTGGTCTCCTGGAGGGAACACTAGTACAAGGTCCATAAACGCTATCTTCCCAGTAATGGGTTATAATCACTCCGCTGTAAACATTCATGAAGGATCTGCTTCAATCATTGGTGGCTACTTTTACAGGTCCACTTCGGACCCTTGCATGAATGGAAGGTAAGTGAACTAACAACATTTGCCTCACAATGCATTGGGCTGAACTTCCAAGGTTTTTAGCTAAAGGAAACTGTACTAATGTAGCCAGTGTTTAAAAGATACTGATTTTGTGAAGTTGGGAGTTCGTCAGGTATCTGTATGCTGATCTATACGCGGGTGCTTTGTGGGCTGGTCTTGAAAATCCAACAGATAGTGGAAATTTCAATAGCGCCTTGATCCCCTTCAATTGTGCGAGTGATTCTCCCATCCCGTGCACTTACGTGCCGGCGAGCACTCTTCCTGCTTTGAACTACATTTTCTCATTTGGGGAGGACAATAGTAAGGACCTCTACCTTCTGGCTGCTAATGGTGTTTACAGGGTTGTTGCCCCAAGCCGCTGCAATTATACATGCTCCAAAGAGGTCGTTACTCCAGTTGGGTCTTTGGCCCCCTCTCCTTCTCCATCATCAGCACATTTATTGTTTGTCCCTTTGAAGAAATTGTGTCTACTGCTACTTGTGTCTCCTCTTCTGCTATGGTAGAGAGATGGATTTTAATGTTTACACGTGCATGATGGTCCTGCAATACAATTTCCTGGAGATTTGAGCTTTTTTTGTGTGCTGTAGTGAAAGGACTGTTAATTTCCAAGGCATATTTTGTGACCGCCTTTGCTCGAGGACCTTGTATGTAACATCTGGTGCCATTTGCTATTTGAGAAATGTATGTTTCCACTGTATTTATGACCATCTAAATTAGTGAGAGCGGGCATGTACCTTTTGATTCAAAACATACACAGCCTGTCCTAGTTGTTTATCTGGTTAGCATTGCCTAGTGATTGTTCATTTGAACCGGCATTAAAAAACTCGAACTCAATGTCCGGCTTGTTTCAGTTAACTCTGAAAACATCCGAATGTAAAAGAAACAAAATGTCTATCATGGGAATTAGATCCGGGTCCTAAACTAAGTCGTATGCTATTAGATTGGAAAAAAGAATCCGTTTGTCACATTGATATACATAAAAGTTCACGGAAAAGTTGGACAAGTTCTGAGCTTCAATTATAGACAAGTTCTGAGCTTCAATTATAGAATCGCCCATTGAATATGTCGAGTTGATTTAGGCAAGGTTTTTGGAATTAAAATAATTTTTGACTCGATTTGAACCGTTGGGTAAGCATATATGAATGCTGAGCCTGATTTCATTTGGTTGTAGCAGTTGGCGTCACAGTCGTTAACATCCTCAACCTGTACCATCGCATTCCATTACTCTTGAAAGGCCTCCTTATAAAATGGAAAACACCATGGGCCTTGTTCTATTTTACTTCTATGGAGTTGTTTCTGACTGTATATTGACATGCGCTTCTCGCAAACAGTTCAAACTAGAAGGCCTTTTCTAAGAAGGATAATTGTTGATATCAGTGTTTAAAAACCAGGCTTGGGAACCAAGTCGGTGTGGCGAATTGGCCCGGTAGACTTGGCCAATATTTTTTAAAAAATATATAGAGAAAAAGGTTCAAAAAATACACAAAAATTAAAACACCTATTTCATATTATATGGGTAAATCAAAATCAAAATCGAAATAATAAATTAGAATAAAAAAGGGGCAAGTAGGAATGATAATGATGGAAAAAAAGGGGCAAGTAGGAATGAGAATGATGGGAAAATGGCCAAAAAATAGCCAAAGCCAAAAATCTAACTTTGACATTTTTGGTTTTGATTCAAAAAATCATTTGACAAGATCTTTTGTAGAGCAATGCTATAGGAATATTTTGGGATGAATTTTGAACTAATTTGGTGTAATAATGAGGGACAAATTAGAGATTGTTTATTTTTGGGGGGAAAACACAAAATTTCAAATGTAAATCCTTTCGAAAAGGGTTTTGATCCAACAAATCATGATGTATATTTGTTAGAGGGATCTAAAAGGATTATTTTAAAATAAATTTCAGAAATTTCAGTGGAGAATCGAAGGAGAGATTGATAGAGAGGCATATTGGGGTTTGAGCTTCGAAAGGGTGAATTATTTTATTATAAAATCTTGCACTAAAATTAGTTTTTATCCCAAATTTTGTTTGTAAAAATGGAAGGACGCAAGGACTAGATTAGTGTGTGAAAAATTGGATAAAAAGGAGTTAAAAACACCATTTTAATGAAATAAAAAATAAACAGAAAGCCCTAAAAACTGAGTCTAAATGTTACCGGTTGCTACCAGTGCCGAATGACTCAAGCGGTTCGGAGTTGACTTGCCAACTTTTTTGACTATGGTTGATATGAAGCGAAACTAAGCTTCAAAAAATCAAATTATATACAATGCACCATTGCATTTCATACACAAGTCGTAAACAGCCCCAAGCTCTCAGATATAAAATCAAAATGTTGGGGTACGTTATTTTTTCGTATACTTATAAAATTCGTTATCAGGTGAGCAAGTTTCCATAATTGTCATGGTGGGAACGAGTCCCTCGTGTTATTTATACTACATATATTAAGCCGGCAGTAAAAGGGTTGAACAAGTTACAATAATAAAAGAGAAACCATATATTTAAAGAGAATGCAGGGCAAGTGCCCTAAATATAGTGAGTTTAGAGCAAATTGTGTAAGGTATATTTCTATTTTTAAACAAACAAATTCCATCTTTTTGAAACAGAGAGACTTTGCATATTAATGTCTATAAGTTCGCTTCACAGGTTCTGTCCCTTTTATAGAGTCAAATAGTAGCATCAACTTCACTCAGTGGGATAAATTACAGGAAGAAAGAGACAAGCTCCGAGTGAGTTATAGAACAAAGCAGTGCACGAGGAATGCTTCTGGAGGGTAAAAAGTACAGACGTATTGCTTTGTTTTAATTTGCAACCAATACAATCTTTTACCTGTGAAATCACCAGAAAGTCAAAGAAACCATGAAAATAATATATACCGTACAATTTTCAACAAGATATGTACCATAACATTGAATATGACTTTCAATTACAAAAAAAACAGCAACATTGGGATTCATCCCTCATGGCAAGGTGCAAAAGAATGGGTTTCAGCAATTCTCATGCTGGTTTTCAGTCAATGACTGCGGCAGCTTGGATATTGCTCTGGTAACGACTCTGCAATAATCGAGGGAAAAAAAACTGCTGAAACAGAAAACAGAATACTATAGGAAACTTTATCATGATGAATTCTCTCATACCAAAGATCTTCAAGCTTAAAGGCCTTACTCATGCTATATCCTTCACGATCAATTCTTTCATAACACAGGTTCGCGTTTAAGGCATTAGACCTGGTGTTACACTTCAAAATTCCCACAACATTCTCAGATTAACCTGAAAGAAGAAATAGCCTGGGGAACACTGACACTAATTAGTGAATGGCCTATATATTTGCTTAAATGGCACTAATTCCATGAATTCAAAATTTTATTTGCTTTTAGGTAGAAAATAATGCTAAAGAAGTGCTTAAAAGATCCAAAAAGAAATAGAATGCATGTTTTACCATCTGAATGTTGGATTTGTATTTATTTGAGTCTTCCTCTAAAAACTGCAAAACAAATATAAGATATTTAAGAATAGATTCTTGCTCAGCAATTGCATTCTATCCTTGGAAAGTAGTCAATGGCAATAAAAAATGCAAAAACAAAGCAAGAGTTTCACTAGAAAAGCTTTTGACTTGAGAAGCAATATGACAACTATGATAATCATTTATCTCCAAGACATATTATGCTATAAAGTATGAAAGCCAAGAAACTCAGACTAGGAATGTTTCACACTGACCGGACTGTTAAAAATATAATTTGTAACTCTCTAGAAGCCCACAATTTTTGAAACTGTACTACTAGAAGTTCACTTTTGTTTACCATTGTAATAGGCGAGCGGTCAAGGGTCGCTAAGCTATTTTTTGTTGAAAAAATTAGAGAAGGTAGGTGCAATAATTGAATAATTTTTTGTCAAAATTGGTGTGCAATTTTTAATTGAAAAAATTACTTGTGGTTGGTGAGTAAAATGCTTATAAGTAGGCATCAATGGAACCAACAGTAGGTGTGTAGAAAAACCCCAACGGGAGAGTAAAAGCCATTATAAAAAAGAAGAGTTTTTTGTTCTATTGGTCCAAATTATTGCAGTATAACACCTATCTTCTTCAACACTGTTTGAATATAATAACGATTTTTTTTTGTTTGCATAAAGCTTTATCTTCAATATCTCTACCATTCTCTGCCACTGGATCATCAAACGTTCATTTTAGTGTGTGTAAATTCCACTGTTCTTCCTGCCCAATGGTAGAGATATTGAAGAGGAAGATTTACTCAAACAAAAAAATTCAATATTGTATTCAAACAGTGTAGAAGACAGGTGTTATACAACAATAATATGGACCAAAGGAACAAAGCTCTCTCTTCTCCATCTTTACAATAGCTTCTACTCACTCTTTGGGTTTTTCTACACACCCACCATAGGTTCCATTGATACCTATTTATAGGCATTTTACTAAGCAACCACAAATAATTTTTTAAATTAAAAATTGAACAACAATTTTGACCAAAAACTATCCAACTACTGCACCTGCCTTATCTCTAATTTTTTCAACAAAAGTGACTCACCAGGCTGCCCACTTATTACAATAGCAAACAAAAGTGGGCTTCTAGAATTACAGTTTCAAGAATTGTGGGCTTCTAGAATTACAATTTCAAAAATTGTGGATTTCTAAATTACAGTATCAAAAAATTGTGGACTTCTAGAGAGTTACAAATTATACTTTTGAGATCCCCCCTTAATTTGTAACTCTCATAGTTTTTATGAATTTTTCTTAGTAACTCTCATCGTAACTCCCATGGCAGTAAATTGAATGAATGTCAAATTGTAAGCCAGTGAGTACTACACTAGTAGTAAATGAAAAACTGTCAAAATATGATGGTGCAAAAAAGGTTGATGCACAATTTATCAAAGCTTGGTTGGTTGCTCGATTTATTTGACAAACACAAGGCCAGCTATTGTGCATGCAATTAATATTTGTTCCAGGTTCATGAATGAACCAAGTAAACTATATTTTGCGGCAGCTAAAAAGATTTTGAGATACATCTAAGGAACAAAGAAACACGATATCAATTTTTGAAAATGATACTAATCTTACTGGATTTTCTGATAGTGATTGGGTGAATTCAATTGATGATCGGAAAAGCACTTATTACTATGTTTTCTACCTAAGGGACAAATGTGATATCGTGATCATCAAGGAAGCAAAATACATTTGCTCTATCATCAGCAAAAGTCGAATATATTTCAACAACAAGTGCAACATGTGAAACAATCTGGCTTAGAAGAATCTGACTAGACTTGAAACAGATGTAGAAGTCCCCCACAACAATTTTCTGCAACAATATGTCTACAATTGCAATGACAAGAAATCTAGTATTTTTATAGTTCAACAAGCATATACAAATTCAGCATCACTTTATCCGAGAGCTGACAAAAAAAAGAGAAATCGAGTCGAAATTCAGCAACACAAATGAGTAGCTAGCAGACATCTTCACCAAAGCGATTTCCACCGAAAATTTCATTCAATTCAGAAATACTATGAGAGTTACAAATTAAAAGGAGATGTTAAAAATATAATTTGTAATGCCACAAATTTTGAAACTATAATTCCAGAAGCCCACAAATTTGAAACTATAATTTTAGAAGCCCACAATTTTTTAAACTGTAATTCTAGAAGCCCACTTTTGTTTACTATTGTAATAATGGTGAGCCATTTTTGTTGGAAAAAATTAGAGATAAGGTTGGTGCAGTAATGGGATAGTTTTTAGTTAAAATTGTACACAGTTTTTAATTTTAAAAATTATTTGTGGTTGCTTAGTAAAATGTCTATAAATAAACATCAATGGAACCAACAGTGGGCATGTAGAAAAACCCCAATGGGTGAATAGAAGTTATTGCAAAAAAAAAGAGCAGAAAAGAGAACTTTGTTCCCTTGGTCCATATTATTACTGCATAACACATGTCTTTTGTACTGTTTGAATGCAATAGTGAAACTTTTTGTTTGAGTAAAGCTTCCTCTTCAATCTCTCAACCATTCTCTGTCATTCCCCCAACAAATTTTGGTATCAGAGCTAGAACTACAACCTAGCATGATAAAACTGCAAAGAACAAGGGAGCTTATTAAAAGTTGTATCCTAATTGAGTGTATTTAAATAACAATGAAACATACACACACTGAATGAGTGTTTGATGATCCAGATGGTAAAGAGGCAACAGTGCTTGCTCCATTCATTAAGGCCACCATCATTCAAATAGATGACTCTCCCTCACCATTGTGACATGCTGGATGATTTCTTAGGGATTCTGGCAGTCGTCCTTCTCAGGCAGCATGCCCTTCCTGCCCAGTGGCTGATTCCCGTGTCTCCAGTGGTTGTTGTCATGGCACAGTTGTTTAGAACTTCCGTCTTCTTTCATCCATAGAGCTGCTTCCTTGCTCCAGCTTTATTTTACAGCCTTCTCAGGAAACTAAGGGGAGACTAGGCGCTTTCTGCTTTCCCCAAAGTCGATGGAGATCTAACCCAACCTAAATAGGCCGATGCTCACTCGAGGAGGTTCAAGGGCCTTTGAAGATCAATGTTCGAGGGTCCATGCATTAGGAATATGAACCTCACGAGGGATTAATTCTTTCAGGAACCATTATTTCCCCCTCAATGTCTTCATCCATACATATCTCCTCAAATTGAACAACAATCCTAGGTATAGGGGTTTATGGCTCAGTATGTGGTTTTCCCAGTAATGCGAAGTTTACGGAGCCTTCTAGTATGTTAAAGGCATGCATTTTGGTTTAGACCTTGAGTACCTGATTTAGGTATTGTTCTATGACCGAGATGGTGAACTTAGGGGATATAAAGAAGCAGATCATGCCCTGGGCAAGAGAGGCTTTGAATGCTCCCTTTAGAGCTGCATCAAACTGGGTATGCCTGCTATCGAGTACACAGACAAGTATAGAAGTGCTTACGTTTTCTCTGGTCAAGGAGGTAACCACCACTTCTAGTCTCCCTATATAGCAGAATCTCATGCCCTTTTCCATAATTTGCCCTACCACCTTAGCTTTCTAGATTTCAGCAAAGAGATCGAGAAGGATTGCTATGAGTTTTAAGACACCTCAGAGACACCTTCATTGACTTCTACATTTGTCAATAGACTTGAACCGAAGGCTTGAAGCAAGCCTTCCAGTTTGTAGATGTCAGTGGTTTTAGCTTGCTGGTGTTGCTCTCAATGTGATTACTAAAAAGCTATATTTCTTGGAGGGACTCCTTTCTAGAGTACCCTGCCAGAAGGACCTAGACACACCAACTTCATCTGGGTCCGATCTGCACAGTGATGACTCTTCGAGAAGGAGGATAACGGAATAAAGTCTTACTTCTTGTCAGATGAATACAAACTCCCCAAATACCCCCTTAAAATGGGATATCCAAGGACAAGACAAATGTAGAACCTTAAACTTGCGCTGATACCAAGTGGAGCACAGAAAATAAAAGCCCTAAGGTGGTGTTGGATCAATCAAACAATTATTTTTAGCCTACTTGTTCCCCTTCTTCCGTTCTTTGAGCCTATGCCAATGGCGGTCCATGGTCCTGGCTACAATTTGGAGTATCTGGTTGGAAGGCAACAATCGGATATTTGATGGTCAAACATCTGCATAGAGAAAGTGGTCAATAAAATTGTTGCTAAAGTGATATTGTGGGCAAGGAACCATAAAGCTTTTTGGTTCTTCTCCACAGAGGACTTCCTACAAATTGTAAAGCAATGCTACAGTCTTAAGCTCATGAATACCCCATGATCAAGTCATTAGACCCCTTGAGTGCCAAGAGTTGTCAAATTGAACTTCGATGGTTGCTCCCTTGGCAACACCATCCAGGCAGGGATCAGGGGACTGTTCTGGAATAGTGTACCTCCAGTTTCACTCACTTTCTCAGGTCCTATTGGGACCGCAAACTCTGACATGGCTGAGGCACATGCCTTGCTAGAAGGCCTAAAGTTGTTTGATATCTGGCCCTCTCTCTTAGTCAAGGGGGTTTCCCAAAATGCCATCTCTTGCACCTCAAAAGCATCCCCATACCCTTGCGCTTGCAATTGACCTTCGATCAGATATTCACAATCACAGTTGCACAAGATGCATCCTTTAAATATTTTTGGAAAGAGGCCAATGCTGAATCAGGTTCATGGGCTAAGCAGGGTGCAGTGGGACTTCAGATGGCTATTCAGAAAATCCAGCTGGAGTTCCAATACCGACATCCCCTGTATATTTTCAATGATCTTATACAAAATTGTGATTGATCCATGTGTACCACGCTGAAACAAAACTTCTTGTGCCACTCTGTGCATGCATTTGTATGTGTGTGTGAGCAGAATGGAGGGGTATGGAACTCAGCTGTGGACCTCCATCTGGAGTCTATGAATGCCCAACTATAGTCCCACAGCACCCTGCGATTGCACAGCACCCTGTAACAAAACTTGGTGGGGTACTTTGTTAAAGAGAGAGAAAGAGAGAGGGGGAGTGAGATGTCTATAAGATGAAGGGGACAGATCACTCACAATTTTGTATGAGTATCATTGAATAGATACATGTAAATCCCTTCTCCCTCCCTCTCTCTCTCTACGTTTCTTCTCCCCCAACTCTCGATACACCTTCTCCCTTCTCATTGTAACCAGCAGGATCACTCCCAAATTTGTACAAACAACAGCATTTTGTAAGCTGTCATTTTCTTATTAACGCAATATAATTAACTATTCTGAAAAAGAAACATACACGGATCGATTGAACACAAGTTCTTGCAAACATGGGATCGAACACATTTCTAGATAAGTATGGGAGTACCTGTCCGGTTACAGTGTAAAGTCTGTTATACCAACCATTGAATCCCAGTCCAAGAACCGAGAATATGTGTCTACAACTCTCACCAGGATTTTGCAGTGAATATTCAATGTAATACAAGCCTGCAAAGTTAATTGTTATTGAAAAGTAAGGACCCTTATCTCCAAGTACATACAACAAACATTAATACATGTCATGAATAATCACTAGGTATAGAACATGCTATGATAAAGCAGGGGCTGGATACAAGGAGTTATAGACTTGATAGAAACTAACCTATGAACTGTTTTACTTTTATCAGTATCCATCGATCATCACTATTGTGCCCTAGATTGTGATTTAAGGTTTTTTGCACAGCCAAGGAGAAAGAGCAGTAAAGGAATGAATTGCTAAAATCACATGTCCTGATGTGTTGCATTTATATGATTGTGCATGGCCATTTACAAGAGGACACATGGGTCTCTGATTAGCAACAAAACCACAGATAAGCAATACACCAAAGGCATGATGACTAGATATACTCGTACACTCTTCCTCAAGTTGGTGCATGGATACGACACATGCACAACTTGTCAATGATGGTTTGAAGACAGTCTTGACCTTGTAAAGGCACTCAGCCAGCAGGTCCTCAATTTTCATGTGTACTAATTATTTTGGCAATCACCTTCTCACAAGTGAAATGATAATCCACTTCGACATTTTTGGTTCTGTCGGAAAAACTAGATGCTGGAATCATGGATGGCTCTAGCATTACTGAATTATATAGTTTTAGGATACCTCAATTCCACAACCATGTCACAAAGTAGCGCATGAAGCAAAATAAGCTCACAGGATGGCCTCTGCACTTGAGCTAACAATCACATTTTGCTTCTTGCTCTTCCAAGTGATCAGATTACTATCGAAGAATGTGCAATAACCTGTAGTGGCTCAACAATCAATTGGACACCGAACCTAGTTGGCATCAGACATTCCTTTAGCCATAAGCTGTGTTGATTAAAAGTTGACCTGAGATATAGCAGGATGCGTGTCACAGCCTCCACATGTGAAGTTAACATGAATTGGCTCACGTAAACTGAAGCATACATGATGTCCAACCTGGTGATAGTAGGACACCTGAGATGATCAACAAGAAGTTGACAAAGTCCAACTTCTTTAGGACGTATTACAAAAGTGTGATCAACTGGAGAAGATGGGTCAGCTAGAGGATCGATAGGCTTGATGGTTAACCTTCCAGTTACACTGTGAGACAAGAAACACCCTTGCTGATCAAGCAAACTTTAACAACACCCCCCCGAAAAGGGAAAATTATAAAAATACCCTCTATGAGATGAACTATTTAACATTGCACCCACATTGTTTGATTTAATTTCAAAATACCTACAAAGGTTGTGAAAGTTGACTGAGATCTGTTCTCTATTTAAGGATGTATCATTCAACGATGGCATGAATTAAAATTTCTCACTGGTCATTCCTTTTAGATGGCAATATTTGCGGACAAATGATCTTTTACCAATACACAGGGATTTCCCAAATGATTGTCCAAAAGCACTTGCATAGTTCACATGGGGTTGATCTTACAGCCTATTTAAGTGCTTTTTGATGTTCAGCATCCCAGAGCTAATTCATTATTGCTTGACACGGACGAAATACACCCGATCTCAATCCTCCCCTTCACAATTGGGTCACTGAATCTCAGGAGATACAACCGTTACCACTGGTTCTGGTTTTTGGAAAATTCTGCTCTTTGATTGGAAGGTATTGGAAAATCATATATTGCATTGATTAACTTAAAAAAAATAAAAAATTCTTTCTTAAGAACTCAATACAACACAAGATTATATTTACAAAGGTGTTTTTTTCTGGTTGAGATTACTTGGCCAGAACTTGGGGGGATTTTACTGAGTTTTGGAAAGATTCCCTTACATTCTCATTTTGCTTCAGCAAGGTAAGTATACCCGAGGCATCAATTTTTGCACGACTAGGGAAAATTAGGAAGAACTTCCCTAGGTTGGTGCATAGTTGAGTGGCTAAACAAGAGAGACAATAGATGGCCAGCTTTCTTTTGCTTTCTTTGTCTTTGATAATTGCAATCATGCAGAAGGTCATGTAAACTTTTGATATGTGAATGAAGTCATGAGAAACGAAAGTAAGAATTACAATATAAAAGAAGTTACAATACCATTTTTGGCTTTAGAATCTAAGAGCTTTGCAGCTACACCAGGAGGCCTTTGCCAGCTTCTATCTAAACCACCTATCTGTACAGCCATGTAGTAACTTATGACCAGCATTAAGTATGCAACATATAAAAATATGAATTTATTCACTATGGAACCACGAGAACGTAGTGACCCACCAGAGTCTCAGCAAATGCATCAACAGGGCCAAAAGATTCCAATCTTGTAAAATCTGGGCTAAGTCTCGTAATGACAATGCTTACTGTAGAAGCCGGAAAATAATATTTCAAATCCAAGGAATAAATTGTTCAAGAGGAAGGTACTGGGCATCTTGAGAATACCACTACAATCAGCTTTTTCCTCTGGATAAAAAGCAGTTATCAAACTGCTACCGTTGGGATCTCCTTCCCCCACTAACCAATCTGTATGATGCAGCAGCCTTCGGTTAATGAATATGATGCAGCAATAAAGACACATTGGGAACTTTGGAGGTGAATTAATTGAATAACAACTAGATCATTGTTCTAATTAGGAAGATGTACTTATTATGCTTTTCAAGAACGAACCAACAAATTCAATCCAATAAATTAGAAGAATGCGTCTTAGATCCATTTCAACCAGGGGTAGGGGAACCCTTCCCCACTTAACTTCCCAACTTATATATATCTGTGTGTGTGTATGTGTGTATGTATGCACGTGTGCGTGTGTGTGTCTGTGTTTGTGTGTCTATGTGTGCGTGCTTACGTGCGTGCATGTCTATCTGTTTCTGTATCTCATTTTGTGTGTGTGTCTATGTATCGTGTGTTTGTGTGTGTCTATGTATCGTGTGTTTGTTTGTGTGTCTATCGTGTCTCGTGTATTCATGTGTGTGTGTCAGTGTGTGTGTGTGTATCGTGTCTCGTGTATTCATGTGTGTGTGTCAATGTGTCTCTGTGTGTGTATGTGTATGTGTCAGTCTCATGCATGTGTGGGTCCGTACGTGCATGCGTTTGTGTGTATCGTGTGTGTGCGTGTGTGTATCTGTGTCTCATGTGTGTGCCTGTGTGTACAAATGTTCAATTTGGACCAGATATGCATGTGGGGACTAAATATGGATAATGATCTATGTAAGAAGCTGCTTATACCAGTAAAAAATAGTAGATGAATGCCATTAGTTTAACTTAACAAATCCACTTATAAGTCCAAAAATAGCAGTAACAAATAAAGTCATGATCTGAAACTAGAAACTAGTGTCTGATGCAAGATATTTGGCATTGAAAGATTTTATTTAATGCAGAGTGTGGATTCCAGTTTCTAATGAGTCCTTTTGCCAATGGAATGGAGTTCATTCACTTCCGAAACAGTCTAAAACTACCATCAACACCCTCCCTGTTTAGCAATAGAGATTTTTGAGCAGGAAATATTAATGCCCAGCCAAAAGGCAATATGAAAAGTGGTTATCATATATGATGCAGCCGTAATCTATCATTAAAACAAACCTTGGCCAATGAATGGCAATAGCTATTAAATAAAGATCAGAATGAGAAGGGAAGCAAATTAGCAACCTAGCATGCAAAGTTTCTTATTTGACACTTAATTTACCACAACAAAATGAACTCACCCTGAGGAACCGATAACTTGAACTTATTTTCCTCGTCAGTGTAATTTCTGTAATATACTGGGAGAACTACAAAAGCAGAAATGTATTGAGAAAAAAAGAAGAAAGAAGTTAGATATAGCATTGCATATTCTGGAGAAACATCATGAACATCCAGATCTATCATTCACACCTAATATCCCATTTAATACACGTAGAAATCGTTGAAGAAAGTGAAGTCCTTTTAAATTTAATTAGGAAGTACAGCCCTCCTCACATACAAGTACTTGATGACAAACTAGACTACGCTTCTGGGAATGTTCACAAATGACAGAAACGTTTTTAGGGTAACAATATGGGTAAAAGTAACAATGAATTCAGAAAGTAACAGAATGGCCCTAGACCTGAACAGAATGCCGATATGCTTCTGCCGTTCCTATATAACTTAGAAATAAGTCTTCCACTTGTCCGAAATGTTGACGATCGACTTGAATTCAGAGTTAGCCGAAGAATTTCTTTGGGGCAAATTTCTTATAGGAATGTTCTTCGATGAAGAAAGGTGTCCATGTGTGTTTAGTTTCGTATTATTAAGCGGAACCATTCGCACTAAAAAATTAAATTACTCTCAAAAGATTTAGATGAGTCTGTTTTTCTCTCCTTTTTACAAGAAAAACACTTGGGATCAATATCAGTAGTACATTTCAATTACCCTACAGGATGTCTATACTTCAAATTCTTCAACCATCCAGTTCAACCTTCCAAATCCCCTGCTATAATATAATCATCCTAAAAGCATCCAAGTAATACAAACTTTTTGCAACCATAAACTTTAGCACACAGAACAAGCAACAGCAAGAAGGAGAGAGAGAGTACCAGTGTCCTCCGCAGCTGCAACCAAAGGAAAGAAAGAAGGGGCAGAAAAAAAGTGGAGGGCGCCGAGCATAGCATGCCTCCTTGGATACTGCAATCCTTCCTTTGAGCAAATACTGTCGTCCAAATAAGCAGTAGAGGGAGAAAAGATCAGAAATTCGGAGAGAAAGGAAGAAAAGACATGAGTACGAGATAGAGAAAGAGAAGGAGCAAATTACAGGGGCAATCCCCGTTCATGCATTTCTGTGCTAATGTTGCAGAGTGTGGTGCGCTGAAGCGCCTTTGGAATGGGTTTGGAGATAAAGGCAGGAAGAGGAGCAGCAGCAGTGGGATTAGAAAAGTGAGAAGTTGGCGAAGGAAAGAAGCCAAGGCAAAATGAAGCACCAGCCATGAGTTGAACTTGCTGCTTGCTGAGTGTGTTGTGGATGTGGGAGAACGGATACGAAGCCAACACTGTCAAAGTCCTTTAAAATCCATCCCACAAATGGATTTTGGACCATCGGTCGAATATCTCGACAGAGAATTTGGAAAACGATGTGGGTTATGTGAGGCCTGAGCCTCATAGAAACTAGTACAGCCTCGCCTCAATACTTCGTTTAAAATTACCCTACCGGATGGAGCTCAAAAAATCCATCCTAAAAGGTTGTTTTGATGTTGAAAAACCCTCTGATTGATCATGTCAATATCGAGATGTATGAATATGAAAAGAATAAAAGATTTTGAGTCCGAAAAATAGTGTATCTTGCAACATTTTATTTGGACCGTCTATTTTCAAGATTGTTATATATCTATAAATCTACTTAATTTGAATTCATTTTAGAGTTTAAAGTTTTATAATTAGAGATAAAAATAGATTCTCAAAGCATCCTATTAATTTTTTATATCAAAATTATATTTATAATAAAATTTAGAGGTACGCCTTAATTGGATTGTTTAATGTTGCAACCTTATTGAAACATCACCCTTATCAGATATATCCCCATAATTGCCTATATTTCAAACTTATTTTTATTTTTCGTTTAATACATCTATATCTAGTTTTAGCTTAAAAAAATATTTTTACCCCCGTAACGGCTCTTTAGAGCCGTGACAGCTCGAAGGTAAGCCTATAAACCGTCATGGACCTGCTACGCCCGTGACGGTCACCACAGCTATATTAGAGTCACAACGGCTGAAGGGTTCTTGGAACCCTTTCGGCAAGCTTCCTGGTGCTTCAAGAAGCCTGTAATCGTCACTTATATGGTACATCTATAACGGTCGCCACGGCTCTAATAGAGCCACGGTGCAATCTGAAACGTTTGTGAAAGGCATCATATGTAAAAATGAAGCGATGGCATCCGTACAGAGAGGGAGGGGCAATGGCAGCTAGGAAGGAGAGGGAGAGGGAGAGGGAGAGGGGAGATGGCACGTGGGACGGAGATCGGCGAGGGAGAGGGGAGATGGCACGTGGGACGGAGATCGGCGATGGCAACTGACGAGAGGAAGAGGGGGGGTGACGGATTGCGTAAAGAGTTACACGAATATAATAGATTCGTGGCAGGGGTAAACGTGCTTTTTATGCAAAATTACTAAGAAATTGGTAGGGATGTATTAAGCGAGAAAGAAAAGGTAAGTTCGAAATAAAGGGAACTATAGGGGCATTCGATCATTTCTACACTGCAGAAATAAAAACCCTTAAAATCACTCTAAAATCTTATTCCATCATTGATAATGAAATTTGTAGCTCAAAAAATGGTATAGATCTCGTGGACTTATAAACACTAGAAAATAGTCGGTCTAAATGTTACGTTACAATATAGATGACTTTTTAGAACTCGAAATCCTTTTTTTTTTTTTTTCAAGGTTTAAAAAATCGTCAATCTGGTTAAGAATAAAAAACCGTTGATAATGATCTAGATCCCATAATAAATCGAGTTCCGTCCATGTCCCCCTCGAACTAGCTAGGTTAGGTCGGTTCGTACCTATTTTGTAAGTGTGAAATGACAGTTCCCATGGGCTTCAACCGGTTCTCACATCAACCCAGCACGTATTTTATAATGTATTTCCTATGAACACCATTGTGGGCCTGCCCATCAATACAACACAACCCTTTTGCATGGCAGGGGGTTACATCCCCTTTTATAGTCCGTCTTGGCTTATAAAAATTTTAAAAAAATATCTTTATAGGCTAAAGATATTTTTATTTCTCTATAGAATCAAGATTTTGAAACCGTATTATATTTTTTAACCCTCTCAAGTAGCTTTATCTATTTTTACTCCAACTCTTTAACCCAAATAAATTTCAAAAAAAAGCTTCTAACTAAACCCCATGTCTCTCTCTATCCCCACGAATCTTCCGAACTCCTCTCTCTCTCCTTCCCCAAATCCCTCTCTCTCTCTCTCTCTACGTTTTTCCCTATCCTCTTTCTCTCTGCCTTGCTTCCCCAAATATCTCTCTCTCAATTTTCCCCATCCTTTGCTTCCTCAAATCGGTCACTCTCCCTCGTGCTTTCCCAAATCCATCTCTCTTTATGTTTTTCCCATCCTTTCTTTCTCTTGTGTTCCCCCAAATCCCTCTGTTTCTATTTTTCCCATCCTCTCTCTCTCTAAATCACAGCCTCTCTCTCACCCCAAATCACAACTTAAGCTTTTCTAGCATGATCCTCATCAACTTGTAACATGATATTGGTATACTGGTTTGGTGCATCAATGTGGCATCCATGTAAACTTTACAAGTCATTTATTTACCAATCTAAAATGGCAAGGGCTTATGAGTAGGTAAGCCACCATTTTTCTGTTCATTTATAAGCATGCTTAAGTTGGACTCTGTATGATCAGGTACATTAATGATTTTCCCTTTCAAAATTCTCTCTTGCTTTTCATAAGTTGGAATAAAGTAATATACCCCACTTAGAAAACTCAATCCATTTGTCAATGTGAAGATTCCAATGATTTCGCCAGTTCTTACACAATGTTTTAGGCAATTTCAAGAGGAAATAAAAGAACACATGGAAAACCAATGCCACGAATCGGCCACCAATAAGCCCAACCAGAACAGTTGTAAAGAGCATGAGATGCTCAAGATCTCGCTTTTGATCCAGCATCAGCACTGGGAAATTCAATGGAATCCCAAAAATTTATCTTCTTGGTTAAGTTCTTCTATTTCTTTTGGTTCTTTGTAATCGGATGAGGAAGCACCGGAACTTCTTTCACAACTCATACTTAATCGCTCTCCATTGATAATATCCAAAGTTTCACTGCATGATTTCTTTAAACCAGGCTTTGTAAAAAATTTGCCTTAATTTTGCGCATTTTACTCGAGACTTCTACGGTTTCACTTATTTGGGGGTGAGAGAGAGACCGTGATTTGGGGTGAGACAAACTCAGTGATTTAGAGAGAGAGAGAGAGGGGATGGGAAAAAAGGAGAGCTAGGATGGGAATTGTGGAAGCACAAAAGAGAGAAGATGGGGAAAACAGAGGAGAAAGAGATTTGGGGAAGCACAGGGGAGAGAGAAAAAGAGTTGGAAAGTAAGGAGAGAGAGGGGAGAGAGAAAAAGAGTTGGAAAGTAAGGAGAGAGAGGGGATTGGGAGATTCATGCAACGTATAAAAAAAAGAATTGGTAGAGAAGGTTTACAAATAATGTCTTATTTTAATTAGTTTAGGTTAAAAATATAGAATAAAAATGAGTAAAATTAGCTTAGAAGATTAAAAGATATAATAAATATAAAATATTTATGTCCAAGATAGGTTTTGAAATCCTAGATATAGAGAACCGAAATTTAAAAATAAATTCTATAAAGATATTTTTCTAAAAAATTATAATGTGGGACTATTTGCTTTGCCCCTTTTTGTCAAGTTATAACGTCACCCGCCTTTTTATTGCTTTCTTTAACTTTAACCACAATGAGAAATGATGCTCTAATAAATCGTAGAAACTAGAAACAAATATTATTTTACAAGTGGTAAGATTTTTGTATAAGTTGTAAACCTTATACTTCAAGTAAGATACAATTTATATCTAAAAAAAAAAGTATAAAAGGTTGTTGTTATTCAGTAAAATAAACTATACGATGAACATAGTATATGATTTAATATTGTTTTATTTATTTTTTTAATTTCCTGAATTTTGATATTTTTACTTTCCATTTTTTAGGGGAAAAATATTTTCCATTTTTTAGGGGAAAAATATCTTTGAATTTTTTTTAACGTCATAATATCAAAATTTATAAGGAGTTTTAATTTTATTTTTTATCATATGATATGGAAGTGTTTTCTAATATTTCTTTAATCATGTTTATTATAATATTATAATTAATAATTATATATTGAAAACAAAATATTTTATTTTATTTATTTATTTTATTTGCATTAGAAATTATATGATATATTATTTTTTGTTATAGTTATAAATAAGATTTTTCAAATTAGATGATGTTATACAATGTTGACAAATTCATTTCGGAGTCTTCTTCGATATGGTGAGAAAAACAAAGCAATTCAGTGTTTTGCCCGATTAGGGTGAAGACTTTGAACCTTTTTTTATTTAATATAAATAAATTTTATATATATATATATATATATATAAATTAAAAAAAAATTCAAAAAATTTAAAACAAAAATATAGATATTTCTTTGCTTCAACCGAAGAAGCAGAAGCTTCGGCAAAATAGGCCCAAAGATACAACACTAAGCTTCACTTCACGCCAGTCTAGGCCTAAAATCCGAAGGCTTCGACATCTTCCCCTGAAGCGAATCAAATATTATAAGATAAATTTTAAATTTATTCTTATTTGTATATTAAAATAATCATAAAATATAAACAACAATTCTAAATTTAGTTTAGAATAATATAGTTAGTTCGATAGTTATAATTTTGGATGAGTAAAGAGAATTAATAAATGTTTGGTACTTTGATGTAATACTAATTTCACTTTATAAAAGTTATTATTTTTTTTAACTTATCATATGGAAGCATTTTTTAATATTTTATGAATCATTTTGATGTAATATTATATTATTATATTATAATTAATAATTATACAGGCATCCAAACATAAAAACATCGCAATATTCACTCATTTTTGCAAATAATGAAAGCATATAATGCAACACTACTATTTTGTTTTTCAAAATTAAAAAACATATTACTTTTAGAGATTTTTTGAAATTTTTTTGAAGTCAAAACAGGCCAATCTGCCCGATTCTCTGATCTGGATCGCCGATCCAGTAATCTGGCATGGTTTTTTGGGGTGGTCAATTTGGGTCACCGATCTGTTCTTTAAACCTTGTTTTTTTTCACATCCATAATAGTTGTAGTCGAGATGATCGATTTAAAATTTTTCTTAATGTTGAAACTATAAATTTTGATTAGATTTATGATGCGGCATTACATTTTTTCTTAAGTCTTACATTAAATTTTAAAATATTCTTTTTTAGATTTATCAGCGCTCATTTAATCCTTTGCAGCTATGTACTATTTTTTGAGCTGCAAAACTATGAATCAAAACTTATAATATATTTAAAATGATATTTGAGATCCTAAATTCACCCCTAAAATGGACTTTCAGAAGGGGGTCCATTTAAATAAACCACATTTTAATTTTTTATAAAATAAATAACAAGGATACAATTAGAGTGCAACCTTGGTGCACCTATTTTAGTACAAGCATGTACCTGCACCATCCATTTAATTAGGGCGGTGCAAATCTAGCATGACTATCGATTTAGAAAGAATTAGAAATGTTTAAAATGATTGTTTTGGATCCCTCTAAGAGATCCATACCATAATTTGTTGGATTAATCCGCTATTTAAGATCTAGACTCATTAATCTTGGACTTCTCACTCATTGTTTTACCAAATTCGTCCAAATTTATCCTAAAATGTTCATATTACATAAATCTGCAAAAGTACTAACAAACTTTTTGAATCGTCATAAAAAAAATATATCTAAGATTGGCTTTCGATTTTCTTTGCTTTTTATTTCTACCCCAAATTATTTTTGGATTTTAATTTTTTATTTTGCTTTATAGCTCTTGTTAGATGAAATCAAGTGGTTGGTTTTAATTTTATCATTATATGTAATTTTGGTTTGATCTGTTTTCTCTATTTTTACTATTTTTAAAAAATATTAGCCGAGTTGGTTCAATTCGACTTGGATTGGTGGGTGACTAGTTGAACCCACTGATTCACGTTCTTAAACTTTATTCGTTTATGATATTTAGAAGCAGGAAATTTGAGTACCTAATAATGGAAAAGACGATGTTTCGTTAAATTGTGTTTAACCTGAGATTTTGAAAAGCTAGAAATATGGAAAATAGTCAATTTTGTCCTTTCATTGAAAATTTCATTGATAAACGAGTGATATTTCATAAATAAATAAGAGTTCAAAATTACCAAAAAAATGGATGGTCTAGACCATATAAAAACACTATACTTCGCATATAAAACTCGAGTACGTCTATTTATGCATTATATTAAGTAAAATTTTGTGTGTTCATGCTTCTTAGTTCTTACCCTCATGTATGTGTAAATTATATAAAAATAATATTTAAAAATAAAAATGACCAAACACCCTAGCACCATTGAGTTATATTTTTTGTCATTTTCTAACATTTTCTATAATTCAAATTATCGTTTTATAGATGTGCACCAATGAGGTGCTTGCATTCTCCAAACTTTATTTCAATTTGTTTTTCAAAATATAACTAGATGAAGATGTGGCGAATATTTTCAAAATGACCATGTAATCCGCATTATAGTTTACATAAAATGAAATCGATCTCAACCGTCCATTCTTGTTGAACAATTGAGAGCATGTTTAAGTATTTCAATTATATTTCTTTACTATACATTCGATTAAGATTAAATTTTGAACGTTTATACTGTTGGATAGGTGATTATCCAAAATCACCCACATAAGGAAATCCAATATTATGTGGGATTGAGATTAATATTGATAAGTTTATTAAAGGAAATAAAAATCCAAAAAGATTAGGACTCTGACATATATCTATTGGTTTTTAAGATATATGTAACACCGATAGGAAGTTTCTTATTTGGTATAAACTCATAACCTTATATATATGGTATGAAAGTGCAAAGAATTTGTGTGTCATATTTGAGTCACCATATAGGAAATGTGACTTCGTCTAGAGAGAGGCAAGGACGTCCCGTGCATGAAAGGCAATGCCTCTAAAGTGCATGACACACGATGCTTATTTTAGAGAGAAGAGAGCTTTTTATAGAGAGAAACATCACGTTGTGACTCTTGTAGATTGAGAGGCTGGTTTCTTGTAAAGAAGCAGTTCCATGAAGATTTTTTGTGGTTTCTCTTTTAGAGAGAGTGATTTTAAGTGGTTTCTCTTTTAGAGAGAGAAAGTCTCGGTTGCTCTCAAGGATATCTTCGAAGCGGTTCCCATGAAGATTTTGGGTTGAGATCTCTTTGAAGCAGTTCACATGAAGATTTTAGATGGTTTCTCTTTTAGAGATAGTGACTTTTGGGTGTTTTCTCTTTTAGAGAGAGAAAATCTTAATTGCTCTCAAGGATCTCTTCCTTGTAGAGAAGAGGTTCTCATAAAGATTTTAGGTGCTTCCTCTTTTAGAGAGTGATTTTGGGTGGTTTCTCTTTTAGAGAGAGAAAATCTCAATTGCCCTCAAGGATCTCTTCCTAAACAGCGTCTTTTCCTGGACAGTTCAAGGGTCTGAGAGCGGGTCTAAAAGGGTTTGCTTGATTGGGTTTTCTCGAGGGTTAGAGATGTAACTCTATGTCTAAAGATCTGTAATGTAATTTTCATTGCTATAGTGGATTTCAGTTTGCCATGCCCATAGATGTAGCTCCCGTGTGGTTTAGATGTGGAATAGATATGAGAGAGTTGTGAAATAGATATGAGAGATAGGTGGGTAATGTCGAGCAAGAAAGCGGGTCTAAAAGGGTTTGCTCCATTGGATTTTGTCGAGGATTAGAGAGGTAACTCTATGTCCCAAAATATGTAATGTAACTTTCTTTGGTATAGTGGATTTCAGTTTGCCGTGCTCTTGGATGTAGCCCTATTGAGGTGAACAAAGTAAAACTTTGTATTCTTGTAGTGTGTGTGTTTTATGTTTTATTTCTCGTATTATGGCCCATGCTCTCCCCTATTTTGTTTCTAATTGGATTAGTACACTATCTTGGTGGGATCCAACTTTGGGATTCTTGTTTTCGCATCCAACATGGTTCTTAAATCCTAACATATACTTCTCAACTTGAAGTAAATGTAAAAAATAAAATAAATAGTATTTCAAAAGAATAAAATGAATACTCATCTTATTTTATTTGAAATAATTTTTATTTTACTTTTATATATAAGTCCAATGAGCGGTACACACCTTCTAAATTTCATCTTGATCTTCTCTTGTTAAGAGAAAAATAGTTGAAGATAGGGCCAAAATTTTCAAAATAACAAAATAGCCCAATAAGAGAATGCCTTTCTTTTTTCTTTTTTTGTGGGGGGTTGGCGGGGAATTGAGCTTTCTATTTGGGCTGGGGGTGGGGGTGGGAACGTAGAATCTCACAATTCTAGAAAATGAGATTTGTAGATTTTCAATTCCAGTTTCTCGTTGCAGCAATCCTAGTTTGTAAACTAGGGATTGCTTCAGATTTAGGAAGTTTCCAATTATGGCTGCCGAATTTTCGGTTGCCAAACAACCCATTAACAATCCTAAATATATAAGGATTTGAAAGTTTCTTTGTTATCATATTGCCAAACCCATGTTGGGCATGTCAGTCCCAATAAAAAAAAAATCAACAAATAAATAAACAAACAACTTCTTTGGATCTGCCCTTAAATCACACGAGTGACTTAAGGTTCCATACCAAAACCTATTGACCAAACCATCAGGTGATAAGCAATATTGAGAGTCCTCTTTAGTGAATCTCTTTCACCTATTTTCCATCCTTCTCTCTTTCTTTCTTTTTTTACTTGAGGGGTTAACATCTTTTTATATAGAACTATCTTTTGTAACTGTCACATTTATGATCTATAGGAGTTGAGATCCAAGTATAATTCCTGCCTTAATTCCCTTAAGTGCAACCAATTAAGAATAACAAATTGTCACCAAATTGTTAATCATATATTATGAGTTAAACCTGTCATTAGTGCACTAATGACTCACATAATAGGATGTCATCCAAGTATTCATATAATTTGATAAAAGATATTTAGAAATTAAATAATTTTGTACATCTATAATATAGAAAAACAATTCTTACAAAGAATCCAAACACATCACTGGGTTTTCCTTCTAATGCAACATCCTATAAAAGCTCCAAAATGGATCTTAGTATATGTCATTGCCTCATTTCAATCACACAGGATTTCACATATACCATACAATATGACTTTTGTACCATTATTGAAAACTAAATTCCCGAGATAAAAAGGCCTGAAAGACCACATTTCCAATATCTCCTAATTGGCCTAAAGGCCCTTTAATATCTTGTACATGATATTGCCTCATGCTTTCCACATGGGATTTCCATATACCCAGCCTGAAGTCTCTTTGATATCCTGTACATAGCATTGCCTCATGTTTTCTATATGGGATTGCCATATACCCACCAATATGGTTTTATATGCCGTTATTGGATTTTCATTTGGACTTATCTCAGTCTCATAGCTGATACATGTTTCTTGAATATTTCCCAGCTCAAAGCCTTAGTTAATGGATCTGCAATCATCTCATTTAAATGTATATAATCAATTGTTATATCTCCATATTCCATTGCATTTCGAATATGGTGGTACCTCTTGTGAATGTATTTGGATTTAGAGTTTATTTTTTAATCCTTGATAAGAACAATATCTGCTTGATTATCACGTAATATGTTTATAGGCCCATTTTCAATGCATTCCAACTTTAAATCCATGAAGAAATTTCTCAAACGAACAGCCTCTTGTGATCCTAAACTGCAAGCCACATATTCTGTTTCCATGGTTGATAAAGCAACACAATATGTTTTTTACTACACCATGATATAACACCTTCACCAAGTGTGAAAATGAAACCCGAAGTGGATTTACTATCATCATAATCACCACTCTAATCTGCATTAGAGTAACCCTGAGGCTTTAGGGAAAAACATTGATAGTAAAACTTGTATTATTTATTTCTTGGATATATCTTAATATCTTTTTTACTGTCTAATAAGTCCAATAACAAAATATAGATATGGCCTAGTGCATGACACAATATAATTAATGTACCAAATTGCTTGAGAATATAAAATATTTCTCATATCATCATTATCATTAATATGACATAAATCAATGGATAATTTAACTGTTTTATCAACAGGGGTGAAAACCGGCTTGCATAAATCCATTTTAAACTTTTTAATAACATATTCTAAATAATGCTCTTAGGATAAGCTGAGCATCCTATTCGATTTATCTCTTATAATTTCAATTCCTAAAATATATGATGCAACCCCCATATCTTTCATTTCAAAATTATATTTCAACCATGATTTTGTTTCATTAATCATATCCATATCATTTCCAGCAATAAAAAAAAGTATCTACATACAAAGAAAGTATCACTATCTTACTCCCACTAATCTTAATATAAATACAATAATCACTTTCTTTAAAAACAAAACCAAGTTTCATAATTGCATCATGAAATTTTAAATATCATTGTCTAGAAGATTGCTTCAATCCATATAGTGATTTGATTAGTTTGCACACTTTATTTTCTTTGCCTTCAACAATATATCCTTCAGGTTATAATATGTATATCTCTTCGTTTAAATTACCATTGAAAACTGCAGTTTTAATAACCATTTGAAACAATTTAAAATCAAGATTAGCTACAATATACATCAAAATTATAATAAAAGGAAATCTTACTATAGGAGAAAAAGTATCAACAAAATCTATACCTTCCTTTTGGCTATACCTTTTAGCAACAAGTCATGCTTTATATTTATCTATATTACCATCAGCCTTGATTTTTATTTTTAAATATCCATTTGTAACTAATGGGTTTTCTCCCACTAGGCAAATATATACCAATTCATACACATGGTGCATTATTCGAAAAATCAAATTCATCAGAATTAATAGCTTCTTTAATTGGAAGGTTCAGGAATATCTTGACAAGCAAAATTATAGTATTGATCTAAAGTGTCAATGCAAATAAAACTCTGATATGATTCTAAATGATATGATGCTCTTCTAATCCTAGAACTTCTCCTAGGTTCATTGGCATCTACATTAGTAAGTTCAAATGTATCACTCCCACTATCCATGTAGTTATCAAGGTTTTCTACATTTGGTTCATAATTTTTATCTAATTCATGTATATCTATAAGAGAAAATTTGCCTATTTTCATATGTTATTCTAAGAAATGTGCATCTCTAGATTCAACGAAAGATTTGGTATCATGGTCATAGATCGTATAACCCTTAAAAATAGCAGAATACCTTATAAATTAGCATTTTCTAGTTTTGGCTTGCAACTTAGATCTCTTATGGCTTGGGCTAAGTACATGAGCATCACAACCCCAAAGTTTTCAATGTTCCAATCAAGGTTTACGTCAAGTTCATAACTCATAAGGTGTTTTCTCTACGGATTTTAAAGGAACTCGGTTTAAAATATACATAGCAGTATGCAATGCTTCAAGCCAAAAAATTGTGAACAAGTTAGCATGACTCATCATTGATCTCACTATTTCCATAAGAGTTCAGTTACGCCATTCGACAACACCATTTTGTTGGGGTGTGTGGGGCATGGTCTTATGGTGTATTATCTCATTTTCTTTACAAAAAATATCAAACAAATTCGAACAGTATCCCCTCCTTGGTATGTTCTAAGGATTTTAATTCTTTTATCTGATTGGTTTTCAACTTCTAATTTAAATTCTTTGAATATATCTAGTGCGTTAGATTTTCCACTAATTAGATGAATATAACGAAATCTCGAATAATCATCAGTGAATGAAATAAAATATTTCATACTCCCATGTGTTTTCATATTTAGTAGCCTACAAATATCATAATGAATAATAGATAATAAATCATAAGATCTAGTTGCTTTACTAAAAGATTTTCTACTTATTTTACCAGATAAACATGGTTCACAATTTTTAAAATTTAAATTTATCATTTTAGGAATCAAGTTATCATTAACAAGTCTAGAAATTATATTTCTACTAATATGACCCAAATGCATATGCCACAAAAAATAAGTTTCATCATCCACACATTCAAGCAAGTAGAAGAAGATGAAATTTCATTTATTTTATCAAGCAAATACATATCCCCTCGAGCTTTCCCCCCTATAATGATTTTCCTATTAATCTCAATTGAAACTTTCCCATCCTTGAAACAAGCTTCATATCCCTTGACATCAAGCCTCCTGACTGAAAGCAAGTTACAACGTATGGAATGAGTATAAAGAGTATCAGAAAGGAGCAAGATTAGTTATTAAACAATCAACTACTAAAGCCAAGTAGTCACGACCTTGGTTGGGTGCCCATTTATTTGGGTATTGGATTTAAAGTGTTTCATCTTCCCACAAATACAACATGCTCCCTTGAGTCCATTGTGTATAGGCTTCTTGTTTTTATATTCAAAATTTTGCCTTTTATTATTGTTTCAAGGTTGATAAGGTTTTCTTTTGTTAGAGGATTCTCCATTTTAAGGATTTTGAGTTTGAGCAATGCAAAGTGCATCAGACCTTCTTGAAGATCTACGATCCCCTTCAGATTTCAATTCAATAGCAAGATTGAAGTGTAAGATCCTTGCAGTTTAAAGATAAAGTAGTCACAACAGATTCATAAGAATTAGGCAAACTATTCAGTATAGTTAAAACTTGTTGTTGATCATTCAAAGCGTAACATGCACTTATAAGTTATTTGTCTAGCAAAATCATTTTCCTAACATGTTCAACTACATAGTCATTTTCCTTCATCTTAAAAGAATAGTACTCTGGAGTCAAAACTCTTAAATTACTCATTGAAGTCACCCCAAATTGTATCCTCGATTTATCAAAAATATCTTTGGCATTTTTAAATTCATCAAAGCTCAATAATAATTCATCATCCATATTTATCAAAATTATGTTCCTATACTTCTTATTTTCTTTTTTCCAATTACTATAAGCTGATATTTCTGCTCTATTGCTAGCATTAGTGGGCTCAGTAGGAACTACAGTTGAAATTATATAATCTAAATTTTTATGCTCTAAGATCAAAGCTAATCTTTTTTTCCATGTATTATAATTCGGCCCATTGAGTCTTTCTATCTTCAATTCTAGCTTTTCATCAATGAATAATAAAAAATACAGAACAAAAAAATAAATTTAGTCTATAGTTGCGATCTTATTAGGCGATAGTATGGACTATCAAGAAACTCAATGTGAATTCAGCTCAATCTACAATTCTTCCAAGCCGTCTCATTAGAAAGTACCCAAATTGCAAACAAACAACAGTAGATGGGGTTCCAATAGATAATTTTCTCTCTCTAGATTTGGGGAAAAAAAATACAAAAGAGTGATAATAACAAAAAAGATGATCCCAAAATGGATTAAACAGTAGTAAAAAAGAAAAGAATTACAGATTATGATATCACTAGAGAAAAAAGACTCTCTATTATCTCAAAAGCGGGAATGCATTGATCTTGCAATTGGGTTTACAAGCTCTGTTATAGTACATCATAGCAACCAAAATAAGAAGTGAATGAAGCACATACCCGTTATATAGTCGTTAGAATGTGTAGCCCATGATCCAAGAAGTTATTTTGGCAAAAAACAGTCATGCCCGTTGAAAAAGAAAAATGAAGCAATGTTCGCAAGAGACAGAAGGACCGTTTTAGAAGAAAAATGAAACAAATTTATTTTTTGGCAAGAATCAGCCATATTCGTTGAGAGGGAAAATATGTCAATCTTGCAGCCCATTGCAGTAAAAAAAGAAGCCTAATTGATGAGAAAAAAAAAGGAAAAAAGAAAGGGAAAAAAAAAACTTACCTTTTATGGCTCCTTATCCTGCTCGCTATTTTCTCACCATTGAATCCCCAAGATTTCTTTGATGAACTTGGACATATGGCAAAAAAAACAAATATATCTAACTCCCTCCCTGAAATTTCCATTCCTAGTACCTCCTTGGGTTAACCAAAATCCCTTGCAGCCCCTCAAGTTTTAAACTTTGGGACCATTAGCCCCCTAATTATATTTTTCTTTGTTCTTTTTAAGAATTTGATCTCTTTGTTTTACAAAATGCCAAACCCATACATTAGTCATCCATATCTGTTATAACAATAATAACAACAATAATATATTAATTGTTAAATATTTCATCTCTTATAAGTATTTTGATAAAGTCTTTTAATAAATAACTAATAATAACCATCAACAATAGTAACAAATATCTTGATATATCATTTTTCAAGTTCAAACGATATTGACATAATTGTAAAATAGGTCATAATGTTAAAGAAAAATTCATTTTTTTTTCATGTCTAAATATATAGAGTGAGATCTATGGAGGTAAGATTGGTTTTAGGCAACGGAAGAGAAATGGAAGAGAAATGTTTGTAAAATAAAAAGATTAAATTTGTAAAAACAACAAAGAAAAACACAATTAGAGGGGCTAACAGTCCCAAAATTTTAAATTTGAGGGGATGCAAGGAATTTTAGTGAACCCAAAGGGCTAATAGGGATGAAAGTTTTGGAGAGGGGGGTAAAAGTCATTTTTCCAAAAAAAATTAGGAGCAAATCTCTCCTTCGCAGAATTTTAGAGAGAGAGTAAAGGAAGTATGAGGTTTGTCTTTCATCTTTATGGGAGATTTTGATGGGGGCGTCTTTATCTTTTTAAGTATAAAGTAGGGGGGTTAAAATGGACAAAAATGCCTTTCATAAGGATTTTGATTTTGAGCAATAATAAAAAGACCTAAAAAAATAGCCCCAAAACCTATAGACCATAAATCACACGAGGGACTTAAGGTTCCATACCAAAACCTATATAGACCAAGCCATCCAGTGATAAGCTACTTTGAGAGTCCTCTTTGGTGAATCTCTTTCACCTATTATCCTTCATTCTCTCTCTCCCCTTTTTTTTACTTGAGGGTTAACCTCTTTTTATAGAGAATCATCTTTTGTAACTCTCACATTCATGGTCTATAAGAGTTGAGATCCAAGTATAACTCCTACCTTAATTCCATTATGTGTAGATAATTAGGATTAACAAGTTGTCACCAAACTGTTAATCCTATATAATGAGTTAAACTTGTCATTAGTGCACTAATGATTCACATAATAAGATGTCATCTAAGCATTTATACAATTTGATAAAAGATATTTAAATATTAAATAATTTTATACATCTATAATACAAAAAAATAGTTCTTACAAAGCATCCAAACACATCACTGGGTTTTCCCTCCAGTGCGACATCCTATAAAAGCTCTAAAATGGATTATAGTATATGCCATTGCCTCACGTCAACTACATGAGATTTCACATATACTATACAATATAGTTTTTGTACCATTATTGAAATAAAATTCACAGGATAAAAGGGCCTGAAAGGTCACATTTCCAACAGTGCAAACATCAGTGAATCAATTTCTCCTCATTACTTGATCAATGAGACCTTAAAAAGCTACGACATCTCGCTAGAGAGAACGACATCAAGTTCAAATTAAAGGTGGATACATGTTCTCTCTATTTAGATTTCTCCAACGATGCTCCAAACTTTCGTACTCACACAGATTGAGTATCTCAACTAGTATTTGAAATAACAAATCGGTGACCATTCCCATACTAGATCTCTGAGTTGGATCCATAAATCGGTCTGGATATGTGATATGAAAAACTATTGAAAATTAAAAAATAAAAATATTGAAAGAGAGTTTTCCAATTATGAAAATGTTTTGATGCTGGACGTCATATGTAATTTTTGCCGTGTAAGCCAAACCCATCTCACACATCAAAGTGAAAGTCATTACGTATTATGAACATACCAAAAAACTTCAAGGTTCAACAATTATTGAAACACCTTACGAAGTAGGAGTTAGTTTTTCGAAGGTGTTAGGGAAGCGGTGTCAGCAAGAATAAAAACCATGATATGGTGACTAGGGTGGGGGGGGGTGCTACCACCACGACCCAACCCCTTTCCCTACGAAGTGAGGGTTCTAGGTAATCTATATCCTAATTCAATTCATTATCTGCTTATTCCCATAACAAATACTGTGCCAAAAGATTATATATTCCATTGGAGCATAGTATTTATTTACTCCTTTCGGTAAAACCTCTAGGAGTATCATTAGGGCCCAAAACTTTGGGGATGTAACCTTTTCAATCTAACAATCGACCTCAAAAGGAACTAAAAGAAACAAAAAGAAAAACAAAACATCAAACACACTATATATGTGCTGGAAAAAGCATGATGTCCTAAAATTGAACTATGGCCATACAATCAGACATCTCAAAATCCTTTCTTTTTTTTTTAACTACCCATGTAAAGGTGAATCCCAAAACCACATATCAGAGAGCTCCTCAAGTTACTCTTTTGCTAATGGGATTAAATGTGTGGAGTGCCACTCCGGGAGTACGCTATTAGGCTCCATACTTTTCTTTATAGCTTAATTGGAAATCTAATTTAAAAATGAAACTCTCTTTAATACATTCTTTATTAAATATTTTGGATGTATATACACATATATGGTACAAGGCATTTTGAAAAGTTCAAAGTTTTTACAAAGCCTATGTTTTATGAAAACAAAATAAAGCCTTACCTCAAATCCAATGGAAATTTGGCTCTAAAATTAATTTCTAACACCGAGAATAAAATTTGAATTTCAAAAAATAGCACAAATATTGCAGATCTATGAATACTTATTTTCAGAGTGAAATAGACGGTCTAGATAATTTACTACAATATATACTATTTTTAAAGCTTAAAATCTAATTTTTCTTTCACAACCATAATGTTCTAGTCAAGTTTATTGATATAAAAATTTCCCAAATGCTTGAATTGCATTTTTTGATGAGTCATGAATTGAGGCTTTACTTATTTTAATAAGGCTGCAGCACTATCAAACCATTTTCCTTTTGAGAATTATTCACTTTATTGAAAACATGGCCTTATTTTCTAATTTTTAGGAACTTTATTTTTTCACAAAGATGGAAACATGCCTCTTGCTTCCGCATACTTCTTTAATGCTTTATTGTGAGAACTCAATTTTTATTTCATGCTATTTTATTGTGAAATTTAAAAAAAAAACAAACAAACAATTCATGTTATTTTATCATGGGTGCAGTTAGCATACAGATGCATCCGTAGCTTTAGAGGTATGGTGCACTTTCAAATTTTATCATGGTGTATAATTTTGATGTAAAATGTTATTAGGATTATCTCAAAATTTATTTTTATATCTAATTATAAAATTTTAATTTTCAAAAATGATTAAAATCAAGTAGATCTTTAAACATATGAAAATCTTAAAAATGGACGGTGTAGATAATATGTTGAAAAATGCACTATTTATGAGACTTAAAATCTTTTTATTTTTCATAGTCATATATCTCGATGTCCAGATGATCAATCAAATGGTTTTTCAATATTAAAACTACCTTTTCCAATGGATTTTTGAGGACCATCCGTAGTTTTACATTATAAGGTTGCACCCTCATATAAACTTTTTCTTTTTATTATTTATTTATTTTAATTTTTTTTTGGGGATCCGATGGAGATCGCGTTGCGGCTTCCAACGCCTAACAACCTCGAGAGAGTCCGAATGCCAATGTGAATAACACAAGCCAAAAGATATTATACTTCAGCGCCGGAGTATGTTATCTATTTATTTCCTCGGGTAAAATCCCACGAAGAACTCATTTTAGGACCCTAAAATTTGGCGATCTAACCTCTTCAACCCCGAGATTAACCTTAATAAAAATTTGTTTCTAATTGCATCCTCTGTGCCCTGGAAAAAAAAAAAAATGATGTGTTGAGATTGGATAAAGAGTATTCAATTTTATCCAATTTTTAGATGGTGAGATCTAAGTGTTAAAAAACGTAAATTTCAAATTTTTGTTTTAACAATAGTCAATTCTTAAGTGGTTCCAAATATTTGAGATTGAAAGAATCCTCATAAATAGGTTTTCTGACTGAGGGAGTAGAAATTATGAACCCAAGGAAGCATAATATAGAGTATACTATAGGTCTATAATTCTCCTCCATCTTTAATGAGAAAATTCTTTCCCAATATCAATAACCTAAAGAAAAGTTGCAACAATGTAATTTCATTCCAATTCATCATTGGGCTTCAACACAAGGATCCCATTTCTCAACCTCCTACAACTTTCTTTCTAACAATGCCATCACCGTCGCCACCGACAACGTCCACCATGCACCTGCAACAACATGGTCTCAGCTTCCACCTATTAAACTGAAGGGAGACTAAACTATATCGTTACTACCACGGAAAACAGTGGTCATGAGAGTAATCACCACCATGCGACCAATGCTTCGAATGGTCATGAAGAGAGAGAAACTGGGAGCAAAGAAATGAGATTGTAGTGGATTCTACTCTCTCTCTCCACCGCCGTTCATTTTATAATTGCACAATGATGGCTCTCATGCCTACTGTTTTCTTAACGGGTATTGTAAGTGGCGGAGTACTTTGCGGACACAATTCACGGAGATTAAGCACTCTATCTCTATTCATATAAAAAAGATGGAAAATTTACATATAGATCGGGTTTTTTTACCGTTATAACATAATAACTCGAAAATCAACATTTATGACCTAGAAGAACGGATCACCAATTTTTATTTTTTTTTGGGTCAAGTTTGTTTAAGGTCCGATTTTTCAAATATTAGACCGCTTGATAACCCAAAATTTTTTATTTTTATCACTTTTATAGTACGGGTACTACAGTGAGAAAAGCATGGTAGTAGTGATTGTGCCTCTATGGGCGTAAAAAGTACTGGTTTGGGTTTACAGGTCCCGATTAGATTACTTTAAAAAAAAGAAAAAAAAACGGTACGATGTTCAAATCATCGGACTGTATAATTTATTTAAAAAAGTGAACAGAAAGCGGTCCGATGGTTCTAACATCGAACCTCATTGGTCAATAACAAAAATTAAACAGAAAGCAATTCGATGGTTCTAACATCTGACTGCATTGTTCAATAACAATAAATGATTAGAAGGCGGTTCGATATTGTAACTATCTTACCGCTTGGTCTACTTAAAAAAATAGAACAGAAGGCGGTCTGATTTTTAGAACATCGGACTGTATTATTTACTTAAAATTTAAAAAGTTGGACCGAGAAAAAACTTGGCAAAAAATAAAGAAAATTTTAAGATCCATTTTTCTAGATAATATCGGCCTATTTTCATACCATTTTGGTATAACGAAGAAAAAAAAAAAAAAAAAAAAACCCGTACGTAAATTTCCCAAAGGTTCACCCAAAAAAAAAAAGCGCATTACCTGGAGGAAAAAACCAAGACTTGAGTGTGGCTCCGGTGCTCCATCCCGGAAAGAAGCAGTCAGTGCTGGTATTCACCCCATTTGGGCAGCTGCATGCAAAGGAATGGTATGTCCCGACCCCGAAGGCGCACGCCCCATTGCTCCTCTCGCAGGACCGACACATTTCTGGATAGTCATTCTCGACATTGAACCTGTATTTGAGTGCAACCCCATACCTCCACGACCCCGGGTCTGATCGTTGAGCATCGAATCCGTACACTGCGGCATACGAGTTACAGTTCAATTTCCTCAGGTCCATGTCGAATGCTGGCCCGAGGTTAACCGGCGAGTATATGCAGCAAGTGGATACAGGCGATCCAATCCCAGCAACTGCAGGACACAAGTAGAGGGCGCTGCAGATGGACGAGCTTCCAGGATCGCAGAGCCCAGAAACGAGTTCACTTGTGTTGTAGACTGGTGATGACGAGGTGTCACAGTCCAGGAGCACGAACACAGTTGAGTCTGCAAATGTGAAAGGTGCGTCCCAGTCGAGGCCAAAACCACCACTGGGGCGAGTGCAGGAGCAGGTTGACATGGAAGGGTCCTGGATGTAGAGGAGGTTGTTCTGGTAGTCGATGGAGAGGACCGGATACGAGCCCGAGTGTGTGGTGAGGAGAAGCTGCTGCTTATCCTCATCACAGCAAAGGTAGGGAGCGAACCTCAGGTCGCCACAGCCGCTGCCCGTGCCAAACGGGTACTGTACATGGATGTTGCCGCAAGTGCTCTTGCAAGATTGATCTTGGGCCAACAACTTCTCCGGAAAAGAATGCAGGGCCAAAAAGAAGAAGAGAAAGACGCCCGGCGATGATGCGCTTCGGTTTCGCCTCCTCTTCGACCTCATATGCTTCATAGTTGCCTGTGCTTAGAGAGAGAGTAAGAGAGAGAAAATGGGGGCCTTTGGGGGTCTCTTAATTTTAGCTGGTGATCCGGTTATGGGGGGAGGAAGGCATGTGCAGAGGAGTAGGAAATGAGGTGGGCTTCAACTTTCGGTGTTGGGCGAGCAGCCTTCTATGTTCATCTTTTCTCTGAAATTAATGCTTGCTGACCTGGGTTTGGGTGTGTTTGTGTTTTTATAAATGTATTTGCATATGCCTCTGGCATCTAATTTATGCAACGTGATTTACCTTTTTGCCTTTTTGAGTTTCCCACTCACTGGAGGATGAAGATGGTCATGTGACGGACAAGATTCTACCATTTCAATGTCCTTGTTTACAGCTTAGTGGATTCGATCTAGATACCAAATGTATTACATAAGGGCTGTCGACCGGGCCGGGTCTACGGGGTCCACCTGACTCGGTTCTGGGTCTGGTTTGTAAAACATACCCAGTGGGTCTATTCTGAATCCATTTGACCTGAACTTGAGCTGGATTGGGCCTAGGGCTGGATCTATGTACAATTCTGACAATTTCAGGTTCGGTCGGGTTTGGATAAGGGTTCTCCACCTAACATATTTACATAAAATGTAGATAATGTGTTTTGTTTTTCTTTTGCTTTGTTTTTCTTACATATGTATCGAGACCCCAACTGACCTGACAAGTTGGGTTTGGGTCCAATTAACAGGGACCCAGCCCTGACCGGGTCTAATTTAGACAAAATCGGGTTGCGGTTGAGCTCAAACTCTTTCTTCCCTAAGAAGGTAGATAAACACTGTTATGCTCAGCTCAATGGGTTGAACTGTAAACATCCTTTTGACCTAGAACGGGGAATTAACGAATCCCCAATGTTTGTATTTTTATTTTTATTCTTTTTAAAATCCATGTGTCCATGCACTGAATTTTTTTTTTTGTTTTTTACAAGAGTACTAACTTTTAAATGAATTATGCATTACAATGCCATAATCAAAATAGGACCTCTGAAACCATCAACATATCTAAAGAAGTTCCCTCTTTGCCAAACCATCCACAGCCTCATTAGCATCTTTATAAACATGGTTAAAAGTAATCGACCACTTAGATATAATATTCATAATTTGCAACCACAACGAACGAAGGTGCCACAGTGGTATGGACTCTTCATTCCAACAATAAATCACATTAAGCGAATCACCTTCTGTTGCCAAAAAATTACCCAACTGTCTCTCTTTCCATATTGAAACCCCTTGCAATAGAGCAACAATTTCAGTACGGTTAGATGAGGCAATTCCACAGGAACTGCAAAACAAAACCTGCATGATAAACAAACAACATTGCCACTACTATCTCGATACATACCATCCACCCCAGCCACACCTGGATTTCTCAAAGACGAGCCATCAAAATTCAATTTGCAGCAACCTACTATTGGTGGCTCCCATCTACACCTCAGTGTAGCCTTTATGTATTTCAAAGACATAAACACCCGTTCCTTCATTAGTAATATTAAACCAGCTCCACACTCTATACAAAACTCTTTTATTCGGCCATTGTATCTCCAAAAGAAATGCTCTCAAGAGTTCTTCTATTCCTCTCTAACTACAATTCCCATGCATTGGTTTGACTATGAAATTGCTTATTTAAATTAGGTGGATCAAAATTGATCCATGGTGATTCTAAATCTAATTCAAATATCAAATTAGCAACTATAATGTAATGAACAATTGAAGTTATGGAAAAGGTAAAATCCAGAGGACATCGACCCTAGATTTTCTTTAATTCCCACCACTTCGGAAACATCTGGAATATGCTCTTTGCATGTGTAGGTGAGATTGCCACTTTTGATAACAACTTTGGGCTTAATGCTTGGTTTAATTTTTAATAGGAAGCATCGATATCAGGGTTTTTCGGCCTTTAAAAATCGTGAGAGCATTGTGCACTTCAGTGGGAGGTTATGATGGTCGATTTACTTAGGGCTGAGCGATCTATGAATCGAATCATGTTCAAAACCCTTTTCCCTAGGCATATGCACTACCATTGAGGGTTTATAGAGCGTTATTGCTTATTGAGGTTGGAGAGATGCCGAATGATAGTATTTGTAGTCCATGATAGCTTCGTGGTTTTATGTGTGTGGATGTAGGCTTATGAGAGCAAAGGCAAAACCCTCAATAAAAGTTATAAACGATATGTACAGATGATAACAACATTTTTGAGAAGCAACCCTATATAGGAGTACATGTACATGTGCATAGAGATGATCATCTTGCCCTATAATGATACATGCATTTGACTTTATCTTAAAGAGGGAGTCTATAATCCACATACTAAGACTATAGTTCCATTGTTTATTGGCTAACTTAGAAGCCAATCATGAGCCCCTACATATGAATGTGGGTTATGAGTCCTATTGGGTTGGTTTGAAAAGAAACTAGTCGTCATAGATCTTGGCACCAATGATTTCTGTCGCATAACTGGATTTGCAGCCAAACATATAGCGATACAGTTTCGCACAATAGAATTGCAGCGCATATATGAAAAAGACGGAGATCATGAAGAATAAATTGAATCGAAAGTTCAGCTGTAGTGAGAGCAAAGGAGCGATACTTAGCTTCATTACTTGACCGTCACATTGTCGGTTAATTTATTTACCAAAATCTAGCTTCGTGGTTAGGTTTGGCTCCATATTAGTATCCCAGATAAAATAAACAAATAAATAATATTTTTAAAATCTTCTTCAAAATCATTTCAAGACCCAAGAAAATTTTCAAAAAATGCTCCATAATCATGTAGTTTTTAAAAAATCTCTATCTTCAAGATTTTTCTAGTTTTTATTTCTTATTTTATTTTCAAAACTGTATATCAAGAGCAATTTTAATTTGGATGCTTTTAGAACTTTGTCTCTTGTGATTTCAAAAACTTAATTTCTTTGTTAAAATTTCTACCCATTTTTTAAAAATTCTCTTAAAATCTTTTTAAAAAGGTAGGAGTTTGGAGGGCCGAAACTGTTTAGCCGAGAAGCAATTTAGTGCTTGGAGATGAGGACATATAATGCTTATGATGCAATTCCGAATCCAAGATCTAGGAGGATTGCTTGAATTAGAAGTATCAACCAAATCCAAGACCTAGGAGGATTGCTTGAATTAGAATTATCAACCAAACAGTGAGTAAAACCCTTTGCTAAACCTACTCCAGAAAAGCCAACTATTAAATCTCAGCCTTAGAAAACCCTTATGAGCTAAGGTTACAATAGGAATTCAATTGGACAAAATTTTTCAAAATTTTTTTTAATTCACATTTCTCTAATTCAAATTAAAAACTAGTACTCAAGCAGTCAAGCCAAATAAAATTTGGAAATGGCTGACCATCAACTTGAAACATTGGCAGGTAATGGCCACAGGAACCAAGGTGAACTAGTAACGCTTGACTATCGTCTCGAAACCTTGGCAGATAAGGGGTAGAGTAATTAGTGTGAGCCTATAAAATGACCATCGCCTGGAAGCGTTGGCACCAGGCACCCACTATAAATCTACCGCATTCAAGTGACTAATTCTTTATTTCTAAAAAACCTATGCTGGCTGGTGTTTGTTTAGCCATTCCTGTAAATCTGTTAAGTGGTCGCCTAGATGGTGGTTTTCCACCTTTCAACCTCCTTGCTTTTCTCTGTTTGCCCTTTTCTTCGAGATCTTTTGTGTCTTCTACCAAGCTAGAGAGAGAAACCCTTCATATATCAGTGTTAGGGTTTCAATGTTGTTGGTGGTGTTTTGGGGGGGTTTTCATTTAATCGAAATGGTGAGTCAAAATTGATTAATTTTTGTGTCTATTTTTTTTATTGAGCATTGGTAGTCTCTGTCTCCGTCGTTCTTATGAGACATACAGTTATTAATTTCAATTCCTTTTTAGTTGGTTATTTTTCTGTGTTATTTATCCGGTTTTATCTCTGTTGGCTGGTGTTTGTTTGACTAATCTTGATTTCATATTTTAATGGTTCATATGATTTTTCAAATGTCAATGTTGCATGTTTTAACAACATCAATTTTAATGGTTCTTGCTACTTATTTTGGCTAGCTTCTACTTATTTGGCAATGAGTATGTCGCTTATTAATGCATGTCGGAGAAACAATTGGATACTGAGCCAGATATTGGTGTTTTTTGTGATCAGCAGAGGTATGTTGCTGTTTTTTTTATGAGCATAATTCATTTTTGTGAATCAAGATTAGTCCAATTTGATCACAAAATTGTTTATCTCAATTGACCACTAGTTTTTCTGAATTACTTGATGATTGTTTGCATCAAAAAGTGGCAACAGATAATGTCTATTGGCCTTAGTAATCTGATACAATCGAGAGAAGCATTGTTTACGAACATTTCTAATGGTTTATAGTTTGATCATGAATTTTCAGCAATGAAAACTTCGTGGTTTATATTTGTTTGATCCAATATGTTGTTTAGAATACACGATGATCAATTATGATGAAGATTAAGATGATGCATATAAGAGAAACCATTGGATAACGAGCCATATAGTGCTGTTTTTTTTTCTTTCATTTAAGTATGGCAGTTATTGAATGTGTTGATGTTGTTGTTGATATTACGAAATCTGTTTGTAATTTTCATGGGTAACAAGTATGTGCATTGAGAATGAATATGTGGGTGTCCTTGTACTAGAGCCTTCTTCTATCTAAGATCTATTCCTAAGGATGTCTACAGAAATTAGCATGGATAGCATGGAAGATGATCTTAGGAAGAGCAACAAACTCATAGCAGCCTTACTAGATGTCTATGCAGCTTGTGTTCTGGTAGTGCAGAGAATCAGTAGACCGATTTCTATTAGGGTCTCGCTTATGAGAAAAATGAGGACAATGTCAATACTCGAATATCTCAAGGAACATATAGGCGATTAGAACTCATGATAAGAGAGCGAGGTCCATTGCAAGACACTGTAGGGATAACTGTTCAAGAACAGTTGGTCATATTCTTGTATACTATAAGTCACAACTTGACAAATAGGAAAATTGGACACGACTGTGGTCGCTCGGGCAAGACAATAGGCTGGCATTTCAACCAATCTCTAAATGCGATCTTAGCCCTTCATCGTGTTTGATAATTCAAATGTTTGCATTTTATGTAAACAAAGTGATGAGAATGGTGATCACATTTTCTTACATTGTTCGTTTACTCATGATATAAGGTGTCAGTTTTTTGATAAGCTTGGTGTTGTTGGCCCTCTACCTTGGAGTCATACTAATGTCATAGATCAGATATCCTCTGACGGGCTTTCTAAGGTGGGATTGTTGATTTTTCAAATAGGAAGGGTTACGGTGTTATGGGAGATTTGGTTGGAGAGGAATAGACATGTATTTGAGGGCGCAGTTTTGGAGAACAGTTGTGTCAAGAGGAGAATTCAGCATACCATGTGGAGCTGGTTTTCGGTTACCAAAGAAGGATTTGGGGTGTCTAAGGTGGACATGGAGAGTAACTTTAAGGTTTGATATCACAGAGGATGATTAAGGTGCGACATAAAGGGTAATGGATTATGCCTGGTTTGGGGAGTCTAAAACTAAATTGTGATGGTAGTTCGATAGGTAATCCGAGACTAATAGGAATTGGAGGTGTGGTAAGGAACAATCTTGGTATGTTTATTTTATGTTTTGCAGGTCCATGTAGTGTCAAGACGGCAAATGAAGCTAAGATATTGGCTGTTGTTCAAAGACTGAAAATTTTTAAAGAGCGGGGTTTGCAAGAATGTTGTGTAGTTGAATGTGACTCTCTTAATGTGGTGAATTGGTGTAATGGGGTTTCTAGACCACCTTGGAAGCTTAGATCATTATGGCTGGAAGCAATGGATTTGACCATAGATATGTATGTTACCTTCCAACATGTTTATAGGGAAGGGAATGGATTTGACCATAGATATGTCTGTTACCTTCCAACATGTTTATAGGGAAGGGAATGAGATTGCTAATGCCTTAGCCAAATTGTTGATACCTTAGCCAAGAGAGGGGTGGTATGCAGGAGTTGGTTATTTCAGATGTTATTTTCATTTGATGTGTTTGTAGTTCTTTCTGATTAATAAAATTACGAAATATTGACAAAAAAAAAAGAAGGTAGAATTTAATTGTTTTTATTGAAATTTTATATTGTAGTTATAGAACCTAAAACAAGCATACGCAGTTATGCCATGTTATTTGTATCAGGCCTAAGCCAAATGATACAAGTACCCCACTTGTTATGGGCTCCATATTCAAACCATATGTTTTTAAAATTAAAATCTATTATTTTAAATTTGGAATCCAAAAGAATTAAGGGTATTTTGGTAATTTTACTCTACTCATAGGCCAAATTGTGAAAATACTATTTGAAGTAGCATTTTTGGGTAATTTTTCAGAAACAATTTCAGCAAAAGCACGAGAGAAATGATATTAATAAAGTAGCTATTATTTAACCAGTGCTTAGGTGCTCATGGGAACAAGGAGCCACTTTTCAATCTACTCTAGAGATCCACTAGAAAATGTCATGTTCTTGAATTGCTTGCGAATCCATTCAATCCGCTCTCTCTATTCAGTCTCTACTCTCCTTCTTGGTTTGCCATTTTCTGACAGGTGATTGGAAACATAACACTCTGGAATTGATGAGGACTTTCGCCCCAATGTCGGCCATGTTAGATTTCAGAGTTTCAGTGAAACCTCAAATGGAAAGCAAGCTTCCAGCTCCCATTAGAGGCCCTGAGCTCTCAGCAGACCAATCCTTTTCTATTTCCCATATACGTTAGCAAGAATCCCTATTTCCACCATTACAGTACCAGAAACCCAATTGCTCCATTTATGAATCTCCTCAATTAAAAAAAGTAGTAAACGCTAGTTCCGCATTTTAGGGCCATAGGAAACACCAACTCAAACTCGGCCCAACTCAGACCCGGCCCAACTCTGACCCGGCACAACTCAGACCCGGCCCAACTCAGACCATGGCCCAACAACTCTGACCCGGCCCATCTCAAACCCTAGCCCAACTCTGACCCGACCCATCTCAGACAAAGCACAGCTGGCAGTTCCTGAGTCAGACTCCATTGGGGAGGCTTCACCAACTATAGCGGAGGTCTAGTTGCACGACCTTAAACTGCATGGTCCTAGTTGCATGACTTTAAACTGCATAACCACGGTCCAAGCTATATGACCTTAAACCATAGTGCACATCCTGGCCGCATGACGTTAAATTGCTTTGCCCAGGTCCAGGAGGCATGACCTTAAAGACGCCCCCACACATGTGCACACGTCCTTTATGTGCATCGTCACGCATGCCTTCCCAACCGACCCGTTTGTGTGTGCGCACCACTTTCATTGCTTCCCCAGTGGAGTCACCAAGCTGGTTAGGTGCTTCGATCTCGCCCTCTGGATCTGGATGATCGAACGGCACATGTCTCGGGTTTCAAGGGAACCCGGGACTTGATATCTCTCTCTCGAAAACCTTGCTCAAGAATAAGGGCAAGTAGACCAACAGATGAGAGAGGAATTTAAGGTGGGTTCGGGACTTACTCAGGCTGGCTCGCGTGGCCGCCATCTTAGATCACGAAGAAAGCCCCCCAATCGTAAAACTAGTTCGGAATCACTTCCCTTGGCTTGTATGCTCCTGTTATTGCAATCATACACATATGGCAGATGTTACAAGACAAGTGGGTCAAGGGACCCCACCTTGCCTTTGGGAGAACGTACACAGGCGTACACATTCAAAAAAAAGAAAAGAAGAGTGAGGAAGAAAGATTAGGATTAGAAGAATTTGACCAGACGGTGAGACCGACACAGTGACTAAACTAGTAAGTAATTGATCTGGCGTGGCAGTAAAACAAGCTCGATGACTCAAACAGGCTCAACAGAATTACTACTAGACGACAAAACCAATACAGACTAGCTTAACACGATGGTTAGTCCGTCGTGACGGTAAAGAGGGCATAATAACCTTGATCGGCACAACGGCATTACGGCTTAACGACAGGACTACCATGGAAGACTAGTCTCGACCCCTCTTAATCAAACAAAAAAATAAAAGAAAGAATAGAAATCAGAGAGAGAGAGAAAGGAAGAAGGATAAGAGAAGAAGAAGAAAATAAAAAGAAGGGGAAAGAGGAGGACACAGACGACAATGATAAAGAGAGAAGAGAGAAAAAGAACACAGGCGGCGATGTGCTTCCGCTGTCTATGATAGAAGACAGAGAGAGAGAAGGAACACAGGCGGCAATAGGCTTGCACCTATGTGTCAGAAGAAAGAGCAGTGGGAAAGAACACAGGAGGCGATGGGTTTCGCCGCCTGTGATAGAAGAACAAGGATGAAAAACACAAGTGGCCTTAGGCTTGCGCCGGCTATGACTGAAGAGAAGAAAGAGAGAGAAAACACATGCAACGATAAACTTGTGCCGTCTGTGATAGAAGAGAAGAAAGAGAGAGAAAGCGCAGGCAGCGGCGATAGGCTTGCACCGTCTGTGACAAAAGGGAAGAAAGAGAGATAAAGCACATGCGGCGATAGGCTTGCGTTGTGACAAAAGAGAGGAAAGGGAGAGAAAACACAGGCGGCGATAAGCTTGTGTCGTCTGTGATAGAAGAGAAGTAAGAGAGAGAGAAAGCACAGGCGGCGATAGGCTTGCGCTGTCTGTGATAGAAGAGAAGAAAAAGAGAGAAAGCACAGGCGGCGATAGGCTTGTGCCGTCTGTGATAGAGGAGAAGAAAGAGAGAGAAAACACAGGCGGCGATATGCTTACGCCGTCTGTGACAAAAGAGAAGAAAGAGAGAATTTTGGCAAAGGCCCAGCCTTAGCCCACTTGGCTCACTGTTCATGTCTCATGAACAGGAGGGCATCACACCAGACGATAGGTCCACCATACGTGAATGGAGATAGAAAGAGGAGCAGGGAAAGAGGGACACGATAAGCCAGAGGAGGAAGAGAGAGAAAGAGATAAAAATGAAAGCAGGAAAGAGAGACATGATAGACCAGAGGAGGAAGAGAGAGAAAGAGATAAAAATGAAAGCAAGAAAGAGAAAGGGAGAGAGAAAAGAAGAGAGAAAGAGATGAGAGAGAAAGGAGGAAGAAAGAGAGAGATAGAGATGAGAGAGAAAAGAGGAGAGAGAAAGATAGGGATAGAGATGAGAGAGAAAAGAGGAGAGAGAAAGATAGGGATAGAGATGAGAGAGAAAAGAGGAGAGAGAAAATTACCTTATCGAAGGGTATTGACCATTTTCTTCTCTCTCCAAGATGCACCCAGGAACTTAAGCAAGAATTGAAATCTTTATTGAATGATTGAATAATGAACCAAAGGTTATTTACAATTAGGTTTTGCATGTTTATATAAAACTGGGCCCAAACATGGGTGGATACCCAAAAACTAACCTAATTGATGATAATTACAATTATTTTGAATTAAAAAAAATTAAACAAATACGGTGCAAAATGACTGTTTTGCCCCTGCCTAACAATAGATGGAATTCCATAATAGTTCTTGCTACTGAGCGATAACTTGCGTGATCTCTCATGACTAATCCGAGGTTACTCTGATGCCCGTTTGATCGAAAGATGATTGTTTTCTTGTAGGGTTCTGCATGTCGATCAATTTGATACCAACTTCGAGCCATGAATCGTATTTTTAAGCCACGATCATAAGACTTGAAATTTGCATGAATCTTGAAAACTTCGGATCGATATTGTGCTCGTTCCTTGATGTTTTTCCATGATTTCTTCGCTGTAGTGCACTAAGCATGCCGTCACGATTGTGTGGCAACAAACGGGATGCAATTTGGAGCCCGAACGAAGATTTTGCAACTTTTGGGTTTTGGTCGGAATTTAGAATTCGACAGCCGGAATTTACGGTCACTGTGTTGCCTTCGTGTGCAAAATCCAACCGTTCATCATGTACGGGGCTTGGACCAATGGTAGCTCTGGACCTTACGCACACAATGGAATTGGTTTTGCGTCGATCTGATGTACGAGCGTCGCGATTTGGTCGTTCAAGTGAGGCGTGTCGCTGATAAATTTTCTGCAACTTCTTCACGAATCAACAGCTTCTCTCTAGCTTTTCCCTGCTTGGACGTCGTCACGGGGTGTACCACATATCGAAACGCTCGTCTTAACGAGAAGAACACGCTTACAAAATTTGAACGCGATCCAACTCGGGACGAGTGAGATATTGGCCCCGAGAGTCACTGCCTGTGACTGTAAAAATAGTCACCTTTAATGGTGTTTTGATGCAGGGTGGCGACACGAGAATAGTGTGCGGCTACTCCTATTTCAATGTTTTGCTCATAACTTATCCTGGAGTGTCCGATTAAGCCAAAACTTGACTCATAAGGGTTTTTGACTGTGCTGGATCTAATGGTGGTGGTCCCACAGTAATTTGACGTACCGAAAATATAATTCTAGTTGTGGGGTTTGTTTCAGGGTGCTAGAGGCTGTTTTTCCTAAAATTGTTTCTTTGTGTTCATTGCCTTAGACATTTTGGAATGCGAAGAAACTTGGCATGTGGCCTTTTGGAGTGCTTACGAAGATCTTGACCAGCTCTGGGGCTATTATGAGACTTGTCGAGAATTCCACTGTTTTGTCAGGCTTTATTGACTGGCTGCCTCTTTATTCTGCATCAAGGACCAAGGTGCTGAAAAATGTGTTCAAACAGCTTGCCCGTCGAATGTTGTGCTTCGAGAGAAACGAGAAGGACAACATTCGAAGTTTCCTTCGGCTTTATTGCTTTTTTTCTTCATAGCCACAGGACCACGTGAATGCCGAGGAGATTCACACAATGCTGCAACTAGGATGCTCTGATGTTGGGATGCATTGTTCGCAGGTCCGTCCATAGAGACTTTAGGAGGAGAATTTTTTGAGGGATCCTGTCAAAGTCGTCACCCTCAAGGGACTAGTTGTGATTGATAGATGAGGATTTTGTAAGGACCTCGTGATCAGAATAAAGCCCATCTGGTAATTGAGTGCCATGTCGAAGGGCATTGTTCTCATTTGGTCTGGGTTTGTTTGTATCATTTGGTGTTAAGCCACATTTCGAGGATTTTGTGAATGGTGTGCTGAAGGGCCTTCTGACGGCGCCATCAACTTTGTGCACCAGTTATTCCTTGGCAAGTAGGGTACCTCAGTTTTTTGAGGTGACTTAGCTTTGAGTATAACCCCTACCCACTGTTGTGCAGTTCTGACAATCAAGATACCTATCGATCCTGATTACCTCACCAAAGTCATGGTTGACTTAGGCTTCTTGGGACGTCTTCAACATTTTTGGAGTGTATTGGTAACCTCCTGAGAATGATGCTCTTCTTCATGAGACTTATCTTGCTTTCTTGGCAAATCTTCTGCTCATCGAGTCCTTCCTGTAAATGGACTCAGGCTGTCAGAATCTTTCCTTGAAGCTCGTATTTTTGAGTCTTGGTATTGTGATACAAGGGATTTTTCTTTTTTTAAATGCGTGCTGAAACCACCTATAGAGGCGAGTGCTGCATTAACATGCTTATTGGTCCGAGCGTCCTTTGTGGATTTTCACTGGGACTTTGGGAAGCGACGCCGTAGAGACGGTTTTCACCAACTTCCTTTTTATTTGGGACTCGTTTACCCTTGACCTTTCGGCCATGTCCACCTTTTTTTTTCATTTTTACTCACGGTGCCCTTTCGAAGTTTTCACCGTGCTCAGGTTTTTTTTTCACGGAACTCTTTTACTCATGGCTTTGTGACCATGCCCGTCCGTCATTTTTACTTATGGCGTTCCCTTGTCCAGGTGTGCACCATGCCCATTATTATTATTATTATTGTGAAGGCGTGTTTAGGGTCATGCCTTCGGGACCTGTGCAAAGCAGTTTAACGTCATACGGCCAGGACGTGCACTATGGTTTAAAGTCATACAGCTGGACCGTGGTGGGGATGGATGGCAGTCTATAGAGGCCATGGAGTGAGTATGGTGGTAGTTTTAGCTCGCTTTGGGGAGATGACACGAGGCTACCTATGAAAGATGAATGATGTATGAAAGGAAGGTGGAAAGTGGTAACCCACTAACTGACAACGAGTATGGATGGCGAAATGGCTCGCCGTTCTGTGAGCATGGGTGAGACTCACTGGGGAATGACGGATGTTGGCAATGAAAAAATGTGGACTCACTAGGGAGTCGGTGAAGATGGTGTGCACCTGAACGGGTCGGCTAGGAAAGGCGTACATGAAGATACACGTAAAGGGCGTGTGCACATATGTGGTAGGGCGTATTTAAGGTCATGCCTCTTGGACCTGTGCTAAGTAGTTTAACGTCATGCGGTCAGGATATGCACTATGGTTTTAGGTCATATAGCTTGGAACATAGCTATGCAGTTTAGAAGCATGCAGCTTGGACCATGCAGTTTAAGGTCATGCAACTAGACCTCCACTACTGTTTAAGGTCATATAGTTCGGACCAGGGTGCTGAGTCTTTTAACGTCATGCGGCTATGACGTGTACTATTGTTTAGGGTCATATAGTTTGGACCGTACAGTTTAAGGTCGTGCAGCTAGACCTCCGCTATAGTTTATGGTCGTATAGTTTGGACCATGCAGTTTAGGGTCGTGCACCTAGATCGAGGCTGTACAGTTTAAGGTCATGCAGCGCGGACCGTGGTGTAGGTCTCCATGTGGGTGAAGTTGCATGGGGAATAAGTCTGTAGATGGAAATCTGACTCCTTGGGGATAAAATGGTTAAGGCCAACAAGGGGTTCAGATAAGAAGACCGACTTCATTGGGGATAATGGGAACAAGTGTGGGTCCCTTAGAGGTGAAAAATGGTACTTGAGTCCTTGAGGACAGGATAACTAAGTATGAGGCGGACCCATTGGGGGTTGCAGTGGTAAAAATAAAGACCCTCCCTCTACTGGGGATAATGAGCTACAGTACGAGTATGACTCCTACCGGGGATGAGAAGTCACGTCCTGGATACCACTCCGTTGGGGATAATAGGTCACGGTCAGGGTGCAACTCTATTGGGGATAACAATAGTAGGACATGCACATGCTTTAGCATGGGGCGTGCGACAATGATCATTTCTTGAACACTCAATCGGCATTGGGTCTTTTGAAAATGCAGTTGGCGTTGAGGTTGGCCAATACTATTTCTTGAATAGCCAAATGACACTGAGGTTTAAAAAAACGTAGCCGATGTTGAGGCCAGTCGTGCTTGTCAGGTTTCAAGGGAACCCGAGACTTGAGATCGCTCTCCCGGGAACCTTGCTCAAGAACAAGGGCATGTAGACCAACCGATGAGAGAGGCATTTAAGGTGGATTCGGGATTTACCCGGGCTGGCTCGCGTGGGTGCCCTCTTAGATCACGAAAAAGCCCCCCAATCATAAAATTGGTTTGGAATCGCCTCCCTTGGCCTGTATTCTCCTGTTTCTGCAATCACACACATATGACAAATGTTACTAGACAAGTGGGTCAAGGGACCCCACCTTGCCTTTGGGGAACGTACACGGGCACCACAGACCAGCCAAGCTCCTTATGGGTTCCATGTCCCCTTCAAATTCAATGAAGCCCATTTCTTGGCTTTCTCGCTCATGCAATCATGCTGATCATCTCTCTCTCTCCTTCCAAATTCAATGAAGCTAAATGGTCTCTCTGTCTCCATTTGAAATATCTCTCTCTCCATTTCAAATGAATCTCAGTCTCTCCACAAGTGAAATGGTCTCTCTCCATTTGAAACGGGTCTCTCTCTCGCATTTCGCAACGCAGAGGAAGTAGAAGGGTTGACACTTCCTTCAAGCTGTGTTTCTTTCTCTCTCTAGGTTGCAAAATATGGGAAGGGGATAACCAAAATAAAAAGGTTTCCTCTTTGGGCAAAATCTCAATTTGTACGCATAAAGAAACAGTCCTATTTTATAGCTGTGAGTAAATATAAAATTATCATTTTTTCTTATATAACAAATCGAGGTCGGGTCCACTGCAATTTTTAGAAAGAAAAGAGAAATTGGATTTCTAGAGAGAGAATGAATTTCAAATTCTATAAAAAAAATATTTTAGCATGTATTTATTTTTTCCTTACTACAAATAATAAAATTTTGAAGAGTGAAAAAGAAAAGAAAAGAAAAAGAGTGCTAAATTGGCCATGCCGAGCTGGGCCTTATTTGGGCCATAGCTCGAGGCATTCCAAGCTTATCTGGCCATCATGGCCCATTGGACAAATTTCGGGCTTTCCATGGCCTGGCCCAGCCAGAGGCCTGTTTCCTGCCCATAATAGTAAGTGTATTTTATAATAAGGGGAATGATCATGTGTATAATATGGTGGTTTTAATTATTGGCCGTTGAATCAAGACCCCATCTCGTGATGAAATCACCCCTCACAGGGAAAGGTTTCTATGCTTCCGGACTACCTTCTTAATAGGTTTTTGGGCTCTCTGTTACGGATTGGCAGGGTGACTTGCCATTGGTTGCCATTTGCAAACTCAGTTCCCTATGGAAAGAATTCAGATTCGCTTGAGAAAAAAGGCACGGAAGAGCGGCTTTCCGGTCATCTAGAGGCGGAGCAGTGGTAAGAAATTTCTGGAGTGTTCGTGGTCGGAATATCAACCGGCGATGGCAAGAAGTTGATTGGAACACCGGGCCTGCGTAGCTGGATAGCGGGGTTGACAAGCCTATCCATTTGAAACTTTGGATAGATTTTTCCATATCCCTACTACCCAAAGTGGATATTTGTAGAAACATTGGATAAATTTTTCCATATACGTACTATCGAAAGTGGATATTTGTATAGAATACAAGAGGTTGAGATCTTATAAATACATCAATACAAATCCTAAAGGTTGCAATCTTGTATTCTCTACAAATATCCAATTTTGGGTAGTACGTATATGGAAAAATCTATCCAAAACAAAAATCATGCATGCAAGCAAAGGCATTATCTGAGCCATTATTGGTATCGTTTAAATGGATAATTAGCACAGCCTGTGAAGAATTCTATATAATTTTTTCTCTTTTGTGCAGTCCAGCTCTAGGATTCGAAATTGGGATTTAGTATTGCAACAAAAACACCTTAAAGAATTAAGCAAGCCCAAATCTTTAAATTTTCATTATGTTACCCTTGGCCTCCACAAGCAAGAAGATGACCAAATTGAAAATCTCAAAGTCGAACTTGTTTTCTCTCTCTAAACTTGCTTACCATCATTGGCTTAATCTTCAAAATCTCTGAAAAGTTACAGGCACTTCCCCTCTTTAGAGAGATAAGGTCTAACCCATATTTAAGAAATATAAATTCGAGATAGATATTCAAGGTATGAAGCAAAAGAATGAACAAACGATCTTGGACTTCCATTCTCGAATATCAGTTATTTAAGATATGTTATATCTCATGGATCCTTAGTGGACAATGCATACATAAATTTATTGTAAGCATAGAGAATAGATGTGTTTGGTATTATGATGTTACAAGATGATTTCGAGTCTGGTCAAGCATATATTCTTCATGGCATCCCTCTTCCATCTGCTGATCCTGCATGATGGTTGTAGAGACACAAAAAAGCACAGTTGAATATTCTTTGCTAGATGGAGAATATGTTCTTATGAGTCAGATGCATCATCCTAGGACTGCTACTTAGGCCGCCTCCTCTTCGGTTGTGATTGGAAAGAACAGCTTGGACATGTCCAAAATTCGATGCAATTATTGCAAACAGCTCGGACACATAAAATTTTACTGTCCTGTTGAACAGTAAAAGAAGCCTTTTTATTCAGATACCCACTACACCAAACCTCACTTCAGCATTGACCCCATCTCAAATCTCCTCACCAAGTCATCTGACAACTAAAGACGTTTAGGCCATGATCAGACAAGCTCTTTTTGTTATTGGTAATACATTTGGTGCCCCTTCTGCTTTATCAAAAACCTCAGATATAAATCATCGGTTCCTTGATTCTAGAGCTTCCCCCCATATGACATTTGATTCTGGTCTCTTAAGTTCTCATATTTTTTTTCATAATCCTCCACTAATCCATATAGTTAATGGCTCTATCATGTCCGTAAGTTATATTGGTTTGGTTGAATCCCGTTCTACTAAATTCTCTCTTCCCCAATGTGTTTTAGTTCCCAAAATCTCTATGAACTTGATATCTTTTGGATAATTGTAAGATGAAGGTTTCGATGTCATTTTCCCATCATTTGGTTGTATTGTGTAGGATTGCTCGACTGGAAAGCAAATTGGGATTGAGCAAAATATTAAGAGATGTGTGTTGCAGAAGACTTGCATGTTTCCCAACATCTGAGCAATTTATTTCTTGATAACTCATTACTAATCCATATAGCTAATGGCTCAATTATGTCCATAACTCACATTGGTTTGGTTGAATCTTCTTCTACTAAATTATCTTTTCCCCAATGTGTTTTAGTTCTCAAAATCTCAATGAACTTGATATTTGTTGGATAATTGCATGATGAAGGTTTCGACGTCGTTTTGCCATCACCAAGTTGTGTTATGCAGGATCGTTTGATAGGGAAGCAAATTGGGATAAGGGCAAAACATTAGAAGATGTATGTTGTGGAAGACTTGCGTGTTCCTCAACATCTTAGCAATTCATTTCTTGTCAACTCATTATAGTCATTTGCTTTTTGGCATAATAGATTATGTTATGCTTCCTTTCCGGGGATTAGGTACCTGGTGTCAATTGGCAACTTGGGTTATGCTCAATCTGAAAATGTCATTGGTTGTATTAATTGCAAATTGGAAAAATATATTGTATTATCATTTTCTAATAATGAAATTTTTTTTTCTTCAACTTTTGAGATGTTATACATTATGATTTATTGGGACTGCTACCATGCCATCTATTGGTAGTGCTCGATATTATGTGATTTTTGTTAATGATTTTTCTTGTTACACCTACCAATATTTATTATATTTTAAATCAGATTTTTTTGTCAGGTTTATGATGAGTTTTCTACAATATCCAAGACTCAATATTCTAAACCAATTTAAATTTGTTGTTATGATTCTAGCAGAGAATATTTGTCTAAGACTTTTAAATAATGCTTGTCTCATGGAAGCTTGGCTCAATCATCTTGTCCTGACGCACATTGTAGCAAGTGGCAAATGTCGTTGTATCATTAAGACTGTTCATACATTGTCACTCTCATCTTCTTTTCCATGAGAATTTTTGGGGAACGGTTATTTTTAGCTACGTATCTTTGGATCCACAGTTTTTATTCTCTTACCTAAAGATGAACAAAAATAAGTGGTCCAAGAAATCTGCCGTATGAGTGTTGTTAGGTTATGGCATTGAATAGAAAGGATTTCAATGTTATGAGTCCCTTCAATTTCTTGTCCATTCATAGTAAACCTTGTGCCTCTGATGTCACATCTGATGTACCTACCCCTGAGGATGCTAAGAGGACTACCTAGTATAGTGACATTGACGCTACCTATTCCAAACCTGATGGACCCCATCCTAATTCTGTGTCTCCTAAAAGCTACCATAGCCCATATTTATTGAATCCTATCCTACAATGGTGAGATCTGCACATCAGTATTTTCCGACATTTTCACTACTGCTCAACTAGTGTTCTTTCTTTCATGAGCCGAAGTACTATAAAGAAACCGCATCCAATCCAAATTGGCAGCAAGCTGTAGAATGGTTGAATTAAATACATTGCACATGAAAGGGGTTGGGGTCATAGTAGTAGCACCTCAACATATTAATCTATCTTCTTGTAGTTTTTATTCCCACCACTAACATCTTCAAACAGCTTACTCTACTTCTACTTCAAAAGAGGGTAGGGGCCTATCTTCCCCACTTCCCACTTAATCACCCAAAAAAAAATTGCATTGCACGAAACCGATACCTAGCATCTTGTTGATCTACCTCTTGGGAAGCGTTTCAAAATTAAGACCTGCCTAGAGGTATCAATTGAATAATACAAAGCTTGACAAATTTTCGAAGCGTTCACACAATCGTATTAAGTTGACTATGGAGAAATAGTTGTCAGAGTTGCTCGTTTGACCTTTGTAGGGACTTTCATTTTTGTTGCTTTAGTCTGCAATCAGCCCTTGCGTTAGATAGATGTGAAAAATATCTTCCTCCATGGTGATATAAATTAAGGGAATTATACATGAAACCTTCTCTTGGCATGCCCCATTATTGTAAAACTTCCTCGCATAAACAGGCACCTCGTACTTGCTTTGAAAAGTTCTCATTTATTTATACCCTCAATTCATTCAAAGTGGCCATGGCTTTGATGTTTTTGTTCAACAGTCTCCTCGAGTTTTGTAATTTCTTTATGTTGATGGTATGGCTACCACCGATAGTAATTCCGCATGCATACGTGATACTTTTCTTGAGCAAATGCATTGAATTTAAAAACCAGGGCCAGCTTCAATATTTTCTTGCTATTGAAGTAGATTCATCAGCTCGAAAATATACTCTTCCAAGTCAAGTACGCATCATATCTCCTAATGTGGGTTGCTTTTACCGGATAATAAAATTGTTGTTATTCCTCTTGAGATGAATATCAAGTTTTGAATGAAGAAATACTTCCTGATCCAACCCAGCACTAACTCATTGACAATCTTAATTATAACTCTTGATATGAATGTCAAGTTTTGTATGAAGAGATACTTCCTGATCCTACCCAGCACTAACTTATTGACAATCTTAATTATTTAACAATAACTCCCCAATGTTAGTCATGTCATTCATGTGGGGTGTCATTTTATGGCTGCACTCCACTCTGCTCTCTACTAATACTGTTTTTTAATCTTGGGCTACAATAGAAGTACTATGTTTCAAAGGCCCGTTTTTTTCCTCTAAATTTGTTCTTGAACTTTGGGTTTATTCTCATCAAGGTTAGACATGAGATGTTACTAATAGCCATCCTATTACTGGTTTCCTTATTTTAGTCCGTGATTCTCTTATCTCATAGAAAGTATCCTTATTTTAGTCAGTGATTCTCTTATCTCATGGAAAGTAGGAAACAAGATTCGATTGGTCACTCTAATGCTGAAGTTGAGTACCAGCATTCAAGAGAAGGGTAGGTGTACTATTTTGTATTTTATTGTAACTGTTAGTATAGTGGAGGTATTCATGATTTCTTTCCATTCTTACCATTCATTGGAATCACGTATATAGAACTTGTATATTTCAAAGATATGTTAGTTCATAGATAGTTCTCTCCACATAAACTTGAGACTGTCATTAGCCGCATCAATTGCTAGGGTTTCTATGAATTTAGTGTGGGGGGGGGGACTTATGTAAGTCATTGGCCACATCTTTATTGCAGTGGTCCTTTTAATGGAGGTTAAAATAGAAAAGGAAGCCGAAGAGAGAGAGAGATGATGAGAAATGGATCACAGTAGAAAAAGATGGGAGATGTGTGGAAGAGAGAGAATGCCTTTTTTTCCCTTAATTTTTTCGTTAAGAAAGTAAAAAAATGAAAGAAAAAAAGTATGTTAAGAGACTATTTATCTTTGGTACAAAATGATCACAAGTAATCTTGACCATTTTATGTAAAATTGGGTTTTGTATTTATTCTATTGACTAAGCTCAAAGTTTTTTTAAAAAAAAATTAAACTTTACAACCCACCGTAGTTATCAAATTTTACATTAAATGGTTATAAGTATTATGGATAAATGGTCTCATTGTATACTATCCCTAAAACTAAAGCTAAATTAGTTTGGTGGGCCCATTGGGACACTGCCAATCTTCCCATCTTGTCAAATCCATCGCTACCAAAGTCTGAAAATAAAGTTCGATGGGGTTTACGACCTAATTAATATTTGGACAAGGTTTCTCATGTACGTATTGCGGCCCCTTCTTTGATTTATTTTTTAGACAGAATTTCGACTTAATTTTTTTAAGATATATTAGTCAAAGATGAAGATCATTAATATGCAAAAAAGACAAAAAAAAACAGAACTAAAAAGATAATTTCTTTTTTAATGTTTTAAGTAAGTCAGATTTTATTGTTTTTAGGAGGGACCACACCTTTGCATATGAAAGATGGATGTTTGATACCTCTAAGGACTGCTAAGTGAAAAATGCATCTCCATACTCGTAAGACTACTTCACGTTAATGTTAACTTAGGTAGGGGTGGCAATGAACCTAGACCCGACCCATACCCACTGGTTATATAAAAGTCTGGTTATGGTTCTAAGCTTTGGACCTGCAGGTTCGCGTCCAACAAAACATACTTGGATAGTCCCGGGTCTAGGTCCAGGTACGGGTCTTACTATACCCGACCTGATGAATACTAAGACCCGAACTTTTAGTTTACCCAAAAACCAAAGCCTCAATCCTAAAATCATTTCAATATTTTTCGTCTTTTCCTGGTTTTTAAGACGACTAAACCCATCGCCATCCTCGCTCTCTCAATTTCTTGGAGATATAGCTCTCTTTGGATATCAAATGTCTCTCTCTCTCATTGTCCACCCCTCAAAAATGAGTTCTCTGATATGTTCGCCGGCTACAATAAAAAAAAAAAAAAAAAAAAAGTCATCGTGAGGGTGGCAATGGACCCGACCCGAGCAGACATGAGACCCGACAAGATAGCCGAGACCCAATGGGTTCGGATCCAGATCCAAAACCTAAACCCAAATACATTTGGGTCTAGGTCCGGGTCCCATTGCCCCACCCCTACCTAAACTTAGGAGCTGAAGGCCATGAGGTCCACACGTTGCAAAGGTTAATACGGGCCCGTTGACCCATAGTCTCAAGTCCCACCACCCGCGAAGACAAAGAAAGACCATGAAAAGGCCAAATAAAAAATTGGAAATATTTAAAATTAAATATTTGATTTTATATAATAGGCGTTAAAATCAAAATCAAAATAACAAAATTCAAATAACAAAAAAAATTGTGAAGAAGATGGTGGAAAAAATAAAAAATAGATATTAGAACTTTTTTATACTTATTAAAAATTATTAGGGTTTTTTTATATTAATGGATAGAAATATTATGGGACACATTTCAATGAATTTGGTGAAACAATGAGAAAATTTATTTTTTATTTCGAGTACAAAAAGTCTCAAATTTTGATCTCAATATTATTTTATTTTATTTTTAATTCAATCCAACAATTTAACAAATTGTTGTTTTGTTTGGGGTTAAAGGACTTCAACATGAACTATCTAATGCATATCAAATCATTTAATTCCAAATAATGGAAGACAATGCAAGAATGGCGGATTAACGTTTTAAGATGAAACTGACGATATTTCATTGAAAAATATCTCACCGAAACTGAAATTCGATAAAGAACTACTTTTAGATCTGAAATGGGGCTAAAGTAAATCCATTATTACTAAAATTGATCTAAAATGGGATTAAAAATGGTGGACAATGTAATATTCATAAATAAAAAAAAAATACAATTGATTTTTAAATTAAAAATAACGGGCTTCGGGGCTACAAAAGAACCGGTCAGTTTTTGTGTAAACTTTTTTGGATGATTAGCACTAAGAATTGAACTTAGTATGTAGCACTGCTAACGACAACTACTAAGAAGTCATGTCCAAGCCCAATTATGAAAAGAAAGAGTTAATGGCCCGGTGGCAATGGGCCGGGTACGGCTGCACTCAAACCCGGACCCAAATGGTATTTGGTCTAAATTTTGGATCCGTACCCAGACCAGTCGGTTTTTGCTCTTTTTTTTTCTTTTTTTGTTTCTTTTTTTTTTTTAACCATCATATACCTTATTACCATGTTTTTTTTTTCTTTTTCCTTTTTTGGCCGATAATACTGTAAATGTTGCCTTGTGGCAATATGAACATGAGCACCGAACCACGCATAATTGCCAATATGGCACAGGTACAGGTTGGGTATGGCCGTACCTGAGTTCAGGTAACCCGTCGGGTCCCTGGTCTAGTTGGGCCCATTGCCACCATTACCCTCGTTGCCCCAATATGCAATGGAAAATGGTTGCAGCTGCAGGGGAAAAGGGATAGATTTCCAAAATCAACTTGGAATTCTATGGTTCAATTTACAGAATTCAGAGAGGGAGAAAGAGTGTACTTGTTTGTGTGCATTGGCATTGCTCTCAGGTGCAATCCCTACTAATTCTGGTAAGCTCCGCCACCACCTCCCTCATATCAGGCCTGTCGTCCTTATCGGCCGCAACGCATCGGAATGCCAGCTCCGCCACGCTGCTCACTGCGGCCATAGCCCCTTGCACCTCCGGGTCAACCACCTCGTGCAGCGCCCCAACCTGTATCTTGGCCACTGCCATATCCGCCAGCCCCACCTCCCTCTTGTCCCTGCTCATGTCCACCGCTCTCTTCCCTGATATAAGCTCGAGCAAAACCACACCGAAGCTGTACACATCACTCTTCTCTGTCAGACAATAGGAGCGGTGGTAGTCCGGATCTAAATACCCTGGTGTACCCTGCGGCCCGGTCCACACCCCGCCTCCGCTGCCGCCGCCGCCGCCACCCCCATCCAAAAGCAGTCTGCACAGGCCGAAGTCGCCTACCTTAATGCTCAGCCCCTTCTCCACGAAAATGTTGGCCGCAGTTACGTCTCTGTGCACGATGGGCGGACTCACGGCGGTGTGTAGGTATGCAATGGCCTCGGCAGTCTGCAATGCCATGCAGAGGCGCGTGCTCCACCCCAGCCGCTTGTGCCTGCGGCAATGGAGATGGTCGGCAAGCGTCCCATTGGGGACATACTCGTACACAAGCAGCAGGCCTCTTGAATCGCAGCAAAAGCCATGAAGCTTGACCAGGTGGGGATGGCTTAAGCCGGAGAGGACTAGGATCTCGTTCCGGAAGGATTTAGCCTTGCCTGCGGTGTGCCTGTGCAGCTTCTTGACCGCCACGAGCTGACCGTCGGGTAGCTGGCCGAGATACACCGAACCGAACCCACCATCACCGAGCTTGCGCTTGGGGTCGAAGTGGTTGGTCGAGATTGCGAGCTCCTCGTAGGCAAAAGAGTGTGGTTGTTGGTCGAGATGGAGAGGCTTACTCATGTGGTGGAGCAGCAAGGCGTCTTTGTGGAAAACCTTGCTCAGGTCGTCCTGTTCCACCACCATTCCCCGCCGCTTGTACCTCAAAATCACAGCAACAAGCAGCACCAGCAGCCCCACAATGCTCAAGGCCACTGCCACAACACAGATTCCTGAAAATCAACGGCCATTAACAAAACCAGTGATTGTAATTTAAGAGGGTCAATTCACCATTTGAGCTTGCTGGAACATTACCTACAAGGATCTTGTGGTAAGCCCCGCGCTGAGATAACTCAGCAGATGCACTAGGGTAACAGAGGAAAGGTTTGCGAGGATCGGTCTCATTGAAGCCACAGAGACCATGAGCGAGCCGGCACACCTGGCAGCCCCCGAAATAGGCATCCTCCTCATCCCACACAACCTCCATTGCGCCCGATCTCAAGTACTCATGGAGATCCACAGGAGTACTATCATTGTGGTGAGACTGGGAGAAGGGGGGTTTACATGCAGGCAGGAGGAGGAGGGGGTGGAGGAGGAGGCGCCGCTGCCATCGGCTGAGGCTCTCGTTCGTGACTCCAACGCCAGGGACACGACTGAGGCGAGCGCAGGAAGAGGGGGAGGGGCCGAATGGGGCGGAGAGGTTGAAAGGGCGGGCAGGGAGGGAGTGGGGAAAGGCGATCTGGAGAGAGGAAGGGCTGACTCGGAAGAGTTGGAAGATGAAGTTGTCTATGGAGATGAGGGAATGAGGGGAGTCGCAGTGGATGCGGAACCCCGGGTGGCCGCATCCGCTCACCGCCGCGAAAGGGAAAGGCGGAGGATCGGAATCGAAGGGCGGGCAAGGATAGGAAAAGGGCGGAGCTGAGCAGGGCTGGCTTCGTGCTGCCGAACTTTCATCGAGTATGAGTATCAGGAGGAAGGAGAAGAAGAATTGGGGGATAAGAGGCATCTGCATTTCAGGCCTCTGGAAAGAGAGTGAGAAGGTGCAATGGATAAACATCAAGTTCATTTTTTGAAACTGAGAGTTTCGAGTGTCCCAAAAAAAATGACAAATTAAAAAAAGCTTTGCAGATTTCCCTCTATTATTGTACTGAGAGACGATGATATTTTCACTATTTTAATATAATAGATTTTGAATTATTTGAATGAGTCACGTGAATGGGTACTTGTGGTAGACAAAGGCTGTCAAGTAGTGTCGTCGTTTCATGCAAGAAAGTGGGGGAGTAATAAATGGAAGACTAGGAGTAACCGTTGGTCTCTCTTTAGGGTCAGCACGTGCGCCTAACAGCGGTTTTTTAGGAAACTCGAGAAACTCGTACAATAAGATGAGTATGAGAATATGAACTGAGCAGCGTGGTAAAGATGGGGCCACATTTGTTTACGTGCCGAAACACGTCAAATGAGTCTTACAAAACAATCAAATGAACCACGCAGGTTTTGGGAAATACGTGAAAATAGTGTTAACATAATCAAATAAAATAAATAAATATTATATATACATATGAGACCATATATTTTTGGTGTACGGTGATATAATTACTTATAACTATTTGATGATGTGAAATCTGATAGTTTCCGTGTATCGAGAAATTTTTTTTGTGACTTTTATTTTGGTCGAAATAAATGTAGCCACTCAATGCCATATTTAATCTAAGTCAAGATTAATTATTACCACTTTATATAAAAAATAAATTATTTATTTATTTACTTATAAACTCAAAAAAAATAGATTTTTTTAAAAATTGGAAGGTAGAGTGGTAGGGGGGATCATCGACCCACACGTTCATGTCGAATTGTTGGACAATTGTTTGGAAAAATATTACAATATTAAAATTTTTAAAATTAATATAAGATAATCAAAGTTAAGGTGGTTTTAAATATGGAAATAAATCTATATAAGGTTGCAGTATTGAAATGTAGAAGTAAAAGTATACTTCAATAATCCATCATAAAAAGTTATTTGGATGTTAGAAAACCCTTTAGTTTATCATATCGACAATGAGATGTATGAATTTGAAAATACATTTGTTTTTCGAGCAAGGAAAATAATGTATCTTGCAACACATTATATGGACCGTCCATTTTCAAGTTTTTCATGGGTTTACATATCTACTTGATTTGAACTATTTTTAAAGTTTTATATTTTATAATTAAAGAAAAAAATAGATTCTCAAACCGTCTTAAGATTTTTTATATTAAAATTATATTTATGATAAAAATTTAGAGGTTCGCCTTAATTGGATTTTTTAGGGTTTAAACCTTATGCAAACCACATCCCTTATATATAAAAATAATTATATAAGGCTGCAATCTTATACTATAAGTATAAGTAAGGTGAACCTTAACACTCCAACAAAAAAAAGAGCATTCAAAAGTTGGAAAGCCTTGTAATTTGATCATTTCGACTTTGAGATATATAGATATAAAGAATAAAAAAAGTCATTCTTGAGTCAGTGTGTGCAAGATCCCGCTGATTCACGTAAGATGGACATTATAAAAAAACTCACCAGTTTTGTATGGTGTAATTTTTTTTTTCAAATAGATTACATTTTAAACATCAATTTCTTTTTTCATGTTCATGATCATCTTAACCGAGATCATAAATCCCTAAAATTTTAGATTGAAAATCCATTTCTAAGATGATTTAAGAGGGGCCCATATATGTATAGTATGCATCCCGCATATATATTAGGATAAAATTTATTTTTGTTCAAATAGGTCACAATTACTCATAGCCATTAGATGTCTAATTGGGTAGTTTGAAATGTGTCACAAACTTCGATAATTTTTTTTTTGAAATCAGATGGACAATAGTGATTTGTGACTTCATATCTCTTTGTATACTTTTCAAAAAGCGAAAAAGAATTTCAAATCTAAAAACTAGTGCATGTTGTATTAAATTATCTGGATTGTTTATTTTCAAGATTTTCAAGTTTTATAGATTTGCTAGATTTGTACTATTTTTTAAAGGAAAAAGTTCATATAAGGTTGCAACCTTTAAATGTAGAATTACATATGCACCTCAAAAATCCATCGAAAATGTCGTTTTAATGTTGAAAAACCCTTTAATGGATCATCTCGACATCAAAATATAAGAATATGAAAAAAAACAAGTTTTTGAGTCCTAGAAATAGTGCATCTTACAACATATTATCTAGACCGTCAATTTTCAAGATTTTCATATGTTTATTGATCTACTTGACTTTAAGAATTTTTTGAGTTCTAAAATTTTCTAATTATATATGACAATAGATTTTAATATAATACTAAGAATTTTTTACACCAAAACTACATGTTACGATAAATTTTGGAGGTGCGCCTTATTTGGATTGTTTAAGATTGCAACCTTATAGAAACCACACCCTTTTTTAAATGGAAAAAGTTTATATAAGTGCGTGGCTCTAAACAATCATATTATGGTGCACCTCAAAAATTTCAAAAGAAGAGGTTGTTTTGATGCCCAAATATATTTAGATTGATCATCTTGACCTCAAGGTACATGGACATGAGAAAATTGGATTTAAAGTTTTGGAAAATAGTATATATTGTAATGCATTATTGGACTGTCAATTTTCAAGTTTTCATAGATCTACTCGATATATACTATTTTTTAAGCTTTAACTTTTATAATTAAATCTAAAAATATGTTTTAAGGCTATCATAAAGATTTCCAGTATTGAAACTACATTTCTCGACACTACTTGAAGGAGCACTTTACTTTGATTGTTTAGAGCATCGGCACTAGGCAAACTTCAACCTTTTTAAATTTCTAATTTAATAACTAGGATTGAATACAAATTTACAAGCCATCATAAGATTTTTATTTATTTATTTTTTGGGTAATTCAGTGGGAATGAAGAGCCCTTACTTTTTAAATCATTGGTAGTTTTTGAAGGCATTAGGTGAAAATGAAAGCCTAGACCTTAGCTAGGGTACAAGTAGTGCTACCACCACAAATCCAACCCTATTCTCAAGCTATCATAAGGTTTATGAAACTCAAACTATATCTCCATACAAAATTTTAAAGTGCACCTTACTTCCACCCTATAAAGAGGCAACCTTATGTAAATCTCACCCTTTAAATATTAAAATATATATAAAATTTGGGGGCATGCATAGATTTGAAAGGGGTGCACATGCTAAAAACAATAAAAAATATATCTAGTGATAAAAAAAATACGAAAATACCTCTAAAAATTGAAAGGGCATTTTGATCATTATTTTACAAAAAATAATTTGTTTGTATTTTTTTCTAGGTTCGTTTTAATTTTATGATGGGATACCCAAAATTTCATCCAAAAATGTTTTGTAAAAAAAATTGAAAACCAAAACAGCGTTTGGTGAGATATTGTGGTATGTGCAATCGTAGTGATCGAACGGCAGCCAAACGGGGTCACATGTCATATATTGTTCACATAAAAACAATTCCCAAAATAAAAAACATAAAAAATTAGCTTTTGGGGACCGGTTGATACTTGGGCTGGAGCTGGACCAGTACGGGCCGAATCCCAATCCTAAATGGATGAATCCTGATCGCAACTGTGTTTTTGGAAAACACTGGGTCAAAGTAGCCCATCCAAATAATAATTGTTAAGGCTGTTACATCAACCAGTATAGCATTAAACTTCCTAATGGCTATGTCATTTCTTTAAAAAATTGTATCCAAAATACCCAAATCTCAAACGTTAATGAAGAATATGAATAATTTTGGTAATTTGGCATTAGTGATGTGAGCTTGCTTGAATTCATGCTTCCCTTCTCTTCTCTTCTCTTCTCTTTGCTTTTTCTTCTTCTTCTTCCTCTGTTTTTTTTTTTTTTTAATAATTAATTTATCTTGATTCTCAACCTTGAATAAGGGAAGACATTTATGTCAATTAGTTTAGGCCAAGGTAACACAAACTAAATTTGGAATCAACCTTTGATTCCTTGGCTTAGGAAATCAAAATAAAAGTTTTAATTATTTTTAAAAATGATGAATGAATCATCGATTCTTCTCCCAAAAAGAAATTGGTTGTGTTCTATCCAAAAGATCCAGATCCTAAAAAAGGGTGATATAATAGTTTTCCTCAAATTAAGTGGCACACTGAAAATGATAGTCATAGCCTAGATTGTTCATAGTGCCGAACTACAACTCATTATTTTTCATTGGACAACCCATGCTGTGATTTTAACATTAGCATTTTTAGTTTTGAAAAATACTTGTGTGTATTTCAAAATAACATGGTTTTTGTAGGTATTTTTAAGTTGTGTTTTGTGAGAAAGAAAGTTGTTGGTTTTAGTCATACATTGAAGATGAAAGAGTAAATTGAGCAGTATTTAATTGTAGACATTCACATGCTTTATACTCTTAGAACAAAGGCGAGAATGTTAGTGCACGTGCGTGTGCTAGGGCATGGGCCTAAGGGCGCTTGATATCCCACTTTGTACTTCGCATCGACGCCTCTCGCTCAACCACGTCTACGGGGCTTAATATCGCTCAATATCTTTTTGTAAGCATGACTCGTAAGTATGACTCGTGTGGGACATCCAAGAGTCATCTAGCCATTGAAGAAAACCAACTATCTAGCTGTTGAAGAAAATGAGGCCGATAACAACAGCCGTTGAGATTTAAGAGCATGCATGTAACTTGTAAATATTTGATGGTGCATGTAACCATTTCTACAATAAATATACAGCTTCTCTATAACTCTATAAAAAAAAGTCCCTTTTGCCACACGAAAACAACCTTTAGCAAGTCTCTCTCAACACATCTTTGTCTGTAAAATTCCAAAGAGCATAACTGTTAACTAAACTCTCTCTCTACCCATTTTTTTCTCTCTCTTTCTAAAAGTTCATAAGACTTTGGTGTCTTGTTTTCCAAGCTCAGGTACATTGAGCTTTGGAACATAAAAAGAGACTTTTGTATGTCTCAAAATTGAATTGGCCACACACCGATTACATTATCGAAAGGGGCAATTATCGTCTTTCGATTTACTGAATTTAAATTACCTTTTTGCATCTTTTTGATCCGATAATTTCCATCATCATTATGCTCAAATTAAGTGGCTTGAGAAAAGTGGGGTTTACACCGACTTGTTAAATGTTTGAAACTGAAACCCACTATTTTACATGGGAAATTATTGTTCTGACCATGGATAATATCATCATTTTTCTCAAATTAAGTACATCAAGCATAATAATAATTATTTTTTTGAAAAGTTAAGAACTCGGGCATAGTTATATAATATTAAAATAACCGTTCATCTCATAAAGCAGTTCCTTGTCATAAAGAAAAGCTAAACAACCATAACAAAACTCGTAGCTCAAAAGACTAGCCACTGGTACTCCTATGCTATTTGATTTCCTATAGCGCATGGCCCACGCACAAGCTCTTCTCACAAAGCTAGTAGCTTTTTGCTTTTTATAATAAAATGTTTTATATTTTTAGTTATTAAACTTTAATACTTTTAAATTTCATTCACTCGTTTCGGTCTTTTTTAGGTGCTGAAAAGTAGATCAACCATTGCTAGCAAACAATCGCTCTTGTATATTTTCTCAACAAGAAGTCAGAGCCATATATTTAATTTCGATTGTTGTTGAACCTGAACGATTAAGAGTATTTTAGTTCAAACCAAGTTATGGTTCTATGTTAAGTAATTTGAAAATTAAGAATATTTTTTTTTACCCGGTTTCTATGCGGCCAAGACCCCATATATAGAAATAGGGGCCTCTTAATAAATCTATTTTTGAGATGGGTTTTACGACTCAATTTTTAAGGACATGTAATCTCTAACGTAGAGATCATGAATATGAAAAAAAATAAATAAATTTTAAAAACTAAAAATAATAATTCAAGTAAGAAAACATTTGGACCGTTAGTTTTTATTGTTTTTAGATGGAACACCTACTTGCATCTTTATATTTTATGGACTGCATATGTAGAAAAGCGATCCACCCTAAATGAAACAAATTTCTTTTTTTTTTTTTTTTTCGAGGAGATAACTCCGTATGCACTGTCAAATGGATGTTTTGAGCCCATAATGATTTTTGTAAGATTATTTGAAACTAATTTCCCAAACTAATAGAAACAACAACAACAATAATAATTTTATAAGGGTAAACTTTCTATACTTCTCCTACTATAAAAAACTTATATATTTCCCCGTATCTAACAATCGATTCCGAATGGACAGCTGAGATGGCCGCCATCACAGTGTCATACCTTTATACTATTTTATTTTTAATTTTTTTTCTACAAAGCATTTGACACAAAATTTTGGGCATCCACTCTTCTTTTAAACTCTTACCTATTAAATATATAAAAAATATTTTCAATAAAATAAAAAAATCAAAATACCCCTAAAAAATTTCAAGGGTGTTATGGTCATTATATTTTTATCAACAATATTTCTTTTTTTAATATTGGCTTTAGGTGCACCCCATTGCACATACCAAATTTCATATTTATATAATTTATAAAAAAAATTAAAAAGAAAATACTTTGAGGCATCAGATCTAGATCAAACGGTTAGTGACTCACTTAATCTCGATCGAACAGCTGGATGAGGGAGAAGTATATATCTTCTATATAATAGGGGAAATATAGAAACCTTTCCCATTTTATAATAGGGATATTTACCTAAATATCATATTTTTGAATTAAATAATAGCTCCAAAGTTTTCATATTTCATGCTACATCCACATTTTTACATCAAAATTTTCCTAAAAATACCGATGGTTTGGTATTTGAAGTGTCGAACCACTTTTCTTTTTTAACTTACATAGAGGTTTTCTCTTTTTTATCAAAACACTCACATTGGGGTTTTCTCTTTTTATCAGAACACTCACATTGGGGTTTTTTCTTGTTATCAAAATTCGGTTCGACACTTCAACTGCCATACCCATTTCTAGGCTCCCCTTTTATTTGGAGAAGTCGATTCGTTGTTTCAAGTGTTGAACTAAATTCTAGGTTCTCTTTTCTTCCAGAATTTTGTTCGCCATTGAATTCTAAGTTCTCATTTTTGCAAGAAGCCGGTTTGGCACTCTAGGGGGGTCCTTTTTGCCAGAAGTTGGTTTAGCTCTCTTTTATCCGAAACTAATTTAAAACTTTGATCCATACATGAATTAAAAAAAAAGAAAGAAAGAAATGCAATTAAGCACATCAAGGGCCGGAAGTATTTTGGGAAAATTTGACTGAAAAAAGGGATTAATTTTTAATTCTGAAAAATATTTAAGATATTTACACATTTCCACTTATAATAATAATCAAATATCTAAAAGACAACAGTTTTGGAATGTGATATTTTAAAAAGGATATTCACATAGCAATGTAACGGATGCATTATAGTGCCATCTTTCATTTTTCATTACATTCAAGGAATGATAATATTTTAATGAATTTAAATGGTAGTTTCCAAAATATAAATAAAAATAGAATGAAATGACAAGGTTCATATCACCCTTTTTCAAAAAATTTAAGGGTTTATATACCATGAGACCATATATCTTTTATTACAAGGAGGCCACACTCGTAGCCATTAGATGTCAAATTAGATAGCTTAGTGTGTCCTAAAGTTCGAGAAACCTTTATTTTTGAACTGTCTAGTCAATGGGACTCTGATTGTGACCTTGTTGTACCAAAGTCTCTTTGTATACTTTTCCAAATTTTAAAAAAAGCCTCATCTTCATGATTATTGGATACTGTAAACTTCAAAATACCCAATATTGACTACTTCAGGCAATTTTGAGTTTACAAGGTGGTGCGGTTATACGGTCTTGAGGCCTATAATTTGAGGTGGCAAGATCTGATCAATGATAATACCTTCCATATGTCCATGTCACTCAGGTAAGCATGGATAGGAACGGCCAGTCCAAGACTAGAGGGCACCTCAAGACTCTCACTGAGCCCACAATGGGCTGTCTGGGCAACAATACCTAATGCTAGGGCTCCATGTTGATAGTCGTTCGACCCGCATCGTATTGTTTGCTAGGTGGTTAAGGAAGATTGCCTCAACATAATTGGTTAGATAGACGGTCATCAGAGGAGGCTTAAGTGTTGTGGCATGATTAATTAGACACATGCTCACATCGATTCAATGTGATCCACGATAACTGGATCATGATCCTATGCATTGTATCCATGAAACACTTTTTGAAAATGACCAATGAACCTTCCACAATTCACAATCTATCCCCACTTATTTCGTAATTGGACCAACCTAATCCTGTGAGATCTAGACCTGCTAATCACTATGCAAAACACTAACCGGTTGGCATGAAGGCAATCTTTATGGATAAATCGCTTAAAATAAACAAAGGATAACCAACCATGAAGGTCAGCCAGTCTAGTTGATTTACATAAGATGAGAAAATAAAATGAAAATTCAAGCATTATTGGAAAGAAAATATTTGTGCTGCAATAACTTTATTCTAGTGTAGTTTTATCATAAAAAAAAGCCACATATGTTACAACTTACAACTCTTACGTTCAACATACAGTACAATTCTTACGTTCAACATACAATACAATTCTTACGTTCAAAACTCTATGGAACTTGTTTGAAATATGCGTACTCCAATGTTGTCACTTTATCTTTTGCTACAGCAGCATCCTCTATCCTATCTGCAAGTATATATGGCTTCTCCTAAACAACCACACACAAAACCTGAGCTTTTGTTCTTTACCAAAAAAAAATCCAACTGAGACCATTCTGTATGATATTCTAGAGCTCCAGATACTAGCTTTTCCAATTCTATTTGGAGTTTTCTTTAGTGAATAAAGACCCATGTGAGTCATGACAAATCACACTTCTATTGGATTTGTTCATAATTTCGGAAACACACAAACCCCCCATAATTTAAGAGATACTCAATAGAATCAAGAGTATAACCATTTACGAAATCAGCTTGTCAAGAGACATTGTAGGACTTGATACAAGTAAATTATGTGTTCTTCTGTAAAAGAGAAAAAGAAGAAAAAGTATAGAGAATGAGAGATCTATGGTTTGCACCAGTAAAATCTTGTCACAAAGGATTTAATAAAAGAGTTCAACAAAGAGAAGTTGGCCTCAAGTCGAATGTTCTCTCAAAGAAAGTATATCTAAAAGTTTTTTTGAGTACTTTGAAATGAGAGCTTTATAGGAAATGCTTTAAAAGAAACATCCCTTTTCCCATAAGCACGTAGGTGTCCTTAATATCTAGCAGAAGAGAACTTTCTACATACATATGCAGTATCCTGGACTTGACTAACATTTGAGATAGAAAAACCTAACTTGTGAAAAACCAGAAGCTTTTGGGAGTCTATAGTATTCCATTGCTTGTAATGTTTGATGTGCATATCTCTTATAGGAGCTGTACACCGATACTTCTATTGAATTAAACATAAGAAGACTTGAACATATATATAAAGTCAAATTTGATGTATGGTCCATGGAAATGAGTAGGCCATGCCACCCCAACATATATAGGGGTGCGTGCCACCTAGGAAGAGAGAGATAGAAAGATGAGCTTAAAGAGAGAGAGAAGAGAGAAGGCTAGAGAGAGGCGTGGAGAGGAGAGAGTCAGGAAATCTGGTATTAGAGCCGGCCGAGGGGATGGAGAAAAAAAAAATTAGCTTGCAAAACTCCCAAGAAGTGCATAGAGAAACTTCTGAAAGACATGGAGCAGTACTTGCTAAAATTTTACATCGATTGGATGAATGAAGAGGAGTACCTAGGGATCTTGAAGGATCGACAAGGTGATCACACGTTCCCATTGGAGCTGGTCAAACATTTGGTAACAATGGAGGCATCCAAACTTATACCATGAGGTTATAATTTCCTCATTTCGATGGAACTAACCCAACTGGTTAGCTTTTCAAAGCAAAACAATATTTTAATTATCATCAGGTACCGCCAGCTCAATAGCTAGCCATTGCATCTTTTAATATGGATGGAGAAGCACTCGAATGGTATCATTGGTACATTGAATACCAACCGGAGGCTTCATGGGAGCAGTTTGTTGAAGCTATGGATGCTAGATTCGGACATACAAGAAGTGAACATTACGCCGGTCGACTATCCAAATTTCAACAAATGAGTACCATATTAGAGTATCAAAGGGAGTTCCAAAGACTATCAAACAAAGTCAAGGGTCTTTCAGAAGGCTATCTGATCGACGTATATATCAGTAAATTGAAAGATAAAATAAGGGTTGGAGTTTAGAAGATGAATCCTACTACCCTTCCTGAAGCTTTCGGTTTGGCACGACTACAAGAGGAAGAGGTAATTGCAAGGCGAAGGTCATTGAGACCTGAATTTCCATGACCTAGGCCGATGGCAACCATTAGCCTAGTTAAGAATCTGGTACCCGTGATCAGACGCTTAACTTAAGTTGAAGCTAGAGCGCGAAGAAGGAAGGGGTTGTGTTACCATTATGATGAAAGGTTCACTCCCTTTCATAAATGTAAAACCCAACAATTGTTTTAGGTAGGAGGACTACAACAAGATGAAAAAGAGGACGATGATGAACATGAGTTGAAAGCTACTCATGAGGAAATTAAAAAGGGAGAAGATCTGGATGAAACACCCCAAATCTCCTTACATGCAATAGCTGGCACTAGATCTCCCCAAACCATGAGAATTTTAAGAACATTAAAACATTGTCCTCTCACTTCTTAATTGATAGTGGGTCTACCCATAATTTTATTAAAACCCCCAGTATCATCTGGAGAGCATAACTACCTACTCAGTCCAATGGTACATTTGAAGTGACGGTGGCAAATAGAGAAAATACAAGCAGTTCAAATCTAGGACTGTGTTTGTGTTTTGCTGCATGATTTTGTTGTGATGTGCTAGGACAAAAAAAATGAGACAAGGTTTCGTGAGACATTAAGAACTCTTTTAAAGGTTTATATAAATATTCTTCACTAGAATCAAAATAAAGAATTTCAATGGTTATTAAAATTTGAGTTTTGACTATGGAAGAAAACTCATTACAAACTTCACAAAATTCTTATTTAGAATTGTAATATATACATCTCGGTGTAACTAAAAATTCACAACGAAAAACACAAAATAATGAGCTATAGATGGGATGGAAGAAAGTCCCCATAAATCAGAATGGGTAAGATCAAAAGGTGAATAAATAGTTACTATTAGAAGATGATAATACAATGTATTTTGCTAATATGCAGTCAGTATAACGAATATTTGTTAGTTGACACCAGATACCTAAGCCTAGAAACGGAAACATGACATGATCTATTATGCCAAAGTGAAAATAAAAATAATGAATATTCAAAACTAGCAAGTAATGGATTGTCTAAATGTTGTAGAACATGTAATTTCGTGAAGTAATATATCCCAACCTTATGCCATGTTCCCATTTGCTTCCTCATCAAACGATCCTACACAACACAACTAGAGAGGGAGAAAACAACATCAAAACCTTAGTCATATACTTGTCCAATAGATATCAGGTTCATTTGAGAGTTTAGGAAGTTAAAACAATTAGGAAGGGATAATTAAGTAGAAGATGATTCAGTCAAACCAATGTGAGTTATGGACATAATAGAACCATTTATTATATAAATTAATAGAAATAGGAGAACTCAAGAGATTATAATCAATTATTAAAATCCAAAATCAATGACCCAACAATTCCTACTTGAGAATTTTGATAAAGAAGATGTAGCAATAGATGTATTACTGATTGCACAAAGAGTTTGTCTATTGACATCCTCTATGTGTTTAGAAGTAGGTTGATTTGGAGAGGAGAGGACATGAGATGGGGCTAATGCTGAGCCTAGGTGTAGTAGGTTTCTAAACAAAAGACTTCCTTTTTTTTTTAATAAGACAATTAAATTTTATGTGTCCAAGCTATTTGCAATAAGTTGCATTGAATATTGGATATGTTTGAGCCAGTGCTTAAAAAAACGCCGAGTTGAACCGGACTTGCCCGGTTCGACTCGGGAATCGCCATGGATGGTTCGAATTAGTGAAAAAAACGAGAATCGTCCGGTTCTAGAGAGAACCGGACGATTCTGCACAGTGACTCGCCGATTCACTGTACGGAATCGGCGAGTCCGTACGGAAGAACAGAAATATTTTTTTTTTTTTTTTAATCCATGATAGATTTTTTTGTAATACTTGATCGATTTTTTGTAATCCATGATCGAATTGTTTTTTTTTTTTTTTTTGTAATCCATGATCGAATTTTTTGTTTTTTTTTTTGTAACCCATGATAGAATTTTTTGTAATCCATGATCGAATTTTTTGTAATCCATGATCGAAATGTTTGTTTTTTTTTCTTGTAATCCATGATCGAATTTTTTGTTTTTTTTTTTTTTTTTTTGTAACCCATGATAGAATTTTTTGTAATCCATGATCGAATGTTTTGTAATCCATTATCGAAATGTTTGTTTTTTTTTTGTAATCCATGATCGAAATGTTTGTTTTTTTTTTATAATCTATGATCGAATTTTTTGTTTTTTTTGTAACCCATGATAGAGTTTTTTGTAATCCACGATTGAATTTTTTGTAATCCATGATCGAATTGTTTTTTTCTTTTTTTGTAATCCACGATAGAATTTTTTGTTTTTTTATGTTTTTTTTTTTTTTTGTAATCCATGATCGAATTTTATGTAATCCATGATCGAATTTTTTGTAATCCATGATCGAATTTTTTGTAATCCATGATTGAATTTTTTAAAAATTTGTGATTTTTTTTTTTTAATCCATGATCGAATTTTTTTTTGTAATCCATGATAGAATTTTTTGAAAATTTGTGATTTATTTTTTTTAATCCATGATCGAATTTTTTTTTGTAATCCATTATAGAATTTTTTGAAAATTTGTGATTTTTTTTTTTTAATCCATGATCGATTTTTTTGAAAATTTGTTATTTTTTTTTTATCCATATTATTCAAAGAGAAAATGAGAGAGATGATGATTCTGAGGCTACTCTATCCCAGCCATATTATTCACATATCGAGTCCCAACAGCAACAATGTAGGGATGAGTACAACAGTGCAGGTGAGCATGAAGGATGGACAAGCTTCGGGGACTTTGGATTGAGAACACAACAAAATACTAACACTCAGGGATTTGGGAATAGTCAGACGCCTGCTAATATCGATGATTCGTTTTTAGATCGAATCAATGAATTGTTAAACGAATTCAATCAATGGCACCAGCTTGACCAAGAAGAACAATAGCGTCGTCTATCATTTTATTTTTAGATCATATGTTACTAATTTTATGCTTTATTGTAGTTCATGTATGTTGGTATACTTATTTCATGATAATTCTATGTTTATCCTTTTGTGTGATGTAAATTAAATGCTGAATGACGGTTCATGCAGGGAAAGAACATATCAATATTCGCATATTCATTCAAAAACATGAAAATTCTTAATGGAGTACCTTCATTTCTTATTGAATTCCTAAAAAACAATATTTATAATGAATTTTAATAATTTTTTCGGATTTTTTTTAAGCTTTATCCTGACCGATTCACCCGATTCCCGAACCGAATCGTCGATTCGTCGATCCGGATCGGTTTTTTGGGTGCCCGGTCCGAGTCACCGATCCGTTTTTTAAACCATTGGTTTGAGCTATTATTTCCAATCGCAACTGAAGAGAGGAGATCTGTGTAGCGATCGTAGGGTAGCACATTTGGAACACAAGAACATATTTTCCATCAAATAGAGAGTACTCAATTGTACATTTTCACGTCTCTTTGGCCATCAACTTAGAAAGAGCAGTATCAACAAATAAAAACGGGGGTGCTACAAAGAATAGATGCTCAAATTTGAGATCATCTTCTAGCGCCATAAAAAATTGTACCAAACACATCTTCTCTATGCTTGTAATAAATGTCTACACTAGTTGTCCACTTTGGCTCCATTGGAGATAACTGATACCCATTAACTGACATTTGGGAATGGAAATCAAATACTAACCTTCCTTTCCTTTGCCTTAATGATCAAATATTTATCTCAACTTTATATTTTCAAGCAAAGTTGGCTTAGATATATCCAGAGGCTAGAAAGTCCCAATCCTCTTTGACAGTTTCAAATTTCCCAAGGTTCCATAGTGACTAAAGATATAATAGACTAGGCTATCCATGTAAGGAGTTTGTGATTGTTTATTTCTCGTCCTCTAATTTAATTATAAATTATCTTCCTTCAATGCATCAGATATTTTGGGATCTAATTTATCACTAATAATAAATTTTCAACACTCTTTTTCCCTTATGAAAACTTTGTATAAGGTAAGATCAATGATTATACTTCAATTTATCCTATTTACTGAAGATCTGTTGATCTAATCAGAAGAACTATTCGATTCAATTATCGCAAATCTTCCAAATTTAATGATAAAATGAATGCCTGCAATAAGATCCAATCCTCGCACGGTGTTTCTCTCTATTTTTTGCGGCCTCTAACCTCGCAGTTATTGCATATCTTTCATATATTTATGAAAAGCACTACAAAACTTCAGCCAAATGGCCGCAAATTGTTTGCTGCCACAAAAGTTCAGCAAAACATTTTTTTTTATCATTATCTATTTAGCCAAATGGGAAAGAAGGGTTCTTATATTCAACCAAAATGAAGGGGGCAAGCTTTCTATGCTTCCCCTACAATATAGAAGTACTATCCTTTCCCTTATCCAACCGTCCATTTTGAATGAAGGGCTAAGATTGCCCCAATCACAATGTCACGTCTCTATACTATTTTATTTTTAATTTTTCTCTATAAATTATTTTGACACCAAATTTTGGACGTCCATTCCTCTATTAAACTCGCACTAGAAAAAAGTATAACATTTTTTTTTCAATAAAATAAAATGACCAAAATATACCTAAAAGTTTCAAAGGGTATTTTGGTTATTATATTTTATAGAAAAATTATTTTTCATATTTTTTATAAGTGAACCCCAATGACAATATGGCACATACCAAATTTCATATTCATACAACTAAAAAAAACTTTGAGACGTCGGATCTAAGATCAAACGGTAAGTGGCTCTCTTGATCAAAATTGGACAGCTGGATCGTAGGGGGAGGATAGAACTTATATTTGTACTAAAATATTAAAAGTAAATTATATCAAATGAATATTGGAAATGAATTGGTAGGTCAAGAAAAAAAAAAACAGAGATGATTTGGTAAGAAAGTTTTGTTTAGACACATATGAGATAAAGAGAAAAGAGTTGCAACTTAACATCTCTGTTAGAGAGAGAAAAATAGTCAAGATTGATGAAAGAATATAAAGAGGCTTTAAAGAGCCAATAGAACTGATTTTAGATGGCGTAAATTGGAGCCCAAATCAGTAAAATCTGGGACCAATTCAACAACTATAAAAAAATTGATCAAAGAACCGTTCGTAGACAAGAACATATATGATAGAGTAATAATAAGCTCGAGTAGACAGAAAAAACACGATAGCGTTCTAGGGCTCTGATACCATGACAGAATCTCAAGTTTCTATGAAGAAAACTCTTTGCATATTGATATATAGCTTGGAGTTTACAACCTCTACATATGAATGATAAGATTGCAAAAACTCTTGAACACCTGAACAACACTAACACTTACCATAAAATATAAGATACTACACCTAACCTTCCCTTACATAGTAATTATATCATGTACTTTTCGTAGTAATATTGTAGACAAACAAGCTTGGAAGTCAGGCTTGACTATCAAAAGCGAAGTGAACAGGCATAGTGCAGGGGTACGAGCGAGTGTGATATTTGGTAATAGCTACTAATATCGGTTATGGAGAGCTTACCATAATATAGCTAGCCTCGCCTATACGAGCGAGGGTTTCCTTAGGAGTACAAAAAGGTGAGTAAAGACGATAGCCTAAAGTAGAGTCAACATTGGTAAAAGGAAATAGAGAGCAACCAAGTCAGTATGCAAAAGAGGGAAACTTGCTTTTGCTTTTTTTAAGAAAGGCGGTAGGCAAATCTGAATATCTCGTTCATAGGTAGTGGACTCTTCTTCAAAAGCAATATGCTCTTCTTCTTTTAGATGTATTAGCTATTCTTCTTTCCATTCTTTCTATTCTTCTTTTCATTCTTTCTCTCTATAGGCAATTAGTTCATAAATATCTGGCTAGACAAATCACTTTTAAGCTTTGTTCATTGCTTGCTTCAAACCACAACATATATCGGTAAGCAATAGAGTTAGCGAGAGAAGTGCATAAGCATTGAGCGAGCAAATGAGCGTCTAGGAATTCTATTATATAGTTAAGACCATTAAGAAAGTATAGAAAAAAAAAAAAGTAAGTAAGCGAATGTTACATTTTCCTTAACATGAGGTGGTCTACACATAATCTATTTAATGACTATCCTCCTTAAAGCATGGCATGAGCTCATAGAAATATATAATTCGATAATTAAACATTATATTTAATAAACTAGAAATGATCTAAACAATGAACTCTAGGTGGTCTCATCATTGTTATAGTGACTAAAGGGATAGACGTCAACATTTGCAAGATGATAGATAAAGAAACCATGTAGACAGCCTCTTAAAATTTTGGCTAAGGGAATTCTCATAAACATGTAGTTCTAAACCCTAAGGACCACACTAGTTTTGTAGACCATAGTACACCATAGTCCAGTAGTCCATAGTTCCTAGGAATCCCTATAGAATATTTATAAACCACCAAATCTAGTGAATCTTGCAAAACCTATTAATATTTACCCAAATTTTGGAAAACCAGTCCAAATATATCTAAAGATATTATGATTGATCCAAACTTGTCCATAGCAACATGTAAAGTCCTAAATAATTCCACTTAATAAAAAGAGAGAGAGAGAAAGAGAGAGAGAGAATTTAAGTGAATTTTTAATGAAACAAAGTTTGTAGAGAGAGTTAGTTGGGAGATATGAATTGTTAGTCAAGGAGAGAGGTTGTTAGGAGAGAGAAACACCTAGGTTGTGTGTGTGTGTGAGAGAGAGAGAACTATTGGAGCAACCTAGGTATAAAAAGAGGAAGAGCTTGTAGTGAGAAAAATCATCCCACATCTAAGATATAAGGAGGGAAGCTTGAATAAAAGCTCTGTCACTTAATGCATACTATGTGCTTAAGTCCATTTGGTTATACCGCTATTATGTATCATTATGATATACATATCGTCTATCACAAGTATTTGTTGGTTGCTTATCTAATGTAGAGAAAAATAGTAATAAAACTAAAAAATAAAAAATAAAATAACAAAACCAAAAAATAAAAGATAAAAAAACAATTTGAGAGAATATACCATTGCTCAAGGTCTACAAGGAAATCCACCATAAATAATTATTTTCACAAGATCAAATTTACTCAATTCTCATTCTCTGATCTCTTTACAATGAGGGTTCATCCCCTTTTAATACAATTCAAACTAAGATAAATAAATGATTTAAAAGAATCCATAAAAAAGTAAACTCTCTTTCTAAAAAGTTATGTACTTCCCTCCCTCCCTATCTTTTCTCTTTATTTCCCCATTTCCCTCTATCCCTATGTTCTCTCTTCATTTCCCCATTTTTTTCTCTCTCCTCATGTCTCTCTCTAATCTTATAACAACTTTTTAATTCTCCCTTATTTATCTCATCTAGATTTCTTTAAATCTCTCTTTCTTCCCCATGACTTTCTATAGTTTAAAGAAAAAGGCTTTCCAAAACAACTCTTGATGTATTTTTTTGACTAAATAAATAATATATCCAATACGATTTGTAGTAGAAGTTTGAGACATCAAACTCTGAAATATTAAAATGAATCTCGATTTCTTCACAATTGATTTTTGAATTTTCTTCCGCGTTTGAGCTATCAACATCATCTTTTGCATTGAGATTTACCTCTTCATATTCTTCTTCTTCCAACTGCAATTTATGAAATAGATCTCATAGACGTTTTAAGGATATAGATTTTGTGGTGAATATCGTTCTTCAACTGTTGTAATCATTTATTCATCTATTGCATTCCCGGATTGGTTTCGCTTATGTCATGTCGGATACTCTCAAATGTTGTGTTCAAGCTCTCTTGAATTTGCTAACCCACATAATCCATGAGTTGCGGCAATATATCCTCGATCGTAAGAGTAGTTTTTGGCTAGATCGTAATTGATGGATCTTATTTTCTCTGATACCTACTGAAGTATGGAGAAATAGTAACAAAAAAAAAAAAAAAATATACCATCTCTCAAGGTTTGTAAGGGAATCCACCTCAAAAACATCTTTTTACAATATTAGATTTACTCAATTCTTATTCTCTTATCTTTTACAATGATGGTTCTTAATTTTTAAATATAACTCAAATGAAGATAAATAAATAACTTAAAAGAACCATAAAAAAAAAGAAATACTCACTCTTTAAAAAGTTATGTACTTCCCTCCCTTCTTATCTTATCTCATCTCCCTATTTTCATTCTCTCCTCACTTCTCTCTCTAATCTTGTAACATTTTTTCAATTTTCCTTATATATTTCTTATATTTTTTTATCTAGGTCTCCTTAAATATCTCATTCTTCCCTCATGATTTTCTATAGTTTAAAGATAACGCTTCCCAAAATAACTCACGCTACAAAATCTTCCCTCCCATACCCCGCAGTGCACTTCCCATCCCTAAGAAAAACTAAAACAAAGATAATACTAAAAATAAAAAATAACAACACTAATTTTATCTGCATCAATATTGTTTTGAAAATATATGTCTTGATATATTAATGGTGCTTCTATTTCCGTTCTTTATTTTCTAAATGCATTTCCTTTTTAACTCTTTGAAGTCTCTCTCTCTCTCTTTGTACGAGCGCATGTGTGCCCATGTGAGTGTGAGTGAGAAAAGTATTATATAATTATTAATGTGCTCTTCAATTTGGTTTTAGATAAGTTTATCAAAATGCACCTAAGAGATAAATTATTTTTACATAGGCATTTTTGTTGATTTAATTTTAGAATTTATATTTACTACTATGATTTAATTTTAGAAGGCCTATAAAAATATATGTAATCATGAGTTGCAACTAAAGTTAAAAAAAACGGATCGGTTACTTAAATCGGTCACACCCATACCCATGTCGGATCGGGGAATCAGTGGATCGGATCGGAGTCGGTCGAATCGGCAATTTTTATTTCAAAAAATCTTTAAAAAATCACTATAAATCTCTAAAAACAGTGTTCCTTTAGTTTCTAATAAGAGTAGTGCATTATGTAATTTCATTACTTTGTAAAAGTAGGTGAATACTGATATATTATTTTCCCGTCTGGATGTATGTATAATTATTAATTATAATATGATATTATAATATTACATAAAAAATGATTTAAAAATATCAAAAAATATTTTTATAGTATAATATTAAACAAAATAATCTCCCGTATAAAGTTAAATTAGTATCACATCAAAGTATCAAATATTTATTAATTCATTTTACTCCAAAATTATCACAATCTAACTAACTACAAAATTATATACTGAAATTGAAATTGTTGGTTTACAACTTATATTTTATAATTATTTTACTATACATATAAAATATATTTAAAATATTTTATAATATCATCTAATTTAAAATATTTATGTACAACGATAATAAAAATAATAAATTACATAATTTATAATATAAATAAATTAATAAATAAAATACAAGATTTGATTATCAATGTATAACTATTAATTATTAATAATCAATATGATTAAAAAATTATTAGAAAATACTCCCACATCATATGATTAAAATAAAATAAAATCCCTTATAAATTTTTATATGATCATATTCATATGATTGTACTTACATAAGTTTAACAAGTTATTAAGATAAATAAACAATAATAATTTCAATACAATTATCCTAATTTATAAATTAATTAAATAGAATTTATTTATGTAATTATATGTAATTAAAACTTAACTGTATGTACTTTTATTTTTTATATATTATAAATAAAGAAAATAAATAATATTGTTTTTTAAAAAAAATTATTTCGTAGATAATAAAAATGTAGACGAATTGAAGTAAGAGAGAGATAGAAACAATCTAGTATAGACGAACAATTTAATAACAAGTAAGGGTTTTTTCTTCCCAACTCAAAATGGCTTATTCACCAAAAAAACACGAAAAAACAAAAACTCAAAATGGCTTATTACAAGCCCCTGCAACTGCAACGATCCCGTTTTATGACCGTAAAGGGTTGGGCTGTGCCATCGCGAACTTTTTAAAAACAAAATTACTCAAACAATTCCCATTATTGGTAGCAAATCGCTCTCGGTCATCAATCTAACAAATCATCCGGATCTAAAACGGTCAGGTCGATATCCGATCTGGATTGTCTGATTCTGGATCTAATCACCAATTTTTCAATTGATTGCAATACTTAAAAATAATAAACATAAACTAGTCCACAAGTTTAAGTATATTTTGATAAAAACATTCGTCTCATTTGGTGGACTTTCCTCTCCCCAGCTGAATGCGGGAACACAGAGGTACAAGGGTGGTTTTGGTCCATAATAACTTATTGGGAAAAGTTTATATAGAGCCTAGGCTCTAAACAATCAAATTAGAGCCTATGTTAGAAATTTCACTAGATAAGGTTATTTTGATACCCAAGTAACATCAAATTGATCATCTCGACATCAAGATACATGGACATGAGAAAAAAATAGATGTTAAGTTTTGGAAATAGTGCATCTTGTATCGCATATTTTGACCGTCAATTTTCAAGATTTTCAACTTTTCATAGATCTACTCGATCTATACTATTTTTGAAGTTTAAATTTTATAATTAAAGATAAAATTATATTTTAAGGCTATTACAAAAATTTCTAATATTAAAACCAAATTTTTTGACACTGTTTAAAGGTGGCTCAAATTTGATTGCTTAGAGCCTCGGCTCTATACAAACCGCACCATAACTTATTTCGGTCTGAGAGCCAATTAATAAGCCACGTGGGGATTTTTAAAGTTCTTAAGTTGTTTTATCGGCCGCAAACAATATGGTTATGTAGGGGCATTTACTACACAGTACACGGCAACTCCCTAGTACAAGATAGTTTTGTCTTTTGGAACCACATAAAAATCGTTAGATAATTATTATCAAAAGAATTTGACTGAGTTCACTAGCTTAGAGCTTAACCTCTAAAATCTGAACAGTTTCTTTCAATCTCAAAGGGCTATTTTTGCTAAGTATCTAGAGAGTGATTTGGAGAAAAAAAAAGGATAAATAAATTAGGAAAAAAGTTCATATAGAGCCTAGGCTCTAAACAATCAAATTAGAGCCCACCTCCAAAAGTTCACTAGAAGAGGTTGTTTTGATGCCCAAATATCCTCAAAGTGATCATCTCGACATCAAGATGCATGGACATGAGAACAAAATGGATTTCAAGTTTGGGAAATAGTGCATATCATAATGCATTTTTGGACCGTCAATTTTCACGGTATAGATCTACTCGATCTACACTATTTTTTAAGCTTTAAATTTTATATTTAAAGATGAAAATATATTTTAAGGCTATCATAAAGATTTCCAATATTTAAACCATATTTTTTGGCATTATTTGAAGGTGGGCTCTAATTTGATTGTTTAGAACCTCGGCTCTACACAAACCACACCCATAAATTATTGGACTAGTATATGGGTTAAAAATATTACATTTCTATTATTTGAAGTCTTAAAATTACACTAAATAAAATTTTATCATCATCATCCAAATATTATCCCAATTATTTGGGTCACCATTAAATTAAATGTTATCTAAGGTATAAATGGAAAATATGCTCCTACAACACCAACTCTTTTGGCTATGTGCCAAAAGGTTATTTGTCTTGGCTCTTTAGATGTAAATACACAAAAAAAAGAAAAAGGAAAATATATAAGCGTCCATATCCTTATACAATGACCAAATAAAAACCGGGATTTCATATTATGAGATCGCTTGTGTTTGTTAGGAAAAAGGTTATGATTACTACTATCTATTAGATGTCAAATTTGATGGTTAAGGGTGTGTAACGAAATTTGAGAATTTTTTTTTTTAAACTTTGGATCTCTTAATAAACATACACAATCACCGGATTTGAAATTTAATGGACAAGAATAAATGCGACATCATATATTAAAAGTAAAGAAATGCATAGAAAGAGAATATTTTTACTTTCGAGTTTGTCTAAACTTAACAACCATTCAAAATACAAAAGTTAATATTAAAAGGGACTTGTGATGGGGTATTTATAAAAGCAAATCATTACTTTTTGTTTAAAAGATTTAAAGAAAATTGTTTCATGTAAGCTGGATTTCTACAATATGCGGTCCACAGGTATACAACATTCATCTTAAAAATACATGCAAAAAGGTGGTCCATCTAAAAACAAGTGTAATTAACGATCCAAATATTTTTTTAATATAATTATTTTTTTTTTAATTTTTTATTTTCATATTCATGATCTCCATGTTAAATTTTATATATTCTCTAAAAATTAGGATCAAATTATATTTAAAAATATGTTTATTGTGAAGCCTGCATTTCTACAATATACGGGTTGGCCGCATAGAAACTATGTCCTTATTTTAATAGGTAATTTAACTATTAAACATGGGTAAATTTAAATTTATATAAACGTATAATGGTATTTTGGAAGTTATTATCCTTGAACTTTATTGTAGTAAAAATTTCAACTTTACCTCTTATGTAGATGCCAAAATTACCCTTTATTTGGTAGTGATATTTATTTACATAAAGGAAAAATTTATATAAAGCCGAGGCTCTAAACAATCAAATTAGAGCCCACCTCAAAACTTTTACTAGAAAAGGTTGTTTTAATGCCTAGATATCCTTAAATTGATCATCTCAACATCAATATGCATGGACATGAGAAAAAAATGGATTTCAAGTTTTGAAAATAGTGCATTTTGTAATGCATTTTGGACCGTCAATTTTCAAGTTTTCATGTTTTCATAGATCTGCTAGATCTACACTATTTTTAAAGTTATCACAAAAATATATTTTAACGCTATCACAAAGATTTTTAATATTGAAACCACATTTCTCAACAATATTTGAAGGTGGGCTCTACTTTGATTGTTTAGAGCCTAAACTCTATAAAAACTGCACCCTTACAAAAATATCATTTTTTATTGAGCAAGATATCATAAAAAGTAAATTTTTTTTTAAAAAAAATAAATCATAAAATTAATCAATCCACCATTTACAACTCATTAAATCATTAATCTTTGTAATTTGAAGGGTTGTGAACCTTAGATTATCCATTTACTTTTCGAGAACTTATAGAATGAGATCGTTTATATTTAATATAAGTTGGTCACATTAATCTTGACCATTGGATGTGAAATTGGGTGGTTGTAATTATTATATTGACCAAGCTCAAACTTCAAAAGGAAATTTCTTGAATTTTGTAACACATCTAAGCTATCAAATTTCACATCAATTGGTTGTAAGGAATTGTGACTATAAAAAATAAATAGTCTCATCGTATATAATCCCTTACTTTTAATACAAGGAAAAAGTTTATGTAAGGTTGCAAACCTTACCTCTACAGCTGCAGATGCACTTCAAAAATCCATTGGACAAGATAGTTTTAATGTTGAAAAACCCTTTGATTGATCATCTCGACATTGTGATGTATGACCATGAAAAATAAAAAAGATTTTAAGTATCAGAAATAGTGCATTTTACAACATATTATCTATACCATCCATTTTCAAGATTTTCATATGTTTATAGATCTACTTGGTTTTAATCATTTTTAAAATTTAAAATTTTATAATAAGATATAAAAATAGATTTTGAGATAATCCTAATAACATTTTACATCAAATTTATATACCATGATAAAATTTGAAGGTGCACCTTACCTCTATAGCTACGTTGTATGCAAACTGACCCTTAATACAAAGAGGTCACACTAACACTTATATGTCACATTTCAAATTCGATGGTTATGAATATGTCATTGACTAATCTTAAACTTCAAAAAACTATTTCTCGAACTTTGTGTCACACCCCAAACCATCCAATTTAAGATCTAATGGCTATTAACAATTGTGATCTTTTTGTATCAAAGATCATTGACTAAAGGAAAAATTACCAAAAAACCCCAAGACTATATTTTCTATACAACTTACCTCTAACCTAACTTTTTCTTTCTTTTTTTTTTTTTCCCAAAACACCCTTTTTATGCAAATACCCCAAACCAAAAATGAAATAAAAAAATACCTTAATTACCCTCCCTTACTTTTACGTTACCGACGCCTCTCTCTCCTCTATCTCCTCTATCCTACCAAAATATAGGAGCTTTGGCACTGTATCTCCTCTATCCTACCAAAATATAGGAGCTTTGGCACTGTATAAGTACGGTCTGGCAGTAGCACTTCGATACTGTGTAAAGTGCAGTCCGGCAATAGGGCTCATGCAGTCCGGCAATAGGGCTCCGATACTGTGTAAAATGCAGTCCGGCAATAGTACTCTGGCCCTGTATAAATTGGGGTCCGGCAATTGAAAAAGGGGGTCCGACAGTTGCAAAGTGTTGTCTGTTGTTGGATTCTAGGGCTCTAACACTATGTAAAAGGTAATTCGGCCGTACTAAGTTTCTGTCCGATAATTGTTTTACGGCGATCTGGGACTTGTGCATTCCGACAATGTGATAGTGTGCTCCTGCAATATTCTAGTGGGATGTAAAAGTCAACATCAAGTCTACCCAAAATGATTTTTGTTAATCGGAAGGGCATTTCCATCTAACAAATGAACTGTTTTCCTTGAGTAATATTTGCATAAAAAGTTTGCTTTGGGGAAAGAAGTAAGAGAAAAAAGTTGGTTGAGTGTATGTTACATAGAAAGTGTGGTCTTAGAGTTTTTTTTGTAATTTTTTCTTGACTAAAATTTTTAAAAAATATTTTTGAAACTTTGTGTCGTATCCCAAACTATCCAATTCAAGATCTAATGGCTATTAACAATTATGACGTTGTATATGATCCAATGCAACTTTGTTTTCTTTTGATAATTGGCCCTTCCCATTTCGGAGAGGAAAGACCACCATCATAGACATGTGGTCTACGGTACAAAAGTGCACCACAATTCTTCCCAATGAGCAGATTAACACGAGCAAGGGCCAAGTAGCATTTTGCCATTTCCGCAAAAGACAGTCGCTTGTTTTAGAAACCCAGGACACAGCATGAACAGTAGTTGCACAGGCGTGTTTTAGAAACCCAGGACAAAGCATGAACAGTAGTTGCACAGGCGTATAACGATTCATTTATGTATATAACTTTATACCGGTGTTTGAAAACTCGTCTAATCAAGCCGGACTCGCCCTATTTAATCTAGGACAGAGCATGAACAGTAGTTGCACAGGCGTATAAAGATTCATTTATGTATATAACTTTTTGCCAGTGTTTGAAAACTCGTCGAGTCAAGCTGGACTCGCCCGATTCGATTCGAGAATCGTCTGCTACCGAGCCGATTCTACGAAAAAACAGGAAATCGCCCGAGCTTGTTCCAAGAAAAAACCAGGAATCGCCCGAGCCGGTTCCACGAAAAAACCAGGAATCGCCTGTGTCCAGAGAAAACCGGGCGATTCCGAATAGTGAATCGTGAGTCTCAACGAAAAAACCCGTATTTTTTAGATTCACACGTACGCGTGGCAGCCTCATGTTCGTGAGGCGTGGCCACACCTCATGAGAGTGAGGTGTGGCCACACGTGGTAACTCACCTCACGTTTGCGTCCCTCGCGTTTCTACACGAGCAATTGAGTGTCAATGACACATGACTTTATAGAGAACCAAGCAACACTCATTCTTCAATGTGGGATAATTCTCACAAAAAATTATTAAAGCAAGATGATAGAATATATATTATTATAGACGCTATTAAAATCACATGTGGTGATGTGGCCGTATTGGTTGACATCATCGATTTTGTGGTGTATGTCTTGAGTTCGAACTCCATAGCGAACCCCCAAAAATATTTTGAGTTTGAACCCCTTAGCGCACAATATATATTTTTTTTTTTGTTTCGAGTTTGAACCCCTTAGCGCACAATTTTTTTTTTTTTTTTGTTTTGAGTTTGAACCCCTTAGCGCACAACAAAAAAATACAAAAAAATTTTTGTTGTAAAAAAAAATAAACAAAAGCAGAAAATGCTGTTGTAAAAAAATAGAAAAAATATAAAATAAAAGGTTTTTAAGATAAAGATAAAAAAGATAATACAACATTTTTTTATTTTTCTTGCAAAAAAAATACAATTTGTTGTCAAAAAAATAAACAAAGGCAGAAAATACTGTTGGAAAAAAATAAAAAAAATATAAAATAAAAGGTTTCTCAAGATAAAGATAAAAAAGATAATACAACATTTTCTTATTTTTCTTGTAAAAAAAATACAAGGTAATATAACAAGTATTTCTTGCAAAAAAAATAAAACAAAAGGCATAAAAAAATGTACTTTGACAGCATAATTTTTTCATTTTTCTTGCAAAAAAAAAAAGAAAGTAATACAACAAGCAAAAAAAAATGTAGTACATCTTCTTCTTTTGTCAAAAAAAAAAAACAAAGATAATTAACAAGTATCATATTTTTCTTGTAAAAAAAAAAAAAGATAACACAATAAATATTTCTTGTCAAAAAAATAAAAAGTATTTCTTCATACAACCTAGGAATAAATGGTCTAATTATATTTTTTATTTTTATAACATGATGGTCTTTAACATAATTTTATTAATATTAATTTAAAGATAGGATTCATACAATGAGGCCATTTGAAATCTCTCTCTTTCTACTAACAATCTCTTCCACTAATTTATTCTAAAAACCTAAAAAATTAAAGAAAATTGGTACGCATTCTACTAATTTCTACATTGATAACCAAATCTTTTATTTTATTTATTAATTTTTGTATTATAAATCATGTAGTGTACTATTTTTCTTACAGTTGTCAATAATACATTTTAAATTAGATGATATTATAAAATATTTTGGATTTGGTATTATTTATATAATAAAATAATTATAAAATATAGTTGGTATATAATATTATAGTTAGTTAGGTTGTAATAATTTGGGTTTTTTTAGCGAATTAGGGTTTTTCGCCAATTTGAGATTTTAGTGACCAATTTTTCATCGATTTAGTCAACTCTTTATTGTAGTCCATATATGATTATATACTTAATCCATGATAATTCTATGATTTTTTTTATGTGATGTAAATTTAATGGTCAACATATAAGTTCGTATAGGGAAAGAACATCTCAATATTCATAAATTGATGAAAACAATAAAAGTTAATAATATAATACCCTCATTTCTTATTGGATTTATAAAAAACAACATTTATAATGAATTTTAATAATTTTTTTGAATTTTTTTAAAGCTTAATCAGAACGATTCGGTCTGATTTTCGATCTGGATCGCTGATTCATAGATCCGAATCAATTTTTGGCATGCCCAATCCGGATCATCGATCCGTTTTTTAAACCACTGCTTTTGACCGTGAAGACGCTCCTCAAGTCTTCTTACCAAGCTCCAATCCCCCAAAACACCATCAGTATAAAAAAGTGTGAAAAAACAGGTACAGGTAATGAAAGGACAACGGGCTTAGAAACAGGATGAGAAAAAGAGATGCAGAAAGGATGTTCCTCATTTCTCTTTAGAGGCAAATCAGTCATCAAAGAGAAATTCCCTAAGCTCTTCATCCCCAACCACCAAGAAATTCCCTAATCTTCTACATCTTCACCCCTTCAATTGAGAAGGAGCAGCTCGGCTCGGTTGCTGCGGGGATCTGGCTGCCGGAGTCCTCGTTTTCGCTGGAACTCGGCATCTGAAAAACCAGTCCGGCCATGTAGATGCTGACCATGACTGTGGTCTTTGAGTCGGAGAAGGACGGGCCGAACGTCTCATGATTTCCACAGGTGTAAGTGTCGCAGGAAGAAGACAAAGATCTACTTCTGGTTATCTCAGCATCGAGCCCCTTCATCACCTCCGTCACAGCCTCCTCTCCAAAACCCCCCTCCTCCTTATCTCGTTGCAGTACCATTCTTCAGCCATTTTAACAAAGAAGAACAAAAACCTAAACCCAAAGCTCTGCGCTCTCTCTCTCTAAGCCACTGGGTCTGCGGGAGCCCAACGGGTCAGCGGGGGGAGCCCATCGGGTAGGCTCGAAATCTTTATACGGAGCCAAAGGCTTGCCCATTAAGCCTGGTCCAGCCAAACTCGGCTTTCTTTTTTTTTTAATCTGTCTTTACTTGTAGGGAAAAAAAATTTCATAATTTAGAAAATTTAAAACCCCCATTGACAAATAAGACCTAGCCTATAAAAGTCCCATTAGGCCTGGGTCCGGCCTCTCTTTTTTTTTCTTTTAATCTTTCTCTTGAAAATTTTCTTGTAAGAAAAATAATTTTGCTCACTATTTTTTGGTTAGAGGGAAAAAGAGAGACAGAGATTCTAGAGAGATAGTTATTAGAGAGAGAAAGAGGGATTAGGTTTGTCAAGAATGAGAGAGTTTTTAGATAAAGATTGGATTTTTAGAGGAGGAGTTTTTAGAAAAAGAGATTGGATTTATAAAGAATGAGATTTTTTTTAGAGAGAGATGAAAGTTTACCTAAATGACTAACGATTAAAGTCTAGGCTTCCAGCCTCGTTTAATGCATTAAAAAAGCACCAACGGGTTCGTCATCTCCACTTAATTACCCAAACAAAAAAAAAACCCTCTAACGTGGCGATCATTAATGTGTAAAAACTAAATTTTAAAAATAACAATTATTTGAAAAACATCTACATACCATTAATTATTATCTTTTTTTAGAAAGGAACACAACTCTAAATCCATCTTTATGATGGATGCCTCGGGTGTTGATGTAGTTATGCATCCCATGATGCATAAAGCACTTTTTCTTTATTTAAAATTTAAGTTTTTGTCGTCTTAAACCTCCTCTTCACTACGTCGCAGTTTGGGTCGGTGCAAAAGCCCAAAGATATTACACTCCTAGGATTATATTTAGGAACCCAAATTATAGGAACTTAACTTTTCAGCCCATACATTAACCTAAATTAAAAAAATGGTGTAGTTGGCATACAGATGCATCTGAAGTAATAGAGGTAAGGTGCACCTTTAAATTTTATCATGGTATATAATTTTGATGTAAAATGTCCTTAGGATTATCTCAAAATCTATTTTTATATCTAATATAAAATTTTAAAATTTTAAAATGGTTAAAATCAAGTAGATCTATAAATATATAAAAATCTTGAAAATAGATGGTGTAGATAATATGTTGTAAAATGCACTATTTCTAAGACTGAAAATCCTTTTATTTTTCATGGTCATACATCTTGATGTCGAGATGATCAATCAACAGTTTTTTAATATTAAAACTACATTTTTCAATGGATTTTTGAGGTGCATCCGTAGCTTTACATTATAAGGTTGCAACCTTATATAAACTTTTTCCAATCTCAAATGTTAATGAATAACATGAATAATTTTTGCTAATTTGGCATTAGTGATGTGAGCCGAACTTGCTTGATCAAGGTTAGGAATTCATGCTTTCTTTCTTTTCTTTTTTTTCTTTTTTTTTTTGTTTTTTTGTTTTTTAATTAATTAATTAATTTAAGTATCTTGTTTTGGGTTCCCAATCCTCAACAAGGGAGGACATTTATGTCAATTAGTTTAGGCCAAGGTTAACACAAACTAAATTTGGAATCAACCTTTGATTCATCGGCTTAGGAAATCAAATTAAAAATTTTAATTATTTTTAAAAATGATGAATGAATCATTGATTCTTCAAGCTTAGATCCTTGAACGAAATTCATCACATTGGATGTGTTCTATCCAAGATCCAGGTCCTAAAAAGGGTGATATAATCGTTTTCCTCAAATTAAGAGGCACACTGAAAATGATAGTCATAGCCCTGATTGTTCATGGTGCCCAACTGCAAGTCATTATTTTTCATTGGACAACCTTTTTTGGGATTCTAACATTGAACATCGATGGTTAGTATCATTTTTTAGTATTTTCAGTTTTGAAAAATACTTGTGTACTTCAAAATAATATGGTTTTTGTCGAGTTGTATTTTGTAGAGAGAGAAAGTTATTGGTTTTTAGTCATACATTGAAGATGAGAGAGTATATTGAGCAGTATTTAATTGTAGACATTCACATGCCTTATATTTTTAAAACAAAGGCGAGAGTGTTGGTACACGTGCATGTGCAAGGGCATGGGTGCAAGGGCGTTCGATGGCTCACTTTGTACTTTGCATCAGCATCTCTCGCTCAAGCACGTCTACGGGTTCAATACCTTTTTGTAAGTATGACTCTTGTGGGGCATCCAACAATCATCTAGCTATTAAAGAAAAAACAACCATCTAGCCACTGAAGAAAAAACAACCATCTAGCCATTGAAAAAAATGAGGTTTGTAACAATAGCCATCGAGATTAAAGGGTATGCCTGTAACTTGTAACTGTTTGATGGTGCATATAACTACTTCTACTGTAATTGTGCAGCTTCCTTATAGCTCTATAAAAAAGGTCCCTTATGCCACATGAAAATAGCCTTTTGCAACTCTATCTTAACACACATTTCTCAGTGAAATTTCAAGGAGCATCTATCTCTATCCAGTTTTCTCTCTTTCTCTTTCGAAAACTTCATAGAACTATGGTGTTTATTGTTGCTTTTCAAACTTAGGTGCATAGAGCTTTGAAACATAAAAAGAAACTTCTCTGTTTTCCTATATTCCAAAAACGAATTACTCAAACATAGTTATATAATATTAAAATAATCGTTAATCTCATTTGTCATAAAGAAAAGCTAAACAACAATAACAAAACTCCTAGCTCAAAAGAGTAGCCGCTGTTATTCCTACGCTATTTCATTTAGCTTGGCTCCATGAACAAGCTCCTATCGTAAAGCTAGTAGCTTTTTGTTTTTTATAATAAAATTATTTTATGTTTTTAATTCTTAGACTCTAATACTTTGAACTTGCATTCACTCGTTTCGCTTTGTTTTAGGAGCTGGAAAGTAGATCAACCATTGCTAATAAACAATCGCTTTTGTACATTTTCTCAACAAGAAGTCAGAGCTATATATTTAATTTCGAGTGTTGCTGAATCTGAACCACGAACAGTATTTTAGTCATTTGACTCAAGCTAAATTATCAAAATGTGTTGTTTTTATATATAAGTAATTTGAAAATTTAGAATAATTTTTTGGGCCCTGTTTCTACGCAGCCCAGCCTATATAGAAATAAGAGCCTCTTAATAAATTTATTTTTGAGATGGATTTTAAGACTCAATTTTTAAGGACATGTAATCTCTAACATGGAGATCATGAATATGAAAAATAAATAAATTTCAAAAAGTAAAAATAATTCTAGTAAAAAAACATTTGGACCGTTATTTTCCATTATTTTTAGATGGAACACCTACTTGCATCCAAATGGATGCTTTACACTTTTTGGACTGCATATGTAGAAAAGCGGTCTAGCCAGCATGAAATAAATTTTTTTTTTTTTTGAGGAGATAACTCTGTGCAATTTCAGATGGATGTTTTGAGCCCATAATGATTTTTGTGAGATTATTTGAAAACTAATTTCCTAAACTAATAGAAAGCTCGAACTCGTGATCTAGGGAGGAGTTTTAAGGTGCACCTCCAAAACTATCATAATATGTAATTTTGATGTAAACTTTTTTTTAGGATTATATGAAAAAATTGGTTAAAATCAAGTAGATCTATAAATATATGAAAATATTGAAAATGGACTGTCTAGATAATGTGTTGCAAGATGCACTATTTTTCACGACTAAAAATATTTTTTTTTCTCTTCATATTCCTACATCTTGATGTCGAGATGCTCAATTAGAGTGTTTTTCAACACTGAAACAACCTTTTTTGATGGATTTTTGAGGTGCATCTTTAGTTCTACATGTTAATGTTGCAATCTCATATACTTTTCTTTCCATGATGATGATGATGATGATGATAATAATAATAATAATAATAATAATAACAATAATAACAATGATAACAATAATAACAATAATAATAATAACAATAACAATAATAATAATAACAATAACAATAACAATAACAATAAGAACAATAAGAACAACACCAATAATAAAATAATAATAATTTTATAAGGGCAAACTTTCTATACTTCCCCTACTATAAAAAGTTTATATATATTTCTCCCTATCCAACAATCGATTCCGAATGGATAGCTGAGATGGCCGCAATCGCAATGTCACGCCTCTATACTATTTTATTTTTGATTTTTTTTTCTATAGAGCATTTTGACACCAAATTTTGGGCATCCACTCTTCTTTTAAACTCACACCATATATAAAAAATATTTTCAATAAAATAAAATAATCAAAATACCCCTAAAAAATTTCAAGGATATTGTAGTCATTATATTTTTATCAACAATATTTTTTTAATATTGGTTTTAGGTGCGCCTCATTGATATGATGGCACATACCAAATTTCATATATATATGTAATTTATATAAAAAAATTAAAAATAAAATACTTTGAAGCATCCGATCTAGATCAAACGGTCAGTGACTCACTTGATCTCAATTGGACGGCTAGATGGAAGAGAAATATATATCTTCTATACAATGGGGGAAGTATAGAAGCCTTTCCCATTTTATAATAGGGATATTTACCTAAATATCATATTTTTTAAATTAAATAATAGCTTCAAAGTTTTCATATTTCATGCTACGTCCACATTTTTACATCAAAATTTTTCTAAAAATATCCATGTTTCCGCATTTCAAGTGTCAAACCACTTTTATTTTTAAAGTTACATCGGGGTTTTCTCTTTTTTTATCAAAAAATTTACATTGGGGATTTCTTTTTTTATCAAAATTTGGTTCGGATAAAAAAATTTACATTGGGGATTTCTTTTTTTATCAAAATTTGGTTCGGCACTTCAACTGCCAAACCCATTTCTAGGTTCCCTTTTCTTTTTTGAGAAGTCGATTCGCTGTTTCAAGTGTTGAACTAAATTCTAGGTTCTCTTTTTTTCCAGAATTTGGTTCGTCATTGAAGTCTAAGTTTTCATTTTTGCAAGAAGCCGGTTTTGCACTTTAAGGGGATCACGAAGTTGGCTCAGCTCTCTTTTAGCTTAAACTAGTTTAAAACTTTGATCCACACATGAATTAAAAAAACAAAAATGCAATTAAGTCCATCAAGGGTCGTTAGTATTTTGGGAAAAATTGACAAAAAAAAAAGAGATTAATTTTTAATTCTGAGAAATATATAAGATATTTATACATTTCCACTTATAATAATAATAATCAAATGTCTAAGGGTGCAGGTGGCATATGGATGCATCATTAGCGGTAGAGGTAAAATGCGCCTTCAAATTTTATCATGGTATATAATTTTAATGTAAAATGTTCTTAGGATTATCTCAAAACCTATTTTTATATCCAATTATAAAATTTTAAATTTCAAAAATGGTTAAAATCAAATAGATCTATAAACATATGAAAATCTTGAAAATGGACGGTGCAAATAATATTTTATAAAATGCACTATTTATGAGACTTAAAATCTTTTAATTTTTCATGGTCATACATCTCGACGTCGAGATGATCAATCAAAAGGTTTTTCAACATTAAAATTACCTTTTCCAATGGATTTTGAGGTGCATTTGTAGTTCTACATGATAAGGTTGCATCCTTATATAAACTTTTTCCAATATCTAAAGAGAAAAGTTTATATAAAGCCGAGGCTCGAAACAATAAAATTCGAGCCTACTAAAAAATTTCACTAAAAGAAGTTGTTTTGATGTCCAAATATCCCCAAATTGATCATCTCAACATCAATATGCATGGACATGAGAAAAAAATAAATTCAAGTTTTGGAAATAGTATATTTTGTAACGCATTTTTGAAACGTCAATTTTCAAAATTTTCATAGATATGTCGATCTATACTATTTTTTAAGCTTTACATTTTATAAATAAAAATAAAAATATATTTTAATGCTATCACAAAGATTTCAGTATTAAAACTACATTTCTCGACACTATTTGAAGGTAAGCTCCAAGTTTAGAGCCTAGGCTCTATACAAACCGCACCCAAATCTAAAAAACAGTTTTGGAATGTCGTATTTTAAAAAGGATATTCACATTGACGGATGCACGATAATGCCATTTTTCATTTTTTAATATATGACAAAATTTTAATGTATTTAAAAGGTAATTTCCAAAAAATAAATAAAAATAGAATGAAATGACAAGGTCCGTGTCACCCTTTTTCCAAAAAATTTAAGGGTATATACCATGAGACCATTTATCTTTTATTACAAAGAGGCCCCACTCATAACTATTAAATGTCAAATTAGATAGCTTGGTGTGTCTCATGAAATTCGAGAAACTTTTATTTTTGATCCGTCTAATCAATGGGACTCTTACAAAAACCCGATTTGAAATTCAATGTACAAAATTAATTATGACATTTTTGTACCAAAAGTCTCTTTGCATACTTTTCCAAATTTTAAAGAGAGCCTCATCTTCATGATTATTGGATTTTGTAAACTTCAAAAATACCCAATATTGACTACTTCAGGCGATTTTGAGTTTACAAGGTGGTACGAACAGGTACACGATCTTGAGGCCTATAATTTGAAGTGGCAAGATTTGATCCATGATAATACCTTCCATATGTCCATGTCACTCTGGTGGTAAGCATGGATAGGAATAGACAGTCCAAGCCTTGACGGCACCTCAAGACTCTCACTGGGCCACAACGGACCGTCTGGGCAACAGTACCTGATGCCAGGGCTCCATGTTGACAGTGGTTCGACCTGCGTCTTGTTGTTTGCTAAGTGGTTGTGGAAGATTACCTCAACATAATTGGTTATATAGATGGTCATCAGAGGAGGCTGAAGTGCTATGGCATGATTGATTAGACATATGCTCACAACAGTCCAATGTGTTCCACGATAACTGGATCATTATCCTATGCAATGTATCCATGAAACCCTTTTTGAAAATGACCAATGAAACTTCCACAATTCACAATCTATCTCCACTTCCTTCGTAATTGGACCAACATAATTCTGCGAGATCTGGACCTGCTAAGCACTATCCAAAACACTAACCGGTTGGCATGAAGGCAGTCTTTATAGATAAACCGCTTAAAATAAACAAAGGATTACCAACCATGAAGATGAGCCAGTCTAGATGATTTAAATAAGATGAGAAAATAAAAGGAAAAATCAAGCATTATTGGAAAGAAAACATTTGCGTTGCAATAACTTTATTCTAGTGTAGTTTTATCATAAAAAAAGTCACATATGTTACAGCTTACAACTCTGTGCTGCAATAACTTTATTCTAGTGTAGTTTTATCATAAAAAAGTCACATATGTTACAACTTACAACTCTTACGTTCAACATACAATACAATTCTTACGTTCTTACGTTCAACATACAATACAATTCTTACGTTCAAGATTCTATAGAACCTGTTTGAAATATGCGTGCTCCAATGTTGTCACTTTCTCTTTTGCTACAGCAGCATCCTCTCTCTTGTCTGCAAGTATATATGCCTTCTCCTGAACAACCACACACAAAAAGTGAGCTTCTATTCTTAACCAAAAAATAAATCCAACTGAGACCATTCAGTACGATATTCCATGGCTCCAGATAACACCTTTTCCAATTTCTATTTGGAGTTTTCTTTGGTGAATAAAGACCCATGTGAGTCACGACAAATTACCTTTCTATTGGATTTGTTCATAATTTCAAGAACACACAAACCCCCATTACTTTAAAAGATACTCAATAGGAACAAGGGTATAAACATTTACTAAATCAGCTTGTTAGGAGACATTGTAAGAGTTGATACAAGTTAATTATGCGTTCTTCTGTAAATGAGAAAAAGAAGAAAAAGTGTAGAGAATGAGAGATCTATGGTTTGCACCAGTAAAATTTTGTCACAAAGGATTTAATGAAAGAGTTCAATATAGAGAAGTTGGCTTCAAGTCGAATGTTCTCTCAAAGAAAGTCTGTCTAAAAGTTTTTTTGAGTACTCCGAGTTGAGAGATTTATAGGAAATGCTTTAAAAAAAACATTTGTTTTCCCACAAGCACATAGGTGTCCTTAATATCCAGCAAAAGAGAACTTTCTATATACTTTCTATATAGGAAATGCTTTAAAAAAAACATCCGTTTTCCCACAAGCACGTAGGTGAAGTATCATGAACTTGACTAACATTTGAGATAGAAAAACCTAACTTATGCAAAACTAGAAGCTTTTGGGAGTCTATAGTAATCGACTGCTTATAATGTTTGATGTGCATATCTCTTACTGGAGCTGTACACCGATATTCCTAATGACTTAAACATAGAAAGACTTCAACATATATGTAAAGTCAATTTTGACGTATGGTCCATGGAAATGAGTGGGCCATGCAACCCCAACACTTATGGGGGTGCATGCCACCTAGGAAGAGAGAGAAAGATGAGCTTAAAAAGAGAGAGTTGAGAGAAGACTAGAGAGAGGTATGGAGAGGAGAGAGTCAGGAAATCTGGACTATTTTGGATCATTCTAGAATGTTCTAGAAGATATGATTATGATGAGACAAATTCTAGACTATTTAGAACTAAATATAGCTCAAATCTCAAGGGATAAAGTTCCTAAATATTCACTTTAGATATGATGGCTGATCTTGAAGATGAATGGCTCAGATTAATTTTCTCACCTCACATATTACCTAAATATTTTCTAGATCTTGTTGAATCCTATTTGGATTGGGACTCCTTAAGGCCTAAAGGCCTATTAAAAAAAAGGAAGGGGGGTTCCCCTCATTATCATACATCAGATCTCTCCCATCTCTTCTCTCCACCCCCCTCTCTAGTTTCTCATCTCTCTCTCTCTCTCTCAAATAGGTGGCACGCACCTCTTAGAGGGCTTAGAAAGGGGGGCACGCCCAACCCCAATCATTTAGTTAAAAGGGGAGGTGCCCATTGGGAGTACGCCCACAAGGTCAAAAAGCTTTCCAAAACCCTAATTGTGACCCTATATCTCAGCCCCATACAAGGTCAAAAAGGGTTCTTTCTGAAACCCTAATTGTGACCCTATATCTCAGCCTCATAACTTCAGATACGGGTGTCCTAGAGGTGCTTCACATATTCAGGTTTAGGATTCAACAAGATCCGAAAGTTAGAAGTCCACCATTAGTCAGGTGATCAGCTGTGGAGTGTGCTAAGTCCTCAGGGGTAAGCTTAGGCAAAAGTCAGTAAGTTCTTCCCTAAGTTATTTAATTTTATTTTCCCTTGTTCTGTATTATTTTTACTTCCTAAGGTTGTTAGTTTGTTATTCAGTTTCAACAAAGTTTTATTTGACAGAAAGGCTTAAAGATCCTAAATTGTAGTAGGGTTATTTTTGTATGTGGCATTTGTAAGTAGAATTTCCAGTAATTAATAAAGAAAAGAAAGAAAAATTTGAATTTACAGCTTGAAATTCTACATAGCCACTTCTTTCACATACAACAATTCATCTAGCTAATGAAGCATGTTGATTTAGCCATCTAATCCAAATCCTAATTTTCAAATTTCCCACCCATAAAAGGAATTTTCAAATTTCAAAATCCATTTAAGGCCTTTTTGGAAATGTTCCCATGGTACTTAAAGGTTTTAAAATTAGTCAGACTAAGACAAAGTATATGCAATGCAAGTTTAATAATAATAAGAGTAAAGACGAGGAAGTAGTTAAGATTGACAGCCAAGAAATACCAAAAAGAGCGTACTTTTGATATCTTGGGTCGATAATCAAAAAAAATAGAGAGATTGAGGAAGATGGCACACATATAATTAGAGCTAAGTGGGCGAAGTGGAGATGTACAACCGGAATTTTATGTGTTCGCTGAATACCAATGAAGATGAAGGGAAATTTCTATAGGATAGCTGTGAGACCAGCTTTTCTCTATGGGAAGGAATGTTGGGCGGTAAAAAAAAAAAAATGCCCATAAAATGAGTATAGCAGAGATGAGGATGTTGACATGGATGAGTGACAAGACAAGAAGGGATAGAATTCAAAATGAATACATTCAAAAAAATTTAGGTGTGACACCAATAAGCGATAAGATAAAAGAGAGTAGACTTAGGTGGGCTGGGTGGTGCAGACCCATACAACACCTGTTAGGATGTGCAAGTTAGCTCAAGTGGAAGGCTAAAAAATGACGGGTAGGCCCAAAATGATATGGTTAGAAGTAGTGAAAAAATATATGGGGACTTATGACTTCACTGAGGGTTTGACCCTTAACATAGCAGAATGGCGGACCGAGATTTGTGTAGTAGACCCATGGTACTTAAATGAAAAGGAGAGAGAACAAAAAGGGATAGCTAGAGAGTGGGGACCTAGAGAGAGAAGAGGGAACTACATGGGGAGGAGACATCGTCCTCGTCCTCGTCCTCCTCCTTCTCCCTCCCCTTTCAACTGGCACCTGATCTATGACCTCTACTCTAAACCTTCCCGACGCGCTTCCCTTGTCTCCACCATGCCGCAGCCCCCCATTCGGGCGTCTGGCTTCTTCGTCTCAAAGGACAAACTAGCCCCTCCTCCCACCTCTTTGCAGGACGTCGGCAGCGGCCCCCACCTCTTCCCTCCCCTTTTCCTACTCACAGGTTACTGCTTGCCCCTCGTCTTCCCCTACTCCCCCAGTTTCTCTCGTGACCTCAAAGGGGATTCCTTCCCCCCTTCTAAGGCCTCCCCGTACTGTCCCTTCGTTGTCTTTATCCCTCCTGATGTGTCCTCCCTTCTGCAATCCAAATATCCTGCCTCTCTGGTTGGTATGTTTCAGCCCTCACGAGACGATGCGAGAGGAATAGAAAAATGGTCAAATTTTTTTTGGCAGGACCCTAATATCACAACCAGGTGTCCTTCCGGTGGTGACTCTCTTTTCTCTTTCTCGTCCTCTGAACTTGCTTGTCAGGCGTTACGAAACTCCAACTGTATAGCTTTCAAAGGGGCTTCCCTTTGTCTTTGAGCTTGGTCCCCTCTCGAAGGGTCCTTTAGAAAGCGCAAAATTTGGCTCACCCTTCACCATTTGCCACTTCATGTTTGGTCTCCGTCCACTTTTTAGAAAGTGGCGGAGGCCTGTGGCAGTCTAAATTCCAACCACTGGAAGTCCATTAAAACGCTTCCTCTTGGGTAAATCCTTCTGCTGGTGAAGGTCCTGGACTCAAAGCTCATCCCACCTTACAGGTGGAAACTGATAATCTTTTTTACCCTATTTCTCTCTCCTGGTCGGAGGCTTCCCCCCCTCGGTTTTCTTTCTCAACTACCAGTCGCCTCCCGTGGTAAAGGGCCCTCCACCCTCTTCATGGTCCACTGTTTCCCAGAATCCTAGCCACCACCAGCGGCGCCGCCGAGACCAGCCCCATGGCCCTGTTTCAGACGTGGGCCGCGCTGGGCCCGGTCCTCTTCCTCGTCACCAGCTCTCCACTTGGCGACCACGCGGTGCCTCCCTGGCTCCCCCTGCAAAAGCCTTCACCAGTACGCTGGAGCCACTGTTTGGTCTCGAGCCCACCCCCTCTGGCTCTTGTCTCAAAGGCGGCGAGGTAGCAGAACCTAGTCGGTCCTCCGTGGGCCTATCGGCCCCTCCATCACATCGACCAGGGAAGGAGGTTATAGTGGATTGTGACTTCCCTCCCCCCTTGGGCCGTCGGGCAGTGCCAGCGACCCGGTTTCCCCTTCGAAGGGATCTTTGGGTTCCTCCCCCTGTATCTTGATCCCCATCCCGAGAGTCCTTGAGGAGACTCCAACACTTGTCCCCGCTCCCTCTGCTCCCCCCTGTTCATTGCCACGATCACTAGACATCGGGTCAACGATCTTGCCTTCCACCCCCCAGTTGACACCGTTGCCTGTCCTTTCATCTCCCTCTGTCTCACGTACTTTGACCCTGGCGACCCTCAGCCGCCATCCCGCCCTTACCTCTTCGCTGCTGTCTCTGCTTCCGCCCCTCTCTCCTATCCCATTGTTGACACCTCTCCCCTCGCCTCGACACTTGGCTTTACACAGCCACTTTCCTCTCCCTCCACACCTACTGCCGTCCCTTCGGAGACAGGATCTCCACGACCTGTCCCCTCTCCCCCTCCCTTGGATGATGTCTCCCCACTCCCTCTTCAAACGTTCCCCTCTCTTCTCTCTCCTACCCCCTCCGATTCCCAGGGGATTTCCTCTCCCTTCCCCCCTTTTCTGGTCACCTCCCCACCCGCTAAGCCTCCTCCCCTAAGCTGCCCTCTGCTGTTTTTTTTTTCTTTCATGTCACTTCACCTCTCTCTCGAGGGTGACTCTTCACTACCCTCTTCTGAGTGGGTCTCCTCTCTTTTGTCTATGGAAGTGGACACCTCCCTGCACCCCTATGGCATCATTACGGTTCACTCCCTTGACCCCTCTCCCCCAGACTTGGCCCACCTCTCTTCTCTCCTCGCCCCATATTATTCCCATTCACCCCAACTTGTCCCTCTCGGCAGGATCACTATTGCTCTTTTCCCCTACCCAACCGTTTCCCCTTAGCCATTCGCAGCTGTCCTCCCCTACCTCCACCACTACCTGTCACTTTACAACCCGACCCTTAGCCTAGGACCTATCAGCGTGTATGGCGCAACAACTCTTTCCCCCATCTTTTCACCCTATTCCTTTGGTGCTTCCCCCTCCCTTTCCTTCTTGGGATTCTCTCAGGCCCCCACCCTGACTAATTCTGCTGATTCCCTTTTCGACCTTGTAACGTCGGAGGTCCCTGCGTCCGCAGAGCCAACTGGCCTACCCCCTACGCGCACTTCAGTGGACTCACCACCTTTGCCGCCTGACATTTACCCCTCTCTTTCATCCTCCCACCCTCGGAACCTCCCCTGGAATCGACTTCGCCCCTCTCTCCGCTTGGATCTCAGCCTATCAGTGAGTTGCGTAGAGCTCCTATCAGCCCCTCCTCACCTGCTCCCATCTCTCCCCCTTGGCAGTTGCAGAACCCGAGAGGGTTGGGGATAACAGAGCCTCTCCTGCTCCCATCTCTCCCCCCTTGGCAGTCGCAGAAGCCGAGAGGGTCGACAGGGATGGGGATAACAGAGTTGCTGAAAGAATGAAGGACATCTTCCGAGTAATGGGTTTTGAACACGACGGACCGGAAGGTCCAACGCATCGCTTCTTGCTAGCTAATGCCCAGTGTCGAGCCAAGGTGAGCGTAAAAGGTCAAAGGGAGTTGCTTAATCTCTTCTCCTCTATTAGCTATGACGAAAACACAGACGGTGCCCAAACTCCTTCCACCACCCCGGTTCCTCCCTCTTCTAGGCGGTCGGCCAGGCTTGCCTCCCCTGCTGTTCCTTCCTCTATCAATGCAGATCCTCTCCTGGAACATTAGAGGGTTGGGACAGAAGTCCAAGAGGGACTCGGTTAGGGAACTCTCTGTCAAACTTTGTCCTGCTATCCTAGCTTTAACCGAGACTAAACAACTGGAGCCTAACCTAAGACTGGTCTGAAGTGTGGGGTAGAAGACCCTACCAATGGGTTACACTACCAGCGGAAGGGGCCTCTGGTGGAATTTGGGTTCTCTGAAACCCAACTGAGCACAACATCCTCTCCTCCCACATAAGCGCGTTCTCAGCCACGGTTCTCCTCTCTCGGGTCTCAGACGGGTTTCCATTCAAATTCTCTACTATCTATGGGCCCAACTCTGCTTCCTTCCGTTCTTGCCTTTGGTCTGAATTAGATTATTTTGCTTCTTTACCTCACACAGCCTGGTGTTTGGGTGGTGATTTCAAAATCACCAGGTGGTATTTTGCGAGGAACCACAATCCAAATATCTCACAAGGCATGCTCGACTTCTCTGACTTCGTGTCTCGTCAAGAACTCATAGACATCCCTCTCCAAGGAAATAGTTTTACTTGGTCCAACAACTCTGCCCAACCTTCCCTTGCCAAGTTGGACCGTTTCCTACTATCTCTGGACTGGGATGCCTCCTTCCTTGGCACCCATGCTCTCACCCTGCCTAAATCCACCTCAGATCACTGCCCCATCATGCTAAATACCCAGGCTATTACTAGGGGGCCGAACCATTTCGCTTCAAACTGGCCTAGTTAGAAGAGCATTCCCTCTCTGGTCTCATCCCAGGCTGGTGGTCCTCTTTCTTATCCCAAGTCTCGGGTAGAGCTGGTTTTAAGTTTCAAACCAAACTCCAACTCCTCAAAAAGGCTCTCATTTCTTGAAGCAAATCTCTACCTAGAAACTACTCTCAAACTAAAAACTCCTTGCTTCAATCCATTCAAGATCTAGATGGGATAGAAGAGTCTAGACCCTTTATAGTTTCAGAAGCTAACCTTAGAACCCAAACCAAGATGGACTACCTTTCCACCCTCAAGAAAGAAGAAATTTTCTGGTACCAGAGATCCAGAGTCAAATGGTTAAAAACAGGGGACCAAAACACTGCTTTCTTCCACCGCATTGCAAACTGCCGTAGAAGAGATAATTCGATATCCACCATTAAGGTGGATAACCACTACTTAGCTCAGCCCGATGAGATATAATCCGCCTTCCTTACTTTAAGTCTCTCAATACTGCCTCTTTGGACTATCGACCAAGAATGACCACTCTAGACTTTTTAACCCTTCCTTCTCAATGGTCACAGTGGCTGGAACGACCTTTCTCAGTCGAGGAAATCACTAGTGCTTTGACCAACTAGCCAAAGATAAAGCTCCGGGGCTGGATGGTTTCCCGATGGCCCCCTTTAAATCCTTTTTGGGTACTTTTCTACCGGACCTCTGCAGCTTCTTTGAAGAATTCCACTATAGGGGGATCTTAAACAAAGCAATAAATGCTACCTTTATCGCTCTTGTTCCCAAAATTGAAGGGGCAGAGGAGCTAAAGGATTTTCGTCCCATTAGTTTGCTTAACTCTTCTTACAAGATTCTTGCAAAGGCTCTGGCTTCGAGACTCAAGCATGTCCTCCCACTGATCATCTCCTCGTCGCAATATGCCTTCATTCAAGATAGGTAGATTCTGGATGGGTTTGTGGTTGCCCATGAGTGCCTCCACACTAGGCACTTATCTAAGAAACCAGGCTTAATGTTCAAAATCGACTGAGAAAAATCCTATGACCATGTTGATTGGTCATTACTTGATGAAACGATGGCTAGGATGGGTTTTGGACACCTTTGTAGAAAATGAATGAAAGGGGGGTTCTTCCCTTCCTCGAGGGGCCTTCACCAAGGGGACCCTTTGTCTCCTTTTCTCTTCGCAATAGTGGCAGAGGTTTTCAGCAGGTTCATTTCCCGCCTTTACTAGGTAGGTCTTCTCTCTGCCTTCCAAAATAGCTCACAAGGCCCATCGGTGTCACATTTGCAATACGCAGATGATACCTTAGTTTTTCTTGACGCATCCCCTTTCGAGATTGACAATCTCAGGCTTTTCCTCAAGTGCTTTGAGTTTTCCATTGACTTCAAAGTCAACATGGACAAATAAAAAATGATGGGGGTGGGTCTGACTACACAAGAGATAAGAGGCCTCATTCCTAACTAGGACTGCAAAGTAGAGGACCTACCCACCAACTACTTGGGCATTCTTTCGGGGTTACGGAAGCCCAAAAAAAGACATTGGGCTCAGATTATTGATAGAGTAGATAGGCGTCTTGGTGGCTAGAAAGGAAGGTTCCTTTCATTGGCAGGCCGCTCGACGCTGGTTAAAGCTACACTAGCCAATGCCCCGGTTTACCTTATGTCCATTTTCCACATGCCATCCTCGGTTGCAAACAGGTTGGACTAGCTCATGAGAAACTTTCTTTGGTCTGGCCAAGGGGAAAAAACCAGACACCACCTCATCTCTTGGAACATAGTCTGACTGCCCAAATCACAAGGTGGCCTAGGTATCAGGGATCTGAGAAAACATATCCTGGCATTGCTAGGGAAAGGGTGGTGGAGATTGGCCACCCAACCTAACTCTCTCTGGTCACAGGTCTTTCGCAACAAATACAGGATCTCGGAGCACATGTGGTTGCCGCACAGGACCACCCAAAGTAGGGCCTCAGGAGTCTGGAAATCTTTTGCTTCCTCGCTTGCACTTTTCAGTCAATCTATTCGCTTCCATCCCAAAGAAGGAACGAGAGTGCGTTTTTGGTCTGACCTTTGGATTGGACATTCCAGTCTGAGGGACCTTTCCCCTCTCTCTTTCACCTCTCCTCCAACAAAGACTCCACTGTAGCTGATGAAATGGTTCGTTCAGGGGATCGTAGGGTGTGGAATCCATCTTTCAGGAGAAACCTTACTGAAGAAGAGACCTCCCTCTTCTCTTCTCTGTCTGCTGCCTTACACCCTATTTTTTTATCTCCATCAGGGAGTGATTCTCTAGTGTGGACCCTTTCTCCATCCAGAGGATTCTCTGTTGCCTCTTTCTACAACAAACTTACCCAACCCCCTACCTACCCACTTAACCCCACCTTTATCCTTTCCAAAGTCTGCTCAACCATAGCCCCTCCAAAGGTCCAAATGTTCAACTGGATAGCTTGTCACTAACGAGCCCTCACAGTCGATCAACTTCAAAAAAGAGGCCTCCTTCTTCCTAACAGATGCGCTATGTGCCTGCAAGAGGAAGAGACGAACCCTCACCTTTTCCTACATTGCAGCTAGGATTTCGAGCTTTGGAGCCTATTACTTCAACTGTTCCATATTAATTGGGTACTCCCACCCTCGGTTAACGCACTCACCTCCTCCTATTCTGGCCACCATTGGCCTAAGACTGGTAGAACCCACTGGAAATCAGCTATCGTTGCTATCATATGGGTCTTATGGATAAAAAGGAATGACAGGGTTTTCCGAGGCCTCAAGAACGAAGCTCCAGTGCTGTTCCATAAGGTTACTTCTTTAGTAACTTTTTGGGCTTCAACCCACAGTGATTTCGTGGGAATCCTCTATAACACATTTCTTAGTCAGTGGGAGATATCTTGCACCTCCAACCTCGCAAGACTCAAAGACCTCACAACTGGCAGCCCCCCCAAGAAAATGCCGTCAAACTAAACTTCGACGGTTGTTCGCTGGGGAACCCATGGCCTTCAGGGGCAGGAGGGGCTTCCGTGATCACAATCGCAATATACTACTCACCTACTTGGAAAATTTGGGACTAGGAGATTCACAGTTCGCAGAAGCTTTGGCCCTTCTCTTGGTTCTCAAAAAGTTCAACCCATCTTGAGGTCATTTCTTGGTGGTGGAAGGAGACGCACAAATATCATAGCTTGGGGAACAGGCAACTCCCCTCCTCCTTGGTACAACTCAAGAATTTTTGACGAAATTCATTACATATGCAGGGATATGAACTTCTTATGGACGCATACCTGGTGAACGTCGAACGAGCTCGCCGATCTTCTAGCTAAAGACGGAGCACGGGCGAGTGTGGAAGACCCTGACCAGTCCATCTTCTTTTTTGCTCTGGACCATAACAGTAGTTCACCTTTCTTTTTCACTTGTACTCGGGCATTCTTAGAAGCCGCATTTTTTACTTCACCACAATTTTTTGGGTTATCTGGCAGAAGACTAGGCCTATTTTTTGTATAAGGTCTTATGACCTAATTTTTTGACCAAGATACCCCTCTCATGGGTACTAGAGGAGTGGCGTGCGCCTTAGGGAACAATACCTTTCTTCTGTAAAGTACGAACTTTAAAAGGGTTACTTCAAAGGGTTACTTTCAATAGATGTGTGTCATACTTCATACATAACGTCATATGCTCATGCATTTTTTTTTTGATAACTGAATGCTCAAGCATTTGATTAATGAGGATCAACAAACTATAAAACACCTTTTGACCTCAAATCCTCATTGGGCCAAATTCTCAAAAAAAAAAAAGCACAAAAACACAAATAAGTGCTCAAACAAACAAGTCATTATGGGACGCCCCACTATGTGGCGTGTCCACATCACCCATGTGTGGTGATGTCGCAGCCACATGTTGGCCATGTTCCATTCATTGGCCACTTGGATGCCACATGCACCACATATGCAAGCATCCTTAAATGGAATTTTCTCAAACTAACTCAATTATGCTAATTTTTCTAGAATAAAAATTCACAAGAGAAATCAAAAAATTAGAAAAAATATTTCTCAGTGTTTTCTCATAATTTTGAATTGTTTTTGACCCAGATAAAATAGTTTGATGAAACTTAGGATCCTTTAAAAAATTAGATTGGATAGTCACATACTCCACTCGACTAGTCTCGGAACCTTAAGTCATTTTCTGAAGTCAACGATACCCATGACCTAGAGACTACAACGGGGCTCATGCTTGACTCATCAAAGCTGATCCAATAGATGTCCGGGTCTCGGAATTATCGTGGATTACAAGTGGACCCCCAAGGACATACACTCTTGTGGATGTTAGGATATTTCTCTGGTGCAATTGTGCATGCCTCTTTTTAGTGGGTCAACTAGAAAGAACGGCTTCCCATAGTGCAAGTCTTCATGCACATGCTGTGATATGGTTCAATTTAGGGATTTGGCTTATGTCTTTTAAAAGCCTATCCATCTCACTTAGGGCTCATTCAGTAATGCTCGGGCTCGGAGGAATTCTAAGATCTAATAAATATGCCCAGGCAATAACAACTATGAGGAATTCTAGTTGACTTTGACTTGAGGTAACCCTCAAACCTCTTTTGATTAATCGTCCCTTGCACACTCGCCTCACAATCCAGGGTTTTGCGACCAAATCCGGATCACATCTCGCCAAAAACCAACTAGTCAAGCTATCCATGTTCACTCCCACTGCGAACAAGAACTATAGGAATGGAGGAATCAAGGCTCTGAGATGCCATAATCCCAAAAGGATATATGTATAAAGCGGAGCTTCCAACAAGTTACGATATTTTGCTAATATTTAAAAAGGTATGCAAATATTTAACAAGGTATATGTATAAAGTGGAGCTTCCAAAAAGTTACGATATTTTGCTAATGTTTAACATTGTTGATCTATATATTTTCATGGTTAGAACAATGAAAGATGAATTGACAGTTGCCAAGATTTGAAGCCATTTTGATTGATTTTTTCCGTGATACCAAGACTGATACCATGAGGCATGGATCACATATATGGTATTTTGTGCATTGGAAAGATAAATCTGAAGCAGAAGATTCGTGGATTTCGGAGACAGTTTCAAAGGCTAGATCCTGATAGATGGAACCAATATATTGACTAGAACTTGAGGGCAAGTTCTCCTTCTAACCAGGGGGATTGACGTAGTCCTACCGACATCATGCTGATGTCATCTCCAATATTTAGTTTCTCTTTTATTTATTTACCAGTCACAAGTTATTGTTCATGGGTACTGTTCACAATTATTGTTCACAAGGTATTTCTGAATTTTTAATATTGTTTATGGGCGGTGTGGAGTTTTTGAATTTGTTCAGTACTTATTAATTAGTAAGGGTAGTTTGGTGTTTTAGTATAATTTAGGTTTAGAAGAGCGACTATTAAAAACTTTGAAAAGTGGTTAGAGAGGAGTTTTACTGGTATATCATTATAGAGACAGCCATTTCTCTACAAATTTCTCCATTGAAGCATCGTGAGCTTCAGTTTTGCTGAATCTTGAATTTCCAGCCCTGTTTTCTGTTTAATCTTGTCCATCAATACTTTGTGCTGCATCGTTGTGTTACCCATGTCACTATAACATATCATCTATATTATGATTAGTAGGTCAATCAAGAAAACAAGGAAAACAAGGAAACAAAAACAAAGGAGTATGGTTAATTGGGTCAATGTTATTAAGATTTGGACAGGTCATCGAACCAGTGATGGCAACCATTTAGAAGGCTCGTTTAATGGTTAGACTGGTCTAATAAAAATGAAATGAAGAAACTAAAATAAATAAAGAAACCAGTCAAAACCAGTATGACTACCTGTTCAACAGATGCACTGCCCAATTCAACTGGCTCTAAACAAGTTTTGACTAAACAGAAGTGGTTCTGTGTCCAGTTTATGACCCAACTAGTAGACAAGCCAGTCCTGTTCGGTCTTCATAACATTGGTTCAGATGTGTTACAGTCTTAACTCTCTTTTTGGTGAGATTGTCTACAAAATGTTCAAATTAAGTCCAAACTCTCTTAATGTTCTACAACTGTTGTCCCTAAATTTACCTTAGTTTTCTTTATACTTCTTTATGTTAAAGTGTTTCTCTTCAAGGAGAGTATACTATAATCCAATGGACTACAAAAAACCATAGTCCATTGGACCATCATCATCGATTGAGAAGAATGGGATGACTTATTCCTGGGGAGGGGCCGAAGGGAAATGGATGGTGATGACCCAATCATAAGTCCCACTTTCCCACAATCATAGTCCATTACTTCAGTGCACAGCGATGATATAAAGAATCAGGGTCTTTCATAGTCATTGAAAACAGTGTAACTTCGAGGAGGTTCTTTTTCGTCTTCTAATATGTCTATAAAGAGAGAGAGAGAGAGAGAGAGAGAGAGAGAGAGAGCAGTACCTCACATCGAGCACTTGGGAGGTCATCTTCTTCATTTCCTTCTTACATAAAGACAAAACATGGGTCCATGTGTGTATTTGTGTGTGTGTGTGAGAGATGCCTCGCATTGAACAAGGCGATCTTCCTCCTCTTCTTATAGGTAGAGAGAGCACATGGGCCCATGAGAGAGAGAGAGGGGCCATAAACAGGCCCTAACATTTTTTCTTCTTAAGGAGGCCTTTTTTTCTCTTCTTTTTTCTGGGGGGTGGCACTAGGCGGGCACCCAGACCCACCTTGAACCAGCCTAGGAAGGCACCTTGGGCATGCCTGCCAAGACCCCCTCACCTAGGCTACTCCTAGGCAGATTGTCTCTCTCTAGTCTAATCCTCTTCTCTCTCTTCTCTTGGTAACATAAATCTAGAATCCCTTTCTTTCATGGTCTGAACTATCAAAAATGATAACTTCCAATTCAACAAGACTCACCCATGTTCCTTTTCTTCCACTATAAGTTTCCAGCTCTCTAAGAATTGGGTCCATCAAAATGAATCCTAAAATATATAAGGATTGGAATAGATTAGAGAGAGAGAGAGAGAGAGAGAGAGAGAGAGAGAGAATTGAGCATTGGCTTTCGTACCATGCAGAGAGGAGCATTGGATTAGAGAGAGAGAGAGAGGAGCATTAAAGACAGAATGGGAGGACTTTAGAGAGAGAGTGTGTAAGAGATTGACAGATTTGGTTAGAACTTTGGATATAGGTGGAAAGAGGGAGTTCAACAGGATACGTTTTGGGACAAAACTATGAGGAAATGGAATAAGGCATATGTGAGAACTTTGGATATAGGTGGAACGAGGGAGTTCAACAAGATACGTTTTGGGACAAAACTATGAGGAAATGGAATAAGGCATATGTGAGGGGGTCCATGAAAGTTTGATATAAATTATTAGGCCGCATGGAATGATAAAATTAAGGAGGTTTATTATGAAAGACCAAATTTTGGGGAAAGGCTAACATGATAATTTCCCTTTCTCATATTTGCATTAATGTGAAAACCTAGAGATAGAAATTTGAAGTTGAGAGGCATACAAGTAAGTTCCATAAGAAGGGAACCCCACTCCTATGTTGTAGCCGCTTCTCAATTTCTCCAATTGCTGCAATCAGTTTTCCAATTAGTCAACCTAAAAACAGATTCATCATCATGAGAACGACAAATAAACAAGAATACCTTTAGATGTGTATCCTGTATTTAATAGAATGGTATACCACACTTCATTAAAAACATCAAGTTGTTCATCAGATGCTCCAATCACCTGGAATCAAATTTCAGCTTGTTTCAAGCAAAACAGTCTTATCCTTAGGACTGGAAAAGTAAAACACAAACGAAGAAAAATCTACATTCTTCAATACCTTAAAGTTGTTGGCATTGAAATCGGGACCAAGAATGTCATACGCGTGTTGATAATCTCCTCTTCCATATTCAAATAAAGCTTCAGCAAGCTAAAGAAAGAAAGGAGGTTATCAGGAACTAAAGACTTTGGTTAGACACATAAGAAGTTAAACTTGGTTTTTATTAAAATGAAGTTCTAGTAAATGGAAAACATTGACAGTGTTGATGATATAGATCATCATGCACAACTGAGTACTCCACACTGATACAAGAAAGGCAAGCAACGATTACAGCAAAATGGGCATCCCCTATTTCCAGTCTCTATTTTCTATTTTTCATAGCAGGGTGTCAGAGTTTAAAGGAAATAAAAATGCCCTTTTATATTGAGAAGAAAAAAGTTATTGGCAAGCAGAAATACCAAAAATGACCATAGAAGAACATGTCATCTCAATTATAAATCTTAGTTCTACTTAACCTAAGATCTCTTTAGGACAAAAAATGGCCCCCATAACAATAGCAAATGACCATTTGTTTTTCATTTTGGTGTCTTTTAAGAAAGATGGCATCATTTCTGCTACAGTGTAGGAGAAATTATGCTATTTATCTCTCGTTAGTAATCAAAACGACATTTAGGATGAGAAGATCAAGACTAACCAATCCACATGAGGCTACAAAGAACTTTCACTCTACAAGCCCATGAATATTACCCAAAAGGTCGTCGTGTTGGGAAGAGAGTTCAGCTGAAAGGAACATATCAGCTAGGACTGACTTACCTAGCTGTAATGAGACCTAAAAATTTAGCCATGAGTATCAAAAGGTTTAAGGATCCATTGGAATGAACCTCAAGAGCTGGAGAGTCAGCCACTCATGATACCACTTGGAGTGCCACAAATGGACTACTTTCTATGTACCAACATCAGGAAATGGATTGGCACACTGAGGAGCTACTTGATGTGGATGATGGGGTAGACACAGTACCCTCCATGGGGCAACATAGAATAGCTTGCAACCAGAATTACCAAGGGAAAAATAAAAAGGAAAAAAAAAGGCTTGCAACCATGTTGCAGCCACTGCAGGCTGAAGTTTATGATTGCCTAGTGGTTATATTCTTTCCTGGTATCAGATTTATAGTTAAAATTTCACCCAAAAGAAAAGATTTTATAGATATTATAGCTAAGTCTCAACTCGCATATAGCAAAACAGCAGGTATTCCATTCGAATGCATGCACACACACCCACACTAACTGGTAAAAAGGCATAAAGTTTAATTCAAATATTCCTCTCATATGGCCGAAGTTTGTAACCTGCACATCACAGACATGAGCTAGATGCAGTTCTACACAGACAACAACACTGGTGATTATGAATACCAAAACTTTTCTTATATTCCCACAAAAAAAATACATGTGGAACTAATAGCTTACTCTAGTTTGAGGAAGTATCAAGAAAGAGGTGTATAATTTTTTTAAGCAAAAGCACGAATAGGTTGACAAAATCAAACTAGGAAATTGTGCCTAAATACAATAGATCATCAAATGGTCGAGACCATCAATAAATCCATTATGAATCCAGTTCCAGTTGCTTTTGTAGGAAACAATAGTGAGGCAAAAAGTTTAAATGCCACACAAACTAGGCATCTAATGGATTATTTTTATTCAACCAATTAGTAGTATAAGGAAATTTATTGATTTTACTTCATAGAACACAAGTTCTAATGATATGAATCTCATGAGGTTCCAACTAACAACTGCCAGAATAAAATGTCAAGCATTGGTTTTAGAATTTATCCTCAAGAAATAATATTTTGCAATCCATACCAACTTCAAAAAATACACTATAGTTAAAATTTCAATCATATACTTTTGACAACAAAATCATTAAAAAAAAGATTCAATAAGCTAACAGAATAGAGTGCAAGGGTCATACCAACACTCCCTTATGCAATGATTGTTGCTTCTTTTGGCTCATCGAATAAAGCCTAGAAAAGAAAAGTTATAAATGCTTCCATGTAATTTTGTAGAAAATTTAAGGTTTCTAGAATAAATTTAAATTTTTTCTCGAATAAATTTAAAGTTTCCTCGAAAAGAAAATTCAAGATTTCCCATACCTAGATTTAATACTCTTGACCAAATCCTCTGCTCTTGGTATTTCCCCTATATGAGCTAACGCCCATACCGATAATAGATCAAGCAACCAATCCACATGCCAACTTTCCTAAGATTTGAACGTTCATGTTAAATAGAATTAAAGGAGCTTATGAGTCACAAAATTGAAAAGCAAAGCTCATCTCATCTGTAACTATTAGTAAAGTTGAACTCAAAACTATTGCAAGATCATATGGTGTCATATATTATATAAGACTCGGAGAAGAAAATCATAGGAATATATTCATGTTTAAAAAGTTAAGCTAATCAATCACAATATACAAACCAAATGAAGAACTCAACAACATTTCATTCACCACGAATGTCAAATACAAAGAAAAAGAAGGCAATGACCAACCATGACTTAAGTGTCCAACCAAAATAATGTTGTAAAGCAAGAGTAAAAACTTTGGAATTATAATTCTAACAAAATCAGGAAGCCCCATGTCATATGTGCGATAGCATAAGAGCAAGGTGACATGGATGACCTGACCACATAACAGTTACATATGAAGAATGATCCAAAGCCTCATATCTCACTACCCAAGAATTGATCTTCCTATGGTGGACTATCCAGCTAGTCAGCCTCAACAGATGCCATCAATATAATATCAGATGCCCACAAGAAACAATGTTTAAGAAAACGCCCCGCCCATTGCCTAGGCCCCCCAGGGGCCTAGGCTGCCTCACGTAGGCCTGGGTGGGTAATTATGGGTGCCAGTTTTGGGGGCCCGCCCAAACAGGCTAGGCAGGCGCTTAGTGCCCAGGAACTGGGCCTTGTTTGGCAGAACAATGTTTGCCTGTGAGGGCATTTGGGTCTTTTTGACCCATGAAAACTGGGAAAGGGCGTTCTAGGTGTAGTCTAAACCTTGGAGAGTGGAAAAACTCAATCCTAAACCCTAAAATATCCAACATTGACTGTTTGGAATTTTTTTGAATCGAGAAAATTTTGTAAAGTTTGAAGAATCATCTGAAAGCTTTCCCTACCTTATTGGAATCATTTTTAGGGTGCTGGTGAGGTTATTAGAAGACTTTTGGGATGAGTTCGAGCTTGATAGACATCTAAAACATCGAAGAATAGAGATCGAACAAAAAGGTTAATTTACAATCTCTATATTTGATATTTCTTTCTTGGATGCAAAATGGCTTCTTCGAGGTCCATTAGGAGTGGATATCTGGGATGGAAATATTGTATTAACATGAATAAAAATGATAAAATAGAATAATGTGCAACTTTTGTGGTCAAATTCAGATGTCAGGATAAATAGGTTCAAGGAACATCTTTCCAGTATTAAGGGGGATGCTTCCACTTGTAAAAACGCTATTGAGTATGGGAAATTAGATTTTCTTGTGTAAATCAAAGCCAAAAAAAAATGAAAAAAGATGGCAACAAAGAAGAAGGATATAACAGATATGAGAGTAAGTATTAATACTTTGATGATGATGAGGAGGAAGATGACAAATGGGATGAGGAGGTGAGTTAGGAGGCAATCTCTCGAAGTTCTAAAAGAGGTTTTGGGTCTAAGAGGCATCGTATGAAAGGCCCCATTGGTGCTTTTTTTATACCCAACCCCAAGGATGCAGTTGAGAAAGAGAAAGGCAACGGCAAGAGGAAGAAGCAAATGACTCTTGAAAACATATTCAAGAAGGAAAATAGAGGCCCTGTAATTCAATACATTCCCCGGTGGTTTATTAGAAGGGCATTTCTTTGAATATTGTTCACTTAAGTAGCTTCCATTCAATACTGGAAGCAATTGGCCAATTTGGACCAGGGTTGGAAGGCCTAACCTCATATGAGCTCTCAAAGCCATTACCGAAGAAAGATGTAGAGTACACCAACGAGTACCTCAAGTCCCATAAGAATGAGTCGGCTCAAGTTGGAGTGTCCATTATGTCATCTTCTGGGGTGACGAGGAGTGCAGTGTCATGAACCTGTTGGTAAATTGTCCTTTAAGTATGATATTTTTGAGATCTATTGATGCTTCTGAATATGTTCATGATGCACATTACATATTCTCTTTGATTGATAAGTGCATTAAGGAGGTTTGGGAGGAGCATGTAATCTAAGTTGTCACAGATAATGCTGCTCCTAATTTCACCATTGCTCATTTGATTCGCCTGAATAAGCCTCGCTTGTTTTAGATACCTTGCGCAACACATTGCACAGACCTCATGCTTGAGGCTATTGGCGAGATTCCAAATATAAAAAAGACACTAAGGCTAAGGACATCACAATTTCCATATACAGCCACATCATTACTCCTAGCATGATGCGCAATTTAACAAAAAAGAGGGATCTAGTGCCGCCAAGGATAACCAAATTTGCTATTGTTTACTCAAGTCTAAAGAGCATATATTACAGGAGGATCCCATTGACATCTATGTTCACTTCAGAGGATTGGCACAAACACAACTGTTCTAAAGATCTCAAAGGAAGAGGGCCTGCGATATTATTCTCACCAAGGTCTTCTGGCATGGGATAAAGTACTCATTAAGAGTATTTCTACCCTTAGTCAAGGTCTTGTTCTTGGTTGATAGTGACAAGCCCTCTATAGTCTTTATATATGCAATGTCGAGAGTAAGCATTGTCCAATTGTGATATTATAGATAGAAAGTGGGATACGTGGCTTCATAAATAATTGCCTGCAGTTGGGTACTATTTGAACCCGAAGTTTCTTATGCTGACCTAGAAATTGAGAGAAAAGATACAATCATGGACATTTTTAGTGAGTGGGAGACTTGTTCCTGAGCTAGATATCCAATATATTTGCTGTGGAACGCATTTTATACAAGTATGCATTAAAGTGGTTTGGGAAGAAAAGGGCAGCAAGATAAAGGTCCAAATCCAATCCTGGTAACGTATTTCATTTTCAAGATTTTCTTTCGAGTTACTAATGCACATTTTCAATTGTTTTAAATTCCTTATGATAGTTTTAAATGTTAGAATTATGTCCTTTCAAGGCCTTAAATTTCGACATTTGGATAGATCTTAACTTCAGTGGAAGTAAAAGCATGACATGACTCTAGGATCTTGACACACTGGGACCAAGAGTCATGGACCCCGAGTGAGTCATGAGGAGGAGTTACATGCATGGGAGGCACCGAGAGGGTTGAGGGTTACCTCTTAGTTAAGGTCGGTTATTATGTTTGTTCCTTATGACTGAGTAATGTGTCAGAGCGACGAGATTTATATGTTTAAATAATTATGTGATATGAGCTCGATGATGAGATAGACCTATACACGAAGGTTAGGGCCAATAAAGCGCATTGACCTAAATCCTCGACTCTTAGAACCTTCTCGTAGCATGTGCATCTACAGTCACAATGCATAAGAAGCCACTCTTCTAAGGATCCACTGATAAGAGGTATGTAAAAGAGGAACCCCTGCATCATGTGTGTGTATGTCCTCTAGGGGGTACACCTGAAATCCACTTATACTTGGGGATTCATGGTTACTCATTGGTTTGACTTTGATAGGCTAAGATCATGAGCCCCTGATTATACATTGTAGTTCATGAGTCTATTAGGTCATACCAAGGAGGCTTTGAATTCCAGGTCTACCCGAGTGGAGTGCTCTGATTCATAATTCGACTCCAAGGATCTTAATTTCCCTTGTAAATGATTTTAAACAATGTAAAAATGATTTATTTAGATGGAAAATCATTAAAATGATTTTTGTAGATTTTTGAAATATTTTCCGAGCAAGATAATGCATTTTCTAGGCTTGTTTAGATGAAATGACAAATGATGACAGTCCCCGGAGACCCATACGAGGCATCCAAATAGCCAATGGGTGTCAACATGGAGGCCTAGGGGGTCCCACATCATGCCACGTGGAGGATAATGTGGGGATAACATCAACCCCCATGGGGACCCCCATGTCCTTTTGTATTTTGTTGTATTAGGTGAGGGGCATTGTATTTTGGTATTTTGTGGAATATTGTGATTTTAGAAAATTGTTTTTGATCACAAGTTTAATGTGAAAAAGCAAGGGGTTTGTAAACATATGTGAGGCTTCTAAAAGGGGTATAGGGTTTGTAATTACAAGCATAAGCCTAAGGGTATATGATAATTGTGCAATTAACCACCTAACTTATATGGCATGATTTCATTAGCCTCACATGCTCTTATAAAATGGAGGAAACTTTTTAGATTTGCTTTTGGTGGAATTTTGACAAATTACCACAAGGGTATTTGTAAATGTAAAGAGCATGGGCATTTTAATAACAAGGGAAATTGGAGTGAATTAAAAGAAGATAAAGGTGTTTGAATCCATACCACTCATCTTGATGGCATAATGGTGGATGGTGGGCTAGGATCAAGCCTCTCTTTGTAGCTATTGGATGATGACATGGAGGGCCAAGATTCATCAATCTAGAAGAATCTTTACACTTTATGACTAGAAGCTTATAAATACCCCCGTAAGCCTTAACCCTTCACACATGAGGGGAGATTATGCCTCATATTCTTATTTTCATAAGAGGATGTTACGTTGAATTTATGTAGCTTGATTTGTGAATTCAATTGAACCGATTTTGTGTTTTAAGAGCCTTGATTTTTCCTACGATTTCTCCACTTGCTTTGACCACTGCAAATCCTTCCATGTTTTAAGAGTATATCAATAGAGGCTTGGCTTCCCATTCTTGAGATGATAAATTTGGCCGAATTGTAAGTTATGCCATCACATGTCACCCAATGGCACATAGCTAACATCCAAGGCCATAAACTGGGCACCCGAGTGCTCTAATTGGCTTTCCATGGTCATGTCGCATTGAATACTTGAGCATATGTGTGTTGTTATGTTGGAGATCATGTCATATTGAGTTTATGGAGATTATTGATATATAATTTTGCATTGTAATCTTGAGTGGTGCAGAATTTTCAAAAGCACCTCATACATGTGTAGTTTCATGATCTTCTTGAGTAGTTTGTTGTTGATGGACAAGGGATACTAGTTGAGTTGTATCCTCAATTCTTGAGTGTATTTTAAAATTGTTTGTCCACTGTAATTGCAGTAACCTTGCTGTAATTTCATTTTGTAAGTTCAATTCCAAGTGTATTGTGTAAAATCAAGTTGTATTGTCTTGAGTTTTGACATAGTTGTACTCCAAGTGTATGATATTTGGTTTCTATTCACTCATTAAATGTTGGAATTATGGCCTTTCAAGGCCTTGACTCTGCCGTTCAATGATAGTTCTTGGGCATAGTAGGAAGGAACAGGAATGTTGGACTTACCAGATCTTAGTGAATTGGATACAGAAAGTCCTAAAACCCCGAGTCTTGAGGCTTGAGGCAAGTCTGGCGGGCCTTGATTAAAATCGGGAGGTCTGAGGAATCCTCTAGCCAGGTCGTTGTGTGAGCACCTCATGATTGCGTGAGCCAAGGCATAAGTGAAAGGACTAGAGAATCTAATTTCATAGAGATATGTGAGAGAATAAGCCTTTGTGTCAAAAGACTAGGCTTAGAGAGTACATGAACCTAAATCCCTAACCTGAGCCTTCTTACATGGACAATTGCTAGTGGGAAGCAGCTTTGATGAGCTTTGATTTGCTTAATCAGAGCCATGCGCATGAGCTAGAGACAGAAGCCCCGCATCCACAACAATGCATATCCTTCGCCTGTAATCCATTGAACATCCAGAATCCAGTACACCTATTGGGTCAGCTTGATAAACCACGCATGTGGCCCTGCTAGAGACTGTGGAACATAGGTTTTGGTGGGTTAAATTAAGAAAATGGCCTAAGGTTCCCAAGCTAGCCCAATGAAGTACATACAGCCCAAATTCACCACTTGAAGAATCATTGATCTTTAAGGTGCTTCCTCTATCAATTAGATCTTTTATCCATAAAAATCAATATATAGGCCATATCCATTTCTTCATATCCCGAAACCTATGAAGTCTCTTTTTTTGCTACAGCTGATAAAACCGTTCCTTTGCACAATGTATATGTAGAAGGCCTTTTTTACAAATTTTTATTTTGAGTGAAAATATTTCTTTTAACTTTATTGGCATATAATTCAATTAGGGATAGCCCGCACATGTGGGGTGTGGCACACAAGTGGCCAATGCAAGCTACGTGGGCCCCACATTGCTGCCACGTAATTTCCACATCGAGATGACGTTGGCATGCTAAAATTGTAGTGTGAAGTTTTAACATGTGTGTATGTGCATGCGTGACAAATGAATTTCTAAATTTTACATTTAAAATTGGAAATTCTAGCTAATAGGATTTGAGATGAAAAAGTGATTTCCTAGTATGTTGATCATCTATTGATTGCGTGTGTGAGTATGACACCACATGTGTGATTTATGAATTAGGTGTATGAGTATGACACCACATGTGTGATCTTATGACACTATATGTGTGGAGAAGGACATGTTGAGAGTGATATTTTTACTTTTCAAATTTGAATTCCAGAAAGAGAAAGGGAGATCCTAGATAGGGCCACACCCCACATAGAGAGATACGGTGAGATGAGACCTTGAACCTTGTTGAATAAAATCAATGGTGGTAAATGTGGTGTTAAAAAATTAAGGTTTTTGACAAATGTAAAGCAACTTCATTCTAAGGGAAATTTGGAAGTAATTAGGGTTAAATTGGTGATAAAGATGAATCAATCACATCTATTCTATAATAGCCATGGATGCTGATGATGTAGGCTAGGATCAAAAGCCTCTCTCAACCCTTGGATGGTCCAATCGAAAGCTAAGACTTAATCAAACCTAAACACACACTAACAACCACATAAAAAAGGGTCTTCTGACCTAATTTCACACCTCTTGGACACGTTTTAGAGTGAGAAAAGAAAACTTGAGTGGCACGCCCCACCATTTATGTCGTCTTAGAAAAATCCCTTCATGCAAAACCATATGTGGTGAACAGTGCATTGAAAGAACTCTCTCCTACACACACCCATCTATTCTATGATAGCCATGGATAGTGATGATGTAGGCTAGGATCAAAAGCCTCTCTCAACCCTTGGATGGTCCAATCGAAAGCTAAGACTTAATCAAACCTAAACACACACTAACAACCACATATTAAAGGGTCTTCAGACCTAATTTCACACTTCTTGGACACGTTTTAGAGTGAGAAAAGAAAACTTGAGTGGCACGCTCCACCGTTTATGTTGTCTTAGAAAAATCCGTTCATGCAAAACCATGTGGTGAACAGTGCATTGAAAGAACTCTCTCCTACACACACCCATGAAGGCATGAGCTTGTATCTGGGAGAAATTCATCTTCAAATCTTTTGGGGATGTTTTGCTTGCTGTAAATTATCAAAAACAGCAAGGTAAATCCTAGTCTTGATCTATTTTGCCTCATTTGGTTCCACTCAATACTACCCCATGTAGTCTTGCATGTGGAGCATGCTTGGAGCATTTTGAGTAGTTTTGCATCTACACCCTACAAACTTCTTCCAGCTGAGATTCTCTGAGTTTTCCATAGATAACAGTGAGCTGAAACACTACACATTGCCTTAGAATACTATTCTTTTGAGCCATCATCATGCCCATGTCCTTTATGGCACCTATCTTGATACTTCCATGCACCCACACCTAGACTATTCACTCATATCTCCCGCGCATTGAACGCACTCATTCTATCCCACACGTGATTGAAAGTAGGTCCTCTTCTATTGAGTTTAAGCACTTCCTAGTGTGGTATTATCTTATCATAAGTGCATGCTTCACATTGAGTGAATCGATGCCTTGAATCTCAAGCTATAGGGAATGACCATAACAAGGGTTGCAACTAAATCCCTGGGGGTCATCCAGGTACAAAAGAGAAATTTGATTTCGGCATACTAGGTCATACTAACTTGTGCACATTGTCTTTTGATATCATTTGGTAAGGATTGAGCTTATGTATCTTGTAGTTTCATGTCTCTGAGTTGTAATGCAAAACAGTTATGTATAGAGTTGTTTGAGTTATTTGAGTCGTATTTTGTGAGTAGTTAAGCTCAAGTGTCTAGGACCATTTGAAGTCTATTTTATTTATTCGGAGTCATTGTAACTAGTTTTCTTGACGGTTTCACCCAAGATAATGTGGCTGTAATTTTCTATTTGGTGCTTGTACTCGAGCTTTGTAAGTGAATTTTTTAATTTGTGTATCACTTATAGAGGTTGCACCCAATTTGCAGCCCAATGGTGGAGCCATCATGGCTGTAGTAGTCCCAACCTCCAAAAGATGGCTATTCAGATCTTGAGTTTAACAACTAGCTCTTTTAATTGTAAGCAAACTTGGAGTTCGTTTTTGAAGGTAAGTGTAGTTCTTCTCCTGTTTACAAGTTTATTTTTCTATTATAGAAGATATAGATATATAGTACTGATTATATTTGTATAGTTTTGCTTTAGTACTCTCTTTAGTCTAAATTTAAAAATCTAGTTGGCACACATAGTAATAGTACTAATGCATTTGTTTTCTTATAGGTGCATTTAAATAGAAGCAATATGCTTCAGCTAAGAAAGCTCAATAATTAGGTATTAGATATGATCAAAGGCTTAAGGAGAAGTTCAATTAGCATGAGAAGAGGGATCCCATTGTTTCCAAGGATATAGAGGATGCAACTAAGTAGCTGGTTAGAGAGCATGAGATTGAAGAGGTCTTCCTTGGGGAGGGTTTGACTTGGGATATGATTCTGGAGGGTTAAGGTCATGCTTCTTACCCTAGGAGGGACACTCGAGCACCAAATTGCTATTGGTATTTAACAAAGGAGGAGGCAGATAAAGGAGGGGGAGGAGGCAAATTTAGAAGAAACTGAGCAAGTGGACCAATATGTTGAAGATGGTGATGATTGCGACGATGATGGTCTCGACGTAGATGGAAGTGCTAGGGATGATGAAGCTTCTGACGATAAATAAGATGACGATTAAATTATTGATTTGAAGAATTGAACATCACTTTCTTTTGTATTGCATCTTATCCTTTATATTGCATCATTTTGTATTGGTCATACAAGAGGCTTGGAGTATATGTATGTCATGATTGTATGAACTACGAAGTATGGCTATACCACTATGACGTATGGACACTAATAAGCTATGGATCTGTTTATGTTTTGCACTATTTCAGTTATTCAAAGAATCAAAATTTTCAATGGTTTGAACTTATGAACGTGTTTCAATATTCATGCAAATATATTTGCACAAAAAATTAGAATTCATACAATTGCAAAAAATTTAAAAATTGACACAAATATTTGTATATATGTCCATTTGAACAACACATATATGCATATTTTCGAAAATCTATCACCTTAGAGCGCCTAACTGGGCACTGGGCGACATATGCCAGGGTGGACGCCTAGGGGCTGTTGGGGTTTTGTGCCCATTAAAAGGCCTTATGGAGCATATAAAACTATGACTATAGTGATATGATAACTCCAGTGGGTGTAAGTCCCAGAGTGACTAAAGGATCATGGTCTAGAGTGACCGAAGTTGGCAATACTGATGTCAAGACTCAAACTGGGCTTTACGAGCTAGGACACTTGAGATCTAAAACCCTATGACCTAGGCATAAAGCACAACCGAGAAGGATTTGCAGGTTTAGCCCTTGATGAGGTTGGAAAGATGCCCAAGGTAGTTGGCCAAAAGATTGTGACCCTTGTGTTCGATTGAAGGGCCTGAAGGGACAAGGGTCAAATCCTCATCATGACCATCGCACAACATGTACATGTGATAGCCGTATTGGGAAGCAGGCACCATTGATGGTGTGACATGTACATGTGCAAGAGAAAGTCCCCATGCACCAATTGCCCCCATGTACAGGTCTCTGTGACCTAGTCTTGTTCCTAGGGGCAACCTGCACTCCATAAACTAGGATTGTGTTTTCATCACCTATTGGTTGGCTTTGGAACTCCAATCATGAACTCCTGTGATGGATTGTGGGTCATGAGAACTACTGGGTTAGTTTGAGAAATTGAGTGCTGGACATAGTCACTTGTGGAGATGGAGTGCCTCAATAATTTCGTATTTTTCTTAACAAAGTTGGATCTGATTCCCATCAAATTAATTTTAAATAATTATTATTTTAAAATGTTAAAATAAATTTTTAGAAGTCTCTGGATATTTTATTTTATCACAATTGATTTTCAAATTAGCTAAAACTGAATTTTCAAGTACTTAAATATCCAGAGAGAAAAATAAAATATTTATGGTTATCTAAAAATTAATTTATTAATTCCAAAATTTAATTTAGATTGTGGGGGCCCAAGATTTAATGGGGCCCACGACATTAAGCCCACTTATGTGGGGCATGGGGCCCACTTGTGTCATCCATAAGTGGAGCGCCTCACTCTTGCCTATTTTGAGAATAGTGTGGCTTGTCCATGAAGCCACCTGGGTGATTTGAAATTGAAATAGAATGTTCTATGACATAAGGATGATTGTTTTCAAAATAGGAAGGTGTAGAGATTTATTGGAGTTATATAATACTACATAGTATATTTTTCTACACAATATTTGATGGGATTAGCTGAAGCCAACTGAGGGATAAGGTTCTAGCACCTTCCATTAGATCATGATGACTGATCAAAGGATTGTATGACTCTCACCCCACAAGTTACCTAGGATCTACAATCAATATTGAATCTCTACAATGATGGTTAACCCTAATCCCCAAAACCCTAGTCTCTGAGTTATAAATACATCATATTGGGGGACCATTCTCTACAACTAATTTGATCTCTCTATCTTCCACCTAGGGTGGCACGCCACCCTCTCTATCTACTCTCATCTCTATCTCTCACCCTCTCAAAGACCTAAAAAGAAAAAAAAAGGGGTCATACTCCATAGAGTGCAAAGAACGGGGGCATGCCCCTCATAGTTGTAATAAAGAGAGGCCCCATGTCATGACATACATGCTCTTGTGTTTTAAGAAAAGAGGGTTTAGCCAAAGCTTCCATTTGCTGAGATTCAAGAAAGACCAAGATCATGTGCGCCATAATTGGAGGAGACCCGATGTGGGGTGTACGAAGTCCTTGGGGTAACTTGAGGCAAGGTATTCGGTAATTTTAATGGCTCCATGTTTTTTGATTCTTCACGCATTGTATTTTTGTTTGATTGTATAGAATTGCACTGGCATGCAAGAGAAGGTCCTAGATTGTATTTAAGCTTACTTCTGTAAATTAAGGTTGTATTTTTGGACATATGAAAGTGATCTAGCCGGTATTGCAAAAGAAAGAATGAAAATTTTAAACAATACATATTGTGCGAGATCACATTGTCCTCTTTCATTAGTATTAGATTGAGATTCCTTGCTGCCATATTACTTTTTTTTTGCTTTTTGTGATGAGTTTTGAATTAGAAACTTGAGAGCCAATGGCTATGTGGCTAAGTGATATACCTCTGGAAGAATTATTGGCATGTTTCCTACAACAAGAGGCACTTAGCAGATTAAGCTATTTTGTGTTGTTTTGGCGCACTGATATGAACAAGAGGATGAGGTATTTTTCTTGGGCATATCCAAGTGACAATTTGTGTCTTTCACTGTAGTATCTACCTGCAAAATTTCAGTGGGCGATCATGTGGGGATTGAGAGTTATGGACGGACTCATCATTGAGGGGTGCCAATTCTGCTCCACAAAATCCAGGAACTGTATACTATGTTCCGTCAATTTTTCCACCAACTAAATAATTTATTTTTGGTGAATATCTAACTGTAATCCACTCAAATTGAGTCTACTTTCAAACAAAAATAATTTCATGGAGAAAACCCATGGTTTGAAAGATGTGGTTATTTTATTGAAGGGTGCTCAAAAGCTATTTTTTGCAATGAAAAATGTTTATATGACGTGAATGTTATGATTTTATATCCCTTGTTTAACAAAATGCTTTGAGGAGAATGGTTTGAAGCCCACATTGAGGTTTTATATTTCTATTTTCAGTCTATTTTCTAACAAAAAATTTGTGACAGAAACTCCACGAGCATTAAGAGAAGATTATTTTATTGGAGAATGGGCATCCTGAATTTCTACAGTTTGATCTGTTTTACTATAAGATGAATATCTCTATTTTTCAAGCCTACTTAATAGAGTGATATGGGGCTCATACCAATAATTTTCTTGTTGTTTTGACACCAATTTTAAACAAAAATTGAAATGCAAACTCCATGTGGGTAGAGAAATAGGTAATTTTACTGGAGAATGCTCATCTTAAATTTCTGCAGGATGACCTATTTTGTGACGTCAATTTCACTTATTTACTTCCTTGCTGAATAACATTACTTGGGATTTGCACCATAATGTTGAGTTGTGGTTTCGAGTCTAGTTTTCAACATAAAAAGTTTGAGGAAGAAACTCTGTGGATTGGGAGAAAAAATTATTTTAGTAAGGAATGTTCATTTCGATTTTCTGCTGTGAATGTCACCAGTTCATAGACTCACTAAATGGTATGGATTGGGGATTGTATCGCGTATTATTTTAAAATTTTGAGTTTATTTTCAGATTCAAAAAGTTGGAGAGAGAAACTCACTGTGAGATGAAAGAAATTGTGTTTTTATCAGAGGATGCTCACTTTCTTTTCTATAGCAAATCGAAAGGTATGACATGTGGAGTCACTAATTGTATTCTCATTGATAGGAAAGCTTAAAGGCTTATTCTAAGTCCTATTATTGTGTTATGTGTCACTTTATGATAATAAATTTTTAGAGAGAGGTCCTGAATATTGAGGAATTATGAAACCCTATGTGAGGGGTGCTCAGCCTAGAAATTGCAGAAAATTAAAAGTGAAGAATTACATGATTTACTTGTAAAAGGCATATTAGATTCTATTCATTTTTGACAATGAAGGAATATGTAGAGACACGTGTGGCAGCCCATAAACTATTAGTGGCAAAATCAAATTTGCGACCATTGACTGATGGCATGGAGAAGAGTATTTCTTCATGATATGAGTAAAGGACAATCCAAGGGCCGAAGAATTGGACACTTTCCTGATGTAATGACCAAGTGACTCTTTATCAGTTATGTGCTCTTCCAAAACCCATACAAGTTTGTTAGAAAGCAAAATCAAGGACCAAGAAAGGCCAAGTATCACACTATGTGGTTTGAGGTATGAATTACATGGTTTGGTAATATAGGGAAAAAGGATTCAATATCATATAGCCTTTTGAGTCAACTTGACCTTTATACTTCTTTTTACATCTTGACTGGTTTTATGTATATGTATGGAGAGAAGGACATTCGTTGATAGGTGCTACAATTTTGAAAGAGCTGGTTTTGACTACCCTACAATATATGTGCCTTCTTATACTTATGCAAGCCACCTAAGGTAGTGAATACAAGGGATGTGATTTTAGTGTTTTAATCAAGGTCTATAGCCTAACTATCAACCACAAGAGATGGGTATGCCTCATTCAAAAATGTGTAGCACAAATGGAGTGTTGCACCAGTTCTTGTATGCTCCGATAAGACCGTTTCTGTCGTTTGTCCTCCCCGTAAGGTCCAGTAATATGGTGTGCCACATCAGATGAGGATCTCATCTTAGGCTCTCCAAATTGCAAAGAAAATATGTTTTTTGGATTTTTTTTTTTGAGAAAAGTAAACATTGTATTACTGGGGAGAAAGATTACATGTGTAAGGAAATCCGAGGACACCCACGCAGGGGGTCTCGGCAAAGTATGCGTTTAGACTATCTTATACAAAAAGGCTTTTAGAGCTGCCCAATTACATAGATATACATGGAGCTTCCAAAAAATGCAGCAGGGCCAAAAAATGCCAATATACAAAGGTATTTGGTTGTATGCCAGTCCAAAACAAAAAAGGAGTTGGACCCGGCTTGAGCTTGTCCCTGGCTTCTAGCTCCTTCTTTTACCAGTTGATCCGCGGAGTCGTTGGACGTCCTCCATATATGCTTCCAAGAGATGTCCATAGCCCTGCAAATGTGATCAATTTCATCAAAGATAGAGGTTAGGTGCCATGGTGGAGAAGACACTTTGCTTGCCCACGAGATGATATTTTGAGAGTCCCCTTCCACTATGAGGTGCTGGCCCCAAGAACTGTTGAAGTTTTTCAAGCCTAGGAGGAGGGCCAAGGGTTCTGCATGATTGGAATCCTTGAGGCCAAGGTGTACCGAAAATGTTAGGAGCGTGTTGCTTTGGTGGTCTCTGAAGACCCCCCCTGCCCCTCCCGGGCCTGGGTTCCCTAGGGAACAACCATCGAAATTTAACTTGATACAACCTATTGGCGGTGGTTGCCAGTTGTTAGGTCTAGTATCCAGCCTCGATTGAAGGTTGAGGATGTTTTTCCATTGTGTGAGGAACATGCTTCCAGGAATGCTTGAAAAAACCTTATGGTTAGAAGTCCAGAAGGTTACCAAAGACTTCACCTTGTGAAGGAAAGCAGAAGTGTGGAGTTTTTGACCTTGGAAGATTCTATTATTTCTTTCAGCCCAGACTGTCCAAATGGTTGCAGCTATTGTTGCCGTCCAAAGAATTCTTCCGCCTTTGGCCAACAAAAGTCGAAGTCGCACGAAATCAAGGCCTTGACCGAGGGAGGGATGACCCAATTGATGCCAAATTGTTGCAAGACCTGACCCCAAAGATCGTGAGTAAAGTCGCAAAGAATGAAAATATGGGGATTGGATTCCTCCTCGCATTGACATAAAGCACACCTATTAGGGATTGGGACCCCTCTCTTTTGGAGATGGTCCACCGTGAGGGCTCTAAGAGAGCTGGCAAGCCAGTTGAAGGTCTGAACCTTGGGTGGAGCTAAGGTGGACCACACTTGAGACAGAACCGAGGTAGGATTCCCGAGGAAAGTAGGAGGTAGAGTTAAGCTCTTGTAAAAGGATCCTATCGAGAACTTACCAGAGGCGGCAAGGGTCCAAACTATTTCACCTCTGCTAAGAGGAGAGATGAAAAGAAAGTGTAGGGCTGAGGAGAGCATCAAGAATTGATTGTTTTCCTCTTCTGTTAGGTTCCTTCGGAGTAATAGATTCCAAACTCTACACCCTCCTGACAAGATCATTTCTTCGACAACGGTAGAATCTTTGTTTAGAGCAAGCGAATAAAGTGAAGGGAATACCTCTCGTAGAGGGCAGTTTCCCAACCATAGATCTGACCAAAACCTCACCCTAGAACCTTCCCTTGGATGAAACCTTACATACCTTTCGAACAGAGTAAAGACCAAGGAAAAGGATTTCGAGGCTCCAGAAGCGTTATGCGACTGGTTTTTTTCTGGCAGCCAGGCTCCTTCTAGGATTTTATACTTTTTTCTAAGTACTTAGGCCCACAGGGCATTGGGCTAGGTGGCTAGACGCCACCACCATTTCCTTAGAAGTGCCAAATTATGTTTTCGAAGGACTCTGATTCCTAGACCTCCCTGATGTTTGGGTAGGCAAATATTGTCCCATGCTATAAGATGAAACTTCTTCTTGTCAGCCTGTCCCGACCAAAGGAAGTTCCTCACGAGTTGGTCCAAGCGGTTGGTCACTTGGGTTGGCACATTAGGTACACCAGGGACTTTGCTAATGTAGCTTTAATCAAAGTTGATCTACCAGCCAATTTGAGGAATCTGCCTTTCCACCCTGCCAGACGTCTGTCTATCTTGTCTAGGGCGTGAGACCATTGCCTCTTCTTGGGTTTCCCCATACCCAAGGGAAGGCCTAGATAGGTGGTTGGGAGGTCCTCCACTTTACACTCCCAATTCGGAATCAGTGAGCATTTGTCATTGCTACACCCAGCATTTTTTATTTGTCCATATTGACTTTGAACCTAGTTGCTGTTTGGAAGCAACTCAGGAAAAGTTTGAGGGTGTCCACTTCATTGGAGGAGGCATCTAAGAACACCAACGTGTCATCTGCGTATTGTAAATGAGACACCGTTGGGCCATGTCTACTGCTCCTGAATCCAAACAGAAGACCTGCCTGATATAGCCAGCGGCTAAAGACTTTCGCCACTATAGCAAACAGGAAGGGGGAGAGGGGGGGTCACCTTGGCGAAGGCCCCTCAAGGACGGGAGGAATCCTTTTGGGGCTCCGTTAATAAGAATAGAAAAAAGTGGATGAGAGTAACAGCCTCTCATCCACTTCTTCCATCTAGCCCCGAAACCCATTCTAGCCATCGACTCTTCCAGGATTAATCAGTCAACATGGTCATAGGCTTTCTCCCAGTCAATTTTGAAGATAAGCCCTGATTTTTTCTCTCAGTGCCTCCCAGTCAAGATGGTCATAGGAGTACCACCAGGTTTGGACAAGAGTTTATAGAGACTCCTCTTCAAGCCAGTGGAGTTCAAATCTGAAGGGTTTGGGACCCCTCTTGACTGCATTAGAATCAAGCAAAAGGACGGTGGTCCAACGTAGGCTTGGGAAGGGCTAATGAAGAAGAACCTGGAAAGTGCTCCTAGTTCAAAGAGAGGAGGAATCTGTCTAACTTTGAGCAGGTGGGTCGCGAAGCATGGTTGGACCAAGTATACCTACAACCTTGAAGGGGGATATCAAGGAGATCATTTCGCCTGATAAATCCCTTGATGTCCAGGGAGAATGGAGTAGAGGAGTTTTTCTCGTAAGACCAACAGATGACGTTAAAGTCACCTCCCAGACACCAAATGGGGTGTGGTAGGGATGCAACGTGATCCAGTTCTGTCCACAGCCTATTCCTGAGGGAGGAGGTGTTTGGACCATAAACAACCGAAAATTTCCATGGGGTCCCATCTTAGTTGCTAGAGAGGAGTAAAGTAACAGAGAATTCGCCTATAAAGGAGGAGTTTAGGGTATGGTCTAAGGGTCCCATAACACCCAAATGCCTCCTAATGCCCCATTTGCAGGTAAGGAGACCCATTGACAAGGTCTTCTACCCCAAACCTGGCGAATGAGATGAAGGTTAGGATCTGGAAGTTTGGTTTCAAGTAGGGCTAGAATCACGAGAAAGTTTGGAGGTAAGGTCCTTGACAACATCCTTTTTGGAGGACTGTCCTAGTCCTCTAACATTCCAAACAAGTAGCTTCATCTTTTGGAGATGAGAGAGGAGGAGGAGGCTAGTCTGGGAGACCTCCTTGGGCAGTCCGTGGGGAGAGGAGAAGGGCGACTCTCAACTAGATTCCCAACAAAGTTTAAGGATGAGAAGAGGTTGCAAAGCTCTCTCTGACCTCTGAATCTCACTTGCATCCTGCTTAGCGCGTCCGTTGTAATGAATCTGTGAGCCGATCCTTCAAGTCCATCATATTCGAATCCCATCAATCTGTACATCTCTCGCATTTTATCTTCTATCCTGTTAGTCCCATCCCTGTCGACCTCCTTTGTGTCGTCGCCAGCTTGGGAGGGAGAGATGGGTTCCGAAACAATCTCCGGGGGCACGGCCATGGGTTGAGCCAAGGTTGGGGTCTTGTGAGGCTCTGTTTCAAAATCTGCCAACTGGGGGGTGGGACTGGAGAGGTATAGGTCAGGGGGAAGGAAAGGGAGGGGTGAGGCAGCATCAGGAGGGTGTCCGGTACAAGGGGGAAGATGCCGGGGGCAGAAAGTTAGGTTGTTGGGGGTGAGGGTCAGAGGTTGGGGTTGGGTCATAGGGTAACTAGGTAAGGAAGGTTTCAAAGGGGAGGAACGGAGCTTGAGGGGGGTAGGCAAAAGAGAGGGAGGGGAGGAAAGTGAGAAAGTGGTGTGTCTTAATCGAGGAGTAGGTGGCCCCCCTCTTTTTTGGATATATGTTGGGTTTTGATAGACAACTTTTAGTCGTGCTTTTTGTTTTGGATAAAATCATAGATGGACTTTATGATTGTTTTTGTGGATATGACAAGACTTGGTAAAATTAAAGGTGAATGCCGTAAAATGATTTTCAAAGACTAAGTAAAAATTGAACTAGACCTTTTGTGTTGAAAAACCTAGGTTTATGAATATGGTTTTGAGAAAACCCCATAGTCTTGCAAGGTACACCCAGTCTTTGTGAAAATCATACTAAATCTTCGCTCTATTTTCTAACTATTGCTTACAAAAATTTACCAAGTCAAAAGTTTTGATAAAAAGGAAAAACATTTGAGTCTTGAAATTATTTTATAAACATGGGAAAAAGTGTCATTTATCTTTGCACCTATTTTAAATACCCATATGTCTTGACTCAGGTTTTTATAGTACCGATTACGTGACTTGACAGTCAGTTCATTAGAATCCTCGATTACCTAAGACCATGAACCATAGGGAATGCCTTAGGATGCCAAGAGACTAGTGTGGTTTGTGATAAGATCACTTGGTTTGTAAGGATTTACAACCAAGAGACTAGTGTGGTTGTAACCTTTGTGGTTCGATAAAAAAAAAGGATTGCATATTGAGAGACTTCAGGCATTGAGTTATTTTGGCATGAGACTTGCTGAACTTCCTCATAGCATAAGCATGAGCATGATGAGACATTACGTGTTACATGTATTTTTTATTTGAGCGGGAGTTACTACAGTCCCACGGCTGTTTTAGTTGCTCAGATATATAAGTATTCTTTTGTAAATTGCCGAAGGGATCTAGATAACTTAGCATTCTAGTGGGAGTATCTGCTTATGATTGGTGGACCAGCTAGAACAACATATTGTCATGTTGTCCACCTTGAAACCCGGATATGTGGCACTGGTTGTCTGGCTAAAAATTTGAGCAGCATAATTGAAGAACTTCCTTGAGCTGCTGATATAGGACCCCTTGCGATGAGAGTGTTCGTGCATATCTTCTGTCACAAGGAGTCCATGATTCGTGATGCAAAAACTGAGGACGTAAAGATGGACTACGGCCACGTTCAGGACAAGATCCGAGCAGCAGAGAGAGCCTTCATGACTCCCATAGAGGCTACATCCATCAATCTTTAGTGAAAAGATTGATGGCGAAGGAGTTTGAAGTTGGCAATACTGATGCCAAGACTCAAACTAAGCTTTACGAGCTAGGCCGAATTGAGTTTTGAAATCCTACGAGACCTGAGCATAAAGCACAACTGAGAATGGTTTGCAGGTTAGCCCTTGATGAGGTCGGAGAGATGCCCAACGTAGTTAGCCAAGGGGCTATGTGAACTTTGTGTGCAATTTGAAAGGCACGAAGGGACAAGAGCCAAATCCTCATCATGACCATCGCACATATACATATGAATATATGATAGCCGTATTGGGAAGCAGATACCATTGAAGGTGTGACATGTACATGTGCAAAAGATAGCCCCCATACAGCAATTGCGATAAGTGTGTACAGGTCTGTGTGACCTAGGCTTCTGCCTGAGGGAACTTGCAGTCCATAAACTAGGATTGTATTCTCATCACCTATTGGCTGACTTTGGTTGTCCAATCATAAATCCTTGTGATGGACTATGGGTTATGGGAACTACTGATCAGTTTGAGAAAGTGAGTGTGGGACATAGTCACCAGTAGAGATGGAGTGCCTCAGTAATTTCGCATTTTCCTCAACGAAGTTAGATCTGTTCCCATCAAATTAATTTTAAAATAATTAATTTTGTTTTAAATAATTTTTAGAATGTTAAAATAATTTTTAGAAGTCTATGGACATTTTATTTTATCAAAATTGATTTTTGAATTAGCTAAAACTAAATTTTCAGGTATTTAAATATCCAAAGAGAAAAATAAAATATTTATAGTTTTCTACAAATCAATTTATTAGTTTTAAAATTTAATTTAGAATGTGGGGGCCCAAGATTTAATGGGCCTCACAATGTTAGGCTCACTTATGTGGGGCATTTATATTATATTATACAATATCATATTATATATTATTTATTATACCATATATTATATTTTTTTTTTATATATATATATATATATATATATATATATATATATATATATATATAATGTACAATATATAATATGTTGATGCAAATAAAAATTTCGGTTATCAAAATTTTATTTTATTTTTTTAAAGGCTTAATTTTTGTTTAGTGAATAAGGTAGTGCGTGAGTTGTTTTGCGGATATGGTTGATTTTAATATTAAGCAAAGGGATTTAGACCTCCTGAGTAAAAACGCTTGATAGGAAACATTGAAAAGTGTAATTATACATTTGAGTTGTGTGTTATGGGAAAGTGCCTGCGGAAAATGTGCATATTCCTCCCAGGGAAGGTTAAACATGTTTTGAAGAGTACATATGCAGATCCATTTTTTCTATTCATGCTTTGTATTACATGACATGAATAGGAAAAAGCAAGTCTATTCAACTGTCATAATCCATAATGTCAATATAACAATATAACATGATATATTATAAAATACATCCTACCTGATTCAAGAGACAATTGGCCAAGTTTCTAAGACGATTCCCCGTATAACCAATCCAACCTCTCACATCCACCCGCAACCATAGGCCTAGAGCATTTAAATAAACCTGAAAATATAGTTTGTCACATATGCTGCAAGTTGAAGTTATTTGACAGACAAATCCAGTTACACACCTCTGCACAGTCAGCATCATCTCTTTGCAGTTCTGCCCAGATATGACGGTCATAAATATCTAAAATTCTATTTAATGGAGAATGACCATCCATGTAACAAAGAGCAACATGCCACCAATTATGCGTATACCTAGAAACAACATAAACGTAAGCACATAAGGAAGCCAGATGGGAAACATTTAAATAGTAAATGGCACTTGCAAGATAGATTCCAACAGAATGTTCCTTACATAAATGACGAGCAATCAATCCATGAGGGAGAACATTCTTCCATAAACTTAACTGCCTCCCTAAAATGACATTCGTACTGGAAAACATGGCATAACTGCATAAAGATATCCGAAAGGTGACCACAAAAATCATAATAATACGGAAACATTAAGGACACGAAAAGTATTACAATTATATACAGATTAGTAGGAAACCATTTGATAATTATATTAGACTGCTAACCCATGATATCATATAGAAACCAAAGGAAAATCCAGTTTTTTTGGTAATTAAACAATAAAATAAGAGGATTTCTTTTGTAGCTAACAGGAGATTGTATCCGCAAGATGGTATGCCACCAAAGTGTCAGAGGCAGTCATTGATCTGTCGGGCTCTACAAAACCATAAAGGATGTTCAATCTCAGCTTACTACAGGAAAAGAGTCATAAGAGTGGTCTGATCGGACAGACATCTTAACTGATGGTACTAAAATGAGCACCAAACAACCCATTGCTGATTTTCACATGGTTAGTGAAGATCTTGATAGAGAAGCATTAGAACACTTAAGATAGCAATAAAGGAATATATAATAACGCATGGAGAGCAAGGCCCAACAGGAGGTAATTTTTGGAAGGTCTTGAGGTGTTGTATTCAATTTTATGTGTTGTATTTGGGGCTGCCTCAAGTTACAACTCCTCTTTCCCCAAATGCCCCAACTTTTCAAGGTATTAGCGCCTTTTGCAAATGCTATAGATAAAAATTTTAGTTTCTGCCTCAGGTTCTCCTCCTAAAGAGATTATTGTTATTTAAAGGCCTTACGAGAGCATGTAATTAATTGTATGATAGTGGAACAAAGAATTCCAGTGGGAGTATAGTCCAGCGGGACCGAAGTTGGCAAAACTAATGCCAAAACTCAAACTAGGCTTGACGAGCTAGGCCGAGTTGAGTTCTAAAACATGTGCCCATATAGCACAACCGAGAAGGGTTAGCAGGGTTACCCCTTGATGAGGTCAAAGAGATGCCCAGAGTAGTTGGCCAAGGGACTTCGTGACCCCTGTGCGTGAATGGTAGGCTTAAAGGGACAAGAGCCAAATCTCATCATAATCATCACACGATATGTACATATTAAAAAGCAAACAACATTGAGGGTGTTGCATTTACATGCACGAGGATAGCCCCTATGCACCAATTGGGATGTGTGTGCACAGGTCTGTGTGACCTAGGCTTGTCCCTAGGGGGAAACCAGTAGTCCATAGACTAGGATTCTATTCTCATCACCTATTAGTTGGCTTTGGTAGTCCAATCATGAATCCTTGTGATGGACTGTAGGTCATGGGAACTACTGGGTCAGTTTGAGAAAGTGAGCATGGGACATGATCACCAGTAGAGATGAAGTGCCAATTTCTTTCACATATTCCTCAACAAAGTTGGATCTGATTCCCATCAAATTAGTTTAGAAATAATTAATTTCGTTATAAATGATTTTTAGAATATAAAATAAAATGTTTAGAAGTTTCAAGTATTTTATTCCATCAAAATTGATTTTAAAATAAGCTAAAAAGGAATTTTCTGATATTTAAATATTCATATAAGAAAACAAATTACTTATCCTTTTTCAAAAATCATTTTTATATTTCTAAAATGATTAAATATCATAGGGGCCTAGTATACACTATGGGCATATAATGGGCCCACCATATTTGATGAGGGCGTGAGGCCAACTATGCCCATAGAGGCACAACCCCACTTCTCTCCCTCTCCCTCATAACCGACATAAGAAGTAAAGGAAAGTTTTCGTAAATAAAGGATAATTGATTTTGAAAGAAGCATGTGTAGAGGTTGACGTTAAGCAAGCTAAGGGATCAGGTTAAGGAAGCCAAAGGATAAGATTCTAACACCTTCCATTAGATCATGATAGCTGATCTATGGATTGTATTGCTAAGTCTCTCACCCTACAGGTCACCTATGATCAATGGTTTAGATGGGATCTCCATAAGGATGACTAAACCCTAACCCTAGCCTCACTTCTATAAAATCTCTCAATGGGGATCATCCCTAAACACACCTAGAACTCTCTCTGTCTCACACACCAAAGGTGGCATGCTACCCTCTCTAGATCTCTATCTATCTCTCACCCCTCTAAGAAAAGAGAGGGGGCACGCCCCATTGAAGTAAGCATAGAGAGGCACACCCCACATAGAGAAACAAGAGAGAAGCCCCTTTGTTTGTTCCACATGTTCTCATATACATAGAAGGGTTTCAAGCCAAAGCTTCCCAACTTTGTGATATCTAAGAAAGACTTAAATCGCATACGCCATCGGTAGAGGACACCCGGTGTGGAGTGTGCAAAGTCCATTCGCGGTAATCTTTTGGCGTTTTATTTAATCTATTGCTTTCTTATGTTTTTTGTTCCCAAATTCAAGTTGATGAATTTTTTATTATATAATGAAGAGTTTTTAAAAGTGGCAACAACTGAGAATCCAAATTTGAGTTTTTATTTATTCATTTGAGTTCTTATTGTAATCATTGGTTCTCGCCGGAACTGAAAAAGAAAAATGTTAAACTATATAGACTATGCTAGTTCACATAGTCCACTCTCAATTATTGACTTAGGAGCTACACATCACATGGAAAGTTACTGACCATCCTTAACTCACCTCTTGAGAATGTTGGCAAGTGTTCAATAAAGCTCCTGATTGTTACGCGTTCTTCAATTAATTCTGCTGGCCATGTCTCTTTAAACCCCTACACTTGACCTTTTTGATGTATTACATGTGACTGGTATTGGCCTAAATATTTATTCATTCCTAAAATAACCAAGTCACTTAATTGTTTTTTTTTAATATGTGAACTCACCAGGTCACTTAATTCTTCAGCCATCTTTTTGCCTATCCTTTGTGTTTTCTTGGATCAGAGGATGAGAAAGATGATTGGCAAGAGGGAAGACAGAGCTGCCACAGTTAGCTTTAGCATAGCCTACTATTACCGTTGATTTGTGGCATCACTGATTGGGGCATCCTTCTATTGGAGATGACTTGCACGCCATCTAGATGGAACCACAGAGGCCACAGTTTACTTCAGTGTACAATAAAATCACGACTGATCGTGGCATCACTGGTTGGGGCATCCATCTATAGGAAGGCTCCAATACATTATCTCAATAAGTTTAATCCCTACAATAAATTTGCGAGAGACATAATTATGCTTTATGTCCAATTTGTCCCTTGGAGAGTAAACATACTTGCCGTTTGTTTTGAATAATGATAGAAATATGAGTACCTTTGACTTAATCCATTGTCATACATGGGGACCTAGTACTTTGCCATCTACTTCTTAGGAACCGCATGTTTCCATCTTCCAAAGCAAAGCAAGGACAGATTCCACGCCACTGTTAAAGGTCTTTGATCCAAGAGGGAGGCCGGTTCGAACGAGGATATAGGTTTATCCTCTTGCATAGCATATCAAAGTCCGAGGTTCAATTGGACTAACAGCAGCCCGAAACGAGTCGCTAGAAGCGAGCTGGAACAACAATCAATTCATTTCAAACTATAGTTGAACAATAACTCTCTATCCCAGATAACGACATTTAGTCTCATCAATTCATATGGAAGCAAAGAAGACGATTAATGCTTTTCTCTATTCACGGTTCAATATTCTGGCGCCCTAGGCGTAGAGAAACCATACCAATCCATCCTGAACTTGGCGGTTAAACTCTATTACGGAGACAATACTGTAGGGGACAGAAAAATAGCTTGATGCCAGGATGATAAAAAGTTTAACCGCCGTATCCCTATCCTTCCCAGAAGCCGTACAACCTACCCTCCCTTTATTGTTGGTGAGAGCCTATTAGACCGATAGCCCTCCTCTTAGCATTGCTTTTACTTTATGTTAATGATTACTCAAGACACACATGGTTGTATTTCACGAAAAAATAAAATGAATCTCCATTTTTGGACATTTGATTCCATAACTGAGACACATTTTGAGAAAGAAATTAGAGTGGTCCCATAATTAAGTGACTTTATGCCACCATGATGCAATTTTTCTTCAAGACAATAGAATAATTCATCCATAGTTGTTGAAAACGCCTGGGAACCCGAATAGTTTTAGGAACTAGAATTCCATAATTGCCGCCGGCTAGAAGATTCATGTCTTAGGAATCGTTGTCCGTACAATAGGAATCGCAGGGAAAGAGATTCCAAGGTTTTGAGAATCGTGTTTCAACTGAAATAGATCCAACTTTCATCCATATATGGAATCGAGATTTCATCCTCCTTGGAATTGAGATTCCTATTCCCCTGGAATCGACACTCCAGGAGTCAAGATTCATTAATATACAGAATCAAGTTTTCGACATCTATGGAATCAAGTTTCTAACATATGTGGAACATAGATATGTTGCTGATTGGCATCGTGATTCTAACATATTTGGAATCTAGTTAAGGTTAACATTCTATAAAAAAAATATTTGGAATCAAGTTTCTGAACTATATGGATCACCAATTTGAGATTGAGATTTATAATAATATGGACTATGGAATGCATTTGACAGCAATCAAGATTTCATTTTTATGGAGAAGAAAACCCCAAGCACATCTTGAGCCTTATCAACTTTAGAACCTATATTGGATATCTCTTATTAAAAAGTTTTCCAAATTTTAAAGTTATTCTATTGACTATTGAACTTACGGTTATTATATACAAAAGATAAGTATTTTTAAGTGTGATTTTGACTTCATTATTATAAAGACAAAATAGGATTGTCTACGCCATGATTTTACTTTTAATTGTATGTGTTGTATTTACCAGTTATATTTTAAATTTAAAGTAAAATCGGTCTAGGGTGGCACAAGTAAAATAATGAAAACCTACAACCACTAAAACACAATTTCCTTTTGGAAGTGCACAACCATCATAGGCATTCGACATTATGTACTTTGAATTGGTTTCTTTTTTGGGAAAATATCCTATTATCCCCTATTTTTAACTTCTATATCTCATCAGACCCAAGAATTGAAAATATTACTTATAAGCAAAAAGACTCCATCTTTTCTATCTTCCAACCCCCTAAACCCTTTTGACCATGTATTATTGACCTCAACAACTTATAAAATGACTCTTCTCTCTGTTTCTCTAAAACTCCATCTGTCTCTCACATCATCGTCTCTCTCTCTCAAAACTCCATCTCTCTAAAACCCAAACTCTATCTCTTTCTCTCTCACATTATTCTCTCTCTCTCAAAACTCCATCTCTCTCCTAAAACTCAAACTCCATCTCCCTCTAAACCTCCATCTCTCTCCAAAACCCAAACTCCCTCTATCTCTCTTTAAAACTCCATCTCTCTCTCACACATAAGGTGTGCTCGTGTTCGAGTTCAAGCTAAACCCCTTTGTTGGTAAACTCACCGAGAAGCGAAGAGAGAGAGATGGAGTTAGAGAGAGAGAGAAAGATAGAGTTTGAATAGGATGTCATTTTAGTGTTTGTTTGAGTAAAACATTTATGGTCAAAGGGGTCCAGGGGGTTGTAAGATAGAAAAGATGGAGACCTTTTGCTTACAAGTAATATTTTCAATTCTTGGGTCTCATGAGATATGGAAGTTAAAAATAGGGGATAAGGAGATATTTTCCCCTTTTTTTTTTTGATATTTTGAATTTATTTATTTTTGAACCAAGATTTAGTCGTCGCTGGAATCCAGATTCAATATATTTGGGAACGTCTACCCACAATTAATGGGTTCAAGTCTAAAGATGTGTTGGATTGAGACTCCAAAATTAAGGTATCGAGTTTCCTTGGTTTCGATAAATGGTTTCTAAAGATGTGTTGAATCAAGATTCCGAAATTAAGGAATTGAGTTTCTTTGGCTCCGAAAGATAGTTTCTAAAGATGGGTTGAATCGAGATTTCGAAAAACGGTTTCCGTGAAGATTCCTTAATAGAAACACGAAATCAAGTTTCTGAACCAAAATCGCGAGGTTGGTGGAGAGATTCAGGTAACTATGAATTCATCAAACCTCGTGTCCACTCCTCAAAACAACATGGAGTTGCCAATAGTTACTCATGCCTTACTATTTCAAATGACACGCAAAAGTAATTCTGAGAAAGATGTCATTATTGCAGCTTACATAACAAATAGGCTTCTGACACCACTTATTGATTGCAAGACCACTCATGAGGTTCTTTAAGGCGACTCTGAAGTATGACCGCCTGCATGCTTTAGGTTGTGCGTGGTTTCATCACAAACCAAACATCAAGAAGTACAAATTTGATACCCTAGGGTAGAGTGAAGAATTTGTAATGGGTATGCTATGACTCAAAAGGACACAAATTCGTTGATCCTTCGACCAGGCATACCTTTCTCAGCCGTGATATGTTGTTCCATGAGAAGCAACGCTACTTTGTAAAGGAAGATAATGTATTTGTGATTGAGGGGAAGATTGGCAGGAGACCTAGTGATTCATCTTCCTCACTTGAGATTTCTCTTCCTCTTCACATTTCAAATCATTGAACAATCTAAAAACCACAAAGAGATTTACATATGGAAACCAATGATAGTGGAAATATGGTTGTCACACCACCACCTCTCTTGGTTCCTCACAATTAGCCTCCCTATCCACCAAGTATATTCTCATTTTCTTCACCAATTTCACTACACAAAATTAAATGCGACATGCACTTAATACATTGTTCTATTTCATATGTTCAATTGCTCATTCTCAATTCAGATGCTAGTCATGATCCCTAATGGACATAGCCCATGTGAGATAAAAGAGCTACAACATAACCATACTTGGGATACGCTTCCTCTTCCTCTAGGAAAGAAGACAATTGTTGCGAGGGATGTATAAGGTGAAGTTAATGGCCCCAATAAACACTAGAAAGCCTAATTGGTGGACAAAGGATTACTCAAAACCAATGTTACCATGCATAGATCATATAACAGAAGCATGTCTCCATGCACACATATCTTATCGAAAGCATGTTACCATACATAGATCGTATAACAGAAGCATATCTCCATGCACATATATCTTATCGAAAGCATGATACCATTGCCATATCAAAATCATATTAGAAACATATTGTCATAAAAAGATCACATAATAGAGGCATATCATAAATAATTAGTGATATGTCACATACACATTCTTATCAAAAGGTATATCACCCAATTGACAAGAGTCATGCTTCTTATGCACACAAATCATATCAGAAGCATGTCATATATAAGAAGTATTGTCTCAGATACGTGGCAGGTACAGCAATTGGCATCTCACTTATGCACATGCACTATATCAAGATGGGACGAGAGTAGGGTCCAATCCAGCTAAATTTTCTGGATTTCCAAAGTGAGCACAATGCGCATATTTGGATATAACTTGTTCCCAGCATTAAATTATGGGACTTGTTCCCAGATAAAATAGACTCAAAATTATACAACTTTTGTTCGAGAAGAAACACAAATTTATCGACCTAAATGGGTCGATTCACTTGATCCTCAGGAAGTGAATTTTCTGCCCTGCAGCAGTAACCACGGCTGCCCACCCTCTAGTAAAAAGGCCCCAACATTCGGAATATGTGGAATTTACTCATGAGGCATAACTTTGTGAAAACTAGACTCAGAAATGCACAACTTTCATTTAGCAAGTAACACCAGAAAATGGACCGAGGTTGGTCAAACTATATGATTCTTTAGGGGGTAACTTCTGTTCTATGCAGGAGAAACTACAGCAGACATTCTACTAGAAAAATGACCGTAACTCTCAGACTATAGAGAGCATTATCATATCCCAAAACCAAAATTAATATAGACTCATTTATCTAACATTTCAAAGTAGTTTCATCTCATTCTAGTAAATTTTGGTCGGTCAAAAGCTTCTCACATAAACATGTCAAATCCCTGGATTTTCAAGTCACAGATCTGGCATGCTGCAACAAATAGTTAATAGCATTCAAATTACATGAGATATTAACAAGGGGTCTTCTCCATGTGGAACACATTCAACATCCTACTGACCCACCAAGATTCATGGTGTAATGTATGGTTTAAGGTACCCTAACAATCACTCAAACAGGGACCACAATTCTGGAAATATGAATATCCTTTAACAGAATTTTAGTAAGCATACACCCACACACACATACTTGAATTTCATGCAACGAAATATGTATTAACATAAGCATAAAACCATGGAAAACTAAATCTACTTATTTGCTCCAATCGAAATCCCCAAGATGAAATGTTCTACAAGCTCCACTTCGGTTGCCAAGCTTCAAATGGATTGGGTTCAAGCTTCAAAGGTTTAAGGCTTATGGGGTTAATGTGCTTTTTGGGGTTTAATGGCTAAGGGAGAAGAAGAAGAACAAGGGGGAAAGAGGGGCATGTGAGAGAGTGAAGGGGTGAGGAGAGTAAAACCTATTTATGAGTGAATGGGGGGTATAAATAAGCATGGGGGAGCATGGTGGCATGTGGGTAGGGGGTCATGAATGGGATCTATCATGCATGGGGAACACAATGATGGGGGTGGAAACATGCATGTGCTATATGACACTCAAGTGAGTATGCATGGGGAGAGAGAAGGCATGCATGAAGAGAGAGAGCATATGAGAGGAGAGAGAGTGCATCTGTGCAATCATTGTGTGGGGTGGGCATGCATGCTGTAATCATATGCATTGGGATAGGTGTGTTTTTATGGGGATTCATGCACATAAGAGTGTGTGCATGCATGCAGGCGCATTGGGGTGCCTGCAGAAAAATATTCGGGGTACGGATTATGACTTTCTGAGGGTAGCTCGGATCTGAGCGATTTTCATACCGTCGGAAAACTCGTGATCCCTACAATAACACGATACCACTCAAAACACCAGACAGAGGTTATCCAACAAATCGAAAAAGAAATTTGAGGTAAGCATTAGTAGGAAATGATTCAGGATGAAAACAAGAACAATGATCGAAAAAGTCCCGAAACTTATATCATCCCCCCTTTGAAAAGGATTTAGTCCTCTAAATCATTCATCTGCTTATCAAATAACTGGGGGTACTTTCTCACTACTTGAATCTACTCCAGCTTGGACTGCACGTCTCGATTATCAAATAACTTTATCGGGAGATGTGAGGGAGAACCGGTGCTTGGCATGCTCGTACTGTGGGATGAGCAACTACTCTGCAGCTGAGTGCTACAAGAAGACGAGAGCGTGTTTCAGATGTGGCAAGCCTGGCCACCTGATCAAGGGTTGCCCTATTATGAAGCCAGAGGACAAGCCGAAGACTCAGGGTCGGGTGTTTGCACTCACAGGGCAGGAGTTTAAGGCTTCTACCTCAGTGATTCGAGGTATACTCTTTGTTTGTGGTAGAGAGGCTAGGATTCTGATAGACCCTGGTTCTTCTCATTCTATTGTTGCACCTCATTTTGCATGTCATCTAAATATTGAACCTTCACCTCTTGACTATACTTTAGAGTATGCACAAATCCCCATAAAAACACACCCATCCCAATGCACATGACTACATCATGCATGCCCCCCCCCCACACAATGATTACACACATGTACTCTCACTTTGAATGGAGGGCTAAGATTGCCCCAATCACAATGTCATGTCTCTACACTATTTTATTTTTAATTTTTTTTTCCATAAAATATTTTGACACCAAATTTTGGACGTCCATTCCTCTATTAAACTCGCACTAACAAAAAATATAAAAAAAATATTTCAATAAAATAAAATGACCAAAATACCCCTGAAAGTTTCAAGGGGTATTTTGGTCATTATTTTTTATATAAAAATTATTGTTAATATTTTTTATAGGAGCGCCCCAATGAGAAGATGGCACGTACCAAATTTCGTATTCAGAAAATTTGTATTAAAAAAAACTAAAAATAAAATACTTTGAGAGGTAGGATCTGAGATCAAATGGTGAGTGACTCTCTTGATAAAAAATGGACGACTGGATGGTAAGGGGAGGATAGAACTTCTATGTTGTAGTGGGAACATAGAAAGCTTCCACTTTAAGAAAAGCTAAACTCTGATACCAATTGATGCAGAAAGATAGAAAAAAAAGGCAAAAAGAAGCCATATTTGAGTGGACCTAGATTTTCTTGCACCAAGAAGACAACCCAAAACCTAAAGAGAGCCTGGTTTTACTGTTCACACCACATTTTCACTGTTCACACCCTAGAAGTCCTAGAAACCCTAATCAAAGGCCTTTTTATTAAATTATAATGAAACGGACCAAAACTATCCCACTTAAGTTAAAACATTAAAAAAAAGGTGTGATTTCCATAAGGTTGCAACCTTAAACAATCCAATTAAGCCACACCTCTTAATTTTACTATAACATGCAATTTAATGTAAAAATTTCTTAGGATTATCTGAAAATCTATTTTCATACCTAATTCTAAAATTTTAAACTCCAAAAATGGTTAAAATCAAGTAGATGTATAAACATATGGAAATCTTAAAAATGGACAGTCTAGATAATGTGTTGCAAGATGCACTATTTTTGGGACTAAGAATCTTCTTTTTTTTCATATTCATACATCTCGATGTTGAGATGATATTAGAGAATTTTTCAACATTAAAACAACATTCTCCGATGGATTTTTTAGGTGCATCTGTAATTCTACATTTTACGGTTACAACCTTATATAAACGTTTTCCTTAAAAAAATACCCCATGAGTCCCTGAACTTGAATTAAAACATAAAAGATCTCTAATCTACCCCTAAGTTTAAGTAGAACATTGGGAATCACTAAGAGACTGTAAAAATAAAAACAAAATAAATATAAACTCCATCAAAAAGTTGGCCTTCTCCTCTCGGATATCCTTGTGACCTTGGGATGTGGATCATCATAAAGGGGATAATCAAAAGATGGATTGATTGGGTCAAAAGGATCATGAGAACTTCTTGGCTAGTCAAAAAGCACTGTCCAGTGCATCACTGTGCCCCATTGAGCGTCACTTGAGCTCACACCACCCTATTTAGCCAGCGCATCAGCTTTGCATTGCCTCTCCATGCATATTAAAAAGAGATGTATGGTGGGCTAGTAATCATGGTGATATGGATGAAAACATGTTGCAGTCAACACAGAATCAGAGATACACATGAGGTCCATGATATGTCATTTTGGGAACCCCCCTCAACCACACTAGGGAGGATGGTAGCCAATATCGAACAATCTCAGCCATTCTAACAGGGCATGTGCCTCAATAGAAGTGGATAGTAATCCAAATTGAGCCTGAAAAGGTAAGTATATGTACCATACTATTTTGAAACAGCCCCCAATCCTTGCCGGACCGAGTTTCCCAAGGGAGCAACCATCAAAGTCCAATTCGATGATCCGAGCTCTACAAGGGCCATGTGGCTTGATTGTTGGGTTTTCATTGGCTTGGGCCCTAGCATAGTTCTCCAGTTTCGCATGAAGTCCTCCATTAAGAAAAATTGAAAGCCTTTGTTGTCCCTTGCCCAAAAAATCATTTTCATTATTAGTCAATCGACAACTTTCACCACTCTAGAAGTTTGGCTTTCAAATATCCGGCAGTTCCGTTCCACCCAAATACTACATAAGGTTGTCAAGACCATTGCCCGCCATAAATAAGCCCAAGGATGGGAAGGAAGGTAAGAAAAATGCTAAGCCCTCTTGTGCAAACCAAACACAAGAAGACTACATCACGGAAGACAAAATTATTCTTACCTTTAATTTTTGTTTAATTTCAAAGGATATATATTTTAATTTTATCTTTAGAATTTATTTTTTGGGTTATAAAGTTCTTTTGCATTTTTTTTTCCTCTTTTTTTTTTTTTTTTACATTTTTAGGATTTAAGGAGTTGTTTAAAAAATTAGTTTGAGTGGTTATAGAATATTTTGTTTTATCAGGGGTAAAAATATCATTATGACTTTTGCACTTAAGCTGCGACTATTTAGCTAATTTTATCTTGGCTCAGGCTATTTTGGATTATTGTACCCAAATTAAAATATAAAGAAAGAGCATGAAAGACCTAGGGTTCACGTGAGTATTAGGAAGGAAAAATTGGAAGTTTAACTTGGAGCTATAATTACAGTTTTTCTAGGAAGACAAATCAGGTTTCCTTCAACTTGTGGTTGTGCTTTGTTTGCAGTTTGTTATTTTTTCATTTTCTTCATCAAAGCCCTACATGAATTGGTATCGAGGCTATTGAAGTTCTTAAGCATATCAAAGAGGTGTAGCATTCAAGGGATTTAGGGCAATGGAAGCATAGTAGTGCAAGGGAAGTGTAGTTGACTTGTAAAACTCAAATTGTGGCCCTGGATTCAGATAGTAATGCAATAAATGTGGAGAAAGCATCTATAGGCCAAAATATTGGTTTGAAGTTTCCTACTTATTGATTCGTATAGCCACATGGAATGTAGGAATGCTTACACGTAAGTATATGAAGTTAGTAAATACAATGAGACAAAAGAGAGTAAACATAGCTTATCTACATGGAAATAAGTGGAAGGGGGAAAAATCTAAGAAATTATATATAATTTTTTGTATCTAAGAAAGGATAATAATAGAAATGGCGTAGGCATAATAGTAGACAAAGATTTAAAGATAAAATAGTTAATGTCAAGAGAGTAGGTGATCGGCTCTTACTAATTAAACTTGTATTAGGGAAAAAGATAACTAATATACGTAGTGCTTATGCACCACAAGTAGAACTAGAGGATAGAGACAATTCTAGGAGGACATGAATGGACTAGCCCAAGACATACCATATGGAGAAAGGACGTTTTTAGGAGGAGACTTAAATGGTGATGTAGGGAAGGATAGTAGATGATATGAAGGGTACATGAGGGATATGGGTTTGGTGAAAGAAATGAGATGGATGAGGTTATTCTAGATTTTGCTGAGGCGTATGACCTAGCAATAGCAAACACTTAAAGCGAGATGAACATTTAATAACCTATAAAAGTAGATCACATAAAAGCCAGATACACTTCTTCATAGCTAAGAACGTAGAGCGACCATCATGTAAAGACTGTAAGATTATCTCAGGAGAGAGCTTAACCACGTAACATAGGCTCATGGTTATAGATGTCTGCATAAAGAAATCAAGAGAACACGTGAATTTAATAAGTATCCAAGAAATAGGTGGTGGAATTTAAAAATGAGAAAATATAATTATTTAAGAATAACTTAGTTAAAGAAGGAAAATGAAACTCTGAACATGAGGTCAATGTTATGTGGAATAAGATGGCTGACTGTACTAAGAAAGTGGCAAAAGAAGTTTTAGGACAAACTAGAGGGAAAAGAAATTCCGATAAGGAAACTTGGCGGTGGAGTGATGAGGTTTAGAAGGCCATTAGCGAAAAGCGATTATGTTTTAAAACTTAGCAATGTAATAAAAATGAACAAAACTTAGAAGAATATAAAAATGCTAAGAAAAATACTAAGCAAATAGTAAATAATGCTAAATTTAAGGCATATGATCTATGCCGTAAACTGGGAATAAGAAGGTAAAAAATATGTCTTCAAATTAGCAAAATGAAAGAGAAATAGTTTAAGGATCTATACCATATTAAATGTATTAAGAGTGATAATCAAAGGATCTTGATAACAGATGAAGAGGTCAAAAAGGTAGAGAGTTTATTTAAAAAATTATTAAATAATGAATCCAATAGAAACACAGTGGTAGAAGGAACTGTTGGCATAAATGAGGGTGAAGATCATAAATGCATTCATAGGATTGAGATATCGAAAGTAAAGGAATCTTTAAAAAGGATGAATATAGGAAAAGCTTTAGGACCAAATGGTATCCCAATAGAAGTTTGGAAGTGTATGGGGGAATCGGCATTGACTAGCTGACCAAGCTGTTCAACAAGGTGTTGAGAACAAAGAAAATGTCAGATAAATGGAGGAAAAGTATTGTGGAACCTATTTACAAGAACAAAGCAGACATACAAAATTTTGTGAACTATAGAGGGATCAAACTTATGAGCCATACTATGAAGCTGCGGGAGAGAGTGATTGAGGAACCACTAAGGCATAAAACAAGTGTATCAGAAAACCAATCGGTTTTATGCCAAGGAGGTCAACAATTGAGGCTATTTTCCTACTTAAGCAACTGATTGAGAAGTTTGGGAGGAAGAGAAAAGACCTCCACATAATATTATAATGATCTAGAAAAAGCTTATGATAGAGTACCTCGAGATTTAATTTGGTGGGTGTTAGAAAAGAAAGGAGTCTCCATATTATATCGACTTTGTGAGAGATGTATGAGGGAATAGTAACTTGTGTGCGAACAATGAGTGAAGATATGAGTGAGTTTTCAGTGACAATAAGTCTACATCAGGAGTCAGTGTTGAGCCCATACCTCATTGTCTTAGTTATGAATGACTTAACGAGGCACCTTTAAGAAGAGGTACCATGATTTATGTTGTTCACACAAGCCATAGTTTTGATTGATGAGAATCGAAGCAACGTCAACATAAAGTTTGAACTTTGGAGGGATGCTCTAGAATCTAGAGGTCTTAAAATTAGCCAGACTAATACAAAGTATATGGAATGCAAGTTTCTAATGATAAGAGTAGAGACAAGGAACTAGTTAAGATTGAAGTCTAAGAAATACTAAAAAGATCACACTTTCGATATCTTGGGTCTATCATCCAAGTAAATTAAGACATTGAGGAAGATGTTGCACATAGAATTAGAGAGTTTTATATGATCGCCGCGTACCAATGAAGCTGAAGGGGGAGTCATATAGGATAGCTATGAGATCAGCTTTGCTTTATGGGGTGGAATGTTGAGCAGTCAAGAAACAACATACCTATAGGATGAGTGTAGCTGAGATGAGGATATTGAGATAGATGAGTGGAAAGATAAGAAGGGATAGAATTCAAAATGGATACATTAAGGAGAACTTACGTGTGGCTTCAATTAGGTGATAAGATGAGAGAAAGTAGGCTTAGTTGGGCTGGCCATGTGCAGTGTAGACCCAGTACAACACCTGTTAGGAGGTGCGAGTTGATTCAAATAGAAGGCTCAAAAAGGGTAAAAAAGGTCGTAAGTAGTGAGAAAAGATATGGCAACTTATGGTCTCACTAAGGGTATGACCTTGATAGAGCAGAATGGTCGACCAATATTCGTATAGCCAACCCTAAATAGTTGAGAAAACCATATGATGATAATGATGATCATGAATTTCTTACATTATTTTCACTATGAGTTCAAGGATAGCCGAATTTGATAAATTTGTATGATTCCTCAATATAGATATCAGGATCGGTTTCTTAAGGATTTCTTCTTATCACAAAAAATCTTTGAGCCAACAAAAAAGAAGGCTGAGGAAGGTGGTTTTGACGTTGAATTCATATTAGCACACTTCAAAACTCAAGCATGAGTTTTCTCCAACCAAACGGCAAAGTTGATATAGGGACTTGATAAAGAAACAAAAGATTGACAAATTCCAAGTAAAGGACAAGCACAAGTTGGAGGAAACATGAGTTTCCTTCTCAAAAACATTAACTACAGCTCCAAATAAAAGCTGCCTTTTTCTTCCTTAAAACTCAAGTGAATGACCGTAGGCCTATCATGTGCTTTATTTATATTTTAATTAGGGTACAAAGCCCAAAATAAACTTTGTAAAAATAAAATTGATTAATAGTCACAACTTAAACACAAAATTTGTAATGACATTTTTACCCCTGACAAAACAAAATATTCCATAATCACTCCAACTACTTGTCTAAAAAACTCCTAAAATCCTAACAATATTACAAAAAAAAAAAAAAAAAAACCTTAGAATACAAAAAACTTTAAAACCTTAAAGTAGAATCTAAATTCAAAATTAAATTAAAGTATACAACCTTTGAAATTACAGAAATTAAAACTAAGAATAATTTTATCATGCATCACTATCAACCATTTCCGTGAAACAAACATGAAATACCCCCCCCCCCCCCCCCCCAAAAAAAAAAAAAACAACAAAAAAAAATCCAGATTTACAGGGTCAATTTGACATTTAATAGAAGCCTCAAGAAATACAAAACCCAACTCTCTGCTTTCCAAAATACATAAAAGTGGATCACTACCATAAAAAACACTTCACTTCATGAAACTATTTCATGCGAGAGCACCTATAACTGAGGGGCCTAGTAGATGGAACACAACAACCGTCATCCAAAGCATAACTAGCAATTAGTTGAAGCTGCTTCTGTCATAAACCTTGATATCAATAGAGATCGGCATTCAATCTAAAGAGGATTGAGGGAGGATTGAGAATTGTTTTCATTCGCATATCATGGTTTGGAGGAATAGGGTTTTATGGGGCATCATTCATTTCTGCAAGACAGTGATGAATATCATAGCTAACTGCCATATAAACATAGACATTTATGATACATGAAGAAAATGAAGACATCGCAAAGTGGTATATGAGGGAAAACATCATAATTTTAAATAAAAGTTGCATATTACCTATAATCAGTGTGCTGCACATCTTCTATCATGTTGCATACATAATCAAGCAAACTTAAGCCAAGGTTGTCTCATCAAAAGGAGAGGAAAAGAGAATTTAAAGTAGCCATTGTGTTCCTCTAGTAACCTTTCTCTAGGCTATTTAGTAATTTTTCTGTATTTACCCTTAACCTTGGACAGTACACAAACTTCGCACTACAAATAGAAAATGGTTCTTGTATTTTCTAGAATGTGTAACGATGGTGGTAATGCACCCCTTCCAGTTTAAGCTTGTGTATAGTCATTTGCATCTTCCTTGTTTCCCACAGAAAGCAACACAATCTATACAAAGAATGTTACAAAGCTAAAAGGTTAATATCAATCATTGTACCAAGATAAATAAGTAAGTTTTCCAAACCAAATACCATAATGAAGAACAGAAGATGAATGGCATGCATCATAAAAAGAAATTGTTTTGTTTCATCAAACAAAAATTTAAAGTAATGACGCACTGCATGCTGTGACCAAGGATCACTTTTGTTGATTTCAAGTCCTTTCCTAGCAGAAATCTCTGCATCAGACATTCTCCCAAGCTCCAGCAACGGAAATGCAAGCATCCCATATATGTAGCTCTCCTGTTGATTTTCTGGTAAAACCTGCTGTCAAATAATTATCAGATCTTCAAACAGCTCAAACAATAACAAATTCATCCATCAAATTTATTGATGCAAGATATTAAGCATTAGAAATATATCACTGGTGGTCCAAAATGACAGTACAAAGGAGCTCTATATGAATAGACCACATAAAAAAGTAAGTACATAAAACCCAAGAATGCAGAAAGAAAGAAACCTGTTCTACAAGACCCAAAGATAGATCTGGGCGTCCCATGTAGAAGCATAGCGCTTGAGCTCTATTCAAAGAAGCCAAATCACGTGGGAACTCTCTCAGTAGCTACAAAAACATAGACCATATGCTCGAGTTTTAGAATGATCCCAACAGATATGGTAGAAGCTACATGCACAACAAAGATTCTAAAGAAAACCTAACAGAGGTCGATCCTATGTATGTCTTTGTGTATACATATGTATGTATGTATGCATGTATGTATCATGAGTATTTCTAATTATTAACCATATCTCCCAAAGAAGAAATTTAGACTGATGACATTTTGCATATCATTGGCGTCACTTACACTTTATTCTTAATTGATTTGGCCAGATAGGTGCGGAAGTAGGTTTAGATTTCAAAAACCTGGGATGTCTGATCTATTATATTTCTATCCAGACGAGATCTAGACGTCACTCACACATTAATCAAAATCTAGACAAAATGTAGATGTGTAAAATTTGGGACCCACAAACCTCTCTTAACTCAAAATTGCTTATGTATGTATGTGTGTGTGTGTGTGTCTATAATGGATGGAAATATACTACATATACTAATAGGTAGCCATCTCCCATATAGTTGGGAAAAGGCTCTGATGATGATGATGATGATAATGCCCCTAAGCTAATTTCTAAACGTTAGCTCATTGGCCCAAAATTCCTAAAAAGGCATATCTGAGGAGAAAATTTTGTGGGTAGCCCATGGTCATCCCAGTTAACATGCTCAAAGAAAACATAAATGAATAACTCCAGAAATTGTTTCTTTTTTAAGAGAGAGAAAATGCAGTGAATACATGCCATCTATTTACAGAAACAATGGTTTTAGATGCACCCATCATCACTACATGAATTTAACAAAAAAAAGAGTTTTGAGTTCTTAAAAGCTTAAATATAAAATGGGCAGTCAATAGATTCTCTCCATACAAAAAAACCATTTTCCAGGTTTTAGTCAAATTTTCTTTCGGGTCCTAAATTCCTTAAACCGAAAAAATAAAATTACAAATAAAAATAAAATAAAGAAGACTTGTTTGACCCCAATTTTGTAGATGACCATATTGAAAACGACCTAGAAAAAGGAGTTTTTTGGGGAGAGAAATGCAGCGATTAAATTTCATCCATTTGAAGAAAATCTTCGATGTTATCATCATCACTAGATGAACAATACAAAATAAATAAAGAAAAAAACTGGTCTTGCATGTTATCATCATCACTAGATGAACAATAAAAAATAAATAAAGAAAAAAGAGTTTGAGTTCTTAAAGATTTAGATATAAAATGGAATGGCAAATTTTCCCACCATTTGAACTCTTTGGAAGGAATCTATTTTCTAAGTTTTCTTTGATTGTTTCTTTAGAGATTGTTCACTAGGTCCAACAGAGAGCATGTGTAAACTTTGGGTTCAAATGAATCCCCCCTTAGATAAGTTTTTCCCCTCTCTATGAATTATGATCCACCTACACACTTTAAAAACTCAGATCAATACCGCCCCAACCTTTTTCTACACAAAAAATTTATTTATCTGTTTTATATAAAAACATTAAGAGGGGGCTATTGGTGCTCTTTTTATGAGTAAGAGGAGGTTCATGGGTTTACATGGTCCCGGGGTCTCTGTGGACCGTAGATAATAGCGCGACGGGGGGCTACGTCCTTCTCTCTAAGTTCTTTTAAGAGTTTTAGGCCCGTGAGCTTATCTTATAGAACTTATCTCAATGGTATTTGACACATATGTTTGGATGTATTTTTACCGAACATGGCGAGTCCATATCAAACGACCCAATTAAAACCTGAGGGCAGGTATCCGCACATCACTTTATCCAAGAAACCGTTAAAAGGCAGGGTAAGTGACAAATTGCAACTATTGGGGTGTGTCAACCCTGGCTGCAATCCAATACTATATATGCTGGAAAACCTTCGGAAATAGAAAGTGGTAGAAGGGCCCCCAAATGAATACATATTGGGCCCAAACTAAAACAAATCCTCATTTTGGGTGGTGAAAGCCCTCACAAATAAAATCCATGAGCTCTAAAGTCAGTTATGGACATAATAGATCATGGAGAAGCTAATAAAAGTGGACAATGGAAGCCAAAAGAAACGGATGCAAATCGACTTAGAATTGAGCCCAAATTTAATCTAAGATGCCCCCGACATATCCCCCAAGTATCAGCCCTAAGCTCTTTATATATATATGAAAACACTTACACTTACAAGCAAATTTATATAGTATCTCACTCATGGCTCATCATCATCCAAAGTCTATAATATGGTCATGGTTGTTTGATAGTGTTTGAATTTGAATAATTTTTATAAAAATCAGATTAACCTAAAATTTGAAACATGTGTACGTCTAACCAACTCGCACCTAAAAAAAATATTAAAAAAATAAAAAATAAGATGATGAAAGTAACCCTGAATATTTATAGGGGTAATTTGGTCCTTTTTATTATTTGAATTACTTTTTTTATATTTTATTTAAGTGCGCCTCACTAAGGCGCACACACCAACAAAATTACAAGTCAATCTATTTTGTTGAAAAATTATCAAATTCAAATACTATCAATCGTGATTGTATGATGGACTTTAGATGGTGATGAGCCATGAGTGAAATATTATAGAAATTTGCTCAATGTGTGTTTTTAAGTGTTTTCCACACATACACACATATACATCACATCTAAGCCTTATCCCAACCACTTGGAGTCGGCGATACAAATCCTATTCTGTCATTCCGATCCATCAAGGGCCATACCCTCAATCACACCATAAGTCATCATATCTCTTATCACGACTTCCATCCATGTCCCTTTTGGCCTTACCCTTGCCCTTATAGAGCCTTTCACTCGAATCAAATCACCCCTCCTAACTGGTGTAGTTCTAGGTCGACGCTGCTCATGGCCAGACCACCTAAGCCTAACTCATCTATAGCCAAAACAAGAGACATGGGCTCAATGTTGATCCCTGATATTGTCACTTAAAAGTCAATTGTCTCTCCCCTAGTTGTCCTCACACTAGTTAGCGTTCCCTCATAAATATCTCTCATCATGTCAATATATCCTCTAGAGACTCCTTTCTTTTCGAACACCAACCAAATTAACTCTCAAAGTACACTATCATTTCCTTTCTCTAAATAAATAAAGAATATGTGAAGGTCTTTTCAATTCCCCCTAAAATTCTCAAACAATTGCCTAAATAGGAAAATAGCCTCAATTGTTTACCTCCCTAGCATACACTTGAGTTGATTTTCTGATACACTCATTTCATATTGTAGTCGTTGCTCAATCACTCTCGTCAACAACCTCTCATAATGTGGCTTATAAGTTTAATCCCGCGATAGTTCATACAATTATATATTTCTCATTTGTTCTCGTAAATAGGTACCACGGTATTTTTTCTACTTTCGTCAGCCATTTTCTTTGTACTCAAAATCTTGTTGAACATCATGCACAACCAATGCATGCCAATCTCTCCCAAGCACTTCAAAACCTCTATTGGGATACCATCTAGTCCTAAAGTCTTTCCCATCTTCATCTTTCTCAAAGCTTCTTTCACATCAGATATCCTAATCCTACAAATGTATTTATGACCTCCAACTTCATTTATGTCAAAGGTTCCTCCAAACACTGCGTGCCCATAGTGGTTATCATCTAATAATTTTTTAAAATAAATTATCCACCTGTCACTGACCTCATCATCCATCACCATGACCCCTCTAATCCCCACTCTTAATGCATTAACATGATCTAGATCTCTATAATTCCTCTCTCATTATTGTCAGTTCGAAGACATCTTTTTCACCTTCTCTTGTCCCCAATTTATCGTATGAATCAGCATATACCTTAAGCTTAGCCTTACCAGAGGATCCCATTAAGGATCAAGCTCCCTGAATTTAAGAAATGCCCGAATCGAGATCCCATGTCTCGGAGCATAGGATCAAGCTTCTAGAGCGGGAGCGACCACCTCCTTAGAAGATCCCGATAACTATGCTTTTGATAGATAACAAAGATAAAATGGATTCCATGAAGATAAGAGTGTTATCCCCAAAAGAAGCAAACATCCCACTAGCTCCATCCCAAGTGGCACCACCATTAGTTTCCAAAAGAACATAGGAGTTTGAAATGGAGATTATGTCACCAATCTTTGTAATCTACAGGGCCATATAAACCAATCTCCAAGAATACTTCAAATAAAAAATGTTGTTGAGAGAACCACTCACCACAGCCAACAACTACAAAGAAGCAGCAAAAAACTACCATGAGAACCATCAATAGGGCTTTCTGACAAGCCTTATTTGTGCTGTAGGTATATTGAGCAAAGGTCTCAAGGTTTTCCGCATGGTACTACCATCAAGAACAACTACGAATTTTCTCAAGGGCCAGTCGCTCGAATCACTTACTGATGAATGCTTTAATTGAGGCTTTCTAACCCTCATAAGGTCCACATAATGGCCATTAAAAAATTAGCAATATTTGTACCTTTCATGACGCCCCAATTACTGTCAAACCGCTTCCTTAGTGTTATGCATGAGAACCAAGTGGGCTTGTGGAACCCCTTTTCGCAAGAGCAATTTGCAAAGGATCCGAAAATCATGTATAGACTCATGCTATGTTAGGTGGTTAAGCCATCTCTCCTAGCAAGTAAGTTCCTTAAACCGAGAAACCTATATGAGGGGACCCTCAGCCTTGACCGATCATTGGATGCAACTTGAGTGCAACATTTTGCTAGCAACAAAAACAATTGGTGCGAGGTGACCATGCATGTTTGGATTATCATGCACGGGTAGAAATGACTCGAGAAGTGGGTGGAACAAACCTTTAAACCTCCTTAATGAGCCATGTGAGTAGTCATTGAAGGGTGGAGCATCGGCTGATGTAACTAAGATTATAGTTAGTGGGAATAATATGTTCCGGCCCTTAATGACCAATGCAAATGAGGGTGAGTGTATGGCTTGCAACTCGGGGCTATATTTTCCATTTGTCCTAACCATTGAGTGGCATCCATGGTTGTTCATGAAGAACTGTATAGAACAATAAGAGTGCACTATGGCCCTTTGCATACAGCTTATGCGTGCCTGGAGGTGCAAATGGGTCAGACCGGGCCATCCTAGCGGACCTCGTAGGCTCCACCCAACATAGGACAGTTTCAGGGCCCTTCATTGGCCCGTTGGGCTGGGTTGAGCCTTAATTAAAGGCTCATTAACTAAATGGGCAAGGATAGGGCCGTAGTATTAAGGCCGACTTTAGGTGACTTTCAATTAATAAGGTACAAATTTATTGGGCTGGCTTGGAGGCCCAGCACAACATAGACATGATTCAGGCTCCTTTAAGACTTTTCAAGCTAGGCCGGGCTTGAGTTTAACACGTGTTGGCGTAACGGATGGGTCGCAGTTGCCTAAGTCCAGCCCACTTACACCTTGCATTTCTTTTGTTTGCTTGCTCCAGTCCTCTTGTGTATGTTTGTGGAAGATTGGCCTTCCCTCAGTCCAGGTTCGACTTTGGCTATCATCACAGGGTTTGGCTAAGAGAAAGATCACATCCCATGACAATCGGAATCAGATCTTGGTTGATGTCCTCATAGCTGATGGCGTCTCAACTGAAATTCGGAAGCATATCAAATACCTCAAGGACCAATTGGAGTAAATACTGACATTAGGACCATGACAGAGGATGTTTGATTGTTCAACTTCATGTTGAGTCTGTCAAGTTGGGCCTAGGTAGAGTTGACAAGGCAACTTGCCCACTGTTATGGCCGTAGCTGAGGGCCTAGGAGAGTACAAACGTCGTTGCGAGTTATATTCAACCTACAAGAATGGGCCTTTGAGGGCTAATGCCAAGAGAGTGGTGCCCCACAATGGGGCCAGACCTGAGACGGGAGCAACCAAAGAGAAAAGGCATCCCAAAAGCTTTCTCAGACTGCTTCATATGCAAGGTTGATTACAGGGTGAGAGATGACCCAAAAAATCATCCCTTCAATGTGGCTCTACAAGTTGAAGGGGCCCATGCATAGGCCCACTCAATGCAACTACTATATGCATGGCAGCTGGTAGGGGTCAGTGTACAGGCCTGAGAAGACTCCAAGCTAAGGATCAATAAAGCTGGCGAGTCAACGGAACCAATGATGACTCAAGTGGGGTCGTCATGAGATACACCATCATTGGTAAGGGTGAGCCAGTGGCATGTCACCCTGCTCCACAGGTGAAAGAGATATCCTTAATGAGTTGTGTGATGCGAGGGGACATCCACCTAGTCCAAGTGGGAAAAGAAGAGGAGATTTGGTAGTCGACATGAGTACCACAGGTATCATCATACTTACAGTAAGGCTGGTCTGGGGTCTTCCTCGTAAGGGCCACATGAGGTGTTAGGGCCGTGGTGGCAGTAGTGGACCTGACCAATAACCCATGTGGGCACCTGAAAGAGATATACTTAATGAGTTGTGTGATGCGAGGGGACATCCACCTAGTCCAAGTGGGAAAAGAAGAGGAGATTTGGCAGTTGACATGAGTACCACAGATATCATCGTACTTACGGTAAGGCTGGTCTGGGGCCTTCCTCATAAGGGCCACATGAGGTGTTTGGGCGGCAGTAGTGGACCTGACCAATAACCCATTGGAGCACATGGTGCCAGCACAAGAGTCAAGGACCCAACTATGTGCATGAGTAGAGAGACTAGAGCAAGTGGCAAACCTGAAATAGAGAAGAAAAACTTAGCAAGCGGCTTTGTCCAAACAAGTATGTCAGAGCCTTGGGCCAAAGCCGCCTTATATTGGGATCGGTGCAGGACAAGCATCCGACAAGGACATCAAAGTTAAGGTGGGTGAGGATTGTCAGACACCTTCCCTTAGTGTCATGTATGCAAGCTAAGTGGGGCACGTGGAACCCCTAAGAGACATAACAATTTGTAATATCGACTTGAGATAATTTGAGAGGTACAGTAATGTCTCATGAAGCACCAAATCTTTAGGTCGACAAACATATACGAGGGGAAGTACCTTTAGCCTTGACCGACAGTGGGCAGGGGGTGAGGCTAGTGCGTTGGTGCACAAATGTGCCTGCAAATGTGGCTAAAGCCACAGACCCCGGGTGTAAGGTTGTGGGCTAGTGGAACAGACAAATGGCTAAGTTGGTGGGACTTGGTGGACCACCGAGACCAATAAACTAAGGATTGGTTGGTCCGCCCATAGGCAACCTAACCTGATGGAACATGGGCATGGACCATGTGTAAGAGGCGGTAGATCATAAATCTAGCTAGGCAGTGCTGTTGGGGTTATGTGGCCATTTAAAGGCCTTATGAGAGCATGTACTGAAATTAAATATTGGCTCCGGTAGGAGTTTGGTCCACACTAGACTGTGAGACATTTCTAATACCTAGACTCACCTGAGTTTCGACAGGCTATGGCTCAAGGTGATGCCTAAAAACTCGTAGTCCTGAGCATTGTATGAGCACAACCGACAAGGGTTTTGATGTGGGGTTATTCCTTAATGAGGTCAAGAGTTGTACCTATGACAGTTAGCCGAGGGACATGAATTTGACCCATGTGTGTGATGGATGACTTGAGAGGACAAGGGCCTAAATCCTCATAATTACCATCACAAGGCATGTACACTAGATAGCTGTCAGGGAAGCGGCCATTTGGATAAGGGTGTATGACATATACATGTGCGACAGAGATAACTCCTTGCAACACTGAACTGTTTTGGAAGGACCCATGAAGCATAGTACTGAAATGGGGACTGGACTTGTCCTCAGGGAGGGACCTGTAATCAGTAAAATAGGATCGTATCTCCTTCATGTATTGGCTGACTTTGATAGTCCAATCATGAACCCCTACGAAGGGTTATGGGTCATGGGAACTGTTGAGCCAGTTTGAGAAGATGCAGTGAGATGAAATCTCTAAAGATGATGCAGTTCTTAGTATATTTGTTGTAATCTTAACTCTATGGATCCAATTCCCATTAAATCTTCCTAAATATGTTTTAATTATTTTTCAGATAATTAAAATGAATTTTTAAACATCTCTAAGTATTCTATTTTATTGAAAAATGATTTTCTTAAATATAGAAAAATCAATTTTCTAGATTTATTTTAATCCGCAAGAAGAAAAAAAAGATATTTTGAGGCTTTATAAAAATTATTTTATTATTTGAAAATTATATTTAAGGTATTGGGGGGCCCATTGAGGTCCATTGGGCCCACCATATTGTGGGGCGTGGAGCCCACATGGCCACCTTAGGGGTGGTGCACCCCACCTCCTCTATACTTTCTTATTTTTTTAATTTTGGCAATTAATTAATGGGTTGATTTGAGAATTTTAGGAAAGTGTTTTAAGTAAAGATTTTGATTGTTTTCAAAAAAGAAAGTGTAGGAAAATAATTGAAATAGATTTAATACTTTCTCTACACAATATTTGATGGGAATGGAGTAATGAAAACTGAGGGAAAATGGTTCCACCACATTCCTTTAATCATGTTGGATGGTCTACGGAATGAATGGATGTGATCTCTTTACCCCACAATCTCCAAGATCAAAAGTCAAGATTAAGTCTCAAAATGATGGTAAAACCGTAACTCTAAAAACCTTAGCCTTTATGTTATATAAACTAGCTATGGGGGACTCATTCTCTAGACTTGAAACCTCAATCTCTCTCTCTCTTTGAGCCAAAAGGGTGGAGGGTGGAGGGTGGAACGTCCCTCTCTAATCCCTCTCTTCTTCTCTCTCTAACATTAGGGTTTAGGTAAGAAAAATAAACCCTAAGGAGTGGCATGCCCAAGCCACAAAAGCCTAGCACTAGGTCTTGGCCTTATGTCATGTGTTGAACTTTGGTCTAGTTTATCCCATGTCATGCTCCCTATTGGTTTTGCCTAGGCTTCCCAAGTTGTGAGGCAAGTTCTTAAACCTAGATCTCGTGCGCCATTGGTAAAGGAGACCCAGTGTGGAGTGAACGAAGTCCTTGGGGGTAACATGAGGCAAGGTATGCGGTAATTTCCTGCTTTATGCTGTCTTGATATAATTGCATCTTTTATATAACTTTCAGATCTACATTACGAATATAATCTTGTTTTAATGACAAGCCAATGAGAGTCCTTGACATTTTAATTGGTTTATATATTGTATTTGGACGGTTGTGAGTTGTGAGTGATTCGGGTGGCAATACATATAGAAAAAATAGAAAAGATTTTAATCGGTATTGACTTGCTGCTCACATAGTCCACCTTTAAGGCAGGTGTGTTGACACTAACTGTGAATTGTGGGATTCAAATTTGAAATGTGTAAATGTCATAGGCATGAGCTTGTGTGGTGACCATGCAAATTTGAATTTAGAATGGGAGTGGGTTTACCAAGCCATAGTTGTCAACATCTCCCAACATAGGTGGCGATCCGTTTTAGAATCTCACTTTGACACTCCAAGAAAGGGATCTTGATTTTTGAATTTTGGGATCTCGACCCTTACTATGAGGGATACCTATTCCTACTGCTAGGGATCTCAATTCCAACCTTAAGGATCGAGATAACAACCAAAACTGATAATTTTCTTAATTTATAGCCAGATAGCAACATAATTGTACTTTTAATACAATTGCATTACTTGCTGGCTATAAATAAATGGAGTATTATTTTAAAGAATATGTATAGTCTACGAACTATACATACTGTTTAAGATCGGAAGTGTAGTGACTGTTATGGGCCCCATGCCGATTAAGTGATGCAGAAAGAAATTTTAGTGTTATTATTATTTTTGTTTATTTTTCTAAGGAATAGGAATTGACCTAGGATAAGTGAAGTGGGAGGAGGGAGGATTTTGGTGCACGAGTTGTTATGTGGGAGGATTTTAGGGAATATATTAAAACTAATCTTTTCAGAAGGATTTGGGAGGGGATAGAGAATCCAGTGAGAGGAAATATGAAGATAGACATGAGAAGAAACAAGGAGATAGGTGAGAGAAGAAATACAGAGAGGTGTGTGCGAGAGAGAGAGATAAGGGAAAGGTACGTGACTTTTAGAGAGAGTTCATTTTTTGTGTTTATTTATTATTATTTTTTTCTTTCCTCCAAGTGTATTTAAAGGGGAGATGTCCCTCATTGTAAAGAGAAAATATTGGAATTGAGTAAAGTTGATCTTGCAAAAAGATCTTTTTGGGGTGGATTTCTTTACGGACCATGAGAGAGGGCATAACAATAGAGGGAAGTACTAATTAAATAAAAATAATAATAAAAGGTGAGAGAATCTATCATCTCTCAATGTCTGCAAGGGAATCGACCGTAAAAAGATCTTTTCACAAGATTAACTTTACTCAATTCCAATCTCTTCTCTTTACAATGAAGAACATCCCCCCTTCAAATACACTAACAAAAAAGAAAGAAAAAATAAATAAATAAATAAAACCCACAAAAAAAAAAACTCTCTAAAAATCACGTACCTTTCCCTTATCTCTCTCTCTCTCTCTCTCTCTCTCCCTATTTCCTCTCTCACGTCTATCTTCCTATTTCCTCTCATGGGATTCTCTATCCCCTCCCAAATCCTTCCTAAAAGATTAGTTCTAATCTATTCCCCAAAATACTCCCACTTAAGAACTCGTGCATCAAAATCCTCCCTCCTCCCACTTAACTTACCCTAAGGCAATTCCTATTCCTGAGAAAAATAAACAAAAATAATAATAACACTAAACTTTTGAATTTTTCTAATTTCTTTCCTCATCATTAAGCCTACAATAATTACTATAGATTCTTATTGTAACAAGCATGCATTTTGTGCTATAACAATCATGAAACAATCATGTGTTTCTTGCTATAACAGTCATGCATAATAGTTGCCACTCATATGCATGTTGATCTACTTGTATTGTAACTCCCATAGAGATCAGTGCATACATAGGGCACATTTCCCCACAATTTGTAGAGAGTGAAAAAAGACATCTATATATTTTCTTTCTCTTGTGCCTGAATATTAATCTCCCTCTTCTCTCCCAATCTCAACGAGCTATCAGAGTAAGGCTTGAAACCCTAGGATATCCATTACTTCAAGAAACCCTAGAATCATGAATTTTCTTCCTTCTTTGGCTCAAAGCTGTAGAATATTGGCAACCTTCTATTTCCAGCAAGATCATCTCGTTTTCCTATACCAATAAGTAAGTTTTTATCCCAAACTCCTTTCTTTTTTAATGACCTCATATTTCCAGCAACCTTATATTTCCAGTGCCCTCAAAATTAGCAGCTTCACACTTGAAACTAAGGAATTAGTACCTTGAAAAAAAGCCTTAGGGTTTCTATAGTTCCAGCGAGAAGGAAAGCATATATGAAGCAAAATATTTCCTTGGGCAGCAGTCAATCTGACCACCCAGGATTGATGATCACCACAATTAAGCTATACTACTTAGAATGTAGGGCAGAGAATTTACCCTATCCGGATTCAAAACCCGAATTCTAGATCTGAAATCTGGATCCAAAATTCAAATCCAAATAAAAATCAGGATCGGATCTGGGTATAGGTGGATGCGATCCGATTTTTTTAAATAGTATATTTTTATTTATATATATATATATATATATGTATATGTTATACAATTATTTTAACTTAATCTCCACCGTAGGTTAATAGAAGATGGACGGCAGGGATCCTCTCTTCTCTCTCTCTCTAAACAAAACATAAACACTAGGGTTTCTATGAATCCCTGTAAATCCATGACCCATCCATCCCTCCACAATTGCTGCGCCTATTGCCAAGCCATCTCACTTCTCTCCCTATAACAAAACACAGATCGTCCACCATCTCTGCCGCTACGCCATTCCACTGCGCCAAGCCACCATTGCTCTGCGCCTATGCCTCTACGATTGAAACACAGTTGCTCCAAACAGGTACGCCCAATCCATTCTCTACTTTTATTTACTATTATCAGTGGCTTTAGGGTTCTCGCGAACGAAAAAATGTTTCTGACAAAGGCAAGATTTATCTCATCTCTCAGTTTTTTTTTATGATTTTGGATTCTTGTTGAAGCTCTTTGAATCCCCTACAGCATCCCTAAATTGATCTTTAGTTTCCGTGCTCAAATCTGAGCATTGTCATGGCTTAATAGAGGGACCATCTGACGAACCTATAAAATCCGCCAAATTTGAGATATCTCTCTCATTTCTTAATTTATTTATTTATTATTGTTGTTCAAGATCTTCGAATCCCTTAAAAACCCCAAATCGATCAAGTAAATCCTAAATCTTTTTTCCTCTCCTCTCTCATCTCTATACAACTTTCTCTCTCTTCCCAAATCTTGATCTTTCTTATATGTTTTTAGTAGGTACGGGAAAAAAACAACAACAGTTGTTTCTTCTTTCTATGAAATTTCTGTGATGTGTGCTTCTAGAAACCAAAACTGAAAATTGTTGGTGTCCCAAACCCTAGATTTTGTTTGTGTGGATGGAAAAACTCTGATCTAATTTTTTACTCTCTAGATTGTGATTTTTTATCCACTGTTATGAGTGTTTTGTTTCTCATTGTTATGTTTCTTATTTTTTAAACTTTCTCTGGATTGTGAATTTTTTATTTCAATGATTCCTTGTGATCTTCTCTCTCCATAGGTGTTCAACATAATGTTGGGTGAGTGTGGCCATTAAAGGACTTATGAGTGCTTGTAAAATGAAAAAATATAGTGGAACATGAACTCAATAGGAGTGTGGTCCCATGTGGACCATATTAAGCATACGATGTTTGTTGATATTGAACTGTGCTTAATGTGCTAGGTCAGTCTGGTTCGAAAAAAACCAAGGTACCTAGGCATAGAGTTATAACCGAGGAGGGTTTAGTGGGTTAACCCTTGATGAAGTCGTAGTATGCCCGGATGAGAGCCGAAGGACTGTGTGACCCTTGTGTGTGATGGAGGCCTTCAGAGACACGACTAAAGCCTTATCAGTTGTACCATCACACGGGATGCACATTGATAGCCATTTTCGATAAAGTAAACCACCTTTCAGGGTGAAACGTGTGCATGTGCAAGAGATACCCCCTGTGCACCATTGTGCTATGGATTGTATCAAGTCAGGATGGCTTTGGTTTCGTCTCCAAAAGATGACTTGAAATCCATATACTAGAACTGTGACCCCTTGCGCATTGGCTAGACTTTGGTGACCCACTAATGATCCCTTGCATGGACTGTGGGTCATGTGCAACGCTGGGTCAATTTGAGAAAGCATATGTGGTTTGTAGTTGGTGGTTGGACATGGAGTATCCCAGTGGATATTTATTCCTAGACCATATGGATCCTTTTCCCATCAAAGTCTTCTTATTTTGTTTATTTTAATAATATATTATTTTTAGAATTATTATTTGAAGTTTTCTGAATCTCTTAATATTTTATTTATCAAATTTGGATTTATAAAAAAAAAGATATTGATTTTATAATGATTTAATTATTCAAATAATAATTTTGCGTTTTTTTAAATTATAAAAATAATATAATTGCATGGAAGGCCCAATAGATCTATTGGGCCCACCATTGCATGTTAGGTGGGGCCCATTATGTGCCCAAATAGGTGACACGCCCCACCTAGAGAAACCTTCTATTTTGTGGAGATCAAGCTTTACGCTTGAGAGATAAGTTTGTGTTGTTTTAAGTAAGCTTAAGCCTTGAGAAAATTTTGAATGATATTTTGGTATGTATGAGTAGGCTTATGCATAAAATAAGAAAGGATAATATTATAATCTATAAATTTATCATTTGAATTAATTGATGGGAAAATGGTTTGGGAAGTGGGGGATAATGGTCTAACACCTTCCATAGGATGTTGATGGTCCATCTATGGTATGGAGAGCTCAAAACTCCACAAGTCACCCAAGATCAATGGTGCATATTCAATCTCACTTGAGTGGCAACCCAAGGAAAACCCTAAGATAATCTTGATCAAACACTATTAAAAAGGGATTGTCTCTATCCAAAATCTTTGCACCTTATCTTTCTATCTCTCTCTCTTAACCTACCAAAAGGGGCATGCCCCACTGAGAATATCTCTCTCTTAATAAAGTTTCTCTCTCTCTCATGAAAGCCTAAAGGAAGCACGCCCCACTCTCTCATTTTTGAGATCTCTCTCTCCCACATTGTGAAAGAACCTAAGGGGTTTAAGCTATTGAGAGTTGTCATCTCTTTCATGGTATCTCTCTCATGATCTCTCATCTCTTATTGCGGTTTAGACAATAGGATTGTGGTAAAAAAGAGAAGCATCTCCCTCAAACTAGGTTGCTAAGGGGATTAATCTAGTGTTTGAGTTTTGTGATCAAAAGGGTTCATGTTCCATTGGTGTTGTCTGTCCAAACTTGCTTTCCCGGTTGAGATTGAAAGTTGATCATTAGATCACACGCCATCGAAAAATGGTGACTCAGTGTGGGGTGTAAGAAGCCCGATTGAAGTAATCTCCGGCACCCTCTTTTGTTTCTTCCATATTATATTATTGTGTCTTTTATTTCCTAGCATATTTGTGTCTTTTCTTTTGTTAATGAAAAGTGAGGTTTGAATGGCTTCAAGTTCTTGAGATCCTATTGTATTCTTTTATTTTATTTTATTTGAAGTTATTATATTGTAAAAGGACTACTTGTGAGTGATCAATGCCTTGAAAAAAAGAAAAATAATTGGAAAAGAAAGAACAAAATTATTATATACTATCGGCTAGATCACACCAGTCCTTTCACATAAGTGATGCATGCTAAGTGGAGGAAGTGAGGTGGAACTGAAAGTGACCCTTGACGGATCTTACTTTTGGTGGGGTTTCTCGTAATGAAATTTATTGATGTATGGATATGGTGTTTTTTTTATATGATTATATGATGTTTATTTTTAATTTGATGGAGGTAAGGATATGGGGTTTCCTTGATTTGAGAATGATGAAATTCTATAGATGTTTTGAAATTCCATGATGTTTATTTTTAATTTGATGGATGTAAGAATATGGGGTTTCTTTTATTTAAGAAAGATGAAATTCTATGGATTTTATTTTTAATTTGATGGATGTAAGGATATGGGTTTTTTTTATTTGAGAATGATGGATGTAAGGATATGGAGTTTGTAACGACTTTATTTTTAATTTGATGAATGTAACAGAGACCTCGCTTGCTCCTCCTTCATCTTTCTTCTCCGTAACAATCAAAATCCTAGAGAGAGAGAGAAAGACAGAGACAGAGATGTTTCTATACTCAACAGCTTAGAGAGAGGAAGGCCTCTTTCTAATCTTTCTAAACAACAACACAAAGAAAAACAGAGAGAGGTTTGTTTATGTTACAAGTAAAAGAGAGAAATAAAAGGCCACTTTATATGGCGACACAGAGGTAGAGAGAGAGAGAGAGAGGGAGAGAGAAAGTAAATAGGAGAAAAGGATTTCTATGGGCTGGAAGTAGAGCAGAATTAACCCAAATAAGAGCAAAATTAACCCAAATAGGAAGGCGTAATATTGGAACTGATCTGGATCCAAATTCGAAAATATTATGGATCCGATCACATCCGAAACGGATATAGACTATTCGGATCCGGACCTGATATGAAAATTTCTCAGCCCTATTAGAATGGTCTCAATCTACCAAAATGTTCATAGGAAGTCGGAGGAAATTGGGTTCTGTCACAAAAAGGTCAAAGAGCCTCCCACAAGCGATAGAGATCCCATGATGAATGGGAAGTGAGGACATGAAAATAGTAGCATGGCTCATTCATTCCATGCAACAAGTATCAGTAGGGGCTGCTATTTCTTAAGACTACAACGGATATATGAGTGGTGGTAACCAAGACATACAACAAGATGATATGGCTAGGGTTCGAAATAGCAAATTTGCAACAAGGAGAAATCACTATGGAAGAGTGCTTAGGGATATTAAGGCATAAGTGGGAAAACCCTATTAATTCCAACATTGATGACATTAAAAAATAGGCTGACCAACGAAGAATCTTTAGCATGCCTACATCCTGACTCTGAGCTTCCGAGAGCAAATTCTAGGAAAGGACAAAATGCCTTCTCTTCAATCAGTCTATAATTATGTAGGAGTGGGTGCTAGTAAAAAGGCTATTGCAGAAGGACAAAACTCAAACATCCATCCTAAACAATCAGCCTTTGCAACAAGCTTCAAGCAAGGAAAAGTGGGTATCAAAGGATTAAATTGTGTCCACTTTCTCCAGCTGACAAGGAGAAACTGTAATGCTCACATTGTGGTAAGAGGAGGCACACCTGAGAGCACTGTTAGAACTTGCATCCACACTTGAGAACAATATCAAGAATGCAAGTGTCCATATTGTATCGAGCGAGGGAAGGAAAACTCAGCCACACAACCCAAGGTATCGGATCCAAGAGATGAGGCCATCAAAGATTTACAGCATCAAGTGACAGCTCTCAAGGCTTCCCTCAACTCTAACACTCCAATAGAGCAGCCAGGTACATATGCAACTACAAGCCATGCCTCCAACTCCACCTCTTCTACACCCTGGATCATTGACTCAGGGGCTACTAACCATATAAGTGGTAATAAAGTTGGGTTCTCGTCTTTTTGTCCTGCTTCTCGTGAAGTTAAACTTGTTGATGGATCCACAACCAATGCCTCTACGGTGGCAAATATAAACTTTCTTCATCCTTGCCCTTACCCTTTGTAATACATGGGGCTTCTTTTCCTTCCAATCTTCTTTATGTTAGCAGCAGACAAAACAACTAAATGGCACTGTCACATTTTACATTGTGTTTTTTAGGACCTGAAACAAGGAAGACAATTGGTGGTGGTCATGAAGACAATGAGTTGTAACCATTCAACATGGGATACACTTCAACTGCTCTCAGCTCTGAGTCTCAAAGTCATGAGCAAGTCCTCTTGTGCACACCTGCTTAAGCCATATGTCTCTAAAATCTTTAAAATTATTGTTCGCACATATGTTTGTTTCTTTGAATGTTCCTCAGTTAAAATGTCACTTGTCAATCGTCTAAACATGGCATAACCTCCTTTCTTCTAGTTAAAATAAAAGTTCCAAGTCATTCTATCTTGTTAATTCTGATGTTTAGGGGCCTGCTCCGCTAATTTTTGTATATGGATACTGCCATTTTATCTCATTCATTTATGACTACTCTCATTATACTTGGATCTATCTTAAGAAAAATAGAGATGAAGTACCTTTAGTAGTTCAAATATTTCATAATATGATTCAGACTGAGTATGGACCCAAATAGAAAAAACTTTTTGTTCTAATAATGCATGAGAGTATCTATACAATGCATTAAAAAAATTATTTTCTAGAACATGGTATAGAAACTCAAACATTGTATTTCTACACACCACAGTAGCATAGTGTGGCAGAACGGGAAAATGGACACTTGTTAGAAGTGGTGAGATGCATCTCAATAAAAATGAAGTTTCCTAAGAAATATTACGATGAAGTAGTTCTTACTACTACCAATATGATCAATAGAATACCTACACATATTCAAAATGGAGCTTATCCTTTCAAACTTCTCCACCATGCACTTCCTTTGTTCTCCCTTCCACCAAAAATCATTGGTTTTGTCTGCTTCGAGCATACCCGGGGACCTCAACCTACCAGATTTGTGTTCCTAGGATACTCGAACTCTCAAAAAGGATACAAGTGTTATCGTCCGGAAACTAAAAGAAAATATGTCTTAAAGGATGTTACCTTCTTTGAGAACTATACCTTATTTGGCATCCCAAAGAGATTTGATATCCACTATGACACCCGATAATCCTATCGATCTTCCAATGATCACAAAGAGTTCCGGTAATCCAAACAAGGAACAACTGGAATCTACTAAGAAACAACTAAACGTGTATACCGAAAAAAGAACAAGGGAAAATCTGATGTTAATGATCAACCCCATGGCGTTGACTCATCAAGTACTTCTCCTTCTACCTCAGCCTTCTCCACTCAATTTACCTATTGCCGTAAGAAAAGAAAAAAGGACTTGTACTTCTCATTAATTTAGTAGGTTTGTTTCTTATGATTCACTTTAACCTTACTTTCATGCATACCTTTGCTCTACTTCCTCTGCTCCTATCCCCACCAATGTTGTAGATGCATTGGCTCATCTACAATGGAAAGCGGCCAAGATTAAGGAAGTGATTGCCTTAGAGAAGCAGCTAACTTGGGATATAATTGATCGGCCAGAAGGACACCATGTATGTGGATGCAGGTGGATGTATACCCTGAATCACAAACCAGATCGTTCGATTGAGAGATACAAAGCTCATCCGATGGCTAAGGGTTTTACATAGTTATATGGGGTTGACTATTAGAAGACTTATGCTCATGTGACAATATTGAAATTAATATGGGTACTTTTATATATCGCAATAAACAGGAAATGACCACTCCATCAATTAGACGTAAAGAATATCTTTTTTCATGGAAATCTGCAAGAGGAAGTGTATATGGCATTACCACCTAGGTTTTATCTTCATGGGGAGAAAAGGAAGATCTATAAATTGCAAAAAGCTATATATGGACTGAAACAATAACCTGGGGCTTGGTTCGAAAAATTCAGTATGCCAGTATGTCAGTCGAATTTCAAAGAAGTGTTTCAGACCATTTTGCATTTGTTGAAAGAGATTCTTGTTCTACCACAATACTGATAGCGTATGTAGATAGATAGTGCTTCCAAAAAATAGTGATCACGAGATTCAAAAGTGAGGTTTCTTAAGAAGTATTTTTGACATCAAGGATCTTGGTCCATTGAAATGCTTCCTTGGAATAGAGGTGGCTAAGGTCTAAACAAGGAATTTTTTTGTCTCAAAGAAAGTACACTCTCAATCTCCTTAATGACATAGGAATGCTTGGAGGCAACTAGCAGAATCTCCCATTGAGGTTAACCACAATTTGTATGATCAGCAATCAGAGCCTCTGAGTAACCCTGACATATATCTGAGATTAGTGGGTAGACCAGCGTTTTAAAAATCGTCGAGTCGGCACGAAATCGGCCGATTCGAACCGAAAATTGGTCATCCCGTGTCGATTCTTTTGTAAAACCGGGAATCGCCCGATTCTAGAGAAGAACCGGCGATTCAATGCCATAAATCGGCTGGTGACGTCATGAATCTTCCGATTCTTCGCTTCATGACATCATAATCTGTCCGCTTCTTCTACAATGTGCATGACCCGCCCGATTCTTCTACAGTGTGAGTCATGGGCATTTTTGTAAATTTCAAGGTAAAATAGGTTAAGAACTAGAGGAAACTACCGTACGCACACCCCGCCATGTGGCCTCATTGCTTTGCACGCGTTATCCTTGGTGAGTACGAAGAAGTATTTATTTACCAACATTTCCGTTTACCTCTTCGACCGGGATAATGTGAAAATGTATTAATTTGAAACATTAATATATTATAGTATTTTGTCTGCGCATCTAATACACTAAGTTGCATGTGGCATACCGATTATCACATACCTTCATCGTGTGGAGGACGTTGGTTCGAATCCTCTCATAGAGGAAACGTTGTTTTTTTCATTTTTTTTCTCAAATTTTTTTCTTATCAAAAAAATGAAAGGTTTTTCTATCAATTTCGCTTTTTGTAAAAAAATTTCCTATCAATAAAATAAAAATTTTCTTATAAAAAAATGACAGGTTCTTATCAATTCTTTTTTCTTGCCAAATTTCTTTTTTTGTCAAAAAAATAAAAGGTTTTTGTTAAAAAAATAAAAAGTTAGTCAAAAAAAAAAAGTTCTTATAAAAAAAAAATAATACACCAAGTATTTTTTGTCAAAAAAAAAGGTTCTTGCTAAAAAAAAAACAAAATGTAATACGACAAACATTTCTTGTAAAAAATTAAAAGGTTTTTGTCAAAAAACACTAAAAGGTTCTTATCAAAAAACCATTATTTATTGTAGTCCATGTATGATTATATACTTCATCCATGATAGTTCTATGCAGTGGTTTAAAAAACGGATCGGTGACCCGGATCGGGCACCCCAAAAACCCATCTGAATCGGTGAATCGGCGATTCGAATCGAAAATCGGTGGGATTAAGCTCTAAAAAAATTATTAAAATTCATTAAAAATGTTGTTTTCTAAGAATCCAATAAGAAATCAAGGTACAACATTATTAATTTTCATTTTTTTCATCAATATGTGAATATTGAGTTTTTTTTCTCTGTATGAACTTATTTTAACAAAAATACTTGTATTTTTGAAAAAAATAAGAAATGAGTTTTTTTGACAAAAATATGAACTTATTTTAACAAAAATAAGAAACGAGGTTTTTTGACAAAAATACTTGTATTTTTTTTTATAAGAACTTTTTTTTTTTTTGACAATAACTTTTTTTTTTTTTTTTACAAAAACCTTTTATTTTTTTTTGACAAGAAAAAGAATTGATAAGAACCTTTCATTTTTTTTATACGAAACTTTTTATTTTGTAGATAAGAAAAAAAAATTTACAAAAAGCAAAATTGATAAAAACCTTTTATTTTTATTTTTTAGAAAAAGCCTTTAATTTGTTTTATAAGAAAAAAATTTGACAAAAAATTTCATTTTTTTTACACGAAACTCTTTATTTTATTGATAAGACAAAAATTTGACAAAAAGCGAAATTGATAAAAACCTTTTATTTTTATCTTTTTACAAAAAACCTTTAATTTTTTTGATAAAAAAATAATTTGACAAAAAAAAGAGAAAAAAAAACAGCTCATCAACGAGAGGAATCAAACCTGCGTCCATCTCACAATGAGGACATGCAATAACCGATATAACACTTGCAACTTAATGTTAAAAAACCGTTAACAAAATATATAATATATGAACATTTTAAGGTATTACCTATTCACATAGTCCCACATCAAAGAGAGAGAGGCAAATGTATATAAATAAATAGTTCTTTGTACTCACCGTTTGTAGAGCGTGTGAAGCAATGAGATTATGCGAAGCGTGTGGATCATGAGCACACGTGCGTGAAAGAACTTAGGTCCGCGCAAAATGTACGGACCGGTGGGCTCCCGGTCTCTGACGATTTTTGCCTCGAAATTCCCCGAATTTTACAAAAATGCCCTTTGACTGTGGGTCCTAACATCATGACATGAAGAACCAGGCGATTTACTGTGCAGAATCGCCAGTTCCTCTCTAGAACCGAACAATTCCCGACTTTACAAAAGAACCGACACAGGATGACCGACTCCCGATGCGAATCGGCCAATTCCGTATTGACTAGGGCGATTTTTAAAACACTGGTTTTATGATTTTTATTTTATGTGATGTAATTTAATGGTTAAAATAAGTTCATACAGAGAAAAAATATCTTAATATTCACATATTGATGAAAAAAATGAAAATTAATAATGTAGTACCCCGATTTCTAATTGGATTTCTAAAAACAACATTTATAATGAATTTTTAAAAAAAATTTAGATTTTTTTTAAAGCTTAATCAGACCGATTCAGTCGATTCCCGATCCAGATCTCCAATTCACCGATCCGGATGGGTTTTTGGGGTACCCGATCTGGGCCACCTATCCATTTTTTAAACCACTGGGGTAGACTAATATATTTGACTGATACATGGCCAACGTTACATATGCTATAAATGTGGCAAGTCAATTTACACGTGCACCATGCTCTCATCACTTAGAATTTGTTTATTGCATTTTACAATATTTGAAATCCGCTCAACAAAAGGGCTACTTTATACCAGTCATGGCCACCTTGATGTACAAGGTTTCTGCGATGCATATTGGGCTAGGTATTCTCTTGTTTGATGATCCACCAATCGCTACTTTTCGACAACAAGTAGTAATTTAGTCACCGGGGAGAGCGAGAAGCAGTGTGTTGTAGCTTAATCTTCAGCACAAACGGAGTATCCAGCAATGCAAGTGCCACATATCAAATAATTTGCTTGCCTTTGCTTCTTCAAGAGATGGGTGTTAATGTATCAGCTACTATTCGTCTACATTGTTATAATCAGGTCGCAATTTATATTGCTTCAAATCTTGTATTTCGTGAACGAACTAGGCGTACTAAAGTCGATTGTCACTTTGTTAGAGAAAAGGTTGCTCCAAAGAAAATATGCACTCCATTTGTTCGATCTGAGAATCAATTGGCAGACATGCTAAGGCCCTAAATTGAGTTCAGCTAAAGGACACTTTGGACAAGCTGGGCATCAATGATATATATGCTCCAACTTGAGGGGGAGTGTAGTGATTGTTATGAGCCCCACGCCATTAAGCCTACAATGATTATTATGGATTCTTATTGTAACGATCATGCATTTCTTGCTGAAATAGTCATGTAACAGTCATGCATTTCTTGCTGTAACAGTAATGTAATAGTTATGCATAGTTGTTGCAACTACTATGCATGTTAACCCACAAAAATGTTCTCTATCTTTGGTGGCTTGACAGTCGCCACGACTTGCTGGCCTGTCCAAACAGCAGGATACAACAGGCATTGGGGCCAGTTCTAGTCACACAAATCACCCAAACATTAGCATCATTAAGTGCATTAAGTGTTCAAGAGTTGGACACATCTACTATTGGTGCCAGAATAGAAAATTTGTGAACCTTGCAGAGGAGTTCCTTGAAGAGGACAGCAAGCTATAATTTGATGGAGTCCATGTTTATGATGAGGAACATGAGGAAGAAGAGCCAAAAGTTACATTTACTGACCATGGGAGGATTTAGTGATCCAATGCAGCATGATTACACCACGAGTAGTAGACAAGAAACTGGGAAAGGACTTTCTTCCCGAAATCCTTGATGCAGGAAGGTAAGGTGGAAAATTCAATCCACCACCCTTTTTATGAGGCTTAAACAAGTAAATTAGCAATAATAGAGAAAAAACACGGTTATAAATCAAGCCAAGAGAACTTTATTTTTTCATAAAATAAAATTCATTCCAATAACATAAGCATCCCAAAATGTGACATCCAACGTTTTATAAGCCTATGAAACTCTAAACTTTAACTTAAGACCCAAGCAAACATTTAAGTCTCTAAAATACCCCTAAACAATACTAAACTTCCAGAAACTTTAAAAGCTAAAAATAAACCCCAAAACAAAAATTAAAATAGACATCTTTTAAAATAAAACAAAAAAAAAAATAGAATAATTTTTCCTGCATCACTAAGTCATACATAAGACTCCTAATGATAAGATTAATTAAAATAGACATCTTTTAAAATAAAACAAAAAAAAATTAGAATAATTTTTTCTGCATCACTAAGTCATACATAAGACTCTCAAAATCATAAGATTATGTAGCCACTACTTTAATGACTTGCCCAGGTTTATCTACTCCCAATAAAAACCCACTTATAAAAATATCAACAATGTTTCAATTTACTTTATTCAATTTAAATTCCTTCTCTCTTTTACCACTTGATTTTCAGCATCAGACCATTGCAAGTTAGGCACAAACAACAAATCTAAAGGTTTCGAGCTAGAGCGACAACAAATGTAAACGTTTGTCAGACAACAAATCTAAACATTTCTCTTTTAGTCATGAGTAATTAATCTAAAAGTTTCTCTTTAGATAATGGGTAGTTATGCTTTTCATTATCTGAGTACACGGTTGACATTTTATAACTACAACTCCGTAACCAAATATCACATTAGCTGCCTTCTACACCATATAAGTATGAAGACATTCAATATATTTGTATTCTTGTCATGCTATTGGATGTTTAACTCCTCTGGAGAGTCAAAATTAGTAGAGAATCCCTTCTATCTTAAGGCAAGAAATTGGTTCATGGATAGTAAAGTTGAAACTTGGACAATCAGCTAAAACACTTCTCTAGATGAACTAAAAATGAAAACTAGATATGAAATTTGGAGGTCAAGAGTGAGTTAAATGTTAATACCTCCACCATAGAAATCATTAGTGTGGTTTTTCATTTTCATGTTGAAATGAGCTGATTTGAAGATTTTGGACCGTAGTATCAATCTGATGAAATTCTCTACAATGGAGATAAGTTCTGCAATATACCACTCGGCTTTGTTCTTTCCTTTTCCATATCCCTTTTCTTTGCATAGATGCTGGAGAGAATTTAAAGGAAGTCTCTTGTTTATCTTTTATCTTCTGGGGAGGAACTTAAAGGGAGTTCCTATTTAAGGGCTACTTGGACGTTCAATCCTGAGTAGGGCCTAGCTAGTAGGACGACATTTTCCTGCCCGTGTGCTCTGATGATAAAACATTGAAGATGATCGACATGGTACTCCTAGGCAGATAGTCCGTTTGTGTCAAGAAGAACTTGAGGCCCTTTCCTACTAGAGTTTTTGGAGAGAATTATGGCCACAATTCTATAAAAGTGGGATGATGTGGATCTTTCTTCTTTGACATTCTTCCTTTGGCTTTCGTGGGGGAGAGAGTAGTGAGTTTGCCAAATCTGACCATGAGATGGTGGGCTACCTCAAGAAACTTTCTAAGATAATATTTAAGAGCTCTCTCATTCGACTTGGGACTCTCCGATTGACCATGAGATGGTGGGCTACCTTAAGAAACTTTCTAAGATAACATTTAAGAGCTCTCTCATTCGACTTGGGACTCTCCGATTCACCTGGCTTAGGAAGGTCCAAGTTTATTTTACTAGACTTTTTCCCAACTAATTCGGGTCGGCTACATGAATCTTGGTCCGCCATTTTGCTCTATTAAGGGTTATTCCCTCAGTGATGCCATAAGTCCCCCTATCTTTTCTCACTATTTCAACCATATCCTTTTGGCCCTACCCTTGCCCTTTTCAAGCCTTCCACTTGAACTAACTCGCACCTCCTAACAGGTGTTGTACTATGCCTGCGCCACACATGGCCAGCCCATCTAAGTCCATTTTTTGTCATCTTATTGCATATTGGTGTTACACCTAAATTCTCATGAATATATTCAGTTCGAATTCTATCCCTTCTTGTCTTTCCACACATCCATCTCAACATCGTCTTATCAACTACACTCATTTTATGGGTATGTTGTATTTTGACCGCCCAACATTTCGCCCTTTAAAGTAAAGATGGTCTCACAATTGTCCTATAGAACTTACCCTTCAGCTTCATTAGTATGCGGCGATCACATAAAACTCCAATTGCACATCTCCACTTCGCTCACCAAGCTCCAATTCTATATGTGGCATCTTCATCAATCTCTCCATTTTCCTAGATAATCGATCCAAGATATTGAAAGTGTGCTCTCTTTGGTATTTCTTGATTGTTGATCTTAACTACTTCCTACTAAACTTGCATTCCATATACTCTGTCCTTATCCGGCTAATTTTAAAACTTTTAGATTCTAAAACATCCCTCTGAAGTTCTAACTTTGTGTTGATGATGTTTCAGGTCTCATCAATCAAAACTATGTCATCCGCGAATAACATGCACCATGGTACCTCATCTTGCAGGTGCCTAGTTAAGTGGGCCGTAACTAGACAAAGAAGTATAGGCTCAATGCTAACCCCTATTGTAGATCTATTGTCACTGAAAACTCATTCATCTCTCCACTAATTGTTCGTAGACTAGTTAAGGCTCCCTTGTACATATTTCTCGCCAAGTCAATGTAGTGCCTGGAGACTCCTTTCTTTTTCAACAACTATTAAATCAAATTTCTAGCTACTTTATCATAAGCTTTTCTAGATCAATAAAGACCATGTGGAGATCTTTTCCCTTCGTCCTAAACTTCTCAATCACTTGCCTAAGTAAGAAAATAGCCTCAATTGTTGACCTTCCTAACATAAAACTAAATGGGTTTTCTGATACATTCGTTTCATGCCTTAGTCGTTGCTCAATCAATCTCTCCTACAACTTTATAGTATGGGTCAGAAGTTTGATCCCTTAATAATTTGCACAATTATGTATGTTTCCTTTTTTCTTGTAAGTACCGCAGTAGTTTTCCTCCATTCGTCTGACACTTTTTTTGTTCTAAACAGATTGGTCAACCAGTCAATGTCAATCTCCCCCATGCACTTCCAAACCTCTATTAGAATAACATCTAGTCTTAAAGCCTTTCTTATTTTCATCCTCTTCAAAGCTTCTTTCACTTCTGATATCCTAATCTTATGAATGTATCTATGACCTCCACCCTCATTTATGCCAACAGTTCCTTCTACCACTATGCTCCCATATTGTTTGTTATTTAATAATTTTTTAAAATAAACACTACACTTTTTGTTGATCTTTTCATTCCTCACCGAGACTATTTGATCCTCACTCTTAATGCGTTTAATATGGTTTAAATCCCTACATTTTTTGTTTCATTTGCTAATTTGAAGACATCTTTTTACCTTTTTTATTTCCAGTTTACTGCGTAGATTATCATATGCCTTAAGTTTAATCTTGCTTACTATTTGTTTAGAGTTTTTCTTAGCCTTTTTATATTCTTCTAAGTTTTGATCATTTCTATTACATTGCCAAATTTTACAACATGATCGTTTTTTGCTAATGGCCTTCTGAACCTCATCACTCCACCACCAAGTTTAATGATCGAAATTTCTTTTCCCTCTAAATTCTCCTAAAACGGTGTTTGCCACTTTCTTAATACAATTAGCTATTCTCATTTTACATAACATTGACTTCATGTTGAGATTTTTTTTTTAAAACTAATTTACCCCTAAATAAGTCTATCTTCTCATTTTTTAAATTCTACCACCTAGTTCTTGGATACCTATTAATTTCACTCCTTCCATATCTTTATGCAAATGTCCATAACCACAAGCCTATATTGGGCAGTCAAATTCTCTCTTGGAATAACCTTACAGTCTTTACATGATGGTCGATCCATCTTCTTAACTAGGAAGAAATGTATCTGGCTTGTATGCAATCCACTTTTATAGGTTATTAAGTGTTCATCTTGCTTTTTAAAGTAGGTGTTTACTATTGCTAGGTCGTAGGCCTTAGCAAAATTTGGAATAGCCTCACCCATTTCATTTCTTTAGCCAAACACCTCATTTGCCAGCAATCAATTTGAATAACGATATGTGTTCTTTATGTGATTGCAGCAACAGCCTTGATGTCTATGATGGTAAGAGCGAGAAACAAAAAGAACAGCAGGAGAAAAGAGATGAAAGGGACCTTCGAATGGAGAGCAACAACAGTTTCACAATCGGTTCCATTCATAATGGAAGAGACTGAGTCATATAACAACTTCTCATAGGAGGTGGCACGGCCCTGAGACGAATTATTCATGAGAGGGAAGCAAAGGAAAACAAAAGGAGAAAAGATGGTCCAAGCCTAACCGACCAGTCGAGCCGCAGCCACCTGGAGATGTCTGGAAGCCGCAGAAGTGTCACGAGAGAAGAGAAAGAGAGCGGCCAAGGCGTTTGCGAGAACACATTCTCTGTCCTCTTCCATGGCGGCCATTATCACCTTCCTCTCTCTTCCATAACACAAAACCTTCCAAACATAAAAAACACAAAAATCCATTAAATGCGTTCCAGTTAGCAGAGGGCACGAAACTGCATAGAGATAACGAGATGGACCTGGTGATAGTAGGAATTGATAAGGGAGATGCATGCATCAGAAGTGGTTGTAACAGGGGAACCCCACCGGTCAAATTTCACTGTCGATTCTCCTTCCATTCCCTCTCTGGACTCAGAAAACCACCCAGCAACTTCTTGCGAAAAGAATGAGCCTCCGTCCAGGGGAAAAACCGCTCAGAAGTTCAGCAAGAGTCCAGACGAAAGATCGGGTAGGAAAGTGACGTGAAGAGAGTCAAGAAGGTTATCATCCTCGAAAGAGACCGAGCAACGGAGCTAACGGTGTGGGGACGGAAAACCGCCTGGTACAACCGTGTCAAAACTGTGGCTCGCGCCCCACCGTCAAGCGTAATGTCACAACTTACAAGCGAGTCCAAGAGTGTGCCCCTAGTATATGTTTATTGGAACATGTTTTTGAAAGCGTTGCGCCCCTATTAAAATAAGTAAAGCCTTATCTTCTTACTCATTAAAAATCGTAATTCAAATATTAAAAAATTATTAAATCAATTAATCTCATTATAGATGTAAAAAAGTTAAAATTTCAAATTCTAAAAATAATATATATTACAGCAAATCATCTAGACCATTTATATCTCTCTCAAAATAAGTGTTAATAGATCTGTACTATTTTTTAGTTTCAAATTTTATTGTTGGTAGTAAAAATAGATTATAAATATTAATAGATCCTCAAAATCTGTATCATTTTTTAAGTTATAAATTTTGTTATCGGTAGTGAAATTTGATTTTAGAGCCATCATGAAGATTTATTATGCTCAAAGTGCTTTCCGGATAGTATTTGAGGTGAGGCATTTATTTTGTTTTCATAAACTTTATGTCCCGTAGAAACTTCATCTATTTTTATTTTTCGTTTGCCATTTTATAAATTATTTTATAGTGAAATTTAGGGTATGCACGTGTCCATAAAAACAATAGAAAAATATCTTTGATAAAAAAATACCAAAATACTTTTGAACTTGAAGGTTAAATTATTTCTTATTTTGAAAAAATTACGTAAAATTCCCTTCACCGAACTCCAGTACGCTGGGACCAACCCTAATATGTTTTTTTTTTTTTTTTTTTTTTTTTTTGCCCTTTTTCAAAAGAGAAGGTTAACAACCCACCCTAATAGTTTCCTATTTACATTATAAACAATAGTATTTTCTTTTGTATTAACCCTTGGATGAATTCTTTTTAGTTCATTTTTGGATGAAAATAAGCCCTCTTAGAGAAACACCAAAATTAAGTTAATGGCAGACTCACCCCTTGCGGGTCCGAACATCCTTGAAAACTTTCTCAAAGGTCATATATGCTTCCTCTTATCCAACCGTCCATTCTAAATGGAGGGCTAAGATTGCTCCAATCACAAGGTCATGTCTCTATACTATTTTATTTTTAATTTTTTTCTGTAAACTATTTTGACACCAAATTTTGTACGTCCAATCCTCTATTAAACTCGCAGCAGCGAAATATTTCTAAAAAAAATAAAATAACCAAAATACCTTTGAAAGTTTCAAGGGGTATTTTGGTCATTATATTTTATCGAAAAATTATTTTTAATATTTTTTATAGGTGTGCCCCAATGAGAATACGGTACGAACCAAATTTCATATTCATACAATTTGTATAAATAAAATAAAAATAAAATACTTTGAGACGTCAGATCTAAAATCAAACGGTGAGTGGCTCTCTTGATCAAAATTGGATGGCTGGCTGCTAGGGATCTTTCCTGCAGGGGAATAATAGAAACTATTCCCCTATCCAAAATGATTTAAAAATTCACAAAGGTCAATATAAAGAAAATAGTTTCCTTTATACCTTCTCTTTAGAAACTATTTTCTGAATACCCGTCTCAGAGAAACACCAAAATTAAGTTTACGGCCGGCTCGACCCTTACAAGCCCGGACCTCCCTATGCTTGAAAAGTTTCTCAAAGGTCAAACTCGATGAAACTTCAAAACTTTGTTTTTGACTTAGTGGGGCACTTTTATCCAAAATGATTTAAAATTTCAAAAGGGTCAATGTAAAGAAAATAGTGACAACTTTTAAAGTGTAAATGAAAATTTATCGTAGGGAATATATGTAGAAAATTTAAAGTGAGGGGTTTATGGTATTTTCCTTTTATTTTTACTGGATGAGCCCCGGTAGGGCAGATCATGCCATGAAATTTATTCATAACTTATTTGTAGTGGAAAATTCACAATGCAACAATGGTGTAAGATTTTGGTCGTAGTTAACCAGACTACCGATGATTAGATGGATAGGAATATGGGTCATGGCACCAGATGTAAAATTTTCCCTTTTTTTCTAATGTTTAGGTAATGCTTGGACCTTACTGAAATTAAAGTTGCTTATAAAAAAACTAACAAAAAATTGTACTTCTCACGGGAGTTTCTTTAAGAAAGATACTTTCTTTCTCTTAGGATTACAAAAAATTTGAAGCTGAAAAATTGATGTAGATTTAGCAAATCTATAAACTAAGATAGTCCACCTAGATATGAAAAAAGTTTGGGTGAGCCCACTAGCTCATGAAATAGTATAAGTCTAACGGCTCAGATTGAATCTGGGCCGATCTTACGAACGCGGATGTCTAGTAGTATTTGAATTTTAATTTTTTTCTACAAATTCATATCACTTGAAATTTTAAGCATGTGTTTTTCTCATCAAGCTGCACATAATAAATAAATAAATAAATAAATAAATAAATAAATATATATATATATATATATATATATATATATATATATATATATATATATATATATAAATCCACGAAAAAAACATTAACCAAAATACCCCTCGAAATTTTTTGGGGGTTTTTTTATCAATTTATTGCATGTAAAATATTTTTTTGATATTTTTTGAAGATTCACCTATTTTTGATATACACATGAGCCAAATTTCAAGTGATTTGGATTTGTAGAAAAAAAATTAAAATTCAAACACTACCAGACATCCGTGATCGTCAGATCGGTCTAGATTCAATCTAAACCATTGAGCTCATTTTTTCCTGTGAGCTAGTGGGTTTACCCTAGTATCTTCCCCTAGATACATATTACTATTTGTAGGACTTTAAATTATTTTTAGCTTTCAAATCAATATTTTTCATGATGATTAGTTTGAAAGTTTTCCTATTAAGGGTTTTCCTACATTGAGTTGTCCAGTGAAATTTGATGAGATTTGAGATACAGTTATACCAAGGTTTTAAATATCCTCTGATCTGGATTGAAATTTGATGAGATTTGAGATACAAGTATAAATCGATGATCCAGATTGAACCAGCCAATCCAATTCGACAATTGATTAGGGTGATCCAAATTCCATTAAATATCAAAAACCAGCCGGTTCTTTCGTTAAACCAGCTGGACTTTATTTTTAATATTTCTTGATTTTTTTTCATTACCTAATTTTTTTTTTTTTTTTTTTTCCAAACAACAGCCGATCCGATTCGACAATTGATTAGGCCGATCAAAAATTCCATTAAATATCAAGAACCAACCAGTTCTTCTGTTAAACTAGCTCGACTTTATTTTTAAATATTTCTTGATTTTTTTCATTTCCTTTTTTTTTTTTCCAAAGCAAAAAAATTCTAAATTTGAAAATTTTAATGTTTATTGTTGCTACCATGGGGATACAGTTGTGTGCTTGGGCTTCTACCATTCGCGAGATATTTGAGGATATTCTAATCGGTAAGGGCCAGTTTAGATGTATCCAAAATTGAAAATATTTTCAAATGACAAAAAAAAAGATTGAGATAGCAACTGGTAACCGTTTAGATAACCCATTAGATTTTATTCTCCAACAAAACACATTATGATGCTAAGCCAAATTTGTCCAAAATGTGAGTCAGAAAATTTTGATTTTTTTAGCTTAAATTTTTTTCGCTTCCCTCTTCACTCCTTTCTTCCAAAAGCTCTGAGTCGCACCTACAAAAGCATCTCTCCCACTCTCAAACTTATCTCACAGTTCTTTCCTTCTCATATACAACTATGCAGATTTTTTTTCGCTTTTTCCCCCAATTTTTTTTTTTGCTTTTTCCCCAACCTTTCAAGTCGAATTTACAAAAGTCTCTCGCCCACTCTCAAGCAGGTCTCACAACTCTTTCCTTCTCTTATCTTCAACTATGCATATCCCATCTCCCAGTAATAGTTCGATTTTTTCTCTCTCTGAAAAATGAACATTTTCCATCTTTCTCTTTCTAAAAAGTTGCCCCCTAATTTCACAGAACTCTCCCTAGCATTTCGACGGGGTTGTTGGAGAGTTGTTGTACTTCTAGATTCTCTTCTCTTACTTATTAACACGTATAATTTCTACTTTCATTGCTCTCTCTAGAAATTCAGGGTTATGTTCGATATCTCTTGGAATCGTGATTCTTCAAAATTCAGGGTTATGTTCGATATCTCTAGGAATCGTGATTCTTCGGGTATTGAATTTCTACTTTCATTACTCTCTCTAGAAATTCAAGGCTATGTTCGATATCTCTAGGAATAGTGATTCTTCAAAATTCACGGTTATGTTCGATATCTCTAGGAATCGTGATTCCTTGTCCATCAAGTTTCTCTCTAATAATAATATTGATAGTCTCTCTTATGAGTTCTTCTCAGTCTTCTTATTCTCTCTGTCTTACATGTATTTACATTCTCTCTTTTTTACATTTATAAATAAACTGCAGATCTAGAGAGAGAGGAATCAATATAATCAAATTTTGAAATTGTGTAAATTGGGTTTGAGATTTCTTATCGATTTTTTTAAAATTTCATATTTCAAATTATTTTTCTTCCATTTTCGACTGCTCTATGGTGATCAAGAATATGCAAAAAAATAAAATTGCAACGCATCTAAACAGACATATCTGGCAAATAAATTTTTTTTCTCATATTTTAATAGACATTCAAACAGTCTACCAACATAATAAAATAAAACGAAAATGTTTCTCCATTGAAGAGGGAAAAAAATAGCATTTTTTTTCAATATGAATATTTTTTTCTTTGACATTCAAACTGGGCCCCTAAGTTGTAAAGATTTATCCATCGTTATATTGGACCATTCGGTATGTATAACTGGAATTTATTATATTGGAAGTTTTCCTTGTATTTATTTCATTCCAAGGAGGTTGAGGACGAAGTTTGCCAAAAAGAAACCATACGTTTAGATAACCGAAATGATCAACCCAATGTTCCTATTATTATTGTATTAATTAATGCAACACGAAGACTAAACCTGATGTCAAAAAACCACACCTTCTACGAATGCAACATGCGAAAATAAAATTTTTTTAGAGCATATTAAAATAAAAATAATTTAGGGAATAGATTGCCACAAATGTATTTTATTTAAATGAAGAAAATAAATAAAGTCTTAACCAAAACATAAGCTATAAGAGAGAAAGAGTGGTTCAACATTTTTTTTGAGGGAAAGAGATGCCCAATGTGTGGGTATCTGTGTGATAGAGAGGTCTAATATTTGTGTGAGAAAAAATCGCACATGAAAATGACAACTAGCATCATGGAATTATTATCAAAACTTACAAAAATCACTTTCTCCCTCCTTTCTTCACTAAAAATCATGAGTATTAAATTTTTTGTAAAAGAACTGTATCAAAATTACACTGAGATAAGAAACGATGTCCCAATATTCACTTATTTTTTTAAGATAATAAAAATATATAATGCATTACCCCCACTTTTTTTTTGAAAACCCAAATAACATTATTTATAATGACTTTTAGTAATTTTTTTATTTTCTTCAGGACGGATCCAGCCGATTCTTGGCTCCGCATCGCCGATCCACCTACCCGACCCACTTTTCAGGATGGACGATCCGGGTCACCAATCCCTTTTTTCAAACATTAAATTATAGTTTTTGTAGATTGCCTTAACCTTTTCATGATTTTTTTTCTGCTCCCAATTTTGACTTTTGCCACCAAATTTGGGGAATGCATACCATGCTTTCAACTACCTCTCAATAGAGAAAAATATTACAATGAGACCATTTATTTTTGGTTCAAAGGCAATTAAAACGAATTTTGACCATTTGATGTAAAATTGGGTGGCCACATTTATTCAATTGACTAAGCTTACAATTCCAAAGATATCTTTTCAAATTTTTTGACCCACCCAAACTATGAGATATTACGATGTTTATAAGTAAATGTGACCTCCTTTTAGCAAAAGTAAATGTTCTTCAATTGATGGGCAAAAGAGAGTGAGGTGTGTTTAGTAGCTCAAACTCTCCCTCCAACATTAAAGTGGAATACTTGGGGGCTTGGGGTTCCACCAAAATAATGAATTGATGGTTAGGATTGGAAAAGCCCCAGCTCCAATAGGGCCGGACCGGGCCAAAGAGGCCCTGGACCAGGCCCCGCCCCTAGACCTGTCAAAGACGGGTCAAAAATAAATGAATAGAAAAATAAAAGGAAAACGAATAAAAAAGGTCGAACCAACGCTGTCGTGACCTTAGCCCTTGGCCTTGGGGCCATGGTGCTCTGCCTTGAACTTAGGCCCACACTTTTCTAGGGCTGGACCAACTAGGCCGAACCAAGGCACCCTGGCCATTGCTAGACCTAATGATGGTCATTCTCTCATGGAAAGGTTGTTGAATAGGGCACATTTGAACTCTTCCGTAGGGCAAGGACAACATAGTAGAAGTGAATCCCTGAAAACAGGTAAATTACCCTCCAATTTGGGAGGAAAATTACCAAGATTAAGCTGCCTTGAGATTAATAGAACATTAAGCAGAATAGATCTGAAAAATATGAAGTGGTAATTGGGGTCGTCGTTTATCAGAGAGCTAGTCTGCAATTTGTAGATGATGTGGACATCGTACATTTGGTTCGCGTGAAAATGTTTTCTAGAAAATATTTTCACATGAAAAAGTTCTCTCATACAGTTAAGTGTATGAATATTTTTCATACCAATTGATCTTAGTGCATCTTTTCATACCAATTGACAACTAATTGATATAAAAATATTCTCACATGTGACCACATGAGAGAATTTTTTCATGTGAAAATAATTTCTAGAAAACATTTTCACATGATCCAAACATGCCATCGTATAATGCCACTTCTCGATTAAAAAAATTCCAAGTAGAATGAAATACAACCTCAATTTCAAAACCCAAAAGACTATACTCTTCCAGGGTTATACTGCCCCTTTACTCCATCAAAATCCAATCTATTAGTAATTTTAGGAGCCCAAATTTTCGGAACTTAACATCTTCATCTCATATACTAATTTCAATATAAAAAAATTCCTAATTGTACACTCTATGTACTTAAAAGATAATGTCTAAAGATTGAACCAAGACTGTCTAATTTTTAGAGGGAGCAATCTAAATATTAAAAAAACTCCAAATTTAAATATTTTCTTTTAAAAACAATATCTTGTGATTCTTAGGTAGTTCCCAAAATTTAAAATTTTAAAAATCCTTCTAAATACGTCGTCGACGGAGTAGGTGTAAAATAAGCTCCTATGGGAGTATAACACACATACTCATTGCCAAATGAGTTCAATAACATCCACTGGCAATAATCTACAATTGGGCATAAATCTTGCGATCAAGCATTGTAGATTACTAATGATTTGGAGAATGTTTGCATATTGAGTGCCATGCTTTTACTAGGGTTCCAACTTTCTGTCATTGAAGTCATTGCACAGTTAATAATTGGTAACTTGCAGCTAGTGAACCTTATCATTCAAGGGTTCAATCAAGTTGGCAACTAGGCCCAAGGAACCATAACATTTACAAAGTCAGTGACTTGCACACCGTTGTCTTTTTCCATGTCATTTATACAAGGGTGCGGTTTGTTTTCCATGTCATTTATACAAGGGTGCGGTTTCTATAAGGATGCAACCTTAAACAATCCAATTAAGGCACACCTTAAAAATTTATTATAATATATAATTTTGTTATAAAAAATTATTAGTATTATCTTAAAATTTATTTTCATATCTAATTAAAAAATTTTAAATTCCAAAAATAGTTAAAATAAAGTAGATTTATAAATATATGAAAACCTTGAAAATGGACGGTTTAGATAATGTGTTGCAAGATGCACTATTTTCGAGACTCAAAAACTTTTTTTTTTCATATTCATATATTTCAATGTCGAGATGATCAATTAGAGAGTTTTTTCAACATTAAAACAACATTTTCAATAGATTTTTGAAGTACATCTGTGATTCTACAGGTTGCAACCTTATATAAACTTTTCCCTTTAGACAATGCCTCATACAACGCCTGGCGAAGGCCAAGACTTCACAATAATGATGTCATCCCTTCTACCCTCTACCAATTCTTCACGCACTTCAAGAATGGGAAGCATAACAAGGTTTGTGCCAATAAGAACTATTATATTGATCAGTGCTCCCAAAATCGAACCGGAACGGTTAATCGGATATGGGTCTGAAGGCGGTTTAATCGGCCTAACCGGTAAACCGGCCGATTCAACCGCTCTAATCGGGCAAGTCCCGGACAGTCAAAAAAGTGTTGAAAAAAATAAAAAAATACAAAAAAAAGATCTTATATAAAAAATGATTAAAATAAAACACATTCAAATAAAGTTGAAAATTAATGAAAACATGGATTTTAACCAGCGTTTTAAAAAACGCCGAGTCGAACCGGACTCGCCCGGTTCGACTAGGAAATAGTGAAAAAGGAACCGGATCGCCCAAAAATCGGAAATCGTCCGGTTCTAGAGAGAACCGGACGATTCTGTACAGTGAATCGCCGATTCACTGTACGGAATCGGCGAGTCCGAACAGTGAATCGACGATTCCGTACGGAATTTTTTTTTTTTTTTTTTTTTTTTTTTTTTTTTTTTTTTTTTTTTTTTTTTTTTTTTTTGGTAATCCATGATAGATTTTTTTTGTAATCCATGATCGAATTTTTTGGTTTTTTGTAACCCATAATAGAATTTTTTGTAATCCATGATCGAAATGTTTGTTTTCTTTTCTTGTAATCCATGATCGATTTTTTTGTTTTTTTTTTTTTTTTTGTAACCCATGATAGAATTTTTTGTAATCCATGATCGAATGTTTTGTAATATATGATCGAAATGTTTGTTTTTTTTTTGTAATCCATGATCGAAATGTTTGTTTGTTTTTTTTTAATCCATGATTGAATTTTTTGTTTTTTGCTTTTTTTGTAACCCATGATAGAGTTTTTTGTAATCCATGATTGAATTTTTTGTAATCCATGATCGAACTATTTTTTTCTTTTTTTGTAATCCACGATTGAATTTTTTGTTTTTTTTGTTTGTTTTTTTTTGTAATCCATGATCGAATTTTATGTAATCCATGATCGAATTTTATGTAATCCATGATCGAATTTTATGTAATCCATGATTGAATTTTTTGAAAATTTGTGATTTTTTTTGTTTAATCCATGATCGAATTTTTTTTTGTAATCCATGATAGAATTTTTTGAAAATTTGTGATTTTTTTTTTAATCCATGATAGATTTTTTTGAAAATTTGTTTTTTTTTTTTTTTAATCCATATTATTCAAAGAGAAAACGAGAGAGATGATGATTCTGAGGCCACCCTATCCCAGCCATATTATTCACATATCGAGTCCCAACAACAACAGTGTAGGGATGAACACGAAATACTGTAAATTAAATGCTGAATGGCGGTTCATGCAGGGAAAGAACATATCAATATTCGCATATTCATTCAAAAACATGAAAATTCTTAATGGAGTACCCTCATTTTTTATTGAATTCCTAAAAACCAATATTTATAATGAATTTTAATAATTTTTTCGGATTTTTTTGAAGCTTTATTCTGACCGATTCACCAGATTCCGATCCGGATCGCCGATTCGCCGATCAGGATCGGTTTTTGAAAAGCCCGATCCGGGTCACCGATCCGGTTTTTAAACCATTGATTTTAACCCATTTTATATTTTCAAAAGGCTATTTTAAATTTTTTTAAAAAAAAGATTGGAAAATATAAAAGTGAGTATTAATGACCAAAATTTGTTTTAATCTTTATCATAATGTAAATAATATTTAAAAATATATTATAAATCAAATTCCTTATTTTTGAGAGTTTATATACATTTTTTTGAATTTTTTTTTAAATACCGGTTGATCACCCTTTAGCAGTTAGATCGGGCAATTTTGTGATTGATTAAAAAATTTTCCTCTCAGACAAGGATGTTGTAGTCGAGAAGCCAGCAACAACATCTAGCTTGTCGAAGATACCCGAGGGCACCAATGTGTCTCAGAGGCAAAAAGCATAAAGAAAAATCCATTGGACCACAGCAAAGATGGTTTAGGTGGTCTATTAAGGGCTATAAAACCAATCATATTTGAATGTCTCAATCAAATGCCTCACATAAAGGAGTTCAAAGTCAATTCAGCTTTTATAATCGCAGTACAAATCCTAGACCAAAAAATCATTTGCTACTTGCAAGGGAAAGACCAAAATTCGTCACAGATTAAATGTTGCTCGTCTCAAAGACGGAATGAGCTTTTTGAATGGGATTGATATAGTCTATCAAGTGCATTGAGTTGTGCACAATATGCTTTCCTGATGGTTTCAAGACCAGGGTATATTTAGTCTTAGGTTCTTAGGTTTAGGTTCAGGTTCAAGGGGTAGTAGTTAGGTTTAGTCAAAAGGGGTCTTCATATTTGCATACTGAAAGTAATTTTGATCAAGAATCTTGATTTATCAAAAAGTGTCATCAAAAGTTTCACCAACGTATTCCATAGAAAAAAAACTGTGTTCACACACATTCATGAAACTTGTTTTATAGTAATATAATGAAACTTTTTGTCAAAAAAGTAATATAATGAAACAATCTTGAAAGATCATGCGTGAGCCATTTGTTTGCCTCCAATTTTTAAATATATACTCTTTTCATTTTGATGAAAAATTATAGAAATACAAAACTTAAAAAAGCACAATAAAATGTATTTTTTGACCCACTTAACATCGGTATATCCACGACTTAGAAGAACTTTTTTTTTCTTTTCCAAATTTTGTAGATGCCTTAGTTATTATTACATGAACAACATTAAACAAAGAAAAAATGATTTTGGGTTATTGAAGGCCTAGATTTTAAAATTCACCAAATGGAGGGTCTAGATTAAATTAAGTTTTATTTTTTTGAGATTGATTGCTGGGACTAAAAGAGTGCAATATAGAGTCATATAAATGCCACATACATCATTTTCTAGTTTCATTATATTACAAAAACAAGCTAGTATAAAATCTCTTCCCATATAGATATGCCAAATTGAAGCATGAGAAAGCATGCATTCAAGACATAGAGGGGGAATATGAGTGATTATTATTTATTTTTATTTTTATTTTTACATTTTTTATGTGCTTAGGCCAAGAAACTTTCTCTAAAATTTTAGGTCAAATTGATTTTGTAAAAAGAGAATTAAAAATAAAACCCTGCACATAAGGGTGTAAGGCCCCATCGGCCTAACACTAAAAAAAGCCCAGGCCAAGGCCTTTTAAGCCCCGTCTTGGCCGGGACGAACCAGGGCTGGTTGCCAAGCTTACTAGGAAGCATTCAGCTCCCTAGTCTCTTGTATTTCTGGGGTTTAAATTGAACACTCATTGATCATCTAGAGTCTAGATAAATGAAACCTTTCCCCAAACAGTTGCTTCAAATCAGCAATGAAATGTCCGTACCTATTGAATTACAAATCAATATCAATAATGGTTGAGCTCAGAGTTGATCATCATCATTCTTCTTTTGCCCAACCAACTGTACATCGAGGAACAGAATGGATCCATTCATTTGGCAGCGGCAGTGGAAGAACAACAGCCAATGCAAGGGCCAAAGAGAGAGGAGAACGCGCATCCTCGTTCCGGAGTCGGGCAGGCGCTGCTGCCGCTGGGTTTATCCGATCCACCGGCAGGTCTGCATCTGTCTGTCGCACCGGCTAAAGCGTTGGGCTTGATCTCTCCAGAGAGGAAGCGATCATCCCATATAAGGCCTGATGAACCCTGCCTCCTGAACGATACAGATGATCTCTGCAACGCACCCGTCATCAGGAACCTTCCTCCTTCTCTCTCCTCGAATTTTTCTTTTTTTTGCTCTTCTCTCTGCTCTCAATCCAATTCTCTCTAAATCAATGGAATGTTGATGTTTGTTCCTATAAGTTCTCAAACTTTCCTGCCAAAAAGGGCAAAAACCTAACCCTAATTGGAGATAAAAAAAAACGATGTCAACGTGGGTTGGTTTGTTGCATTTACGCGGAGCGGAAGTTGAGGACAGAGCGACAAAAATGGAAATAAAGGACCTTGGTTGGCACAATTGACGTGGATGGATGGCCTCTATCTGGATAAGGTTTCTATGAGTCCTAGGACTCACAAAAATGGAAATAAAGTGGCCTGGTTGGCGCAATTGACGTGGATGGATGGCCTCCCTGGATAAGGTTTCTATGAGCCTTAGGACTCGCATGTAGATGTGCGGCCCTACTTTAATTAGGGTTGGCAACTGTTGGGTCGGGTCGGGTCCGGTCTATTTTTTATCTAGACCCCACTCAAAAATTAAAATATCTATATTTTTAATTATATTTAAATATATTTTATATATTGGGACCTGAAAAGTATTACTAGATCTGAACCCAGATTGGAACAAACTCAATTGGACCCGGATGCGGATTGGATAGGACCCAATCGAACCCAGACCTGAATAGTGCTTGGGTCCAAGATTTGGACGTAGACCCGACCCGCCACGTCTAATTTTGGACCCGGATTGGATCTACCCCTCAGGTATTGGGTCAAGTCCAAGTCCATAACCACCTGACTTTAGATAGATTTGGACTTTTTTTTTTTTTTTGGGATATATAGAGTCCTAACATGGAGATTATTAATATGTTAAAAAAGAAAAATTGAAAATATATATTTTTTGGATATATAGAGTCCTAACATGGAGATTATTATTATGTTAAAAAAAAAAAAAATTGAAAATATAATATTTTGGAGAAAATTTTTGAACCATTAGATTTTATTCTTTCAAGAGGAACCACAACTTTACGTCCATCTTAAAACAGGTGTTTGATACCTTGGGGGCGCAAATATGAGAATGCATCATCCGACTCATAAGCGACTTTTCATTTTTCAATTTGATTGATGGTTTTTCTCTGTCTCATCTCATAACCCAGTGCCAGTGCCCATTGGTTGGTTGAAAGATACTAGCCTCACGCCGCCAAACACAATCAACTTTCTCAAATGATTTCTTAATCTTGTGGGAGCATATTATGTACACTTGCTTCCTAGGGTAAAGCCATATTCGGAGTATTTATATGACCCTAGAACTTAGATATGTAACTAGCTACCAACCTCAAAAAATCATTTAAAAAAATTAAAAATATATGAAATAACACATTATATGTGGCAATAAAGATAATGTCCAACAACCGAACAAGACCGTCTAATTCTTCGAGGACACGATCTAAGCCTTAAAGAAATCACATCTAATGCTTTATTTTTCTAAAAAATAATCATCTGGTGATTTTTAAATACATCTCAAAATTTCGGATAAAAAAATCCTTCCAATAGCTCTTTTGGTCCAGGGAGTTAGTATACAGTATGATCTTGCTGGAACAAGCTATACATTCTAATTTAACCTGTACTTTGAATACCTCCCTAAGTTCATACTACCTATAACCACACACCAATGTACTCTCTTGTTGAAATTTGGAGAAGCTTATAAATTATCTATCTATCATCAACATAGGTTTGGAAGTATGTGAGAGATATTGGCATGTTGTGGTTGGCCAAGCTATTTAACAAGATTTTGAGAACATTAAAAATGACACATGAATGGAAAAAAAATATTGTAGTATCAATTTACAATAACAAGAAGATACACAGAGTTGTATGACCTATTGAGGGATCAAAATTATGGGTTACACTATGAAACTATGGGTTGGAGTAATTGAGCAACAACTAAGACATGAAATGAATGCCTAGAAAATCAAATCAAATTTATTCCATGGCCAATGGTAAAAAAAAAAAAATTTAAATTGAATTTATGCCAGGGAGGTCAATCATTGAGAATATTTTCCTACTTAAGCAATTTATTGAAAAACTTAAGTAGAAGAGAAAAGACTTCCACTTGGATTTTATTGATTTAAAGAACGTATACGACATGATATCTAGAGGCACAATTTGGTGAGCGCTGGAAAAAAAAGAAGTCTCAAGAGGATATATTAGCATGGCTACGGATAAACACAAGGAGCAGTAACTAATATGAGGACATAAACGGAGAGGCAAGTGATGTTTTCATTTAAAATAGGCCTACATTAGGAATCAACATTGAGCTCATATCTCTTTGCTTTGGTGATGGACAAGATAACTAGGCATCTACAGGATGAGGTCCTACGGTGTATGTTGCTTGCAAAAGACATAGTTTGAATGATGACACTAGAGACGAAATAAACGTGATGAACTTTAGAGGGATGCTTAGAATGTAAAGATTTTTAAAATAGCAAAACTAATACATAAGTCTATATACATTTAGTAATAATAGGAATAGAAACAAAGAATTAGCTAAAATTGATGATGAAGAATTACGTAATATAGTTTATTTTCGATGTCTTTAATTGATAATCTATGAGAAAGGGGCTGGGGTCGTGGTGGTAGCATCCCTAGACCCATTTACTACATCATGGTACCCATTCCTACAGTGATACGTCCAATAACACCTTCAAAATGTAACTTCCCAATCTATTAAAAAACGGGTAAGGGTCCGTCTTCCCTACTGAATTACCCAAAAAAAAAAGAAAAAAAAAAAGAACTAGAGCTAGGTGGATGACGTAAAGATGTGCATCTAGAGTCTTATGTAACCATCGCATACCAGTGAAACTGGAGGAGAAGTTCTACATAACAACTGTAAGACTAGTCATACTTTCTAGGACAAAATATTTGATAGCTAAAAAACAACATATCCAAAGAATAAACATGCCTGAGATGAGGATATTGAGATAAATGAGTAACAAGAAAATGAACGACATAATAATGAATAAATGCATTTGAGGGAACTTAGAGGTAAATGAGTTACAAGAAAATGAAGGACATAATAATGAATAAAAACATTTGAAGGAACTTAAAGGTAGCTCCAATAGATGATAAAATGAGAGAAAATAAACTAGGTGGAACCAGTTATAAAAGGTGATTTGGTTCAAATACTAAACTCTAAAAGGGCAAAAGGAAAGCTTCAAAAAATATGGGTGAAATAATGAGAAAAAATATGATTACTATAGTTTGACTGATGGTATAAACTTTGATAGAGCAAAATAGCAAAACATCATTCATGTAACCGAATCCAAATGTTTAAAATAAAGCTCGGATGACGATGATAATGTAATTTATTTGATCATAAAAATTATTAATTAATGTTTATATCATTTTTTGAAAGACAATTAAATTGGTTTTTCTGATGGATGATTGCAAAAGAGTGACCAACCACTTTGATCATATGTTGTAGTGGTTCCATACTTTCTCCACCACCTTTCATGCATTCATTGGATGCTGAACACACTACGGATATATTATAACTAAATCATTGGAAATGTGTGGATACCGAGTATCATTCTTGCCTGAGTAATACAGTCACTTCACAATCTAGAATGCTCAAAAGAAAAACATAACAATAAAATCTAATTCTACGTAAAAAAAAATAAATACAAACATAATAATAAAAAAACCTACCAAAATTTTGATATAATATTTAAAAAAAATTTAAACACAATATTTATGAAAAATTAAGAATTTCTAGAACATTTTCAGGAAAATACTAGAACCAACTCCACAATCCCCACTGTACCCCCACCGCCCCCTCCCCCCAACATTTACAAGATGAACTATTTCCAAACCTTGAAATCCATTTTTTTTTTCTCATGTCCATGCATCTCGATGTCGAGATGATCAAATTGAGGATATTTGAGCATCAAAACAACCTCTTCAATTTTTGAGGTGAGCTTTAATTTGATTGTTTAGAATTTGGCTCTATATAAACTTTTTCCTTCAATCAAAAATCACAATAAAAAAATAAAATATAAAACATCTCAGGCAAAAAATGGAAAAAATAGTGAAAAAAGCAAAAATCGATCTTATAAATATTTTATTTGATTCAAATAAAAACTTTTAAGGGCTTTTGTAGATCAATAACTGTAGAACATTGATAATTGACAAATTTGAACAAGGCCCGGCTTTGTAATAGGGCCGGCCCTATTTGCCCCTCCCAGCCCTTTCTTATTGTTTTCCTTCAATTAACTTTTATTGTATTTGGCCTGGCTCGGCCAGGCCACAGGGCTCTTCGGCTCTATCAGGGCTGGTCCAGGGACGGGCCAGCCCTACAGGGGCTAGGGCCACCCCAGCTATTAGCTACCAATACAAATGACAGGCAACCATATTACTAAATTGTAATAACCCAACCTTATCAAAATTTAGATTAACAAACAAAGAATGTAATATTCGTTTGCTCCAACAAATATAAATCAGCTACAACACCTTGAGCGAAAGAGAGCGCGAGGGGGGGAGAGAGACAACAGGTAACACCAATGAAGGGCAATAAATAGGATTTAAATAAGCAGGGCCCTAAAATAAATAGCCAACGAGAAAACAGAGAAGCCACCCATTGGAATTTACTTAGCATTTTATTAGCTGATAATGCAACATTATGAGCATCAACCCCATCTCACAATAGCAGAACCCCATGTGAGCCCTGCCCCGAACCCAGCTGTGGCAACAACGTGACCCTTCTGAACCTTTCCGCTGCGAACAGCTTCATCCAGGGCCAAGGGGATGGAAGCAGCACTTGTGTTACCATAGTTAGCAAGGTTTGATATAACGCGATCAGATGGAATTTCCAGACGTGCTGCAACTGCATCAATAATTCTCTGGTTTGCCTGCATTTTTGGGGTTCCTTTGTCTTAAAATATAATAGGATATGCACTAACATAGTTACATCTAATAAATGTATAATGATACAAATGAACATATAATTGGGAAAAGGCTATGATGATGCAAATGAACATATAAATGCCAGTTTGAGCCAAAATACAAAGCCCAAAATTGAGCCACACAAATTTCACAACAGTACCATATCACAGCAAAGACATGTCTCTCTCCCTCTCTGGAGCCACCGACACCCTGCCACCATCCTTCAAAGAGAGAAAAATAATACTCGGGAGGATTTTTTCTTTTTAATGGGCAAATGGGTACCCAAGGAGCAAGTTCTTTAAAAACAGTGAATAGACATATCTGTTCATAATAACATTGAAAATGCCAGAAGTACCTGGAAAAAAGAATCAAAAGGGGTGGAAGTTCTAGTTGTGTTTTGGGTTTCAAGCATGGGCTTGATTGGTTACAGACTTACAGTTGTGATAATTCAACATCCATCATTCCCAACAAGAAAAAAAAAAAAGTTCTAAAGTGATGTTCAAATCAGGACCATAATGATCAAATGATTTCAAATCAGTCCCATCATGAGACAAAATCAAGTGAGTAAACCATCCGTCTTACTTATCTTGCAACAATTGCAAGAGCCGACATGCAATGTGGTCATCTAGGCAAGTACTGCTGCTGCGACAGCCACAACAGGGGTAAAAACTGCCCAGCAGGGGAAAGGTTGATGTCCTTGCCCCAGCAAGGGGGAGGGGGAGAGGAGAGGAGAGGAGAGGAGGGGTGGGGCGGGAGGGAGGGAGTGTGGGAAGAGATTGAAAACAGGCGATAATGATGTCCTTAAAAGTAGTAATAAAAGCCATTAAACTGGGACCAAGCACGTAAAAATCAGTGCTGGAGTACTATGAAGTCTTCACCAGATCTATATAAGTGAGAGCAACTGAATGAAGGAGCGAGAGTAAGAATGTAAAATACTGAGAGAGAGAGAGAGAGAGAGAGAGAGAGAGAGAGAGGCATAATTATGTACCTGATGAAGCAACAACCAGTCAATACAGGAGCCTGTAAGGCCAGCCTCTTGTAGGGCTGCCTCAATCACCTGAGGAACACATCTAACGGCAAAGCGGAAAACTTCTTTTCCATTCATATGTATACATGAGTAGGAAGATAGTGTGGGTGGTACAAGTACAGACCCATTTGAGCTGGGTCTAGGTGTCCCATTATCCTTTACTGTAGCATTCAGATGCCTGCAAAGTTCGGTACAAAACTATCAGTCATCACCTTTCTAAGGTTTTAACTGATTAGGCACAAACTAAGGGCACAGAAAATAAAATAGGAAAAATAGATGTAGATGGGCTACACGTAGAAATCACATACTTTTGACCATAGCCATCACTATGCAGGTCAAATCCTAGCAGGCCATCTTCATCTCCATCCCCAGCCTGTGTAAGAAAAAAATATCAGAAAGCTTCTTTTCAACATATAAATGGAGGAAACCAATAACTGTATTTACTTTGTTCAGCAACTTATATGTCATCGAAACTGGCATGTTTCTTTATGATCTACAGCCCAGCTTAACTAAGGTAACAGAAAAATGGAACAATCTAGCTTTCATCTTATTGGAAAAGTTCATCGCATGCAGTCTCAGCCTAACATGGTTGTTACTTGCTACAGTGGCAAAAATCAGAAAAATAAGTTATTATTAAAAGAATTAATTACGATTGATGTCGAAGAAGAATCTAAAGAGATTAGTTTCAATATCTTGGGTCAATAACCCATGAGAAAGTAGAGATTAAAGACAATGTTGCTCAGAATTAAAGCTGAGTGGACAAAGTGGAGATGGGCCTTTGAAGTCTTATATGATCGTCCTATACCGATGAAATTGAGGGGAAATTTTATAGAACAACGGTAAGACCAGCCATATTTTATGGGAGGAAATGTTGCCCAGTCAAGAAACAATATATCCATAGAATGAGTGTAGCTAAGATGGGGATGTTGAGATGGATCAATGGCCAAGACAAGAAAGGACAGAATTTGGAAGGAATATAACTGAGAGAACTTAGGGGTGGCTTCAATAGGCAATAAAATATGGAAAAATAGACTTAAGTGGTGTGGTCATGAACAACATCGATCTAGAACAACAACAGTTAGGAGGAATGATTTGGTTAAGGGGAAGGCTCAAAAAGGACACGGGAAACACCCTAAAGGACATAGATGGAAGTAGTGAGAAAAAAATATAGTGATTTATAGTCTGACTAAGAATATGACTCTTGATAAGCAGAATGGCGGAATATGATTCTTGTAGCCAACCCAAAATTAGTTGGGATAAGGCTCAAATGATGATGATGACGATTAGAGAAATATCAGAAAAAACAGAGGAAACTCGGCAACAAAAAGCACATGCCTAAATAAAAAAAATAGCCCCAACAAGGTATCACTATTTACCAAACAGCAAAGCATATGGTTTTCTCATCATACTTGACTATCCTTCCCCAATTCCGGGGTAACCACAGATATGCCAAAGGCATAGAGCAAGTACAGGCATTAGAATTTCCAGAATCTAGTCTGTATATTCCTACTAAAATAGGAAAAAAATGAAGAAAAGGAAAAGATATTTCATTCATTCGATTAAACTTGGCAAATTTGACTTTAGTTCTCTAGGCTAATTGAGTAGAGATGATGTTAACATAAAATGGCAGAAGGCATTATCTAAAGAGAAGAAACGGATTTTCCTTTGTCCTATTTTATATCTCTTGATTTTTCATGTGGTATCGAAGTCATTATTATTGAGATCATCCATCTATAGTGGTGCTCCTGCTCCAGGGACATGGTTTTGTGCTCAGCAGAGGGAACACGTTCCCCATCTGCTCGGAAACTCTTCCAGTAATGTGGTTAAGAGCCTCCACTTTGATGGCAGGTTCCATTGCGAACCTATAGAAATCACAAGGGGTATTTGGGTTTAAAAATCTCTTCATTCTAGCCAAATTTGAAAGAGTACTTGGGCATCCAAATCGCTTAATTACTTTTTGAGCTTGGGGTTCTAAGAACAATTTAAGATAGGATTTTACCAGAGGAAGTGAATACATATGCCTCATAGCATATAACCTTTTTGCTAATTTAGAAGTTTGTTTTTCTAAAGGACATTTATTTTGTTTGATACCTATTGTAAGGGTGTTCCCACGGCACTCCAAACTAGGGAGCTTCTAGCAAGCATTGATCCCCGTTCCTAACTCTGCTTCCAGATTCTGATTCAACTCTCTTTCTCAACAACTATTATTGAAGTCACCATCTCCGACTTTCAGAATACGAAACTTATACAGCAAGGGGAAACTGTGAATAGTGTTCTCGAAGCAAGCAAACAGGAGCAATGTATACTTTCTTAAGAATGTGAAATTCAAAACAATGAACACAACATTTGTTTACAGAAAAAACAGCAAAGAGCACCCCCTCCCTCACAAAACAGCAAAGAGCCTCCCTCCTTCCTCCCCCCGTCCGTCTCGCACATACATCTGCAAGTGAGTGTGGTGTCCTACAAGATATCAAGGACATATTCCTCCCTGGTTAGCTTTCCTTTAAAAGTCAAAGATCTATACACAAACCCCTAAAGTGCATCCCTGGCTAAGTCGACATCAAATCTTCTATACCCAGTGCCCCACATAGCATCAAATAACAAACCACTCGCATCCTAAAAGTTCTTCTAAAAGCCTCCTGCAGGCAACGAACCAATGATGACTAATCCAAGAGTATAACAAGAATTTGATGACTCTTTTCTAAGAAAAAGATTTTGGAAACTCTCTGTGCCAGCAAAAAATAATGGTGGCCATGATTGTAATATGTCTTTTAGACTACTATAGCGAACTTCTAAATTTATATTCAGAATAAGGATGGTCTGGTAAAGAGCATTGCGAGAGATATTACGATCATCTTATTTTAGGACAACACATTCAGCATACATTGCTGTGCATGTTCACCAAGATAGATGAAAAGTATTCAACCTGATAAATCGAAAACTTGTTGTTTTGATGTCTAAAAAGAAAATACTTGAGGAAACAGAAAACAAACATGAAGCAGACAACACAATAGTTTCGTCTTTACAAAAACAGTGAAGGAAGGTACTATCTGATACCAAAATCTTCTTAAAAAGGTGAACAGTAACGAGAGAAAGCACCTTTCCTGATTTGTCTAAAGAATATTTGACCATTTCACTGGAATGCATGTTTTCAGTTAATCCGTGTACAAAGAAACGTGTGCATCCCCAAATGTTGAAAATGTTGCTCATTTGTCCCCTTGATGTTGAAATATCCTATGAATTCTCGAGGAAGATGAAGCAATTCCATTGTTTGTGCTAGGGTTTTTGGCATCGTGAACGGGGGATCGTGATAGGATAGAAGCTTCCTATGGTATTGGGATCGTCGTCCATACAGCCAAATTTTAGGGTGTCCACATGTGGCAGTATCACCTGCCTCACCATGAAACCAAGTCCTCAAGTTATCCTCAAAGAAGGGATAGCAGGAATCAGGATTTTCTGAAATGTATGATGGTTTGCTTGGAAATGAGCAAACTTGTGCACAGAATAACCACACGTATGTCTCAGTGCCATTACAGTCCACTTCAACGACAAACCATTACCATTACATATGGTGGTTTCAAATGCAATAATGCATTTTTTACATAAGCAGAAAGTTGATAGAACATCAGTGAAAAAGCTACCATCTCTAGGAAGGGAACTAGCTCTTACAGCTTATAAAATCAGTTAAAAAAATTGCACCAATGAAGCAATGACTATGCCATGGTTAACACAGCAAAAAGTACTGAGGCACTTATCTTCCCCAACTACACTGAATTGGTTGCTAAAGCACTAAAACATTTGAATATGAAGAATTACCTTCTATGCTTTCAAAATCTTGATGAAGGTTTGAACAACTAATTTAGATCAAATGTCTAGAAGATATTAGAATTGACAATGTTCCAAATCTGTCTGATGGCCCACGAAACATGTGGAATCTCAAAGGCCTGTAGATTTCCAAAACCATTGAAGATCTATCTAAAATTGCACGCCCCTACCAATAGTTCACAGAACCAATCAAGTCTTTGAAGACCTGGCCATCAAACCAACTTGGAGAAAAGTCAGGTTTGGGTCACGATACACTAGATCAAGTAAAGTTTCCATTATGTTTTTGGTTTTCTGAAGACTGAAAGGCATGGAGTTTATTCTTTTGGGTCCATGACCAACTCGAATCATCAAAGTTGTCAAGGACCAAAGACACCTAGGGGCTTGTCGAGTCTGGTTGAGTTTCTGTATACATGGTCCTTACCATCCAATGCAGCGTTTGGAGTACGACATATGCAGGTCATGCATGTCTGTGAACCACCTATGGAATTTGATTTCAATAATTCATTTAAACTCAATATAAAGTGTTCTACCATAATTCTCACTGATCAAAACTAAAGAAATCTAGTTAAGTTGCAGATGGGGTTGAATGAAGGAATGTTAGCAATAAAGCAAATCAAATCAGAGATACATTGAGAACTTACATTGAAGTCCAATTGTTTTGTAGATGGATATGTAAAATTAAACTAATGTGGCAACTTTCTTTTTTTTTTTCCTTTTTTAGAATTCCAACCACACTCACATGAGTGTACGCAGCCCAAGGGTTTGTGCTGTCCAAAGCACACCTAATATGGCTCCTTAGGGAGACGTAACTCTATTTGGGGAATATTAAAATATCTAAAACTTCATATTAACTATGCCAAAACCTTTTTCTCAGAGTAATAGCAAAGACAACAGTAGCAAACGCTTCCCTAGAGTGACCACTTCAAACACAAGTTAAATTTAAGAAATGTTATGGGCAATTTGTGGAGGAACGAATGGAGTTGCTTAGAAAGGGAAAAGCAATCTAATTAAGCCCCACAGGTCTATGTTCAGAAAAAACTGTTCTATCATAAAGAAGGAAGAGAAAATTGAGAAAGAGATATATTTGTGCTAGTAGGAAATGGATATCTGATTAAAACCTACGTGTAACATAATAAGAAACGGCGTATACCTAACAGCATCCTTTAAGGGTATAGCGTATAATCTTCCCCCTCTTATAGGGCTTACATTTCCTTTAACTCTGCACCCATAGCTAAGATGCCCAGATAGGGATATGGATACAGACACCAAGAGCTGGGATACAAAGAAGTCTATCTACAACATATAGCTACACCACCATTGGTTGGAGATGTGATGAGTTCCATGGTTCTGCTATATCTTTTATTGACATTTCATTTGTAATTTTAGCTCACTTATTGCTACTATAATAGACTGAATGAAGTAAGGGAAGTATGATTACCCGAACCGTGTACTGAGGTTCCACATTTCCCAGGATCAATCGCGATTCTTGGAAGATAGGAATCACGACTCCAAATTTCTCGAATCTCGTTCAAAATAATTTTGTGAATCCCAATTCCTGGAAGGTGGGGATCTAGATTCCATCTCAGAAAATTTATGATTCAGAGGTGCACAAGACAAGGATTCAACGTACATGAGACTCCTATCCCAGTTTTTAGGTATAGCGTATCAATATTTTTTGGAAGCTAGATCCACTGCATCAAAACCTGGAGTTCATCGATGCACCAAACAATGTTTCGATCAACATGGAGTCGAAGTTCTAGTAACACAGAATCAAGACTCAAATGCAAATATTTATGAATTTATTAGCGAAATATGATGGTAAGGTCTTTGTAGGTAAGTGTTAACCAAAATCTTCAACTTTCAACTTGAGCGCCTTGAGAATATCAATGGTAAGCACTTAACCAGCTCATCACCCTCCTCACGAAATAAGGTAATTTTTCTCACTTCTGATAGATCCTGATGTCGAAATGGTTTTCAATAAAGCGTCGAAGCACATGGCTCTTTAGGAACTCGAGGGCCACATCACAAAGACTCGTTTTCGAGTGAGAAGATGCATATCTTTCTTTGATCATCAAAAGATGCATAGAAAACACACACAACATCTTGGTTTGGTTTCTCACTTTTGATAGACCCTGATTTTGAAAGGGTTTTTCAATAAAGTATCGAAGCATACGATGCTCACATCTCAAAGACTCTTTTCTAGTTACAAGATGCAGCTCCCATGAGAAGCACAAAGGACATATTGTTTTCTAGGAGTTCTAGAAATTCAAAGAAAGTAGATACCTAAGGGAGCTCTGGACCTTGTTTTTATTAGTTATGGAGAGTTACATCAACAGGGCACTCAATACACTGAGACCATTGTTAGGGGTGGCTGTCAATGGCATCGATCCAAATAATATGAAAGCCCTAGGTAATTATATTCAATATATAGAGTCCAGAATTCAAGCTTATAGATAATTTAAAACAATAAATCTTTTCTCACTTAAAATGTCTGGCATGGTCCCGAGTGCATGGTGTGTGATTCCTGAAAGATAGGAATCTCGATTCCAAATTAACTGGACAGCAATTCCAACAATAAAGGAATGACAATTCCTAATGTAAAAAAAAAGGAATGGCAATTCCTATTTTATTAGATCAATTTTGTATGGCATTGACTAGAGGGGATTGATGTGCGATTCCAAAAAGGCAGGAACCAAACTGATGGGTTACCCATTCCAACTAGATAGGACACATGATTCCTATTTTATTGGTTCGTGATTCCGATATAGTGGGAATCATGCAACAGTGATTTGCATTGTACGGATGACGATTCTGAGAATAGAAATCATCTGATACCCGCGATTTTGTGATTCCAAATCTTGAAACGGTTTGGAATCACAAATTTTTCAACAACTATAAAGGGAAGTTTGCATGGGCCAAGGCTGCAGAGAGAGCTTTACCCTAGTAAAGCAAAAGATCACTAAAAAATCTATGCATCTTTGGTTGATTTTGAAAGGATCTTCAAGGTAGAATTTTGATGCTTCACATGTGGGTAATGGTGTTGCCCTTGGACAGGAGGGTAAGCCTATTGCATAGTTTAGTGAAAATTTGAGTGAAGCCATGAGGCATTCCTCTACTTATGATCTTGAATTCTATTCCATTGTTAAACCTTTCCATCTAAATGGAGTTTGTCCTTTATTCAAACCATGAAGCCTTGAGATATGTAAATTCTCAAAAGAATTAGAATCACAGGCATCCAAAGTGGACGACTTTTCTCCATGAGTATACTTCTGTTATCAAGAATAAGTCCACAACTCAAAATGACATTGTAGATGCTCTTAGTAGGATGGCCACTCTTTTGGACACTATTCCTGCTGACTTTAACAAGTAGACTGATCCATATTTTAGGTCTAGTTATGAGCAGTGTGCAAGGTCAATGGTTAAGTAGCATGAGAGTTTTTTTATTACACGGCAGGTATCTTCGTCTAATTGTGTTTGTGCATTCCAAAAGGCTTTTTGCATGAGAAGATAATGGAAGAGCATCATGAGGGAGGCCTACAGGGACACTTTGGGTGAGATAAGACAGTTACGTAGTAGAAAAGTAATTTTGGACTAGCTTCACCAAGATGCTGGCAGGTATGTCACGAGGTGCATAGTTTGCCAGTTGACTAAGGATCATGCTCAAATACCAGGTTGTACATGCCATTATCTATACCTATAGCATTGTGGAAGGATCTTAGTATGGATTTTGTTGGAGGACACTATGGAAGAGGTTGGGTACCAACCTCCAATTTAGCAGACAGATTGATGAGCAGAATGCAATGGTAAATAGAAGATTGGTAAACTTATTAAGTCATCTAGAATGGGAGTAGACCAGCCAATCGTTGGGTTTTGTGGCCTTTAAAAGCCTAGAGAGCTTGTAAAAATGATAATTTATGGTGAAATATACACTTCAGTGGAATTGTGTGTGTTGATTGACCATAGGTATATCTAAAACCCTTATCCCTGGGCATGTGGCACTACCGAGAAAGGGTTACAATGGGTCATCCCTTGATGAGGTCAAAGAGATGCCCAAGGATGATGTTTGTAGACAAGGACAAATGTGTGGTCTCCTGTGTGCATTTGTAGGCATGCAAGAGCAAGGGCCAAGGCCTCAACAAACTTCTACACGACATGTACACATGACAACTACATTATTGGGAAGCAGCCCTGTAGAGGGATACATGTACATGTGCATAAAGAGAGCCCCCTTTGCATTGTAGTGATAAGTGATGAACAGGCTTTTAAAGGGAAGAACTAAAATCCACATTCCAAAATGATGGTTCTGTTGTTTATTGTCCAATTTTTGACATCCCAATCATGAGCTCTTGCATTTAGACTGTAGGTCATGGATCCTTATTGGGTTGGATAATAAAACAATAGTGGATCATGGTTTTTGGATCAAATGGAGTGCCCTTATTGTTGCTAATTTTGACCCATTGGTACCGGTTCACTTCTAAAATATTTTATTTTGGTATTACAAATATTTTACGTATAAATTTTTCAAAATTTTAAAATTTTCTTTTTGTTGTAAATTCATTTTGATGATGTTAACCTTTAATTGAAAGGAGAGAGAAGTACAAAAGCCTTGGCAATCCATAGAGGCGAATGCTCAAGGAGATAAAAGAAAAGGAAAGTGGGGAATCAAAAGCCTCTTTTGGGAAGTTACAGTGAAGTTCAAGTAGTCAGCAACCTAGGAAGATGACGATCCAAAAATCAAGAAAACAAAAAAACCAAGAAAAACCCAAGAAAGTCTTCTAGTTTCCAGCAACTGCTTCCTTCGCTAGAGCATCAGCTTCCCGGTTTCCTTCCCTCCAGGTATACGTCCACACGACGAGTATATTCTTTCAAAGGTAATCAATGTTGTCAAAACATTTGGGCCAAGAACCAAGGAGGGGGGGAAGAAGACGGTCTCTGTGCCCAAGAATGGTGTTCTTGGAATCTCCCTCTACAGCAATGGAGTGCAGATTGAGAGGTTGAATGAGCTTGAACCCTTCCAAGAGTGCTACGGCCTCAGCCTCCATAGAGTTGGCATGGACGATGTGTTTGGAAATCGAAGCCACAGTAGTACCAAGGTGGTCTCTGAGGATGGCTCCTACTCCTGACGGGCTTGGATTTCCGAGGGAGCATCCATTGAAATTGAGCTTTAGTTGGCACTGTGGAGGGGGAATCCATTTTGATGCCCTAGGTAGGCACTTGCGGTTATGCTATAGGACATTGCTCTAGTCCCGGAGAAAAGCTGAGGCAAGAACTCCTTTGAAACTATGGTAGTTGGTGGCCCAAAATATGATAGTGAACTTGAGCTTGGTGAACACTTTGAACCAAGGGGAGAACTTCCCCCGGAAGATTCTATTGTTTCACTCGATCCATAACGGCCACAAGGATGCTGCCACCGTTGATTTCCACAGTAGAATCCCTGCCTTAGGCCAAGGGAAGGGTTCATGGAAGAAAGAATGGATGTCACCTTTGCAGGGAGCACCCACTGAACCTTGAAAAATCAAAGGATTTCCCCTCATAGATTGAATGCAAGAGCAAATGGTCGTTTGTCTCCTCGTCTGCTAGGCACATGACACATCGATTAGGGAGAGGGATTCCTCTTCTTTGTAATTGATCAACTGTGAGGACTCTCTGGGAGAGAGCTAGCCACATGAAGATCTTGATTTTAGGGGGAGTAGTAGATACCAAGGCATGTGCGACAACGGAAGTAGGAGCTAAAGGAAGAGTTGGGGGCTGTGAAAAACTTCGAAAGAACGAGGACACAAAGAAATCCCCAGAGGGTGAAGGAGTCCAAATAATGCTTTGCTATAAATTCATTAAAAAGGATAGTTTCAAAATTTTCAGAACTACGAAGGCACACGTGGGGACTTATGATCCAGCCCCCACATGTGTGCCATCATGAGTGGGAGGTGTGGCCTTGTGGGGCCCACATGATGTCCCTAGGGTGGCACGCCTCACAAGGGACATCATGTGGGCTTTATGCTAGGAAAATAAGATAAAGCATACCTGGAAAAATCCTATTCTTAGTGGGAGATAGATTTCTTTCTATTTAATCCCTATTTGAACCATTCTTTCATATCATGACATAGTATCTCTCTCTCTCATGCCTAAATATCCCTCTCTCTCATGCCCCCAAAAAAGATCTCTCTCACATAGTTTAGCATGCCACCCTCTCTCCTTCTCTTTATGTGTGCTGCCACCCAAAGGAAAAAAAAAAGGAAGAAAAGTGGCACATGAAACCTGTCACACCTCAAGTTTCATAATACTAAAATTCTTGAGATGTGACAGTCTATTCTTAAAGAACAAAACAAATTCGAAATTTTTACTATATTTTGCTCCAAAACAAATTTTCCATTCAAAATCTTTTTGTACAAAGTCTATTTCACAGCTTATAATAGCATGAAGATATATATATATATATATATATATATATATATATATATATATATATATATATATATATATATATATATATCTGGAAGATGCTAGGGTGAGCCTACTAGCTCACAGGAGCAAATGAGCCCAACGGCCCAGATTGAATCTGGGCCGATCTGACGATCACGGATGTCCGGGTAGTGTTTGAATTTTAATTTTTTCTACAAATCCAAAAAATAGGTGACTCTTCGAAAAATATCAAAAAAAAAATATTTTACATGAAATAAATTGATCAAAATACCCCCGAAAAGTTTTGGGGGTATTTTGGTCAATTTGTTTTCACAAATTATTATTTTTATATTTTTATTAGGTTGCGGCTTGATGAGAAGAACACATGCCTAAAATTTCAAGTGATTTGGATTTGTAGAAAAAAAATTAAAATTCAAACACTACCAAACATCCGTGTTCGTCAAATAGGCCCAGATTCAATCTGGGCCTTTGGGCTTATACTATTCCATGAGCTAGTGGGCTCACCCAAGCTTTTACCTATATATATATATATATATATATATAGATATTTGTTTTGTTCTTTAAGAATAAACTGTCATATCTCAAGAATTTTAGTGTTATAAAACTTGGGGTGTGACAAAACCCTTAGAGGGGACTGTTATCTTTGAAGAGAAAAGAGAGGTACATGCAGCCTAAAGACAGATCAATCCTCAAGTTCAGCCCTAATTTGTTCCTATAGGGTCTCTACAAACCCTATTAAAGTTTTTAAGCTCTCTAAAGCCCTAGACTGTAAGGTATTACCTAAAAAGCTTCTCTATATCAGAAATTCCAGTAAGACTTAAAGGATTAAAAGTGCATCGGTTAAGGAATCGGGTGTGATTTGTATCAAGCCCTGTGCCAGGCATCATCTAGTAAGTCTTCCCAGTTGGTTAAATTATTTTTCAGTCATATTTTGTATTTTTCTATAAATTTCCATGAACATATTTTGTACTCAAAACTACATAGGAAGATTGATTATTGCTCCTGGATTTTTTTTATTTGCTTTGGCAGTAAAAATAAAGATCCTAAGCTGTCTTTACAGCAGTGTATAGTGGCCCTTGTAAATAGAATTCAGGTATATTGAATAGAAGAATAAGAAATTTTTTTTAATTTACTACCTTGAGTTCTACATAGCCATTCCTTTCATCAACGAGATTCAATGCTAGCTCAGGTAGAGTTCACTTATAACAACTCTTAAAACCAAACTAATGGCAAGATGCCCTTTCAGGTGGCCTATGGACACAACCCAATCAGATTCTTGATTTGGTGCCTTTGCCAGTTGAAGCCAGGAGTAGTGATGATGCTAAGTGCTATGTAAACGAGTCCATGAATTACATAAGCAGGTGTAAGAGACAACAGAAGAAAGCAATGCCCAAAACAAGGCGGTTCATTCCCATCAAATATTCAAAGAATATCAAGCTGGTGATCTCATGACGGTTTATTTGCGAAAGGAAATATTTCCAACTAGACTTATCACAAGCTGAAGTTCTAGAAGGCAGGCCATGTAAGTTCTTAAGAAGACAGGAACATAATGCTTATAAGATTGAGTTCCCAAGACACCATATGTCCCCTTTTTAAAGTGGCTGATGTTTACGAGTATCATGGTGAACAAGTTTGTCAGCGAGGGATAGGTGCTTGGCATTAGCAAATTCGACAAGCACCTAAAGGCATAGTGAAACAAATCCTTGATGATGATGTCAACAAGACTTGTAATGGTGAATAGTGTTTTTTTTTTTTTCCAATCGTCAGGAAAACATAAGTCAGAGAGTATGTGGCTCTTAGATGTCAATATGAGGGGCTACTGATGGGAAGATTCATAAAGTTTATGATGTTAGAACTCTAGAGCCCAATTCTTCTCACATGATGGGAAATGATATAGCAATAAGTGATCACCCCTTAGGCTTCATCCTTCTTTCATTTTTTTCATTATTCAATGTTTTATATTATTTTCAACAGGATCATTATGTAATTGTCAAAGTGTAGTCTTGTCATTTACTTTAGGAAAACGTTTATATAAGGATGCAACCTTATAATGTAGAACTATGGATGCACCTCAAAAATACATCGGAGAAAGTAGTTTTAATGTTGAAAAACCCTTTGATTGATCATCTCGACATCGAGATGTATGATGATGAAAAATAAAGATTTTAAGTCTCAGAAATAGTGCATTTTACAACATATTATCTACACAGTCCATTTTCAAGATTTTCATATGTTTATAGATCTGCTTGATTTTAACCATTTTTTAAATTTAAAATTTTATAATTAGATATAAAAATAGATTTTGAGATAATCCTAAGAACATTGTACATCAAAATTATATAACATGATAAAATTTGAAGGTGCATCGTACCTCAACAACTACGGATGCATCCGTATGCCACTGCACCCTTTACTTTACGTTTAGATTTTCATTCAAGTGGAAAGCACATGAGAGTCCAAATTTGGTGGGATCTGGCGATAGATTCGGTTTAGATTTCTTTAAGTATTAGAAATTTTTTTCTTTTTCTTCATCAAAGAAAGTCTCACAAGAATAGAAAGAGTGAGTCCTTATTTCTCTATTTCTTTTTCTTTACATATAAAAGAGAAGGAGCCATGGCCCTGACGTACATAAGCTTTTCTTACGGAATTTCAACTTTCTTTGAAGAAGAATTTAGTGTTACTGAAACAGCACTTGATCAAAAACATTTTTAAAAATAAATAAATAAAAAAAAGAAAGAAAGAAGGAAAGTAACGTGCTCCCTTGAAGTCATCCATAATTTGTTGTTCTCTCTCTTGTTTTCGGTTATGTGTTTGTACTCGGATTTGGGTTGTTTGTGGGTGAATTTCTTCTTTCTCTTTTGATTTCGCTGCATCAGAAGTCCCTCCATGCTACATTTATAAGGGTGGTGCTATCTGGTTACATACCAAGATTTTTTTTCTGCTTCCCTTCAGCCAATGAGGCCAAATAGTTCAACTACAGGCCTCTTTGCCAAAGACAAGTAGGACCTGAAGCACTTGATTTTCTGCTTTGGGTTTCTTACATGTTTGTAACTACATGACTGGGACTGCTAAGCAATCCCATTGGCAAAGAAAATGTATGCGCATCTCCAAATCATATGTTTGAAAATTCTTTGGGTAAACAATTCCCCCCACGGGAAATTATTGCCACCCAAAAACACAGCAATTTAATGGAGGGTATAAAAGAATTAAAAGCCCCTCTTTGGTCACAATTAATTTGAGAAATTATCACAAATACACCTTAATTTTCGTCTATTTAGAAAAAAAACCTTTAACTTTCATAAACCTCGCCCACACACTTTTTCTTCAATTTGGCGTTTTTTTTTTACCAAAATAACCTTCACGGTAATCGTATTACCGTGAAGCACAATTACGGTACTTAAAGTACCGTAAATACTAAAACTGTTATATGGCATTTTAAGTACCATAAAAACTAACCCGCCATTTTAAGTACCGTAAAAACTAACCCATAAAATACGGCATTTTAATTACCATAAAAACGAACCCCATGTTATACGGCACTCGAAATGCCGTAAACTCTTTTCTACTGTTTATATTTATCTCTTTCATCCTGTTTATATTTATCTCTTTCATCTCTCTAATTCTTTTTATGTTTATCTCTTCTTTCTCTCTCTAATTCTTTTTAATATTTATCTCTTCTTTCTCTCTCTAATTCTTTTTAATATTCATCTCTTTTTTTCTCTCTAATTCTTTTTTATCTCTTCTTTCTCTCTCTAAATCTTTTCTCTCTCTAACTCTCTTTCTCTCTCCAAGGAGATTTGTGTAACAACATGTGCATCCCTTACCATCTCCTAAAAAAACTCCCTTCAACCACATCCCCTATGAAAATTTGACCGAGTCAAATTTGTATCGCGTTGGAATCGTGTTTGTTGAGTTGATGAAGTAGAGAGAGAAAGAGAGTTAGTGAGAGAAAAGATTTACAAAGAGAAAGAAGAGATAAATATTAAAAAGAATTTGAGAAAAAAAGAAAAGATAAACAAAAAAAAAATTAGAGAGATGAAAGAGACAAATATGAACAAGAGAAAAGGGTTTACGCCATTTTGAGTGCCGTATAATATAGGTTAGTTTTTACGGTACTTTAAATACACCGTAATTGTCTTCACGGTAATACGACTACCGTGAAGGTTATTTTGGTCAAAAAATGCTCAAAATTGAAGAAAATGGGTGTAGGCGAGGTTTATGAAAGTTGAGGGTTTTTTTCTAAATAGACAAAAATTAAGGTATATTTGTGGTAATTTCCCAATTAATTTCGCCCTAAACCTTATATCCTAAAACTTAGAAACTCTCCTAGTTCCTTATTTTCAATTCTTAATATAAAAGGCATCTATGAAGTCATCCCCCCAAACTAAAAGAAAAAGGAAGCACTTCTCTTAAAAACTACTCTTAAAAACCAAAGGGGCCACCCTTTCATAGCGATATCAGGTAATCCAAAGGTAATCCAAAGGGGCCACCCTTTCAAAGCAATATCAGGCAATCCAAAGGGAAAATAGAGATATAGTTCCAAAACAAAACCAAAGATACAGGCAATCCAAAGGGGCCACTCTTTCAAATGGGTATCAGGCAATCCAAAGGGGCCACCCTTTCAAAGCGATATCAGGCAATCCAAAGCTAAAATGGAGATATAGTTCCAAAACAAAACCAATCATACCAATATCCCTCTCTCAAACCAGAGCTTCTTGCACCACCTATTTCCTATGAGTCTGCACTATAGAGGATAAATGTGCAACATAAGCCCATCCTACAAATATGAAAAATATCCCTTTTCTACAAATATGAAAAATGCCCCAGGAAAGGGAAAGGTTAAGGAAATAGAGACAGAGCATGCAAACACCGTTTGGTATGGTTGGCCATAATAGCATCACTACCAATACCCTAGTCCTCCAGCACTAAACTTCTTCAAATCAGCTGCAGTTTAGAGCAGTACAACTATCCCTTCAGTTGATAATTTTACAGAAGTAAGACTACTGAAAAGCTTGACATTATGTAACTAAGTTGAAAGGCAAAAACTAAACCATAAAGTGAGTTAGGATTATATCAGTCAACAAATACCATTAAGACGACAAGATATTAATCACCACAATCACCTCCATCATGTGTCAATTAAAGCAGCAGAACAAACAATTGATATAAACACAACATAAATCATCACAATGAAATTGAACATCAAATATCCATACATAACATTCATAGATGGTAGCACAATGCCTGAGACACAAGGACGCAAACCAGTGAATCATTCTAATCTCGGGGAAAGAAATATCAATACTATGACAGTGAAAGGGGCAATGTACCTGAACTAGTAGAGCCCCAGCTGCATCACCAAAGAGAATGCAGGATCCCCTATCAGTCCAATCAACATAACGCGAAAGTGCATCAGCACCAATAACTAGAATATTCTGGAAACCGCCTCCTGTCACTCAAAAAGCAACGGATTGTTGTTCGTATCCAGAAGACAAAATAGTATGATCAGAATGAGTATGGATAAACTATCTTCACCTTTTATAAAACGAGTGGCCGTAACTAATCCCAAGACGAAGCCACTACATGCAGCCGTAATATCAAAGGCCAGAGCATTTTTACAACCTAAATCTCTCTGGACCTGTTATTAGAAAAAGGCTGAGCAATAATACATTTACAAATTACCAAGAAAAATCCTGTAATATTCTTTTGTGGCAGGATAGAAAATATTATCTAATTCACACTTCACATAAAATAGGAAATAGCGCTCAAGAAATTAAAAGTCCCTGAATTTTGGCATAGATTCAATCTTTCATTATCATATAGGACAGTTTCAAACTTATTTTTTTCTGGGAGAAGAAATAAAAAGAGAAAAAATTGGACATGCACCAAAAATTATGACGCTCACTCTCCCCTTGGGGAGATGATAGGCCAAGCCAACCCCGAAATGCGATGGGGGCTCTCAAATACACGGTTGCTTTAAATAGTAATAGAGATAACAACCTAAACACCAATTGTAGATATTGCATAGCACTAACTTGAGGACTTGTGATGGGAAGTTTTATCATTTCTGCACAGAGAGACAGATTTGTAAATTAGTTCTAGTTTAAAGTAAAGAGTGAAAACATACAAGTTGCTGGGATGTGACTCTTATCAGTAAAAGTAAAATAGTAATGAAGTACATCCTCGCTTACCCAATTTTCTTTGTAAGACACATACCCATATGTATGACTGCACCCATTTTCTATCGCTCTTAGGAAACGGGTGCTGGGAAAGATCAGTAGGTGCAGCTGCAGAGGAGTAAGAGGGGCAGAAGAGTGGGAGAAGAAAGAAAAAAAAGAAGAGGCAAGGGAGTGGCTGTAGAGTGTGGAGGATTTATTGGAGGGTACGTGAAAGGGAGTTGGCGTGGATGTCAGATGAAGGCAGCAAGCACATCCAGTAAGTACCAGGGTTAGGAGACTGACCCTTCATCTTCTCACACCAAGGGCAATACAGTCAGATGCCCCTTTGATTCTTGAATTTCTTATGATAATTTTCCCATATAATTAGTGCAGTAGGCAGTAGCATCATGCTGAGGAATAGCACCAACATTAGGACCTTTCAGGAATTATATGTTTCACCCTAGTTGTTGGGATCTCCCAACCCAAGGGGCAATCTTGTTCCGGAATCTAGCACTAGCGCTCTGGGAAAGCAATCTTCAAGGGATCTCGATTTTTAAATTCTATGATCCTGAGCCTCACTGTTATGGATCTCAATCCCCATTCAAAGACCAAGATAAGGACCAAACTTATTATTAATAGCCAGCAGTACAATACATTTAATATAGTTGCATGGCTAGCCAGCTATGAATAAAGAGATACTTTAAACAGTATGTAGATAGCCCCAGACCATATATGCTCTTTAAGATTGGAACTTACATCCCCAATTGGGGATCTCGATCCCTAACATATGCATTGTACAAACAATGCTTCCTAGCATATGGATGTTCTAGCCATTCATGATCCCCCATTCTCCCTCCCCTCCGATCCCAATCCCAACAACTATGGTTTCACCAATTCATGCACCTTTCTAGTTCATAAGCTGCTGCAGACACAATTGCTTTCGCTTGATATGAATGATAGGCTTAGCGCTTTCCCCACTCCCTAATAAGTAATGATACATAGATGCGGACTGGCATGACAGTGTCAAACACGTGTCTGAATTGTTAAATACATTGACCTTAAGACCTGACCTGGGGCCAACACATCTGTAAAAGTATTTAATCTATGAAGTGAAATACTAAGAGGGTATGATTCATGGATAGAGATACAAACACATACATGAAATGAATATGGAAGTGGGGATATGACTCAGCTTTTCTCAATAACTTGGAGAAGACAGATAGAGGTATGAGTATCCTTGACACCATATGATACAATGCAATAGGAATACGATCAATATCATTTTTGGAAACCAAACACATATAGGGAGTATCTAACTTAGAATGGGATTAATTATAACCTTACATTCGAAGGTCAATGTATTAAACGGCTTACTCAAAGGGATAAAGTGCGCTTCTCAATATTATAATTTGAATACTAAAACTTCAAAGCTAGAAAATGAAAAACTTATATATATTATATATATAAATGTACACAAATGTATGTGTATAATGTGACCTATCTAGTAAATGATAAGCATTAAAAAGTAGGAAGTGACCGCCCTTGATTAGAATTAACTAGGTGGTTTTTGTAGATAATAAGTATTATAAATTATTTTACATATAATCCTTACTATTATATAGTTACTATGTAAAGTAGGGGCCTAGGGGGTCAAAATCTTGACAAACCGTGGAGTAACAAGCAGTACACAGCTCAACTGCATCCCCACCATAATATCCTTTATCAGTGGTGGTATCAGCCCGTATTGACACTGGTACCTTGGACACACAGAGGTATCCGAGGATCATAACTGTTAATAGGTTGGAAATGGGCATGAGTTGAACACAAGATATGTGCTGAGGCAACATTAGAGGTTAACTGGAAAAAGGATTTGGAGACAAATTAAACTGTTGTTACAAATGGTGATATTGTGAATTTATAAACCACAAACCACAAAAAGAGAAAGGACTGAATCTTCGCAAAACTAGAAAATAAGAACAAAATATCTATACAGGATTTATTTTTCTAAATGTCGAAAATTAATGGGCTGATGCGTTGTCATCGCTAAATTGTATGCAATTATAAATTTAGTTTCCTAGCTTATTCTGGAGGTTAAAATTGTTGGAGCTGTGGCCTTTTAAGGCCTTGCAACCTCTACATATTATAACTCTTGAACACAGTTGAAGAGTACAAGAGCCATGTGACTCTAGGATCTTGGTGCACTAAGACAAAGAATCATATAACCCCGAGAGAGTCATGAGGCTGGAGTGTATATATATATATATATATATATATGGAACAAGCTGGTGTAGGCCCACTAGCTCACAGCTACATATAAACCCAACGGCCCAGATTCAATCTTGGACGAATCGGCCACGACCTTGTTTCGTATTTTAATTTTCATTTTAATTTTTTTTTAACAAATCCAAATCACATGAAATTTTAGGTGTTTATTCTTCCCATCAAGGCGCACCTAATAAAAATATTAAAAATTAATCCGCAATAAATAAATTGACCCAAATACCCTTACAAATTTTCAAGGGCATTTTGGTCAATTTATTTTTTGCAAATTAGTTATTTGATATTTTATTAGATTCTCCTATTTTTGAAGAACACACGCCGAAATTTCAAGTGATGATTTGTAAAAACAAAAATCCAAATTCAAATGCGAAACATGGACATGGCAGCTAGATCGTCTCAGATTGAATTTGGGCCGTTGGGCTCATATGTAGTTGTGAGCTAGTGGGCAAACGCCAACTTTTTATTATATATATATATATATATATATATATATATATAGGAAGATACTACAAAACGCTTATAGGCGAAAGTGAACAGTGATTTCGCCTACCCTCATCACCATCCAAACTTCATCGCACGGTCACAATTGTCCGGTAGTGTTTCAATTTTTCATGTTTTTTTTACTAATCGGAATGATCTGAAATTTGAAGCGTGCGTACATCTTAGTGAGGCGCACCTAATAAAAATATGGAAAGAAATAATTCGTAAAATATAAATTGACCAAAATACCCCCATGAATGTGCCTACACACGCTCCAAATTTCAAGTAATTTAGATTTGTAAAAACAAATGAAAAATGAAACACTACCGGACAACAGTGACCGTGCGATGAAGTTTGGATGATGATGAGGGTAGGCAAAATCATTGTTCATTTTATATAATATATAATTTTGATGTAAAATGTTCTTGAGATTATCTCAAAATCTATTTTTATGTCTAATTATAAAATTTTAAATTTCAAAAATAGTTAAAATCAAGTAAAAATATAAACATATGAAAATCTTGAAAATGGACAGTGTAGATAATATGTTGTAAGATGCACTATTTTTGAGACTCAAAATCTTTTTAATTTTCATAGTCATACATCTCGATGTCGAGATGATCAATCACATGGTTTTTCAACATTAAAACAACCTTTTCCGATGGATTTTTTAGGTGCATCTGTAGTTCTACATTATAAGGTTGCAACCTTATATAAACTTTTTCCATATATATATATATATATATATATATATATATATAGGAGAGGCACCAAGAGGGTTGAGGCCTGAGCGTTACCTCTAATGAGGTCGGTCATTGATTTTTGCCTCATGCCTGCGTGATGGCCAAGGCATTGTGTATGTGATTGACTGATTATGATATGAGCTCAAGCATTTTGTGTGATTTAGCCCTGTATGGGAACGTTAAGGGTTGAGAGGACATAAGCCTAAATCCTTGACATGGTAAAACCATTAGACCTCATTACATGTGCATGTATAGTCGCAAATGGGAAACCGTTCTTCCAGAGGATCCATTCTGAAGAGATATGCACATGTTCCCAAAGAGGAACCCCTGCATCTATAAGAGTGAATGTCCTTGGGGGTGCACCTGTAATCCACTACAACTTGAGAGTCCCAAGCTACTTATAGGTTTGACTTTGATAAACCAATAATGAACCTCTGATTAGCACCAATATACAAAAATTCGACCGCCCGACCACCTACGCAGCCATTTTCTTAAACCGCCTGGGCCATGCCTAGGTGGTAGGTCCTATGTTGGTGTACTAAGGCGCCTGCCTAGTAACCACCCTTTTTAAGTACTCTCTCATGGCTTTATGGTTTTAAAGGTGTTACTGTTTTTTATTTTTTTGACAAGCATGTGTTACTGCTTTTATTAATGTGTTGGTTCATGTGGTACTACCCACCGATGGTTTAGTTCCAACAAGCCAAAATAAGCAACCTACACATGGAATGCTCTCTTTCTTTTCTTGATTATAACTAATAATCACTATCATTTTTCTCTTTAACCTTTTTAAATTTTTTGACTTTTTCCACCCCTTCACTTTACACATGGAGCACTCTTGCAATGCCACATAGTCACTCATCAATCAATGCTTCGTTTTCGTCTCCCTTTGCATTGCCAAGATTATGTCATCCTTTCCCCATTTCATAACACTCTCTCTCTCTCTCTCTCTCTCTCTCTCTCTATATATATATATATATATATATATATATATATATATATATATATGTGTGTGTGTCACATAAAGAAACCTCCTGCCTCCTTTTGGTCTCCCAAAAAAAAGTTCCGCTCAGGTATCTGAGCACAGCCGCCTAGGTGGTCGCCCAGCAACCTAGCCAATCTGGGACCCTGGACGCCTCCGAATTCTTGAACATTTGATTATCACTGAGGATCATGAGTTTATTAGGTCAATACTGAGAAGGTAACTTTGGATTCCGGTCTAACTGAGTGGAGTGGTCCGATACCTAATTCAACTCTAAGGATCCCAATTTCCTTTTTAAATATTTTTAAATGATGCCGAAATGTGTTATTTTGATGGAGAATGCTTTGGTGATTTTTTGGGAATTGTTGGAGATTTTTTGAAATTTTCTGAGCAAGAAATTAGATTTCCAGTATTGTTCTTGAGAAAGGACAAAAAAGGACAAAACTGATGGACCCACACATGGCTCCCAAATGGCCAATGAGTGCCTACGTGGGCCTGTGGGGGAGTCCACGTCAGCCCCACATGGGGATGTCATCCCCCACAATGGAATCTATTTTTCATTTGATTATTTGTTAATTGATGACGTTTTTGGTTGTGGATTTTGATGGAATTTTGGAAATTCAAAAATTGGATTTTTGGCACATGTTTTGTGGTAAATGCATATGTGTGAAACCTTCTAGAAAGGGCATAAGGTTTGATATTTCAATTGAAACCCCTAAGGACATATAATGGTGCACTTAACCACCTCACCCATGTAGCACAATATGATTGGTTGAACATGTTTTGAGGGAAATTTAATTTCCAATATTTGCTACGAAATGTGCCAAATTCCCATAAGGGCAAGCCCCTAACTTTGATTTTTAAGTTTATTATGTGAAATGAGCATGGGCATTTTTATAGAAGGGAAATTCGGAGTGAATTAAGGATTAATAGAGGTAGTGGTGTTTTAATCATATCCACACATCAAGACGGTATGATGGAGGATGGAAGACTAGGATCAAGCCTCTCTTTGGAACTATGGATGATGAACGTCAATGGCCAAGATTGTTCATCTAGAATGTTCTTAAAACATATCCACACTAAACACTATAAATACCCCCTCAATCTCTACAACATACAACAAAATTTATCTCTCTCTCAAAAGGGGCACGCCCCACCTAATATTTCTTTTTCTATTTTATTTTGAAGATTCTTAATGAGAGGAATATGTCTAAATGAGGTACGCCCCTCTTCTCTATCCTTCTCTCTATCTCCTCCAACATTTCCTTAAGTTTTAAAGAGAGAGAGATCATCTCATGAGTAGCATGCCCTTTTCAAGTCATTCCTCTCCTTCTTCATAAGAGCAAAGTTTCAATGAGAGAAAGAAAAAAGGATGTGAAGATCTAATGAGAGAGAACCATGTTAAAGCTCCATGGGAGCTTGATCTCAAACTTGGATGAAACCCGAGCTCCATGGATATTTGATTCTTTGAAGGGATCATCATCAAGCTTTTTCATGAAGATTTTTTATGGTTGTAAATTCACATTTACAGCAAGGTATTGTGATCTATTTTCATCTGATTCATGTGATCTTGAGTTTATATTATTTCTTGAGGTTGATGATTTGATTCCTAGTTGATTGATTTAAGTTTGGAGAGATTTTCATTGTGTTGTGTTGGGATTTAATTGGCTGATTTTCTCTACAATTTTTAAATCCACATTAACCAGTTAACTCATTCTCTTATAGAGTAATTTGGTGAGATTTTGAAAAGGCAATTATGCCCTAATCTCCATGCTCATACTATTCCATTACTCACCAAATTGAGAGTGATTTGTGACCTCATGTTTTTTCACTCATTCTTGGATCCTATTTCTTAAGTTGTCTTATAATGTGCCTTAAATAAAATGTAGAAGCTATGATCCTTAATTACTTCCTAATTTGGTAATGCAAAATTGGGCTATATCTTATGTCATCTAGAAGTCATCCCATAGTACATAGCTAAATCCTATGGCCATAATCTAGGCAAATATGAGCTCAATGTATAGCTTCCCATGATCAAACCAATTATACACATATAATATTTCTATTTGGTGGAGGAGGAGATTGAATTTAAAGTTTATGATGTAATTCTAAAATCATGTATTATTTGGCAATGTATTTGCATATTGCTATATTTTTAGTTCTATTATCATGTGTTAAATCAATCTCCTTGATGTATCTTGTGTCTTGGACTTTATCAAGTAATTTTCTTTTTAAATGTATATTGAAACCAAGTTTGGTGGTTGGATTTGTGTATTGTTGATGTAAGATCAATGTAATTGAAGCATTATTGTATTGAATTGAGAAAACATTTCATGGCACTTGAACTTGGTTTTATACACTATCAAAAGCCCATATGAAAGTATAGGGCCATTATACTTTTCGGTATCCCTTTTGTAGAGGAGAAAATATTAAATTACAAGGAACAAGGATCTATAAAAAATATAGACTACTATAAACATTTGAGGAGACAACTACAGTACTAAAAGAGATTTTCGAGCACAATTTCTTTCAATGTTAGCTAGGCATAAATTAGATTAGCAAAATGACTATCAAGAAGTCAATTTGATGGTTAAATCTTCCAAACCTTACCTGTGGACCACTGCCAAACAGGTCATCAGGAGTAGACGTGCACATTAGTACCAAGTCAACGTCATCTGCTTCAACCTGAGCCATTTCAAGGGCCTTCTTTGATGCCTCTATGGCCAACCCAGTTAACGTTTCTCCCCCTATAAAATGGACGTAATGACAACAACAATAGAGGTTTTATTTTGAGCTTTCTAGCCAAAAAAAAAACAATTAGCTCGAATCTTCCAACAATTTGTAGGACATCTACATAAAATTCAGAATCATTTCACTAGAACCATGGATGAGTTGGGGTTTTTCTTATCAATCAATTGATGAGTTGAGTCAAAGAACTTTTAGTAGTGCCATAAACAAAATAATGGAAGGCACCATAATAACCAACCTTGGCTCAACAGGAACATATACCTGAAAGGATCCGTCGATTGCGAATTCCCGTACGTACAGAAATCCAATCATCTGAAGTTTCAACAATTTTTGCAAGGTCATCATTGGAAATAAGAAGCTTTGGCACAGCTGAACCACAACCAATCAGCTTGGAACCCCGACCTACGATTCTGCATAAAGTTGAATCAGAAAGAACCATCTCCCATGAAACAAGGGTAAGCAATACCATATTTATGAACTAGTGAAATGAATTAGTCTCATGGGCAACCCAAATATCATATCAAGTAAGTTTAACAAGCATGGACACTTACACCAAAATATAAAAAGTGATTCACCATAAACTAGCAAGACCAGGCAGTTTCACACTTGCAATAGCATATAAAAGCTTCAGTGACACCCAAGATGCAGCAGAAGCAGCCAGTAATCCACAGCAATGTTGTGGTAGACCGAGAGACAAAAACAAAGAGATATGCATAGCATGAACATCCTTAACAACAATTGAAAAATGACGCACAAGAGTGCAGCCAGAAGTTTCAAACTCCAACATCTCATATCATCTAAGTTTAACACGCATAGACACTTCCACCAAAACATAAGAAGTGGTCAACTATAAACTGGAAAGACCAGGCTGTCCGCAATAGCATATAAAAGCTTAGATAACCCACAAGATGGGGCAGAAATAGCTAGTAAACAGACCACAGCAATGGTATGGGAGACAGACGGAAAACAAAGAGAAGCATGGCTTTAGCATTAACATCGTTAGCATCAAATGAGCAATGATGTACATGAGTGGAGCCAGAAGTTTCAACCACCAAGATCAATAAGGAGCACACACATCCCCAAGAAGATTTTAAATCACTAAGGGCGTGTTTGATAACTAGAAGTTTGGGGGAGGAAGATGGAACTTCCCCATTACTGTACAACTTCCATGTTTGATGCACAAACGTAACACAGTGACCATTGCACATATAAAAAAGCTTCCGTCTAAAATGACAGAAGTTAAAATAAGAACTTTATGCCCTCGAAGAGGCCTTCTTTCAAAAACCCTAATCTCACTTCTTCGGCTCCCTCCTCATGCCATTGGACTCCCGCTTGCCTCCTCCAAGCTTCCGCCTCCTCTCAAGAGAAGAGACGCCCCTCATCTCTCGCAGGCACCTATCTCATATCTCTCCGTCTCTCTCCTATTCGCCTTCTATCTCTCGCCCCTGCTCTATCACTCTCTCTCTCTACAGAAAAATGTTGTTTACAGCTTTTCCACTACAAAACCCTACCTCTCTCTCTCTCTCTCTCTCTCTCTCTCTCTATCTCTCTCCCCTATTTTTTGATGAATTGGGGGACCTAGTGATCATAGAGCTACAGGATTTTGGTAATTTCAGGGTCTTAAGTTTTAAGAAAATACGGTTTGGTCTTTATGTTTTAAGAAAATGGGGTTTGGTTTTTGGATTAAGGTATAATGTTTCGAGAGCTTTATGTTTTCAGTGATTTCAATGTCGTGCTTTTTGCATAAACCTCTTCGTGATTTCAGAGCTTCTAATTTTTGGGCTTGCATGCTGATTTTTGTGTTACCAAGTTATGCATTATCACCTAATAAATCCATTTGAAATATATTGCATTTTATGATGAAATAGGATACAATGGTTGTAAGGATCTCGTTTTTTTTCCCTTGGGTTTTCAGGAAATAAGTTGACATTGCTGCTAAAAAAAAAGAAAATCATACGGTTTAAATATTGTGCTGTAATTTACATTTTTGGATCTTCTGATACTGTGAACTTTTCATTTTTATTGCTCTATTTTGGATGTAAATTTTGCCACCCATGTTTTTATATATGCCACTCAACTAATGGGTGGAGATACTACCCTGAGCCATTTGGTTTTTGCCACCACAGTTTTGGGTAGTTGATTGGACACCATGAAGCATGAGTGCACAAGATTGCACTGATAGGGAAAGTATTGTCACCTATATATCAGTTACCTTGTGTTTTTGTTTTGCATGCTAAATGCGTTCATGCTGTATGTCTGGTATTGTCTCTGTAATCCTTAAATTGGCTTGGTATTACACTATTACTTTATGTAGATTGTATTTTTCTGGTATTTGGACTCTCTTTGGAATGTGGATTGAATGTTTCTTCTTGTTTTTACATGCGACCTATATCTTTTTTGATAAGAACATTGGACCTATATCACTGCATGTAATTGCAATTTTTATTATTTGGAGTTGAGATGTATGGCATGTGGTTTGAATGTTTTTTTTTCTGAATTTAATGGGCTGGGCCGATTAATGGTGATTGAATTTGCACTTTTGATATGCTGGAGTATGTAAATATGTGGAAATGGAGGAGCTTCTACTTTGTTATTGCTCACAACGTGTCATTTCTCATGGCATGCATGACGGTGCTTTATAGAGTTATCACTAATCCTTCCCCATATGTGTAATAGGAAATGGCACACAAACTAACGCTTATATAGCTCTACAAAACATTGAGTTCTTTCTTATTCATGCCATTTAAACTCATGCTTATATAGCTCTCTTGACATAATGATCCTCTTTTGATGCATGTATAAGTGCCCAACTATGCAGTCTTGCAATTGCTAATGAAACACAGATACCCAAAACGTCTTAATATTTTTTAAACTCATGCTTATATAGATCTCTTGACATAATAGCCTCTTTTGATGCATGTATAAGTGGCCAATTGTGCAGTCTTGTAATTGCTAATCAAACGCAGATACCAAGAACTTCCTAATATTCCAATAGGTTGTCAAACACAGGTGCCTAGAATTTCTTTAACATTCTAGCAGGATATCAAACACAGACACCTAGAACTTCCTTATAGTAACTTCTTTCTTCCCAGAAAAGAAGAACTTCCAATTTTCAGGGAACATTTACCTTCCAGCAATCATACAGGCCCTAGGGAAACAAAGGGAGAAATGCGGAAGGATAACGAAATCTGTCCATTTGATCATGTGAACTATGAAAATCATAACAACCATCCAAATAAGAATATTTACATGCATCTTGTCCTCTCTCCAAGGGTACAACTACATATCATGAGTGGTGTTGTACAACATACTATAACAAGGATGAGAGAATCCCATTATTTGTAATTTGTAAACCATGTTAGCATGGCGATAGAACATGAAAGGAAGATATGGGAAATGGAATCAATGGAGTCGATGATGGCAAAGAAATCAACACATTTAGGAAACATCAAACCCAAGAAACTCAAGATTGGAAGGAAGAAGAAGATGAATGAGAACCAAAAAGACATGCAACTAATACAAAACTTCGAAGGATTAAAATAGGGTAACACGTGTCAAAAATGCAACTAATTTGACATAAGATCCATAATATGATTGTAATGGGGACACTTGGGATTTTCTTACCCTGAAGCACAGCTAGCTAAATCCAACTGTGTGTGGTGTGGATTGAACGTGAAGTTCTGTCGAAGTCCTACAAAGTCACTGAGAATGGAACTCTCATAAAGCTTCCCACCAGAAGTATTGGAGACATGAAAAGTTTTAGTATTCATATTGCTCCAATGTTAAGAATATTAAGTCATGTAATAATGAATATTCCATGGCAAAGAGCAACTTCTGGGGGAGTGTTCATAGATTATGTGGCTACTGTCAAATGTAGAGTGTGTGTGTGTGTGTGTGGACAGAGAGAAAGAGAGAGAGAGAGAGAGAGAGAGAGAGAGAGAGAGAGAGAGCAGGGATTTAGTCAAACACATAGATTTACTCCAGAGATTGATGCGTTTAAAAAACTACACTATACCTGATAACTTTAGTTGCATGGCTTGAACCATCAAAGAATAAATTTTCATATAGCCATTAAACTAGATATAAATAAATTTCCATATAATCATGATCTCATTTACAAAAGGAACACAGAGCTGAGCTATGCTTGAACAAGGCTTCCGAAGAAATAGATCATAAATACAGCTTTAGAAAACAGAAGCAAATTTGATCAAAAAAGGCTTTTTGACAGCTAAAAATTCCATGAGTGAAATTTGTAAGATGCCAATATCAACGACTGAAGAGGAGGAGGCCATAAAGCAACTCCATTTATGGAACATGTCTCCGTTCGATGCAGATAAATTGGCATTTAAAAATTTGAGTGTAACCATGATGAATAGAAAACCGACAATTAATTAACACGAATAAAAAGTAGGCAATTAACTATAAGAGTACACAGATCATTCTGTAATGCGCACAAATCGCGCGCACACTCACTTCATCTATCACGCGAATAATCAAACCTACATTTCAAATCTAAATCCCAAGAAAAATTTGTAAGAGAGAGAAAGAAACCAGCTCAAGAATACAGTGCTTCATAACCAAGATTAGAATTTCAAATAAACACAAACAATCCAACAACATATACAGGAAGGAGTAAGTATAAAATGGAGGACATCAGAAAGGATCAAGCATGCATGTGGATTAAAAAGAAGAACAGAAACAGAGGGATGGGAGACGGGGGGACCTGGAGGCGCGAGTTTTCGAAGGGGAAGTGAGCTCTTCCACACCCTGGGCAGTGCTGCAATGAACATCAGTCAATGTTCTATAATGAATCACCCTTCTGTTATCCAATCTACAAAACCCAGATCCATAAATGCCCAAAGAAGAGAGCTGCTGCCTCCGCCCCATGCAAGGCGACGAAAAGAGGCCAGATGGATTGGCGGCCATAGGAGGAGGGGAGAAGAGAGCGAAAGACAAAGAGATGGAAAATGGTGCTGTATGTTAGAGGAGAGGAGGGAGGTCGAGATTGGGGAGCATTTTAGAGTGAGAGAGAGGAAGAGAGATGAGGAAGTTTGAATCCTCGAGGGGTCCGCAGGGTGCCAGAGATGACGGACTAGGCCACATAAATACTCCCACCCACCATCAACAATCGTGCGTTCATTCCTAGGAGCTGGAGACACCCACTCCGCTTATTTTCACGTTATACACACAAACAAACTGGCTTAGGAGCTGGAGACACCCACTCCGCTTATTTTCACAAACAAACTGGCTTTGAAACTCTCTTTCCTTCACCCGCCACAGATAAAAGAATGGAAAACATATTACACTACATGTAACCCCGTGTAGTTTTTAGCATCGGGTAGTGTTTTAAAATGAAGCAATTTTTAATTAGGATAGTTAATTTGGATAGCAATCGGTCAAGATAGAACTGGTTCTAGAATAATTCTAGTATCGGTCTGGTTTTTCCCTAAAAGCTTTTTTTTTATATTTTTCTTTTTTCTTTCTTTTTTAATTTGTCTCAATATTTTTTTAAGTTCTCTTAAATCCTCACCTCACAAGTCTTTATTTTAATTTTTATTTTATTTTATACTTATTTTTTAATATTTTTGGGATTACAAATTCAAACCAATCCAAACCGATCTGGATAACCAATCCAGCAATCCGACAAAATCTATAGATAAACAATCTGCCCCACCAATCTAGGTTTTAAAACACCGGTCTGGGCTAGAGTTTTGTCACCATTCATTACTATTCTACATGTTTGTGATTCATAAGGGTGGTCAAAGGATTTGGTTGACCTTGCTTGGCAAATCCCGATCTAGACATCGATATATATCTAGGTCCATCGGATCCAAGCCCAAAATATGGGTAGGGTTCACAGGTTTTACGGTAAGTCTGACTTAGACCCAAGACAAGTCATGGGAGTATCAAAGTTGTGAAAGTTGCAGTTGAACACGAACATGAAACAGATCATGTCCCGACCATCATGCCTAAACTCCAAACACAAACCCAAGCCTTATCGTCTTGGAGTGTTGACATCCCTAAGCCTATAAAGAGATGAGCTCTCTAAAAGCGCTATCTTAAAACAGTATTTGCCCCTACTTAATAAAATCAGTGTGCATGATGATTTATCCTCATGATATCTAAAAACAGAAGGATAATATTATATCTTGTAGGTCCAATGCACTAGAACAACGAGATCCCTATGCACGACAATTGTTGAGTTTTAGAGAGAACGGTTGTAAAGTTATTAATGAAAAAAAATCCGCATTATATTTATATGGCGTGTTTGATAACAGGAACTTGCTTCACAGAACTCGTAAGTTGCTTGTTACTGTAGTCGTTCTGTATTTGATAAAACTTAGCCAGTTTAAAATGGTAAGTTACTTCTTATTGTAGAACTTCCCCACTTCAAGCTTAAACAAACTGCCGACGATTTGGACGGAAGTTAAAATGGAAAGTTCCATAGGGAAGTTTGATGCATCCCATGTGAAAAAACTGCAAGACCCTTGCATAGACGCTCAAACACAGAAACCCTAGCCGCTTCCTCTTTGACAAAGTCTCTCTCTCTTCTTTGTCTCTCTCTATCTCCCTCTCTCTATTCTCTGTTGAGAGAAAGAAACCCTAGCTTCTTCCACTCTGACAAAGCTCTCTCTCTCTCTCTCTTTCTCTCTCTCTCTTCTCTTCTCTTCTCTGGAAGATGTCTTTGTCTCTCTTCTTTCGCCTCTCTGTAATCTCCATCTTCTTGGAGCCTCCCTTCCCTCTGTTCTCTCTCTCACCCTCTACGAGCGAGAGGTTGAGGAACCAGTGCAAGCAATTGTAGCAACCTCTCAATCATCAGTGAGTTGTATGCAGATAGTTCAATTTTTTCTGTTTTTTCGTAATTAAGGTTTTTGGATCCCTTCATGTTTTTTTTTAGGAATCCTTGTAAAAAGATTTACGGCTTTCCCCTTTTTTTTTGTTGTAAATTTGCTATAAAAAATTTGGGGCTTTCCCAATATTTCTCTGTTGTAAATCTCCTAGATTTTATTCTGTCTTCTTATTTCTTGTTCCATTTCTTTTCATACAGAAGTGGACACCATACTTGATTTATTTCATTGATTCATGATACTTGATGCCCCAAATGCATGTTAACAATATGCAACCTTGATTTTATATATTTACGTATTGGTGATTCGAGTTTACTGATTCTAGAGAGCTACAATAGTTCTTTATTTTATAGCTTGAAATGGGAGCCAAGATAATCTGATTTATTTCATTGATTTATGATATTTGATGCCCCAAATACATGCAAAAAATTAGCAACCTTGATTCATATATTTATGTATTGGTGACTTGAGTTTGCTGATTCTAGAGAACTACAATAGTTCTTTATTTTACGGTTTGAAATGAGAGCCACGAAATTTCAGTTTAAAGTATGGTACTTTTATCTCTTGTTATTGTTCCTCGATAAAGACTTTTTTCCCCTATTGTGTTTTGGATTTCTTTTGTTTATTTAGTGGGTTTTGGTGATGTTTTGTATATAACAAAGCTGAGAATGTTCTTGTATAATATGATTTATTTCCTTGATTCATAGTAGAATGGATGAAAATTTTCTTCAAAATGGAATTGAAGGACCTCATTCTTCAAAATGGAATGAATGAAAATTTTATTTTCCATTCTCTCGCCTCTATGCTTTTTCTTCAAAATGGAATAGATGAAATACATAATCAACAATATTATAGGCCCGAAAAAAGTATTGGTTATTGTAATTTAGTTTGTTTCAAGTTCCATTTTGTTGGTTTTCATGTGAGCATCTATGAATATCAGAACATTTTTCATACCTATTTAGCTACTTTCTTTTTCCACTTTATACCTTAAAATTTCTTTCACTTTGCGAAAGGATTTTCAGAAAAGGGTAAATTTGCCTTCGAGCTTTCCTCGATGATAACATACTCAATGACACTTTCCCCAACTGGCTAAATTTTGCCTTCGAACTTATTTGTCCTAAGCTTGAGTGACAATTCGATTTGTGGGTTGATTCCTTCTTCGTTAAGGACCTCAAAGCTCCAAAAAAACTCATTTCCATTTTTATGTAGCAGACTAATACAAATTAGGATGGAACTTTCAAAATAAATCCCTTAATAGGGTTGATAGAAGTAGAAGAAATTTTGATATGATTGATATTGTTGTTATTTGTTGATCACTTGATTGCTCTTAGTTACTCACAATTCTTGGTTCAAAGCACTAAGTTACTCAAAATTCTCTCACCTAGTTATCTTTCGGATATTACCCCTAGGTTCTCACAATTCATGATTCTCTCCCATGGGTCTCTTTTGAGATGGATGAGTGGTGATGTAAGAAATGATAGAATTTGGTGATTGTAAAAGGTATATTGGAGCATAGCCTATAATGATGTATTCAATGGATGTGTGGTGTTGAATGATTACATAGAATATAATAAAATTATTTGTTTTTCTATAATAAGATGGACCCCCACACATCATCAAGTACGGCTAATGATAATATGGGATTCAAGAGAAACTTGCAATGGACACCATCAGAAGATGACTATTTTATCGATCTAATGGAGGAGGAGACCAAGACTGTGAAGAACGCGGGGAGGGGGGTGGGGGTGGGGCTTTAAAAAATGTGCATGGGTATGGCAAGCATAAGTTCTTTACAAACATGTACGGTGACATAAAAAAGCTTATGGCTGTATCTGGTTTCAGATGGGATGATACAAGGAGGATTGCAACCACCGAGGTTGCTGTTTGGAATGATTTCCTAGTGGTATGTAATTACTCATTTGCATAGACTTTTAAATTGTTGATTATGATGAAATATGAATATCGCACAAATTAATTTCTGATCTTCTATATGCAAGAGAATGAATGGGCAAATAAATATTATATCAAGACTTTGCCCAACAATTCGCAGATACGTAAAATCTATGAGGGTGGCACAGTAGATGAGACCTACAAATTGATTGGGGGTGGCATTAGAATTGAGCTAGAACGGCCCAACATTGCATTCTCTGATGGCCCCCCTTAGAAGTCCAGGATGAATCTAGCTCATCCTCATCTGATGACCCAGTATCATCTGGATAAAAAGACGACGGTCCCATACTCCGATAGAAAGACATTGCCAATCAAAGCAACCCACCCTCGTCGAGTCCATGATTAGTTTGGCCCATTTGTTATGTTGAAATAGTTTTTACCATTTTTAGTTATATATAAAACTAAAACAACAATTACCTTCTATGTAAATATGTGTCTATTGTATTTGTTAAGAATATGAATTAAATGTATAAAACATAACTGTCGTCATTTTAAATGTTGGTTTGCACCATATTGTCATGATCATCATAGTCAAGGACATAATTATACAATGTAATTATATGAAACATAAAAATTGTAGAATTTGTTTGTATTGTAATTTATTTGTGAATGCAACAGGTATGTCGACAACATCTACAAATACTGGGGGCTTCCCACCCCGTCTATGTCCTCACTGTGATGTTTATTGTGTTATATATACATCTAATACTAGTGACAACCCAAATAGACTATTCTATCGATGTAAGCAAAGTAAATGCCATCGGTATCAAGATGATAATTGTAAATTCTTCCAGTGGTGTGATAAGTATGTAGCAGATTCCAAACAACATGACAAATTTGAGACACCGACATGCACGACAGTGGAGTTACCCACAAGAATCAGATGAACATGACCAAAAAAATAATGAACCAATGGTAGTACAACAAGCGGACATTGACCTGGCCCAATTATGACATATTTTGTATTTCGTATGTATAACTAATGTTCTTCTTGTATTTGCCTTTTTCATTTTCATGCAACATCTCGTGAACCTGTAAAAAAGAATGCATTGAAATCAACAACTTTTAATATGGCCTTATTTATTTGTCGTCTTTATTTTTTACATCTGATCTGTTTGCCATCAAGCATCCCCTTCTTTGGGAACTGGATGTGTATGTGGGCTCGTGGAGAAATATTGTATGATGTTTTCTTATTTAGGGTTTTAACTATGTCTGGGATGGTAAGATGCTTTTGAGGGTTATTCTGCCTTTGATCTAGTTCTTCTTCTTATTTATTATCTGTGTTTTCTGATTTGTAGTTCATATTATGATTCATTGCCTGTGTTTTAATTGAGTCTTCCCCCAAAAGTGGAGGGTTTATATAATGTTTCTATATTAATCTATAGGGGGCTTCATCCTAGGGCTTAGTAAAGCTGGATGGATGCCTGATTCCCTCTTATGTGTATTGCTTGCAGCTAGTGACTTCACTCCAGTGGTTTAAAATGGATCGGTGCCTCGAATTGGGCACCCCAAAAACCCATATGGATTGGTGAATCAACAATTCGGATCAGAAATCGATCGAATCGGTCTGATTAAACCTTAAAAAAAATCCAAAAAATTGATTCAAATTCATTATAAATGTTGTTTTCTAGGAATCCAATAAGAAATAAAGGCACTACATTATTAACTTTCATTTTTTTTCATCAATATACGAATATTGAGATGTCCTTTCCCTGTATGAACTTATGTTAATCATTAAATTTACGTCACATAAAAGAAAAAATACAAAATTATCATGCATGAAGTATATAATCATACATGGACTACAATAAAAAATGGATTAAATCGATGAAAAAATGGCCACCAAAATCTCAAATTGGCAAAAAACCCTAATCCACTAAAAAAAAGCCCAAGTTATTACAACCTAACTAACATTAATCCAAAATTATTACAACCTAACTAACATTAATCCAAAATTATTACAACCTAACTAACTATAATCTTATATACTGAAATGGAAATTGTTGGTTTACATTTTATAATTATTTTACTATACAAATAATAACAAAATCCAAAATGTCTTCTAATATCATCTAATTTAAAATATATTGTTGACAACTGTAAGAAAAAAATGTAAATTACATAATTTATAATATAAATAAATTGATAAATAAAATATAACACTTTAATTTTTCAAAAATCTAAATTTTTAGGTTTCAAAAATCAAAATTTTTAAGGTTTCTAGAATAATCGCAACTCAAATGCGTTCTTGAAAAGCATGATACTTGTTGTATTACTTTTTATTTATTTATTAACAATAAATACTTGTTTTATTACCTTTTGTTTTTTTGACAAGAAAATAAGAAGATGACGCTGAGGTAACTTTTATTTTTTTGCCATAACTTTTATTTTTTTGTCAATGTAACTTTTTATTTTTTTTGTCATAACTTTTACTATTTTTGTCAAGGTAACTTTTATTTTTTTGTCATAACTTTTATTTTTCTTTTAAGGTAACTTTTTTTTGTCAAGGTAGCTTTTATTTTTTTTGACTAAAATTTATTTTTTTGTCAAGGTAATTTTTAACTTTTTATCATAACTTTTATTTTTTTGTCAAAATAACTTTTATTTTTTGTCATAAAATCAGATGGTGGTTGCCCCGATGTTCGAACTAGGAACCTCTTGAGAAAGAAATATAAGTGATAACCAACTACACCACACAACAATAGTTGTTCTATTTTGTATAATAAAAAGATATATTATATTACGTTTGCAAGCCTATGTACCTTACTAAAATCCCACATCGAAAAACCTAAAGAAGTGTGACGTCCATAAAGTACTCATTGGTACCGTGATCAATCGCGCGCGTGAAAAGGTTGTCGGTCCATCACACGTGGCGACGCTTGTACACGCTCGTCACACGTGGCGACACTTGTACAAGCTCGACCCGCCCGTGTTGTGAAGTCATAAACCGTTTCGTGATGTCAAAGTTGCCCGACTCGCCTGGTTTCTTTCTAAGCACAGGCGGTTTCCTGTTTTTAGCTAGAATCAACACGGGGTGACCGATTCCCTTGTCGAATCGCCCGAGTCTGTGGTGACTCGACGATTTTTAAACCACTGCTTCACCCTATGGTGTGCTTGTTAACACTGAACATTCTCTAGTTTGAGATCCTATTAAACTGACTTTCATAGCACCCATCACGAGAGAAAGACATGTTTTTATATCTATGGGTTTGTGATGTATTTCGGTTTTTTGGTCTTGTGTTGATCTGTCTGTGTAAAACCCAATAGAATACATGAAACCAAATCCATAATTGCTATGACCGTCGATAAATATGAGTGTGCATGTGTGTGTGAGAAATAGCGAGAGAGTGAGAGGGAGTTTGTATTCGGTTTAAGAAGAAAGTCATCGACTACCTACTTATGAATTTAAACCCCTATTCCACTTCATAATTGTAAAAAGACTCAACAAATTGTATACCCACGATAGTCAAGAAAATAAATTGATTTCTATTTTAAAACAGTCGATTAGGAAACTAGTGATTTAGTACACAATATTGAATTGAGGTTGTGCTCGACATTGTTCTAGAGACTGCTGCAATCAAACTCTCTCTCTCTCTCTCTCTCTCTCTATATCTCTCTCTCTCTCTCAATCCAGCGTACTTTACTTTCAATTGATATTTTATCTCAAAAAATAAAATTCTAAAAATTAATAAATAATAAATAATATCTAGGTCTCAATTTTAACATTTTATATCTTGCCTATGACTTCTCCAGCTAATCCAATACATATACGCATAACTTCGTAGTCTTTCAGCATGTTATCAAACACATGTACTTAGAACTTACTTAATATTCTAGGAGGTTATCAAATATAGAAACCTAGAACTTCTTTAACATTATAAGTGGTTATCAAACATAGAAACCTAGAACTTCTTATAGTAACTTCTATTTTCTCAACAAAGAAAAACTTTCAATTTACAGTTCATGAACTTGCTTCCAGATATCAAACAAGCCTATAGAGTTCGAAAGTGGCTCTACTGTTCATTTGAACGGTTGTGAACCATTTAACAGTCATTAGTTGTTCAGCAAACACCCAACAATCTCTACACCCAATAGTCACATCAACTGCCTATGTATCCAATGACTAAGAATAATCTTTACGCCTTCATATTTCTTATGCAGCATTGCGCCTATAGGCATTTTTTAGGTTTTTCATCAATATATATATATATATATATATATATATATATATATATATATATATATATATATAGTTGGTGTAGGCCCACTAACTCACATCTACATATGAGCCCGTACCTGAAATGCACCATGTGTACCAGAACCCAGATCTGTACCCGACGGGTCCAATTTAACCATACTCATGCCCAATGGGTAACTTTGGACCCGTAACCGACCCTAGACCATGAGCTAGAGAGAGAATTTTGTTTCCCTTTTTTTTTGGGTAATAAGTAGGATAGTTCGTATACCAGTTGCAGACAGTTGGTCTACCTACACATAGAATCGTGCATATAGTTGGTGAGGGGGGGGGGGGGGGGAGAGAGAGAGAGAGAGGTCTACCAAAAAACCATGTCTACAGTAAGGAGGAGAGAGAGAGAGTTTATAGTTTCCAAGAGGGAGTTTAGATGAATAATTAAAGGAAACACAAATTTCTTATGCTTAATACATACAGATTTAAAACAAGATAGAGAGAGAAATAGAGAATTCATTAAGGACCATAGAAACAGAGATGGGTAGAGAGAGAGAGAGAGTCTAGGAGGTACTTTAGGAATCGATAGCAAAAAAGCATGTAGTAACTAGAGAGAGTCAAAGAGAGAAGATTGTTATTCCCAGAGAAAGAGAGAGAGAGAGAGAGAGAGAGAGAGAGAGAGAGAGAGAGAGAGAGAGAAGAGAGAGAGCATTGGGGACTATTTGTGACATACCTGTGTGAGAGCTTGCACTTACCCATCTTGTAACGGACAAAAAGCCCCAAATCCCCAATTCCTTTGCGTCATTAGCCATTGCTGGGAAGCTCAAGCTTTGAGCCAATTCAAAACCCTAGGTCTGAATCTCTGGTGTCGAGCAATGTGAAACCCCCAATTCACCGCCATCTGCCATTGCTGGGAAGCTCAAGCTATGAGCCAATTCAAAACCCTAGGTCTCAATCTCTAATGTGGAGCAATGTGAAACCCTGCAATTCACCTTTTGGTGTGGAGAAATGTGAAACCCCTCTCAAACTCTCCTTTTCCAAACCTTAGGTCTCTCTCTCTCTCCCTCTTTGGTTATGAAACTCTTCTTTCTCTCTCTCTCTCTCTCTCTCTCTCTCTCTCTCTCTCTCTAAGGACCCTCCCGTCCTCTCTTTCTCTCACCCTCTCTAAAAGTTAAATGAATGGGATACTATTACACTAATGAGTGAGAGTAAGTGTAAAACAGTAAAATAAAATGGGTTCTGGTCGGGTACAAGGAGGGTCCACCAATACTCGTACCCATACCCAAAACTTTTTGTTACACATTGTTGGACACGAACCCTCCCCGTGGGTCCTAATGTTGGACCCATACCTGGACATGTGTTAGGTATGGGTCGGGCCTGGGTCCATTGCCACCCCTACGTCGATTCGACACCAACCTACTCCAATGTCAAACTCCCTAGTGAAAATTGGCAAACATCTCAATGAGTTGAGACTGAAAAAGCTCTAATTGTTGTATGTCCACATCCTGGAGAATTGAGACAAAAGAAAAGTCACTCAGAAATATGAAAAAGAGCATGATAAAAGAAGGAAAAGAAATGGAGCATAAAAAAAAAAACAAAACTCGCTCACATGAGACTCTCACGCAATACGCTCACATCATGGCTCGCAGGAGGAATAACCTGAGAAGGACCTGCACCTAAAGACTGGGCTCGACTCTAAGAGACTTGCATCAACTCCAACTCAAGTTGTGTCCGATCCCTCTCAGCCCTGAATAAAGCACGCTTTTGCTCCCTCTTCAATCTCCAAGGTGTCGCAGTCGTAGCCTCAAGCTGAGCATGCACATCCATACTCTGTGTTGCAACAAAGTCCTGAGATCGTGTCATATGCTCCAGTCAGCTCCTCAGATGCACTACCTCAGTACTGACCTACTCATCGGGTCCACCAACACCCGGCCTCTCCATTATCTCTTGTGCATGAGAATAAAGATACATGATATCTCTCGCTGAAGCCCTAAATATCTCCTCATTCACTGCCAAGGGCAGCATCACACCCTCCTCACTTTGCTAGAACTTGAGCACATAACTCTGCTCCCACTTTGTTCTTCAAGAAGCCATATCTGATAGATACTCATGTTGTGAGCTCACACTGATCACTAGTGGCACTTATCGGGGAGTATTGGGAGCCCAAACTACCACAACACACAGTTAGGATGATAGGCCTCCACCACATCCATGCAAATCAAGTGAGCACATGTAAGAAAACCAGGGGCTGCCTCCTCATAAACAGTAGTCCTATCCTCTTCAGGAGTGGACCTGGTAATCTGAAAAGGGAAGAAATATACACAGTTAAGTGACCCAAGAATTTCAAAAGAACAGGAAGGAAAGAAAATAAAAAAGGGGAATTTGACTAACCTCCCGCTCAACCATGGTATCAAAGAACAATGAGAAGAAGGGACATAGATACAACAAGTCGGGCTCCAACAACTCCAAGACCACCTACGAGCATGGGGGAACTGCTCTATAAACTCACCCAGGATAGGATGAGGAATGGCAACATACTCTTGAGCCTAGACCTGTTTTCAAAGCCGGCTTCCCTCTTATTTCAACCTTGGAACTCGACAAGAAAGCTTAAGAAAAGTATTTGTAGGCAAAAGGAATTAAAATATATTTAAAACAAAAAGAAGAGAAGATAAAGACAAATAAATTAACAAACTAGGGAAATAGAGGTACACATAAGTAAAGAATCTAAATATAAAATGTAAAAAGAACAAAATGATAAAAAAAGCATGGAAACTATGCAATCTAAAACCACTATCTAAGCCAAACATACAATATCTAAAGAAAAGAAACAAGAATAAGAAGATGAGAAAATGTATGTAAAGAGAGTAGGGGAAAGGATGTTACATTAAATGAGATGGAGGGAGGAAAGGAATAAAGCATTACAGAGGAGGTAAATAAGGAAGGGAATGAGGATGAAGCATTAAACATGAAAAAAAAAGGGGGATGAATACAAGACAGTAATGAATGATAATGAATACATAAAGGAAAATAAATACAAGAAGAAAAGGTAGAGAGATACCAAGCTATTGAATAAAATATAAAATAAATAACCAAAATAAATACAAGAGAAAGAGGAAAGAAGAGAGAGAGAGAGAGAGAGAGAGAGAGAGAGAGAGAGAGAGAGATCTAAACTACAAGATGAGTAAACGAGAGAAATACATACAACAAATTAAGGGAATAAATACTAGCTAAAAAGATGATAAAAAAGAGAACAAAATGCAAACAAATAAAAACAATAAATACAACATTAGAAGAAGAAGAGGGAGGAAGAGATTAAATCATAAATGAAGAGAAAAGATTGGAGAGTCATAAATACAATTAAAAAAGGAATAAAAGCAAGAAATATAAGGAAAGAAAAGTTAAAATGATTCTTTGGGCCGGGCCCCTAGGCCCGACGCCCATAGTCAACGCCGATTCAGATCCAATAGTTGCATAGTCAATCTCGAGCTTTCAATTTTTAACGAGGCAAATAGAAATAGGAGGAATTGAGCCCGAAAAGTTGGATTATCCGGACCGCTTTCAGTTTGATAGGGTGGCTTAAAGGGATTAGAGGCTTTAGTTTTGGATTCAACAGTTTAGGAGGAATGGGGGGTTGCTCAAATGGGCGCACACCTGGGGCTCTCTCATACAACGTTATGCTTAAACTTTGATCATGCTTAAGCTCAAAGATGAAGAGAATCCGGACATAGCTTAGGCTAAAAAATCATGAAGATCCGGATCTTAAGCTTGAGGAAAAAGGAGGTATTTATATGCAAAACAAGCCATTCACTACTTGTAAGTCGGTTTTGTATGAAGTTCGGTCCATCAGAATTCTGGTGACATTTCAATGGCGTCTGCGACACTTAGAACATTGTCATGTCATTAATGTTGTATTAATAACGATCAACAAATATTAATTTCTCTTTTAAAGTGGTTGATACAACCTTATTAGTATTTGGTGCAAACGGCCTTCTAACTACCTTCAAAGTTATGTTTGGGCATGTTTAGTCTTCTTGATATTATGAGATGTTTTAGATGGACCAATCACAATTTGAAGCTACTCTGAATGGCGTTGGCGACATTTGCAAGGTCATCAAATGCTAGCTGGCACGCGCTTTGGTTATACTATCTTCTGACCTTGCCATGCCTACACGTACGGTCTCACACGTCAGTATGTCCCTCAATCTTATCAGTTAGGCTGTTTTCAGCCTATTGGAGATGTTGGGGTCTGCGATGTTCAAAATGAAGCGGACGATATTAACAATGTCGCCAGACTTCTGTCCGTTCTGGACGCTTGTGGAAGATCTCGGGGTCTGACGACATTCAAAGTCGAGCTGATGACATTGGTAATGTTGTCAGACTTCTGTTCATTTTAATCACATGTTTTGTGACTGAGGTGTCTTTGTCGCCTTGTCTTTGGGTTCTAGCAGAACTTTGGCGGCCGTTGGAGCAATGCTAGAGCCTTCCCTTCTGAAAATGTTTCTAAGTCAGGCGATTTTGAGTTTGTCTTGCCTGGTACCTTTGGTGCCTTTGATCCCACTGGGGCAATATCGGGTTAGTGGATGCTAGGTTTACGTAAAGGTTCAGGGGAGGATGAATGTTTCAAATATTCGGGTGGTCTACCTGGGACATTTCAACCTATCCATAATTTCTCCAGTTAAGATCGGGGTGTCTACACACTCCATCCTCGATATGGATACTAAAAAAGGGCATCGCCCCTTACTCCCATAATCCTCACCATGTCCTCAATAGAGGGACTCATCTCCCCAGTCGGGAGGGAGGGTTTGAACTTGGAATGGAGACAGAAACTCGCCCCATCTTCTAATGGTATACAAGTGAAAGGATGTTCTACCATATAAGTCTGAAACAAAAGAAATAGCCACAAGAACGAAAGAGAAGAAAAATCAAGACAACATTGGAGAAGAGCTCTAGATTGACTCAAAAAATAATAAAAATAAACTTAGTGATTTACCCAAGACTAGATGTCTTAGGGTAAATCATGAATGATCTTTGAGAAGAGAAAGAAAGAGAAATTAAGATTAATGTACTCCCAAGAAAATATTAGCAAGCCGATTTCACGTGACTCAGGCTCAACCATAGAATTTATACAGGCAAAAACATAGTCGAACTCCAATTTTCACAACAAGGAAAAAAATATCAAACATGCTTAAAATTTTCCAAAGAAGGGAAAAGCATGAATTCAGCATGAGTAATAATCATGATATAGTCTTGGAATGGAAAAATCAGTCGATTATGATGGAAAAAGAAAATTATGAAAATAGCTACTGGCATGACTTTACAAGTCGCGACAAAAATGACGCACTAATCAAACCATAAATATAGACAATTTCGTGCACCAATATTGAGCATGCATACTTAGAATGCCAAAGTAAAGAACTTCCATGTTCAATGCATGACTAAAAGAGATGAAAACATTCAGTGAAACATGCTATCCAACACATAGTATGTACGTTTTCATAAGAAGTTCATATTGAAATTAAGCAAAATCCATACAATGGATGCCCAAGTCCCAAGTTTTGATAAGCCACATGGTTACTAACAACCTAGGGGAGTTCATTAGAAGGAATAAGAATGAAAGAAAACATGATTAGAAAGCACCAGGAAGCAAGAAATTTGCGTTCTTGACGTGCCCCCTTTGAACGGGAAACATGCTGGCCCCCAGCCCACCATTGTCGTCGATTTGCCATATCTAATAATATATAAAGATGAAAGACTCAAGGAATGCTAATCTAAAGAAGAAAATGTGAAATGTACCAAAAAATCTAAAAAACCAGAAGAAATGAGACTAAAAGGGACTGTCCTACTCAAAAAACTCGAAGATTCCTCCCCCCCCCCCCCCCCCCACCCAGCACTCAAAAGCCTCCATGTGTTCGTCTATACCATACAAACGGTGGAATATATATATTTTTTTTTTAAAGCCGAAATTGAAAATATAAGAGAGCAAGGGCAGTGAACCCCGCACCCATTAAAGTAATGGAAAAAGAAGAAAAAGAAGAACAAGAAGAAGAAGAAGAAGAGACCAGGAAAATAGGCTAGGGGCAAAATTGTCCCAAGACCCATAAAAAATAAGGAAAAATCAAGAAAAATAAAAAAACTCAAAGATCTGACACTCTGAAGAAAGTGAATTTAGCTTCGAAAGAAGCCCGAAAGAGTCAGAGTAGTCCTCCATTGTGTCCAGCACCTTCCAGAAGAATCAGAAGTTAGACACCCCTCATCAAATCATCTTCACAGTCATAGAACTCCTAGGTGACAGGAGCTGAAATGGCTCACCAATCTTGAACTCCAATCGAAAGACGTCCAACCCGTAAGATGTGAGACAATTGGAAATCCCAATCAAACGTCAAACTCGTGTGACGTAAAAGAGTCGAAACAGGAAGTCATCAAACCCGTATGACGACAAAAAGACCGGTCAACTAATCACAATTCACCTTTAAATATGTGCAGAAAAAAAAGTCGAGGTAGGTACGAGGAATGTCCATCACTACATGACGTAACCCCCCCCCCCCCCCTCATGTCATGATGAACTTTTCAAAACCTTAATTTCTTTGGTTAAAAAGTAGCTCAGAACTCTGTATCTGTTTCAAAATCGGACTAATCTTCAAAACCTTCTAAAATATTAAAAAAAATGAAGGAGTTTTAAGGAGGCTTAGACATGATGTTTTCGGTCCCAGTTGCCATGTTGTAAACCCTTAAGAAAAGAAAAACCAATCCATAAGTTCCCAAACTAAAAGTCTGAACTTGTGGATTCCAAGAATTGGAATTAAAGTCGAACAAGAAGTTCAACTAGCAAAAAAATCATCATTATCATCATTTCTTCTAAATCAGAATCTTATTCGATTGAAAACCATACCCCAAGAAAAAAGTCTAAAGTTGAAGATGACTACATTCGCATCCCAGGTAGTATAAGGTGAGCTCAGCAAGGAGTACCATTGGCCAAAGATAGCATAGTTCTTGTTGATTGTCATTCGAATCCTAAGTGATGGAGACCTTTCAACTCTGTTGTTTGATAGTGCAGTTTCAGTTTGATGTCTTACGGATCAAAAATATCCATCGACGTACCACCTCCCCAAAAGGTACTAGCCATTCAAACGAATAACTTCTCAAAAAAAATTTCATTTCCATCATGTCCCAGGTATTTACTTCTTTGCCATTCACTCGGTACCCTAGGCGAATGCCAAAGAGGGGCAACTGTAGACAACTCCCCCCCTCCCCCCTCCTCAAAGTTATAAGTAAGGGAACTCCTAAAACCTCGATTCTGATTCTAAAGGACCACACAAATCCTAGTAGACTGTAGTACACCTAAACCCAGTAGAATTATACCAAAACCACCCAAAACTATCTCTGATTAAAGTAGATCCTGAGAGCTTTCCAACAGTCAAATAATCACACAATTCGGAACCCAGAGCTAAAGTTGGAAGCCTCAGAAGACAACAAGAAAAATGACCAAACTACCCCTATCCAGGCCATCACTATCTCACGCATAGGCCGTGTGATGTAGCCCACGTTGCGCCTCACAGGGCATCATGCCTCGCATGGTCTGATGGACCCGGCCCGGCCAACCCAGTCCTTTTTCAAGATGGGTTTAAATTATTCAAAGTCAGTAAAAAAATCCGAAATTTGACTTTTTTGGCTCAATATGGGCCCTTGGATCGAATTGATCTAGTTTCAAAGCTAACCCTACTTCAACCTATAAATACCCACAAAAAATAGACCACAATCCTCTAAAAAAACGTGCAAAATAGATAGAAAAATCCTTAGAAAATAAATTAAATTCATAGGAAATTTGAAAATAAGAAAATAACCAAATACCAGAAAATAGGATAAAGCCTTAGAAAGTTCCTAAAAAATTAGAGAAAACTCCCCAAAAATATCGAAATTCAGATTTAATCTTAGGAGATCTCAAAAATCTTTAAAAACTAAAGAAAAACTTAGGTAGATCCTTCTTAAAAATCCCTAGCGCTCTCCAAAGCCTTAGGAACCCTAGATATAGATGAAAGACCCTTAGATCTACTTATTCCATAAGCAAGAGGCATCCAAAATGAGATGGTCGCATAAGAAGGGCGGGCTGATCCAAGCCAAAACTCTGGATTTCGGGTCTCTGAGGTAATTATCTCTTTCCCTATTTAATATTAGTTTATTTTTTCATTAATTTAGTTTATTTTGTTGTAATTTTATTAATTAGTTTAAATTTAGAAGTATTTTTAAAGTAATATGCACAGATCTTGAAGCTGGTGCTACCAGTGGACTGATAAAAGAATTAGATCTAAATATATTTGTCCCTTTCGGAATCCATAATTCAAGCGACCCCACTTTCTCTACTTCTTCATAAAAGAACTTAGTTTTGCAAAGATTTGAGTTGGTCTCACCCAGAGATCGGCACAAATTAGAGCGTAAATAAGTTTTTTCAGGCTGCCCCAACTCCATATTATCACCTGCAAGCAGCCTATTCGGCTCTTGCACCACCCTATTATCCATCTGCACAGCCGCACCAGCCAGCTCAATCCGTTCCGACACACCTCAAGCCTAGAGTCATCACCATGTGGGGCCGCCCGTTCAGCTTGCCCCGGTAGGCCATCTCTAACCGCCGGTCTAGTTACAAGGAGTTTCAATTAAAGTGGAAGGAATTAGCTTGTTGGAGACTCAAAATACCTCTATTATACATGTCACCACAAAGAGAAAGGGCCTAATTACTCCCACCTTCCAAATAAGTGCAGTAGACAACCCACAGGAGGCTTTAGCCATCCATGAGCTAGACCAAGATTTCAAGTTTAGGGATTCCCAAGACCGCAGTAATGGGAACTATCTTAGATTCGAGACTATAGATCAAGAAGAAATAAATCAGCGAGTAATCCCATATGAAGCAAATCAAAAGGTGATGATGGAAGAAAACTAAGGGAAGGATATTTAATTTGAAAAAGAAACTTGTCCTCTCAAAAGTTTATGGGAGAACTTGAACCTCTGGAAATCCTATGAGGCCCACTTGAGCCACCTTCATCCGACTTCTACCTATCTGGGATGAGGAGACCCTAGAAGAGTCAATCAGACTATCCTCTAAGGCTAATCTAACAATCAAACTAGAAGAAGTAAAGGGCCCAAGTTTGATCATTCTTGAAGATTCAACATCTCTATAAGAATTAGAAGAAATCAAACCCCTAGAAATTCCAAGGGCACTGCTTGAGGCATCTTCACAAGATTTCCTAGATGATCCTACTAAATGTGTTGAAGAACCCCCAAGAAAAAGACAGGGGTAGGGGCATGACTCTACTAAGTAGGGCACCCTATATTCAATAAGATCCAGCCTTTGAAGTAGAAAGAGTCACAAAAGTACTCCCGTCCACTAGTTTGATAGGGATCATCCCATCTGATAAAACATTATAGAATTTGTCACATCCAACATATTGATAGGGATGGTTTCATCCAATGAAGGAAACACTACAAGGGTAGCCCCACCAAACCACTTGATAGGGGCACCCTCATTTGATGATGAGAAAATACCAAGGATAACTGGTGCAGCCCACGCCTCATTCTATGATTCCCAACATGCCTCAAGGTCATCAACTTATCAATAGCAATTTGAAATTCTAAATGAAAAAGATCATTAAAAAGGAGTAGGGTGATCACTTGCTCCTCCCTCTAAAATAAGCCAAGTGGAGCATCCACACTCTATTTAGGCATCCTACTCCATGGCATTAGCGACCCAAGGAGCCAGTTGAAAAAAATCGCTCGATCAAGGGAAAAAAATATAAATGAGCCTAGCCTCGAGTAGGAAACTTAATGACACAAAAATTGAGAGTGACTTCAATTCTAAAGATAAAGGATCGATTGAAGCAATTCAAGGAGGAAAAATCCAACAAGAATTCAACAACTACTATCAAGGAAGTGTTGATATCAACTAGGGGCAAGGAAATCCAAAGATAACCAAGACTAGAACCTCTTTGCCACTTGAAAAAATGAAGGATGATTGAGTTCTTATCTAGTTATAGGAGGAAGTGCCAAGAATAAAAAATCACCACTGACTCTTCTTATCCTCCTCCTCTTTCTTTATCTTCTTCAAAAGTTAAAAAAAGAAAAAAAAAATTCCACCCAGCTGAAAATCTAAACAGAACCCGAAGCGTTGGAAAAAGCCACTGGGCTAAACAACCAAAGGGTACCCTGGGGGATAAAAAAAAAAAAAAAAGGTTCTCACTCTTTTTGTTTCTTCTCCAATATCTCTAGAAATTATTCTCAAGTCAGACCGGCATCAAAAAACAAAGAACTTTGAAGGGTCCAAGTAAATCTAAATAGGCCCGATTATGCAAACTTCGAAAGGGTAGGTAGTGGAGGAATGAAATTGGAAGTCCAAGGGGATTTTGAGCACTCAAGGGCAATATTCCTTGTTATCCAAAACATTACTTTGCTTGAAAACTTAAAAAAACTCTCCCTTGAGTTGTAACACGAGAGTCAATATTGGAAGATGAAAGATTACTCAATGATTCCTCGTCCTAAAGGTCTCAAGTAATGGCTCGGCAAGCTTATATTTAAAAAAAAAAAAAAAAAGAAGAAAAAAAAGAAGAAAAAAGAAGAAGAAGAGAGCTCCATGGTAGCATGAGCCTAAACTGCTTACCAACCTGTTTTCGAAATTCTCCCTTTTAAAAAGGTTTTCGATATATGTTTGTCATCAACCGTAAACTTTCTTTTTTGAAATTATATGCCCAGTCACCTGGGTTTGTTCCCAAAAGTTTTCTTTGTTTTCAAAAGTAGTAAAAAAATAAAATAAAACGAAGGAGTTATAAAGCCATGTACAGGATGTTTTTGTGATTTCGCCTTATTTGAAAGTCTTGAAGCATAGGCTGAAATCTTTAGGAATAAAACTCAGCTTTAGGAAAAACAAAGCCTAAACCTATGGTTCTTAGAATTTAGAATTAAAATGTGAAAAGAAGTTCAATTAGCCACAATTGCAGCATAAATCATTTATCTTCTCAAATTCAAAAGCTCCATTCAATTGAAAACTAGGCCCAAAGAAAAGGTCTAAGGTCGAAGATGACTATACTAGCATCCGAGGTAGCATTGGGGTGATCACTGCAAGGAGAAAGTCACTAGCCCAAAGGTAGCATGGTTCCTACTAGCTGTCACTTCGGATCCTGATTATCAGAGACCTCGTGACGCCACTACCTCAAAGATAATGCAGTGCCAGTTCAATGTCTTACAAATAAAAGATATCCATCAGCATACCGCCTTTTAGAGGGTATTGGTCATTCAAAAGGATGACCCCCATTTTTTTTTCCATCATGGCTTATGTGTCTACTTCTTTTTCATTCACCTAACATCTTAAGTGAATATCAAAGAGGGTCAATTGTGGACAACCCCCTCAAAATTCTGGCTACGAAAATTCCTAAAAACTTTTGATTCTAAGTCCTAAAAACCACGATAACCCTAGTGAGCGAAAGTCAACTTAGACCCAATTTAATTGTTTCAAAACCTTCCAAAACCTATCCTAAACCGTAGAGATTTCGAACAATTTAAGAATCGCTCGAATCGGATCTACCATTAAAAAGTTGAAAGCACAAGAAGTTTAAGGGGAGAAATTTATCGTATTTCCCCTATGGGAAATACGCTTTGTGTTGCGCGCTGCATGGCTCGATGGGCCCGGGGTGCTCAAGTCATTTTCTAATTAGGATTTTAAGTTTGAATTTTTATTGGAATATTCCAGAAAATTGCAAAAATGGCCTATTCCTAATCCACTTGGGACTAGGAAATTGGAGCAATTAGAACAATTAATTTCAACCTTAACCCTATCAAAAACTTATAAATACCCCCTCTAAATTCCTAGAAATGTCGCTGAAAAAATCCTGGGAAAAGCACTTAAGAAAATTTTCAGATAATTAGGAAATTTCAAAAAATCTAGATAATTAGGAAAAACCCTTTAAAAAATTAAGGAAATCTTAAAAAATTAATAAATTCGTCCAAAATACCTAGAAAAATAGGAAAAATTCCAAAACCCCTAGAAAATCAGGAAAATATTTAGAAAATTAGGAAAAACCCTAGAAAGCCTTAGGCTAAAGCTCATAAGGCGAGATCCTATGAAAATCTCTCTTAAATCAAGATTAAATCCTAGAAACAAGTTCTCCTATATCCAAAACCTTAGAGCCATGCTTCAAGAAAGCAAAAGAAGGTATCAAAAGGTATAAATCAATCTATGGTCCTCATATGGGCCCTAACTCCAGGTTTCGTAGATATGCAATCTATCTTTCTCTTTTATTTACTACTATTTTTATTTATTTATTTTTATTTTGTTTTATTTTTTGGGTATTTATTTATTTCTTAGATTACGTTAGAATTAGAAGTTTTCCTTAGGTCTAATAAATAGATTATGGAGATGGCGTTTTCAGTAGGTTTAGAGGAGGAACGGATCTATAAAAATATGTGATGCCCTTAAACCTATAATTTGAGCGACCCCACTTTCTCGACTAATTTTAAAAATTAATTTAGTTCCGTAAGAGGTTTGAGTTTGTCTAGCCCAGATATCAGCGCAAATTGGAGCGCAAACACAATGTTATTACAACTTTTGCTCAGCTTATATCCATTCATATAGTTATTATGGTTGATATTACACAAGCAACACGTACCACACTAAAAAACAAGTAAACCTCAACCTTGATGGTAGTACTTTCACTCTTAACACAAATGGAGGAGTTTCCAGTGGTTACTGGTTGCACCAAGGCAAAGGATTATCAAAGAGCTCAGGGAACTCCCACAAAAGCGATTGCCTATCTCCCTCCAACAATCCATGTACAAACGAGTCATCACAGGCCCTGCCGGAAGGTGATATGCTCGGACTTCCGACGACGCCGTCTACCATCTGGATTGGATGAAGTGGACCCAATACATCCTTCTCTTCTTTCATCTCTTTTTCAAAGAGCAATGGGGTCAGTTCTGTGTCGCCATTAGGCTGAGAGGCACAGAGCTCATCATCGAGGAGAAACTCGCTCCAAGTAAACCCTGAGTTAGATGATGAATATTCGGGATAGTCTTGGACTTGTTGGCTCGTCTCCGTCTCCGTCGCCGCTTCATTAGAGATTTTGGTTACCGGGTTGGCATTTTCGGCTATAACTGGTGTTTCAGAACTACAGTTGGAAGCCTCAGAGGCAAATTTGATGGCGTGGATTTGGGCAAGAAGGTCCCATGGATGATTATTGTAATTATTAGGCAGAGCAGCCGCTTCTTGAGTGGATGGGAGGTTGTTTGTGTTTTGATTGAAATGATGCAGCTCTCCTAAGTTTGGTGTAAGCTTGTTTTCGGGCTCGGGGTTGAGGCTAGTGTGGCGGTAGTGGTGGTGTCGGCGGCCATGGTATTTTAGCGGGTTAGTGAGACCCATGTTTCCATAGTCGGCTAGGATCTGAGAGATCGGCCTGTGGGTCACGGGGTCTATCCCCATCTCACGGAGCTTCTTCCGGAGCTTCGTGTTCCAGTAATTCTTTATGTCGTTGTCGGTTCGCCCAGGCAAATGGGCTGCTATCAAAGACCACCTGCAATTAATTATGTACACATAATGGTAAGAAAGAAGATAAAAAGTGGGATTTATGGACGGACTCTAAGAAATACAGAATGCTCCACTTAATTACGAAGAAGATCGGTCACCTCGTTTTCTTTTCGTTTTTTCAAAATTGGTTCTCAGTCAACCAGAATTTTGGTTTTTTTTTTTTTTTTTTGTTATTTTTTCCATTAAAGCTTGCGGCACTGCCCTATAAACAAAAACATAAAAAAAATAAAAACACTAAAAAAATTAAAATTTGGATTTACCGAGAAGCAATTTTGAAATAAAAATGGGTTGGCCGAACCTTTCTTTTTTTTTTTTATATATATTTTACCTAAAATTTTCGTACGTAAATCACTAAAAAAAAATCTCTCTCATTCCATGTCTAGTTTTCTTCCATCCTACTCGCTATATAAAACTCTTCCTCTCTCTCAAAATTGAGAATGGAGGAAGAAAATCTGTGTGAGAGATCATGAAACTGCGCCTGAGGCACGCCTTATGTAACTTGAGAGAGAGAGAGAGAGAGAGAGAAGAGTGCTGCTCAGTTTTAGAGGAAGAAGCTCCTTTTATGTGCGTTTGTGTTTGTGTGAGGGATCATGAAATTCATCAAGATTCTTGTGATGCATACATTATGTCATAAGAGAGAGGTATTCATAAGTTTTACTTATTTATTGACGTGGAAAAAATGTGCTGGTACAGTTGTCAAATATCCTTCAAACGAATCGGAAATTATTCTAGTAAAACTCGACCATGGCGCACGTGTGATGCAGGTTATTCTCCATCACATGAGCTTATGACAAATTAACTTAGATCTAAAAAAAAAGAAAAGAAATACAAACACAATTATTTCACTTACTAGTAAATGTGCAAATGGATTCAACGGAATTCCCTGCAATTGTGATTGAGAAAAGGCAAGACCTGGGTGATCATCCCCGGATTTAGGAAGCAGCTTTGGTATTTCTCTATTAGAAAAAGCTTATATGAGGTTGCAACTTTAAAATATAAAATTAAGGTGCTATTCAAAAATCCATCATGAAAGGTTGTTTTGATGTTGCAAAACTCTCTAATTGATCATCTAAATATCGAGATAAATGAAATAAAATAAAAAAAGATTTTGCACTCTAAAAATAGTGTATATTGCAACACATTATCTGATTCATTTTCAAGATTTTCAAGTAGTTATAGATCTACTTAATTTGTACCATTTTTGAAGTTTAAAATGTTATAATTAGATATAAAAATAGATTATAAAGCTATCTTTGGAATTTTTGACACCCAAATTATATTTATGATAAAATTTGGAGGTGCACCATAATTTCATTGTTTAAGGTTGCAACTTTATGCAAACTACATTCTTCGCTAGTTCTTTTCTCTTTCTTATTGTACGCAAACTACATTCTTCGCTAGTTCTTTTCTCTTTCTTATTGTACTTAGTGGAGCTTCCCTCTTTTTATTAATGAATTTAACCGAGAACATTCAAATAAAAAAAGAAAAAGAAAGAAAAAATATAAAAAGCTAAGCAGGACCTGCTTCCTATGGCAGCATGGAGGCTGACAATGAGGTCCTCTTCTTGCGGAGTGAAGCGATCATGCTTCAGATCTGGCCTCAGATAATTTGTCCACCTTAGCCTGCAACTCTTTCCGCATCTTTTCAGCCCTGTTAATGCCACAACGGCAAACACCCCAATGAAGATAGAAAAAAAAGAGGCTTTTCCAAACCAATTTACTTAGTATATGCATGTGTCGTATCTAAAAGGTTATTTTGAGATTGACATTTCTAACTCTTTTATTGATATAGAAAATTTAAATCAAAATAAATAAATGCATGTAATATTTCAAAGGTAGAGAGAGAGAGCAAAAAAGAAATTTTTTGGTTTGTTATCCGACAATCTTTTATGGAACCAGAGATAACATGGGGTGATAAATAACAAACCAAAAAAAGAAAACGGAAGAAGGCCATTACAAGAAGAACTCCTGTAACCTGCTTTCTTGGGAACAGCGGTCCAGTTACCAGTGCCATGCCCAGAGATGTAAGCCAGTATCTTCGCATCTTCTTCTGGTGTCCATGGCCCCTTTCTCACACTCGACTTGTCGCAACACGGAGGCCTGCCCATCCCCTCTCTCTGTAGAAACCACTTTCTCTCTCTAGAAACCTCTCTCTCTAGCAGCAGTAGCAGGTAATGACATGGTTAGAAGTGGATTGAAAAATATAAAATAAGAGGAGAGGGAAGAAATGACGGCAGGAAAAGCGTGGGACAAATCCCTAGTTAACAATAACAGCATGATTAATGGCACCATAATAACGGTTTCGGGGAAACCAGAAATATGCTATGCCTCTCTCTCATCTCCCTCTCTAATGTGCTATGCCTTTCTCTCTCCTCTCTCTCTCTTCACACAATCCTCCCAGATGATGCGTTTATTTTTAATTTAATCATAGAGAAATCGTTCTGGTTCGGATCCGGTGAATATTTTGGTTGAATTTTAAACCCCCACCCCCACCTCCCCAATTCCATTCTTTGTACTTTCGCTATTTAGGTTGAGGGAGAAGAATAATGTCGAAAATATGGGCTGATGATGGAGAGCGAGGAACTCATCATCATCGAAGTTTTTTTTTGTATTATTTGAGGTTCACTACACGAATCTCGGTCATTATCATCATCATCGGAGCTAACAAATCTTTATCATCAAAACATTATTTCCAACTGAGATGTATTATATGAATCCTGATCTATCATTCTACTCAATCAAAAGTCATATTAAATCTTGGTGGGAAACTACTTATGTTATATATAGGACATGTTTGTACTTTCATCCATCCATCCATCAATGCCTATGTAAAATTGAATATCATAAATAGAAAATGAACTTTTTGGACTTAATAATAACTAATAAGGGTCTTAATTGTTGATAATTGACACAAAAATTAGATAAAAGGGCGAACTAGGCAGAAAAAAAGGGCTTCGCATGTTGTGATGCAAGCACAGATAGTATAACGATGCTCCCCTCAGTCGCCTCTTGCCAAGGAAAAGGCACTGTTGGCGTGAATTTTTATTGGTGCAAACGGATATCAATGGTGCATAGCAGCGTTGGAATTTGGAAACCACAACTCGGGTACGGAACTCGGCCATTGGCCGAGCCTGAGTAGCCGAGTAACTCATAACTCGGGCCGAGTTCAGAGTTTGTTGAGCATGTCTGGTTAGTCCAAACAATATTACAAAATAAAAATAAAAAAAAATAAATAGTATATATATATATATAATCCCAAAAAATGTGAAAAATATGTTTAAAATAAAATTAAACAAAATACATTTAAATGAGGTTAAAAAAGTAGCAAAAAAATGGATTTTGAAAAATATATTTGTAATTGTGAGTATTTTAAAAATAATATAAAAAGAAGAGAAAAATATAAAAATAAGTATTTATGGCCAAAATATTTTCCAATCTTTACCAACATGATAGAAAACATAAAAAAAATAAAAAATATTACAGATAAAATTCTGTATTTTAATTTATTTATAATTTTTTTTGAAATTTTAAGATCCCAAGCTTGACCACCAAAACTCATGATAGTAGGACTCACCCGAGTAGTCGAACGCTGGTCTCGCTTACTCCGCTAGCGTTGAGGTTTGAGGGCATGGGCATCGGTTCGCTCCATTGTCAAGAAATTTAACAAAATACATCAAATATTTAAACTATTTAACATTTTACTCTAGGTGTATTTTGATAAATCTCAAAACCATTTTGATGTGTCATTTGATTGGTTATTAGAAATTTGATTAAAAGAATAATGGCCAATTCAAAATTCGATAGAAAAGTAGGATAGGTAGGATAGGATAAAATTATCAGAATTTTTATATACCGATTTAACGTTAGCTGGGACTTAAAGAGTAAAACTACCAATAGCTTTGCAGCTATAATGAATAGTAATATAGGTAGAATCTCAGCTTTCAGAACTCTATTGGGTGGTTCAAAATACATATAAATATCTGAATTTTAAATCTTTTTCCTATAAATCAGATTGAGATGAAGTGTTGGGTGTATATACTTGACACTATTGTCCACCATACAAAAATAGATAACAAAATTACTTTTAAGCATTTAAAATGACCAAATTACCCCCATATTTTTTAGGGATATTTTGGTCATTTTATATTTTGAAAAATATTTGTTTTACATTGTTTTATTTTATGCCTTTTTTTTTAGTAGACATGCCTAAAATTTCATCACAATCTGATTTCTACAAACAAACAAAAAAAAGACTAAAATTCAGATAGTGACATGTATTTTGAATTATCCGATGAAGATTTGATAATTAAGATTCCACCTATATTATTACTCATTATTGGTGCCAAGTTGTTGTTAGCTTGTTCCGAACTTAAAGCATCACTATTTTTACATCTCAACAAATATGCCAAACTATTGGAGCATTTAGCATCCATTTTTACAATTATCTCATAAACAAAAGTTTAAAGCATTAACAAAAATCAAAATTTCACAAATACAATAGATATAAATTTTGTTTTTTACTTTTGCCGCAACATATTTTATTTGGGACACTTTAGAATTTTGAATTTCAAATTTTAGAAAAGTTTAGGTAGTAAAATTTTATATTTAATATTATCCTTAATTTGTAATATAAATCAATGTTGTCAAATTAGTTTCGCTTTGGCCAAAGAAGCCGAAGCCTTCGGATTTTAAGCTTAGATCGAAGCAAAGCGAATCGTGATGATGCCGCTTCGATTATAAAAATTTACTCCTTTTATATTTACCGCACCAAAAACTATTTTCAACTATTTCAGATTTGAGCTAGGTAGATTGTTTTAGGGCATAAAAATTGTCTAAAACAATATATGTAAAAGACAAAATTGTTTTTCATAAATTTTAATAATTATTTAAGATTCATTGTAAATGTAAAATAGTTTAAAATGGGTATTTTTCTAATGGTCTTATGGCATAGGTAGTTAGGGTGATGACTGCCAGAACATGACGTTTTGAGTTCCATTTCTACTACAGGAGCCTTTTCCCCCATAAATAAATGAAAACATGAGCATATGTAAAATAGAATCTTAAGAGATGCGAATCATCTACCATATAGCATACCCTGCATTCTTTTACTTTTTAAAAGGTCAAATGCTCTTAATGCTCTCTAGGGGTAGGATCATCTCTCATTTTTGCAAAATGTATTTACCCTTAACTATGGTTTAACAATATAGTATAGTATAGTATGTATAGATAAGAAATAGGGAAAGCTTTCTATACTTCCTCACTATATATAAATGTAGACACAACCCTAGAAAATCTTGTTAATGAAATTTCTAAAAACCTGTTCTGATTCTCAAGGACCACATAAACTTTAGTGAACCCTAGTACACCGCAACCCAGTTTAACTGTCCCAAAACTATTAAAAAATTATCTCAAAACATAGTAGACCCTGAGAACTTTCCAATAGTCCAAGAATAACTCAAATCGAACCTAAATATTAGGAATTAGAAGCCTCGGAAGAACCAAGGCAAAAATGACAAGAATGCCCATGCATGGGCTGCGGGCCACACTGTGCGTCGAGCCACACAGGGTGGCCCGTGTCGCATGCCAACGCAGGCCGCACGTCACGCTACCCGATGGGCCTGGGGATTAACATAATAAAATCATTTTTAGTCGAATATTCTAGAAAAATACGAAAATCCATGACTTTTTTACTAAATCTAGACCCTTTGATCGAATTGGTCTATTTGCAACCAAAACCCTAGTTGAACCTATAAATACCTCCTCTAAAATCCCAAAAAATACCCCAAAAATACTGAAAAATCCTTAGAAAATTAGTTAGAAAATTCCCAAATAAGTGGGAAATTCCAAAAACAAAATCCAGATAATTAGGAAAACCCCTCTAGGAAGTCTAAAAGGAAGGTTTCTATACTTTCCTACAACATAGAAGATCTATGCTTCCCCTAACATCCAGCCATCCAATTTTGATTAAGAGAGCCACTCACCGTTTGATCTTAGATTCAACGTCTCAAAGTATTTTATTTTTAATTTTTTTAATACAAATTGAATGAATATGAAATTTGGTACGTGCTATCTTCGTATTGGGGCGCACCTAGAAAATATATTAAAAATAATTTATAATAAAATATAATGACCAAAATACCCCTTGAAGATTTCAGGGGTATTTTTATCATTTTATTTTATTGAAAATAATGTTTTTCTATTTTTCAATAGTACGAGTTTAATAGAGGATTGGATGTCCAAAATTTGGTGTCAAACTAGTTTATAATAAAATAAAATAAAAATAGTGTAGAGACGTGACATTGTGATTGGGGCAATTTTAGCCCACCAATCAGAATGGACGGTTGGATAAGCGGAAGTATATAAGTTTTATGTTGTAGGGGAAGCATAGAAAGCTTGCCCAAGTCTAAAACCCCTAGAAATAAAGTTTATATTTTCTTGTATTGTTTTAGGCAATTTTTATGCCCTCAAAATTTCTACCTATCTCAAATCTAAAATATTTGAAAATGGTTTTTGAGGATAAAGTATGAACGGAGTGGATTTTTATAAACAGAAAAGGTAAAATTTCTTTTTATAAATTTGAAAAACTATTTAAGAATAGTAATAAATAAAAACTAAATTAAAATGAGTTATTTCTGGAATGGATTCATGGTATAGGTAGTCAGGGTGATAAATGTCATAACTTGATGTCTTGAGTTCTATTTCTACACGGCAAGAGACCCTTCCCCAATGATCTATCCAATAAATAAATAAATAAATGAAAACATGAGCATATTACTATTGTTTCTATTTTTAACTCTGATGATTTAGTTTTTGTAAAGATTTTAAATTTAGATTGGAAGCACACGCATGGAGATAGGATAGGACATTTTAAGTAGAATTGGGGGAGAGAAACCTACATAGATGGTGGGAATAGAATTGGTTTTAGAAACAAAAAATATGCAAAATAGAGTCCTAAGAGGTAGAAATTCATCTACCCTATAGCATACCCTACATTCAACTACTCTAAATGCTCTCTAGAGGTAGGGTCATCTCTTAGTTCTTGCAAAATTTATCCACGCTTAACTATGGCATACTAATGGTGTATAGTATGGATAAGAATTAATGAAGGCTTTTTATACTACCCCGATTATTTATAAGTTTAGACAACCCCTAAGAAACTCTGACTAAGCGAATTTCTAAAACCTTTGATGCTGAGTCCCGTGGGCCACACAAACTGGAACCCTAGTGCACCACAACCCAGTTTATGAAAGAAAGACCTATGTGATCTTTTAACGAGGAATACATTTTTTTTTTTTTCACCCCTTTCTTTTGGCAAAAGATCACTTACATGTGGTCTTTATTATAATAAGATAAATTTCAAAATAAAATCAACATTACAATAAAACCAAGATCTTAACAACTTAATGCCATTGAAACAACTATGCACTATGTTTGAAAATAAAAGATAAGATTGCAAGAACCAAAGGAAGAGTGCCAGAGATTACCTCATCCAGGCTTATTATATCCCACACTGAGTCACCACCATCTGATGGCGCGGGATCAACGGTCTAGCTTCAATATCGAATCGGGAAAGCAAATTTCGGCCAAGCCACACCAATGGAACATGGTCCTGTTAGATCACAAACTCAAACCCTATGTGAATTCTATTAGCAACCTAGTTTGAGAGAGAAGGATTCTCTTTTTACTAAACCCTAAAACCCTTAGCCATAAATCCATATTTGAGAGATAGGAGAGAGAAGAACTCTATAATCTAAACCCTTAGGTTCTTCATAATGTGGGAGAGAGAGATCAAACATGAGAGAGATAAATTTTCTTAAGAAAGACAGATAGAAAAATACAGTGTAGAGATTTTGGGTTGAGACAATCACTTTTTTATAGGCTTGAACAAGATTAGGTTTTTTTAGGGTTTTCCTTGGCTTGTCTCTTCTTGTGAGATTGAATATAGACCGTCGATCAAGGGTGACTTGTGGGATGAAAGACAAGCCAAGGAAAACCTTAAAAAAACCTAATCAATAGAAATTAGATAAATTTAATCTAATTATAATAGTATGTGTTCCATAGTCTTTCACAAAATATTTCAAAGATATATCAAATTAATATACACTTCTAATATTTGGTCAATATATAATCAAAATATTCCGTATCTTATTTGACCACATGCCATAACATAATATTACCAAAACATGAAATAACTTAAACTTTAAGAAAGAATCCGGGGCGTGCCACCCATGTGTGGCACATGTGGGACCACCCACTTGACACATGGTGGGCCCATGTGCGCTATAGGCCCCTCCATGATATTTTATATAATTTTAAATTATCAAAAAAAAATTCTAAACATTATTTGAATTTTATAATTTTGTAAAATCAATATCTTTATTTTTATAAGTCCAAAAAAATTATAAATAAAATATCAAATGACTCATAAAAATTCAAATAATAATTCTAAAATAATTTCTATCATAAAACAAATATAACTAAATTAACTTGATGGGAAATGGATCCATATGGTTAAGGAATTTAATCTGTAATCATGGGGCACTCTACCTTCAACTGTAGACTGCAGACCACACTTGCTTTATCGAACCGACCCAGTGTTTCTCATGACCCACAGTCTAAGCAGAGGCTCATTAGCGGGTCACCAAAGTCTAGCGGATAAGCCAAAGGGTCACAATCCCAATCTGTGGATTACAAGTCCTCCCCTAGAGACAAGTCAAGGTCATCAAGACCTTATACGACCACAGTTCTATGGCCCATAGGGGTATCTCTTGCACATGCATACGCTTCACCCTAAAAGGTGGATTTCTGGCTTTCCCGAACGATCTATCGATATGCATGCCGTGTGATGGTACATGGATGAGGTTTTGCCCTTTGTCTCTATTGGCCACTATCACACACAAGGGTCACACAGTCCCCTAGCTTACTCATCCAGACATGTTCTCCGACCTCATCAAGGGCTAACCCATAAACCCTCATTGATTTGTTCTTTATGCCCAGACAATATGGGTTTTTCCCAACCGACTGACTTAGATTGTTAAGCACAGATCGGTATAAGCAAACCATCGTTTACTTAGTATGGTCCACGAGGGACCACACTCCCACTGAGTTCATGTTCTATTGTATCATTTCATTTTACAAGCACTTATAATGCCTTTAAAGGCCACATAAACCCAACAATTTAATTGTCTCAAAACCATCCAAAACCTATCCTTAATCATAATATACCCAAGAACTTTCTAACAGTCTAAGAATCACTTAAATCAGATCTACAAATTAGAAAATAGAAGCCTCGAAGGAACCAAAAAAAAGAGACAAAAATACCCCTGCTCGGGCCGTTTGCCACACGACGCGTTGAGCCATGCCTGGTGGCCCATGTCGCTACCCGATGGGCCCGAGGTGATGGTTTTCTCTCCCAAATTTTGTGGATTAACATAATAAAGTCGATTTTATCTAAATATTCCTGAAAAATATGAAAATCCATGACTTTTTTACTAAATCTGAACCCTTTGATCGAATTTGTCTATTTTCAACCATAACCTTAATTCAACCTATAATTACCCTTCTCTAAAATCTTGGAAAATACACAAAAAAAACCTCAGATAAAAGTTCCTAAGTCCAGATCCTCTCAAAATCTCTCCAAAACTAAGATTAAATTCTACAAACAAGTTCTCCTAGATCCATAACTTTAGAATCATGCTTCAAGAAAGCATCAAAATGTATAAAGCAACATGCGGCCTTGATAGGGGCCCCAACTCCGGGTTCTCAGGTACGTCCTCTTTATCTCTCTTTTAGTTTTATTCATTTTTTTTTTCCTTTATTTTTCTATTTTATTTTATTTTTCTGGAGATTTTTTTTCTTAAATTTAGTTAAATTTTAAAAGCTTTTTAAAGTTTAACATATGGATTTGGGACTGGCATTGCCAATGGATTCAGAAAAGGACCGGATCTATATAGATCTGCAATGTTTCTGAACCCATAATTTGAGCGACCCCACTCTCTTTACTGATCTCCTAAAAATTAACTTGTTCCGTATGAGATTTAATTTGATATCACTTAAAAATCGATGCAAATCTGAGCGTAAACGATAACTTATATAATTCCCCCATTCCAACCGTCCGATTTGATTAGACGGCTGAGATGGACCCAATCACAATGTCATGCCTTTAGATTGTTTTAATTTTAATTCTTTTGTTACAAAAACATTTTGACACCAAATTTGGAGTATCCACACTTTTTTTAAACTCACACCTGCAAAAATATGTAAAATTTTGACATATTCGTATAATAAAAAAATCTTATAATAAATTATAAACTTAAATTATGAAATAGCCAAAATTCTGTGGATAAAATATGCGAAACATAAGTCGGCACATGTGACATATACATGTAATAAACATGTCACCTAATAAAAATATGTGACAAAATTGAAATTCTTAAAAGAATGGAGCTTTAGATAATTATCTAAAAATAATGTGATTCCTTTATGACTCCTATAAAAATCCTAAACTTCTGAAAAGGGGATATTATTTTATTTTTCAACATAAAATAAAAGTACATAGATTTTCTCTATCCTATTCTAAAATCTCTCTCAATCTAAAAAAGATAAGATTTACTAATGGGAAAGTATGTAAGTATGTAATGAGACGTTTTACCTCATAAGCACGGTGGTCACATTTAATCTTGACCACTCAATATGAAATTGGGTGGCTGCATTTGTTTTATTGACCAAGCTCAAAGTACATAAGAAATTTTTTCAAACTTTTTGACATCCAAGCTATCAGATTTACATCGTATGGGTATAAATAATTGTGACCTCTTTGTACCAATACCAAAGGTAAATTGTCTCATTATAAACAATCACTTTACTATTTTTTGAAAAATAAAATGATACCCTACATCATGCCCTAAACTTCTCTATTTCAAGGTCATGGGGTCCCTTTTTATTCTTGCGGTAAGTGTCCAGATCTACATCGACCGAAGGCGATGGAGAGGCTTCTTCAACCCTTCATAACATGGTGAGTCCAATCGATGTCAAGACAGGATCCATCTATCTTGCCTTATCCCCTATACCGGGTAGACTTACGGAAGAAAGTATGGTCTGACGGACTGAACGAGTTGGATTTCGCCTAAAGATCCAAGTTACGATAGGTCCCAAGAAGCCCGCCTCGGCCAGACTTTATGATATGATACATATACAGTTATGCACATGGGCATGGCATTTGTAAAGTGTATGTGCTTAAACTTTTAAAGAGCCACTCTTTGATATATATATATATAAAAGATGGGATTAGCCCACTAGCTCAAATGAACATATGAGCGCAACGTTCTAGATTAATTCTGGGCCGATCTGACGATCACGGATGTCCGGTAGTATTTGAATTTTAGGTTTTTTTTCTATAAATCCAAATCACTTAAAATTTTAGGTGCTTGTTCATCAAAAAATAGGTGAATTTTTTAAAAATATCAAAACAAATATTTTACATGAAATAAATTGACTAAAATACCCACGAAAAGCTTTGGAGGGTATTTCAATTATTTTATTTGTCATGAATAAATTTTTTTATATTTTTATTAGGTGCGCCTTGGTGAGAAGAACACACACCTAAAATTTCAAGTGATTTAGATTTGTAAAAAAATAAATAAAATTTAAGTATTATCAGACATCCGTGATCATCAGATCAGCTCATATGTTCATATGAACTAGTGGGTTAATCCCATCTTTTTCCTCTATATATATATATATATATATATATATATATATATATATATATATATATATATATATATAAACGCCTATTGATACTATAGTGTTTCGCCACCTCCATGGAGTTGCTATGTCCGTGGAGGTTTATTGAATGGATGCTTTACGATTCCAAGTGAATTTTTTACCGTCACGGACATGCTAGGTTCATGGCGGCACACCGTCCGATTTTCCCAGACGGTGCTGAGCCTATGGGCAAAAATACTATTTATTTTCACCCATAAGCATTGCGTAGTTTCGTCCACACACACACACACACACACACACACACACACACACACACACACACACACATATATATATATATATATATATATATATATATATATATATATATATATATATATATATATATATATATATATATATATATATATATATATATATATATATATATATATATATATATATATATATATATATATATATATATATATATATATATATATATATATATATATATATATAGGTGTGGTTTCCATAAGGTTTCAACCTTAAACAATCCAATTAAGGTGCACTTCCAAATTTTATTATAGCATATAATTTTGGTGTAAAATATTCTTAGGATTATGTCAAAAAATCTATTTTCATATCTAATTGTAAATTTTAAACTCCAAAAATGGTTAAAATCAAGTCGATCCATAAACATATGGAAATCTTGAAAATAGATGGTCTAGATAAAGTGTTATAAGATGCACTATTTTTATGACTCAAAATTCGTTTTATTTTTCGTTGTCATATATCTCGATGTCAAGATGATCAATTAGAGTGTTTTTCAACATTAAAATAACATTTTACGATAGATTTTTGCAGTGCATCCATAGTTCTACATTTTAAGGTTGCAACCTTATATAAACTTTTCCCTATATATATGTATATATATAGGGAAAAGATGATATTAGCCCACTAGCTCATATGAACATATGAGCCCAACGTCTCAAATTGATTCTGGGTCGATCTGACGTCACGGATGTCCGGTAGTATTTGAAATTTAGTTTTTTTTTCTTTCTACAAATCCAAATCATTTGAAATTTTAAGTGTGTGTTCATCAAAAATAGTTGAATTTTCTAAAAATATCAACAAAATATTCTACATAAATAAATTGACCAAAATACCATCGAAACATTTTGGGGTGTATTTTGGTAATTTTATTCTTCACGAATAAGTTTTTTGATATTTTTATTAGGTGCATCTCAATGAGAAGAACACACACCTAAAATTTCAAATGATTTGGATCTGTAGAAAAAAAAAATTCAATCATTACCGGACATCCGTGATCGTCAGATCGGCCTAGATTCAATATGCACATATGAAGATATGAGCCCAACGGTCCAGATTGAATCTGGGCCGATCTGACGATCACGGATGTCCGGTGGTGTTTTAATTTTAATTTTTTTTTCAAATCCAAAAATCACTTGAATCTTTAGGAGTATGCTCATAAAAAATAGTTTAAACTTTGAAAAATATCAAAAAAATATTTTACATGAAATAAATTGATCAAAATACCCCTGAAAAGTTTCGGGGGTATTTTGATCATTTTATTTTTCACGAATAATTATTTTTATATTTTTATTAAGTGTGCCTTAATGAGAAGAACACACTCCTAAAATTACAAGTGATTTGAATTTGTAGAAAAATAATTAAAATTTAAACACGAAATGAGGTCGTGACAGTCAGATCGGCCCAGATTCAATCTGGGTCGTTGGGCTGATATGTTCATATAAGCTCGTGGGCTAATTCCAGCTTTTTCCTATATATATATATGGAAATAACCTTGTGAGACCCTCCCACACCCATGTGTGTAAGACCCCAAAGGATCACCATTAAATTTGACACAGACTTTTAGAAAAGTCAAGTCCCACACCCATGTGATAACTTTTCTAGATATCTGTGCCAAATTTAATAGTGATCATTTGGGGTTCTACACATGAGTGTGGGAGAGTCTCATAGGATCATTAATCATACACACACACACACACACACACACACACACACACACACACACACACACACACACACACACACACACACACACACACACATATATATATATATATATATATATATATATGGGAAAAGATGCGATTAACGCACTAGCTTTTATGAATATATGAGCCCAACGGCCGATCTGACGATCATAGATGTCTGGTAGTACGTGAATTCTTTTTTTTTTCTACTAATCTAAATCATTTGAAATTTTAAGTGTGTGTTCTTTTCATCAAGGTGCACCTAATAAAAATATAAAAAAATTTATTTGAGAAAAATAAAATGATCAAAATACATCCTGAAACGTTTTGGGGGTATTTTGGTGAATTTATTTTATGTAAAATAATTTTTTAATATTTTTTTCCAAGATTCAAATATTTTTTATGAATACACATCTAAAATTTTAAGTGATTTAGATTTATAAAAAAAAAAAACTAAAATTCAAATACTACCGGACATCCGTGATCGTCAAATCGGGCCATAATCAATCTGGGACTTGGGCTCATATGTTCATATGAGCTAGTGGGTTAATCCCTTCTTTTCTCAGATATATATATATATGTATATGAGTAACGATATTATGAGACCTTCCCATACCCATGTGAGTAGGCCCCAAAGAATCATCAATAAAATTTGATACTTATCTCTAGAAAACTTATCACATGGGTATGACACTTGGGTGAATGGGTTTATTAATAGCTTTTCTAGATATCCGTGTCAAAATTTAATGGTGATCCTTTGGGGTCCTACACATATGGGTGTGGGAGGGTCCCATTGTATCATTAGTATATATATATATATATATATGGGAAAAAAGATGGGCTTAGCCCACTAGCTCATATGAACATATGAGTCCAACGGCCCAGATTGAATTTGGGCCGATCTGACGATCACGGATGTTTGGTAGTGTTTGAATTTTATTTATTTTTTTACAAATCCAAATAATTTGAAATTTTAGATGTGTGTTCTTCTCATCAAGTTTCACCTAATAAAAATATAAAAATAATTATTCGTGAAGAAAAAAATGACCAAAATACCCCTTAAAAAGTTTCAGGAGTATTTTTGTCAATTTATTTCATGTAAAATATTTTTTTTATATTTTTAGAAGATTCACCTATTTTTTATAAATACACGCCTAAAAGTTTAAGTGATTTTAATTTCTAGAAATAAAATTAGAATTCAAATACTACCGGATATCTGTGATCGTTAGATCGGCCCAGAATCAATATGAAACGTGGGGCTCATATGTTCATATGAGCTAGTGGGCTAACCCCATCCTTTCCCTATATATACAATGAGACATTACTTTTTATACAAGAAGGTCACAATTACCTTTTGCTAGTTGTATTTTGTGTGTTTCCCTTAATAATGAAATGTGAAAATTCATAAAAAAAAATAAAAGTCCCTTGTGAAAATATAAAAATTAATCAAGAATATTAATAAATTTTAAACATCACATTATTTATTAAAAAATTTCTAAAATACGAAAAGTTGAATTTCTACTTTGTGGTAAAGACAAAAAAAATTGTAACATTCTAAAGTTTATAATAATAGTAAAAATTGGTTATGAATAAGTATGGATGCATAATAATTCATAAAATTATATTAAAAGTTTTGAAATGATGATATGAAAATTTTAGAAAACGTTTAAATATTTTTAAAGTAAAATTCATTAATTTAAAATGGACAAGTTTCATATAGTAGACTAAATAATAGGTCTATGAATCTTGAGACTGTTCATATTGCATACGCTAATCTATCCACCACGTCACTCTATGATGAGCACGGGAATGTGTATCTCTATGTTTATCTTTGTTCAAAAGAACTCTTATAAATTGAGTGGTTTCTAGGGCTAAAACCCATTTCCTGTTATTGCATAGTATTACTATAAAATTTGAATATGCATTGAACACTAATTTGGCAAAACCCATTTCCTGTTAGTGCATAGTATTACTATAAAATTTGAATATACATTGAACACTAATTTGGTAAATCATACAACAATTAATATGTGAGTGGTTTCTACGGTTATGATCTATTTCTTGTTATTACATAATATCACTACAAATGTTAAACACATGCTGAAAATTATTTGGGTTGTATGCGACAAATACAATAGCTCTCGAGGCCTAGCATATTTTAGCAGGTATTTACATGAATACATATATAATTCTCAGAATAATAATTTTCTACATTAAGACAAAAACTTTTAACATTTTTTCTAGTAGAGAAAAAATATTTTCCCAGATAAATATTGCACTAGTTAATAATGAACGTATCTTATTTGATTTCATGAAAGTACAACATGCATATTGATCAAAATTTAATATAATATGCATGCATTACATAAAAATGAACATATGTTATTTGATTTCATGAAGGTCTAGCATGCATGATGAAAAAGAAAAACATAGTATACATGCATGACGAAAGTTCCATTGATTTCGTGATAGTTTTTATGGGTGCATGTATAGATCATCATAAATAAGTAATTGGTCGATGGTTTTATCAACAATTTTATTTATACTACATTATTAAGGAAAAGTTAAAGGGTGGACACATGTTGCGAAACTAAGAAGGGCCCCTAATTGTAAAGATATTCTAGGACACATTCCTAATTCTAAACGTAGAGAGAGGGGAAGAGGAAAAAAGGAAAGCGAGAGAAGGTACACATAAATTTTAGACTCTATTTTTTGGGTTCAAACTTCCTAAAATTGGTGCCCCCAACTCAAATTCATACATATCTAATATTGTTTCCATACTCTAAGGGTAGAGAGAGGAGATGAGAAAGAAAGGAAAGAGAGAGAGTAAGCATAAATTATAGGAGAGAGAGAAAGAGAAAGCTTAAATTATAGGAGAGAGAGAGAGAGTACGTCGAGAGAGCCCTATTTAACTTCCTAGAATTGGTACGTCCAACTCAAATTCAAGCGAGAGAAAGATATGCATACATATCTAATATTGGTTCCATACTCTTAGGGCGTGTTTGATAACAGAGAGTGTCTTCTTGGAAGTTTAGAACTTCTTAATACGGTTCAAGTTTCGTGTTTGATAAAAAACTGAACTTCAAACAAAACTTCAAGGCACCGTTCAAGTTCCAATCTCTAAACTTGGAACTATATAATATATATATTTTTTAATGTATAATATACAATATAATTTATTGTATAATATATAATATATTTTATTTTATTTATATAATAGCTATTTTATGTATATTACATAATAAAATATATACAATGTATAATAGATTATATTATTTTATATATATATATATATATATATATATATATATATATTATCTAGTAAAATAAATAAAAAGTACAATATTATGTTATACATATATATATATATATATATATTATATTATATAATATATATATATATATATATATTAAAAATAAATATAAATATAGTATATCATATATTATAGTATGTTATAAATGTTATATAATTATATTTAAATTATTATCAACGTAAATATAACTATAAGATATTTACCATATATCCCAGGAGTTATTAAACACATAAACTATATACTTCTTAACTTCCTAGAGAGGTTATCAAACATAGGAACCATGAACTTCTTAAAAAAACTTCTAATTTATAATTCTTCAGGAACTTCCAACTTACAGTTCATGAACTTACTTCTAGTTATCAAACAGACCCTTAAGGGTAGAGAGGGGAAGAGAAACAAAGGGAAGAAAAAGATAGTATATATAAATTATAGGACATATGAGAGTAGAGAAAGAGAGAATCTCTTAGAGAGATACTACGTGCAAGCAAGAGCCCTATTTTTTGGGTTCAAACTTTTTAAAATTGGTACCCCCAGCTCAAATTTAAGAGAGAGAAATATATGTTGTCACGCCCCAAGAATTTACAATACTGATATTCCTGATATGTGACAGTCAAAACATATATACATCACATTGATAGGACAAATTTACAGTGGTGAATTTTTACAAAGTACAAAAGAAAGTTTAAGCACAACTACAGTATCTTCCAAACTTGATCCTGACGAGCACTCAAAATGAAACCGCAGTTATCCTGAAAAAATGTTTACCATAATTTGATGAGTTTGGCTACTCAATAAGTGATCATCATAATCATAAAAATAATCATGATTGAAAGATATCAATATTTTCAAAACGAAGATCTATTAACAGAAATGCATTAACAGTTTCACTTTAAAAAAAAAATGCATAATTAAGTATAATACGAGTGATTGAAATGAGTATAACATTTTAACGGCAATGCATAACTCAAAGGATTTCACAAATTAACCTACTGGTGTCCCAAGTAGATCACTTATATACCCCATCAGCGTCCTGATGGGTCCACTTAATCTCTATCGGCGTCCCAGATAGGTCCACTTAATCCCTACAGGTCCACTTATACCTCATCGGCATACCGGATGAGTCCACTTAATCCCTACCGGCGTCCCAGATAGGTCCACTTATACCTCACCGGTGAACCGGATGAGTCCATTTGCATACTTAAAGTATTTCTAAATCTCTTTAAACATTCGAAAGCAGCAATATCATGTACTCAACATATCACTGAAATTATTAATATGAATTTCACTGAAACCATTAATAACAAACACTTTCAATAACATTTCTAAAATAACCAGTCAAATATTTTGGGCTCAAATGAAGAAAGGTAGCAGCTCGTAAAGACATTTTAGCATAATTGCCAATTTAATATGGATAGAAAAACTCTTACAGAAATTCATGAATACAGAATAATCACAATTTATAGGATGTCAATTCGCAAATGAATATTTCACAGATAATGATATAATCAAATGCAAAAATATCAGTTTTCAAATAATAAGGCAGTCATTTCCACATGAAATTTACAATGTCTAAATATTCAAAAACAGTAAAAAGAAATCTCACAATTTTACTAAAAACAGAAATATCACATTTATTTTTAATAATTTTACAGTATCTAAAATTTTCTAATAATGGACAAGAAAAATAAATAAATTTATTTCTAAGAATTTACAGCATTTTAAATATTTTACAATAGATAAAATGTCACCATTTTCACTAAAAAGATTATTCTTTGAAATAATGAGGTCGCTTGCACATAAAATTTATTGCGCCTAAAATTCATGATAAGAAGCAGAAGTAATTATTTCATTTTATTTTTTAAAAGAATGGATTATTTTTCGAGACAATGAGGCCACTTACCTAAAATATTTGAGAGGGAGCTTCCGATAAAATTCGGCTAGAAAGAGAAATAGCTCACTGCGTTTCGACTAGAGAGAGTTCTCAAAATTTTCTAAGGTGGGAGTCCTCACCTCTCCTATTTAAATTCTCATAACATATTATTATATTATTTTATTAGGCTCCTCCTCATACCTGAGGTGTTACCATAATATTATGCGAGAAACGATTAAGGCCCACGTCAATTAAGGACGTGGTAAAAGAAAGGAAAAAGCTTAAACCAAAAGCTTTTGAAGATAGTGATGGTCCCTAAGGACCATCATGCTCCTATGGACCATCACTTATTAAAAGTTACTTTTCTCTCTTGTTTTTTTTTTTTTTTGAATTTTTAGGATTATTACATTCTTCCCCCCTTGAAGAAATTTAGTCCTCTAAATTTATGTACCTGATTACTGAAAAAGATTGGGATATTTTTCTCTAATATCGTCTTCTCGTTCCCAAGTCGACTTCTCTCTTGAAAGGTACTGCTATAATATACGAACCAAAGGAATCTCCTTGTTGCGCAACACTTATACTCTTCTATCCAGTATCAAAATTGGCTGCTCAATGAAGGATAGGTCCTTTCAGATCGGTAGAGGTTCATATTTCAAGATATGGGATGGGTGCTGATAATTTCGTAGTGATGATACATGGAATACATTATGGACGTTTACCAATTCGGGTGGTAAGGCAAGTCTATAAACGACACATCCGATTCCTTCCAAGATTTCAAATAGTCCGATGTAACGTGGGCTCAGCTTTCCTTTCTTGCCAAATCTCATAATGCCTTTTATTGATGAGATTTTTAGGAAAACTCGATCACCTTCCTCAAATTCAAGATCTCTCCTTCGGTTATCGGCATAACTCTTTTGTCGACTCTGAGTTGTCTTGAGCCTTTCTCGAATTAATGCTATCTTATATGTGGTTACCTGGATAATTTCTGACCCCAAAAGCTTTCTTTCACCAACCCCGTCCCAACAGATGGGTGACCTGCATTTCTTTCCATACAAGGCTTCATATGGTGCCATCTGAATACTGGCTTGGAAGCTATTATTATAAGCAAACTCAATCAGGGGTAAATGGTCATCTCAACTTCCTGTAAAGTCAATGACACAGGCGCTCAGCATATCTTCCAAGGTTTTGATGGTCCTCTCCGATTGTCCATCAGTTTGGGGGTGAAAGGCAGTGCTAAAGGTGAGTCTCGTCCCCATGGTTGACTGTAGCCTAGCTCAAAATTTAGAAGTAAACCGAGTATCCCTGTCCAATACAATACTGACCGGAACTCCATGCAACGCACTATTTCCTTATGTACAATTGGGTCAGTCGATCCAAAGTGTACGTCGTGCGAATTGGCAGAAAGTGGGCAGCTTTGGTCAGTCGGTCCATAATGACCCAAATGCTATTATGTCATGAATTTGTTCTAGGCAAGCTAGAGACAAAATCCATAGAGATGTGCTCCCACTTCCATTCTGATACGGGTAAAGGCTGCAACAACCCAGCAAGCCTTTGATGCTCAGTTTTTACTTGCTGGCATATTAGGCACTTAGACACAAATAGTGCTACCTCTTTTTTCATATTATTCCACCAAAAGGTTTTCTTCAGGTCCTGATACATTTTAATACTTCCGAGATGTATCGTATAACGAGAGTGATGTGCTTCTTCCAATATAGCTTTCTTCACACTTTCATCACTCGGGATACAAATCCGACCTTTGAATCTTAGCAAATCCTCACTACATATAGAGAATTCGTCTCTTTTTTCCAGCTTCACCTCTTCTACAATTGTTATAAGCTGAGGGTATTTCTTTTGTGCCGATCAAATCTGTTGGATTAATTGGGGTTCTACCTTAATATTGGCAATCATACTTACCACACCATTAATGGACGAAACCGGATGCCAATCCACTATTTCCTCTAACAATCTCATTTCTTAGATCATTAGATGAGCTAAGACTCCCGTAGATTTTCTACTTAGAGCGTCGGCCACAACGTTAGCTTTTCCTGAATGATAATGAATTGTGCAGTCATAATCTTTTAACAAATCCGTCCATCTTATCTGTCGTATATTTAAATCCTTCTGAGGGAAGATGTATTTCAAGCTCTTATGATCCGCGTATATTTCGAATTGCTCACCATATAGATAATGCCTCCACATTTTTAAAGCGAATATTATTCCAGCCAGCTCAAGTCATGAATTGGATATTTTTTCTCATATTATTTCAACTGTCTGGATGCATATGCCACTTCATTCCCATATTGCATTAATACACAGCTCAAGCCTTTATGTGAAGGATCACTATAAATCATAAATCCCCCACTCCCCTCAGGAACTGTTAAAATAGGTGTTGAAGTTAATCGAACTTTTAATTCTTGAAAACTCTCATCACATTCACATGTCCACTCAAATTTGACATTTTTCTGTGTCAATCGAGTCAATGGGGTTGCGATTCGAGAAAATCCTTCTACAAATTTTCTGTAATATCCTGCCAATCTCAAAAAGCTTCGAACTTCAGTCACATTACTTAGTTGTTTCCAATTAACAACGGCTTCAACCTTTGAAGGATCAGCTGATAGACCTTCCTTTGATATGACATGTCCTAAAATGTCACTTGTTCAAGCCAAAATTCACATTTACTAAGTTTGGCATACAATTTATTTTCTCTTAATATTTGCAATACCATTCTTACATGCTGCTCATGTTTCTTCTGATTCTTGGAATAAATTAAAATATCATAGATGAATGCCACAATAAATTTATCCGAAAAGGGCTTAAGACCCGATTCATCAAATCCATAAATGCAACCGGTGCATTGGTTAATCCAAAAGGCATGACTAAAAATTCATAATGGCCATACCTTGTTCTGAAAGCTGTCTTGGGAACATCTTCACTTTTAATCTTAAGCTGATGGTATCCAGATCTAAGATCAATTTTTTTAAAATACTTGTGATCCTTGTAATTGATCAAATAAATCATCAATTCTAGGTAATGGATACTTATTTTTCACTGCCACTTGGTTCAACTGTCTATAATTGATACACAATCTCATGGTCCCATCTTTCTTTTTAACAAACAATACCGGAGCACCCCAAGGTGACACACTGAGTCTGATAAAACCTTTTTCTAATAATTCTTCCAATTGTTGTTTAAGTTCCTTAAGTTCTATAGGTGCCATTCTGTAAGGTGCCTTAGAAATTGGGGCTACCCCTGGTAATAATTCAATAGATTATTCAATTTCCCTGTCAGACGGTAATCCTGACAATTCTTTAGGGAAAATGTCGAGAAATTCTCAGATAACCGGAGTGGTATCCAAATTTATTTCTTCCTTCCTATCTTCTTTGATATAGGCAAGAAAGCCTTGAAACCCTTTTTGAACGAGGCGATTAGCTCAAATACAGGAGATTAAATATGATGGGGAGTCTTCTTTGATACAATTGAAGTAAAATACTGTTTGATTCGGAATACTAAAGGTAATCATTTTCTTGCAACAATCAATACTTGCATGGTGTGCAGAAAGCCAATCCATGCTTAAGATTACATCCAAATCTTGAATTTCTAGGAGTATTAAATCAACCAACAGTTCCTTTTCTTCTATCTTTATTACACAGGATTTGTACACTATATTGATGTCACTTGAATTTCCCATCGGTGTGGCTACCTCTAAAATGTATTCTAATTGTTCTGGTTCTACCTTTAAGTGACATGCAAAGTGTGGTGACACAAATAAATGAGTAGATCCAGGATCAATCAAAACACGAGCTACTTTTTAGAAGATAATAATAGTACCTTGGATCACTGATTTTGTGGCCTGAGCGTCTTGCTGGGTAATGGCAAATACTTTTTCCTTCATCTAAGGCTTTTGAGCTATCTCTCCCTGTTTTGGAAGTTGTTTCATTTGTAAGCTAGGACATTATCTAATCTGGTGCCCCAATTTTTCACATTTAAAACACGCTCCGGTATTCCAATAACAAGGGCTCGATCCATGGTTTTTCCCACATTTTTTATATGGTTCTATTGGTCTTTCAAGTGGCAAGAGCCTTGGCTTCTTGTTTGCCCTTTCAAACTGTTGTCGATTAGATGGTGTGGGTCTAACTTGACTTCGTCCTGGTCTGTATACTCAATAAATGTGATTTTAAGTACATTCTTTTTAAATTTCCTAAGAATCTTAAACCTATTGCTCTGATATCATAATTGTCACGCCCCAAGAATTTACAATACTGATATTCCTGAGATGTGACAGTCAAAACATATATATATCTCAATGATAGCACAAATTTACAGTGGCGAATTCTTACAAAGTAACAAAAGAAAGTTTAAGCACAACTACAATATCTTCCAAACTTGATCCTGACGAGCACTCAAAATGAAACCGCAGTTATCCTGAAAAAATGTTTACCATAATTTGATGAGTTTGGCTACTCAGTAAGTGATCATCATAATCTTAAAAATAATCATGATTGAAAGATATCAATATTTTCAAAACGAAGATCTATTAACATAAATGCATTAACAGTTTCACTTTAAAAAAAAATGCATAATTAAGTATAATACGAGTAATTGAAATGCGTATAACATTTTAACGGCAATGCATAACTCAAAGGATTTCACAAATGACCCTACTGGCGTCCCAAATAGGTCACCTATATACCCCATCAGCGTCCTGATGGGTCCACTTAATCCCTATCGGCGTCCCAGATAGGTCCACTAAATCCCTGCAGGTCCACTTATACCTCACCGGCGTACCGGATGAGTCCACTTAATCCCTACCGACGTCCCAGATAGGTCCACTTATACCTCACCGGCGAACCGGATGAGTCCACTTGCGTACTTAAAGTATTTCTAAATCTCTTTAAACATTCGAGAGCAGCAATATCATGTACTCAACATATCACTGAAATTATTAATATGAATTCACTGAAACCATTAATAACAAGCACTTTCAATAACATTTCTAAAATAACCAGTCAAATATTTTGGGTTCAAATGAAGAAAGGTAGCAGTTCGTAAAGACATTCTAGCATAATTGCCAATCTAATATGGATAGAAAAACTCTTATAGAAATTCACGAATACAAAATTATCACAATTTATGGGATGTCAATTGGCAAATGAACATTTCACATGCAATGCTATAATCAAATGCAAACATATCAATTTTCAAATAATAAGGCAGTCATTTGCACATGAAATTTACAATGTCTAAATATTCAAAAACATTAGAAAGAAATCTCACAATTTTACTAAAAAGCAGAAATATCACATTTATTTTTAATAATTTTACAGTATCTAAAATTTTCTAACAATAGGCAGGAAAAAAAAAAAACTTTTTTCTAAGAATTTACAGCATTTAAAACATTTTACAATAGATAAAATGTCACCATTTTTACTAAAAAGATTATTCTTCGAAATAATGAGGTCGCTTGCGCATAAAATTTATCGCGCCTAAAATTCATGATAATAAGCAGAAGTAATTATTTCATTTTATTTTTTAAAAGAATGGATTATTTTTCGAGACAATGAAGCCACTTACCTAAAATATTTGAGAGGGAGCTTCTGATAAAAATTCGGCTAGAGAGATAAAGAGCTCACTACATTTCGACTAGAGAGAGGGAGATCTCAAAATTTTCTAAGGTGGGAGTCCTTACCTCTCTTATTTAAATTCTTATAACATATTAATATATTATTTTATTATGCTCCACCTCATACCTGAGGTGTTACCATAATATTATGTGAGAAACGATTAAGGCCAACGTCAACTAAGGACGTGGTAAAAGAAGGGAAAAAGCTTAAACCAAAAGCTTTTGAAGATAGTGATGGTCCTTAAGGATCATCATGCTCATATGGACCATCACTTATTAAAAGTTTTTTTTCTCTTTTTTTTTTTTTTTTTTGAAATTTTAGGATTATTACATATGCTTACATTTTTAATATTGTTTCCATACTCTAATGGTAGAGACATGGGAAGGGGAAGAAAGGGAAGAGAAAGAGAGAAAGTACGCATAAATTATAGTAAAGATGAGAGTAGAGAAAGAGAGAATCTCCTAGAGAGAGCGAGAGAGTACATGAAAGAGAGAGCCCTATTTTTTGGGTTCAAACTTCTTAAAATTGCTACCCCCAACTCAAATTCAAGAAAGAGAAAGATATACACTCATATCTAATAGAAGATTTTAGGAAATCAAGATTTTAGCAGGATTTATTTGAGAGAATGTGTACAAAAGAGGATTTTAAGAGGGATTTTCAGGAGAGAGAGAGTACTTGCAAGATAGATGACTCCCCATCCAAGCATGATAACATCTCTCAATACATGCATAGTTTAGGCAAAATATATACTTACTATATCCTTAACTAAAATATCTCTCTCATGTTAAGACTTCCATCCTAATTAGGTTTAAAAGTTTTATAAATAGAAATATCTCAAGCTATGTTTTATTCCCCTCTCAACCCCTTTGTGCACCTCAACCTCAACAAGATGTATTTCGTTTCTCTCTCTGTGTGTGTGTTTATGCATGATTATTATGCTTCTATAGTAACTCTTAGATTTTTATGTGATTTTATTTTCTCATTGTTTATAGTTTTTGGGCATAGCAACAACAGATTTCCATAAGTTGGTGCTTTTATAGTAACGTTAGATTTTTATGTGATTTTATTTTCTCATTGTTTATTGTTTTTGTGCACAGCAACAATAGATTTCCTTAAATGCAAGGCCAAGAGTTAGACATCCAAAGCCTTGGTCTAAATTGTGATTTTATTTTCTCATTGTTTATGGTTTTTGTGAATTGCAAATTTCCGTAAGCAAGCAAGGCCAAGAGTTAGACATCCAAAAGCCTTGGTCTACATCATTGTTTATGGTTTTTGTGAAGAACAGATTTCCATAAGCAAGCAAGGCCAAGAGTTATACATCCAAATCCTTGGTCTACATCTCTTAAATCAGTTAAAAGCAGCTTGAGAGATACCCAACCCACAGCTACAAAACACCAATCGGTATGCCATTCTCAATTTCCCTTCATTCTCTCTTAACTTCCCTAATTTTGTGCAAACTTTCTTTAAGTAATGAATTACATGTTTTGTGCAACCTTTGTATTTTGCGGGGTTGTTAACTTTACACAAACCCTATATATATATATATATATATATATATATATATATATATATATATATATATATATATATATATATATATATATATATATATATATATATATATATATATATAATTGTCACACCCCAAGAATTTACAATACTGATATTCCTGATATGTGACAGTCAAAACATATATACATCTCTTGATAGGACAAATTTACAGTGGCGAATTCTTACAAAGTAACAAAAGAAAGCTTAGGCACAACTACAATATCTTCCAAAGTTGCCCTTGACGAGTACTCAAAATGAAACTGCAGTTATCCTGAAAAATGTTTACCATAGTTTGATGAGTTTGGCTACTCAGTAAGTGATCATCATAATCCTAAAAAAAATAATCATGATTGAAAGATATAAACGAACTTTCAAAATGGAGGTCAATTAAAAACAATGCGAGCACAAGCATTTTCAAATATGCACAATTAAACATAATCCAAATGATTGAACTGCATATAACATTTTAACAGCAGTGCATAATTCAAAGATTCCACAAAATTACCCTACTGGCGTCCCAAATAGGTCACCTATATACCCCATCAGCGTCCTGATGGGTCCACTTAATCCCTATCGGCGTCCCAAATATGTTCACTTAATCCCTGCAAGTCCACTTATACATCACCGGCGTATCGGATGAGTCCACTTAATCCCTACTGGCGTCCCGGATAGGTCCACTTATACCTCACCGGTGAACTGGATGAGTCCACTTGCATACTTAAAATATTTCTAAATCTCTTTAAACATTCGAAAGCAACAATATCATGTACTCAACATATCACTGAAATCACTAATATGAATTTCACCGAAACCGTTAATAATCCCCACTTTCAATAACATTTCAAAAATAACCAATCAAATATTTTGGGCTCAAATTTAGAAAGGTAGCAGTTCGTAAAGACATTCTAGCATAATTGCCAATCTAATATAAATAGAAAAACTCTTATAGAAATTCACGAATACAGAATTATCACAACTTATGGGATGTCAATTCACAAATAAATATTTCACAGACAATGCTATAATCAATTTCAAAAATATCAGTTTTCAGATAATAAGGCAGTCATTTGCACATAAAATTTACAATGTCTAAATATTAAAAAACAATAGAAAGAAATCTCACAATTTTACTAAAAGCAGAAATATCACATTTATTTCTAATAATTTTACAGTATCTAAAACTTTCTAACAATAGACAAGAAAAATAAATAAATTTATTTCTAAAAATTTACAGCATTTAAAATTTCTAACATCGATAAAATATCACAATTTTATTAAACGTATTATTTTTCAAAATAATGAGGTCGCTTGCGCATAAAATTTATCGTGCCTAAAATTCATGATAATAAGCGGAAATAATTAATTCATTTCATTTTTAAAAAGAACGGATTATTTTTCAAAATAATGAGTCATTTACGCATAAAATTTATCGCGCCTAAAATTCATGATAATAAGCAGAAATAATTATTTCATTTCATTTTTAAAAAGAACGGATTATTTTTCAAGATAATGAAATCACTTACCTAGAAAATTTTGAGGTCTCTCTCTCTCTAGTCGAATTTATATATATATATATATATATATATATATATATATATATGAAAACACTACGTAACGCCTATAGGCAAAAATGAACAGTGATTTTGCCTACTCCTAGCATTGTCCAAATTTCATGGCGCGGTTACGATTGTCCGGTAGTATTTTATTTTTAATTTTTTTTCTGCAAATTGAAATTACTTGAAATTTGGATAGTTTATTCATCAAAAATAGGGGAATCTTCGAAAATTATAGAAAAAATATTTTATATGAAAATAATTAACCAAAATACCCCTGAAAAGTTTCAGGAGTATTTTGATGAATTTATTTTTCACATATAATTTTTTTTATATTTTTATTCTATGCGAATCATTAGGATGTATATACTCTCCAAATTTCAGGTTATTCCGATTTGTAGAAACAAATGAAAAATAAAAAACTGCTGGATAATCATGACCGCACGATGAAATTTGAACGATGATAAACATAGATGAAATCACTATTCATTTTCGCCCAAGCGTTAGAAAACATTTTATATATATATATATAATGATTTAAAAATAGTCGAGTCGAACCGGACTCGCCCGGTTAGACTCGGGAATCAGTACAGGCCGTGCCGGTTCCAGCACAAAACCGAGAACCACCTGGTTTCAGACTAGAACAGCCGGTTCCATCCCGGTTCTAGCGGTTCCCTCTTCCGTCCCGGTTTTAGCCGGTTCCCTCCTGTTCTAGCCTTCACACGTGCACCACTCACACATGTATGTACGTGTGACACGAACCATACACACTCCCACACGTGTACTGGTTCAAGCCTCAAAAACACTTTCACACGTGCGTACGCGTCACACGTGCGATACACCCACATGTGCCACGTGTACGATACACACAACTCCCACATGTGCCACACGTGCGACATACACCGCTCCCACATGTGACACACGTGCGACACGCACATACACGTACACATCACACATGCGACACACACCCCTCCCACATGTGTCATGCGTGCGACACGCACATGCATGTGTGCATGTGCACTGATGCCGTAGTGTTTTTACACTTACATTAATTTTCCAATTACATAGTTATTTATATAGCATATTTAAATACTCATCCTTCGATGTGGGATAATTCTCAAACATCATTAAATGAAAACATAATGTAAATATATGCTATTAATAGGCAATTTTAAACACATATGTTAAGGAAGCATCATGGTTATCACTAATGTTATTTGTTTTGACATCTCAAGTTCGAATCCCCTCTAGATATGGATCCAGTTAACATAGCCCATATATATTTAAATAATCATTTACATCCCTCAAATAATAATAAGACCAGAGAATGGTATGAAGTCATTCTTTTGGAAACCGGATCAATAACCATGGTTCACTTTTATTAGAAAAATACTAATATTATTGCCTACTCCAAATTCCAAGTGAGAAAAATATTATCTTATAAAGAATGGGATATGGATCCTACAAGATGCAGGAAATTGCAAGCAGAAAAATTCAATAACAAATGCTACAGATATGCCGAATACATAGATGCCTGGCATAAAGTATTTTACTTCCAAAATAGCAATAATTCCCATACGTGGTTTCTGCAAATAAAGACCCCTTTAATAGATGAATTCCCCAATAGGTTTAAGATGTGGTTCCAGATATGGGGGTCTGGGACAGAAATACTTCCTCCAAAAATACAAGCCTCGCAAACTAAGTTTGTAGAATACAATGGCAATAATACCTAAATAGACCTCCACATGTACTTCATGACATACTACCAAATACCATGGATCATGAAGTGGTCCTATAATATAACTGAAAATTATGCACATGACTGAGAGTATATACCAAAGTTAGGACGACAGGTATACATCAAATGGTGGGATGTATACGAGAACAAAACAATTGAACCAGAAAACATAAAGTTGAAAAAGATTTATACTCCAACTCCAGAAATAATATGGCTGACTAAGTAAGCAGAATGAGACAATAGAACCCTACGCCCACAAAAGAAGAGTTAAAAAAAAATTGCTTCAGATCTTAGATGAAGAAAATGAAGCAATTTCCACCTCAACTCAAAACGATGAAAGTTATACACAGGAAAATGAAGTCTGTGGGGATATACAACCAGAAGTCAGCTTTCCATAAAGCCCAAATAAAAGCCCATCAATACTCTCATAAAATACTGCCACCTATAAATCCACCGACAAGCTGTCACTATTCCCAGATGCCACCGTACTGCCACCTGTAGATCCACCGACAAGCTGTCACTGTTCCCAGATGCCACCATACTGCCACCTGTAGATCCACCGACAAGCTGTCACTATTCCCAGATGCCACCATACTGCCACCTATAGATTTGCCGACAGCCGTCACTGGTCCCAGATGCCGTCGTACTGTCCACCTATAGATTCGTCGACAACCATCACTGTTCCAAGATGCCGTCGTACTACTTTACACTGTGCCACTAACACTGTGACACCTTTTGGTCACCTCATACTACTGTGCCTCTCTTTTGAGCTAGCACCTCAATTATTGGACCGGAAGACTTGAAGTCTATATAAGGAGGCTCATTTCCTCCCTCTCCCCCAGTGCTTTCTCTTTTCACTCTTCTTCAGGCTCTCAGGGCTCTCTTTCTCTCTCTCTCTTTTAAAGCTCTGACAAAATTATCTCAAGCCTTTCTTTTTCTCTTCTCTTTCTAAAGCTTCACTCAGAAGCTAGTCTTCTGTCCTTGTTCTCTGTCTAAAGCTTCACTCAGAAGCTATTCTTCTGTCCTTGTTCTCTGTCTAAAGCTTCACCCAGAAGCTATTCTTATGTCCTTGTTCTCTCTCTAAAGCTTCACTCAAAAGCTATTCTTTTGTACTCTCTGTGCCTCTGTATACTTTGTAGTACTCTCTGTACTTCCTGTAGCTTTCCCTGTTACCTTTTATTTCTTTTCGTTCTACTCTTTCCATACTTTTATTTTCTTTTATATTCTGTACATTGGGAGGTGTTTCCAACCGTCCCGAAACTGAGTGATTGTGAGACTTGTATATGTGTGACTGTAATCTAAATAGACTACCAAGTTATTGTTCAGAAGAGTGGAGGCTCTTCACAAGCTATTGCATCTGTAATATGTAGGTGTTTCTATATGTTTTAAAAAGAAGTTTTTCTTAGTGTAAGTGTCCTTATTCCATGCAATTCAAAGTTATATTCTGTATAAAAGTTAGAACTGTTACTTATATTAACTGGTTTGTAATAGACTTCTCTCCGCTGTTATTATTGATTTGTTTATCCTTGTATCTGATTATTAAGTTTATGTATTAGGTTCTTTATCCCTATTATTAAATTCATGTACTAGGTTCTGCCTAAAATTAATAATTACCTAAAGAATAGATCATGGGTCTCTTTAGTATCAGAGCCACAGTAGTTTTACAGTGGTGAACTATAAGATGATAGTATTGTTCTAGGGGCCAATAGCTTAATAAAATTTGTCATTTAAGATAAGTCCGAGAGTTGAGACTAAAAGTTGTCGTGACCCGTACTGCCAAAAAAGGCCAGAAGAGCCATGAAAAAGGCACAGGGACTGTTTCCGATTAACTCAAGTACTCATCCGTTATCTTACAATGGAAAATTTTATTAGGACATTGTCCAACAGAACCACGTCATCATCAAGCAGAACACTACGAATAAAAAATAAAGAAGAAATAATAATCTATAATATCGAAAAACAAATTCAAAACTAGAACATCCCAAGAGTTCCCATTACTGATATTTATAAAAAAGGAACATTTGAGTTTAGGACTAGTTATGTTATAAAGACTGTTGAACAAAATATATCGGTCAATAGTGAACAAGAAAGCTTCCAACTATTATCTGACCGAATGATTCAAAATCATAAATCTAAAGAATATAAGTATCTTCATATAGGACTTATTCAAGTAGCAGTAAAGCCCCTTACTCGATTAGGATTAAATAATTATATACTACTATGTTTAAGAGATAGCCGTCATAACAAGTTTTCTGATTCTTTGTTAGGATTAGTTGAATCTAGTCTATGTAACAAACTTATATATTTTAATTGTTTTCTGAATTTCTCAGTATCTTTAACTGATCCAAACCTTCTTAAGGCTCTCACCTTGAATTTAAAAGCCCAAGGGTTTGACATGAACCCTGGATCTCAAAATATTGCCCTAATATACAGGATATGTTATAAGGTTATGAACACCTTAAGTCCAAATGTACTCCAGATGGACAATAAATGAGAGACAATATTCTTTCAAACCAATATAGAAAAGTCCAATACAGTAATTCCTAAATCCATTTGTTGGTCCCAAATCACTCTTCTTGAAAATTGGTCTATACATAATGAGAACCAACAATATAGGACTCCTGTTAATCGTGAGCCAGATCAAATTATAGAATATCCGGATGGTGATATTGAAATTCAATTTAGTGCTGATTGAAGGACCAGGCTGACCCTTTCAGAAATTCTAGAAGAACCCCAATCAAAATACCTACACCTTCTAAGCACTCTACCTCATCGATATCCCAGCGACCTATAATTGAAGGACTGACCCGAACAAACAGTAATATCCATATACCTGTTTATAAAATGTATGACCCTAGTTCATCTAATAGTGAACCAACACCATCAGACCTAGATTTTCATATTGTCACACTTCAGAAAGAAGAGAAACTATACCTAGAAGAAATAAAAAATGATTATCTCTCTAAGAAAAAATAGAGCAATCCGTGATTGGTATTTAGCAGAATTCCCCAAAGAGTTGTTGGATGCTTTTCATAAAAAATTTAATAAATTCATAAAAAAGAATAAACAGAATATAGGATTTTTTTATTGGCTTAGACCTATATTAAGGGAAAAGGAAATCTTAATCCTTGATTTTGGTCTTAATGCCATTGAAGAACAATATCAAATATATTATACGACTCAAGGAGAAGAAATCCATAGTATACATCCTCCTGATAGGAGCCTTCAATTAAAAAGAACGCTAAAAGAGAAACCTGAAACCAAGGCCTCTCCATATAAAATAATCCTAAAAGAAAATGAACATCATAGTCATAAGATAGATGTCATACCTCATATAATTGAGCAAAACAATTATACCAATTTGTGTCTGCAAACAATTGGAAAGCAAACTACCAAAATTGAAAATATAGTAAGTAAAACCCAAAATATCGAAACCCAAACAATAGAGAAAAAAGGAACGAAAGCGGTTCTGTTTAAACCTCCTTCAGAAATTAATAAAGGACGATTTAGTTTGGAAGGAATAAAGGAGGAGGAAAATAAGGATCTAATAGATGAATTACTAAAGAAATTAGCTAAACTGGATATCAATGGAAAAGGAATAATGGTTGAATCAGAGGCTATGGTATTACAAGAAGAAAGCTCAGCCAATGATGAGCTATAAGAAATGGAAGAAGCCTTCAAAGAAGAAAACTTTGATGTCAATAGAATAGATTATGGAAAAAAGTTTAGATCAACCTCTCATACTCGAATGTATCATTCAAGACCGACTCCTGTTGATATACAATTTGAAGAAAACTTAATATCTAGTACGGTCTCTTATTCTGGAAGAACAATAGTAAATTGGAATATCAATGGTATATATATATATATATATATATATATATATATATATATATATATATATATATATATATATGGGAGTCATTGCTATACGCCCATACGCGAATGGCCCAGATTGAATTTGGGTCATTCTGTGGCCAATCAGATGCTCACGAATGTCCAATAGTGATTGAATTTTAATTATTTTTTATAAATCCAAATCAATTAAAATTTAAATCTGTGTTCTTAAAAAATAGGCAAATCTATGAAAAATATCAAAAAAAACTTACGTGAAATAAATTGACGAAAATGCCTTCGAAATATTTTGGGGGTTATTTTGGTCAATTTGTTTTTCACGAATTTTTAAGTTTCGGAGGTATTTTGGTCACATTATTTTCTCGAATTATTTTTTATATATTTTCATTAGGTGCGGTTTGATGATAAAAACACAAATATAAAATTTCAAGTAATTTGGATTTGTAGAAAAAAAATTAAAATTTAAATACTACCAAACATCCATGTTTATCAGATCGGCTCAGATTCAATCTGGGCTGTTGAGCTCATTTTTTCCTGTGATCCCATTGGTTCACAGAATCATTTTCTTTTATATATATATATATATATATATATATCAAAGAAAAAATCGTATCAGCCTATGGGCTGATTGCTACAGTGTCAACTAATTGCCCAGAATGAATCTGAGTCCAATCCAATGATAATGACCTCATTTCATATTTAAATTTTTATTATTATTTTTATACAAATCGAAATCACTTAAAATTTGGAGCTCTATTATTAAAAGATATTAGAATCTAATAAAAATATTTAAAAAATAATTCAAAAAATATTAATTGACCAAAATACCCCCAAAACGTTTTGTGGGTATTTTGATATATTTTTAATTTTTGAATTATTATTTTTAATATATTTATTAGATGCGCCTTGATGAGTAAAATTTACATCTATATTTTCAAGTGATTTAGATTTGTAGAAAAAAACATGAAAATTCAAATACGAAATAAGGTCATGACCGTCAGATCAATCCATATTCAATATGGGCCATTGGCTAATACTACAGTGGTTAGCCAGTGGGCTGACAACATCCATTCCCTATGGAAGATTCTAGGGTGAGCCCAACGGCCTAGATTGAATCGGGGCCAATCTGACGATCACGGATATTCGTAAGTGTTTGAATTTTAATTTTTTTTTCTACAAATCCAAATCATTTGAAATTTGGAGCATGTGTACATAAAAAATAGGTGAATATTCAAAAAATATCAAAAAAAATATTTTACATGAAATATATTGACTAAAATACCCCCAAAATGTTTTGAGGGTATTTTGGTCAATGTTTGTCTTACAAATTATTTTTCTTATATTTTTATTAGGTGCAACTTGATAAGAAAAAACACACGCCTAAAATTTTAAGTGATTTAGATTTTTAGAGAAAACATTAAAATACAAACACTATCAGATATCCGTGTTAGTCATATCAGACCAGATTCAATCTGGGCCGTTGGGCTTCTACTATTCCATGAGCTAGTGGGCTCACTCAAGCTTTTTGCTATATATATTGGGCACACTTAAGCTTTTTGCTATATATATATATATATATATATATATATATATATATATATATATATATATATATATATATATATACGCGTATTAGTAATCGAGAGAAAAAGACGTCTTTATACCATTTGTAATGTGATATTGTAGGACATCGTAAATTAGATAAAAGATCAGCAGTTCGTGCTGCAAGTATTGAAGTATTTCCTATAAAATGAAGGGCAATTGTATAGATTAAGGAATTGACAACATCGCTTTCAAAATATACCATATCCTGGTTGTGTTCATTTTTTGTTGTCCATTGTCGAGTATTAGTTAATATTTGTTGTTTTGTTTATTCATTGAGATAGGAATCCCACCATCCTCTTAGCCATCCAGTAAATCTTGAGACTATGGCTTTTGCTATTTCTTGATCATGGCTACCAGCCATTTTACATGCCAAAGCATACATGGTCATATGTTTCATTGTATCTAGTATTCGATGATCGGAAATTCCATCAATATTCCAATCTATGATAGTTCGACCAGTATATGTAGAAGTATGACTTGTAAGGTCTTCTTCTAATTGTATATGAACTGGAGTTGGTCTCTTATAATAGGGTCTGGCATTTATTGGTTGCCAATTTTTACTGTAGTTGATTCGATTTATCGTATCTGGAGTAATATGTATTTCAGAAAATGCCTTTTGTATATTTTTTATTGTATTAGCAATTGGTGGTTCCATAATTTTATTGGTTTGGAATATTATTTCTTCTTGAAGAGTTATATTATCATGTTCTGGAATTTTTGCTTTTCCTTTATCATTGTCTGGTAAAATAATGGTTTGTTTGAGATCTTTGATTTCTAATTTAGATAATTTGGAGATTAATTGATCCATGAGTGTTTTATTATCATCACCTATATGGAATTTTTCTTTATTTAAGTCAGGAGGAGGTTTAAAAAATAATTGTTTCTTCTCTTTATAGATAGGTGGATGTAATAAGTTTTCTATTCTACTAGTTTGTTGACCAAGTGTATGAAGGTAAAGATTTGTATAATTATTTTGTTCAATTATATGGGGAAGCATTTCTATACGAGTGACGTTTGCATTATTTAGTTTATATGGTGTTGCTACGGTTTCGTATACAACCATTTGAGTTGAAGTCGAGGTTGAGGATTCTATATTTAATCCTGTTGTGGCAGAGGCTTTAGTAGCGACTCCTTGTATTTTCAAGCTTTGTTCAGGAGGATGTATGGCTTTAATTGTATTTCCTTTAGTAGTATTAAATACTGTGTATTAGGTTTCTAGCGTATTTATTTCAAAATCAGGAATAGGGATACCCTTTTGGCTTAAAATGTCTTTTAGCCAATTGAAAAAACATGTTCCTCTATTTCCCTTCTTTCTCCATTTGTTAAATCTTTTGTGAAATAATTCTACTAATCTAGGTTCAAATTCTTTCACATACCATTCTCTGATATGTTTATTTGCTGGAGATAAAAAATCATTTATGATGTATTCTTTATAGAATGTTTCTTCAAGTTGTAGTACTTGAATGAATTCTGCTTCAGCAGGTTCTTCTTGAGCTTGTTTATATTGAGGGATAATGATATTATCAGGTGTTCTTAATAGGCCATCAATTTGTGGTTTTATTGGTGTTGATGGAATATTTATGATAGGAGGAATTCTATTGTAAGTAGTAACAGATTTTCTTGCTGGTTCTGGTTCTCGAAAGGAATAAGTACTTGAAGTACCTGAGATGGATGCATCATCCATAATTCTGTTATTTGTGGTGAATTGGATTTCAATATTTCCATCTGTATATTCAATAATTTTATCTGGAATGTTTTGAGTAGATATTTGTGATGGTTGATTTTCATTATGGATAGACCATGTTTGGGGTAAAACAATATCTGACCATGATATTGTTTTTGGTATAATTGTATTTGATTTTTCCATATTGGTTTGAAAAAATATTGTTTGTCCTCTCGTATCTATTCGAAGTACATTTGGACATAATGTATTCATCACTTTATAATAAATTCGATAAACAATGGCTATATTTTGAGAACCTAACATCATATTAAATCCTTGAGTTTTGAGATTTAAAGATAAAACATTTAAAATATTTGGATCTGTAAGAGATACAGAATAATTGGGAAAACAATTGAAATATATTAGTCCACTACATAAACTAGATTCGACCATTCCTAGTAGTGAATCAGAAAATCTATTATGCCTAGCATCTCGTAAGCAGACTAGAATAGAATTATTTAGTCCTAGACGAGTCAACGGTTTGACAGCTATTTGAATTAATCCTATATGTAAATATTTATAATTTTTGTTTTTATGGACTTGTAATATCTTTTGAGATAGTAGTTGAAATTCTTCTTGATTACTTGTAACAGAGAGAGTATCTTCTACTGTTTTAATAGCATATCCGATTTTTAGATCGAATGTGCCTTTCTTATCGACATCTAATATTGGAACTTTAGGTATGTTCCAATTTTGTATTTGGTGTTCAATATCATTAATAATAATTTCTTCTTTGTTTTTTATCCTTAGAGTTCTATTAGTTGTACTAGTTGTTTTATCCGTCAGATTCTTAATAAATTTTTCCATTATTAGGTTGCGGTTGAGTGTTATCTGGACAGTCCTCTTTGACTACCTCTTACGTCTTCTAGACCTCAGCGGCTCTCCTGGCCTAAACGGTCAACTGACTGGGCGTCTGAGCGTCTCTAACCTCAATGCTCAGACCAACTTTCTTTAATGGATTAATTTATGAAGTTTCTTAAGATAGGAGAACTAGTGTTAACTTTTAGATCTCTAATACAGGGTTGGCTTTGATACCATTTTTGCCGCAAGATCTACCCTAAGTAGTTACTATAACTTATCTTAAATATGAAAAGATTACAGAGTTATACGCTATTAATTGTTGCAGAATAGTAACATAATATAGAAACACAAATAGAATAATTAAAACAGAAAGCCAGGATATATCAAATATGATCCAAGAAGTATGAGTATACTCACAGATTTTGAATGTAAAGACAAATTTAAATTGCATAACTTACTGATTACATATACAAAGACTTGCAAACTTTTTCCACTCAGAAGGATAGTAGGAAGGTAAGGAAGATAGATTACAATCACACATTCTAAAATAAAGAATGTCATATGGAAGTTACCGACTTTGGTGGTGTACAAATGACTGATTGTAGATGACTAACCTACTGTCTACAGAAAGAGAGAATGAGAGAAGAAGAAGAAGAGAGCATATGAGAGAGCATATGAGAGTTTGAGTATGCTGATGATGTTTCGTTGAGTCCTTGATCTCGTCTTCCTTGTTCTTCTGAGGGAGTGGCTATTTATAGATAAACGCTGCAGGAGTACTTGTGGCTGAGAGAGGATAGCGTAGCGACGAAGGAATGCTTGTGGCTAAGAGAGGATAGCGTAGCGACGAAAGAACTCCAGTGGTGATGAAAGGATAAGGTGTCCACTGAAGAGGGGTACGTGGCAGGTGCAGGAAATAGCCGGGCATTGGTGACAGCGATGGATTGCGATGGCGAATCTTTGGTGTGTCTGTGGGAGCGGCATGTGCGAGCGATGAAGAAGGAGAAAAAGACTCGTCGGTCGAGGTGTGAGTGTGATGTGACCCGAAATTAGTCACATCAATCCAAATGGGAGAAAGGGGCATCTTTACTATTGGAGATGTCTTATCAATTTAAAGAAGGGAATCTTTCTATCGAGGTATCTGCTTTATGCTGGTGAGGTCATATCAGCGAACTGTGGGGGCATTTGCTTTATGATGGTGAGGTCCTATCATTGAACTGTGGAGGCATCTTGCTTTTATGATGTAGGTTAGGCGTCATATTGAGTCATATCGGGCCGGGCTAAGCATCGGGTCTTTGGCTGAAGTCGTCAAACAAGGGATTGCCGGATTGCACAGTTTCTTCAGATGTAGTTGGTGCATTAGTATCGGGAGCAAATATATTAAGAAGATTTTGCTCTAATTCTTCCAGGGTAGCATTAGGGTGTGCTTGTTTCATTTTCTTCAGATACGCTGAGAAAGTGGGTAAACTGACTGTATTATATGCTGGTGGGTTTAGAATGTTGGTTTGAGGAGGTATTCGTTTCTGGGGTAAAGAGGCAAGATCAGTACTAAAAATATCCCACCATTTGATTTTAAGGGTTTTGCCAAGTTTGGGAATATACTCATAATTATTATTATTATTTTCAGCAATAGAGTAATCTCATTTTAGGATCTAGGGTATTTGGTAGATAGCCATGAAGTAGAGATGGAAATCATTTAAGTTGGTACAAGTATTATGTTGTGCAAATTTTGTCTGCAAGGCTTGAAAAGCATCTGGTAAGATTTGGGTCTGTGATCCCCATAGTAAAAACCAATGGCGGAACCAACTTGGAAATCTTTCAAGAATAGGGAGTTTAAATTGTAAATACCAGGAATGAGTATTATTTGGATTCTGGTAAAAGAATACTTTATGCCAGGCTTCTATGTACTCAGAATATTTATAATATTTATATTGAAATTCTGGATTCAATAACTTTTTTCCTTGAAGAGGATTGCATCCCCAATCATCATAAGAAAGTAATTTTTTAATTTTAAATTTGGAGTAAGCATATACTTTAGTCTTACCTTGATAAAAATGAACAATTGAAACCGAACCGGTTTCCATAAGAATAGCTTCATACCATTCACGGGTTTTGACTCCGTATGATGGATTTAGGTGGTTCACAAGATAAAGGGGAGCTAATTTATTTGGTTCAAGTTGTGCATGATTATCAGAAATAGGTATGTCTGTTAAGTAGGCTGTGTCTATATAGACTGATTTGGCAGCAGTAGAGGTTTGCTTATTTGGGTATGTTGCCGGGGAAAACGCCGGACTTGGAGTTTGTATTGGAATTTGAGGAGGAGTTTGAATCAAGTATTCAGGTATATTTGAGGATCTGAGAGGTGACATAGGTGTGAGACTCAAAGAGGGGTGAATGGGCATAACGAGCCCAAACATATTACTTGGTACTAAGTCCATAGGTTGTTTTCCTTTTTTGGTATTTGAAGACTGAGGATTATTCATATTATTATTCGTATTGGCAATAAAAAGTTGCAAACCGTAAGATGCAAAACCGTAGGATGAAACCGTATCGTCATTAGGGTGCGTTGGGTAGGTGCGGTCCCCCCTGCAAAATACTTTGCCAACAATTTGGCTATCATATGGATCAAACTCATATGGATAAAACCAAACCACATAAAATACATAAAATATATAAAAAGAAAAAGCATCGTAGTAAACCCGAAAAAACACATAAGTCTTTTCCAACCAAACAGAAAAAATATAGAAAATTTACTAAACGTTTTGCTTCTAAAACATCCCAACAGAATAAAAAGAAATTACCTGTTTGTTATAAATGTGGAAAAGTTGGTCATTATAAAAGTCAATGCAAAGTCAAACAAAAATTAGATGCCATCACATTAGATGAGTCCATCAGAAATATAATATATGATATCATTCAAATATATGATTCATCTGACAGTTCAAAATCAGGCACTACTTCCTCAAGTAGTGATGCTTCTTTCATAGGAACAATACATAATGATGAATTTTATTGGTCAGATATTAGTTCTAGTACAGAAAACGAAATATGTCAATGTCCGACTACAATTTCTGATATTCATACACTAACAAAAGAAGATAATCTTATTTTAGATCTAATAGAGAAAATATCTGATCCTGATGAAAAAAGAGAAATAATTACTCAGTTTATCAATTTAACTAAAACAAAAACAAAACATATGCCATTAGTTAAACCACCTGATAATTATAACTTTTCTGATATCATGAAACGTATCAGTCAGCATGAAGCCACACAAAAAGAACCTAACATTGCTGAACTCAAATCCGAAGTAAATATAGTTAAAACAGAAGTAACCCAATTAAAAAATAGAATTCAAATCCTTGAACTCCTTAATACCCAAACCTCTGAAAAAGACACTGACACAGATATCGTTGAATTTGACCACTTACTCAACTTATATCATCCCAATGATTATATAAATTAATGCGAATCTTCTACTAATTATATAAATTCTACTAAGAAATCAGTAAATGTCTTAAATAGAGTAATCACACAAAAATGGTTTATCTTAATAACCATTGTCATATATGATGAATATGAGTTCCAATCTCTAGCTTTAGTTGATTAAGGTGTTGATATTAATTGTCTTAATGAAGGATTAGTCCCTACAAAATACTTTGATAAAACTACTCAAATTCTTAATACAGCAGATGGAAGTAGATTATTTATTAGATATAAGTTATCTAATGCAAAAATTTGTAATGAGGGACATTGTTTTCCCACACCATTCATTATGGTCAAGGGACTCAGCCAAGCTGTAATCCTTGGTGTACCCTTCCTTACTTTGTTATATCCAATTACTATTTCCCATACAGGTATTGAAACAAATACTCATGGTACTCCTATTAGATTTGAATTTCTTGATAAACCAAAAATCAAAGAAATTAATACTGTCAAACAAAGTATTAAGCAAAAAGAAGATTTTATAGGATCATTACAGCTTGAAATCAAACATAAAATTCTTAGTGAAAAACTTCAAACTCATGATGTAATACAAAAAATACAACAACTCAAAAGTTTTATTGAAAAAGAAATATGTAATGAATTACTAAATGCTTTTTGGCATAGAAAACAACATATCGTTGGACTACCATATGAACCAAATTTTAGTGAAACAAAAATACCAACAAAAGCTAGACCTATCCAAATGAACACGGAATTTTTACAAACATGTCATCATGAAATAAAAGATTTACTCCAAAAGAAACTCATACGTCCTAGTTCATCTCCCTGGAGCTGCTCTGCCTTTTATGTCAATAAAAATGCCGAACAAGAACGAGGAGTTCCACGATTAGTCATTAATTATAAACCTCTCAATAAAGTATTACAATGGATTAGATATTCTATTCCAAATAAATAAGATCTACTCGATAGACTAATACATGCAGTAATTTTCTCCAAATTTGATTTAAAATCTGGTTTTTGGCAAATATAAATAAAGGAAGAAGACAAATATAAAACAGCATTTAATGTCCCTTTTGGATAATTTGAATGGAATGTTATGCACTTTAGTCTGAAAAATGCTCCGTCTGAATTTCAAAAGATAATGAATGATATATTTAATCCCTTCTACAGATTCATGATAGTATATATTGATGACGTTCTAATATTTTCTGAATCTCTTGAACAACATTTTAAACATCTTCATACCTTTATTCATACAGTTTAAAATGCTGGGTTAGTCGTTTCTGCTAAAAAGTTAACACTTTTCCAAACAAAAATTAGATTTTTAGGACATAATATACATCAAGGGACAATTATCCCAATTGATATATCCATTCTTTTTGTTGATAAATTCCCTGACAAAATTTTAGATAAAACTGAATTACAGAGATTCTTAGGATGTCTAATTTATATCAGTGATTTTTACCAAAATCTAGCTCTTGACGCTAAACCTTTATATGACCGCCTAAAAAAGAATCCTCCACCATGGACTGAGATTCATACCTTGGCTGTACAACGACTGAAACTTAAAGCCAAAGAACTTCCATGTTTAACTTTATCTGATCCAACAACTTTTAAAATAATTGAATGTGATGCTTCTGAATTAGGACTTGGTGGAATATTAAAACAATCTATTGACTCTAAAGAACAATTATTAATAAGATTTACTTCCAAAGCCTGGAATCCAACACAAAAAAATTATTCTACCAACAAAAAAAAATTATTGGCCATTATTCACTGTGTTTGTAAATTTCAAACTGACATTTTAAATCAACCTTTTCTTATTCGTACTGATTGTAAAGCCGCCAAAGACATTCTGCAAATAGATGTTCAAAACCTTGTATCCAAACAAATATTCGCCCGATGGCAAGCTATTTTATCTGCTTTTGATTTCTCTATTGAGCATCTTCACGGTTCTACTAATTCTTTACCTGACTTTCTCACCCGTGACTTTTTGCAAGGGGGACCGCACCTACCCAACGCACCCTAAGGACGATACGGTTTCATCCTACGATTTTTCATCTTACGGTTTGCAACTTTTTATTGCCAATAAGAATAATAATATGAATAATCTTCAGTCTTCAAATACCAAAAAAAGAAAACAACCTATGGACTTAGTACCAAGTAATATGTTTGGGCCCCTTATGCCCATTCACCCCTCTTTGAGTCTCACACTTATGTCACCTCTCAGATCCTCAAATATACCTGAATACTTGATTCAAACTCCTCCTCAAATTCCAATACAAACTCCAAGTCCGGCGTTTTCCCCGGCAACATACCCAAATAAGCAAACCTCTACTGCTGCCAAGTCAGTCTATATAAACACAGCCTTCTTAACAGACATACCTATTTCTGATAATCATGGATAACTTGACCTAAATAAATTAGCTCCCCTTTATCTTGTGAGCCACCTAAATCCATCATACGGAGTCAAAACGCGTGAATGGTATGAAGCTATTCTTATGGAAACCGGTTCGGTTTCAATTGTTCATTTTTATCAAGGTAAGACTAAAGTATATGCTTACTCCAAATTTAAAATTAAAAAATTACTTTCTTATGATGATTGGGGATGCAATCCTCTTCAAGGAAAAAAGTTATTGAATCCAGAATTTCAATATAAATATTATAAATATTCTGAGTACATAGAAGCCTGGCATAAAGTATTATTTTACCAGAATCCAAATAATACTCATTCCTAGTATTTACAATTTAAACTCCCTATTCTTGAAAGATTTCCAAGTTGGTTCTGCCATTGGTTTTTACTATGGGGATCACAAACCCAAATCTTACCAGATGCTTTTCAAGCCTTGCAGACAAAATTTGCACAACATAATACTTGTGCCAACCTAGATGATTTCCATCTCTACTTCATGGCTATGTACCAAATACCCTTGATCCTAAAATGGGATTACTCTATTGCTGAAAATAATACTAATAATTATGAGTGTATTCACAAACTTGGCAAAACCCTTAAAATCAAATGGTGGGATATTTTTAGTACTGATTCTGCCTCCCTGAAACGAATACCACATTCTAAACCCACCAGCATATAATACAGTCAGTTTACCCACTTTCTCAGCCTATCTGCAGAAAATGAAACAAGCACACCCTAATGCTACCCTGGAAGAATTAGAGAAAAATCTTTTTAATATATTTGCTCCCGATACTAATGCACCAACTACATCTGAAGAAACTGTGCAATCCGGCAATCCCTTGTTTGACGACTTCAGCCAAAGACCTGATGCTTAGCTCGGCCCGATATGACTCAATATGAAGCCTAGCCTACATCATAAAAGCAAGATGCCTCCACAGTTCAATGATAGGACCTCACCATCATAAAGCAGATGCCCCCACAATTTGCTGATATGGCCTCACCATCATAAAGCAAATACCTCGACATAAAGATTCCCTTTTTTAAATTGATAAGACATCTCCAATAGTAAAGATGCCCCTTTCTCCCATTTGGATTGATGTGACTAATTTTGGGTCACATCACACTCACACCTCCATCGACGTGTCTCTTTCTCCTTCTTCGTCGCTCGCACATGCCGCTCCCACAGACACACCAAAGATTCGCCATCGCAATCCATCGCTGTCACCAACGCCCGGCTATCTCCTGCACCTGCCACGTACCCCTCTTCAGTGGACACCTTATCCTTTCATCACCACTGGAGTTCCTTCGTCGCTACGCTATCCTCTCTCAGCCACAAGTACTTCTTCAGCGTTTATCTATAAATAGCCACTTCCTCAGAAGAACAAGGTAGACGAGATCAAGGACTCAACGAAGCATCATCAGCATACTCAAGCTCTCATATGCTCTCTTCTTCTTCTTCTCTCATTCTCTCTTTCTGTAGACAGTAGGTTAGTCATCTACATTCAATCATTTGTACACCACCAAAGTCGGTAACTTCCATATTACTTCTTTATTTTAGAATGTGTGATTGTAATCTATCTTCCTTACCTTCCTACTATCCTTCTGAGTGGAAAAAGTTTGCAAGTCTCTGTATATGTAATCAGTAAGTTATGCAATTTAAATTTGTCTTTACATTCAAAATATGTGAGTATACTCATACTTCTTGGATCACATTTGATATATCCTGGCTTTCTGTTTTAATTATTTTATTTGTGTTTCTATATTATGTTACTATTCTGCAACAATTAATAGCGTATAACTCTGTAATCTTTTCATATTTAAGATAAGTAATAGTAACTACTTAGGGTAGCTTTTGAAATTCAGACGGAGCATTTTTCAGACCAAAGGGTATAACATTCCATTCATATTGTCCAAAAGGGACATTTTCAGACCAAAGGGTATAACATTCCATTCATATTGTCCAAAAGGGACATTAAATGATGTTTTATATTTGTCTTCTTCCTTTATTTGTATTTGTCAAAAACCAGATTTTAAATCAAATTTGGATAAAATTACTGCATGTATTAGTCTATCGAGTAGATCTTTTTTATTTGGAATAGGATATCTAATCCATTGTAATACTTTATTGAGAGGTTTATAATTAATGATTAATCGTGGAACTCCTCGTTCTTGTTCGGCATTTTTATTGACATAAAAGGCAGAGCAGCTCCAGGGAGATGAACTAGGACGTATGAGTTTCTTTTGGAGTAAATCTTTTATTTCATGATGACATGTTTGTAATAATTCCGTGTTCATTTGGATAGGTCTAGCTTTTGTTGGTATTTTTGTTTTACTAAAATTTGGTTCATATGGTAGTCCAACGATATGTTGTTTTCTATGCCAAAAAGCATTTAGTAATTCATTACATATTTCTTTTTCAATAAAACTTTTGAGTTGTTGTATTTTTTGTATTACATCATGAGTTTGAAGTTTTTCACTAAGAATTTTATGTTTGATTTCAAGCTGTAATGATCCTATAAAATCTTCTTTTTGCTTAATACTTTGTTTGACAGTATTAATTTCTTTTATTTTTGATTTATCAAGAAATTCAAATCTAATAGGAGTACCATGAGTATTTGTTTCAATAACTGTATGGGAAATAGTAATTGGATATAACAAAGTAAGGAAGGGTACACCAAGGATTACAGCTTGGCTGAGTCCCTTGACCATAATGAATGGTGTGGGAAAACAATGTATATATATATATATATATATATATATATATAGTAATGATCCTATGAGACCCTCCCACACCCATGTGTAGGACCCTTAAGAATCAACATTAAATTTGGCACAGATCTCTAGAAAAGTTATCACATGGGTATGGGACTTGATTTTTCTAGATATCTGTGTCAAATTTAATGGTGATCTTTTGGGGTCCTACACACATGGGTGTGGGAGGGTCTCACAAGGTCATTTCTTATATATATATATATATATATATATATATATATATATATATATATATATATATATATATATATATATATATATATATATATATATATATACGGGTGCAGTTGGCAGTTGGCGTACGGACGCCACTATAGGTATAGAGGTAAGGTGTCGTTCAAATTTTATTACGGTATATAATTTTGATGTAAAATGTTCTTAGGGTTATCTCTAAATCTATTTTTATATTTAATTATAAAATTTTAAATTTCAAAAATGGTTAAAATCAAGTAGATCCATAAACATATGAAAATATTGAAAATGGACGGTGTAGATAATTTGTTGTAAAATGCACTAGTTTGGAGACTTAAAATCTTTTTATTTTTCATAGTCATGCATTTCGATGTCGAGATGATCAATTAAAGGGTTTTTCAACATTAAAACTACCTTTTCCGATGGATTTTTTAGGGGCATCAGTACTTCTACATTATAAGGTAGCATCTTTTTATAAACTTTTTCTTATATATTCATGGGGAGTGATTTCATGTAATGGTTGTATAGTAATACAATGAAACAATCTTCAAAAACTGTATTAAAGCCATTCATATTACCCAAAATTTTAAATATACACTCTTTTCATCCTAATGAACAATCACAAAAAAGAAAAATTTGAAAACACAACCTAGAAAGTGTTTTTTAGCCCAATTAACATAAGTCATCCATTCTAGTGTGATGCTTAGATCAAGGCCTTGAAGGATATTTTTTCTTTTTAAATTGTTTAGATAACTTTATTATCATTAGACAACAATGTTAAAAAATATTGATTTTGAATTTATGAAGGCCTAGATCTTGAAATTCACCAAATATACCGTCTCGATTCATTGTTGGAGATGACTCATTTTGACCTTATGTAGGGTGCAAATTTAATTTTATTTTTTAGATTGATTATTGAGATGAAGAAAGTCGTATGTGCAAAATTTTGGGTCATACAAATACGACAAACATGATTTTCAAGAAGTGTGGTTTCATTGTATTATAATTGCATGGTAACATAATATCATTTCCCTATTTTATATATGGGTATGGTTTCTATAAGATTGCAAGTTTGAACAATCCAATTAAGCTACACCTTCAAATTTTATTATAACATGTAATTTTAGTGTAAGAAATTATTAGGATTATTTGAAAATCCATTTTAATATCTAATTATAAAATTATAGGCTCCAAAAATAGTTAAACTCAAGTAGATCTACAAACATATGAAATTCTTCAAAATGGTTGGTCTAGATAATGTGTTGCAAGATGCACTATTTTCAAGACTCAAAATCTTTTTTGGTCATATTCATACATCCCTATGTCAAGATGATCAACTAGACGGTTTTTCAACATAAACGATCTTCTCTGATGGATTTTTGAGGTGCATCCTCATTTCTACATTTTAAGGATGCAACCTTATATATATATATATATATATATATATATATATATATATATATATATATATATATATATATATATATATATATATATATATATATATGGGTGCAGTTTGTATAGAGCTCTAAACAATCAAATTAGAGCCTACCTTCAAATAGTGTAGAGAAATGTAGTTTTACTACTGGAAATCTTTGTGATAGCCTTAAAATATATTTTCATATTTATTTGTAAATTTTAAAGCTTAAAAAATAGTGTAGATCGACAGATCTATGAAAACACTAAAAATCTTGAAAATTGACGGTCCAAGAATGTGTTACAAAATTCACTAATTAAATTCACTATTTCAAATCTTGAAATCCATTTTTTTCTTATGTCCATGCATCTTGATGTTGAGATTATCAATTTGAAAATATTTGAGCATCAAACCAACCTCTTTTCGTGAAATTTTTGAGGTAGGCTCTAAATTGATTGTTTAGAACCTCGGCTCTATATAAATTTTTCCCTATATATATATATATATATATATATATATATATATATATATATATATATATATATATATATATATATATATATATATATAGGGAGTCACTATTGTACGCCCATACGCGAATGAGGTTGTTTTTTCTCATGTCCATGCATCATGATGTCTGATTAATTTGAGGATATTTGGGCTTCAAAACAATCTCTTCTAGTGAAATCTTTGAGGTGAGCTATATATATATATATATATATATATATATATATATATATATATATATATATATATATATATAAAGAGACTACAAAACACCTATGGGCGAAAATGAACAGTATTTTCACCCATAGGCTCGGCGCCATCCGGTTTTTTCCGACAGCAAGGATTAAAGACCGTCACGGACTTAGCATGTATGTGGCAGCCCATCATGAACATAGCAAGTCCATGATGGGATTTTAAGCATGAAAGTATAAAATTTAAGCATGTATTTCCATAAATCGTGAAAAGAAAAGGGTGCACATATGCTCTGTTTTCCAGGAAATTAAGCCTTCAATTCTATAATAAAATGAGCACTTAAATTAACTACTATTGATCATGAAAAGCTGTGAATTGGTGCTCATATGTATCTAGTATAAGATATAAAATGTTTCATATTAATGTCTGACCTAAATTGGGAGTAATTGACTGTTATTTGAGAGATGCCATGTTTACACCTTGAAATTCTAAGGAAGTTTCATGTTTTTGTGGCACTCCATTGACCTATCAAATGATATCCAAAGGATACCAAATCACTTTCATTGGAAAGATGTATATGTCTAGTATGATTTTGATGTTTAAATACAGTCCAAATTCTGTAAAATTGGAGAGCTATGATTCAAATTGTGAAAACGTGTCACTGTTAGCAGGTTTTAGTAAATTTCATAACAGTTGCTTCTATTGTCTTGAGCTTTTGAATTACCAAATGAAGTCCAATTGCTTTCAAACTACTAACATTTGAAAGATCTATGTGTTTACTTAAAGTTTCATGTTGAAATCATTACTTTCTAGATTGAAAATTATGTTCCTGATAAGAGGGATATATCACTGTTAGCAGAATTCAGAAATTCACTTTTGTTGCTATGAGCTTTTGATCTACCAAATGGAGTCCAAATGCTTTCAAATCACCTTTGTTGGAAAGATATGTGTTTCTACTTGAATTTTGGTTTTGAAACCATCGTAGAATTCTCTCAAATTTGGGAGTTATGCTTCTGTTGGTGTAAGATGTCACTGTCATAGATTACTGTAATTTCCAGAAACTGTTGCTCTTGTTCTGTTGGGCTTCTATCTGATCAAATGATGCATAAAAAACTTCACATTCTCTTTGAACGAAACATATACATGTCTATTTCAAGTGAAGATTGAAGTTGAGTTGAAATTCCTTATGAATTGAATGCCATGTCTCATTTAGTATGTGCATATTTATGATGGGAATAACAGTAAATCCCAAGCTATTATATGAATTATGAAAACGTTATATACTGATGTTTATGAACATAGCTAAATCCCTTCATAAGGAGATTGAAATTATCCGTCATGAGATACTGAAAATGCTTGCTTATGAATACTATGAATGTTCGTAAAATCTTGAAATGATAAAGCATGAGCAAATGAATGCTTGAGCACACATATACGCAGCGCAACTAAATGTGATATATTGTAATACTGATCACTACGCAATGGGTCACCCATTGGTAGTTGGATACTGTTATATTGTGACTGTGAGATACTGTAATACTAACCACTAAGCAATAGGTCACCCTTTGGTAGTAGGATATTGTTATACTATGACTGTGATATACTATGATACTGACCACTACGTAATGGGTCACCCATTAGTAGTGGGATATTGTTTTACTGTAATTGTGATATGCTGTGATACTGCCTATTGCGCAGTGGGTCACCCATTGGTAGTAGGATATTGTGATGTCGACAAACATTGACTGTGCCTCGAATTTAAATGGGCACTATGCATTTAAATGGGCACTACGCATTAAGACACCCCAATAATAGTATAACGCCCTCTCGCCTAAAAGCATAAGGAGAGGATCGTGTCTTGCAAGGTCACTGCCTATCGAAAACCCTAAGCGCATTGGGGATTGTATGCGGGAGTGAGGACATTATGAAATGGGACATTCATTTGTCATTGTCCTCTCTCCTGAATAAAGGTAGAAGTTTCAAGTTCAAAATTGGCTTGGCCTGATCAATGTGACTTCTACTACGGAAGTAGACAACTCTAGACTTTGCTTGTGTGCTTTTTGCGTTCTTTCTGGGGTACTGACCTATTACTGTGATAAGAGGTGAAATAAATGTTAGCCCATACAATATGTACTGCCTTGATATCTGAATCATACTCTGTCTTACACTACTAATGAATTGTGATGCATGACTTTACTTTGTGACTCGTATGAATTGTGATGATCTGCGGACCACATTATTTTATATGTGTTCATGTAGGTGGGAATGCAAGGGCACTGATCTACTTAGTGGGCTTTTGGCTCATTCTTCTTATTTTTCAATCTGTGTAGAGTGATAGCCAACCATTCTTGAGGGAGCAACTTGATAGTGATGGCAGGTGGTTGAAGTTCGGGATCTGACAAGGAACTTTTTGATAGTATGTGTCGGGTGACAGTGCCACAATGTTGTTTTGATGTAGTATTAAAATTTTATTGTCAAGCCGGTAGTACCTTGGGCAAAATTGTAAAGAACCTTTGAAGATTGTATATGTATATAATGGTTTTAATTTGCGCAGTCTTGTGACGCATGATGAATGAGTTTTTATTTTCTTTCGTGGTTGCTTTGATTCCTCATTTCTAAACGCGTTAAGCCACTCCCACCTGAGTGACATTCGTGACCTTTGGTCGCGATCCTGCACTCTATCGCCTTTTGGCAAGTACGGTAGAGGTCAGGGAGCGGGGTCGTGACATTTATATAACCACAAATTTTGTGTTGGTACTCTCTTAATCTAACAGTCAATTCTAAATAATATGAAATTGAATTTGCACTGCCATAGAGTCAAAATGGCTACTTTAAAATCAAAACTTTTAAGAACTCAAAATCAATTTTTTCTTTTTAAAATTCACATATAATGATAACAACGCCATCTACAAAATTTGAAATATATAATTCACATCTAATGATAACAAAAACGTTTACAAATTTTGAAATATATATATAGATATATATATATATATATATATATATATATATATATATATATATATATATATATATATATATATATATATATATATATATATATATATATATATATATATATATATATATATATATATATATATATATATATATATATATATATATATATATATATATATATATATATATATATATATATATATAAGATACTTCAACATGCCTATTGGCGAAAATAAACAGTGATTTCTCCTACCCTCATCACCATCCAAAGTTCATCGCATGGTCAAGATTGTCCGATAGTATTTTATTTTGTATTTTTTTCTACAAATCGAAATGATCTAAAATTATGTTCATGAAAAATAGGCGAATCTATAAAAAATATCAAAAACATATTTTACATTAAATAAATTGACTAAAATACCTCTGAAACTTTTCAGAGGTATTTTGGTCAATTTTGTTTTTGTGAATTATTTTTTTTATAATTTTATTAGGTACGCCTCACTAAGATGTACACATGCTCCAAATTTCAGATCATTCCGATTTGTAAAAAAAAAAGAAAAAATTAAATACTACGGGACAATTGTGACCGTGCAATGAAGGAAAATGAACAGTGATTTCGCCTACCCTCATCACTATCCAAAGTTTATCGTACAGTCACAAGTATCTGATAATGTTTTAATTTTCATTTTTTTTTCTACAAATATAAATTACTTGAAATTTGGAGTGTGTGTATATCTTAGTGAGGCACACCTAATAAAAATATAAAAACAATAATTCGTAAAATATAAATTAACCAAAATACCACTGAAAATTTACGGAGGTATTTTTGTCAATTTATATTTTACGATTTTTTATTTTTCATATTTTTATTAGGTGCGTCTCACTTAGATGTACACACGCTTTAAATTTCAAATCATTTCAATTAGTTAAAAAAAGCGAAAAATGAACACTACCGGATAACTGTGACCGTACAATGAAGTTTGGATGGTAATGAACGTAAGCAAAATCATTGTTCATTTTCGCCTATAGGCGTTTTATAGTATCTTTTATATATATATATATATATATATATATATATGGTTTGTCTAGCGTGAACAACCCCTCAAAATACAAAGGTTCAAGTTAGAAGAGGTTGTGATAGGTGCATTTATCAAAACAATAATTTTTTTTATTAAAAAATTATTTAAATATGTTACTTTACCTTTAAGCAAGGACAAATTTGAAATTTTCACAAAAATACAATGGCATTTTGAAAGTTATTATCCTGAAACTTTATTTGTAGAAGGCCCTTGTCCATTATGTAAAATTTCAATTTTACCCCTTATGGAGATGACAAAACTACCGTTTGACTTGTAGTAATATTTATAAAATTGCCCCACAAATGTAACTTTTTAAAAAAAAATAGACTACAAAATTAATAAATCCACCCATCACAATTCTCTATATCTTAAGTGGCTTACAAAAACACTTTTTAAGAAACATTTTTAAATTTTGTTTTTTAATAATTGTTCATCAAAACGAAAAGAGTATATACTTAAAATTTTGGATCAAACAAATAACTATAGCATAATATTTTGATATTGTTTCGTTATATTACTAATTATTACTTAAAATCACTATATATATATATATATATATATATATATATATAGAGAGAGAGAGAGAGAGAGAGAGAGAGAGGGGGATAATCTAAACTTCACAACCTTTACATTACAAAGGTTAAAGATAAAAAGACTAGTAAATGGTGAATTTACTAATTTTGTTGTCTATTTTTAAAAAAAAGTTACTTTTATGATATCTTCATCATTAAGTAAAAGGAATTTTCTAAATATTACTACATGACAAGGGGTACTTTTGTCATCTCCATAAATTGTAAAGTTGAAATTTTTACTAAAAAAAGAGGCACTTTACAAATAAAATTTTTGGACACTAAGTTTCAAAATGTCATTGTACTTTTATAAAAATTTGCCCCTGCGTAATGGTTAAGTTACCTATTAAAATAATTTTTTAAACAAAAAGTAATCATCTTTTTGATAAATACAGCCATCACAACCTCTTCTAACTTTAACTTTGTATTTTGAGGGGGTTGTTAACTCTAGACAAACTCAAGAGAGTCACTCACCGTTTGATCTTAGATCCGATGTCCCAAAGTATTTTATTTTTTGTTTGTTTTATAAAAATTGTATGAATTTGAAATTTAGTACGTGACATCTTCTCATTGGGGCGCACCTATAAAAAATATTAAAATTAATTTTTAGATAAAATATAATGATTAAAATACCCCTTCAAACTTTCAAAGGTATTTTGGTCATTTATTTTACTGAAAATATTTTTTATATATTTTTCACTAGTGCGAGTTTAATAGAGGATTGGACGTCCAAAATTTGGTGTCAAAATAGTTTATAGAAAAAAAATTAAAAATAAAATAGTATAGAGACGTGACATTGTGATTGGAGCAATCTTAACCCTCCATTCAGAATGGACGGTTGGATAAGGAAAAGTATATAAGTTTTATGCTGTAGAGGAAGAATAAAAAGTTATATATATATATATATATATATATATTAGATCGTGTGTTGGAAGGAGAGGATTGTTTGGCGAAGTGTTTCAAAGCCCATAGGATTCTCATTACTGTATTTTTCAACTTCGGTACAACGGTTAGCACCAACATCACAAGGCGCAACAAAGATGGGCATCTAATAATAAGAACATAAAAAGAGACTATGGCTATCTTAAAACATTTTCAGCGTTCATTTGAACTCTGCCGAAAAATCAACGGAATAGATTAGAGCTACTAAGGGTCGCCGTCACCACCACATCACATCATCCTTCAAGAAAGGGCCACCAACGACTCATGATACACCTTCCCACTTCAGACCCAACCATGGCCAGTTCCAAAGCACAAAGGCTTGTCGCCATAGATACTAGCTCCCCATTTTAACAACGCATGTGCGCTTCACTTTTAACTTCCCTGTTGTATCTAATCCTTGTCTTCCTCTTGATCTCTAGTAACTGTGCTGGGTCCATCATCGAATCCACCACCTGAAGCAAGCTCATTCAATCCAAGAACCAGCCTTTCCTTGAGTTACCAACTTCTTGTGAGGTGGGGCTACGAATTGGCTCATTTTCTTGGGTTTCTGACATGCTCTCTCTGGGTTTTAGAATGATGGGTTCATTAAAATTCTTGGTCTCGTCCTCCTCGCTTCCCATAGAGTCATCCTCTAGAGGGGGGCGGTTATTATTGCTTCCATCATCAGAATGAATTCTAGCAGACTTGTCAATCTTTCTCGACTCAGTTTCGGAGTCAGAAAGCTCATATTGTCTGTAATCAATGCGGGTTCGTTGTGTGGATGGGAGGTTCTTTGTGTGTTGATTGAGATTGGTGTAAGCTTGTTTTAGATCTCGGGGTTGAGGCTAGTGTGGCGGTAGCGGTGGTGGTGGCGGCCATGGTATTTTAGCGGGTTAGCGAGACCCATGTTTCCATAGTCGGCTAAGATCTGAGTGATCGGCTTGTGGGTCACGGGGTATATCCCCATCTTCCAAAGCTTCGTGTTCCAATAATTCTTTATGTCGTTGTCCGTTAGCCCCGGCAATTGGGCTGCTATTGAAGACCACCCTGCAATCAATTATGTACACATAATGGTAAGAAAGAAAAAGAAAACAAAAATAGCGATTTACGGATGGACCCTAAGAAATATAAAATGCTCCACTTGTATGTAGAAATTACAACGAAGGTCATTCAACCTAATTTTTTTTTCTCAAAGTTACCCCTCAGTCAACCCGAAATTTGATCCTTTTTTTTTAGTTAAAGCTTGGGCACTGCCTTACAAACAAAAAAAAAAAAAAATGAAAACAATAAAAAAAAATTTAAATTTATATCCAAGATCAATTTAAAAAAAAAAAAACAGATTGATCAACTTTTTTTGTAATTTATACTTTATCTATAAGTAGAACATTTTGTATTTTACTTAAAATTTTAATGTTCGTACGTAAATCAATCAAAAAAAATAAAAAATCTCTCTCCCACTCCATGCCTGGTTTTCTTCCATCCTACTCGGTATAAAAAACTCTCAGAGTTGAGAACGGAGGAAGAAAATATGTGTGAGAGATCATGAAACTGAGCCTGAGGCACGCCTTATGTAACTTGTGAGAGAGAGAGAGAGAGAGAGAGAGAGAGAGAGAGAGAGAGAGAGAGAGAGAGAGGAGTGCCGCTCAGTTTTAGACGAAAAAGCGTTTGTGTTTGTGTGAGGGATCATGAAATTCATCCAGATTCTTGTGATGCATGCATTATGTCATAAGAGGGAGGTATTCATTAGTTTTAATTATTTATTGACGTGGAAAAATTGTGCTGCTACAGTTGTCAAATATCCCTCAAACGAATTGGAAATTAAACTAGTAAATCTCCACCATGGCGCAAGTGCGATGCAGGTTATTCTCCATCACATTAGTTTATGACAAATTAACTTAGATCTAAAGAAAGAAAAGAAATACAAACACAATTATTTCACTTACTAGTAAATGTGCAATTGGATTCAACGGAATTCCCTGCAAACGTCAAGAAGACAAAAAAAAAAAAAGAAAAAAAAAAAGGGAAAAAACAGAAAAAGTTTATGTAAAGTTGCAACTTTAAAATATAAAATCAAGGTGCAACTCAAAAGTCCATCATAAAAGGTTGTTTTGATGTTGGAAAACTCTCTAATTGATCATCTAAACATTGATATATATATGAATATGAAAGGAAAAAAATATTTTACACTCTAAAAATGGTGTATATTGCAACATCTTATCTGGCCTATTCATTTTCAAGTGGTTATAAATCTACTTAATTTTTACCATTTTTTTAGTTTAAAATTTTATAATTAGATATCAAAATAGATTCTCAAGCTATCCTTAGAATCCAAATTATATTTATGATAAAATTTGGAGGTGCGCCTAAATTTGATTGTTTAAGGTGCAACATTATGCAAACCACACTTCCTCTTTCTTATTGTACTTATGGAGCTTCCCTCTTTTTATTAATGAATTTAACCGTGAACATTCAAATAAAAAAAGAAAAAGAAAGAAAAAATATAAAAAGCTAAGCAGGACCTGGAGGCTGACCATGAGGTCCTCTTCTTGCGGAGTGAAGCGATCATGCTTCAGATCTGGCCTCAGATAATTTGTCCACTGTAGCCTGCAACTCTTTCTGCTTCTTTTCAGTCCTGTTAATGCAACAACCACAAAAATATAGGTACCAAGTTGTTGTTAGCTTATTCCCAACTTAAAGCATCACTATTTTTACATCTCAACAAATTTGCCAAAATATTGTGAGCATTTAGAATTTTGTTGTAAAAGTTGTGGAAATTGACATTAAGCAATTTTTAAAACACGGAAATTTTGCTAAAACATAGCATCCATTTTTACGATTTTCTCATAAATAAAAGTTTAAAGCATGTCAAAATTTTACAAATATAAGAGATATAAATTTTGTTTTTTACTTTTGCCGCGGGTACAACATATTTTCTTTGGGACACTTTAGAATTTTGAAATTCAAATTTTAGAAAAAGTTAGGTAGTATTTTATACTTAATGTTATCCTGTTGTAATATAAGTCAGTGTTGTCCAATTTGCTTCGCTTTGGCCAAAAAGGCCGAAGCCTTCAGATTTTAAGCCTATATTGAAGCGAAACGAAGCCGCTTCGTTCGTAAAAATATACTCCCTTTATATTTATTGCACCAAAAACTATTTTCAACTATTTCAGATTTGAGATAGGTAGATTTTTTTAGGGCATAAAAATTGTCTAAAACAATATATGGAAAGACATAATTGTTTTTCATAAATTGCAACAATCATTTAAGATAGCCATTTAAAATTAGTTATTTCTCAAATGGACTCATGGCATGGGTAGTTACCACAACATGACATCTTAAGTTCCATTTCTACTACGGTAGAGAGGCTTTTCCCCACTAATCTACCTAATAAATAAATAAATGAAAACATGAGCATATTACAATTGTTTCTTTTTTTAACTTTGATGTTTTAGTTTTTGTAAATATTTTTAATTTGAATTGGGGGGCACACACAAATTTTAGGAGACAGGATTTCCCATATAAATATGACATTTTAGGAAGGAGTAGTGTTGTTGGGGGAAGGGGAAGGATTAGCATTGATTTTAGAAACAAAAGATATGTAAAATAGGGTCTTAAGAAATGGGAATCATATACCCTATAGCATACCCTGCATTCTTTTTCATTTCAAAAAGTCAACTGCTCTAAATGATATCTAGAGGTAGGGTCATCTCTCATTTTTACAAAATATATCCACCCTTAACTATGGCTTAATAATATAGTATAGTATGTATAGATAAGAAATAAGAAAAGCTTTCTATATTTTCCTGGCTATATATATAAATGTAGACACAACTCTAGAAAATCTAGCTAACGAAATTCCTAAAAACCCTGATTCTAATTCCCGATGACCCCATAAACTCTAGTGAACCCTAATACACCGCAACCCAGTTTAATTGTCCCAAAACCATTCAAAAATTATCTCAAAACATAGCAGACCCTGAGAACTTTCCAATAGTTCAAGAATCACTCAAATTAGACCTACATATTAGAAATTAAAAGCCTCGGAGGAACCAAAGGAAAAATGACAAGAATGCCTATGCACGGGCTGCGGGCCACACGGCGCATCGAGCCGCACGAGGTGGCCCATGTCGCACGCCAACACGGGCCACGTATCGCACTACCCGATGGGCCCGGGGAGGTGGTTCTCTCCCAAATTTTGTGGATTAACATAATAAAATTGGTTTTATTCTAATATTCTAGAAAAATACAAGAATCAAGACTATTTTACTAAATATTGACCCTTTGATTGAATTGGTCTATTTTCAACCATAACCCTAGTTCAACCTATAAATACCACCTCTTAAATCCTAAAAAATACACCAAAAATACTGAAAGTCCCTAGAACATTAGTTAGAAAAATCCAGATAAGTGAGAAATTTCCAAAAATTCCAGATAATTAGGAAAACCCCTCTAGGAAGCCTAAAACCCCTAGAAATACAGTTTATCATTTGCATGTATTATTTTAGGTAATTTTTATGCCCTCAAAAGTTCTACCTATCTCAAATCTAAAATATTTGAAAATGGTTTATGAGGAAATAAATATAAACGGAGTGGATTTTTATAAATGGAAAAGGTAAAATTTCTTTTTATAAATTTGAAAAACTATTTAAGATTAGTCATAAATGAAAAATAATTAAAAATTATTAAAAATTAGTTATTTCTGGAATGGACTCATGGCATAGGTAGTCAGGGTGATGAGTGTCAGAACAAGACGTCTTGAGTTCCATTCCTACACAGCAAGGAACCCTTCCCCACCGATCCATCCAATAAATAAATAAATAAAAATATGAGCATATTACTATTGTTTCTATTTTTCACTCTAATGTTTTTTGTAAAGATTTTTAATTTAGATTGGGGGCACACGCAAGGATATAGGATAGGACATTTTAAGGAGTAGTGTTGGGGGAGAGAAACCTACATATATGATGGGAATAGAATTGGTTTCAAGAGCAAAAAATATGCAAACCAGAGTCCTAAGAGATAGAAATTCATCTACCCTATAGCACCGCGACTATATATAAGTGTTTACGCCCCTTAAGAAATTATGACTAAGGGAATTCCTAAAAACTCTGATGTTGTGTCCCGAGGACCGCACAAACTCTAGAACCCTAGTACACCTCAACCCAATTTAATTGTCTCAAAACCATCCACTATCCTAAATCATAGTATACCCAAGAGCTTTCTGAAGGCTCAAAAATCACTCAAATTGGACCTACAGATTAGAAATTAGAAGCATCGAAGGAATCAAGAAAAAATAACAAAAATACCCCTGCTATAGTCGTGCGCCACACAACGCGTCGAGCCGTTCCAAGTGGCCCATGTCATGCACCAAAGCGAACTGCACATCACGCTACCGGATGGACCCGGGGCGATGGTTTTCTCTCCCAAAATTTGTAGATTAACATAATAAAGTTGATTTTATCTAAATATTCCATAAAAATATGAAAATCCAAGACTTTTTTACTAAATCTAGACCCTTTGATCGAATTGATCTATTTTCAACCACAACCTTAGTTCAGCCTATAAATACCCCTGTCTAAAATCCTGGAAAATACATAAAAAACATTAGGCAAATGCTCCTAAGTCCATATCCTCTCAAAATCCCTCCAAAACAAAGACCAAATCCTAGAAACAAGTTCTTCTAGATCCAAAACTTTAGAATCTCGCTTCAAGAAGGCATAAAAAAGTATAAAGCAACATGCGGCACTGATACAGGCCCCAACTCCGGGTTTCTCAGGTATGTCCTCTTTATTCCACTTTTAGTTTTATTAATTTATTTCTTATTTTATATTTATTTTTTTTTACTTTTCTGGAGATTTTTTTTATTCATAGATTTAGTTAAATTTTAGAAGCTTTTTACGGTGTAACATACGGATTTGGAGTTGGCGTCGCCAATGAACTCAAAAAATGACCGGATCTATATAGATCTACAATGTTTTTTAGCCCATAATTTGAGCAATCCTACTCTCTTTACTTATCTCCTAAAAACTAACTTGTTTCACATCAGATTTAAGTTGATATCACTTAGAAATCGCTGCAAATCCGAGCGTAAACGATAAGTTATATACTTCTCCCATTCCAGCCGTCTGATTTGATTGGACGGTTGAGATGGACCCAATCACAATATCATGCCTTTACAATGTTTTAAGTTTAATTCTTTTGTTACAAAAACTTTTGACATCAAATTTTGAGTGTCCACTCTTTTCTTAAACTCACACCTGCAAAAAATATCTAAAACTTTTCCTGAAAAAGTAAAATGACCAAAATACCTCTAAAATTTTTAGAGGTATTTTGGTCATTTTACTTCATAGAGAATATTTCTAATATTTTTTTAGGTGCACCCCATTGAGATGACGTCAATGACTAAATTTTATATTCATATGATTAGTAATAAAAATAAAATACTCTAAGACGTTGGATCTAGATCAAATATCAAACGGTCAATGGCTCACTTGATATAAATTGGACTGCTGAATGGGAGAACTATATAATTTATATACAAGAGGAAAACTATAGAAAGCTTTCCCAAAGAAATATACCAATGTAATAGATATAATAATATACCAATGTAATATATATATATATATATATATATATATATATATATATATATATATATATATATATATATATATATATATATATATATATATATATATATATATATGTGAAACATAAGAAAAATTATTTGACATATTCGTATATTATAAAATCTTATAATAAATTATAAACTTAAATTATGAAATAGCCAAAATTCTGTGGATAAAAATATGTGAAACATAAGTCGGCACATGTGACATATACGTGTAATAAACATGTCACATATATAAAAATATGTGACAAAATTGAAATTCTTAAAAGAATGGAACTTTAGATAATGGGTGCGGTTTGTATAGAGCCTAGGCTCTAAACAATCAAATTAGAGCCTACCTTCAAAAAGTATCGTAAAATGTGGATTCAATATTGAAAATCTTTGTGATTGCCTTAAGATATATTTTCAACTTTATTTATAAAGTTTAAAGATTAAAAAATAGTATAGATGCAAAGATCTATGAAAGCATAAAAATCTTAAAAACTGACGGTCCAAAAATGCGTTACAAAATATACTATTTCTAAAACTTGAAATCCATTTTTTTCTCATGTCCGTGCATCTTGATGACAAGATGATCAATTTGATATATTTGAGCATCAAAACAACCTCTTCTAGTGAGATTTTTGAGATTGGCTCAAATTTGATTGTTTAGAACCTTGGCTCTAGATAAACTTTTGGCTTAGATAATTATCTAAAAATAACGTGATTCCTTTATGACTCCTATAAAAAATCCTAATCTTCCTAAAGGAGGGGATAATATTTTATTTTTTTAAATATAAAATAGAAAGTACATAGATTTTCTCTATCCTATTCTAAAATATCTCTCTGTCCAAAAAGTAGGATTTACTAATGGGAAAGTATACAACGAGATCATTTACCTCTAATACAAGATGGTCACAATTAATCATATACCACTCGATGTGAAATTGGGTGGCTGCATTTATTTCAATGACCAGGCTCAAAGTACATAAGAAATTTTCTCAAATTTTATGACACATCCAAGCTATCAGATTTCATATCGTATGGGTATAAGTAATTGTGATCATTTTGTACCAAATATAAATTGTCTCATTGTATACAATCCCTTTACTATTTTTTGAAAAATAAAATGATACCCTACATCATGCCCTAAATTTCTCTATTTAACAGTCTTGTGGGGTCCTCCTTTATTCTTGTGGCACATGTCCAAATCTACATCGACCGGAGATGATAGTGAGGCTTCTTCAGCCCGTCGTAGGATGGTGAGTCCGACCCAGGTCAAGATAGGATCCATCTATCTTGCCTTGCCCCCTATGCCGATAGGGTAGAGTTACAAAAGAAAGTATGGGCTCACAGACGAGTTGGATTTCGCCTAAAGATCCAAGTTACGGTGGATCCAAAAAAACCAGCCCTAAGAGAGAGAACATCCAACTCAGAGCCATGTATTCTTTCTCACTCATGGATCTATGTTTGCCATACTCGGACATCCCCGATATCATACTTAATAACAAAAACTGATTGATTTTGAATTCAACCCACAACCTGTGTTGCAATGCTAAAAACCTAAAAGTATTGTCTTGTTCCTTCTTCTGCCTCGGCCAGACGTTATAATATAGATGCACATACAATTATGCACATGGGCGAAATGCGACAGTGTTTCGTCATCTTTACGAACTTGCTATGTCTGTGACGGTTTATTGAACGAACGCATCGTCTATTGTGGTTCCACGTAAATGTTTTACTGTCACGGACATGCTAGGTCCGTGGCGGCTGAAAAATACCACGCTGTCCGATTTTCTCAAGTGGTGGTGAATCTATGGGCGAAAAGACTATTCATTTTCATCCGTAGGTGTTGTGAAGTCTCTTCCACATATATATATATATATATATATATATATATAGGAAAAGTCTTCCCAACACTTATAGGTAAAAATGAACAGTGATTACGCTTGTACTTATCACCGTCCAAAGTTCATCACACGGTCACGATTGTCTAATAGAATTTTATTTTTTATTTTTATTTTTTTGTAATTCAGAATGATATGAAATTTAGAACATGTGTAGATCTCAGTGAGGCTCACCTAATAAAAATATGAAAAAAATATTTCACAAAATATAAATTAACCAAAATACCCTCCATAAACTTTCAGGGGTATTTTGATCAATTAATATTTTATGAATTATTTTTTAAAATTTTTATTAGATTCTCCTATTTTTTATTAACACACGCTCAAAATTTTAGATCATTCTGATTTGTAAAAACAAAATGAAAAATAAAACACTATCGGATAACTGTGACCATGCGATAAACTTTAGATGATGATGAGCATAGACGAAATCATTGTTCATTTTCGTCTATAGGCATTGCGTAGTGTTTTCCATATATATATATATATATATATATATATATATATATATATATATATATATACATTTTTTTTTTATAAATTCAAATTACTTGAAATTTGGAGTGTGTGTACATCTTAGTGAGGCACACCTAATAAAAATATAAAAAAAAATAATTCGTAAAATACAAATTGACCACAATATCCTTGAAAGTTTATGGGGGTATTTTGATCAACGTATATTTTACGAAAAAAATTTTCATATTTTTATTAGGTGCGCCTCACTAAGATGTATACACACTCTAAATTTCAGATGATTTCGATTAGTATGGCTCATATTCAATATGGGCTGATCTGACGGTTACAATCTCATTTCATATTTAATTTTTTATTTTTCTTTTAAAAATCCAAATCACTTGATATTTTAAGTGTTCATTCTTCTCATCAAAGTGCACCTAACACAAATATATAATACAAAAATTCATAAAATATAAATTGATCAAAATACCCCCGAAATATTTCAAAAGTATTTGGGTCAATTTATATTTTTTGAATTATTTGTTTTATATTTTTATTAGATTCTTCTATTTTGACTTAATAGACGCTTCAAATTTCTATTGATTTGGATTTTTAGAAGAAAAAAATAAAAACTCAAAAGAAAATGAGGTCGTGATTGTCAAATCGACCCAGATTTAATATGGACCAGTGACTGACACTGTAGCTATCAGTCTGTGGGCTGATAGGATCTATATATATATATATATATATATATATATATATATATATATATATTACAAAACGCCTGTAGGCGAAAATGAACAATGATTTCGCATACCCTCATTACCTTATCACCTTCCAAACTTTATCACATGGTTATAGTTGTACGATAGTATTTCAATTTTTATTTTATTTTTACTACTCATAATGTTCTAAAATTTGAAAGGTTTGTACATCTTAATTAGGCACACCTAATAAAAATATGAAAATAATAATTCGTAAAATATAAATTGACCAAAATATTCCCAAAAATTTTTGGGGGTATTTTGATCAATTTATATTTTTCGAATTATTTTTTTTATGTTTTTATTTGGTGCACCTCACTAAGATGTATACACGCTCCAAATTTCAAGTAATTTGGATTTGTAGAAAAAAATGAAAATTGAAACACTACCAAACAATTATGACCATGCGATGAATTTTGGACGGTGATGAGGGTAGGCAAAATTACTATTCATTTTCGCCTATAGGCATTCCGTAGTGTTTCCCATATATAGGCAAAAATAAACAATGATTTCTCTGATCCTCATCACCGTACAAACTTCATCACACGGTCACAGTTGATTGGTAGTTCATTTTTTTCATTGTTTTTTTTTTACAAATAGAAATGATTTGAAATTTAGAACGTGTGCATCAAAAATAGGAGAATCTAATTAAAAAATAAAATAAAATAATACATAAAATATAAGTTGATCAAAACACCCCTAAAAATTTATGGGAGTATTTGATCAATTTATATTTTGCGAAATATTTTTTTCATATTTTTATTAGCTATGCCTCACTAAGATATACACACACACCAAAATTTTAGATCATTTCGATTTATAAAAAAAAATGAAATACTACTGAACAATCGTGACCATGCGATGAACTTTGGATGGTGATAAGCATAGGTGAAATCATTGTTCATTTTCGCCTATCGGCGTTGGAAGACTTTTCCTATATATATATGTGGAAAATGTTGGAATTAGTCCACTACCTCATATGAACATATGATCCCAATTAAATCAGGGCCAATCTAACGGTTACAACCTCATTTCATATTTTAATTTTAATGTTTTTTCTACAAATCCAAATAGCTTGAAAGTTTAGGCGTGTATTTTTTTCATCAAGGCGCACCTAATAAAAATATTTTAAAATTGATGAAAATACCTCCGAAACATTTTTAGGGGTATTTTGCTTGATTTATTTCCTACAAATTATTTTTTTGATATTTTTATTAGAATCACCTATTTTTGAGGAATATACGCCTAAAATTTCAAATAATTTAGATTTGTTGAAAAAATATTAAAATTCAAATATGAATTAAAGTTGTGACAGTCAGATCGATCCAGATTCAATCTGGACCATTGGGGTCATATGAACACATATGTTCATACCCGCTAGTGGGTTAATCTTAGCATTTTCATATATATATAAATATATATATGGGAGTCATTATTGTACGCCCATACGCAAATGACCTAAATTGAGTCTGGGTCATTCTGTAGCCGATCTGACACTCACGGATGTCTGATAGTAGTTGAATTTTAATATATTTTTTTGTACAAATCCAAATCACTTGAAATTTTAGACGTGGGTTCTTCTCATAAAGACACACCTAATAAAAATATAAAATAATAATAATTCAATAAAAGCATTTATCAAATACCCCCCAAAATGTTTCAAGGGTATTTTGATCAATTTATTTCAAGTAAAAAAAGAATTGATATGTTTTGTAGATTCGCCTATTTTTTAAGAACACACGTATAAAATTTCAAGTGATTTGGATTTATAGAAAAAAAAATTAAAATTCAAACACTATCGAGCATCTGCGATCATCAAATCGGTCTAGATTCAATCTGGGGCATGGGCATTTACTGTAACAATATGCACATAGGCACACAGGATCTTTTCCCTCTACATATATATATATATATATATATATATATATATATATATATATATATATATATATATGTTGCAACCTTAAAATGTAGTATTAGATGCACCTAAAAAATTCATCCGAAAAGGGTGTTTTAATATTGAAAAATTGATCTCGATATCGATATGCATGAATATGAAAGAAAAAAAAGATTTTGAGTCTAAAAAATGATGCATCTTGCAATACATTATCTAGACCGTCCATTTTCAAGATTTTCATATATATATAGATATGCTTGATTTTAACTATTTTTTAAATTTAGAATTTTATAATTAGAAATGAAAATAGATTTTGGGATAATCTTAAGAATTTTTTCACCAAAATTACATGTTACGATAAAACTTTGAAATGCGCCTTGGATTGTTTAAGGTTGCAACCTTATAGAAACCGCACCTTTTATTTATATATATATATATATATATATATATATATATATAGAGAGAGAGAGAGAGAGAGAGAGAGAGAGAGTACATCGTGTGTTGGAAGGAGAGGAGAGGATTGTTTGGAAAAGTGTTTCAAAGCCCACAGGATTCTCATTACTGTCTTTTCAACTTCAGTACAACGGTTAGCACCAACATCACAAGACGCCCCAAAGATGGGCATTTAATAATAGATTGCATGAAAAGGTAAGAACATTAAAAGAGACTATGACTATCTACACATTTTCAGCGTTCATTTGAACTCTGCCGAAAAATCAACGGAGTAGATTACAACTACTAAGGGTCACCGTCACCACCACATCGACCCAATGTAACATCATCCTTCAAGGAAAGGGCCACCAAACGACTCATGATACACCTCCCACTTCAGACCCAACCTTGGGCATTTCCAAAGCACAAAGGCTTGTCGCCATAAATACTAGCTCCCCATTTTAACAATATGCATGTGCGCTTCACTTTTAACTTCCCTGTTGTATCTAATCCTTGTCTTCCTCTTGATCTCTAGTAACTGTGCTGGGTCCATCATCGAATCCACCACCTGGAGCAAGCTCATTCAAATCCAAGAACCGGCGTTTCCTTGAGTTACCGGCTTCTTGTGAGGTGGGGCTACGAATTGACTCATTTTCTTGGGTTTCTGATATGCTCTCTCTGGGTTTTAGAATGATGGGTTCATTAAAATTCTTGTTCTCATCCTCCTCGCTTCCCATAGAGTCATCCTCTAGAGGGGGGCGGTTATTATTGCTTCCATCATCAGAATGAATACTAGCAGACTTGTCAATCTTTCTCGACTCAGTTTCGGAGTCAGAAAGCTCATATTGTCTGTAATCAATGCGAGTTCGTGTGGCCCTTAAACTACGTCTCAGACCCGACTGTTGCTTCTGTATTTCACCAACAGATCTCAGTTTCATACCCCTGCGCCTTTTGGACCATGTTTGATCAGAGTTCCTAGAAAGCCTGTTGGATTTTATGTCAAGTTCTCCACTGCTACTTAAAGAATCAACGTCTTCTTCATCTTCTTCCTCTTCCTCTTCCTCATCAGCATTTTCTTCATCCCATTTGTATTCTTCGTCGCCTTCAGAACTGCTGCTCGAGGCTGCCCTTTTATGTTTTCGGGTGCGAAGGTACTCCTCATCATAGATTGCCTCCCCCACTATCTCTTCATCACTGTCAAAATCCGCCTCATTATCCGAGACAGCTTCTACAAACTCTCTCTCTGAATACCGTTGTGGCCGTCTCCTCTGCCGATTGCTGTAATTTCATAAAATTTAAACATTAATTTTTTCAGTGGTGGCAATTCAGATGGGGTACTGATTTGCCTCATTGGACAAGATTGTACCTGCGATCCAGGGGACCAAAGTTCTGTTCAACATCTGTATCTTCATCATCCGTTGACCTTGGGGACAAGGTATCGTTTGAAGCATTCTGTAGAGGGACATGTAAAGAACCCCCATTTACTTTACCGTTAGTTGAAGTTTCAGGCTTCCTGACCACTTCTTTCCTTGGAACAGGCTCAGGAGTAGGTTGCCCTTTCCTAAAACATTAACATGGCATCAAAACTTAGAGAAGAACACCAGCAGAAAATTAGACTTAGTATAATTGCACTCAATGCTATGAAGAGAAAATCCAACATGGAAATTTTCAAAAATGCCAAGGAGAATTCTTACTTGGTAATTTTGATTGCCTCATTGATGGACCGATCATAGTCATCTGCGATACCAGAAAGAGCCAAAAGATAAGCTAAGTTCAAAGTTCTATACTTCACAAGTTCTAACTAGCAAATCGCATTTAAATTAATTAATTATGAACTCATATAGAGGTAGGCTACCAGTAGGTTTTAAAAAAATTAAAAAATAAAAAAAAATTGGAAACTACAACGTACACACGCACGCATGCATGCACATGGGCATGCATATGAACACAAAAAAATACACAAACATGCGCACGTGTGCACACACAAAACACGACACACATACACAGACAGATGCAGACAGAGAGCGAGAGCGAGAGAGAGAGAGAGAGATTATCCATCAAACACTAGGACAGATATATATATATATATATATATATATATATATATATAGAGAGAGAGAGAGAGAGAGAGAGAGTTAAATTATCCATCAAGCACTAGGATAGGTAGCATCCACAATGCAGAAAAAGAAATGAGGAGTAGTACATTTAAAAGACATCCACTTAACTAGAGAGAAGAGAAATACAAAATCTTTTCTTTTTTTTTCCTTTTTTGGTAACTTGGATTTTATTAATGTAGAATCATGTAAATCTTATAACTCTGTGATAGAATCAGAGTTCCGGGGTCGCAAGATTGATCTAAAAACTGATACTGATGCAAGAACTCCGTCCTACGTACTCCCGATTTGGCACACAAAAATTACCTGTATAACTAAAGATCTATCACAAATTTCATTGAAATATTTGGTCATCCTCCATGGGACCTTTGAATCACCTTTTGCCTGAGCTATAACATTAGTTGAATCCCTTAGAAGATGATTGAATCCGACATGGTTTCAGGACACAATCTCCTGAGAGGAGGGAGATGGCATCTGCTCCATTGGAATCGACAACCCCAACAAAACTGCAGAATGCGATGAGAACTTCACCACTACGATCTTGAAACATCCATCCCACACCTGAAGGACCTGAGTTTCCTAAACAACTACCATCAATTCAACTGATGGTCCCTTTGGCCAGAGGTTCCAAGCACCTGATCTTCCATCTCATTGAGACTTGAGAATCTATGATATTGAGGAAATCTGAGAATGAGCAGCCCGAAAATTCTCTTTTGAAAAGTGCCCATGAGATACACGTAGACCCTGATCTTCTTTGTGCTTGAAGCACCTATAAACAAGTTCAATGGTCCTCTTCTTCCTTTTGATCCAAATGGAAGATGGCCATCATGGAAAGCCTCCACAATATTAGGGCTTCCCAAGGAATCTCTGGGGTGAACCATTCTCTGAAGGGAGCCTCAAAATTGCTCAGTGCAACCCATGTAAACTCAAATGATTTCTTGCTGCAATGCAATATGAGATGACTAACAATTTCTTGAACTTCCTGACACATGATGTATATGTCAGATACTGGCATGCTTTTGTGCTGAATGTGGTCAATGGCAAGGACTTCATCCACATGAAAAGTTTGTTAAAGTTCCATGCCCTCCTCACTGTTCTGGGGTGTAGTGCAGATTCCACCAACTAGCAATAAAATGACTTGACTGTGAATTTGCCCTTTCCATACAGACTCTGAATTATCACATCCTCCATGTTTCTAGGAGTTGCAGCTTCATAAGTAACTGCATGAACCCACAGAACTCTTCAGCCTTGCAGCCTCTGAGATTTCATCCAAGTCTGCGGCATTATGTTCCTTGAAGCTCTCAGTAACAGAGGATTCATTATGACAGAGTTGTGGAAAGGACTCTGCTACTGTACCAGGCCAACCCAAGATCTTTCCAAAACCTAATCCTATGCACATTTCCTATTTTGAACTGAATAAAACTGTAAATTTGATTTCTAGCAGAGTACATTTTTGCACATACCTGGGAGTTTGATTGCCATGGTCTGTTGTTCTAATGGTCATCCATTTTCCTGAGAATCATATTTCTGGTCTATGATGGTTGCCCACAAGTGCTGACCTCCTTGCTCATATCTTCATGGCCACCTTGTTTTAAGGAAATATTTCATTGTATTAATGAATATATAATTATACATCATCATCCAAGCCTTATCCCAATTATTTAGGGGGTCGACTACATGAATCTTGCTCCTCCATTCTTCCCTATCAAGGGCTAAAAATTAATATGTAAATGTACATATCACCAAAATGACTGACTCCACCATTGCTGGTTGATGAGAAAGGAGGATTGTGTTAGGTACGCAGCCAACAGAAAACTTTCCACATCCCCAACATAAATCATGATCAAACAGTATATGATAACATCATCAAAATGACTGCCCAAAAGTCAGGAGCTCCGTATAAACGTGCTAAACCATGGGAGAGAGTAGTCCCTCAGAAAACTGGAGTGGGAGAACAAAAATGGCAGCTCTCGAGAGGGGCTCCTACACATCTCCGTTCGATCAGAAAATCAGTCCACAGATAGATTCCATAGCTACTTTCCCAACAGTGCTATGATGAATTCCTCGATTTTCTTGATCCGCTGACCACCATAGCTTTTATTTGGCGCAACGAGTTCCATTTAACTAAATGAAATTCCTGCTGGTTTATCGAACCCTTACAAAGGAATTCTCACAACATTTGATAGATTTTGTGAAGCAACTTCATTGGCATATTGAATAAAGACATAACACCCTGGTACGTTGGCTTGATCAAAGTTATTCGACCGACAATTATTATGAAATACTTAGAAACTTTTCTACGATTGTAACCCATAGTGCCATTCATGGTTTTCCAATGCAAAGCCAGCCCCAACTACTTGTGTGGTAGTGATTCAGCTTTGCAACCCACTCTTTTTGGCAGGGTCCGATGGTCTGTAACATCTCTTGCTCCACCCTAACACCCTTTAAGATGGTTGTTGTCATATTAATTGGGAGGCCTCATGCCAATTCAAAGCATTTGCAAAAAATAACTACAATGCATCAACTTGCTGCTCTGATGGGTCACAGAAAATCAGGGCATCATCCGGGTATTGTAAGTTGGAGATTCTTGGGAATACACCACCTCTGTGATTTTTTTTTTTGAGAAATGTTGACTTTTGTATTGCTATAGGGAGATAGATTACAGTTTAGGTTTTGATCCAAGAGTACCCTCTAGATGGGACTCTTGGTAAAAAATAGGTCAACAGACCCTGTACCAAAAAATGGGCTTATAAGAATGCCCCCTTACAAAGTTTACAAGGAAGTTGCAAAAAAAAAAAAAAAAAGGCTTATAATACCACCTCTGTGAATTCTTGCATTACATTGCAGTATTGTATCATTTCCATCATTCGACTCAATGATGGTGAATAAGAATGGCGACAGAGGGTTCCGCTGTCCAATCCTCTACTTGAAAGGAAGAAGCCACAGGGAGTACAGAGAAGGAGGCCATGAATATCCAAGCAGGTATCTAGGCCCTCCATATTTCCCCAAAAACTCATCTTCTCTTCAATATTATCCAATATCTCCCATTGGACATGGTCATAAGCTTTCTCCAAATCAAGCTTACCAATCTGGCAGGTTTTTGTGGTATTGCATCAGGCATCTACATGTTCATTCACTATCATGGCCCATCCAAGATCTCTCTCCTCAACAAAGACGAATTGTGCAGAGGATATGACACTAAGGAGGACCTTATGAAGCCTTGAAGCAAGCACCTTGTCTACATGATATTGTAGGCACTGTTGACGAGGCTTATGGGCCAGAAATCCTTGCAATTTTCGGCCCCTTTAAATCTCAAAATCAAGGTGATATGGGTAGCATTCATCCCCTTCTGAATGATTGATTTGTTATGGGATCTATTAATCATAACCATCACGTCATCCCCAAATAGATCCCAGAACTCCTGCAAGAATCTTTCTAATTGAAAAGCAGCTTTCCTGATTTCTTTCTCATTGACTCCAGCCAATCCTTTTGGTTTTGAGACAATCCATTAAACCCCACTGTGGTTGGGATGAGAATAGCTTCCTAAAGAAGTGGATAATTGCTTCCTGTATCCCTTCTTTCTCATCATATTGTTTCCCATAGACTTTGATTCTTTAGATCAGGTTGTTGTGTCTATGAGGGCTGTTGGGCTGTTTTCTGAAAAACATCTTGTCCCCCCCCCCCCCCCCTTCAGCCACTTCACTCCAGCCCACTTCCAAAAGATCTTTCCCTTTAACAAGTTCACGGAATTCAGATTTTGCCTCAGATCTGCATGCCTTTCTTTGGTAACAAGATGTTATGTTTCTTTTATGTGATCCCAATTCTGTATTTCTCCTAATATCATGACCCTCTTGTTTATTGTATGTCCCAATACTTCACTATTCCATACAGATAATCTCTACTTGGAGTATAGCTTAAAACCAGCCATTGTGAAATCTAGTAAGATTGCCACCAACTGGAATGTCTTTCACCTCCCACCGCATTAATTTGAAAAAAAAAAGGTCTGGGTCCACCTAAAAAATTAGGTATATATCTAGGATACTTGGTACGTCTGGCTGACTGGGAATGATTTTCAAAGGGCATTTGGGCGGGGCTTCCCAGTCTGGGTATACAACTATTGGTCCAGTTTGGTTAGAATTGGATCTTCAGAATGGTTTGACCAAGTAAATAGGGCTCCATAAAGAGGCATGTTTAAAAAGCAGTCTGTTCCGCAAAAACTCTTCCATGGTGGACATGATCCTATCTCTGTTTTTCTTATAGCTTTGTAAAGGTACATTGGAATCAACCCTAATACACCATGGCAAGGCCAAAGTTCATATAGGATCCAGTTCCTTAAAAAATTCTTCTCTTTGATTGAGCTTGTTTAGTCCGCAAACTGCACTCTAGATCCATTTGAAGCCTGATGCCATCTCTCCAAAACTAACCGGAATGGAGAAATGCCCCTTTATGTCTGTTCTTTATCAAGGTAGTTTGTATTCCATACAACCCACATGCCACCTGACACACCAGATGAGGGCAAGGCCACCCACTGAGCAAGTTTTCTTTCCGATATCCCTTGAATCTAGGTTTAGGAAGGTTCATCATTCCCATTTCCACAATAGGAGAAAATCAGAATCTATCCCACAACATGGTGATGACCATCCTCTTTCTTCGCAAAAAAGATGCAAATGCAGAGTCGCATCAAGAGATATGGACAAACAAGCAGAGCGAGGACCCCAGGGTAGACAAGTTGTTGCATGGAAGCATACAAAAGGATGTATGGCTACAGTGAAAAACTCACTTTACCAAATCGCTCTACTAGGAACAAAGGCAAAATACATTCTTGTACCTAAAAGTGGCAACTATCATATAAGCGGGGCTGACATGTAGATATTGGCCCCACAACCAAGACAAATTTATCTGGGCATGGCCTAGAAATTCTCACTAATCACAACTTATACACCATCTGAACATACCTAGTATTTCTATAGGGGATTCATTATAGCTTGTCAATAGTATTTACACATGCACAATCCCCAAATCCACTATCCCATAGTAAATGTCAAATTCCACCTCATCTGATCTTGTAAGAGAAATTTAAATATAAACAGGATATTATTTAAGTGTGAGATCTATCCAATCATGATTGGTATGTTCCTGCCAAGCGATAAGGAACCATTCAACTGCTACCCTTGGGAAGACTCGCATTTAAAAATGAGCATATAAGGGTAGTATCATTTCACATAACCGGCAAGCCATGTTGAATATCACCCATAAAACTATCAAGGTAATATTTTTCCTTTTTTTTTTGGATAATTAACTATCAGGCAATATAACTGTATGATCAGACAAAGTAAAATTTGGGTCAATGTCCAACAAATATGCCTTCCTAGGTAGTTCAACCAGCCACACAACTCAGGCAGCTGCGCTCTGTCTTACACAGAAGTATGCCCCTATGAAATGATAATCCAGTTCTTTTTAAAATCTATCCAAAATAATAAATGGAAGCCTTTGAAACCTTCTAGTGAGGATGACAAGACAACTAGGAAGTGGAACAAGAATCTGTACAACGAGAGTAAAAAAAGAGTAATACGTTGAATCCTTGAGTAACTGATTAGTTGCTGTTGACAGGATCAAGACAAGAATTGGACGACTTATATCATAGCAGGGTATGTTGTCCCATGTTCATCCCTAGCATGTCCTCTGTAATTCTTTACTCGCCAAATCTCATACTTTCTAGAAATGATCATTCTATTTTTGGAGTAATTTCATTTAAAAAAAGTTAAGTAACCTTGCTCATTCTAATGAACATTTTACCTACAGTTTAGGGGGTTCCCTGTATCTCTTCTCTCTCAGAATCATCTTCTATCGCCCTAGGCATCCCCTAAAGTTGTTCTTGAAACAGGCAATGGATAGCACAAACCTTCTCACTCCTATCTGGTCCTTATTAAGTCGTTTTTAACATTCAGAATACTCTGCACACTTCAAGTCCCAGACTAGCCATGCACTTGACTATTTATATAATTGTATTTGCATAGATTATGGACATTGACTGGAGGTTTCACGCATGTTGTGATGGATAATTTCTCATTGGCAATGCCAATGAGGAATTCATAATGGATGACTCATCATAAATCGTTGCTTATAGGTCCAGGCTGGACACGGACCCGACCCAACTGTTACGTCCATATTTCTAGACACGTACCAGACAACCAGAGTACTAAAATTGGACCTTTTTTTTTTGGGGGTAATTCAGTGAGGATGACAAGCCCCTACCCGTTTTTTGAAATCGTTAGTGGTTTTTTAATACGTTAGGTGAGAATGGAAGCCTAGACTTTAGCTGAGGCACAAGTGGTGCTACCATCACGACCCCAACCCCATTCTTACTAAAACTGGGCTTGAACCAGGCAGGTTGACCCAACCCAATTAACAGCCCTATTTGTGATGTCATATATAATCACAGGCTCACTCACAACTTACAATTTCACTCACAGAGCAACATATTCACACATAAAATGATTAAAACTGTAACATCCCCAACGGCTTCACCCATTCCAGCATGAAATCCGTGATAATCTATAATGCTTGGATGTATATATAAAACGAATTTTTTTCACTTTTATATGCAACATATTCGCTTTTAAAAAAGTAAATGAATATAGAACATATATTTTAAAAAAAAATAAACTTTTCATGGTACCAGCCGCCTAAACCTCCATGTGACCAGCAAGGAACCTGATGGACAAAGCACCTAGGGCCCTCACCTTCCCCTAACTGCCAATGTGTCATTTGACACTTTCTAATTCACTGCTCTTGATATAGACAAAGAAGTCAGGATTACATGAAATCGATTCCCAGTGAATCGAACATTCTCAGGTAACATGCAAATCTTTGCTATGAGATAATGTTGATCTGGTCAATGCATTTAAGAATGGCATAAATCTTCACTACAGGAACTAGTGAAATATAGTGAACATCAAGCTCATTTCCACCTATTTATGCTTTTTCAAGTGAGTTGATAAAGAATTAGCATATAATTATTTTTCAGCTAGTCTGTAATGGGGAAGGACACGATTTTTATGCGGACAAGCCCCCACCATCCAACTTAGTTGGACGGTGCTGATTGCAAGATAATCTTGCAGTCATCATCGTCCAACTAAGTTTTACAGTGGGAGGCTTGTGTGGGCATGGGGACATGCGCGCGTGAACCAATTAACCATTGAATAATATTCACTAAGTGATTATGAAGTGTCAAAGTAAGGAATCGTGATAAACTTTGTAAAGGAAATGAAGGTTTCTGAAGTAAAATTCTCTGCCTGGAGCAAAATTTGACGTTAAATACCTGTTCACAATGATTATAGACTTCTCCCTAATTGTAACTGTTCACACTTGCCTACAAGGGGAGGGGGAGCCTATTACCACATTCCAGAATTGCACAACTTTTCAACATTATGTAAACCCCAAAGTGAATTTGGCAATTCCAATTGAACTGTCCAAATAAGAGATTCTAAATTTACCAAAAGGCCTCAAATTGAGAAATAATTGAAATAACGAATAGACCCACCCAAAGAACCTCAGAATAAAGTTCACAAAAACACCCATATGCCTAACTTTTTATAGTAGAAAAGTATGTACCATGTCCCCTTAATAGAAGCTTATTTAATGATATATATCTGCCAAAATCTTGCCACATCCATTCAGAAGCTCCAAAGAGACTGGTCTTCCAAAGGCTTCGCTATGATATGGAGCAGTGAATGCAATATAGGCCCGTTCTGCTCAGAACCGGCCGGTTAGATAGGAAGCTGCCACTGGCGGTTCCAGTTTTGACCGCTTTGGGTGATCCGGCCGCGTATTCTAATAAAAAAATACTTTATAAGATCCTAAAAAATAAGGGATTTGTTTGTAATACGTTTTTAATTTTTTTTTATCATTTTGGCAAAGATTGGAAAGTGTTTTGGCCATGAATACTTATGTTTACATTTCCCCATCTTTTTTGAGCAATTCAAAAATACGCCTAGGCACAAATCGATTTTCTAAAATCCATTTTTTTCACTAATTTTTTACTTCATTTGGATGTGCTTTGTTTAATCATGCTTTAAATATGCTTTTCATATTTTTTTAGATTTTTTTGTATTCTTTTTTTTTATTAAACACTTTTTTTAGTGGCCGTGACTTGCCCGGTTAGGCTGATCTAACTGGCCAGTTTACCAGTAACTCAGAACCAGCCCTTGGCCAATTTCCTAGGCATGTTCGATTTTTCAAACACTGATATGGAGTTTCCCATCAAGACAATACTTCAAGCAGAGCTGGACAAAACTATTCTGAGTTAGTATTCAGATTGATGCACCTTGAGGGTGTTGTTGCAAAGCATGCATAACTAAAAAACAAAGAAGTTATCAAGCATGTCTCCATTTTCTCAGAGAATTCACTGAAGGACCATGATGACTTCATTGTGATCTAAAGCATAGGAAATAAGAGATCTTGCCCACATAACCCAATCAAGGCAAGAATATTACAATTCTGCAACAGCTTATCAATTGCTCAAGGACTGATTTTAATTCACTGACTTTCTTCGGTAGCGAAGGGGAAATTTCTGATAAAACGTTCCATGGATCCACAGAACACCCCTTGGTTTTCCTATATGAATAGCAGCTAATCTTAGCAAGGATTCCAAGACCCAATATCATTTTCCATTTGAGGGTAATGTTGGAGAGAAAATTGAATGTTATAAATCATGCTAAGATTTGGTAGTTTACTTCAATTCCTATCCATGTCACACGCATGCGCGCGTGCGCTCACACACACAATGTTACAGACACAGACGCACACACACACACGCGCACGCACACACACACACACAGAGACAGGCATAAGAATTGCCAGAGCCAAAACAGGTAAAGTTAAACAAACATAAACACATATACATATATGTGTGTGTGTAATTTTTATATATATGAACAATTAGATTGTTGAAAGAATGATATCATTGACCAGCCCTTACATTTGGGACATAATAAAGGCTCCGACTATATACTTCAAGGTTTGAAACCAACATATCCAAAAGGAAAAAGATAACAGAAGCCCATGGACTTATATAGTAGTGTAAGTCCATGGTACTAGATGGGCTTGTAGCAACCCAAATCTGCACACCTGCTCATCTCATTCCACAAATCAAAGCCTAAAAACAAAAAAAATTGAAATCGCACACTAATAAGTAGTCCAAAATGAATCCGCCTTTAATAGTAAATACAGGTCATCCATTTCATGAAAAATGGATTGCAGTTTCTAAGAACTCAAAATGCTTTTTTTTTTATTTGGAAACAGATCATTTTTTATATCGAAGATGTTGTGCAAACTTTCATTCCAAAAAATCCCTCTACCTATGTGTTTTGCCAATGAGCTTATATTGTAGTGTAGGCCCTTTGGCTTATAGATCTTCAGCCTATTTAAAATGCAAAAGCATAGTAGTACGAAGAGGAAATAAGAATTAGAAAATACCCACCCCGACACAGCCACCAAGAATAATCATGAAGAAGTCCCAATTGCAAGCTGGTATGATGCTTTGGTGTTTTTCTTGTTTGGCTGTGTATACAAACATAATATCTTGTACAGATGAAGTTTCACCACTGTAAGCAGCTTTTAGGTGCTGAAATGGAGGTATAGTTCATAGTAGAAGGAAATTGGCACTTAGACTAGATTAAAATGGCAGTTTTAAAAGCAGATATAGAAGAAGTTAATGCAGAAAGGCTTAAATGGTATAAGGGAGAAGAACAAGAAGCCCACATGCCAACAAGAGACCAAGAATTAGCCAATGGAGGAAAAGGAGACTTCGTCAAAGAAGGGGACAATGGGGAAGGCGTACAGGTTGACAGTAGGAAAAGCGGTGACAGCTTACTTGACCTCAAAAAAATATCCAGCCATCGGTCAAAAGGAAAGTATCTAGAAGGTTTCTACTTTAAAATGGTGGATGAGGAAAATGCACAACCAGATGACAAAGGAATCAAAATCCAACTAGCAGATTTTCTTTTGCTCAAAATTTTTTGGGTCCGTTTCAGAGTTCTTTTGAAAAAACCTAGAATTTTTTAAAATATTCTATTTGTTCTTAATATGATGCCAGATTTAGTTAGGATTTTTGCTCTAGAGATTAATAGGCACAATTTCGATCATTTGTCTCATTAATTTTCTTGCTGATTCGGACAGGTTTCCTTCCAATTACCATGCAATTTTTCTTTTTTCGACATTATTTTTCTCAATTTCCTTGAAAAAAGCTTGGTCTGTTTCAATTTAGGGCATTCTAATGCCAATGTTGGCTAGATCAGGCATTTTTTGCATCAAAATATGAACTTTTTACAAATATGTGATTTTACTCTCAGAAACTGAAGTAAAAACCAAATTTATATGCAATTTTGAATTTTGTTCGATGTAATAGTGTTCCCTAAATCATTTGATAATTTTTAATAAATTTTCATGAATTTTAAGAAAATTTTGGCTGGATTTTCATATTTAAAAATTTTTGCGATGATTTAGGCATGTAATTGAATTGCTATATATGTATTTACCTTTTTGTGGGGGTTATTCGCAAGTTCACCATGTCGAGCCAAAAACAATGCTCCCGACGAGCCATCTTGTTGCTCATTCAGGTTCTAAATTGTTTGTTTTGAGCCATGTACTTGTATTTCTGATATTTGTCTAATCTTATGGATGTCCTTATTGTTGTTTGCTACCTTTTACTGAAAACGAATGTCTGGCACTCAGATTGGAAACACACCATCAGAATTTAGGAGTCTTCATTAGTAGCTTCAAAATATGTATACAAGTAATACATATTTTTTTCAAAAGACACCATAACCCAATTTTTTAAAAATCTCCGATGTATACATTTTTTTTTTTTTATGGGGGGGGGGGAGGGTGGGTTTTCTATACGACCAAATCCTGTCAAAACCAGTCTGGAGAGCAGGTCCCACCAATCCAAACAGGTTTTCTAAGGTGACGCATCCAGCCGGCGGTCCAGATTTTAAACAATGATTCCACCTAGCCAATTAAGTGGAGGAAAAAGATCAATGTTTGGTATAGATTGCTACTGATGTCAGTACTTAAAGGCAGTTATTCTTGTTGATCACTCCTACATGGCAGCCAGACCCTATGTGAGTTATTTGTAACCTCAAGGACACCCTTCACTGACAAGTCAAGGCTAAGGAGGTGTTTTGGATAAGGAGAGACCACCTTGCTGTTAATATTGCAAGACTCAAAGGACTTTAATCATGAAAACTCAAAGAGAAAAGAGAACAAGGGAGCTTTTGCCTAGTGAGAGCAACTAATGTAAGAGAAAATGATTTTGGAAAAGGTGCATAAGTTGCAAAAATAGACATAAGGTAGAGAAGATATTTCTTTTGATATGGAGATGAGAAGAACCCGAAGTGTAAAGGCATCCCTCATATTTGAGGTTCTATAGATGGAGCCACAAATCAAATCATGGAACCTGATCTAAAGAAATAAATAGCAAGCCACATCACCCTTCTCACTCTCCAAGGAGCACATAAAACTGTAAAAGACCTGACTTATATGGAAAGCAAAAACAGAAAGGCTCTACGAATAAAAAAAAGGAGATCAAAATTTTGGAGGCTTGCCTTTCTGCCTCCCCTTTCTACACTCAATTACCCACCCTCAGGGAGGCAGTTCAACTCCGTCCATCTGATTTTCCACTTCTTACTCCAGAGGTCCCCACAATGAAACAGATTGGCAGGCTAAACAGAAGGCTAACTCGAACCACAAGGATTGGTATCAACACTGTTGGCATTTAACACCCAGGTTTGACCATGCTTTCACTTCCATATCTATCATTTTTCATTTTTTTTTAACTTATTTTTAACCACTCATTTTATACGTCTCTGCAACTTTACTCAGAAGGAAAACTTCAAGTCTAAATTATTTCATGAAATAAGTAACTATACAGAAAGGTTATAACAAATCAGAAATGCTCCAGTTTCGAAATGCATTTATGGGGTTTTAGGCAACATGGACACAATGTAGATGCAGACATGCATATAGAAACACCAACAACGCATACGGCATGACCAAAATGTGACGTGAACAGTTTCTTGTTTGAAACATCATGTTCTAGAGAAATATGCTGGAGTTGCTTTTAGTGGCATTTTGGACCTTAAAGAGACCACAATTTCCATGTAAGTTTGAACTTTCAATCAGGGTACCATAGGAAATCAGTGTTTTACAGATTTAGCTGTCTTTGGCAAGTCATAATTGGGTTTCATATTTAATCTGCATACTTTCTGGACAAGTAATAACTCTTATATTCTTTTAGCTTTTGCTTTATTAGCAAGCTAGATTTAAAGAAAATGAGGATATCCTACTATACAAATGTACGGAGGTTCCATTTCTAGCACAAACTTATGAGCTTCATGATTCAGATACGTCGGCTGTTTTAGGCAAGTCATAGTTGTGTTTCATACTTATCCCATGTACTTTCTAGACAAGTAATAACGATAATATTTTTTAATTTGTTGCTCTATTAGCAAGCTACTTGTAAAGAAAACAAGGATCCCTAGCCATACAAGTGTGCAAACACTTCCTTCCCAAACACAGATTTTCGAACGTCATGTTTCACACATGTTAAGAATATGTAATATTTAAGGAAACTGTTCAACGCAGTTTACATTCAAGGGTATGGGCCTTTCTATCCCCCTGCTTACTAAGAAAGTACCACAAAAATTCCCGTAACTTATAAAAAAGAAAATAAAAAATGACACATTAGTGCCCCATTTGGGCAAACCATTAATTTTTTGTTTTTGAAAAGTTGGCAATTTGTCGGGCACACCATTTATTAAAACCTGTAACTGTTTAACAATTGAAATTACACCATTTGGACAGACCATTTATTAACAATTAAGTCTGATTACTCCACCGTCCATTTATGACTTAGAAGCCTAAAAGGAAACAGTTCAATCAGCTTTTAAGGGTACAGGCCTTTCCATCCCCTTGATTATCAAGAAAACACCACAAAAACTCCCATAGACCATAAAGAAGAAAAGGGAAAATGACACATCAGTGCCTAGAATATTTCCATAGGAAATGTACAGGCATTTAAGAAGATCATTAGTCCAAGCAGGTAGCACCGAGAAGTCAATTGTACTCTATAGATGGTTTGCCCCTCATACAAATCCTAATGAAGAATACCAAAAGGTTCAAACATACATTTTACAAGAATATTCCTCTTTATGGTAAATAAATGTTGTATTTGTTCTTTGAAAGACTAAATATTACAGGGCAAAATGATAAAATGTAAAAGACTCAAAGTTACACTAAATCCAACTTCAATGCCCTTATGTTGTTTCTCAAAGCCGGTTTGAACCATGCAATTTCGTACTCTTACAAGAAGTCAAATCGTTATAAACAGCATACTTTGACTTATCCAAGCACTAGTTAGGACTTTGAGGCTTTTGGGCACTTAAGTGTCCTATGCAAGTAATTCATGCACTGACGCATTTTGGCAAGAAAAAAAAAACAAAAGAAGAAGAAGAAGAGAAAAAGAATAAAACTGTTTTTGCTTGTTCCCAAATAACTCCGTGCTTTAATGGTATTTTTGGAGCCTTCAAAATGGGGCTTTCGAGTATAGACTAACTTTAAAAAAATGTACAGAAACCATAAAATGTAATTTTAGGGACTGTTCGGATGTTGATGCAAAAGGAGGCCAGGGAATTAAATTTGGTCTTCTTTCGATCTTAAAACAAGCAAAAATTCAACAATAATGAAAGGGAAAATATGGTTGTAAATCAAGCCATGGAGAAGAAGAAGTTATCTTTCTTCATTCATAAACAAATTCTCTACAAAAATATTCAAGTCTCCTTTCTAAGGGAAAGTATCACCTTAAATACAAGCCAATTACAAATGAATAAAAAAAAGAATAGACTCTCTCTCCCGTGCCAATCTCTCTCTCTCACACATTAATCTCTTTCTCCCTCTCTCTCTCTCTCCCACGATTCTCTCTCTCTAACTCATCCCTTTTTCACGTGAATCTTCCTCCCTCATAAAATCTTTCGTTAAATCTTCACTCCCATAAAATCTCTCCTTTAAATCTTTAACTCCCCATCCATATCCCCCTCTCGCTCATGTTAATCTCTTTCTCCGTCTCTCTCCCACGATTTTCTCTCTCTAGCTCATCCCCTTTTTCACGTGAATCTCCCTCCCCCATAAAATCTTTCGTTAAATCTTCACTCCCATGAAAATCTCCCATAAAAATTTCTCTTTTAAATCTTTAACTCCCCATCCATATCCAGCATATCAACCCATTTCCAAACTTTCCTATTTTTTCCCATAGATCCTCTTTTCTAGGAAATTTCTCTACCCCACTGGTGATCAACCCTCTCCCACCATTCTCTTTCTAATTATCTAACAATCGACCAAGTATCTAACTATCCTACCAAAATAACAAATAAATCCATTCATATATATTCTTGCTTAAAATAACATCAATTGATAACCCTATACATTAGAAGACATACTTTTTTAAAAAATTGGTTTTTAAAATATGAACTATTGCAAGCACTATAATCACTATCAATTTAAATAAATTTATATCTCTTTAATCAATTTATATCCATTCTACCTGTACTAAATATTCTAGGATGTCTGTGTTTGTTATCATAATGCGATCAAGCCATCAATTTTGTTTGACACAAAAATAGCCTTCAGATCTTTCCTCTCTCCTCACAAAGTAGAAAGCTTGCACATTAAAGTCCTAGTAAATCAGGTTTCCTTGTCTATCTTTCTCCTCCCATAAAGAAGCAATCTCTCCTTAAAATAAGGTTTTGTTGCATGTATTGGATTAAGATAATTTTTTACTTTTTGGATTTCTTCAATTTTTTTTAATTTTAATAAAACAAAAAAAGTATCTCAGTTTTGTTATTTTTTGTTACAATTTTTTATTGTTGAACACTTCTTTCCCATTTTCAACTTAGGGATATAAAATAAGTTACCTTTATAAAATAGAGTATTAATAAGTTGACCTCCAAATTTCATGAATTTGTATGCTTTAATTCTAAAGATTCCTTCAAGTGTCGGGAAAAATTTATTTATAAGGTCAATACCCCAGACAAAAACACTCCTTTTTTTTGGAAGTAAGAACACCTAACAAAATCATTCAGGGGGTCAAAAGATCCCAATTAACATTAGAGAGTTTACTTATTAATTTTCATTTCACCACATACCTCCTCAAAAAATATCTTCATAAATGGCCAAATTGCCATTGTTTAGGATTTGGGAAACTTGACAAAGCGAGGGCCATTTCAGTAATTCAACCCACCATAAATAAGCGGCGGCACTGTTGTCATTTGGTTGGGGCCACTTAAGTGGGTCAAATAACTATAATACCCATGCTTTTCTGGGGTTCCCAACCCTAAATAGGGCCAATTTGGGTATTTTTGAGGATATATTTCATGGAGGTACCTAAATGAAGTGAAAAATGAAAAGTAAACACTCTCATGGTAGTTGGGATGTTTTGACCCCCTTGATGTCTTTGTAGGATTTTGTTATCCCTTAGATAATACTTTCCCTTAATTTTTTTATTTTCCAGTGAAAAGAAAATATATCAGAGTTTCTAATCTGTTTATCTTTAGTCATAAATGTCCATAGGTTAAATACAATTTATTTTAATTTAAAATACAATATTTAAAAATAAATAATTTGATTGGTTACACCTGTTGATCAAAGTGGTTGTGCGCTAAAGTAATATCAGATGTTTTGAATTTTCTAGAGAAGAGTAACTTTATGTTATGTAAGTGGGAAATATCATTTGTATACTATTTTTTCATTGCAAGATGCCTCTTTTTTAAAGAAAGAGGCAGCACGCGAAGGTACATCAAGTCTTATGAACCTTAGTCCTACCTAGTACAATCAAATTAGCTAAGCAGACAATCTAGTTTTTATTCTCCTGTTGTACATGAATGATATTCAGCACAGTTATCAAAGACAGAACCAGATCACACACTGGCTTGGGTGTACAAATGTACATGCTCCTTCAGATACACGTCTGTGTCCAAGTAATATATGAGCTTGTAAGCTGTTCTAGGTGTTTTCAACCTTTTGTAGATGCGCACACAAATGCAAAAACCTATATAACACCCGCTGCATCATGTTTATCTATGAATTTGCAAACAATTTACTAGCATAGGCAATAGAACAATTTGGGTTTCAATAAAAGCATATGAAAATTTATAAATTATTAGAGTTCTGTGTTAATTTCATATTCATAGACCAGAATGCATGATAGCTACGAAAAAAGAATGTAGACTTTTTAAATAAAAGCTCTCACATGTTTTAAAAAAAAAAAAAAGTTCTCTTACCAAAGGTATATGTAACTGGCTTTCTATCACGAAGAGATCGTCCTGAGGTAAGTCCATCAGCACTTATAAAGCTATCTAAGAGGACAGCTTGCCTATGTTGTTTCTTCAGCTGCCTTTCTTTCCTCTGTGACATTTAAATCATAAAAAATATAACTTTCTTTGCACAAAATCCATCACAATTTGAATTAGCCCATCAAAGATGTTAAATCACTTAACGATAATTTACAGGGATGACTAAGGGTCCAAAGAAGAAAAATAGTTCAAACAAATACAGTGGGCAGTAACCTAACATGATTGAAAGTGAGCACCACTACCTTATAAATTTTCTCAATCTCTGGAAGAATGTCAATCTTCAACCTCTTTCCAAGGGCAGCTTCCGTCCTATTTTTACTCATAGCAAGCTTTTCCTGGAAGCATATAAGTGCAATATAACATAAGATACATAGAAGAAACTATTCATACATAGTGTTCTTATCCAGATTCTGAAGTACTATAGGTGTACTGCAAGAAAAACAAAGGGAAATTGATGTCCACTTAGTGGGAGCTCACTTCGCACAAAACACTTTATTTTTTCAATATGTTACTACCAAACAAAGTTGGCAATCAAGGAATCTGTTTCAAAAGTTGAAAACCTCATAACGGTTTAAGAAATATAACAGATGGCAACCAAGGAAGACTACATAAATCTTCATGATTAAACCCTCAAAACAAATCTTCACGACTAAACCCTCAAAACTACACAAACCAGAAACAAAGGCCAACAAATCGAACTGGGCCAATGAAAACAAAGGACAGTGTGGAAGAATGGCAGGGTTACAAAGTCTGATATACAAATGTCAGAATCCAACATGGAACTGAGGGGTCAAATATGCCAACCATTAAATCAGACACATACTGACTTTCATATAATTAAAGTCCTATAATATTATCAAAATTTTAAAGAAAGAAGAATAAATAGAAAATTAAAATTAAAATCATCTAATAACAAAAAAAAAATTTAAGAGCACCCAGCTTGTCTTTGCCTTACACTCACTTCTCAAGAGTAGTTTCTGTACATAGCAATACTTAATAATATACTGTCACCAATTTCAAAAAAAAAAAGAAAAAAACATCATTCGTTATCTCTCATTCATCCATTCCAAGAACTTTTTGCAAACCTTAGATCCTCTACTTTGGCATCCCCAAAAATCAACTTCCAGTGTGTTTCCACCAAAAACCTACATTTTGAAAGACTTTCTGGTGAACCAAAGCAAAGATATAAGACTTGAAATTGCCCAAGGTACCATCAGAAGCCACTTAAAAAAAAAAACATTCGAGACTTCAATTTCTTCATCCATTACTCTCTCTCCTCCCAAAAGCTTCCATTTCTGATCTTCACTCTCTTCATCTATTAATTATTTGCTGTCTATCTTCTTATACAGATTCCTTTCTCTCGGACTCTCTCGCTCTCTCCCCCCCCCCCCTCTCAAAAAAAAAAAAAAAAACAAGAAATCCATTCTGTGCCCTTTATCCAGAAAATGCTATTTTAAATAGAAACTAATGCTTGCTTTATTTCATATTCTAGCTAATTTAATGTTTTTTCTTTAATATGTAGCTAACTTAATGTTAACATCGAGTACATACCCAAAGAAAATGATTGAATTTATAATTGAGTAGAGACAACGCATCATCTAACAACACAATAGAGGTGGCAACAATATTATGTTCTACATCAACACTGTACTTTTATGTCTATTGTGTTGGCAACAATATTATGTTCTGCATCAATACTTTACTTGCCCAAAAAATGGAGAAATATACAGATCACATGGCCATTGCATGTTGTTTACATATCTGTCTAAGGGTCACTAAGTGTCAACACATGACACCAGAGAAACCTAATCACAGTTGCACATGCTAAGCACCTTACCTTAAGGAAGGTCGTAACACTCATAGTCTCGTAAAGACTACTCTTAAGTGTAATCTATATACCTAAGGATAATTATTGAATCTATACTGGAGGAGAGACTATGCACTATCCATGACACTAGAAGCGACAACACTCTTATGTCGTGTTTCAATACTTTTAAGGGCAGTTTATTGAAATACATCTAAAGTATCAACTACTTGATATCTTTTACACGTTTATCAAAATACCCCAAAATGTAAACTGGTATAACTCACGATTAATGTCCTTTGATGGCTTTTTGAAAAATCAAAAGGAATGAGCAATATGTTAAATAATTCATCTCTAGGTGCATTACGATAAATCTCTCATACTTTATTTTTATGTCCTGACAAGGGAGATAGATAGAGACCGTATGTCTAGCCAATATTGGAATATGCAGACACGTGTCTGACGGTCTCCACTTGTCAACACGCAAAACATAATTGCAAATGCCATGTGAAAAAAGCAACTAAAAAAGTACCTAGCGACACCCCTTACTAAAGAGCACTCTTTATGTGCCAAGAAAGAAAAATCAGATCAGGACCACAAAATAATACTAACGCAATCCAACACAAGACAAGAAGCACTGACAAGACAGGCCCGAAACCAACAAGACGACCGTTGCCAGAGTCTTACTTCACAGTTTCTAAGTACCAATACTAGAACACTATAGGTAGAATCAATGTTTCCACTTCACTTCTGAGCCTGCTTTGGTTTTGCCAGGCAAGGAGTGCTTCGGAGCTTCAGCCAATCCAGGGAAGGAGATGGAGTTTGCTTTCTAATTAAAAACAAAAAAATCAGAAATCTTTTAGAATAATTAATATAGAAATATTTTAGACAGAGCCACCATGCTTCCACCCAAAATTTTGTGATGTGATGGGCTGTTTCGTTAATCAAATATGGAATCTACCAAATGAAATTTAGGTTTTCTGTTGACTACAGAAAAAGCCCCTTTTTAAATGGTAAGAAAAGGATTTAAACCAGGATCCATGAGACCTACAAAACAATAGTTAGAATCTTCCAGCAACTTAAACCCTAAAATAAGGGAAGCTATATACCCTATGACACTTATGATGCTTCTTTTAACTTACGCCACAAATTTATGGGAAAGTCAATACCCTAACAAATCTAGAATTTCTCAATAGCTGCACTCGCAATTTCCACTTTGAAAGGAGATACGAAAGTAGATGAGGTAAGACCCAAAACTAGAAATTACTAAAAATTTTGAGAAAAAGACCATTCATTTTAATAGGACTTGAATTCAGCCCCTTCAGCTGAAGCAAAACAAATTTGACGATACTGGCACTGTGGCACATGGTACTAGCAAGCAAGGGTCTACGAGTTTTGGGCAAGTTCTACGATAAAAAAGGGGAAAAAAAAAACATTAATGGCATAGTACCTAAAAGATGTGCAATTCCTGATGGATTAGCCATATTTTTACTGTAAGATTTTTCTTAAAAAAAAATGTTATCTTTAAAAATAGTTGTAGCATGACCACAAAACCCATGCATATCCATATAATGCTCTGGACAGGAAGGACATTTTTATAAATCGCATAGAACATTTCAGCTGACCTTATTTACCAAAACAACTATTCATTGTACATTTCATTATATTCATTGTACATTTCACTATAATTAATAGGCCAACGAAAGCTTCTAATATATTTGTAGCACATTTCAAGGTCAGGACACATTTATAAGAAATTCTGAGTGCTCTTGTTCTTCAGAGAGAATGGTACGATTTCTTCAAAATGGTCCCCATAACAGTTTCCTGCCAATACCTAAGACATATACACCTGGTACAGAAGAAGGATGCTCAAACAAACCTTTCTTGTGTTTACCCCATTCAAAGAAAGGCCAGCATTGAAGAGAACCACCCTTGTCAATGATGACTTGTGAACAGCCTTCAAAGCAAGCTCCATGTTCAACCTAGCTCTAAAACTAAAATTCAAATATGCTACTGCAAGGCAGAGCAGTCCTTGTGGGGGAGCAGACAAAACAATAGACGATTAACCACAGCAAACCAACCCACCACCAGATCAAAAAACTTGACACCAGCCATTAAGGCTCACCACCGAACCCATGACTATTATGGGTCTTTCTCACAATTCTTGATTTAAGTTTTGGAAGATCCAAAAAACCATGAAGTATCAAAAGCCAAGACCGACTGTCTTTCTTAAAATGACAATTGCGAGTCTTTCGTACATCTCAAGTTCTCTTAAGAGGCTTTTGCACATTATTTTTATTTTTTTATTCATTTTTTTGTTAAAGTAAACCAGTGTACATCCTACTTTTCTCTAGTTAGATAAGACAATAGCCCAGTTGGCACAACATTCAAATATTCGCTGATTGAAGCAGGCATGGGGTGCAACACCAACCTCCTATCTACAGCTGTTGCAAGTTCCTCAAGAATGTCTGTCGTAATGCAAACCACAAAATCAAGAATAACGAGAACTTCCACTAATGCCCAGAATAAAAATGAGGATTGAAGGACATTATTTTAACATTTGGATGAAATAACATTTGGATGAAATACAGGATTTGAGTTCATAAGTTAGAAAAGAAAATATTATGCCATCCCCAAAAATAAATAAATAAATAGAAAAGATTACACCACTCCCAAAAATAAATAAATAAATAGTATATACAAAAGAAAATTATCCATGAAGACATTCACAATACTTGTCATACAAAGAGACATAGAAAACAAGGCCATAACTCATCTAATCCTACTCCTAACCATTACAGTGTTCCTGCTTCACTTTTATAATTAGGCAAGAAAATGACGCAGTCAGAACAGCCAAAAAAATTCAGTTCCATTTCTTACATACATATTCAAAGAAAAACAAGAATACATTCAAATTAATGGTCCAACTCGGTTTGTTCAACCATCTAAACCAGAAGCTCACACAATCTGAGAGGAATAAAGAAGCGTTTGAACAAAAGAGTTCGACCCCAAATGCGTCTCATCTAACCCCATCCCCTGTACACGTACAGCCACACAACTCCATTACCAAACTCCCTACAAAAAAGAACATCTGTAGACCTCCATTTGCAGAAGTATTCATTTTTGTAATCTTCATTAACATGCAGCGAAAACTCTACAACTGTAATATCTTATGTCAATACTGATATCTTCACGTTGCTACCTATAGATGTTCAAAAATCAGAGGTGCAACGGCCTTCTCCATGCCTACTTTTTCACGGCAATGTGCTAAGAATGCTGATCAACCAATAAGTATATAATAAGCTTCCATATTCATCCCTTTGTACTACAGGGCAAGTAAAAGGAGACATCTAAGGGAGTGAAAAACCAACTTGGAACAAGAAGTTGGAACAAGAAGATTTTCCAATGAGAAATACGTAGACTGCCAAAGGGAACAGTGGTCTTAGGAGCAAGAATGCCAGACAAATACCAGAATCCAGTATGTAACCTTCATCCCTAGCACATTACAACAATACCTATTAGTCTAGGAAAGCAGCTTAGTAAAATTAGACCATTCAAAATAAGGCTTCACATAAACAATAATTTGCTGTAAGAGTTGGATAGATATGTGAATTAATTTCTCTTACCATTTTTTACACTTGCCCATCTATTTTAGAATGATAGCAAGTTTTCTGTATAACCTTACTGGCAGCAATTTCATACATGTTTCTGTACTTACACAATGAATAAAATTAGTTACCAATCAAACAGTAAACTCCTGATCCGACAGATCTATCTTCAGGATCCAACATAATTAATTTTGCTACCACCAGAGAAAGTTATCACACACATGATGAATATTTAGGCATATAGGGGTGCTTACTGGTTGTGCAAATTAGACATATAATGCAGAGGTTTCATCCAAGCCCCACATGCCATAACGTAAGCCACATCAACAGCATGCAGAGTTAGCTGTGCAACTTATGCATACAAGGCTTAATTTTCATCCGAGTCCCAGATGCCATAATGTGAGCCACTTCAAGCACATGCAGCCCATTAGTGGACCGAAACTCCACTTAGTTTGAACTAGACACATATAATCAGTAAGTAAATTGGCTATCCATGTAAAATTAATATGCAGCACTGCAGAGTAGAATATTATACTCAGCATTGACTCTTACTTGTATCCTTCTTCATAGAAACACCAAATTTTCAATGAGGTGTGCCCTAAGATAGTTATCAATTAATAGAAATATTCACTTCACCAGCTTGGATTACATTTGTGATCCAAATGACAAACCTCATTACTGTTGCAGATGGGGGCCCACAAGGCTTACACATGAAAAAAACACCATGGTCATTTTATTCATCAGTTCAAAAATCTCATAAAGGAAACACAGTATTTTCAACATAGTCACTAGGTTCATCTAGCATAGATCACAATCACTCTAAGGTATCGTCCGGCACTCCAAAAGAGGGATAAGAACTTCTTAATTTAGGGCCCAATCTCTACTTTTGGGATCACATATAAAAATCTTCTAGTCCGAGCTTTGCAGGTGAAAAATCAAGGTCCTCAAGGCCATCATTCCAGATGTATCAGGAACAGGAGTCCAAAGGAATGAGTTCTAAATCAAAAGAATTTAGTAATTTGAATTAAGGTCAGTCCTTCCAATTTTCAAATTGCCTATATTTGTCGCACTGCCTAAACTCCCACCCTAGGAATCTTTTAGCCATCCATAATCCCCTGCTCCTACACATAGGCCCAACAACTACGGTGTTCAATATCTACACACGTAGTGTGATTTATGACCTTTTTACATGTTTGCACCAATGAGTAAGTAACTAAAATACCACAATGATAGATACTACCTATTGACACTTGGCAACAAAGCAAGATGGTAGAGTTACTGAATACAGTTCAAAACAAGAGGACTTGATTGCTCAGCCCCACCTAACACGCTCTGACCTTTCAATTACTTTACCATGAGAACATAGATTTGCATTTCTATTGACACTTGCCACCAAAGCAAGATGGTAGAGTTACTGAATACAGTTCAAAACAAGAGGACTTAATTGCTCAGCCCCACCTAACACGCTCTGACCTTTCAAATACTTTACCATGAGAACATAGATTAGCATTTCGATGGCTTAAAAAGCAAGATTCGTTCACCAATACAAAGCGGAGTGTTCATGAATCAAATTATCACTATTCTGAACAATCACTCAGTTAAATGAGCGTAAGGTACTTACGGAAACTTCCTGAAATTCATCAAAATTAGCTGCTACTGTCTCCCACTGGCAAGTAATAATGGGCTGGGATGGGATACCCTTGGACTTCAACTTTTTGTATTCAATTTTTCTCACTTCACGATATAAGCGATGGCCAATAATTGGATCATCTTCATACCTAGAAGGAAAATGATGCAGATTCTTATGAAAGATCAAACATCATAAAATAACAAAGATGGAGTTTATGCAGTGTGTTACATACAGACACACAATCACAGATGCTGTTAAAATCGTTTCGGAGACAAAAAACATTTAAAAAATCTCATGCAAGGCATTCAATTACCAGTATGAAGTTCCATGTGAATCACCCCCAATTCGCTCACTGCGGAATGCTGATGGATGAATTCCATGCTTTATGGAGTCATCAATATAATTCCTGATATCTTCTTGCTGTTTGATAGTAGAACAAAACAAAGTCTCACATTTTTATACCAAGAAGGCAATGTGCATAATTTGAATGACCACAAATAAGGTATAAGAAATTTCACAAGATCAAGACAGGATCACAAGCAAAATTTAGCAAGTGAAAGTATAAAACCTGTTGTTGTCAATCATTATATCCACAAAACAAATGCATGTTGAATATACATTTTTTTTGTTTTTTGATAACATGTTGAATATACATTATTTGTTTTCCAAGTATGAAAAAAAGGACATAACCACCAAATGAGTATGAGTGTTCGAATCAAAAGAACTATATAAAAAACCTTGGCATTTCGCATACATGCATGTGTATGTGTATACAAAGGATGGATACCTATCAACACAAAAGAAGAAAAAAAAAACAAAAGCATTTAGAAAATCACAATATAACATAACCAATGTCAATCTCACAACTTAACTTTGATATACAAGCGAAACAATGAGCACATCCTAGCAAGCAATACAATACATAAAAGCATGTGTATCCCCATAAACAAAGTCAAAAAAAAAAAAATGCACATCCTGAAAGAAAAACCATGTCAATGACAAAATAACAGAAAAACAGCAATACCTCTACGCGAATATCACATAATGCTTTCAAGATCAACACACGCGTCCCGGGCTCGAGTGCCTGATATGCCTCAACTTCCTCCCTTGAAAATTGAACAAAAACTTATCTTACTTGTACAAATTTTCAAGAATGAAAACAGAAAGCCTACTCACCAATGTTATCAAGAATGAAAAAAAAATACAAGAACAAAAAATACAAATCCTACTCACCCATGTGAGGCAATAATCGGAACCTCTCCATCAGCAACCTGATTACACAAAGAACAATTTCATGAACATTTTATCAAGTATCCACAAATCAAAACAATCAGCTTCCTCTGCTGCAATCAAGAAATAACACTGAACCACTATGAACTTGCATACCCAATGCCACCAGTCCTTTAACTTTCGGCATAAAACTGTAATCCAGGTACTCCGCCCCAGAGCAATTCTTGTTATAGGAGGAATAGCCTATAATCACATAAAAGCTAGATTAGGAGACAATGAATGCACGCGTCTGCTGTCAGTTGTACAAAACAGATACTTCCTCATGCAGAAAATAAAACGAGAAAGTTAAATGATGTGATTTTGCCAATATAATGCATGTGTGCAAAATAATGGTAACAATGTTAGGACAAAATCCTAGCAGAACACAATGCTTCACTGCAATGAGAAAAAATAAGCTTCCCTGCACAATGGTCCCATTATCTCTAATATCGTTCGTAGTACATTCAAGGTTGATACATGTCAACCACTGTGAGGACTCCATATACCAAAAATACATGTCAACCACGGTGAGGACCCCATATACCAAAAACGAACACCTCATTTCAATAAGGGTTCCAAGAGAGCATTCAGAGAATCTAAGAACCACTACTGGAAGAAAGCCCATTATCAAGGTCCCTTGGAGAAAATAAACAGGGAAAAAATCAAAACCCCAAAAACACTGCACAACTTCTTAGGAGAAGGATGCAGGATGCCCATATTAAATAAGTGTGTAGAATTGGATCAACTTAGTTAGACTCCCCCAAACAGAGGCTGAGAATGTGAATCCTAGCTTGCACAACATCAACCTCCATTACCACATTTTCATGATCTCCCCAGCTACTCCACATGACAAACTTCAATGACCTTATGCATTCATTGCATGTGATCTCACCCAAACAAAGTTTTGTGCATATGTTGCCTTGCTGTCTCTTGTTTTGTCTTCCTCTTTCTTATTCCTCTTTTCATTCATATCATGAGCAAAGTATGCCAGTGCTTTTAAGACATATAACAGATTCGATACATCAATAAAAGGAGAAAAGATAAGATCTTATCAGAAAAGGAGTTATAGATAAGCTACAGTAAAAATGTATGTAGTCAATAGTTAATAATATTAATCTAAATAAATATCAATAAATGTATGTTGATCATATTACTACTTGCAGAAGAAAGACTATTAGTAAAGAGTTAACATATACACAAATAAATAGTTGTGTCAACTATGGGAACGGAAAATATTCTCCAATATTCATCACTTGCACATTTTTTTATCATTCATTTTCCTCCATTATCACATTATCATGATCTCCTAGCTACTCTACAAGACAAACTTCAAAGACCTTATGCATCTTACTTCATGCTAATTCCTAGTAGTGTCATGATTTGTTTCACCACACGTGATTCACCCAAACAATGTTCTGCACATTTGTTCCATGCTCTCTCTTTGTATTTTCTTTTTCATCTTATTATTCCTCTTTTCATTCGTATTATGAGCAAAGCATTCCAGTACTTTTAAAAAATACAGCAGATTAGATACATCAATAAAGGGCGAAAATATAAGATCTTATCAGAAAAGGAGTAATGGATAAGCTACAGTAAACATGTACTCTATAGTTAAAAATATTAATCTAAATAAACATCAACAAATATATGTTGATCGTATTACTACTAAAGAAATGTCTTTATGATTAGTTAAGAATTAACCTATACAGCTTATAACAATTCTGTAAAAAATGGGAACATGAAAATATGCTCCAATATTCATTGTGCAATACCATATCTACCATCTTTGATTATCTAACACTTTCACATTGTTTTATCATTCATTTTCCTTAAGTACATGACTACAAAGAAATAAATTTGTCGTTCTGACCAAAGATGAGATCGTCATAATCCAAACTAAAAATTAAGCCAAGATTTAGAGTACCTAGAGTTCGGTACTTTTGTACAGTTTAAGCACCACAATGTGTTTACCTCAGTGATTTATTTTTTACCACTTTCTACCAGGAGGAGAAAAGGTTTTCTAATCAACAAATTGATCATGTTTACTTTGTAGGTCTACACCAAATAGCACACTATCCGCACAACAACCGACGTGCTACAAATTGAGTTTGCTACAAATGCAGTTCCCTAATGATTAAATAATTGACTGGCTGGTATTAGAGTTCACTTCAGACACAATGAACACTACTCACAAGAAGAATTGAGCATAAGGGTGTGGAGAAAAGTTTTTTTAGTTAAGCAAAAGCATGAAGCAGCACAAAGGCTTTCCAAGAGATTATTACTATCTTGGTACCAGCTCTTGATTATAGAGGTCTTATTGCCTGCTAGTGCATGCTAATTCCATGCTTACACAACAATTGGTAAAGTAGATACAGCTGAAACATTTGTGGAAATAGAACGAAAAGCAGCCACATAACACACACTTGCATGAGCGTGCGGGCAGATACACACAAAAAAGGAGAAAGGGATTTCTAAACATATATAACCTCTACCTTTATCAGCATGGATATTAGCTACTAAATATTTCAAAAGTGTTGCATAACCTAGAATTCAACAAGTGTACCATCGAGCAAGTTTAACCATCCAGAAAAAGAACAAAAACATATTTTAGTTATATCTGATCCTTAACGATGAATGTAATAAGATTAGGGTTCCATTTGCCAAGGATATCAAGGAAATCAAAATACTCAATTCACAATCTTGGATTAAACCAGTAAATGGGTAGAGATGCTAAATATATAAATTAATTCTCACTGATAAAGGACACCCCTCCATAGGAACACCATATCGGCCTAAAATGTTGCTAGCACTTAAAGAACTCTTGGGAGACTCATGAGTGAACAATATCCAATTTTATAAGAGTTCAAAGAACTATCAAGTACTCAAAGCAGAACAAAATGAACAACCTTGGAAGTGAGTTTTGTATTAATGGCATTATACAAGTAAGGATAATCAGGTTCCCCCTTTACATTTGCATGCATCTGAATTTAATAATAACCTCCCAAGCTACCAAAAAAACTTAAGAAGGCAACAACATAATTTGAAGGAGAACAAATTCACCATTGGATTCTAAGAATGATAATCGACTCTACATTGGAAATGATAGTACCAGTTTTCTCAATACATGATCCTACACTCCAACTTGTTAAACCAAGAATAAGTGAGGGAAACAAATAAAGATAGAGCTCAAAGAGCAAGGACCAGGAGAAATTTCTTCCATTCCAGTGCTAAAAGGCCCACAATGCGCTTTCTTGTTCACTGCCAAATGCATAAACAACAGAATGAACAAGTTCCAGGTTTCAAGTTTCAACTCAAGTCCCATTGAAAGAGAGTTCAAACCATAGAATAGTTATAGCAGAGAGAAGATATGGAGATGAATGAGCATCTGATACTGTAGGAGAAAAAAACAGCAGTTAACAGCTGTTGCACAAACATTTCCATATATACTCCTGCTTCAGATAAAAGCAAACGGTTTCAAACCGTGACCAGACATTCAGAAGCGACACAAGCCCACTTGACCAACAATGGTTCTAGTTTTTCGCACAACACTCAAAAACTCAAAACTGAAACGCAGATGCCTGAGATGAATCTAACATCATGGAGCAGAATCATGAGAGTGAATACCAGAGGAAAAGAAGTCATTAAGGGGGCGCATGTAATCCATCCCAAGAAGCAGGAGATCAGAGAGGTCTTACCTTCAATAGAGGCATATGAATGTCAGCCAAGGTGTCATTGGGGGTGATAAGGGCAGTCTCCAGCTCCTCCGCCGTGAACTCCACGCCAATGTTCAAAAGGGGTCTGAAAACCTGCACAGCTTCAAGTACCAAGCCCTCTGAGATCGATCATAAACAAATAGAAAAGAGCCATTTTTGCTTGAAACACAGAAACACAAAGAGAAAGGAACCACTTTGGAGAGAGAGCGAGGGAGAGGGAGATGGCGAAAGCAGGAGATAGAGGTGGAGGAAGGGAATACGTGGAGGAAGTTGAGGAGAGAGGCGAGCTCCCACATGGAGCGGAGGGTCCAGCGAGGGAGTTGAGACGGCGGGGGAGGCCGAGAAAGGTCCGTGATCTCCTTGCATTGATCAGAAGAGTCTCTCGTAGAGAGAGCCGCCCGCCGCGACTGCTGTTGCTCGATTGCAGGAGCGAGGGGAAAGAGGCGCGCAGCGGTGCGAGCGGTGCAGGCCCTGGCGAGCCGCTCCTTCCTCTGAGGCCGCTCCTCAACAGATCCTTCTTCCACCATCATCGATTTATTCCGATTGATTTCAGGAACCCCTCACCGTCATCATCGCCTGCAACATTCTAGAGAGGGAAAGGGCCTCCGACACAATACCATCGTCCTTGGTTAGAAGTCTAGAGAGAGAAAATAAACACTAAAACTGATAATAGCCAGAGGGAGAAAATAAAAAGAATACAGAAAAGAGCGGGCGTATGATCTATTCTCCTTTCCTTTCCTTTCCTCTCTCTCCTCCCCTCTCTCGTTCTCTCTCCTCTCTCTCCTCCCCCCTCTCTCTCTCTCCTCTCTCTCCTCCCCTCTCTTTTTCTCTCTCCTCTCTCTCCTACCGTCTCTCTTTCTCTCTCCTCCCCTCTCTCTTTCTCTCTCCTCTCTCTCCTCCCCTCTCTCTCTCCTCTCTCTTTCTCTCTCCTCTCTCTTTATTTTTTTGTTTTGACCCTGACCCAGGTCCGATATGTTTACTTCTCTCTCTTCCCCCACCACTGCCGGTTGAGAGCTTCACTCCTAAACAAGATTGCGCAGCGCACCTATAGCTATCTATATCCATCTATCAATCTATGTTCAGGATTTTCTCTCTCTTCCCTTTCTCTCTCTTTGTATCGCTCTCGACGATGTATGCCATCCTGAATAGTACCTTCCCTTGTAGGATGACATGTGGTGTACGGCCAAGGGTCGTGAGCCTCTTTTGACCCTAGCACATGCACATACGATTTATGAGGGGTTTGTAATCTGATGGAGCCTCTTTTCTGGCCAGGATTTTGGGTACGGGCCGGGTCTTGTCCTATGGGCCGGTTGGTACTCTTATATGTTTGGGATGGCCTTGACCTCCCGGCCCATACGCCCAGCCTCTCCGGTTTGATTTAAAGTTTCTTAAGTGCAAAATGAGATTTAAAAATTGTAATCTAGCGGGGATTCAAATATGAGAAAAGAGACAAAATATGCATTTATTACCTATTAAAACACTACTTTTAGAATAGATAATATTTTTTTTTTAGTAAGTAGGGATTGTATACAATGAGTCCATTTACTTTAGGTCACATTTACTTATAACCATTCAATGTGAAATCTAATAGCTTAGGTGTGTCATAAAGTTCAAAAAATTTTCTTTTGAACTTTAAGCTTTGTCAATGAAATAAATGCAACCACCTAATTTCACATCCAGTGGTTAATATTAATTGTGATCATCTTGTACCAAAGATAAAATAATCTCATTATATATCGTAGTAGTTATAAACCTATTAATTGTGTTACAATCTTATGTAAAATTGAGCCTAATAGTTTTTTAGGGCTCAAATTTTGGGGATTTAACATCTTCAAGGTAGTGGCTAAAATACTTACAAAAAAAGGCAAAGAAAAAAAAAACCACATTTTATAGTTGCTTAAAAAAACTATCTCAAACTTGAGTAGAGACCATCCAAATTTGTATATAGCAAGATCTGAGTGTGAGGATCTCAAAATCCAAATTCACTTTTCTGGAAATAATAATCTAGTGATTTTGAAGTGGATCCTAAAATTTTAGATTTAAAATTCCTCTTAAATAGCTATTTCACCCATTGGAGTAACTGTACATTATGCTCCCTCGATATCTCGAAAAGGCTCGAACATATAGTATTGCAATCTATCTTTTGCTCTCTTATAGGTAAAGAGAGAGCTTTCTATATATTTTCTAGTTGATAGAAGTTTTATATTTTCCCCTTATCCAACTGTCCGATCAGAATGGACCGTAAAGAAGGACTGAATCACAAAGTCACACTTCTACACTCTTTATTTTTTAATTTTTTCTAAAAAATATTTCGACATCAAATTTTGGCCATCCACTCTCTTAAATTCACACCTACAAAAAAAAATATCAAAGACATATTCCCGATAAAATAAAATGACCAAAATATTCCTAAAAATTTTTAGCGATATTTTGGTCATTTTATTTTATCAAAAATACTTTTTAATATTTGTTTTAGGTGCACCCATTTTGATGATGGAATGTATCAAGTTTTATATTCATAAGATTTTTAACAAAAAATTAAAATTAAATACTTTGCGGTGTCAGATCTAAATCAAATGGTCAATGGCTCACTTGATATAAATTTAAAGACCAGGTGGGAAGGGGGAGGAGGATATTACTTCTATATATTATGAGAAGTATATAAAGCTTTCCCATAGGTAAAACCCAATCTCTTTTCCAATAACCCGTAAATCCTCTCTTGCTCTTTCTATCTCAAACCTTTACCATGGTCTCTCTCTCTCCAACAAACTATTGTTATCTATTTACACAAACCCAATTTGTGACTCTCTCCCTTAAAAGCCCATTCTCTTCTCTCACCTAAAACCTAGCTCTACACAAGCTCAAACCCAAAACCTAGCTTTCTATACAAACTCAATCTTTTTTTCTCCCCCCAAAGCTCTCCCTCTCTCTCAACAAAAGTGCTATAATTTTATGGGAAAATTATCCAGATACTCACGTAAAATGAATTTTTTGACATTGAACCATATTATTTGAGCAAATTTTAAAATACTCATAAATATACATATTGATCATGAGTTGGAATAGTAACAAATATGTAAAATGTTAAACAATGTATCTCCCAATGTGGGTGTCTTTTTGGCATAGCCTAAACTATTGTTATAATACACTTTTGAGAAACCTAATCCTTCTTCCTATAGGTCTGTTTACAGCGTGAAATCGAGAAGATCTCAAATCTGAGATCCCCTAACCTATCGCTATAAAATTAGTTTATTAAAATTTTGATAAAGATGTGTGGGAACGGTCAAATTACGTTTTAAAACTAATTAACTTCGAAATGCCAATTTCTCTTTAAATCATTGGTAATGCCATGCATGATCTTTTCGTCAAAGTAAAGGAAATCTACTGCAAAATTAGATCTGCGTAAAATAATCAAAATAACTAAAATTAAAGAAAATGAGAAAAGAAAGGTTTACTTGCCCAGGTTAGTTAGCCTGGGACGCCTGAAGTCGGTGTATCAGAACCATGGGTTATTTACGCCTCTTTGCCTTCACTTTTTTCTCCTTGAAATTGGTTGACTTTCCACTATGAGATATGGAAATATTGGCTATGGATGGTTGAGAGAGGTTAAAATTGAATCTAGGGTTTTGTAGTTTAGATCTAAAGTCATTGTTTCTAGAATCTAGGGTTTGAAAGCTAAAGCTCAAGACTAAGGTTAAGAGGATGCAGGCTAAGGCTTTATTCTCTGGGATTTGGTTTAAAAAACTAAAGTTTTGGTATTTTGAGGGTTAGGCTTCTATTTTATATGTTTTTCTCTAGGGATTAGGTCTCTAGATTTCAAGCTATGTGTTAGTCTTGAATAACCCAAATAGAACCCTTATATAGGTTACAAAAGTCAGTTCTAAGTTGATTGGGAATGATTCCCAATGGATTTCTACAGAAAAATTGATTTTATCAAGTCAAGAGGTCTGGACGCAACAAACCGTGACTTTTTCATACTTTTGGTCTAAACGCCACAAAATGTGGCATCTAAAATATGGTCGTCTAATTTTTTGGGATTTCGTTGATCTTCTTGATTTTAATCTGAATTATGTATTTTTTTTATCATACTTATCCCGAAAGCTTCCATCTAAGTCGGTTTTCCTATTTTTTAGTGTTCAGGATAACTTTATAGATTTTAGGAAGGTTATTTAGGGTTTTACGATTATCTCGGAGATTCTATGGGATATTCTATAAGGTTGGGACCATGGTCCAAGGGACTACTGACCATAGAAAAAGGTAGACTATGGTATATTAGGGTAAATGTCCCTAAAGTTCTATTAGGGATTAGGAAAAATATGAAAAAATGGGGGAAAATAGCCAATTTCAAAATAGGGTGTCTACAGTTGCCTCTCTTTAGCATCCCATGTTTTTCGAGGAACAGGTAGGCGACAAAGAAGTAGACAGCTACTGACAATCTCAATTTAACATTTGCCTAATTGCCAAATGGTCAGAGGGCATATCAGTCCTTTTTCTAGAGCTATAACATGAGACATCACATTCATCCCACTCATCCACCTAGTTGCAAGTTCGCTCCTAGGCTTTTCGACCTGAGTTTTTCTTGTGATATTTTTCTCACGCTAGTCCATACTCAAAACTAGATTTTGTAGTCATGCCACTTAACCTTAGGCTTTTTCATTTCTAATTCAAAATTTGAATCTTGCCTCTATCTCCTTAGTCCCCCTTTAGGGTTTCCTAAGGCTTAGGAAGGCTTTTGCTACTGGGAAAGTTTAACCTGATTTTCCAATTTCACTTCTTAAAAGAGATGTTCAATCAATTTAAGAGAGATTTGGCGGCAATGTGGTAGCATTATTTACGGGTTGTCTAACTCCCTTGTTTTACAATATATATATATATATATATATATATATATATATATATATATATATATATATATATATATATATATAGAAACTTTGAAAAATAGATAGAAATTTTTTAAACGGGACCAGGAGTTTGGCGCACGATTTTAAAAATAAAATTTAAGTTTTTGAAAACATAAAATACATTGGAATTTTTTTGAAAAAGGGAATATATTTTTTAAAAACAAAATTTTGGTTCGTAGTTTTAACTCATGCAACCATGAAGCTCTCTAAGCAATTAACATCATTTAGTGATGGACGTAATCAACTCGACACTTTAACGTCATGTAATGGCGGACATAATCAGCCAGACAGTTTAACATCATTGGATGGCGGATGCAATCAACCCGACAGTTTAACATTATGTAACGATGGTCGTAATCAGCCAGATAATTTACGTCATGTGATGGTGAACGCTTTAAATACACTCGACCATTTTATGTCGGACGGGGATAGATATTTTTGAAAATAATACACTTGACCTTTTGCGTCATATAGGGCTACACTTTTTGATACACCTGACCTTTTATGTCTTATGGGGTTAGACGTTTCGATGCACCTGACTTTTTACGTCATACGGGGCTAGACATTTTTTGATGCACCCGACCTTTTATGTCATACGGGCCTAGACATTTTGAATTGGATTCTTGCACCTTGATTCCAACATTTTCACCTTTTTAGAAGCTTCTGGAATATTATGGTAAGTTTTTAGTGGATACCAGACATTTTTATGGTTAATATCAAGAATAAATACCACATCTACTAACATTTCAACTGATTTTGTCATATTCCAAAACAAATGCCACATTATGCAGCGTTTAGGGCCTCTTTCTCCTGACACCACTTTTCGCGGCTTTTAGGGCCTCTTAATTTAGGCGCCACTTTTTGTGGCATTTTTATCCCCGACATATCTTCTTGATTTCCCTCGCTTCCATTCAGATCAGGAATCAAATCCCTACCAGTACTTGACTTTTAGTTTATAAATAGGATCTCTGAAATCAAAATCCTTCACTACATAAGTTTCATTCCCTTCTTTCTTTTTTTCTAATCTTTAACCCTTCTTCTCAAGACCCTCTTTACTCTTTATCTTCAAAACTTTACACTAACCTTTTCACTAAGGATTCATGGATATAGTTTTTGTGGGAGTCATGAAGCATCTCTCTTTGCTGCTCGAATCTTGTCCCAAATATGATCATAATCCATCTTCACATATTCAATATTAACATCGTGAATCATGAACTCATCATTGTAGAAGATCTTCACACACCTTCATCAGTTGGGGTCGTATCTCTGCAACTCAAGGAAGTCCTTTTAATCATGATTCTTCCTTTTGTAGCTAGACAACCAAACCACATATCTGGGTTCCATGGTAGACAGCATTACATAATGTTGTTCCAATTGGTCCACCAAGCATAAGTAGGTACTCCCACTATAATGTTTATATGGATCCCTTTGGCAGTTTACAATAGAGGATCTATGTATCTAAATATTCAAGCAATTAAAACAATAGTGGCACTGTAACTGCTCCCACGCAAACAAAATAAACATGACATGTATTGTCTCAGCATGCTCATGCCTATGCTATGAAATAGTACAACTAGTCTCATGCCAAAATAACTCAATGCTTGTTGGTCTCGTAATATGCAATCATTTTTCGAACCACAAAGGTTCAACCACACTAGTCTCTTAGCTATAAATCCATACAAACCAAGTGGTTTTATCTACGCTACATGTGTCAAGGAAGCCTAACAAGATGGGCATCCTCAGACATTCCCTTTAGTTCATGATCTTAGGTAATCGAGGATTCTAAAACATGTAATCAAAATTATGAAAACATGTAGACACCCTCTCGAAATTTTGGCTAAGAAATGCTTAGAAACATCAGTTTTGAGTCTAAAGGGCCACACAAACTTTAGTAAAATATAGGCAACCTAGATCCAATATAGCTAATCTAAACTTGCCAAAAAACATGTCCCAATTGAAGTAGGCCCCGAGAGCTTTTCAACATTTCAAGAATCACTAAAATAGGACCTATGGTTAAAAAATCCAGAAAATGACAATTTGATCCCCGTGAGACCCAAGTGCGAGGCCTCGGGCGGGCTCGACAGGTCCAAACATGGCCTGATGACACAGTAAACACTTTATCTTTAATTAAATAAAGCCAAAAGATCAAAATAAATAAAAAAATTTGAAAAAAAAAAATCACTAATTGAAACCTATAAATACCACCCTCTAGAACCCAAAAAGAGAGATCATAAATCGTCTAGAAATCCTTAGAAAATAGGACGAAATTCCAAAAATTAGAAAATAGCCTAACAATACCCAAAACTAGAAAAAAGCCATAGAAAATTCCTAAAAAATTAGGAAGAATCCCAAAAAATATCAAAATTCAGATTTAATGTTAAGAGCTTACAAAATCCTTAGAAAACTAAGAAAAATCCCTCATAAAAACCTAACCCTCAAAAAGCCTAGGTAGACCCTACTTGAAATTATCAAGCTTTCCGCAGCCCTAGGAACCCTAGTTCTAGGTCAAATAATATTAGATCTACCAATTTCAACAAGCAAAGACATACAAAAAGAAAGAGATGGTGGTGCAAATCAGAATAGTCGTATGATCCAAGTCCGAAAATCTGGGTTTTAGGGACTAAAGGTAATTAATTTTTTTTTATTTAATTTAGTTTGTTTTTCTTTATTTAATTCTCTATTTTATTTTATTTTTTCTAAAATTTAATTTATTATTATATTTAATTAAATTTAGAATTGTTTTTAAGGTCAAAATACGGATTTGGAGCTAGCGCTATTAGTTGACTCATAAAAAAATAGGTTCTATATAGATCAGATATTTTTCTAAGTCCATAATTCAAGTGACCTCACTTTCTTCCCTTTATAAAATTAACTAAGTTTTGCTAAGATTTGAGCAAATCTCATCCTAGAGATTGTTGCATATCGGAGTGTAATCAGTTTGGCCCCACTATTGGGCCATTGAGTTTCAGATCTGTATTTTAGACTTAAAAAAGCTTTTATTTTTTCTCATATTTATTTTTCCAGCAAAAAGAAAAAAAGAAAAAGCAAGATAGAGTTGAAAAGATTTCCTTTTCTTAGATTCTAATTTTTCCTTCTAAATCTTAACTTTTCTCTCCATAAAAAAGTTAGAACCTTTTTTCTCTTAATCTTTATGACTTTTTTAGATCAATCTTTATGATCTTTTAGGTCATTTTTTATCATCTTTTTTATATGATCTTCTTTTAGATCCATTTTGATCATTTTTATATTTAGATCTTCTTTACATTCATCTTTTGGGTCTATCTTTTAAATCATCTTTATCATCTTTGTGTTTTTAGATCATCTTTAGATCCATCTTAATCATTTTGTTTAGATATTCTTTCATTCATATTCATTATCTTTAGATCATCTTTGTCTTCTTTAGATTGTCTTTATATTCTTTAGAGCATTCTTTATCATCTTTAGATCATATTTTTCTTCTTTAGATTATTTTTATCACCTTTAGAGCATTCGTTATCATGTTTTAAAGCATCTTTATCTTTTTTAGAAACATCTTTTTTTTTTTTTTAGATCAAAAAAAAAAAAAAAAAAAAATTCCATATGGGACTCGCTGATTCCGTACAGTGAATCGGCGAGTCACTGTGCAAAATCGTCCGGTTCTCTTTAGAACCGGACGATCCCCGTTTTTTTCGCCGATTCGATCCGTCCATGGCGATTCCCGAGTCGAACCGGGGCGAGTCCGGTTCGACTCGACGTTTTTTTAAACATTGGTTTTACCACATCTTGATTAGACTAGATATTTTTTTAATTCATGCTTATCTTGCATTAAAAATTATGTCGTTTTTTACATGTCTTTTTTTATCATTTACTGGACACACATAACAAAGTGTTGATTTTTCCGCACCTCCCTCAAATCTCTCTGTCCAAGGGAAGTGTTGTTCAACTGGCAGTTCATCCTACACCGTCATCAAAGTCTAGGGGCGCATCTCCCACAAATTGCAAAACTTAGAGTTGATGCTGCCCAATTAGGGGCACATTAGCTACATCCTCAAAAGACCCATTCTAGGGGCCGCTAACTTAGTAAGGTCCATAGCAACCCAGATGATAAACTCATAAGGCAGGCTAACTTGTTAAACTTTAAGTAATGCCGATGATTAAGTCAAGGCCCAAGTAAGGCTAGCCAACAAAGAAAACTAGATAATAAGACATTTCACCTCAATCCAATAGTTCATCAAGCTATGTCTCTATTCCTCAAGGTTCACCCTTATCCAATTCTAAGGACTACGAGTCCCTTTCAATCGAGTGTCTTAAGAACTTACATTAAGTCAAGGTTTTATTGAGGTGTATTGGTCATGTTGAGCCACATGCCCCACTCAGAACATCGAGTCGTTGGTCAGATCAGAGTCAAGCGACCTCTCTAGCCCCTGAACAATAAAGTCATGTGAGTTCCACCTTGTTGGCGAGCTGGCACCGCCAATCTTTTCGTCCTCCACCTTCCATAGAACTAGCTGGACTACAGTACTGTCTATCCCCTAGCCAGTCCAAACCTGACCCTCCTCAAGTCATGTATAGTAACCCACTGACGCAACCTCTTCAGGCAGCCTCGGTCCCACACCATTATTCATAGGTGACCTATTTAGCCCTTGTTCCAACTCGATATTCCACGAGTTAGCCATACCTGTCCGCTCCATATCCTCCGGCCGCACCTCTGACTTCTAGTCATCCTTATTCAGGATATCCTGTGCATCAAGCCTCAGTTGTCCACTTTCAGGCATCGACACCGACTTTCCAGCCCCTGGCTCCTTCAGTCCAGGTCACTTTTCAAACCTATCATTATTATCCCTGGGCTCAGGCACCATTGCCTATACCTATTCCATATCAGGCTCCGACCGCCCTGGCTCAGGCCTCTTCACCTGTGTCAACACCTAACGCAAGTCCAACCATCTCACAAGATAATCTGCTCATAGTCCAATGCAGCTCATATTAGTTGCATCTCTTGTACCACAAATTATGTCATTAGTTCTAGGGACCCAACAGATCTCTGATGTTAAACCCCTGAGTTAGTTGAGCTCGCGCAACTGTAAAAAATATCTACATTTAAAGAGATACTGGTTAATATTGGACTTCCAAATATATTCCCTCCATGATCTTATGTCAAGGATATTCTTAAGAATGTTGAATCCCTTCCTATGGGTTTCGGATTCACTCAGTTTGAAAACAAGTTCAATGGGAAAGATGATCTTGAAAATCACATCATCGCTTACCTATTAATTGTTCCTGCACATGAAGAGAAACTACGTCGTCTCAAGGTCATGTTTCAGTACACTCTCTTCGGACGATCTTTAACATGGTCCCAAGAAGTGGTATCAAAATACCCGAATCAAACTCCCGATGAGCTGTTTCAACATTTTGTTGAGCAATATCACAGGACTAGAGAGAGACCAATGACCCTCGGAGAATTGGTCTCCACTAGACACAATCCCAGTGAGTTGTTTATAGATTTTGTCAAAAGATTTAGCAAGGTTGCATCAAAAGTCATTGATTACACATTTTCTGAAGCCTCTGAGATCAGTAGGACTATAGATGATGGGTCCCTGAAGTATAAACTCTACTTAAGTAAAAACATTAGACCTTTTTCTTTCAACTCGATGCTCGAAATGGTTTCATGTTATGAGAGAGCAAAGGAAAGCCCGAGATCAGTCACAAGTCACATTGGGGTAAAAGTCCAATATAACCATATTGGGGCAAGAGCCAGATGAAGTTATAATAGAACAAGAGTCTGATAATGATGAGATGACATGTTAAGAATGTGAAGCTAATCCCGAGTTGAAGCCGTCTTCAGAATTGCTTAGGGATGTAGGTGGGGCTAACTTATGAAAAGACCATGAGTTGTTAGATGATACGAGTGAAGATGAAAAAATCCTAACCGATATCAACTTGATAAAGACCAACAAGTCAAAATCCCTGCTCAAGCCTGAAAATCATAGTATGGCCTTGGGGAACAGGAAGAAACCTCCTTAAAAATGAAGACCGAAATGGTAGAGTGACTTGTTACTAAAGAATTTCAAAAACCAAATGATAAGAATTGTCTTAGCGTTGGGTCTGTTTCATGGGGAGCTCTTATAGAATTAGAAAAGTACAACCCACAAAAGACGAAAGCAATTCCAGTAGTCCCAGTAAAAGTTGAGAACATAAAGATACAAAGGGACCAAATTATCTACCATATGAAAAAAATACTAGATGAACATGAGCTCATTCAAAACCATGTGGCTGGGAATCTCATAACGAAAATGCCAATTATTGTGTTAGCCTGGCGTCCATGATCCAAGAGAAAATGAAAGAGCAAACTTCCCCGCAGGAAGTTCCAATTGAAGTTGAGGGAACTAACATGCAGGAGACTCATGACACCCATGTCCTAGAGTGTGGGGCAGAGGCAAATAATCTAAAAGAGGAGAATAACTGTAGCTGGAGTTCTGAAACTCAAGGAAAAGAAAAAACTTGCAGAGGATCTTGATTCTAGTTGAAGATATGATCCCTAAAAATGTTCAAGATATGATTGTGATACATATCATCATAAAAAAAAATGACCTAATCAATCACTTCTTTCAAATAAGTGTAGTGGGTAACCCATAGGAGGCTCGAGTCATCAATGAGCTCAGCTGAGATCCCAAAGCTGAGGATTCCCAAGACTACATTAGTGACAAATGCCTTAATCTCGAAAGTGCAACCCAAGAAGAAACAAAGGAGTCAGGCTTAGAGGATTCAGTTGAAATATCCCTTAAGGTGAACTCAAAAGAAGGTCCGTTCCTTCAAGAATGAATGAAAGAAATAAAACTTTAAAAATCCTAAGGGACTTGCCTAGGCCACCTTCACTTGACTTCTTGGCGGACCCACCTATTTGGGATAAAGAGATGAGCCTAGAGCAGTCAATTACACCAGCCTCTAAGTCTATCTACCAGACAATATAGAAGAAGTGAATGACCCAAATTTGATTATTCTCGAGGATTCAACATCTCTACAAGAGTTAGAAGAGATCGAACCCTTAAAAGCTCTAAGATGATCACTTGAGCTACTTTTACAAGATTTCCTGGATAACCACCTATATGAGATGAAGAACCCCAAGAATATGATAGGGGCATGGGCATGACTCCATTACTTGGGGCACCCCATATTCAAGAGGAAAAAAAGATCTAGTAGGGGCAGTCTCATCCACCATCTTGATAGGGTTGCCCCCATCTGATGCAAACGTTGTAGAGATTGTCCCATCCAACATGTCAAGAATGGATGAAAGAAAGTAAAACCTTATTTTGTATTCTGTATTATTTTGTATTATGTATTGTCCCTACAGGAGAAGCTCCAGCAAACTACTTGAAAGGGGCACTCTAACTTGATGATGATAATATAGTAAGGGAAACCAATGAAGCAAACACCTTATTCAATGACTCCCAATATGCCTTGAGGCGATATACTCCCCAAGATCAAAATGAAGTTGCGACTGAAAAAGACTATCGAATAGGCGTGGGGTGATCACTTATTCCTCCCTCTCAAATAAGCCAAGTGGGGCGTTCATGCTTTGCTTAGGCATCCTACTCTATGGAATTGATAGCCTAAAGAGTCGAAAAAACAAACAAAAAAGAAGAAGAAAATGAGTTTAGCTAATAAGATATTGAAGGATTAGGAAGCTAAGAGTGATTTCGAATATGAAGTTCACGGAATTCAGCAACAGTTGTCAATGAAGTATCAGATACCTTCTAGAGTCAAGGAAAATCTAAGGATAACAAAGATTAAGACCTCCCTACCACCTGGAAGAAGGAATGATGATCGAGTTCTCATCTGGACAAATTGCTAAGAAGGAAAAACACCATTGACTTTTCTTCTTCTCCTCCTCTTTATTCATTTTCTTTAAAAAGAAAAACAAGAAAAGAATTCGGCCAGGTAAAAAATCGAAAGGAATACGAGCGTTGGAAAAAAAGCCACCTGGATGAACACCTGAAAAGGGCCCTGGGGTGAAAGACAAAAAAAAAAAAAAAAAGGAAAAAAATATGTCTGGCAGAAAATCCGAAAGGACCTGAGTGTTGAAAAAAGGCTACCAAGCTAAACACTTGAAGGGAACCTCAGGGCGATAAAAAAAAAAATAGAACATCTCTATCTTTTCGTCTCTTCTCCAAAATCTCTAAAAAGTATTCTTTTCCTAAGTCAGAATGGTGTTACAAAAGCAATGTACTGTAAAGGCATCAGTCCAAGTAAATCTGAAGAACCTCAAGTATTTGAACTTCATAGGGCTAGGTAAGTGGAGGAAAAAAATTTGAAGTCCAAGGGGATTCTGAACACTCATGGCCAATATCCGATATTATCCAAGATGTCAACTTGCTCAAAACTTCAAGTAAAACTCTCCCTTGAATTGTGTCACAAAGAGCCAAGATTGAAAAATAAAAAGTAGTTGATGATTACTCATATTGAAGATCCCAAGTAAAGGCTCAACAAGGTCATACTCGAAAAAAAATATGTATTGATCCTAAGTCCGCTTAGAGATCCCAAGAAGGAAAAAGAACAAGAAAGAACAAGAAAAAAAAAAGAAGAAAAAACGAAAAAAAACAAGGGAATGCACAAACTATCCAGGGACTCAAAAAAAGAGAAAAAAAAAAAAAAAAAATGAAAGTGAAAAGATCCAACATTCATAAGAGAGCAAAGTTAGTTTCAAGAGAAGCCCGAAGCAGTCAGAGAAAGCCCTTCACTGCGACCGACACATCAAAGGTCCTCAGACATATTTTTCATTAATAATCTTCGAAGTCAAAGAACCCCAAGGTGATGTGAGTTGAAATGGCTCACCAAATCCAAATTAAAGACGTCTATCCCATGAAATGTAGAAACAGTCGGGAAATCACAGTCAAACCCATGCGAAGTAAAAGAGCTAAGATAGGAAGGCGTCTAACCCGTATGACGACAAAAAAACTGCGGTACCCAATCTCAAATCAATGTCAAACCCATGCAAAATGAGTCAGAGCAGGTACAATAACACCCATCATTGCATGACGTAAAACTGATCAGAGTGGTAGCATGAGCTTAAACTGCTTACCAAATTTGTTTTTCAAAATTTGTCATCCATCTTCAAAATTTTTCCTATGTGTTTCGTGAGTTTTAAAAAACCTTTTTCTTTGGTTAAAAAGTAGCCTGGAACTCTATTTCTCTTTCAAAATTCAACTTATCTTCGAAACCTTCTAAAATGTTTTAAAAAATGAAGGAGTTTCATGGAGGCTTGGATGTGATGCATCTGTAACCACCAAATTCTGGATTGTCATGCTTGCAAACCCTTAGGACCAATAGGTTCCCAAACCAAAAGGCTTGTGGACCCCAAGAATCAGAATCAAAGGTAAAGAAGAAGTTCAATTAGCTTGGAATTCATCATCCCATCATTTTTTCTAAACTAAACTTTTATTCAACTGGAAAACGAGACCCCAAGAAAAAAGTTTAAAGTCGAAGATGATTGCACTGGCAGCTTCCCAGGTAGCATTGGAGTGGCTACAACAAGGAGTGTCACCAGCTCAAAGGTAACACAGTTCATCTTGTCGCTTTGGATCCCGATTGTCAGAGACCTATCAATTGCGCTGTTTCAGAGATAGCAGTGTCAGTTCGATGTCTTACGAATCAAAAGCATCAATCAACGTACCAGCTATCCAAATGGTACTGATCATTCAAAATGGTCTATCAGAAAAAAATTTCAAAAAATTTCATTCCGATCATATCTTAGGTGTTTACTTCTTTGCCATTTACCTGGTGCTCTAGGAGAATGCCAAAGAAGAGCAACTATCGACACCCTTTCGAAATTCTGGCTAAGGGAACTCCTATAAATTTCGATTTTAGGTCTAAATGACCACACAAACCTAAATAGACCATAGGCAACCTAGACCCAATATAGTTGACCCAAACTTGTCCAAAACCTATCCCAAATTGGAGTAGACCTTGAGAGCTTTCCAAGGTCTAAGAATCACCCAAATCAGACAGACGGTTAAAAAGATCTATAAAATGACAATTTGTTCCTTGTGATACCCAAGTGCCGAGCCTTAAGGCGGGTCGTGTTACGGCTCGACAGCCCAAACATTGCCTGATGACGTGGTAAACACTTTTTCTTTAATTAGATAAAGCTAATAGATTAATATAAATAAAAAAAAATCTAAAAACAAGCAAGAAAAATTCCAATTGAAAGCCTATAAATACCACCCCCTAAAACCTAAAAAGAGAGATAGAAATCCTTTGAAAATATGACACAGTTTTCGAAATTAGGAAAAATAGCCTAAAAATACAAAAAAAATTTAAAAAATCTCCATAAAATTCTTAAAAATTTAGAAAATACTAAAAAATATTAATCTTAGGATCCCCTAAAACCTTTAGAAAACTAAAAAAAATCCCTCTTAAACCCTCAGAAAAGCCTAGGTATACTCTATCTAAAATTCTCAAGCTTTTCCTCGGCCTTTAAGAACCCTAGTTTTAAGTCAGAGAACCTTAGATCTACCAATTCTAGCAAGCCTAGACATCCAAAAAAATGAGATGATGGTGCAAATCAGAAGAGCGGTTTGATCCAAGCCCGAAACTCAAGGTTGTGGGTCCCTAAAGGTAATTATCTCTTTATTTGTTTATTTTAATTTATTTTCCTTCATTAATTCTATGTTTTATTTTATTTTATCTGAAAATTAATTTATTATTAGATTCAATTAAATTTAGAATCGTGTTTGAAGTTAAAATACAGATTTGAAGCTAGCACTGCCAGTGGACTAAAAAAAATCCAGATTTGTATAGATCAGGGATTTTTCTTAGCCCATAATTCTAGTGACCCCACTTTCTCTACTCTTTTCAAAATTAACTAATTTTTGCTACGATTTGAACCGATCTCATCCTAGAGATCGGCGCAAATCGGAGCATAAACAAAACATGAGTAAAGATGTTTGGGTATTTAAAACCAAACACTTCTCCCATTTCTATAAAAAAAATTCAAGGCTCAAATTTTTTTCTTTATCAAAAATCTTGACTGTTTATTTTCACAACGAATAGTTTTCACAAAAATTGGTACACCTGCAAGACTATGGGGTCTTCTCAAAACATACCCATTGACCTATGTTTTCCAACATAAATGGTCCAATTCAAACACATATTTAGTCTTTGAAAACCATTTCACTGCATTCAACTTTAATTGTTTACCAAGTCATGTTATAGCCACAAAACGAATAATAAAATCCATCTATGATTTTATCCAAAACAAAAGCACGGCTAAAGGCTGGTGATAAAAAAAACCCGATAAAAAAAAATCCAAAATACATTTTCTTGGCAATTTAGAGAGCCTAAGATGAGATCCTCATTACATGCAACACACCACATTACTGGAAGGACAAACACAAAAAAATGGGTTCTATCAAGAAAAGCAAATGGGTGCAACACTCCCTTTGTGCTACATATTTGTATGAGCTATACTCATCTCTTGTGTTTGATACTTAGGCTATAAGCCTTGATCAAAACACCAAAACCACATCTCCATGTGTTTTAATACCTTAAGTAGTTCATATAAGTACAAGAAGATACATTATATATAAGGGTATTCAAAACTGGCTCTTTCAAACTTGTTTAGCACTTATCAAATAATGTCGTTACTATCAATACATATACATAAAATCAACCAATATGTAGTCAAAGAGGTACAAAGATCAGGTCGACTCAAAAAACGTATTAAGTTATTGAATCATCTTTCCTATATGACCTAATCATGTAAAGTGGGATATATTTCATACCCCAAAACCGTATAGTGTGGTACCAAATCTTTTTTTTATCCTTGCTTTTATTTTCTAACAAACATTTATAGTCCTTGAAGAACACACAACTGATGAAGAATCACTTGATCACCATTTGCACATTGTCAAAGAAACTTCCAATTGTTTTGGCCTTGGATTCTCCCTTACTCATACCATAAAGAAATTATCTTTCTTCATGGCATCACTCTAAAGGTCACAAATTGGATTTTGCTATTGATCTTAGAGTATCTAGTTTGCAACCAAATCTCTCTACACACCCTTTTATTGCCCAAAAAATGAAGAGAAACCAATATGCCTTCTATAAATATAACATTTAGTTTTTTATTTTTATTTTTTTGTAGTTTCTAGACTGAGTATTTTTAACATAGGGTGTCATATATCCCTAACATGGCATGACCTCTCACTAAAGTTTTTGCTATCATAAATCATACTCATTGCATACTATAAAACTTAGAATGGGCTCGAAAAGGTTTATAATCAAGAGAGTACAAAACATGACTTAACATGTCGCACCTTTCAATTTACTACAAAATAGAAGATGAACATCCCTTTATGAAAATACAATATCTCTCAACTCATAAGGAGTTTATATTTGAAAATTTGTTAGTTTGAAAATAGACTCAAAGTTATAAAATAATACTAAGTAACAACCCCAAACCGCACCATTTAGTGAGTCTACGAATTGTTGACATTTATGTCACAATACAATTCATACAACAGAAAATTAGGATGAGCATCCATCAATAAAATAAAATTTCACTCAATCAATAAAGAGTTTCTTCTTCAAACCTTTTATTTTGAAAACTAGACTCAAAACCACAACTCAACATCATAGTGTAAATCCCAGTTAATGTTGTTCATTAGGAAAATAAATAAGTGACAATCACATCACAATATAACATATCATACTGCATAAATTTAGGAGAACCATTCTCCAATAAAATAATATTTTCTCTTAATATCCCAATGGGCCCCTAACATAATAAACAATGTTTTAGGATATTCAAATAAAATTTATAAAGCCAATAAATATTTTATTTTCCTCTTTGATTAAAATAAATCTAGAAAATTAATTTTTTCATATTCAAATATTATTTTCAATATAATAAAATTCACATAGAAGTCTAAAAATTTATTCTAATTATAAAAAATATAATTAAAATATATTAAAAAAGATTTGATAGGGATTGAAACATAGAAATAAAAATATAACAAATATAATTAGGACTCCATCCTTTCAAGAAACCTACCTCACTATATATTCTCAAACTGGCATAATAGTTCCCGTGGCCTACAACCATTTACAAGGGTTAATGATTAGATTATCAAAGTCAACTAATAAATAAAGGAAACATGATCCTAGTCCATAGAAAATAAACCCCCCTTTGAGGACAAGTCCAAACCACATTCCAACATTATGCTCCATGGGTCATTATAACACTATCCGATGATGCAGGGAGTCATCTCTTCGGCACATGTACACACCACATACCCTTATCTAAAGTGCTGCTTCCCTGACGGCTATTTAGTGTGCATGCTTTCTGATGGCAATGATGAGAATTTAGGCCATTGTCCTCTCTAATCAACCATCACATACATGAGTCACATCCAATCTCCTGACCGACAACCATGGGCACAACTCTGACCTCATCAAGGGGTAACTCCACATCGAAAGTCTTATCGATTATGCTCAAAATTCCCAGGGCGACAGGTTTTAGATACCACCTTGAAAGATAGCCAGTCAAAGCTCGGGTGAGTCTCAACATTAGTAATGTCTCACAATCCATCATGGATTATGCCATAGAGTCTATCCGGACCACGCTCCCCTCGAAGTTATCATATCACTATAGTCATAAATTTATATGTTCTCATAAGGCCTTTAAATAGCCATATAACCCCAACAAGAACTTTGTAAGGAGGCAATGGTCTATGATGAACGGTTTCAATCTACACACCTTCCATAATCCAATCATGGACAATGCTTGAATCTTGGTGGGGGATAACAACTCTGCCCATCTCCCAATGTAAAGAGGTGGTAGGCAGTCACTATCATGAAATCCTGGAGAGAAATGTGATAAGGAAGAATAAAGTCTCAGATTGTAGTGAAAAATGGAATGGCCATCTACATATGAATTCCCATAGAGGCTCTATTTTTGCCCTCACCAGGGCATAGTGCCCTATGGTAAGATCAAATGTAATAAAAGACTTAAAAAATAGGTAACCCAAAAATGATTCTCAGCCATCTCAACCTTAAAGTAGAGGCAATTTGGTAAGTTTACATGTTTGCCAAAGACGAGTTGTCCTAGGGCAAATGTGTTATGTCCTAAAAAATAATGGTCATGTATGTGCATCCTAAGGTTGTCTTATGGATAATAGCGTCTAGTCATTAAAATTTGAGGAGCGATGCTATGTGCATAAACATGCAAAAGATCCCACTTTTGTCAGTAATGAACATGCTTTATGAGTTCAGAATGGCTCAAGGCAATGAAAAAATAAAAGTTAGCATGAAAACCGATCATGTTGCAGTTATACAATGGAAAGAAAGACTGGGAAAAGAGTAAATCAAAATTTATCAAAATGGTTAATTACATCATGTTAACATTCTTAGCCTAAAGAGTGCATGTGCCAAAAAAATGGTGAAGGACATATAATGCGTGCACCAAGAAATTTGTAGGGAAATTCAGAATTATGAAAGAAGAAAATTTTCTGCTTGGAGCATGATCAAAAGACATAACAATTCTCATTAAAATGTGCTACCAAATATTTGGCATGCTAGTTTTATGAAATAGAAAGATAATACAAGGAAAATGTTGGTCCAAATATAGTGGATCTTTTTTGTTTTCAGACATAAATATAGCTAAAATAATATGCAAGTTGGGTTTTGAACCTAACCATAAAAATAATACACATATGTCTTGCAACTCTTATCAAAACACCCACAAAAAGTAGCTGCAAATTTATTTGAGACTCAAGAGGGTGTACAAGGTCACTAACTTTGTTATCCACAAAAGAATTAAAATCCAAAATCAATTGCAATTATTGAAAACATCTTCTAAACAACAATCATATATCTTTCAAAAACCCATCTAAATCATTCCAACAAAATAAAATGATGCCCCATAATTTTTCCCTTGCTCATACAACATTTTTCAACATTCAAATACTATTTTTAGTTTATATTATATATATATATATATATATATATATATATAAGTTATAACAAACTCACCAAATGCATATGGATTTGCATGCAGAATTTTGTAGCTTTTCTAAAGAGAGAATCTTATTGGGAATGAGTTTTCCAACAATATCAAACATATATTTTGACCTATCAAACATATATTTTCTCTTTGAGTATTAAAATTCATTTGAATCATTTAAAATTCTAAAATATTAAGATATTTGAGTGTAACCAAATGTGTCGTAAGTCTTTCTAATGGAACTTCCAAGTGACCATTAATGGTTGAATTCTGGATGGGATTTGGAGATGAAGGTTGGTCTCACAATAGGAGTGGCAATGGGGTTGGTCGATCAGGTCCGGGTTCAGATTGGCGGTTTGGGTTGAGTCAAGTTCTCAACCTGATTGGACCCAAACTTGATTGGACCCGACCCAAAAATAAATAAAAAATATATAATTAAATATTTTAAATATGGAAAAAAATTTATATAAGGGCGAGGCCCTTATATATAGGAAAAAGCGAGGTACTTGTATATAGGAAATTTTATATGGGATAAAGCTAACAATAGTTAGGCAACTACAACGAATAGTACTATATGTGGAATCCCAGCTGTCAGATTTTTATCATGTGGTTCAGAATGCATATCACAATATGAATTTTAATATTTTTGTTTGAAACCGGATGATAATGAAATTTTAGAAGTGGGCAGTAAAACATAGGGGGTACAATTAAAAAAAAATATAAAATATTTCCCAAATTGAAATACCCTTGAAAAATAATGAGGGTAATTTGGTTTTTTAAATCATTGAAAATAAATTTTTTTATTTTTATATAGTGCACAATAATGTTAGGTATATATACCCAAAATTTCATCTTAAACCACATGATGAATGTCTGACAGCTGAGATTCTACCTATATTACTATTGGTTTATTCATAATTAAATATTTTAAATATGGAATAAATTTTATATAAGGGTGAGGCCCTAAACAATCAAATTAAGGCTCACCTAATAAATTCCATTAGAAGACGTTGTTTCGATGCCCAAAAATCCTTAAATTGATCATCTTAACCTCAAAATGCATGGACATGAGAAAACATGAATTTCAAGTCTTGGAATTAGTACATTTTGTAATTCATAGATCTGCTCGATCTACACAATTTTTGAACCGTCAAATTTTATACTTAAAGATGAAGATAGATTTTCAGGCCATCACAACTATTTCCCATATTGAAACAACATCTTTCGATACTATTCAAAGGTATCTTATTTTGATTATTTAGAGCCTTGACTTTATACAAACCACACCCTTTAAAGATTATAATTCAAATATATAGTTATATTTATTTAAATATTATATATTAAATACTATTTAAATATAAATACTATTCCGGTACGGTTCAGGTCTACATGACCCAAACCCATATCCAAATAATGTTCAGGTCTAAATCTTAGATACAGATCCAACCCGCCGGATCTTATTTTTGTCCCATACCGAAAGAGTGACGTCAGCAGACAAGCGCGTGGGATGATGTGCACGTGTCAAAGTGAAAAGAAGCACAGAATAGTGGTTACTTGTCGGTTTTTGAAAAAGGGCCGAGAAAAGCGAATGGGAATGGGTGGTGGTGGGGTCCAACGTGTGTTACTGCTGCCGCTCCACGACGTCCGAAGAATGGAAAGCAAGAGAAGCAGCTCCCCGCACAACGCCATCGTGGCGATGTGGAAATCTCTCCCCGCAATTTTCATCTCTACTATTTGTGTAATAAATATTCAATTTTATTAAAAAGAAATATTAGTTAATATTTTCCCCGCAGATTTTAAAAATAATAATTTTTAAGAGAAAAGCTTTATAATAATATTTTTTAACGAAAGAAGAGCTCAAAATATTTTGTTTTTGACTCTGGACCAACTATTTTTTTATAGGAAGATAAATAGACCAATTTGCCCCTCTTTTGAAAACAAAATTTGTCATTTTTTTTAATGGTTTTTTTCTCTCCTCTCCTAACCTAACACATTTTTCCCCTCTCATTCTCTCTCTAAAGAATGAGAGATGGGGTTTACATAGAAAACATGAGTGGCGGTAAAAATAAGATTGGATTTTTTATAGAGTACGAGAGGAGGGAAGAATGGGTTGGGTTTTTAGAGAGAGAATATGATAGTGGATAATAATAACTTTGATTTTTAGAGAGAGAATGTGAGAATGTGAAATAATGGTTTTTGTTTTTAGAGAGAGAATGTGAGAGATAAGAGCTTAAAAATTAGGTTTTTAAGAGAGATAATGAGGTGGGAAGAGGAAGAAACTACGAGAAAAAAATGTGGAAAAAATGGGACCCTAGAATTTTGTTTTTAAAAAGGAAAAAAATTATCCATTTACCCCTCCACAAAAAGAAAGGAACCTAAAGTAAAAACTAAACTTTCAGTATGTCCAATGTCTAAAAATAGAAACTAGTAAGGCGTTTTTCATAAAAAGCCCTTTAAAATATATCACTTGTATTTTGAAATTGATGCTCATGTTTTTTTTTATTTTCTTTTTATTTTTAAAAAAATGCACCTAGGGGAAACTCAAGTTTCGGCCTAAGTTATTTCTTTTTTATTCGTAGCTTTTGGGTTGTACCTCCGAGTTCCGATCCTAAGGTTTTTTAAAAAGACAATGTAGAATATGAGATTCCAATATGGTATTAAAAACTATTTTTTTTTTTTAATAAACGAGTTGGATCTTCATCTTAAAATTTTATATAATCTTTTTGCAAATTATTAGAGAAATCCTTTTTTATTTTCTAAATTTAACAATAATTCGATATTTTATATTTTACCCTTAAACCCCTATTCTTTAGTGGATATTATATATATATATATATATATATATATATATATATATATATATATATATATATATATATATATATATATATATATATATATATATATATATATATATATATATACTAGACACCAATTCTTCTCACTACAAAGCAATTAAAAAATATAATTAAGTGAAATAAAATTGACCACATTAGCCCAACCGTTCATTCTGAATGGAGGGCTAAGATTGCCCTAATCACAATGTCACGTCTCTACACTATTTTATTTGTAATTTTTTTTCTATAAACTATTTTGACATCGAAATTTGGACGTCCATTTCTCTATTAAACTCTCACTAGCGAAAAATATATAACAAATATTTTCAATACAATAAAATGGCCAAAATACTGCTGAAAGTTTCAAAGGGTATTTTAGTTATTATATTTTATCGAATTTTTTTATTTATTTTTTATATGTGCACCCAAATGAGAAGATAGCACGTACCAAATTCATATTCATACAATTTGTATAAAAAAAATAAAAAATAAAATACTTTGAAATGTCCGATCTAAAATCAAACGGTGAGTGGTGATCAAAATTGGATGGCTAGATGATAAAGCGTGGATAGAACATATATGCTGTAGAGAAAGCGTAGAAACCTTTCCCATGCAGAATAAGACTTTTTTATATCCCAAGAGATGCATCTTGCGGTTCGGTCTTTTATTCAAGGGGAGCAAGCATACTATGTGCTCCCGCGGGATCGCAAATCAGCGTTCTAGAAGGAAGCCCCTGCGCACAACGCTGCAAAAGTTGGAAACCTCCTATTCTCTCTCAAAATCTTCCGTCCTTTTTCTCTCTCAACGTAATAAATTATAAGAAATAGGAAACTAATAAATCGCGTATTACGGCAGAGGACGCTTTAGCCGAAATAAACATTTGTTATAATAATAGCTGCAGGAGAGGCCGGATCATACTAAAGACGATATGACGTCAAGTCAATAAATAATGGCGTTCTCCTCTCATAATCTTAAGCGTCCTTTTTTTTCAAACCTTCTTACTCTATCATCTTCTTCTGATTCTTTCGCAGTGGGGAGAAGAAAGAGGAAGGCACCACGCATCCCCACCCACCTACCTCGCGTAATTTGCAGGCAGACTTTGCGAAAGAAGAAGAAGAAGAAATAGTAAAATACTAAACCTATGTTGAATTTGAATAGTTTTTCCTTTTGTGTGGCTTCCATTATATGGGCATCCCTTCACTGGTGGGATGGTGATGCTGCAGCCTGAACTGGCTTTGGGCTTCCTGGGTTAGGGTTAAGGGGTTTGAAGCCCTTTCAATTTGAGAGAGAGAGAGAGATGGGGGCTTGTGCTTCGAAGGAGAGATCGTGTGTTGGGCATCGAAGAAGGAAGAAGATCGTGAGGACAAGACTCTCTTTGAAGATCGGCCAGGATCACAGGGATTTAGTAGATAAGAGTGATGGCTCTGGTTCTTTGGCCGTTGCTCTTCCAAATCATGGTGAGTTCAAAAATTGTCTTCTCGTTGTGATGAGAGATCTCTCTTTATCTGCCTTTTCAGTGAATTTTGATCATGTTTCTCTTGATCTTTTGCATATGGGTTTTTGATCTGGATATACGATGACTTTGTCAATGCTTTGTTTCAATTATGAGGAAATCATCAAGTTGGAGATTGTATTTCTTTTTTTTGACAATGAGATTGTATATTTTTATGACAATGTAACTTGGGTTACCTGATGCCGCTGTTTTCATTTATTTCAAATTTTAAAATTTTTTCCTGTTGTTCATCATATGGAAGTCATGCAATGCTAGTTGTTTCTTTGGTGATAAACTGTGAGTACAGCGAAGAGAAGTGTAACTCCCTTAACAAAACATGTAGGATATCAAGCATAGAATCTAAAGGCTAAGAAATTTATTCTTCTCAGATTAACACCTGAATTCCTAGAAATTCCAATAAATGGAAAGCCTTAAGGGGAAGGAAGAGTAGAGAAGGAGGAAAATATCACAAAAACAAAGAGGAATCCACCTCCCCAAATTTTATTAGCTCAAAATTCTTATAATTGATTCTACCTTAAAACCTTTAATAACAAGTATTTAAGTAACTCAGAAACCCTAAAAATCTCTTAAGTATTCCTAGCCATCCATTATTAACTTAAAGCAAAAGAGTAACCCCGCCCTCAATAAAATCATAAATAAGAATTGAAATACAAAATAGAAACCCAAAATAACTTCCCCTAATTACAATATTGTGCCCTTTTGGCCTCCATTGTTCTGCAACACTTCTTTCCCCAGCCATGAACTATTGGTTGTGGCTTGAGCATGGCTGCTTTATTCCCCTTGGTTGAAAGGAACTTGCGTGTGGCTAGTTGTCTTCAACATAGAGGCAGTACAAATCTGGATCTACCCTTTTGAACTCTTGCTTTAAAATCCACAGGCTATTGGAATATGGTCTCCCCTTCCATTTGATTAGATATTAGCGATACAAAGTCTTTCGAGTTTGAAAGCTTTCAGTTTTCAAAACTTGCTTAATTTCTTCTTCGTTATTTCTCGGTTGTGGACGCTCACTTTTTAATGGTTAAGATTGAACCAACCTCATCCATCATCCTCATCATCATAGGCTTTTTTCAATTAATTGGGGTCGGCTACATGAATCGTGGTCTGCCATTCTGCCCTATAAAAGGCCATACCATCAGTGAGACCATAAGTCTCCATATCTTTTTGGACTATTTCAAACCACATCCTTTTGGGCTTACCCCTTGCCCTTTTCAGTTCTTCCACTTGAACTGACTCATACCTCCTAATAGGTGTTGTACTTGGCCGGCGCCAAACATGGCCAGCCCACTTAAGTCTACTCTCTCTCATCTTATCGCCTATTGGTGACACACTTAAATTCTCCCGAATGGACTCATTTCAAATTCTATCCTTTCTTGTCTTCTCACTCATCCATCTCAACATTCTCATCTCCGCTACACTCATTCTATGGGTATATTGTTTTTTGTCCACCCAACATTCCGCCCAATAGAGCAAAGCTGGTTTCACAGTTGTCCTATAGAACTTGCCCTTCAGCTTCATTGGTATGCGGCGATCACATAAAATTCCAGTTGTATGTCTCCACTTCGCCCACCCAGCCCTAATTCTGTGTGTGATATCTTCTTCAGTCTTTCCATTTTCTTGGATTGTTGATCTAAGATATCGAAAGTACGATATTTTTTGTACCTTTTGGCCATCAATCTTAACTACTTCCTTGTCTCTACTCTTATTATTACTAAACTTGCATTCCATATACTTTTACTCCAACTAATCTTAAAACCTTTGGATTCTAAGGCATCCCTCTAAAGTTCTAACTTTGTGTTGACGGCGTTTCGGGTCTCATCGATCAAAACTATGTCATCTGCGAGCAACATGTACCACAGTATCTCATCCTGTAGGTGCTCAGTTAAGTCGTCCATAATTAAGACAGAGAGGTATAGGCTCAATGCTGACCTTTGATGTAGACCTATTGTCACTGAAAACTTATTCGTCTCTCCACTTATTGTTTGTACACTAGTTAGCGCTCCATCGTACATATCTCTCACTAAGTCGATGTAGTGTTTGGAGACTCTTTTCTTTTTCAACACCCGCCAAATCAACTCTCGAGCAGTGTTTTAAAATGCGGTCGCATCGCCGCATATGTGGCCGCATCAGGCGTTATGTGCCACCTAGCGCATCGCACTTTCCTGCATATGTAGTTTGGAGAGATGCGCCAGCATCAGAGCCGTATCCCTCCGCATTAGAGCCGCATCCCGCATGGACCGCATCAGGCCACATAATCTGTCTGCCATGTTTTTCAAAACTGTACCCCTCAAGCAGGGGCAATAAGGTCATTTTGACCTTTGAAAATGGGGGGAAGGGTTTGGGGGATATTAAACCTTCTAAACCGCATTTTTCAGCCACATCCATAACTTTTCCTAGGTCGATTGAATCAAGAAAAATTCTGGGCAGAAATTTTATTTGTTGAAGTTCTTCAATTTGTAATACAAGATACTACAAACTAAAAGTCCATGAAGATTAAACAAAGAACTTTACCCAGTACTTTTAAAATAAAATTTATAACTTTAAAGAGTTTCATGGACTAATACAGTAAAGTTACAAATTAATGAGTTTATAAAATTTGTTGATCTTCATAAATGCTCTGATATCGTAAAGTTACAACATTTTTATAAATTTATAAAAGTTTACATATCGAGTCGAAGAACTTCATGGACTTCATGGACTATTTTCAAGATTAAAGTGTTTATAAAATTTGTAACTTTAAAGTTTTTGATTGCAGATTTGTGCTTATGGTTGTTGCTTTTTGAATGTTTTCTGAAGCTAGTTTCAAGTTTCTAGTTTCTATCAGGGGATAGTGGATACAAAATCTTCGACAGCTAATACTTTTGGAGTTAATGAATAATTTAAATACTTACTATCACATATATCACCTCCATATTTTTTTATGCATTAACCTATTTTTTTAGAATTTTTATAATCGCATCGCCGCGATGCACCCGCATCCGGACCACATCGAGCTGCATCACCACATTGGCCCCCCCAATGCTTTTGGCCGCATCACCATTGCTCAATTAATTTCACTTTTTATTTCTAATTTTTATTTAAAAATTATATGAATTTGAAATTTGGGGTTTTAGCTTTATTTTTATAAGCATAATTAAGCAAAAATAATAAATGTTTTTTGAATAAATTGTTTGATCAAAATAAAGTTTGGGGTATTTTGCTCATTTTTATTTAAAATATTTGTTAGTTATTTTTACTTAGTTTTCTTTATAAAAATAAACCTACACCCCAAAATTTAATTAAATATTTTATTTAAATAAAAAATTAGTTTTTGGCCATTAGATATGGCATTGTGAAATCTCAACCAGTGGAAGGACTGGAAGGGTGCACACCCTTACACCTGTCTACATGATATGGTCAGGATGTGGACGGGATGCTTTTCCTCTCGGTAATTTCTGAATCATATCAACAACTACTTCTACTTGGAGACGTAGTGGTTCTCCATGTAATTCAAATAAATCAGCAACATTAAATATTGGGAGATATCCAATTTCATTAGTAAGTCCTCCTCATATGCATTATTCTCATATTTCTTCAAAATTCGGTAGGGAACCACCTTCTTGGACTTGTGCTAATTGTAAGTCCCCAATGGAAAATGTCTCATCTCACAATTACACTATTACTAAATCACCCTACTTGAAAATCTTCTCTCTTTGATGCTCATTTGATGCTTCTCGATACTCTGCATTACTTTCTTCAATTTTCTTCTTGATTTGAGTTAGCAAGTATTGAACATTCTCAACAAAAGCATTGACATCATCACTTCCCTTGCCTTACACAGGTAATGGTGCTAGGTAAGGCACGCGATTACTAGATTTTTTCAAGGAGTTTGAAGTTGAATTAGATGCGTCAAATGTTGGCATAGGGACAGATCTTAGTCAAGAGGGGCGACCAGTGGATTTTTTTAGTGAGAAGTTGAATGAAGCACGTAAGACTTATTCAATCTATGACCTTGAGGTTTATGCAATAGTGCAAATTATTGGAGACACTGCTTGATCCATAAGGAGTTTATTTTGTGCTTCAATCATGCGTCACTTTGGTACTTGAATTCCCAAAAGAAGTTAAATTCACGTCATGCTAAGTGGGTAGCTACCCTTCAAGAATACACCAGCGCAAGGCCAAAACCCAAAAAACGGTAGCTAATGCTTTAAGTAGGCTTTGCGTGGAACTTTGTCTATTGAAGTCTTGAGGTTTGAAATGATAAAAGATCAATATATGGATGACTCAATTTTCAGCAAGGTTCTAGAAAGATGTACTAATGTGTGAGACCCCATGGGTAAGTATTTAATGTATGATGGCTATTTAGTTAAAGGTGTATGGTTATGTATACATAAACGCTCTCCAAGGGAAAAGATAATTATGGAGCTTCATGATGGAGGCTTAGGTGGGCACTTTGGAAGATACAAAACCATGGCTATGATAGAAGAAAAATAGTTTTGGCCACGCATGTGAAGGGATGTTGCCAGATTTGTGTTCTGATGTCAAATTTGCTAAGTATCTAAATGTCACACAAAATTCTGGTCGTTATACTCCCCTTCCTGTTCTAGCTGCTTCATGAGCTGCTATCTCTATGGAATTTGTACTTGGACTCCCGTGATCTAGTTTCCAAAACAAGATGTTTTATTTAGGAAAACTATGAATGCTACACTCATTACCAATATCTTTTTCATATATATCATGAGGTTACATGGTGTCCTCAAGTCATTACTTCTGATCGGGTTGCAAAGTTCTTTCATAATTTTTGGCAGACTTTGTGGAAGCACTTGAGAACCACGCTTCAATTTCTAGCACTTGCGACCCTCAAATAGATGGGCAAAATGAAGTGGTGAATAAGAGCCTTGGTAACCTCTTGAGGAGTATTGTTGGTGATAACATATCTGAGTATGATCTTACTTTACTCCATGCTGAATTTTCTTACAATAGTTCGGTGAGTGGGTCTACGGGAAGATCACCATTTGAGATTGTTAATGGGAGGAATCCTAATCATGTGTAGGGGTGGCAATCAGGTCGGGTCCGGGTCCATGTGGAACTTGTTGGGTCGGGTCCGGGTCGATCTCGGATTCGACCCGATTTGTTGTCACCCCTAATCATGTGCTTGACCTAGTGCCATTGCTAGTATAAGACAAGGCAAGTGATGCTGCCAGTGCTTTTGCTAAGAATGTTTGAGATTTGCCAGCTTGACTCAAGAAGAAAATAATGCAAAGTGTTGAGAAACTTCAAATGAGTATCGAAGAGAGAAGATTTTCAAGGAGGGTGACTTAATAATGGCGTACTTGCGAATCGAGAGGTTTCAATTTGGGATCTACAATAACTCAAGTCTAAGAAGGTAGGCCCTTATTGAGTTTCAAATAAATATGGGAATAACGCATATGAAGTGGAATTACCAAATTCATTGGATATCTCTACGATATTTAATGTTGTTGATATATTTGACTTTCATGATGACCCTCTAGAAGCGCAAGAAGAAGTAGTTATGGATATGATGAAGCCATTACCGATAAAAGTAAGGTGCACCTCAAAAACCCACTGGAAAAGGTTGCGCCGATGCTGGAAAACCCTCCAAGTGATGTATTACTATGAAGAGAGAAGGATTTCATGCCCTAAAAATAGTGTACCTTGTAACATATGATCTAAACTGTCTATATTCAAGATTTTTGATGTTTATAGATTTGCTTGATCCCCACCATTTTTAGATCTTTAAGTTTCATAATTATAGTTGGAAATAGAGTTTTAGGCCATCATAAGGGTTTCCTGCATTGGAATTGCATCTTCTATTAGGGTTTGGAGGTGCACTTTATTTTGATTGTTTTAGGTTGATGCCTTACGTAAACCGCATCATACACACACACACATATATATGCATATATATATATATATATATATATTATGTATGTATTTAGTCCTTTGCAATTTCACAATCCAAGCATTATTTGCTATGAAAAATGGATATTCGACTATATATTTTTCTCATATCCACTGGGGCAAATTGCATTTTGGACTGATAGTGCAGTTGACTTCCTACTGATTTAGTGGTGAGTTCTCTTGATGGCCCATCCTTAAAAACTTGTTTTCAATTGGTAAAGGAGGGAGACTTGTTTTCAATTAATAAAGGAGGGAGGTTTCCCACTCTGACTCAATTGATGGTGCTGATAACTGTGGGAGTTGTCCCGGAAAATGATGCCATCTATAATACTATAGATTTATGAGAGCTGCAAATTTCAAAGTTGATACTTGACTAAATTGACCATTTTGATGAAAATTGATCTTCATAGATTTAACATGCTATGAGAGAACTTGGCCTTGCTTCCCTATCAGTTACCTGACATTTGATAACTGTTGGATGCTGTTTCATATATCCCTGCATATTGAGGTTGATAGAATATACTTTGACATTGTCTCAAATTGATTTAGGAGCAAAGTTCATGCGGAATGCCTTGTTTTGCATGTGAAGAATTCTTTCCTTTTATCAAATTACACCAAACATTGTTGAAATTCCTAACATAAAGTCACAAGTATTTGTATCTTAAGATATCATTTTTTGTAGAGTTTATATGTAATAAATGTGAGATATGTTAACATGCTCGATACTTATGAGCAATGGTGACCTGTTAATGTGCTGTTTTTATTCCCGTATGCTTTTATAATACTTTTAGGACCATTCTCATGTTTGATTTAGTCCAGTTTCTGAAGGATCTATACAGATTTGGGGATGGGTGTTCCTTTACTGCAGTTGCATGATTCACAAGTGTGGACCTGTTCTCATTTGCAAATAATTGTTGGAATAGGTCCACAATGTCCTATGCCCCATGCCATTAGTTTGTTTTATGGTTCATTACTGTAATTTCTTGATCCACAAGTGGGAACCCCTTAATATGTACAAGTATCTGTTGGAATCGGTCTCACCACGTCTCTATTCTCCTCTAGGTTATTTTTGTGGCTATCCAGTTAGATATGAATGAGTTCTGTCCATTTCATATTGTCTTGTGTATGGACCAGGTATGAATTGTTTGTATATCTCACTTATGTGGGAGGTTTTGTCATAAATTTATTAAAGTTGGTATGTTTTTGATTTTCTTACTCCATAATATACACTTGTGCTATTTTTTAGACTAATTTCCTCTCAGATACTCTTTCTTCCTAACTTTGCTAAAGGTAGGTATCATCATTCAAATTTTTTGTGAATGATAGGGTGATGTATTTTATGGCATCATGATTCTTAAGTTTATCTTAAACTGAACTTGTAGACTATTGGTTTCCCACTTAATGTGCTTTATATTTCATTTCGTCTATAGGGAGTGTTGAAGAGGCTTGGTTTGACTGTGTCACAGTGTTAGAATCTGACTGTGATGATGATTTTCTGAGTGTTCAAGGAGGTATGTTGCCTGAGTTGCATGTGTTCTCTTGGGGCTCATGAGGCTCAATTAACATAAAACACTGGCTCATCATAGTGTCCATTGGCTTTCTCATTCTCTGTGAGCAAGTATTTCCTCGGATGAACTCTCCGTCCATTATTTGTGCAGATTTTTCATCTTCACAGAGCCTCGAAAAAACACCAAGGTTCAGTATTTCCTCTGTGGAAGACCTTATGTTAAACCAAGAAAATCTGATTGGAAATGCGTCAGCAGTGTCTACTGCTTACAAGGGAACAAAACAAGCTCCATCGGCAAATTCATCGTGTGGTGATGCTACGTTCCAGTCCATGGTTCCTGGCAGTGGTGATGTTGTGCATTCTAAATCTGATGGTCTTGGATCTGATATTAGGCCTTCAGAAATTCATGGTGAAAACCCTACACAATCAGTCGATGAAACTACAGCGAGGGAGGATGGTAAAGCATTAGACAACTGTGGGATGCTGTCAAACAAGTCCTGCTTGCCTTGTCTAATTCCAATAGATGCCACTGAAAAGAGGAGGACTCTGAGTCCTGGCCCACCTGCTTCAAGGAAAAGAGGAGCATTGAAACTTTCTTTTAAATGGAAGTCAATGGAGGGACATACTAGTCCCAGGCTATGTGAGTATCATTTCTTCTATTGGATTATTTGGTTGTCAGTAGTTCTTCCTTCGTACCTATTTTGTTGTTATAACTTCTTTCATGTTTTTGTGGTTATTTGAATGTTATCATTTATTTAATCTTGTTAGATGTTATCGTCAAGTTAATATTGTTAACTAAAAAAAGTTTAAATAAATGCAATAATAGTTGTACGGCATTTGAGGGAAGTATCAATTCCCACTAGGTTCAGGATTTTAGTACTTATGCGAAAGCGGTAAGTCTTTTTTCTAGTTTTGTTATATTAGTGTCATAACTTCTTTTAGATTATTTGATTGTCATTAGGTCATCCTTTGTACCTATTTTGTTGTTACAACTTCTTTCATGTTTTTGTGGTTATTTGAATGTTGTTATCATGTAATCTTTTTAGATGTTGGTCAAGTTAATATTTTTAACCAAGAATAAGCTTAAATAACTGCAATATTAATTGTACGGCATTTGAGGGAAGTGTCAATTCCCACTAGGTTTAGGATTTTTGTATTTATGTGACAGCTCTGTGTCTTTTTTCTGGGTTTTAACCATTATAGCTGCATCCAAATCATGATGTTGAAACAGGGTGCTTATAGGCATGTGCATACCCACAAGTACACATGCATGAACACACACATGCGTGCACACCAAGTATGCATGTATCAACACCAATGGTTTAAAAAACGGATCGGTGACCTGGATCGGGCTTCCAAAAAACCGATCCGGATCGGCGAATCAGCGATCCAGATCGGGAATCGGGTGAATCGGTCCGAATAAACCTTAAAAATAATCCAAAAAAATGATTAAAATTCATTATAAATATTATTTTTTAGGAATTCAATAAGAAATGAGGGTACTCCATTAAGAATTTTCATGTTTTTGAATGAATATGCGAATATTGATATGTTCTTTCCCTGCATGAACCGCCATTCAGCATTTAATTTACATCACACAAAAGGATAAACATATAATTATCATGGAATAAGTATATCAACATACATGGACTGCAATAAAGCATAAAATTAGTAACATACGATCCAAAAATAAAATGATAGACGACGTTGTTGTTCTTCTTGGTCACGCTGGTGCCATTGATTGAATTCGTTTGACAATTCATTGATTCGATCTAAAAACGAATCATCGATATTAGCAGGCGTCTGACTATTCCCAAATCCTTGAGTGTTAGTGTTTTGTTGTGTTCCCAATCTAAAATCCCCGAAGCTTGTCCATCCTTCATGCTCACCTGCACTGTCGTGCTCATCCCTACACTGTTGCTGTTGGGACTCGATATATGAATAATTGGCTGGGATAGGGTGGCCTCAGAATCATCATCTCTCTCATTTTCTCTTTGACCCCCTTCCCACTCTCCCTCATTAGGTGCAATATCACTGACATATTGTGGATACATTGACTGGCTGCTTCCTCTTTCATGCTGCTCATCACTTTCTTCAATATCTTCATCACCGATAGCCTCAAGGAACGCTCTCTTGTGCAACACTGGCTCCTCCTCTTCTACTATCCATTGGTCTGCTGGGTCTGTGACAAATATTGTGTCTAAGTCGATCGGCCCATAGTCTTCAAGCTTCCTTCTTATTTGTCGCTCTCTGAGGTTTAAATTATAATGAACGTAGACTAGTTTATGAAGCTTCTCAGAAGCGAGTCGATTCTTCCTAGTAGTGTGCAACCATTGGAACGTACTCCAGTTGCGCTCACAGCCAGTAGCAGAACATGTCTGGGAGAGCACCTGGATTGCTATCCTCTTTAGGTGAGGTGCATCAGTACTATATATCTCCCACCATTCAGCTGGATTAAAATGTAAAAAGCATTGTAAGGGCAAGAACAATTCATAAGATTAAATATATGAATGAACAAAATATTAGCGAGGGGATAACCTGGATCCATCATAGTTCGAGAATTTCTGACAAGTCTAGTTCCGAAGGATCCTATAGCATCCCTATACATAGCAAGCAAAAACAAATATATTACGTTTTAATGCATTATTCCTCACAAATATAACAACTCAATGAAGTTCTTACCCAAACATTAAATAATACCTCTTGTATTGCTGCTACTTGGTTTCGATGGCTTCTCTCCAACCTTGCAATAATGTATCTGACCCCTTCCATAATCTTGTGGGGTTGTTCAGGTGTCAAATAGAAAAATTTTGGGTTGAAGTAGTAACCTAAAAAATATATAGGTAGAAAAATGTCATTTACAATTTCATAAAACAATGATTTAAACTGAAACATTGTAATGATATAAATATATATTTACCAGCATAATGAATTGGACGTCCGAATTTGGTGTTCCACCTCTTTTCTATAATCTCGATCACTTTGCTAGCAAAATTACACTTCTCCCCAATAGCTGATTTCGCCCTCTCAATACCTTCATAAAGGATACCCATGGTAGCTTTCTTATCAGCATCCACCATTCTTAACACCGTGACCAAAGGGGCAGTGGCCTCTACAACACTGAAACATCGAGACCAGAACAGCCTATTTGAGATTATGTTATCCACTTTTATACCGGTACTGGACTTCGAGAGGCGGTCATTTAACCACTCTTCACAAGTAAACAATCTCTTTAATGCACCTTCGGATTGTCGAATGGAGTCCACAGCTAAGTAATCGGTCGCAAAGCGGGTTATGGCAGGCCTGATTATCTTTTTTTTCTTAGAGTGTTCTCTAAACAGAAATAATATTTTAGAGTGGTTGTATATAAATCTCGACACCAACCTTGTTTCATCAAGAGTCTCCTTCACAATTTTGATCTCACCGATTTCCTCTAACATAAGATCGATGCTGTGTGCAGCACACGGGGTCCATACTAGATGCTTCTTCTTATCCATCAACTTGCTGCCCGCAGAAACAAATTCGATCTTGGATTACAAAAAATTCAATCATGGATTACCAAAAATTCGATCATAGATTACAAAAAATTCGATCAGATTACATAAAATTCGATCATGGATTACATAAAATTCGATCATGGATTACAAAAAAAAAAAAACATAAAAAAACAAAAAATTCGATCGTGGATTACAAGAACAGGAAAAAACAATTCGATCATGGATTACAAAAATTTCAATCATGGGTTACAAAAAAAGAAAAAAAACAAAAAATTCGATCATGGATTACAAGAAAAAAAAACAAACATTTCGATCATGGATTACAAAAAAGTCGATCATGGATTACAGAAAATTCTATCATGGATTACAAAAAATTCGATCATGGATTACATAAAATTCGATCATGGATTACAAAAAAAAAAACAAAAAAAAACAAAAAATTCAATCGTGGATTACAAAAAAAGAAAAAAACAATTAGATCATGGATTACAAAAAATTCAATCATGGATTACAAAAAACTCTATCATGGGTTACATAAAAAACAAAAAACAAAAAATTCGATCATGGATTACAAAAAAAAAAACAAACATTTCGATCATGGATTACAAAAAAAAAAACAAACATTTCGTTCATGGATTACAAAACATTCGATCATGGATTACAAAAAATTCTATCATAGGTTACAAAAATAAAAAATAAAAAATAAAATTCGATCATGGATTACAAGAAAAAAAAACAAACATTTCGATCGTTGATTACAAAAAATTCGATCATGGATTACAAAAAATTCTATAATGGGTTACAAAAAAAAAAAAAAAAAAAAAAATTCTGTTCTTCACAGAGCCGTTTTACATAAGCGATTTTAACTAAAAAATCCACCTCTAAGTGAATAAATTACATCGAATTGAGTATATTTTCTGATAAACAACAATATAAGGAATCAAAACCCTAAATTTTTAACACATTATTTCTAATATATCATGAAAACAAAATCAAAAGGCGGAAAAAAAAAAAAAACAGCGGAATTTTGGTTCTGCAGACATCTCAGTGTTCATCTCAAATTTCATGCTGTAATTGACCAGATTACGTAAAATTGAAAATTTTAAATCATACTAGACACAATAAAGATTAAAAACCCTAATTATTGAACTTATTATGTTCAAAATATTCCGTGAATTATATCAAATGGCGGAAAAAAAAAAAACCCCAAACTTCTTACCTGATTTTGTGAACCGAAGCCTTCAATCTCCAAAAAACTCTGTTTTTCTCGACGATTATCACAAATTAGTAACAAAATGTTTTGATTCACAGCTTTACGATCAAAATGCCTACAATTTTTGAAAGATTCATGCGCTATTTGGCATGAAACTTCAGAAAAGGCGGAAACCCTAAACACCAAATTTTTCAACCAGCGTTTTAAAAATCGCCGAGTCGAACCGGACTCGCCCGGTTCGACTCGAAATTTACGAAAATGGACCGGATCGGTTTAAAAAACGGGAATCGTCCGGTTTTAGAGAGAACCGGACGATTCTGCACAGTGACTCGCCGATTCACTGTGCGGAATCGGCGAGTCCGTGAAGAACACGGGTTGCATAGTTTTCTTCACGGGATTCTTTGAAATTTGTCATTTTTTGATCATTTTTCTTGTTTTTTTTGGCATGTGATCTGATTTTCAGGCTGTAAACAGCTTTATTCAGCTTTTTCAAGGATTAAATGGTGGAAAAATTGGTTGTTTTTGCATCACGAAAAAATCGGGGTTTAGGGTTTCTGCCTTTTCTGAAATTTCATGCCAAATAGGGCATGAATCTTTCAAAATTTGTAGGCATTTTGATCTTAAAGCTGTGAATCAAAACTTTTTGTTACTAATTTGTGATAATCGTTGAGAAAAACAGAGTTTTTTGGAGATTGAAGGCTTCGGTTCACAAAAACAGGTAAGAACTTTGGGTTTTTTCTTTTTTCCGCCATTTGATTTATTTCACGGCATATTTTGAACAAAATGAGTTCAATAATTAGGGTTTTTAATCTTTATTGTGTCTAGTATGATTTAAAATTTTCAATTTTACGTAATCTGGTCAATTATAGCAAGAAATTTGATATGAACAGTGAGATGTCTGCGGAACCAAATTCTGCTGTTTTTTTTTTTTTTTTCCGCCGTTTGATTTTGTTTTCATGATATATTAGAAATAATGTGTTAAAAATTTAGGTTTTTGATTCCTTATATGTTGTTTATCAGAAAATATACTCAATTGGATGTAATTTATTCACTTAGAGGTGAATTTTTGAGTTAAAATCGCTTATGTAAAACGACTCTGTGAAGAACAAATTTTTTTTTTTTTTTTTTGTAGCCCATGATAGAATTTTTTGTAATCCATGATCGAATTTTTTGTAATCCATGATCGAAATGTTTGTTTTTTTTTCTTGTAATCCATGATCGAATTTTATTTTTTATTTTTTATTTTTTAACCCATGATAGAATTTTTTGTAATCCATGATCGAATGTTTTGTAATCCATGATCGAAATGTTTTTTTTTTTTGTAATCCATGATCGAATTTTTTGTTTTTTGTTTTTTATGTAACCCATGATAGAGTTTTTTGTAATCTATGATTGAATTTTTTGTTATCCATGATGTAATTGTTTTTTTCTTTTTTTGTAATCCACGATCGAATTTTTTGTAATCCATGATCGAATTTTATGTAATCCATGATCGAATTTTTTGTAATCCATGATAGAATTTTCTGTAATCCATGATCGACTTTTTTGTAATCCATGATCGAAATGTTTGTTTTTTTTACTTGTAATCCATGATCGAATTTTTTGTAATCCATGATCGAAATGTTTGTTTTTTTTACTTGTAATCCATGATCGAATTGTTTTTTTCTGTTCTTGTAATCCACGATCGAATTTTTTTGTTTTTTATGTTTTTTTTTTTTTTTGTAATCCATGATCGAATTTTATGTATTCCATGATCGAATTTTATGTAATCCATGATCGAATTTTTTGTAATCCATGATCGAATTTTTTGTAATCCATGATCGAATTTTTTGTAATCCATGATCGAATTTTTAGAAAATTTGTGACTTTTTTTTTTTTAATCCATGATCGAACTTTTTGAAAATTTGTTAATTTTTTTTTTTAATCCATGATCGAATTTTTTGAAAATTTGCTGTACTTTTTTTTTTTTATTTCTTTTTATCCATGATCGAATTTTTTGAAAAATGATGATTTTTCGAAAAGATGTGAAAATCGTGATAAAGTTTTGATTATCATGATGTATTAAACCCAATTTTTAATTTTTATTGCTTGAGTTTGCTGTAATTTTTTTTTTTTTTTTTTCATGATTGAATTTTTTGAAAAATGATGATTTTCCGAAAAGATGTGAAAATCGTGACAAGGTTTTAATTATCATGAGGTATTAAACCATATTTTAAATTTTTATTGTTAAAGTTTTTGTTGAAAAAATTGTATGTTGATGGATTATTTATGCAAAAAAATGCATGTTATTATATTTTCAATACAAAACTGTATTTTTTTTATCTGTTGTTCATGGATTTTTTAGTTGGAATGACTGATGTTAGCCGGCTCTTTGAAGAATTGTTTTTATTATTAATTTTTTAATGCAAAAAATGTATGTTCTTGATAATTGAGTTGTAGCCATGTTTGGAGCTTGCATTTTGTATTATTCTAAATGTTTGTAATTGATATGTACGAAAATATTATTGTCAAAAAAGGTATTTTGCAATAACAAATAACAACGAATATGACTACATGAACTACCGCAACATATTATCACTACATATGGTGATTATTTTTCTTTTTGAACTGTCAGGTTAATTTAAACTTTTTACATCTTAAAACAGTTGAATCATGTCAAGATCTACAGAAGACCCTGCATGGCAACATGGGGTCAGACTTGATCCCAACAAGAAAGACAAAATTATTTGTAATTACTGTCAAAGAGTGAGTTGTCAAACGAATTCAATCAATGGCACCAGCGTGATCAAGAAGAACAACAACGTCGTCTATCATTTTATTTTTAGATCGTATGTTACTAATTTTATGCTTTATTGTAGTCCATGTATGTTGATATACTTATTCCATGATAATTCTATGTTTATCCTTTTGTGTGATGTAAATTAAATGTTGAATGGCGGTTCATGCAGGGAAAGAACATATCTATATTCGCATATTCATTCAAAAACATGAAAATTCTTAATGGAGTACCCTCATTTTTTATTGAATTCCTAAAAAACAATATTTATAATGAATTTTAATAATTTTTTCGGATTTTTTTGAAGCTTTATTCTGACCGATTCACCCGATTCCCGATCCGGATCGCCGATTCGCCGATCCGGATCGGTTTTTGGAAAGCTCGATCCGGGTCACCGATCCGATTTTTAAACCATTGTTTTCAACCATTTAATCCTTAAAAAAGCTGAATAAAGCTGTTTACAGCCTGCAAATTAGATCACATGCCAAAAAAAACAAGAAAAATGATCAAAAAATGACAAATTTCAAAGAATCCTGTGAAGAACACTGTGCAACCCGTGTTCTTCACGGACTCGCCGATTCCGCACAGTGACTCGGCGAGTCACTGTGCAGAATCGTCCGGCTCTCTCTAAAACCGGACGATTTCCGATTTTTTAGACGATCCGGTCCCCTTTTCGCGATTTTCGAGTCGAACCGGGCGTGTCCGGTTCGATTCGGCGTTTTTTAAAACACTGATCAACACACAGAAATGCAAGGTCTATGAATACATGTTTGTTTATACATGTGTACAGGAAAGAGGTAGGTTTAAATAGAAAAGCACCTTTAAAAAAAAATTATGCGTGATTCATGAAGGATAGACATTCTAAGATAAGAAAATTGAAACCTTTTTTGGCCAATATTAAATTAAATGGAAAACTCATGCTTACAAATCGAGAATTAATATTCCTATGATTGGGATCTTCTAAAAAAGAAAAATAGATGAAATATAAGAAAACAAACTTGTCCAATAACTTTCAGCAAAACAATTGAAATTGAGGTCAATTTGGACATAACTGTGTAGATTGTTTTATAATGAAAGGTTATTATGCTGAAATATGGAAACTTAGAGGATCACAGTGAACATATACCACTTATAGGAACATAATATGTCCTATAGTTAGTAAGATAACTGTAACGCTTAGTCGTGAAACATTTAACTGTTGTTGGTACCACAATGCTCTTAAGCACCTTCTCAATTTTTTTTCTTTCAGTCTCAACCACCATTAATCTTAATGGTACAGGATATCCAATTATGCCATAATACATTGTAGTATTGTAGTTTTCTAATATAGCAAATGCTTAATACAACATTGTTTCTTAAAATACCAAGTGCATAATACAATAATGCATATCTCAATTCGCAAAACAGAAAGTTGGTGTATAACTGTATATCAAATTGGTAAAATAATGTTTATATCAAATTAAGTGGTGGCAGAACTACCCTAGTTACGAGTTTCATGCTACTATTGTTCAAATTTATTGTTCTCTACTGATTGATGCGATAATATGTATATCCGTGGAGAATGAAACTTTTCAAAGCTTCAATGTCTTCAGCAGTCTATGATTTATTTACTTGTATTTGGCAATGGCTTACTGATTTGGTGATATTGCCTATTCCTATGTATGAAAGCTTCCATGCTTTGGTTGGTTTCATTCGTACTTTATTTGGATATTATGCGGTATTTTCTTGTGTTTGGATTTATTTTCTCTAACAAGATCATTTAAATAGGATTCTACAATTGCAAGGAAAATAAAGCCCAGATTTTGTTTCCATATCCATTATATTATCCACGTAACATTCTGTTTGGAAGAGAAAGGCCCAAATTAACAGAGTAGTTGTTCACGAGTGAATTTGATATTATCAAAGTTACCATTGTATGATGTCATGCCTTTCCTCAAAGTTTAATATGGTGGAGTCATTTATCAATCATAATGAATTTTATCCTTCATTCATCAGTTAATGCCATTTATCCAAAAGAACATCGGACTAGAACATGGGAGTTATTTATAAATTCAAAAGAAGTCATCATTCCTTCGTTATGGTTCCATATAATTGACTGTCTACTGTGATGCATGCATACTTTATAATCGGTGATAAAACTTCATCAGGTACCTTTCAATCATTTGTGAACTCAATTAGTAGCAAGTTATTGTCGCCTCTTTTGGTGTTCCTTATGATGTAAATTCACAAATCAGCTGCCTTAAATGGATTCAATTATATTTCCTTCCTTGACCTGTGATGATTTTGCCTCACGTTGTTGTTTAACAATGAAGTATTTTCATGTAAATTTATAGATTGCCTAAATGCTCAAGGAAAAATATCTCATATTTTATAAATAGGAATTGGTGCCCTAAAAGTCTCTTTAAGGGAAATAATATTTTCAGAATGGAGAATAATGTGCCCAAAGTCTAGGTTGCACTGGAGTTGGTCTATGCGTGTCCTAATACTTAAAAAGAGTTGGCATCCCCAGAGTTCCTCTCTAGGTCCTCATTTGATTAATTCTTTTTAGTTAAGGTTTTCTCTTTAGCAGTTTTTTCTTGCTGTCTAGTGGATGTGTTTGTGGCATGATTACTTGTAGGGGAATGATTTCATGCAACGATTGTATAATAGCATAATGCAACCACACCTCTAGAAAACCATGTTTTTGGCAATTGTATAACTCCTAATTTTGGACACACATTCTCTTCATCCTCATAATTAATCCTAAGACAAAAAAAATTCAATTTGCACCCTAGATATAGTCAAAATTAGTATTCTCTAACAATGAATTTCAGCCGTCCATTTGGTGAATTTCAAGATCTAGGACTTAACAAATTCAAAATCATGTTTTCCATTTTTAACACTGTTAATCTAATGATGATAACACTATATAAAAATTTTGGGAATAAAAAAATCCTTATGAGGCCTATATCTAACCATCTCACTAAAATGGACGACTTATATTAATTGGTCTAGAAAAACACTTTCTAAGGCATTTTTTGAAAATTTTCTTTTTTGTGATTGTTCTTTAGAATGAAAAGAGTGTACATTTAAAAATTTGTGTCAAACAAATGTCTCTAACAGGGTTTTAAAGATGGTTGCATTATACTACTATACAACAATCGTTCGTCTTACTTGTAATATTTGTAATTAGGGTTTTTTAGATTTTAAGACTTTATGAGTTGGTTAGACTGCCTATAGAGTTATTTGTTTGCTTTGGGGTAAAAATGTCATTAGGAATTTTGTTTTAATTAGGAAATATATTTCAATTAGAATTGGGATTTCTTGGGTTCAAAGTAAGGTCTTTAATTATAAGGAGGGGTTAAAGAGGAGTACTATCAGGTTTTCTTCATCCATAGTTGAGTTTTGAGATCTTATTTTTGGTTTAACCAATGCTACACTATTGAAGCCTTGTAGGCCTCCTCTTTATGTTTTATTGATTAGTCGATTTTCTTCCCTGCGAAATTTCTTTCTACATTAGTTGGTCTAATAGCAAGCCCATAGAAGAGCAAGTTTGTGCGATGGCTGCTAGAGGAGGACGAGTTTGTCATTGTGTTGGTGAAAAGGTTACATGGGAGGAATTCCATGATCTCAAGAGGAAAATTGAGGAATTAACATATGAAATGCATCGAAAACGTTCTAATTGAAAGAGGTTTGAGGAGATAGTGCACGAGGTTGTACCCAACCTGCTTTTATCGATTTCAGTCAATCATAAGATGATGTCGGGTCTGAGGCTAATTGTAGTGACAAGTCAAGTTCAGCGGATTTCAATCAATGTCATGGCCAGGAGAGAGACAATCCAACTGTGTTTAAAGATTAATGTATGCTTTCATATTTTTAGTTTGAATCACCCTTCTCTTGTTCCACGAGTGTTTCTATATTTAATAAGGATCATGTGGATGATCTATTCATTTTTGAAAATCGAGAGCTTGTGGGAGGTCCAATCGATGACAAGGATGCTATTGATCTCATGTTTGATTGTGAACCAATATTTGATAAAGAACCAGTCTACAATGAAGTACAAGATCTTGTAGGTAGTTTGATATATGACGACAAACGAGTTCTTGTGAATGAAACAATTTTTGATGAAGAACTTATGGAAGAAGTTGAGGAAATTGAGACCCTTCCTCTTGGGTATAGTGAGGAGATTAAATTTTGAAAAGGTTGATGAAACCCTAAATGTTGAGGTGAAATAAGAAGCCCTGGGGTCTTTATTTGTGGTGGAAGCCATGGAAGGAAACTTAGGCTTTGATGCAAACTTGGAGGCTGCTAGTAAATTTGATTCTTATGAGGAAGTCCTGAGTGACGGGTATTCGAGATTGATTAGGACTCCTAAAGTTGCAAAGGATGAAGGTAAGGAAGAAGTTTTAGAAGAGATGCATAATCTGAAGAGGAGAATTCATATCAAATTAGAATCCAAGAGAATCAGAAAGAGAGATGATCATGGGATTCCAAGGAATCTAAAAATCTTTGGATTCTTGCTGGAAGATTGCCATAGAGGATGTTTACCAAGTTGTTTATGACATTTCCCTTGATATTGAGATTCAGGCAGTAGATGAGGTGATTTGTGCACTGCGCTTTTGTCAGAGCATAATTTTGGCATGTAACTCAAAATCATTGTTATTGGTACTCATTGGAAAATCCCTACCATGTCTAAACTACTTCATCGATTTCCCCTACCGATTTCATTAGAAAAAGCCTTTGATAAAGCCCAAAATTGTGTAGGAAGTTTTCTATGCAATTTTCAATGTGAGTTTAGGGATAGCTGAATTTGATAAATTTGTATCAATTCCTCACTATACATATCAGGATCCATTTCTTGAAGATTTCCTCCGAACATAATAGTTAACGAAGGAGAAGAAGTTTGAAGAAGAAGAAGGTGATTTTCTTACTGAATTCATCTTAGGTTGCTTAAAAACTCGAGAACGAGTTTTCTCCAATCAGAGGAGTTTGAAGTAGGACAAGATACCTCTTATTTTTTGAATTTTTATTATTAAATCCTATATATAAATGGGAGTTTTTATGGTCATTTTTAGGGAGTTTTGTAAGCATTTAGTGCTTTTTGGATTTTTAATATTTTAGGAGTTGTTTGGAAAAGTAGTTAGAATGCTTATGGAGTTATTTGTTTTATCAGTGCAAAAATGTCATTACAAATTTTATTTTAATTAGGATTTATATTTCAATTACAATTAGGATTTCTTAGGTTCTAAGTGAAGTCTTTTATTACAAATAACATTTCTATTAGAGCTTTAAATTTATAGTTCAGTTTTGAGATCGTATTTTTGGTTTAATCAATGGAGCGCTATCGAAACCTGGATTGTGTGCTTCTCTTGAATTTTCCAATCATTAGATTGAATGATTTTGTTTTGCTGCAATCATTCTACATTAAATATAGAATTATAGATATTGAGGAACTCTTGGATGGAGAAGATCTGGTACTGTATTGGAGTAATGTACAAACTCAATAGGGAGTACGATTAGTTTTCTATAAAGATGAGGATTGATCTAGGCCTATAATGTCGCAGCCAGGTGGAGAAGAGTCATTAGGGGTGTGTTTGATAAGTGGACGTTTCTGGAAGTGGGAGTTAAATGTCCCAGTTCCATTAGGGGCGTGTTTGATAAGTGGAAGTTTCTGGAAGTGGGCGTTAAATGTCCCACTTCCATGTTTGATGTTACTGTGTGGAAGCTGTAAAATGGAAGGGAGACCTTCCATGCAGGCTTTTTTTAGTGTTAAAATGAGTTCATTTTTGGAAGACCTCTCTTCCATAAAAAATGATGGAAGAGCAGTCTTCCATAATTTGTAGGAGAGTCCCTTCCACGCTCAGAAACTCCATGTGTCAAACACACGCTAGGTGTTAGCAGTGCTTTGGAAGAAATGTTTAAGGTCTAGTTTTATCAATAAAAAAGAGTTTTAAGCTTTAAATTTATTTGCTATTAGCGCCTTTTCCTTTTTTTTAATGAGAGAGAAATTCTATGAGAGACAAAAATGTATTTATATCCGTATTCTATATGCCTAGTTTTCTTATCAGCGGCGTAAGTTTTCCATATGCATTGCACTATCTATATCATTCAAGGTCACATATATTGTTCTCTTGTGATTTTTCTGATCACCACTTGAATTCATTGTATAGGTATAAGATGTTATAGTTTTCCTTTCTTGTATCCACATAATTGAGTGAATTTTATAAATGCCTTTCCTTATGCATATCTATCTTCTTATTTAGTGTCCTCAAAAAGTTTTGTGGATAGACCAATTGCTGGTTCACAAGTTCAATTCTGCCCATTAGAGAAAGGAATGCTTGATAGCTGGTCCCCCCTTGAACCTAGTATGTTCAAGGTTCGAGGGCATAACTATCTCAGGTATGAGATCTCTATTTAATGTCGCTTTGTTCTATAAATGCGTCACTAATGCTGGTTGCCTATGATTATTGATGTGTTATGGCTCTGTTTATCTTTTTTGAGATAATAATCCCTAATTTTGTGGCAGGGATAAAAAGAAAGAACCCGCTTCAAATTATGCAGCATTTTATCCATTTGGCGTTGATGTCTTCTTATGTCAGAAAAAAATTAATCACATAGCCCGATTTGTGGACCTTCCATTCATGACTTCCAATGACAAGATTCCACCTCTTCTTGTTGTAAATGTTCAGGTGGTATCTTGCTCTTTCTCCTTTGAAATTGAAGGTTTCACCATTCTTTGAAATAATTATGGTTATTTTGATTAAAGATTATATGTATGTAAAGAGTGTGGATCACATCTGACTATTGGTCGCTCAAAATAAGTGTAATTTTTAATATCCACCAAAACTAAGATAAATGACATGGCCGCAAACAAGGGCTATTGACTTTGTCTTATTTCTTTGTACACATAAATTTTACATTTGGACAAAATGTTGACCCATATTTTGCACACATACATGTACATTGTACACTTTCTGCCTCATGCAAAATACCCGCATAAAGGTATTTGTTTGATTTTGCAATTTTGGAAATCATCTTAGTATCCCCAACTGGATATATAATCATCATCATCTGAGCCTTATCCCAACTATTTGGGGTTGGCTACACGAATCCTGTTATGCCATATTTCTCTATTAAGGGCTATACTCAATCAGACTATAGGTCACCATATCTTTTCTCACTACTTTCATCAATGTTCTTTTGGGCCTTCCGCTTCCCCTTTTAGAACCTTGCACTTGAACTAACTCGTTCCTCCTAACTGATGGTGTTCTAGATCGATGCTATACATGGCCAAACCATCTAAGTCTCTTTTTCCTCATTTTATCGCCTATTGAAGCCACCCCTAAGTTTCCCGGATGTATTCTTTCCGAATTCTAACCTTTATTGTCTTTCCACTCATCCATGTCAACATCCTCATCTCAGCTGCACTCATTCTATGAATATATTGATTCTTGATTGCCCAACATTCTGTCCCGTAAAGCATGACTGGTCATACAACTTTCTTACATAGCTGCTCCATTGATATCCGATGATTAACTCTAGAAGCTCATCTCCATTTCGTCCACCACCCAGATCTAATTCTATATACGTCATTTGCCTCAATTCTCCATTCTCATGGATTATTGACCCAAGATATAAAAAATAATCTCTTTGTAGGTACCCAAGATATAAAAAATAATATCTTTTTAGGTAATTCTTGGCCATCACTCTTGACTAATTCCTCGTTTCTTTAAAACCTTTTGATTCTAGAGTATCCCTCCAAAGTGGCATTGTCTCTAATCTCATCGATCAAAGCTATATCATCGAAACAACATACATTAGGGTACCTCATCCTGTAGATGCCTAGTTAACTCGTCCATAGCCAAAACAAAGAGCTATGGGCTCCACACTAATCCCTGATGAAGGCCTATTGTCACTGAAACTCACTTGTCACTCCAATAGTTGTCCTCACACTAGTTAGCACTCCATCGTACATGTCTCTTACTATGTCATTATATCCTCTAGAGCCTCTTTTTTTTTTTCAAATACGTACCAAATTAATTCTCTAGATACCCTATCATATGCTTTCTCTAAATCAATGAGACCATGTGGATGTCTTTTCTATTCTCCTTGAACTTCTCAATCAATTGCCTAAGTAGAAAAGAAAAGAAAAGATGGGTTCCTATTATCTAGACCTGACTATCTAAAAATGGGATGGTATGTACTCTTGGTACATGATTTCTTTAGGTAATTTTGGTGAACTATTCTTTTTCTTTTCTAGATTAGTCACTATGATGAGTCGATAACATCCCCAAAATTTAAGGCCTATAAACTTCCGAAAGTAGGTTTTTGCCTGAAAGAGTAAGTGTACATTTTACATCCTTGGAATGTAATGTTTCCCGGTATATGTATATATACACAATGTAGGAAATATTAGGAACAAGCAACTTGAGCTTGGTATTTGGTAGTTCATGTGGGGAGATTCTAATGGGGACATTGCCCTGCCCTTAGCTCCTGTCACTCATTATCTTCTTGTGGCACATGGCTTCTGGATGGGACCCTCAATTGTTTCCACACGTCAAACCGTACATCTTCTAGGCATTTGTCTCCCCATTTTTCTTCTCTCGGACAAATTCTTGGCTCCCCATTACCTTTGCTTATTAAGGATGTCAATGATTAACAATTGCTAGCAATTTTTATTTTTTATTCCCATCTCTTAATTTTCTTGGTGAAGAATCAATTGTTTAAGAACCATCTTGTAAATTTTATTGTCTTTGCATTCTGAATGCAAGGATCCACCTCCTTTACTTTTTGATGACATTGAAAGAGGTAATAAGCGAATATGTAGTTTTCACGTACTTTAGGGCTCCGTAAAGGGGTCCAGTGGAGTGGTCAGGACTGTAGGAAATGATTGAGAAAAGGATCTCTCTTTTAGAAAGTTTCGTTCTCCAGAGATGGTCTCTGGCGTCATGTTTCATGTGGCCTAGAGGGAAAGGAATGTTGAGTGTCCAGGTAGCCATTAGAGGATTTCTACAGTGTGTCTTGAATTGTAGGAGAACGGTGAGAAGGTGAACCACGATGATACAATGGTGACACTTCCATCTCAAAGCCAATGCCGAATGGTTGGTCGATGGAGTAGTAGCAAGGGCTGGAGAATCTGCCTAGGTGTCAGGTTTTTCCCTGGTCACCGGCATGGATGGCTTGCTGAATTTGGTCATTCCTAAACCTCTAGATAAATGTTAAATTTTGTTTACTCGTGCAGTTTCAGTCTTTCATTGCACACATTCGATTTTTTTTCCTCTTAATGTAGTGCCAAAGGCAACTGTCTGGTCTAGTGGGGGTTTATTGATTGTTATACAAAAAAAACTTGGAAAAAGTTATATTTATGGATGAATCGACTATTAAATGGGATTGAGATTTGTCTAAAGGAATGGCGTGGGTGGTGAATTGTTTGATGGATGGTGGGTCTGTTTGTGAAAGAGACAATGGGGGTGTAAGAGATTGGAACAAGGAGAAGCTAGGATAGTGGTGATAAGGTGACATAGAATATGGTTTTAAAGATGAAATGGCTTAATAGTCAAACAATGGCTAGATGATGGCTCGAAAGTTGTGTTAAATCCTAATGCAACAACTTTGTAATGCACATTTGAAACAACCGATGCAGGATTTGTTTACATGTGGAATAGCAACAAAAGGAAAGTATTGCTGCACTTTGGGAATCTTGTGCCATAGTCTGGGAAAGGGATGTAAATAACAACTGAGGACTCTTGCTGGGACTATCAATGAATTGAGTGGGGTCTCTGGGTATCTTCTCTTTGATCAAAGTGGCATTTTGCTAAATGAGTGCGGAGTTCATGAGGAGTGACCTTAGGAGTTAACTTAAGGCGTCAAATCAATGTGGTAACATAGCACATTATGCTGCGGCATCAATGCGGCATAGGCTTCTTGGCCACATCATTTTGGCCACTTAGGCCAGCATACATAATTCGCTTAGGCAGGCGAATTATGTAAGCCGACCTAGGCGGCACATAGGCAGCCATATTGAGGTGAGCCCATATGGCCACATAAATTGGACCTACTTGTGGATGTAAACATAGCGTACAAGCAGGGGTAAATTGTCTCCCTCCGGAGAAAGGAGGGGGGGTAGGTGGGGTGTTTAAGGGGTATATAAATCCCCCAAAACCCCTTACAACCTTTTTTTTCTTTGTTGGTTCTAAGGAGACTCCCAAATTGAATTTTATTTTCAATACCAATTTTTTGAGGAAAAACTCATATCTTATTGGCAATTTCTCCAATTGATTTCATGCTCACATGGGAAGGATATTTAGTCACGCAATAAGGCTAAGGGAGGTGCTACTTCAAATGCATTATGCAGCTGCATTTAATGACTACAAAGTATTAGAGACAAATAACCAATTAAAATGAACAATATCACATAAATCACATATTCATGCCATTCTTTGTATTCGTATAAAATTATACCTTTTTTGGATTTTTTTTAGGGTGCGGTTAGTATAGAGCCTAGGCTCTAAACAATCAAATTAGAGCCTACCTTCAAATAGTGTTGAGAAGTTTGGTTTCAAAACTGAAAATATTTGTGAAGCCTTAAAATATATTTTCATCTTTGTTTACAAAGTTAAAGCTTCAAAAATAGTGTAGATCAGTAGATCTATGAATTCTTGAAAATCTTGAAAATTGACAGTCCAAAAATGCATTACAAAATACAGTATTTCCAAAATTTGAAATCCATTTTTTTCTCATGTCCATGCATTGATGTCGAGATGATCAATTTGAGGATATTTTGGCATCAAAACAACCTCTTCTAGTGAAATTTTTGAGGTAGGGTCAAATTTGATTGTTTTTTTTGTTTTGAAATGTTGACGTTTGAATTGCTGTAAGAGAGAAGGTGCCCTACTAGACGGGACTCTCAGTGAAAAAGAATAGGTCAACAGACCCTATACAAAATGGGGTTATAAGTTTGCCCCCTTTTCAAAGTATACAGTTAGTTTTCAAAAAAGCTCAAAAAAATTGCCCGTTCGATGAGAAGTGTTCTCCTAGCAAAATTCTTTGTGGCCGGCTCAATGCAAAAACGTTATGGCTCCGTCCTTCGCCAGCAGATCCATGAGCTCGTTTGACGTCTTCGAGGTATGCATCCAAGAGACGGGCATATACTTGCAAAGGCTCAAATTTGATTGTTTAGAGCCTCGGCTCTATATAAACTTTTCCCTTTTTTTTTTTATACTTGTTACCTCACGAAAAGTGATGTGTTCTCATCAAAACGCATTGCTCATTAGGTCCCCCTAACGCCTTGCACCATATGCGCATTTGATAGCCTTGTGTTAAAGTATGTATAGTACTTTCATCTGGTTGTGAGGGAGGTAATATTGGTTGTGAAGTGGACTGAATCGTGATTTAATAGGAATTAAGAGAATGAAACTCGAATATCTTGCGTGATTGCTATTTCAGTGGGGCTAGAATATGGAACTGGTAAATGATCTTGTGCTTAGTTTTTGAAAATGTCCAAGGAGCATCTAAAGGAGGGAAAACATCAGTGCCAGCAGGCAAGGATACAATTCCCACTAAAACTTTCAGGACATTTTGCATGAGTATCTATTTTAGAATTGAGGATCAATGTAATTAAGATAAGACTGGATTGGCTGGTTCGGACGGGGAATCGGTGCCCCAACATGTTTTTTTGGGAGGTTGTAAACTTGGGTGGGGGACCATTAAATTGTACAGAAGTTGGTCAAAATTCGAAACCAGGCTAAACTAGTTGGTTTACATTTGTCCAACTGGTTGAACTGGTGTGAACCAGCTGGTTAATTTTGAACATTTTTTTATATCTTTTATATTTTTTGTTTATATTTCCTGATCAGTTTGATTGGTGAATTGACCGGTTTGACTGGTTTGGACCCGTGCCCTCACTTGTTCGATGACTAGTGAGGTCCGGATAGCACTAGTGAGAACGTTGTCTAATCATTGGGTTCCTGATACCATGGGTCTTTTGATTCATGTTTTCTAAAGAGAGAATGGGGGTCTTAAATTGAGGGGATAGGTTTCACGTGGTAGGCTTATGAATGGATGGTTGCATCGCTAGCACCTGAGGGAGCTCTCATTGGACACATAGAGTTGGCCATGATTGGGTATGCTTTGAAGAGTGTTGTAGAATGTGGGAAAATGTTGGAAAATCTTGTTATGACTGGCACTGGAAGAAGATCGAGATGACAACAAATTGAAGGATTGGAATGTTATTCGAGTGAAATAGAAGGGGACTCTAAATCTTGTCATGAAGAGGAGTCCCTTCATCAATAAGCTAGTAGTTGTTACTAGTTAGCTTGATTGTGAGATTTAAAAATGAAGTGGTTCGATCTTGCTTGCTGAAGGAAACCATTTTGTGTTGGAAGATGGGTGTGTGATCAAGTTATCTGCGATCTTGTGAGAAGAAGACATGCTAGACTTTGCTACGCATTTAATTGTCATTTTGTCCTTAATAGTGACAATGAAGGGTTAATTTCTTGATCAACAGAAGCATATCTAACGTGGCACACAATGGTGCCAGGTCGACAAACCTATATTGGGAATTATTAAAGTATATGTTAATTGAAGGGTTTACATGTGGTTCCACAGCTGTCATTGTGTGGGATGCACTTCTTGTGGGATGCACTTCTAATATATATAGGTATGTTAATTGAAATATATATATATATATATGTATACATATATGTATATGTATGCATGTGTGTATATACTGAAAGACTCACATGTTGGTTACTTATATCTCAATAAACAGACCAGAATAAAATTGAAATAATTAGTTGTGTAAAGGACTGCTCCTGAGCCTAAAACCCAAGATCCTAACTGAGAAATCTTATAACAATGTTGAAATAGGGAAGAAAGTAACTGCCTGTGTGGAGGCCTATGAGGATTATCCTTGAACCCTGAGGCAATGTGGTTGCATAGGTGATCGAACTTTTCCCCTGTGATTTGAGAATTTACATGCTTAAATCCTATTGGGTGACTATTGCAAAGTTCAAACTTCAAAGCAAGGACTCATTGCTGCGGTGGTAATATTCAAATGGGGTTTCTTTTGTTAAGTGTTGATTTCCTGTGTAGCACTTAACTGATCAACTTTTGGATTTCTCTTCCATAGTATATATATGCTTGATTGTTTCAGAATGGCATTCAGTTTCTCTGCGAGAGAGAGAGAGAGAGAGAGAGAGAGAGAGAGAGAGAGAGAGAGAGAGAGAGAGAGAGAGAGAGAGAGAGAGATTTTAATGTGATACGATCACTGTATCAGGAAGCTGAAAAAGAAAGGAAGAGAAGAATTAGGAAAACTTCCATTGCTTTTATATGTTCCTTTGTTGATCTTTTTTGTGAAACAAATTCATGGTGGTAGGTAACGTATCTGCTTAAGTTTACTACTCTATTATGTAAACTAAAACCAATAAAAGTTCAGTCTAGCTACAAGTGTTTTAAAATCTCACATTGATGAGGTGTGAATTTTGAAGATATTCCTCATGGGAACATTACACTTTTTAACCAACAACACCTTCAAGCAAATGAACAAGCTTTTTTAATCATGTGAAAGTGAGAGCGAAGCATAGAGAAAACAAAATCTTACTCACAGGGTCAATATGTGTCATTTAAATAAGGGTGTGGGTTTCTATAAGGTTGCAACCTTAAACAATCCAATTAAGATGCACCTCCAAATTGTATCATAACATGTAATTTTGGTGAAAAAAATTATTAAGATTTTCTCAAAATCTATTTTTATATCTAATTATAAAATTTTAAACTCCAAAAATGGTTAAAATCAAGTAGATCTATAAACATATGAAAATCTTGAAAATGGACCGTCTAGATAATGTATTACAAGATGCACTATTTTTTGGGACTTAATTTTTTTTTTTTTTCATATTCATACATCTCAATGTTGAAATGATTAATTAGAGGTTTTTTTTAAGATTAAACAACCTTTTTCGATGGATTTTTAAGGTGCATATGTAATTCTACATTTTAAGGTTGCAACCTTATATAAACTTTTTCCTTTAAATAAAATGGTAATGAATGGTAATGATTAACATATATACCTTTATACAGAAGAATAACTAGAATAAAGGGATAAATTTCAATTTAGAGAATCATGTGGAGGCGAAATAGTGCTACTGCATTACTGAGATGTTCATGATAAGCCAAGAGTATTTCCAGTGGTAATAGATTCATTCTTTGGCCAGTCAAATAGTACTAGATTCTTGCTGTTTTGAACAGTAAGTTAATTAGTAAAATATATTGGAATAAAGAATCTATCCATATCCCCCATATTTTTTTCCTTTATTCATATTTTGTTTCTTGGTTGTATTACTTCATTTCATAGTTATTTATATTTTTATATTTTCATGAGAGTATTTTCCCTGGTCAACTCAATTGATATTTGTTCTAATGGTTGAGCGGCATTCCTTTTTCCACAGATACCCTTACATCCGGCAACAATCTTTCAGAATGAAATTGATGGAGAAGGGATGAGCTTTGTTTTATATTTTAGAATTTCGGATAGTTATTCAAAAGAACTGCCACTTCATTTTCAGGATAGTTTCAAGGTATGGATATCATGTTTTCAAATAGTCCTTGTTTTTGGAGATCTGATTGCTTGGGTGTCTGTGGCATATTGTCATTGATTTCTTTTCAACTGATATTTTTAAAATGTTAGTTATATGAATTTATGCTACTGAGTAGATGTCATCCTCGTGTTGATTTTCAGTAAAATGAATGGTTGGGTTGTTTGATGAGAATTTTATATGTAAGCATAGGCAATTCTGCTCTTATGTTCTGGCTAAAATTTTTGTATGTTAGACTTGATCCCTTCATGGTATGTTATGTGGCATTCCGTTGCATATCATGAGCAATTTTTTGGCTCTTTGCTTAAAGGAATTTGTAGCTTCCTATAGAATGTCAGAATATCCTAACTGCCCACCTGTAAGAAATCAGTAATGATATCTTGATGATGTATATTAGTTGGGTCCAGCTTGAACTATCACCAGCCCTTTTTCTGCAATTATCTACATCAAACTAGGCAACAGAGACATACATGGATTGGATCTCTGTAGCATATGAGTCCTGCTCACACACATAACATATATTTTTCTACATTTTCAGCGGTATACAAGTGCTGCTTCATTCTGATACATGGGGCTACTTGTTGGAAATGAAAAGTTTTCATCATCAGGAATGTCGTGGTTGAAGAGTAATCCTGTTGGGACTCTGTCATGTAGATCAGATGAAGTTTGAAGAAGATAGTGTTATCATTAGCGGAAAATTACATTTTACATAGATTGTATTATGTAGTAATTGTGTGGATGTTGCAGTCCAGGAATTGGAGTACAACTTAGCAGAAATGAGAGTCACTGGAAGGAAATAAGCTGGAACGATAAAGAGGATAATCGAAAGGGTGGCATTTGTGAGATTGGGCCCCTCTCTCTAGGTCTTCCTGGAGGTCTACCTAATTTTTCTTTACGTACAAATTCTGCAACATGTTCTAACAATGAAAATCTGAACTCCTCTTCATGGATCACGTACTTGATATTCTTCATTAAAGTGAGAGGTTTAAATAACAAGCCAAGCTACTATATGGAAATAAAAGAGCTTCCTATCTACCCATACCTTGCCGTAATGTATCCTTGTCTAAGTCACCTAAAAGAAATTTCAATGTCCCTTACAGCTACAGCTGACTACGTTGTTGGACGGTGCAACATGCATTCCATGTCATTGAAGAGGAATCGTGTGGTGAAACTAATGCTTACAAGATGCACGGACTCAGTTTGGTTGTGGTTCGAGATTAAAAGTTATTTTTGTGTATCTTCCACACTTTTTTGGATTGTAAGACCCTCCATGTCATGGCATAAGCTAATCTTTCCTGGGTAATATTGTTTATGATAGCTTTCCTGTAAACGACATGCTATACTGGTTGGCTGAACGGAACCCAAATAGTTGGGATAAGGCTCGGATGATGATGATGGTGATGATAGCTTCATTTGAAAATTCTATAAATCTATTGTATACCATCATGGTACAGATTTTGACCAAACTTGTATATATAAATATTCTGTTTAAACAAGATTGCAGACGCTTCTGTAGTTTCTTTTGTAAACATTAAATAATTGTAGACCAGGAAGTTATAATTAGGTCTGTCCCTGATATAATGATGTATAGTTGTTATTTACACCAAAACTATCTTATTGGCTGTGTTGTGCTAAGCATGCAAAGGAATACAACGGAAGAGGATAAAATGGCACGATGCCCTGAACTAACCTTAATGGAAAGCAATACTTGAAGTGTTATTCAAGTATCTGTGTTCTGTGAATGAAGTTGATGACAACTATGGAATGCCTCTTCATCATAAGTCAATGTAGGCATGAAATTTTTCAATCAATTGAGGGCGTGGCCTGTGTTCAGGCTATGTGGTGGTATTGGTGATCGGAATAATAGATTCCTTTTCTGTCTTCCATTAAAATAGAGAGAACCCCAACATTCTTGGCAATCCAAACAATTGACTGCATAGTTGGAAGACAAAATTAGTCAACTCAGAAATTTGCCTGAGTCTCACCTAGACTTGGTTGACTTGGTAGAGATGTGAAGCTAAAATGCTAGGATGACAAGTAGATCATGCCTTTTAAGTGGTGGATAATGTTAATTTGACCATTGTTGATAAAAATTAGATGAGAACCATGACATTGAATGGTGTTTGGCCTCTGAATGGTATGTCATACAAGGAATCTATTCTACTGATTTTAGGTGGTTGTTAGTTGGTACTATACTTGCGATTAGGCTCTTAACGGCCTTGAGGATAAATAAGATGGATACTTGTGGGAATAAGTGATCAGGTTTACTTGTGCTAGGAGATAAGGAACCACATGACTAAACCTTTGGAAGTCCTAGAAAGTAATTTTCTATTCAAAACTTTGATGATCCTTGAGTTTTTAGTTCCCTGAATTCCATTGTTGTAGAGCAAATCATCATGTAGACGGCAAATGCCACAGTGCCCCATTTTGTTATCACGTTAAGAAAGAGGGATGGATGTGCATTGTATAGCTACATGAACGAGAACAATCCAACTCATCACCAGCCAAGTGCCTTGAGCTGGTTTGAGACGGGAAAGTTCTTTGCAATAATGTCAAGGCTTGTAGAAGTTGAAATCTTAGTTGTTAGGAGTTGGTATCGTCATGGAGACTGGTATTATATGATTCAATGAAAAAGGTTTTTGGTGCATTTTAGTCAGTAACAATTGGGGCGTGACATTATTTATTCATGTGGGTGATGTTGAAATGGGAATGAAGTTGACAAGATCAATATGTGGTTTGTGAGACATTAAAACATCATAAATACTGGCTTATGCATGCTATTATGTATTAAAGGGCTTACTCTGTTAACGACTATTTTATTGCTAAGTATTGTGGTCTATGCCAAAGTTGTGCAACACTTGCCAATATGTTAACTTTGAAAATTACATTTTATGTGAATTTTCTAATTTGTATTTGATGCATAGCAAATTTAATCTACAGTTAACAGTTTAAAAAAATAAATCCATGATCACATATTTTACAATGTGTGCTTCTGTATTTCATGGAGCTTTTGAAATTCTTGCAATGTGATGGAGGATTTATAGGCAGCATCATAGAGGAATTTTTTTAATATTTATGATAGAGTTTGAATTTTGAGGAGTATACAGGATTCGTTAGTTCTGTTGAAATGTTGATTTTATTTGTTGGTAAAGTTGACTCTGATACTCATTGCCACAGGGTGGCCATCACCATCCAATCAATAGGTTGAGTGGCCATCCCTTAATTAATTACCTCCTGACCCATTGAGTGGTTAATGTGACCCTGTGAACCACAGGTTCCTCATTGTCCTGTTATTACCATGCACTTTCCTTTTTTTTATTCACTAAATACATTCTTGGAATACTTGAAGCAGAAGCTAATTGCTGATGAAGTAGAAAAGGTTAGAGGATTTGCTCTGGACACGATATTACCCTTTCGAGAAAGATTAAAGATTCTAGGGCGTGTGGTAAATATTGAGGAACTCCATCTAAGTGCTGCAGAAAGAAAGCTAATGCATGCTTACAATGAAAAGCCTGTCCTTTCACGACCTCAGCATGAGTTTTACCTGGTAAGTTATACTTAGATTTGTCAAGATTATGAATATTATTCATGTTCCTTTATGAATTCATTGAAAATTTGAGTTTTCAATTGTCATTATTGTACTTGTAACTTGTTTAGCTAGAATTCTAAGATTGCTTCGTTATTTTATTTGTAAAGTGACTATTTATTGAATACTGAGAGAAATGTACATCAGTTTGTCTCTACAAAAGTTTAGTGTAAGTACATTCAGTCTAGGTATAGGTATATAAGAATGTGATCTGTGGATATTTTGCGCAAAATTCTGAGGGGAATCCAGAATGTGTGACAGTCACCTTGTGATTGTCAAATTTTGCGTGGGAGCTCCATTTTTTGCGAGTCTCTCGCCTTTTGAATTTGATTCATGACATATATGTCTAAAGGACACTTGAAATTCATCCAAAATTTGTGTTAAATGGGTTGCAGTCCCTAAGAATGAGGGATTGTTTTTTTTCCCCCCAGTTGATGACATTCATCAATTCTCCTTCGGCGAGCGGGGGGAGCCCAGCTAGATTCGGAAGTTTCTTCCCACTGAGCAGGGTAATGGCTTCTGGAATGGTGGAGTTTGTTTGACCAATTGGGCCTGAGCATGCAAGGATGGTTCAACTGTGCACACTTCCTGCAGTAGCCTAGACCCAGTGAAGCAAATTTAATATAAAGGACCACATCTTGGTGGCCACCTTGCAGATTAAGATACTCAATAGATTCTTCTCTATCATGATTCAGTGTGCAACTATTTGTGATATGGACCCTCTCTGTTGCATGTGATTGACTGTTAGTAAATTCGGATATGACCAGCCAGTTGATTGCTTGGATCTTAGGCGGGACTGGGAAAATCCAAGCTCTGAAAACCACAGAAGGGAATGATTTGGTATGGCTACTTTGGGTTAGATCAAAGTAGAAAGAGTAGACTGAGATGTCATTGCCATGTTAGGGGTTGAAGTGTTGTTCGTGGGTTCAGCACCACTACCAAGTTCAAAAACTCTTCATTGCTGACTTTTCTTTGTAATTTTGGAAACCAAACAGTTTGACCATTTGGAGGTCAATGACATTGGGTGATGCAAGCCCCTTGGTCCAGAGCAATTGGAACAGATTAGGGAATTCATCTTCCAGGGGTCTTTCACCCCACCAAGCATCATTCAAAATCCTAATTTGGTCCCCAGCTTTTGGCTCAAATCGAACTCCTTTTTCAAACTCCAAAAAGTATGGCACCACCCCTCCCACATGCACGAGGCCTGGTCATTTGGGGTCCCTTTGGGGATCCTACCAGGTCATACTTGTGCATTATGACCTGCTGCAAAAAAAGTTTCCTTTTGATTGACAAAGTGCCACGGCCACTTGCCTTAGATGGCTGTGTTGGGTTTGTTCGGCTTTCCGATGCATAGTCCAAATCGTTTGGATTTGTAAACTGTTCCCATTTGATGTGATGCAACGGGTGTGACTCACTGGTTCCACTGCAAGGAAGATCCCTCCTAAGATGCTCCAATCCAGCATTCAGATTTGGGTGAGCTGGTACACCAGGATGTGGACAGGGTGGATTTGATATGAGTTATTCCCCCATGAAGCGATAGAATCTGGCCTTTGCGAGCAGCCAGTCTTTGCTTGAGCTTTTCAATAATGCCATCCTATTGATGCTTTGAAGATATGCCTAAGCAAAGCGGTAGACCAAGATATTTGCTAGGCCCCACACGCTGTCCTCTTGGCCAAGTTGCTAACTAGTCCTGGTTTTGGCTTGGTTTTGTCCATGTTGATTGTCAGACTTGTGGCGAGCTCAATACATCTAAAGAACAACCAAAGATTGTCAACTGTTCGAGATGAGCATCATAAGAGATGCGGGTATCATCAGCGTATTAGAGGTGTGATATTGTTGGACATTGAGAGGCTGCAAAGCCTTTAAGGAAGTTCCGTTACAAAGGTTCATGATATAAATACTGAAAATTTCAGCAACTATGGCAAAGTGAAAAGGGGAGAGATTGGAGATCTGTGGATGTGGGGAAGAAACCTTGAGGTGTACCATTGATGAGGACAATGAAGAGGGGGGATGGGATGTAACCCACAACCAATTTGTCCATATTTGTCCAAAACTCATATGTTTCCAGTAGTTGGGCTGGGATGTCTCAGTCGACATGATCGTATGCATTTTCCCAATCGAGCTCCAAAACTAACACAAAGTTTTTGAGATGTGTCGGGACTAGATGTAATCTTTGGCTATTAGTGTGCCATCAAGGATTTGACTTTGTCGAGCAAAACCCCTTGAGATGGAGCGATGAGTAGGTCAAAATACTGTGGAAACCCATAAACCTAAACCTTTGAGATAGTCTTGTGTGTACTGCTGTTAGACTTATGGGCCTAAAGTCTTTCATCTCCTTAACACCTTAAACTTTTGGTATAGGTAGAGCTGTTAACTGTACAGTGGGCTTTCTGGTCAAGCCGGCTGTGTAGACTGGGGACTGGCCTGTATTTAGGGCCCAAGGCGGTAGTAGAGGCTAGTCTTAATTTCAGGCCGGGCTCCGGCCATCCTCGGCCAGCCCAAAATTATATAGTCTATACATAGACTATTATATTATAAATTCACAATCAAGGTTTCAAAAAACGCTAGGCAGCCTGCCTGGTGCCCAGAACCTCGGGCGCCTCGTAGTTTTAGAAAAACGAAAAACGTCTAGCCCGCTTGGGTGCCCACCTAGGTACATCCGCCCTGGGCGCTCGCCTAGGTGCCTGCCTAGGTACAATCGCTCGTGTAGGGCCGCCTGGGTCTTGGAGGGCGGATTTTTGGTCCAGGCCACCTAGGTGGGCTCCTAGGCGCCAGGCAGACCGGTTTTTAAAACATTGTTCACAATCTATAATGTAAGCTTTCAAATCCTATGGTCTATAGAGTAGATTTAATTGTTTGTTTATAATTTTGCAAAATTAGGACAATACATTTTCTTTATTCTCTGTACACTCTAACATGTCCTTGCTTTCCTTGCTTTAACTCTTCCAAATGGAGACAAACAGTGGGTGCACAAGCGACTCAAGAAAGAATTGCATTAGTGGGTTGGGTTATCCCTGCGAAACCTATTTGATCAAGAATGCTTAGACCTTTGATAAATTGGTAATTCTGCACATAACCCACATCTAAGGAGGCCCAAGTAACCATATCTCTCTTAGGCATTAAACCATTATTTTGTGACTTCCATCTCTCCAAATCTCGTATATATCATACCCAAGTCTCACATGAAATCCAACTCCCAAATTGTACCTCTATGCAACTCGCAAAAAGATTGATAACCTAATTTCTTAATAAAATGCTGAAACGAAACCCCCATTTTAGAGCAATGCCATGGCAATTCTGCCGCTTTTAAAGAGCGAGCATCTTATAACAGGCAGTGATCAAGAATGTGAATGTGAAGTTATCCGTGTCTACCCTTCTTCAACTATTCCCTTAAAGAAGATGCACGCTTTTGAGGGAGAGGAGCTTTGGCCATAGCCTCTAATAATGGTGTTCAGAATTAAGGTTTGAGATGAACTTGTTTATAAGATGGGTCTACAATATCAAACCAGTGATATTACAATATCCAAGCATAAAAGGAGATGGGTTTACAATATCAAACCAGTGATATTACATTATCCAAGCATAAAAGGAGAGAGAGAGAGAGAGAGAGAGAGAGAGAGAGAGAGAGAGAGAGAGAGTGAGAGAGGGCTTAGGCTGTATGTGGTGTAGTAGAGAGAAAAAGATTAACAAAAGAGCCACTAATCAATCGAAGGGAAGGGGGATGTTGGAAGTGAGTGACGAGAGAGATGAGGGTTTAGTCGTAATCGGCTACAGGGAGAGAGAGGTAAAGGACATGTGCATTACAAATTGTGTCAAAGCAAAATAGGAAACCTTGCTTTCTCATTGTATCTATCAATTCAGGCCGCGCTCGGCTTAGGTCTTAGCAAAGATATTTGGGCAGGGCCCTAACTTAGCCAAAAAAAAAAACTGAGGCCTAGGCCAGTCTCTTTTTTAGCTTAGAAATACTCAAGTCTGGTTGGGGTAGGGACGGCCCTGCCCATTAACAACACTATATAACGGCAATGAATGAGTTCATCTACTATATATAACCCTTTTATGGTAAAATTCCAAGAAAGTGGAGATAAGTTGGGACCAAGTGTCCCAAAACTGGTGGAACAGGCCATAGGGGACCCATCTTACCTAGAAGTCTCAGGGGACCCATTTTACTCGGAATATCTTTGCCAAGATAGGCCACAACTTCTCAATTTCTTCCTCTAGGAATGGCCATTCAATCCACTCAGCCTCTTCTTATGGAGATGAAGTTAAGACCATAATTACCTTGAACATAAGTGACAAGAGCTCCAAGATCGGGAGCTGGAGTATGGAGCGAGGTAGGCTCGAAGGGAATGAGATCCGTACATGGTGAGGTAAAGGAGTTGACATCCCGAACTTTTAGGGAGCGCGTTCCATATATTCATCGGAGCGAATTCCTTACTGAATGGGATCACGTTCTGCTGTGATTAGGATCTAGGTTCCCGAAGTTCACTTATCCACTGTATTGTAATTTGGGAGCGAATTCTATTGAACATCATGTTTAACTTTTTTCAAATCTATAAACTTAAGTATCAATGTAAACAAGAATCATGTCATTGAAATTCTCTTTGACTTTTTGTTATCATAGGAAAATGATTTCATTTGGCACCAATCGGTTGGATTGGACGACTCCCACTCGAATATCGAGATGATCAGCTGATTGCATGTAAGAATGCTGCAATAGATTACTTCAAAAAAAAAATGATTAGTTATCGCTAAGCTCTCCTTTGTAATGCTAGAAGAAAGGAAAGACATTAGCTTATGTAATTCCCAATAACTTTCCTCCATCAAAGATTGCTAGGGCCTCAATGACATATACACGAGAGAGACCTTAATTTTTCAAGTATACATGTCATTCCATCACCCTTTAGGCAACTACATGAGTGGCTCGATTTGGCTGACCATCGCTCAAGCGATAGAAGTCCTTGGGGAGGCATGCCATATATGAAGGAATCGCCCAGAATCGAGTTCCCATTAACATAAGTGGCAAGATTTAGCTGACGAAGGCTGACGTATAGATAGCAGCTGTTGCGCCCTTAGATCTGGCCATAACACATGATGTGTAAAGTTATGAACTGTAAAATATGTAGGAAATTATGGCATTTAGAAAGTTTGAAAGTCATAAAAATTGGAGATCGACACTCCATTATACATGAAGAAAAGAACGTTATGGTGAAACTCACTCCCAAAGTAGGTGATACTCAATTCTAAGTTGTATTCGCGGTTCTTCTTACTCATAGAACCATGATTTTTAGCATAGGGATCTGGATCCCATTAACATGGATTTGAGTTCCTTGATTTCTTAGATTGAGATCCCAAATATCATGGAATTGCCCGGAATCGAGATCCTGGGTCTCAGAGCTTGGGATCGAGCTTCCATAGCAGAAATGACTCCTCCTTGGAAGATATTGGTAACTATGATTAGGACTAGAATCTTAGGTCTTGACAGAGGCTTAGATGCGAGGTGTATTTTGAAAGAATGAGTAATTATCAGATTGATCTCATTAAAGTCGTTAATGATGTTTCCCCTGTCTTTAAACTTGAAGGATAGAGATAGACATTCTACTCCAGAAGAAAGCAATGTTTCCATCACCCTCATCTGGCCCATTTTACCTCTAGGTCTTTAGTGCCAAACGATCTCTAGTTTTAAGACCATCTTAAATTTTTCCTTTGATTATTGCCTTCTAGCTGTTGGGGTTTGTGGCCTTTAAATCCCTTGAAAGCATGTAGATAAAGAATTGTAGTGGATAATGTCGGTTGACTGAAATAGGATTAAGCGGTCTATGGTTCTGGTCATGTTCAGAACCCTTTTTCCTAGGCATAGGGCACTACTATAGATGGTTTTTTGGAGGGTTATCCCTTGTTGAGGTCTGAGAGATGCTTAGAGATGGATTGTAGTTCTGGAGGGTTTCTTAGCCTCATGTGTGTAGAGTAGGCCTATGAGAGTAAGGATTAAATCTTCAAAAAACTTCTGCACGACATGTATACATAACACTCCATACCAAGAAGCAACCCTAAAAAGTGATACATGTATATATATGCATAGAGCGTCCCCCTTGCACTATAGTGATATGTTCGTGTGACTTTTTCTTAAGGGGGAACCTATAATCTACATTCCATGACAGTGGTTTCACTATATATTGGGCACCTTTGATGAGCCAATCATGAGCCCTTGTATGAGACCACGTGTCATGGGTCTCGTTTGTTTGGGTTTAAAAAGATAGTCGAGGATCACAATTGTAGGGTCGGGTGGAATCCCCTGATAGTCACTTTTCTTGATCCATTGGTAATAATCCACTTCTTAAAATTTTAGTTTAGGCATAGATATTTCATTGATTTATATGAATCTTTTTAGAATTTTTAAAATAAATTGTCAGTATTAAAAAATCTTGAAAGGGCATTTTGGAAAATTTTGGAATTGTGGAGGGGCTAGAAAGAGCACATGGGAACCGAGCTCCACATGTGAACCACAACCACATGTGTGGGATGTGGGACCTATAGGGCCTACACATCACACAGTGGTGGAACGTCCTTCTCTCTTCTTGAAATTCTTTTAAAATAAAAGAATTTTTTTTTAATGAAATCTTGAGGAAACATAGTTACAAGGATCTTCTAAGGAGGGGGTTGCTCTTGCTCCAGAAGCTTGATCCCACACTCTGAGACACACGATCTCAATTTTGGGTGATTCTTTCATATATGGGGTCATGATCTGAGAAATCAGGAACTCTATCCCATGTTAATGGGATCCATATCATGGTTTCATTAATAAGCGGAGCCGCGATTCAACCAACTTGGATAGAGTATCCTCTACTTTGGGATCAAGTTTCACAAGCACATTTTTCGGTTCACGAATATTGGAGTGTGGGTCTCCAATTTTATTATGTCGTACAAACTTTCTCAATGTCATGATTTCCTATATATTTTACAGTTCACAACTTTGCACACCTTGTGAAATGTGACTTATATTTAGTTTCAAAGGAAGGCAAGAAGAGAGGGCAAGGAGAGAGGTAAAAAGTTGGAAGGAGATACTCAAGTTAGTCACTTTTAGTTCTATTAAGGAACCAGGTCGCGATCAATATGCTTGTCTTTCTTGGGGCTAGGTCATTGGATCTTGTCCACCCCTAAAGTACTTCGATTGCTTTAGTATTGGTGAACCAAATCGACCACTTATGGGGTTGCCTTATGGGTGATGGAATAATATGTATGTTTGGAAATGTGAGGTTTCGCTTGTATATGTCATTGAGCCCCTAACAATCTTTGATGGTGACGAGGTATTGGGAATTATATGCAGCAATGTTTTTCCTTTTTTTGGTTTTGCAAACGAGAGATTAACAATCATAGCTTTTCCTTTTCTAAAACAATTGATCGCAGCATTCTTAAATGTAATCATCAATTGATATTCGAGTGGGAGTCATACAATTCAACAGATTGGTGAAAAAAATGAGGACTTGTATGTACGTAGGCAGACCAATGTAGGTAGGTGTGCAATTTTTGTAATAGACCCACATGAGTAATTTTTTAGAGTAATTCTTGCATAAGTAATTGTTTATATCACCCTCCATTCCCACCACTACCATATAAAAAAAATTCTTTTTATCAGGATGTGTGACGAACTTTTTGTTGACAGCTCAAAGGACAAATTAAGATGAAAAAGATGTGAATTATGACCTGTCAATGGTGCAATATCACCTAAATAGAAAATTCTTGCATAGCAATCTCTGTGAGTGAGGTTGGAAGTGGTTGCACAACATCGTAAACTCTGATTGTATGGTAACGATCTACCAATGATAGCAAATTGTCAAAAGAGAATTTCAATGGTATGATTCTTGTTTATATTGACACTTGAGTTTCTTAATTTGGAAAAAATCAAACATATTGTTCAATGGACCGGCCCAAATTACAATACTATATATAATTGAACTTTGAGAACCTCGTTTCTGATGATTAAGGAACCTGATCTCGCTTAATAAGGTATTCACTCCTGAGCATATATAGAACGTGCTTCCTAAAAGTCAGGGATGCTGATCCCTTTACCTAAACATGTATGGACCTCATTCTCCTGTTCGTGGAACTTCGAGCCTACCTTGCTCTGCGCTCCCACTCCTGTTCCTGGTAACTATGCGAGGAAATCTTTTAAAAAGACTGACCATATTTTACAGGAGTGGAGATTATTGTGTCTGGAAAATATTCTTTCAATCTTTGAATTCGACCCAATCTTTTTGACTTTGAATTCCTACAATCTTTTGTGAGAGAAAAGGAAGTTCTAGTCAAAATAGAAGATGTGTTTTGATTGTTCCTATCGTAGGTTGACTAGAAGTGGATGTGGGTCAAAGAATCAAGCGATAAGATTCCTAGATTCCTCCCTAAATCATGATAAGCTGATTCATGGCAATGAATGGCTTAAATTTGTTTCTCGCACCTCATAGTTTACCTAAGAGTCCAATGGCCAAGATGAATTCTATATCAAATAGGCATACCTAGATCCTCTTGAAAGCTATAAATATAAGGATGCCCCCTCACTCTCACCATATAGATTTCTAGCCTCCCTCTCTCTCACTCTCTCCCTCTTTCTCTTTTCTCCTCCATGCCATTCTCTCTCTCTCTCTCTCTCTCTCTCTCTCCTCTCTAGTCTTTCTGGAAGAAACATTATTCTTGTTCTATTCTCTCAAACCTTAGATCTGGAAGGTATTGTCTAAGGAGCTTTCCAACTCAGAGAATTCAGTAAGGCTATTAGGATCAAAGTGCGCCATTGGTTAGGTAATCCAGTGTTGGGTGTATCAAGTCGTAAGGGGATGACCCTAGGCAAATTGGAGTAAATCTTCCTGGTGGTTTTTAGTTAATTTTCAGTTACTATTGCTCAATTTGTTTCAATTTTCAGGAACATTATTTGTTAGAATTCATGGTTAAAACTTGTATTTTGTCCCTAGATTGAATCTTATTATTTGTTAAGGGAAAGATCCTAGGTTAGGTTGTTGTATCTTATTTACAACATTGTTTTTGTGTCACTTGTAAGTGGGATTCAGTCATATTAATAAAAGAAAGAGAAAATTTATTTTATTCCTTGGAGTTCTGCATAGCCGCTTCTTTCACTGGATCTTTCTATTTGAGATGTTTCCCCTTGCTTCTCTATGAATCTAAAGCTATTATTTTATTCATTAGAGTCCCATTCTTGGATTAAATGTTCCCAATATATCCCAAAGTTTAATCTTGTCTTTCAAGAGTTGTAGCTTCTTACGTAGTCTATACCCAGCCAGACCTTGAACCTCAAACAATGACCACTAGACTGGAATATGTCGATGCTGAGTTTGGTTCCTTTAGCTACATCATTTTGACCATCAGCGTCTAAGAGATTTGGAGCATGGTCTGAAGTGGGTGTGGGCAGAGCTTTTGAGTGAGACTCTTGGTATTCTTCCCGTTCCAAAGATATGATGAACTTGTCAAATTTGGAATGAATAGGTCTTTCCGCTTATTAGACCTGGTGAAGAGGGAAACATTGCGGAAGGTCTATGAGATTGTTTCTAAAGATGAATTAGAGAACCCAACCATGTTGGTTGTGATCCTATTGCTACCTTCCCGGTTTTTTTTAAGGATCCACCAGATGACATTAGAGTCACACCAGATGCACCAAGAGCAAGGGAGGAGAGATCCCATTGTGTTCTGCCCAAAAATCATCTTAGAGGGTCAGTCTATAGGTGCCATAGACCACCTTGAGCTTGTAGAAGTATCCGATGTTCTTGGAAATAAATTGAGATAAAGAACGTATTCAACATGGGAGGATGTTTTTGAGTAAATGGTGGGATCCCAGTTGCTGCAAATACCTGGAATTCCCCTATGACAGAAGTGCTTCTCAGGCACATGGCCTACTCCCTCAAGTCTGGCGGGCTTGGGGGAGAGGGGGATATTTGGGCTTGGAATCAACGATTCCAAGGATATTTGGAGAGGATATATCGACATAGTTGAGGATGAAATTCCTCATTGTGGGGTCACGCAATCCCCAAATGTTCCAGAGGAGTATCTTCATGTTGGGGAGGGGGAACAAGACAGGGGGTGATGCCTCAGTGAGCATTTGTGTGATAGCTCCTCAAAGGTTGATGGTTTATAGGTGGGAAGAGCCTAGTTAGACGATTGGGGCATCTCATAGTTGATGTTGCTTGATAAGTTCCTCATCTCTTGATGCAAATTCAAATAAACAAAGAACCCAAAATAACTGTTAATTAGATTGAAAAAAATCTAAGGAGAACGATGCAGTCCGGCTATGTGCAACAAACTTCAGGGCCAACATTCAGGCCTTCAAAGTAATTTTCTCGCCTAGTTCGCTGAGTGAAATCTGCTATGCGGCACTTGCTTTGCGACTTCTCTAGAATTTTCAAATAATTATGTTCTTAAACAATAAACAACTATGAAAAGAAATGCGAAATATACCCCCTATTTATATACTTTCTTTGGATGCCCTAACTCTAATCTTAATGTAACTAGACTTTCTAATTAAAACCGGAAACGGATTTGATACTTTTGCACTTGGGAAAATTTGGAAAGATGAAGTCATCTTAGAAAATCCTCGACTTCGCATGGGCATAACTTTCTTCTCAGGTGTCAAAATCGCTATGATGATTTTATTTTGGAAATGGTATTGTAAGTTATATAATGTCTGAAATCCATTTTGCATGTTTTGCTTGGCAAACTGGGAACGGCTTTGAAGGCCTGGACTTCACCTGAATTTTTCTATTCATGACTGGATTGCATCAGTATCCCCTGGTTTGGGAGAGCTTTCCCTGGAGTTTTGATCGTCTTTGGACTTCTTCAATGCTTTTGCTGCAATCTTATCGAGCTCTTCTGAAATCCATGAATGCTCTGACTTAGGTTTGCCTCTCTATTGGACCAAATTCTAGCTGTAGATTTACCTAAAAAAAATAAATAAATATTAGCTATAGGAACCACAATGCATAATTATCGTCCTAATCTAATGAACCTTTGGATCTGATCAACAACTTGCTTAGGAATTTGTGTCTTCCATTCAGCAGCCTCTGGATCAACAGGCTCTCCATGATACTGATATAGATCAAAGATGTTAAATAGAGGAGATGCCTTGTATCTCCCTGGAAGCTCAATCTTGTATGCATTATTGCCAATTTTTTGAAGCGCATGGCACATGCCAATCTTCTTATATTTGAGCTTAAGATAGGTTCCACCAGTTAATCATTCTCACTTTAAGATCATCAAATTATCCTCATTTCTCACTTTAAGATCATCAAATCACCCTCATTTAACTCTGTCTGATGTCAGCATTTATCAGCATCTGCCCTATATTTTCATAATTTTCTTGAAGCTTTTTTCGTACCTGCCGATGAACATCATGAAGGTGCGCAGCTTGGGCTTTAGCATCATCGTTTGCTCGTTCCTTCTCAGGCAGTGGTATTGAATCTAGCCCTTACTTGGATGTGGTCCATACACTATCTCAAATATAGGCAGATTCAGCACACCATCTCTTTTGTCACCATTCTGCCACAATTTCCAATGTCCATGAGTTCACCTTGCCCTGGGTTGTACATCTCATGTGGGAAATATTGGTTCGAAGCTACGACTCTTCTCTCAAATTAGGGGCTGATAATAACTGTCTAATAACAAAAATTCTCTTTCTTCATGATACAAATCAGCTGCGCCACCTTTATGTTCTTCATCTGGCTCCTCATCATAAAAAGGTCCTGAGTTAATGTCTCTTTGTAGTTTTCAACCTGTCATATAGATGTGTCCTAGGCTGCCTTTTAGGTCACTCAAAAGATCAATTCCTGGCTTGCGACGCTTAAAAACATTTAGGCCCGCTGTTCATGGATTTGAAGAGGCTTGTTTGCTGCTAGGATTTTTCCTGCTTTAGATGCATCACCAGGCTCAGAACTGCCGTTTTTTGAAACAAAAATGATGTTCCTTGATAGGAGGTGTGATTTACAGAGTCCCTCTTCAACTTTGTTTCAACTTTTAGGGCCAGCTAATAGCTTTCATCCAGGCTAAAAATTCTAGGTAAAATTAAGTCATCTGAATTTGAATTTATATACCTCGCAACAAAGCTGATCATCAGGCTTATTAATCTTGTTTCGACTCATCAATGTATAGAAGTTGTCTATTTATTCTTGCATGGTCGACTCCTTTTGATGGAGATGATGAAATCTCTTGGATAGTTCTTGTTCGATGAGAGGGAACATTTTCTCCTTTAAGCACAATTTCATCTTCCTTTAAATTGCAATTTCATCTTTTCCGTTTCATACTTGGCTTGCCTGCAATTGCTGTCACCACATAAGGGCATGACCCTTTCAATTGAGTAGCCACAAATTTTGCCTTCTCTTTGGATAATTCTTTCCATTCGAAGGTCTCATGCTATCCAAGAAGTCCCTGGATAAATGTCCTTGATAGGAACATTGACCTGAATTCCGTTGATAATTAGTTGTGGCGTTCCAAGTGGTGGGGAGTGTGATCCCACAACGTAGGAATCTCGATTCCTGATATGTGCATTGTATGGATGTTGCTTCCTTCCATATGAAGCTTCTAGCCTGTCATAATTCCCCTCTTCTGATATTTAAAACACTCCCAAAATGCTCTCACATCCAACAACTGTGCCGTAAACATTGCCTAGTTCTAAAAACATCCTAATGCCAAGCATGAAATGGGATCCCTCGAGCTTTGATCCCGAGTGTGCCTGGATTTCTAATCACCAATAGTTGGGACTGGGGTCTAAAGGGAGAACTTAGTCCCTTTTAACTTAGCCTTTTCTTGTTGCATGGCTTTGTGAGTAGTGTACGAAGAGAAGATGAACAGGAAGTTCTCTCTCTCAATAGCTCAGTACTGAATCTGGTTTGATTTCCATGGTTTTGCAACCAGTCTAAAATGTCCTTGAGGTCTCCTCTCTGTGGGGTCAAGCTACCTATCAAAAATGACATCAAAGAAGAGGATCTTTCCACAGTTATCTTGTTTCCTACTCAAATCAAGTATGAGCTGTTGGAATGAATAATCCAAAGTCCTGCCATTGGAATAAATGGATGTGGACTCCTTTCTTGCTCTAAGAAATTTTCTGGTCAAGTTCCTGCAAGTTTCTTGTACTGCTGGCATGGGGTGGCGTTGTAGAATGTGTAATGGGGGTTGGTTGAAGGCTTTGTGCCAAGGATCATGGTTCTGCAACTATTGTAGGAGTGAGTATTGGTGCTCTCGTTGAATCAGTGCTTAGTGAAAAATCTCCTGGTTAGAGTTCTGTACTGCAGTGAGAATTAAAGCTCTAGCTGAACCAATGTTTCAATTGGAGATTCAACATTAATTGCTGATGCGATATAGAAAAATTTCAGATGTCATGGAAATATTGTTTATGCGTTCTCTGGCATACAGTTAGTAATTTCTGCTACTGAATTACTCATGTTTACCCCGATAACAATATGGCAGCTAATTTATGACAGGAGCAGCAAACTGTTTTGTGAGGTAGAAGACGTTTTGCCCAGCCCTTTTGTACAATCAAACTACCTGGGGATTAGTTGTATCTGCTGCAGCATGTATGGATTATTATGCATGGTCACACATATAGATGTAAACAAATGTGCAAAAATCACGTATCAAATATGTAACAGATTCTTGTATCTTCATATACATAACTACACATATACATGCATGTTGCATATCAAATCCTCTGCATACTGATTCCTGAGATTCCATTAGACGAAGAAGTCTCATTTAATTGAAATATCAGAATGCTTACGCAGTGGAATAATAGTTGTTGCAGTATTTTAAGTTTCTTAGATTTTATTTCTACTCTCTTAAGGAGCCGAGCTTCAGATTTATACATAAGGAAAGCCATGTGCAGTGAAATTTGTAAGTTCGGTTTGGGGAACGATCCTCTCTCTTATTGGAACAGTGAGATGGCTACTCCACTAGTTTTAGTTCATCTTTGGTAACCCATTTCTAGGGGTGGAAACCTCCCAGGGCTTGGGCTGGGCCAGCACTGGTCCTAGCTCGGTGAGCCTGGCCATGCTTGGACTAGGCTAGAAAGGCCCTAGGGCTGTGTTGGGCCAAATACAATAAAAGTACAAAAATAAAAATAAAAAATAAAAAAGGAAAAGGGAAAAAGGGCTGGCCCGGCCCAATTGCTGACCTAGTCCAAGCCTGGCCTGGCCCAATTGCTGGCCTAGCCCTAGCCCAAGCCCGGCCCGCCCCTATTCTCGGGCCTAAGTGCCCCGGCCTTGGCATGACGCTTGTGCCACATTTTGTGGGCTGGGCCCTAGTCTTTTAGGGCCGGGCTGGACCAGGCCAACTGGCCCATTGCTGGTCCTACCTATTCCCATACAGAAATACAGCGAAAATGGTTTTTGTTTTTGTTGAATTGAAGAAACTCTAATTCATGTCTTTCACCTTGATAGCGTTGATCTTTGTATATGCATATTTTTTCATTGTTTCATTGACTGTCAGTTGTGATGATTTCAAACCAAATGTGTATCAACTTGGCTGCGGTATAAATTTTCCCTGTTCATTAAGGAATTCCTTTATTGGCTGCAGTATTTATGCACTTTGCGACTTTCACCTGCAGTGTTTAGTAATAGTAGTATACTGTAGGGCTGCTACTACGAGGATGTTGATTCGTCAATGTTTTGTTGCTTCTCTTGATGTTTTATACAGGGTTCAAATTATTTTGAGATAGACTTGGATATGCATAGGTTCAGTTATATTTCTCGGAAAGGGTTTGAAGCCTTTCAAGACAGACTGAAGCTGTGTGTGCTAGATATTGGCTTGACGATTCAGGTACAAACGAGTTCTAGTCTTCTTTTTTTATTTGGCAAGGATTGTCTATTGTTCCCTTCCTGTTATTTATATTTATTTGTTTGTAATTTTTTGTCGTCAGGGCAACAAAGCTGAGGAATTGCCGGAGCAGATACTGTGTTGCGTAAGGTTGAGCAAAATTGATTACACCCAATATGCTCAATTAGGAACAGTTAACCCCTGAAATTAGGGGTCCAAAAAAGGAAAAACCAAAGAGAAAGGTGGCAGAGATGTACGCCTGCTCCATCAATAATAAGAAATATCTTTGCTCTGCATCATTTATCTATCAAAATTTATTCGTCAAACAGAAGAAGCTCTTGTTAGTGTGCAATGTCCATCCAGATTAAAGGGTTTTTCTCGTAAAAGGCTCCAAGTTTCACATTTCATCTCTTTGCGTACAAACTGCCTGAGGCTTACTTCAAAAGGAAAATTTTTAGAATTTGAGATGATTATTTTTGAAAGGAAAATTTTTATATAAGGTTAAGGCCACTTCAAAAATTTACTAGAAAAAGTTATTTTGATAAAAAAAACCTTGAAATCCAATCATCTCGACCTTGAGATATATCGAGATAAAAAAAATCGAATTCAAAGCTTGGAAATAGTGCATCTTGTAATATAGTATCTATAACCTTAATTTTCAATATTTTCAAGTATTTATAGATATACTTGTTCTACATGATTTTTAAGCTTTAAATTTTATAATTAGAAATGAAAATGAATTTTCAGGCTATCATAAAGATTTGCGGATTAAAATGACATCTTTTGACACTATTTCAAAGTGTACCTTACTTTGATTATTTAGGGTCTCAGCCTTATACAAATCTCACCTTTTTAAAAAGCATAAAATTGGATTTTCCTATTATTTGTGGATTATGTTTACCGCATGTGTTCCCATAAAAGTGTGCTATACTCCTAAACAGCTTAAGTTTATGTGAGTTGAAAACTGGTCTTCAAATGATTGGAACGCACAAACACGAGAACTAGTCTATCACTTGAAAAAGAAAATATATATTAAGGAAAATTGTTTCACGTGGGTTGGACCACATTTCTACATATGCGATCCTGAAAGTATAAAGCATCCATCTTAAAGATGGATGCAAGTAAGTGTTCCATCCAAAAATAATGGAAACTAACAGTCCAAATGTTTTCTTACTAGAAATGTTCTTTGTAGTTTTTAAAATTTATTTATTTTTCATATTCATGATCTCTATGTTAAAGATTACATGTAAATATTACATGTTTTTAAAAATTAAGTCTAAAATCCATCTAAAGAATAGTTTTATTAAGAGTCCCATAATTCTACATATGTGGGCTTGGCCGTATAGAAACCGGATCCATATATTAATAACTCAGTTTGAAACTTCAAGTGATGAACTCATCTAGCACTCAAAAAATATACAAGTAGGTAAATTTGGAGCTTAAATTTCTGAATTGAGGGTATTTTAAAATAAAATATCAAAAAAGAGGTGCAGGGTAAAATATGAAAATATGACTTTTTAAAATAGCACAAATCATAATTTAAAAGAAATGAGTTATAAAAACAGTGGAAAAAACTATCAATGGATGGCTCCACGAGATGATAAACTTCTAGAAGTAATGGCTAGGTGTGTGAAAGACAAATTGATGTCGAATGAGTTATTTTGTAGGGAGGGTTGGGCAAGAATCACACGTGTGTTGTGTATACGTGTTGTGTAAGCAATATGACCTAGGATTCGATAGAATGAGAAGAAAGAACAGATTATGAGCTTTGAAGATTTCATATTCCCACATTAAAAGACTAGGGGAATCTATGTTCGGTTGGAATGAGAATGGAGTGATGATGATTGTGGATTGGCAATACGGGAGCAGTATTGTGAGATACAGACTATCTGTACTACTTTATATTAGAATTATTCTTTGTATAACCTGTGTCTGTTTGTTCATTTTGTATGGTTGTTTTACCATAGAGATACAGTTGAGCATCAAAATAGAAGAGCAAGAGCTTCTCTCATATGGCAAACATGTACATAGTGTTTGGGAACATGATAGGTGACGGAAATAGCAGTGCTTATGTAATGGATGGTGCTAACACGAAATATCAAACTGTGGGGAGCAGTGAGACCGAGCTAGATCATGCGGAATTGAATTGGATACCTCAAGATGTGAAAGAGGAGGCCATGACCATAGAGGAAATATCAGATGCCACTGGTGGGGGTGCTAGTGGGCACTCCTTAGGCAAAAGGAAGAGGAATCGTGGTCAGTCATCTACAATGGGGGTTTTAAGAGGCAAGAGGTTGTTTCAATAGGATAATAATTGGCTTTTGCACATGGGTTAGTGTCTACCTCAACGTATAGGACGTTCGATCATTATGTCCTATTCTAAACACGACGCTGAAGTTGTATTTTGTTTCCAAAGAGGAAGGTATTAATCTACAATTCCACATTAAGGTTGCTGACTTATTTTGTGGATGCTATGAAGGCCCGCGTATTGCTATCTATTGGTCCACAATATTGTAAGATGTGGTTGCAGACCCATGTCCCTCAGGATTAGTTCCATGTAGGTTGTTTATTTTGGATTTTTTTTAAAAACTATAGATCTTAAATCCCTATCATACTAAAGAGAAGACTTATTTTCTTGACTTTGTAGTTGTTTATTGGACTTCTTTTCTTTGAAGTTGTTTATGTGGATGAATAGTATTTTATGACGGTGTTTATGTGATGTGGATGATAAGAGAAGTGGAAATTTATGTGGACGTTTATGAGAACATTTATGTGTGGAATATACTTATATAACTTTATGTGATTGTGGATGATAGTAGATGTGGATATTTATGTGGGTTTTTTTATTTTTTATTTTTTATGGCTTGGATTCTTGAGGCATCATGGATAATATTAATGATGCTGTAACTTTATTTTTTCATGGTTTATGTATATTTGGAATGCAGGTTAGACTGTCAGTATGGATCCATCTGAGGTATATGATATGTATGTGAGATATTTTGTTGCATATATAACAACTTTGTGTTGTGTTTGTACTACTATATCTACTTGATATCAAAGAGTCTAGTTCACACATTTAATTTTACTGGTGCCTCATTTATTTCATATTTACTAGAATCCCATAAGAACAATTGATTTAATTTATTGCGAATGGACATGGATGCCTTTCTAGGCATGTGTGGAATTTTCAAGGAAGACGGTATTCTTCGTAATTTTCGGTATATAAATGGCAAAGAACAAGTTGCCATATTCCTAAATACAATCACAAAAAATGGGTGTAATAGGGTAGTGCAGATTCACTTTCAGTATTCTGGGTAAACTATTAGCTATTACTTCAATAAAGTCCTAAGTACAATATTGCGATTGGCTCTGTATTTTATCGTTCCTATTTCAACAAAAACACAGCTGTATCAAAAGAAAAAGAGATTCTTCCCAACTTTCAAGGTGAACATTGTATACATTTATCTTAGATATAATAAATAATGATGGTATTGTTACAATTGTTTACCTAGGAAATCCATGTTAGGATTGTGTTGGAGCATTGGATGGGACCCACATTCTTGCATGGATTCCAAAGCCACTACAAAAGCGATACCATAACTAGATTGGAGAGTTATCTCAAAATGTTTTAGCTACAGTTATCTTCGACATGTACTTCACATATGATTACAAGGGTGGGAAGGTTCTGTGGCATACTCTAGAACTCTACATAATGCTATTGAGAGGGACAAGCATCCCTTAATAGTACCTCGATGTAAAAAAATACTTGAGCTATTACTCGTTATAAGCTACGTTTGACAAAAAACAATAATATATTGGCCATTTGTGGTGTAAGAAAGTATTACCTTATGGATGCAGGGTACCTTATTATGCGTGGATTCATCACCCCATATCATGGTGCATAGTAACACTTTAGTGAGACCCAAGGAAGGAAATCTCTAAGAACATTGGAAGAGCTATTCAATTATCAGTAGTCGCCATTAAGAAATATCATGGAGCGAACCTTCAGGGTTTGGAAAACAAGGTTTCCCATCTTGAGGTCCGAATTTCAATATCCAATTGTGACACACGATAAAAATGTAAATGTCACTTATATTTTGCATAAAAATATCCAAATGAGGACAATCAAGAGGTCTGATCAAGTGAGAGCATTTCAATGCTGAGTTCTTAGATAGTGAGAAGAAATCTTGAGTTGTGCAAAAGAGATGTAGAAGAAGATAAATATGAAGGTGATGAACTTAAGGAGATGAATTCCCAAAGTAAGGCTGCCCATAATTTTGAGGTACAATTGAGGGAGCAAATAATGACATAAATGAGGTAAGGATATTGAAGACATCGAAATCATTAGTGTATTCATATATGCGCATGCCATAAGTTTGTCGTCTCTGTCTCTCTGTCTCTCTCTCTCTCTCTCTCTCACTTCCTCTCTGTTCAAGTGATAGCTTTCGTGTTATGATTTCAAAGGAGACAAACTTATCTTTTGTAATGCACTAATGTGATGGCCAAATGAAATGGTTAACTTTGAAACTTTTAAATATCTATTTATTAAGTAACTAGAATATGTTTGCTCTTGAAGGTTGCTAGTGCATTGAGTGAAAAATTTGATAGTAATGTAGACACCCCATTTTGAAAACTAGCAAATTCAATAGTTTCTAAACCATAAACAGTCTTAGGACTACACTATCTCAGTAAACCCCTGGACCATATGCCACCATAGTCTATACTGCCTGCCCTGTGATCTAGAATCCTGGATAACACCTTGTTTTAGTAAAAAAATTATTAAAAATATCAAAACACCTCGTTTTGACCTAAATTTTGGCAGGTAGTAGTATCACAAGAGCCTGTAGATCCTCTCAGAACTGGAATCTACTAATTTTTGGTAGGCAGCATACCGATAGTCCCAAAATCAGCCCAGACAAGAATCTGCTAATTCTAGGCAGATTTGGTCGAGGCAACACGCCACTGGTGTCACCCAGCCTAGACTGACCCAAATAGGCTAATTTTTAGCAAGCAGTATCCCAGCATCTCAAAAATCACCCTAGATTGGAATTTGTCAATTTTGAATAGATTTGGTCTGGGAGATACCACAGCTCCGACTGCCCCAAATTCGCAGTTTCTGCATGCCAACTCCTCTCAAATCATTTTTTGCCAAGTTCATTAAACTTGGACATTTTGGTATGGGCAACACCGGTAGTGTTGCCCATACCTTGGACCACCAAAACGGTAGTCCATGCTGGGAAATCTTCTGGTTATGGTTTGTAACCTATTCTAGATGATTTTTAGCTTATAAAAAGGCCATTTCAGGATCATTTTAGGTTAGACTCTTTAGAACTTGTTAGCTTGTGTGCCCAAAGAAAACTTTGAGATTGTAGATCTGAGAGAAACCTAGATCTAAAAAAAATCTTAGCTTTAAGCCACCTGCAGCCCTTAGATTAAGAAATCCGTCCAACTAAGCCAAGACTTGATTAAAACCGGAAGAGAAAAAAGAGGACGCACATCATAAACTCATCATGTCCAGATACGGGTGAGGCCTCGAAGCCTCGAGAGTCCTGGGCCAACTTGCCTGGTTTGGTATGTTTTTACTCTTTCTGCATTTTTTTTTGTATTTATTTATTTTTATTAGAATTAAATCCGTTTTATTGTATTTTATATTGTATTTTATATTTTGGATCAATGTTGGCTCTGCCACTGATATGAGAGGAGATCTGCTCACTTATGAATAGATCTAGCATCAGATCAGAATTTGATTGTTCTACTCTCTATCACTCTTTTAAAAAATTAGTTTGTGGTTGGAATCCCGTCGAACCTCATTCAGAGATCGTCTCGATTTACATATGATCTGTGACCATTGAGTCTATTATCCGGCAATCAAGAAGAAGGGTTCTGTATGGCAGAAGAACCATTGTTGTTACTTGATTGCTGATAATGATCACAATTATAGTGATGAGTTTGAGTGGTTGCAGCTTGAGCGATAGATCTATCTGTTGTCTTATTACTACTATTTCAATGCCTTTTTATTTCATATTTCTCATTAGTAGCAATCAAAAAAGATTTCTCAACACTTTTTTTAGAGGTTCTAAATTTAAATTTTCCAAAGAGAAACGAGAAACAATTTTCGACCTAAGCAAGATAATAAAGTCTATTCAAAAGAATAATAGTAAGTTTCGATTTGGAGTTAAGTTCTAAATCGGCCGTTTCAATGAAATAAAGGGATTAAAAAGTAAAAGACACCCCAATTGAAGATCAGAATTACAGTTTTTCTCTCGAGAAACAGGTTTGCAAAACTTTTGCTTTGCAAGAGAGACGACCTTACAATGCACTGGCTGTATATCCCGGAGGGGCACTTCCAAAATTTCCGTAACCAGAATGCATCTCATAATATCCAATCCTATTTTCTCTCTCAAAGATGATGAGAAATTAAATAACAGGGCTCCAGAAAGGGAATATGAACCAGGCCACTGAGAAACCCCGACCAAAAGGTGAGATTGGGCTTGCCGATGAGACGAAAGATCACTCTATTGCCTCAGGTACATCATCAATTCTCGAAACCCTAGATCAGGGCTCTGAAGCCATCAGAAAATGCCAGCCGATCGAACAGAACACGTTAATCTTCCAAAGCCACAAGTCCGATTGGACCTGTTCAAACTGTTGCACCACCTTGAAAGAAAATAATGACCACTGCCCAAGGTATTTGGATGACCATTGCCAAAGGTAGTTGAGCGCCTTGAAAAGTACAAAGCTAATTTTCATTAAAGGATCGTGCCCAAAAGTATTTGAAAACAACTGCCGTCCCAACCATGAACGACCCAAGTCATATAGAAGAATGTTATTGTGCGGAATTTGTTGCTGTCATATTATTAGCAATCAATTGCCCTGCTCTGATACCATATTCAAGATGCAATGAAAGGAATAGAGAAGAGAAATAGATTGATATTGGTTCGGAAATGATGTTTATGTCCAAGGTAAACCAATATTTCATTCATAGAGATTTATGTGGTTTACGAGTGATTTATAGAGCTAAAACTCTTGCCATTTTAAGAAACAAGTTCTATTACAATTTTAATATCGCAAAATAAAAAATTTAATAAACTCAATATAGGAAACTTTATATCTTATAATATAGAAGACAGGAAACTCAATATCAGGTTTTTATAACTATCAACATCAACCAATGCATTTCGGACATCAGATCAATACTACCAATTTTCACTTGCCTCCCAGAACCTAGGAAGGTCAGCAGCAAGGATTTTCCTTTTTCACTTGCCACCCAGAATTGGAAGGTCAGCAAAACGGATTTTCCTTTTTCACTTGCCACCCAGAATATAAGAAAGTCAAGCCGCAAGGGTTTTCCTTGAAAAACTGTTATCAAACTCCACCAAACCATTTCTATATTGCTCACTGATCTATTTTAAATAACAAAAAAATAGCGAAAGTGGATCAGTTGGCAAAGTTCGGATCGAAACAACAGGTTCTCTTCCCATTCTTTCTATGCCTTGCCTCGAGCTAGGGGTTGGGTAGGGCAATGGAAACATGATACATTTTGTATGAATTATGATGAGAGATGCTTCTTTGATGCATGGCCAAGGTGGGGTTCGGATGCTTTGTAGTTTTGCTTGTGAGTGTACGACTGTTCCACCTTTTTTAATTTTTCGCTTCATTGTGTATCTCTCTCTCGTATGTAATTGAGATTTGATGAATTCTTTCAACAAACATTAAAAAAAAACGACAAAAAAGTTTTTGTTCACATGCTTTTTTAGTGAAGAATATTCTTTTTAGATAGGGGTGTCAATGCCAAGTATATATATTCAACTTTCACTTATAGAAAAGAATTATATAAGTTTGGCACCTTGAAATGTAGAATTAAAGTGCACCTCAAAAATCCATCGGACAAGGTTATTTTGACATTGAAAAACCATCCACTAGATCATCTCAACATCGGGATGTATGGAAATGGCTTTTTTTTTTCTAGTCATAAAAATAGTACATTTTACAACACATTATCTGAAGTGTTCATTTTGATGATTTTATAGGTTTATAGATATGCATGATTTGAACTATTTTTGGAGTTTAAAATATAACTGGAGATGAGAATTGATTCTTGGGCTATCCTAAAAATTTTTGATACCAAAATTGTATCTTATGACAAAGTTTGGAGGTGCGTCTTACTTTGATTAATTAAATTTGCAACCATATGTAACCCTCACCCTTCTCTTATATATTAATTATTAAGTAAACAAATTCCATGTTTCCAATAAACTTATCTTTGTACCAAAATCAAGGATTTTAAACTTTGATTCACATAAAAAAAGAAGAAGGAAAGCTTACTCTTTAGGAAGTTTTTTTTTTCAAATCCTCTTTATGATATGTTCTAAACATTTTTCTAACCACTTACATTTGGTACAAGGATGTCACAATTATTTATAACCATTGGATATAAAATCTAATAGTTCCGGTGTGTTACAAAGTTCGAAAAAATGCTTTTTGAGTTTTGAGCTTGGTCAATGGAATAAATGTAGCTACCAAATTTCATATCCAACAATCAAGATTAATTGTGACCATTTTGTACCAAAGATAAATGAACTCATGATATACTTTTCTTTTAAATTCACCATCCTTTTGCCATTGTTTAAGTTATATAAGTACATAACATTTTTATTCATTTTTATATATATATATATTATTTTTTACCTTGAAAGTTGCATTTATGACGCTAGATGTTGACAATGACCGCAACTTGTGGGAAGCATCGAGCCTCTTGTTTGGACTCAGCAAGCTGGACCGTGGGCCACAACATTTTTGATGAAAACTTTTCATTTCTTATGACGAGAAACAGTTTACATGAATTAGTTTCCTTGTCTAATGCTATCTTAGGATGATATACTTGGAAACCATCGTCAGCATTTATTTCCAAATCCTTTAAACGAGAGAGAGAAAGAGAGTTGTAAACAAAGACAAGTGATAATAGTCATGAATCATGACACTTCTTTCTTAGACAACTCAACTTTTATTCAGAGATTATTTTGTTCTAGTTACACCAATAACTTTTAAGAAAGGGTGCGGTTTGTATAAGGTCGAAGCCCTAAACAATAAAAGGCGCACTTTCAAATATGGTCGAAGGATTTTGTTTCAGTATTGAAAATCTTTGTGATGATCTGAAAGTATATTTTTATCTCTAATTACAAAATTTAAAGTTTAAAATATCTTGTACATTGAACAGAACTATGAATACTTGAAAATCTTGAAAATCAACTGTCCAAAAAATATATTACAAGATGCTCTATTTTCAAGACATGAAAACTATTTTTCTCATGTCCATGTATCTTGAAGTTGAGATGATCTATTTGAGGATTTTAAGTATTAAAACAACTTTTTCGAGTGAACTTTTGAGGCAAGTCCTAATTTAATTGTTTAGAGTCTCACCCTTATATAAACGTTTTCCTTTAAGGAAACAATCATTAAATATAAAGATACAAAAGGGACCAAAAAATATTAGACGGGGACCAATTTAGCCTTAAAATGTATTTCCATTTATACAAATTACAAGTAGTCTTTGCAAGAACAATTCCATCAAATTAATGGAACCTGCTATCCCATCTCTCTCTCTCATCTTATACAACAGCTTGGGCCCCCTAGGATTCGATTTCCTCAGTTCTCTCTCTTCTTTTCTTATCATTGAATCATCTAGTAGGAAATGAGTCCTCTTCGAGATGGAGCCCGACACACATGGAAGTAACATTCTCCATTTTTGTGGTGGTTTGCATTGTCTTTGTCCTGGTTAACTAAGGAGCATGTGATTAATAGCCTGAAAATCATGAAGATGTTTATGAAAACAATTGAAGGATGCCCTTCTTGTAAAGATAGTTGATCTTGTATATCACGTATTTATTTTAGAGTAATGATCTTATGAGACCTTCTCATACCCATGTGTGTAGGACCTCAAAGGATCACCATTAAATTTGGCACATATATCTAGAAAGTTATCACATGGGTGTGGGCTTTGACTTTTCTAGAGATCTATGCCAAATTTAATGGTGATCTTTTGAGGTCCTACACACATAGATGTGGGAGGATCTCATAAGATCATTTCCCTTTATTTTATATATATCATGTATAGAAAGTTATTTGCTATAACTTATTTTATAACTTATTTTACTGTACAAGTTAACTTGCGGTACAAGTGTTCTCTTATTATATTATATAATACATATTGATAATGGTAAAGAATAATGAGAGATTTTTCCTCTACCCTTTTGTGTGTTTGACACTTCTAAGTTTCAGGCACACACTGTGTGCTATCTCAAGCTAGTTTGCCCCTACTAACTCAAATCGGACCGCACAAGAATTATATGGGTAAATTTAGCCTCGAGATACCTGATAAAAGGGTGTTGAGATCTTATCTCGCCTATCCAATGCACTTGAATAAGGAGACTTTAATGCACCAGAGTTGCCTAATTTTAAGAAGTGATTGAATGAAAATGAGAGTATATTGTGGGCAGAAAAGAGAAATTCGAAACCATATTTATAAAGTGAAAAAGTGGCTCTTCTTGTCGAGTTGTGATTTTTTAATAGGTTCAATAGGTTTTTGATTATTTGTTTGTATGCTTTACTATTTGGTAGTAATCTTGCATATATTAGGAATACCTGTACTTTGAGAAAATTCAAATCAGGTAACTTGCATATATTAGGAACCCCTATACTTTGAGAAAATTCAAATATGGTTTCTTGTTAAACCAAGTACATATGGAGTCTTGTCTACTTTCTTACACGACACTCTACTAATTATAAACATGTTGAAATTAGAGTTTCATCCTGTAAATTCAAAAGTAAATCAGTATTAACATTAAGTTAACCATTTCTACCAATGTTCTGTTCTTTCTCTCGGCTAAGCTATTTGTTGAGCGGTTATCTTCACAAATCATTTGATAAATATTCTTTATTCCTATCACTTAGGATTTAATTTTTGTATTAAGTTGATTTTCAACTTGTACTTTATAAATTTAAACATTTTGAAAGCCTCATATTTCTGCCTTAGTCATGTAAGTGTAATGAGAGGAAACATCTATGAGTGTGATAAATATCTTTTTCTTCCTGTTGTAAGTATGTTGGTTAAATCACAAATATCAATATGTACAAGTCCAAATAACCAGATATTCTTTTTCATTGAAGGAAAATGATTTCTTATTTTCTTGGCTTGTATATATGCCTCACATTTCATTTTACAAAGGGTAGGATTTATATAAGGCCCGCATTAAACGATCAAAGTAGGGCGCACTACAAAACCATACTAGAAGATGCAATCCTAGTTTTGGAAATGCTTACGATAGCTTGAAAAATATGTTTCCACCCTTGTTATGAAATTCAAAGCTTCAAAATTGTGTGGATTGAGAAGATCTATAAGTGTTTGAAAATGTTGAAAATTTACGGTCTAAATACTGTGTTACAAGATGCACTATTTTAGTGACTTGAATTTTTTTTTTTTCATATTTATATATCTCAAAGTCAAGATGATCAATTCAAGATTTTTTTAGCATAAAAAAAAGCTTTTTTAAAGAGTTTTTGAGTTGCACCTCACTTCTATAGCATAAGGTTGGCACCCTATACAAGCTTTTTTTTTTGATAAATCCCCAAAATTCAGAGATTGGGCGTAATTTAACCATAGATTTATAAAAGTATAAATTAATTGTTCTAAACTAGCCTGCCACAAGTTACATGGACTTACAATATAAGTAGAAGATTCATTATTTCATGAATCAAGTCAAGCGTGAACATCCCATTGCAAGAGTATCCATTTCAATAATTAAATGATTTTTGGTCAAAATAATCTTATCAGACGCTACGACTATATTAAGAACTCCAAAATTCAATAGGTAACCTGAGACTAGATTCATTCTCATAGGACATACATGAAATGCATTTTCCCAAGTTAACAACCTGCCCGAACAAAATTTTAAATTCTATAGTACCTTTACCAAGCATCTTCATTACCCACCATCCAATAATCTATATGTCTTAAAGAGTATTAGTTGTTTGATATATGAGTGGTAGCCCCGGTATCCACTGACAAATCTTCTTCTTTGTTGATCATATTATTTCAATGACCATAGCCACGATTTTTCAATGCTCATATTTGCTCTATTTGTGGGTGTCGGCATCCCATTGAATAGTGTTTGGGTTTTATGGGTGTCGGCATCCCATTGAATAGTGTTTGGGTTTTCTAAAGACAAAGCAATTTTTGGTTTTGTTCGCCTTAAATTTTTTTATCCTTAGAAAGATGTTTTTTTTGGATCAGGGGAAAGGACTTCTTGCTCTTTTAGGCCTTCCTTTAGACTCTATAAGATTCACCTTGGACCGAAATTCCAATGATTTCTCTTTTTCTCAAAGTCTACTCTCTTCTTCAATTGGAAGAGAATATGGAAGTCGAGCTATGTTAACATTAACTCTTTTATGCTTCATTTTCTTTTGATATTTTGTCAGTGATTGGGGTAATTCTTCCAATTCTACATCTTTAAGTTCATATGTGATATGTTGTACCTTATAGAGTTGGTTGAGTATGGGCTTATTTTCAGTGATTCGAGAGTCCAAGTAAATTGAATTTAACAGTCTTTGATTACCCTTATCGTCCATTAGGTGATTGCATATGCCACATTGAGCATATGCAATAAAAACATCAACTTTTCTTGCCACCCATTGAAGTTGGTTCCATCAATTAGATCTAGTTTTCTAAAGTCTTGATTCATAACTTTGATGGGATTGAAGGCATTGTTTCACACGGGAATTTTGTCTTGCATTGTTTGAAAATAATGGCGGTGGGTGAAATGGGGGCAGTAAATGAAATATATAAAGGTGTATGAAAACAATTGCAGGATGATCTTCCTATTTCTAGGAATGTTAGGTGTGCTATTGTAAAATAATATTTGCCTTTTATTGATTTAAATTAGTGTGCATAAGGTTGATTTAAATTACTGTGCATAAGGTTTATATGGCCAAATTTTCCCTTGAGATACTTGAAAATAGAATATCAAAATCTTATCTAGCCCAACCAATGCATTTGAATAATAAGATCTTAAGGCATTGAAGTTGCTTGATTATAAGACAGAGAAAGTAAGTGAGGGAGAAAATGACAAACGGGAGTCAATTATGTATAAAAAAGAGAAATATGAACCTATATTTATAGAGTGGGAAAGTGGTTCTTCATTGAGAGTTGTAACGTGTTTACAACCAAATTTGAAGACTTCACAGATGAAATCCTCTTTGATTTATGTTGTAAACTAAATAATCAAAATTTGTTAATAGAGAAAGTGGGGTCTGTCAGATCGTATCTTCACACAACGATGCTAGAGCTGGCTTGAAATCATACAACATTCATGAAGAAACCAAGAGAATAGGAAAGGAAATAAAAATAAAAGGAATTTACTTGCAATTTGGTGTCTCTATCCGGCACCCAGAGTTGGCCTACTGGATTAGGCAAGTGACTCAAGTGTCTTCATCTCAACCATAGAGCTTTCCTTGAATGAGAAGTACCCATGGCAATATTCTTCCTAGGGTTTTTATTACAGTGCAAATAACCATGCCTAGTTTTCCTTTCTATTACAAGGGTTGCACAGTTGAGCATATGGGCTGTTGTACTCGAAGTTCTCTTGATACTTTGTTTATCAAATTTTTTGAAAAATAACGATTATGGAGTTAGCAGAAAATCCAACATTGGACAAGTAAAAGCACATAACAAAAAAAAAAAGAAAAAAAAAAAAGAAAAAAAAGAAAAAAGAAAAAGAAAAAAGACAAGCACTATCAAGCTTTTGATGAAACATATTGTTCACAAAAGGAAAAAGAAAATGGGGTTTTTCTATGCATTCAAGTTAGACAAAAATGTTGAACTTCTTCACAAACTCTCTTTCATCCGATATGAAAGCTAATGTTACATCCTTCTAAAGGGAGTAATTATCGAAAAAAAAGAAAAAAAAAAAAGAAAAGAAACATTTTCTACATGACAACCATACCAGACAAAAGGGCTCCTAGCACCTCCACACTCTAGTCACCACGTTATGGTTTCCATTTCACATCATCCCACTAACCCTTTCAAAAAAAAACTAACTCATGAACTATTTGAAATAATGGGTTGGGGCTGTTGTCCGCACTGATTTACCAAAAAAAAAAAAGAAAAAGAAACCAGCGAGACTCAAAATTCAAAATACGCCTTAGGCACACAGCTAGCAACCCATGACCTTGTTGGGTGGGAGGCCAGGCTTCTTCTCAGCTACAGTGCCATCGTTGCCTGCAAGCGCCTTGTACTTGTCCTTCCTAGTGAAGTTGGTGCACTGATAAGAGAGTGTAGAGGCAATCACCCTCTGTATGTAGTTGGCTACCTCATGGCTCGACTTCCCCCCCGCGCAGGTCAGTTCCTTCGGAAGCTTGTTGAGGAACGTGACCTCATACGCAGGGGTCGGGTTCATGAAGAAGTAGAAGGGGTCCATACCCTTCCAACCCCGAGCAGTCGTCCCGTGGAACATGCTCATCCTGTTAGCCATGGCCACCGGCACGATCTCATCCGTGAGCTCCGCAAACAAAGCGCTGAACCTCAACAAGAAAGGCTCCCTGCAAGTGGTTCCCTCAGGGCAGATGACAAGGTCGCCTTCTTGAAGCAATTCCTTTATCATGTTCGCGTCCTTGGTGCGGTCACGGTTCAGTCTGACGGTCTTGATGGGAGACAGGATCTCAGACAAGCGAGAGACGGAGTAGGTGACGGCGGCGATCGGTCGGCCGAGGGCGGTGGAGAGGAAGATGGGGTCGAGGAGGGTGCGGTGGGAGCAGATGAACAAGACACCCGACACACCGGCGGAGCGTTGGGCAGGTGGTGGGGGAGTCCCTTTGATGGTGACGCGAACGCCTAGGGCTCGAAAGGCGTGGTAGACGAGGGGCATCGGGAGAAGGGCGCCGGCTGCTATGCGTAAACAGGCTAGGATGAAGCCCACAGGGATCCAGAGGATTGTGAGGAGTGCCACTAGTGGGGTGGGCTTCTGAACCAGGCGACCATCGTGGAAGATGATGGGCTTAGGCAGCTTCTCTCCGCTCACTGCCTCCACCTTTGGATTTGCCGGGACCATATACGCCTCCTATGTCATGGAAAACTGTTTGGTCAGTCGGCCAGATCCACACTATTCTTGTGATGTATTTCTGATCCAAAATTTTTAGAATTTGATAATTGAAAATTTCCTTTTTCAAAAAATATATTTGTTATTTTTTGAATTTCTTTCTTCACCGTCCATTTTAACTTTTAGAAGATATAACATTTTCTGACAACCTATCTTAGAGATAAACCTTAGATAGACTAGGGATATTACGGTAATAGGTAATTTGGCTGACTCACTAAAACTGTGTTCATATATGATTAAACAATAATAAGCACCTATTTTTGTCTAGAAATGGCTTCTTGATCAAGTTGATAAGGGTTAGAAATAAGTCTCTCCGAGTCGTCGTGGTTTTTTTTTTGTTTAATTTTATAGGGAAATTTATCAAAATATGCTTAACTTTTCAACAATTTAATAATTTACTATATTTCAATTATTCCAACTCATGGTCATGTGTATTTGATGAGTATTTTGAAAATAAATTAAAAGATATCTAAAAAGTTAAATCTTTTTTTTGGGTTTGGGTAATCCAGTGAAGAAGATAAGCCCCTACTTGTTTTTCTAGATAGATTAGATACTAAGCTTTATTGAATTGGTCGTGTCAGGATTGGAAACCACAACGTGATAATGAGGGTGTTCCCACCATGATCCAACCCCTTCCTTAAAAAAAAACAGTTAAATCCGAATTTTGATAAATTTTTCAATTTCTAAAATCTAGAAAGAAAATTTAGAAATAGTAAACATGCTATGTTGCAAAATGCAAATTCAGGGAAAGGCACCTTGCAGAGCGTCATGAAGGGAAGGTCAGTCTTCCGATCACCAAGGCCGATATGGGGCACGTCCTCTCCAAAGGCCACCTTCAGGGCCTCCGCCTTCTTTCCTCCAACCAACACCCCTGAGGGCGACACAAGGCCAGTGGCCCTCCCCTTGTACGTCGCAATCTCGGTGCCGATCACCATATCCGCTTCGAGATAATCCTTAAGGAACGCTTCAACCATCACCCTTGGATTTGCAGTGAGCACACACCGTCTCCCACAGGACGAAAAAACACGCCATGTCTCCGGGTGGAGATCCGCAGAGTAAAATTTTGGCAGCACAGCTCGTGCGGCTGACTCGATATCCGCCACTCTCATTCCTGTGAAGGTGGCAAATATCAGAACCTGAATCCCTGCAGATTCCGAGATGAAATAGTACAGGATTCCCGCGAGGGGCAACACCAAGAGCAACCCCAGAAGCCTCAAGATGCCGCCAACCTCGAAGGCCACAAGTGCAAAATACGGGAAGGAGCTGCGCCCACAAAGCAGAGTGCCATCCATGTCAGCCACCACGGTGTGATTCTCACGGCCGATCGACGCGCACTCGTCGACTGTGCGCACATTGCGTCGAGAGGCCATAGCTATTGATAGATTTGTCTTAGAATCCTGGTGTGTGTGTGTTTTGGAGGCCTACCCCGCACTGTCACTGTGGAGGGAGGTGGGGTGAGGTGATTTGAAGGATTGAGAATAGAGGTTACATGTATATATATTTTTACAGTGAAGAGAGAGAGATGATGTTTTTGAGAGAGCATAAGACATGACGGAGGAGGGAGGTTTGTTAGGATGTAAGATGCTTGGTGGCGCCCGGATCCTCGAAAAGTCTGATGCAGAGGCCTTGGATACCTCGAGGAACAAGTTTGCGCCATTGAATCTTTTGTTTTCTATCTATGCATATAATATAGGAATGGGATGAAGTTTCTATAGAGCCTAGGATTTATGAAAACAAAATAAAGCCTCACCTCTAATCCTCATATGGAAAGTGCTTTGGGCAATAGAAATCTCCTGATTGCTAATTAATTTCTAATACCTATAATAAAATTTGAAACTAAAAAAATGACGAATCTTGCGGATATGTTAATACTTATTTTTAGGGTGAAATAGATGGTTTAGATGATTTGATCCAATATACACTATTTTTAGAGTTTGAAATCGTAATTTTTTTTCACAACTATAATGTTCAAGCTAAGATGATCGATTTAAAGGTTTTTCAATACTTGAATTGCAATTTTTTATGAGTTATGAGGTAATGCTTTACTTATTTTGATGGGGCTGCAGCCCTATCGAACCATTTTCCTATAATTCATTCAGAAGAATTTTTTGTGCTCTTGAAGGTGCATCTCTTCCATTTAGTTTTCAAAAATATGTATAATAAGACCATTTATTTTTCATGTAAGAATATCAGAGTCATTATATATATATGGGTTTGTCTAGAGTTAACAACCCCTCAAAATACAACGGTTCAAGTTAGAAGAGGCTGTGATGGATGTATTTATCAAAACAATAATTATTTTTTTATTAAAAAATTATTTAAATATGTAACTTTACTATTAAGCAAGAGCAAATTTGAAATTTTCACAAAAGTACAATGGCATTTTGGAAGTTAGTGTTCTAAAACTTTATTTGTACAGTGCTCTTGTCTTTTAGTTAAAATTTCAATTTTACCCCTTATATGATAAAAATATCTTGTCTTGTAGTAATATTTACAAAATTGCCCCACAAAAGTAAATTTTTTTAAAAAATAGACAAGAAAATTAATAAATCCACCATTCACAACTCTCTTTATGATGAACCTTTGTAATTTGAAGGGTTGTGAAGTTTAAAATATCCCCATATATATACATATATATGGAAAAGTCTTCCCAACGCCTATAGGCGAAAATAAACAGTGATTTTGCCTACTTTCATCACTATCCAAAGTTCATCGCACGGTCACGATTGTCTGGTAGTTTTTCTTTATCTATTTATTTTTTCTACAAATCAGAATGATTTGAAATTTGGAGTGTGTGTATATCTTAGTGAGGAACACCTAATAAAAATATATTAAAAAATAATTCAAGAAAAAAAAGATCTCCTATTTTGATGAACACACGCTCTAAATTTCAGGTGATTCCGATTTGTAGAAAAGAAATGAAAAATGAAAAATGAAAAATGAAATACTACCAGATAATCGTGAACGTGCGATGAACTTTGGACGGTGATGAGGGTAGGTGAAATTACTATTCATTTTTGCCTATAGACATTTTGTAGCATCTTCCATATATATATATATATATATATATATATATATATATATATATATATTAGTTTTGAACATTAACACAAGGATATCATAATCATTTCTAGTTGTTAGATTTAAAATGGGAACGTTAAGAGTGCATGATTGATTAAGGTCATGTTTTTTTTTTTTTTTTAATTCTATGTTATACTTTAAGCTATCTGATTTCACATTTGATGGAATAAATTAATTGTGGCCTCCTTATATTTAAGATAAAATTTAAAGGCACATCTTAATTTGATTGTTTAAGGTTGCAACCTTATGCAAACTATACTCTATTTTAAATATAGATGATCTTACATACTAGAATCCCCAATGAAATTCAACTTGGGGTTACCTTGGGTACCCAAATTTTGCGGGACGTGATCACTTTAGTTTACCGACTAACTTTAAGAAGAAAAAAAAAAAAATTGAAACTGAAATCTGCCCAAAAGAAATAATATCGTAATATACTATAAAAATTTTAGTGGGAAAAAGTTTATGTAAGGTGTCAACTTTGTACTAGTAAAGTGCACATAAAAAATTACATGGAAGAGAGTGTTCTGATGTTGAAAAATCCTTCACTTTGATAATCTCAGCCTCAAGATTAATGGATATAAAGAAAAAAGAAGAATTTTTAAGTATTAAAAATAGTTCAGCTTGTAACTAGTTATTAGAACCGCCTATTTTCAAAATTTTCAAGTGTTTATAGATGTGTTTGATCTGCATCATTTTTGAAATTTTAAATTTCATAATTAAAAATAAAAATAGGTTTTTGAGTAGTTCAGACTTAATTCTAAAATGTACCCAGCTACAGTATACCAAGGGCACCTTATACGACCCTCACTCTTTTTAATGAGCTGGGTGTTTAACAACTCAAAATTCAAAAATTTTTTGTAAAAATAATCATATTTTCAGGTGGTTCTCAAAGAAAGCCTCTTAAGTAGCTCTCGTGTGAAGAAGTAACACTACAGTGTGCTCCAGGACTTAATCGAGCTCGACAACTTTGTGGATACCTCCGAGAGTGATGTTTTTGTGGATACCGCCCATCACAGAAAGGGACGTTTGGTGGATAACCGCCCAACGTTGTGTTCTAGGCCTCATGAGCTCACATTGTTCACATGGTTTATGTACCCCTTTTGTTTTGTTTTCGGGAAAAGATCAAGTGAGTGCTATTCTCCCTTAATATAAAATTCCCTTTTAGATGTCGTTTTAGGATACAAATAAATCTCAATATATTTTGAAAAGGATGGGTTTCTATGACGCAGCTAACTCATATGTACACGTGCGGCCCCTCTCAAAAATTCACCCATTCACCTAAATGATGGATTTTTTATCCCAAAATATGGGAATATTTTTTTTGACCTTTAAAATATGCATTTTTGTGGATTATTTTTGGCACCATCCATATTTGATTTTACTCCGTGCGTTTTACACAACATCCATATTAAATATGGACATTGAAGAGTCAGCACGCTCTTGCACCCATTGACTCATGGAAGATTTTTCCTTTTGAAAAAGTATATAACAATATTATTTAGTTTCGGTGCAAGGTGATCACAATCATTGATGTCACGTCAGATTTTAAGTTAGGTAGTTGTGAGTGCGTCCTTGATTAGACTAAAAGTCCAAAAAATATTTCTCGTATTCTGTATTTGTAAGACACCCAAGGCATCTAATTTGACATGTAGTTACTAGGAGTAATTGTGACTCGCTTATAATAAAGATAAATGATCCCATAGTATACAATCCCATGTATTTTTCCTTTACATCCATTGTTTTTGTGCTCGATAAAGAGTAGAAAACTATTCATATGTGGAGAACTAAAATAAATGGAAATGAATACTTTAAAAATTCCATAATAGTCAATTTTTAAAGGGAAAATATCTCCATAGACCCAATTTTCAACTTCCATTTCTTTCTGAACCCAAAATTTCAAAACATATATTCTAACCCCCCAAATAACTTTATCTATTTTTATTCCAACTTTTAAGCCAAACAAATTAAAAAAGACACCTTTTTTCTAACTCTCTCCTCACTTGTTTCAATGTCTCTCATCACGTGTTTCTCTCTCTAGACTCGTCATGCTCAGAACCTCTCTCTTCTTCTTCTTACCCACCTTCTCTCTAGCAGCTCTCTTGCTCTTACTCTCGACCTACAATGAGGTCACCATCTTCTGCCTCTATCTCCCTTTTCCGGCAAAGCCCACATCGGAAAACGCACATTTCTCATCGAAAAAAATAGAATCTCTCTCTCTCTCTCTCTCTGAAACTGATCTTTGCATGCTTCTTCAAAGTTAACTGTAACAGAAAGAGATAAAAATTGGAGCTTCTTTTTGGAATGTCTTCAAAAGTTGATCCCAATGGATTGATCTGTAGAGAAGTGGAAGAAACCGATAACGAAGCGAATCCCCTTATAATTTTCAGGGTTTTGGACTGTCTGCAAGTGTTTGGCCTTGGCTGATGAAGCTCTCGAGCTAAGTTCTTTGAAAGCAATTCTCATTTTGGTTAAGTCAGGGTCTATCTGGATTCGTGGTGATTTTCAGGTTTGTGTCATCAAGAATTGGTTCAGTTTTTTCAAAATTTCATCAATGGAGTAATTGATGATGATCTGTGATGCACGGATAGTGTAGTGGTCTCCTTGTTTTTTGTAACGGGGCGGGTTGTATAGAGCCTAGGCTCTAAACAATCAAATTAGAGCCTACCTTCCAATAGTATCAAGAAATGTGGTTTCAATATTGGAAATCTTTGTGATAGCCTTAAAATATATTTTCATATTTGCTTATAAAGTTTAAAACTTAAAAAATAGTGTGGATCGACAGATCTATGAAAACTTGAAAATCGACGGTCAAAAAATACGTTACAAAACATACTATTTCTAAAATTTGAAGTCCATTTTTTCTCATGTCCATGCATATTGATATTGATATGATCAATTTGAGGATATTTGAGCATCAAAACAAGCTCTTCTAGTGAAATTTTTGACGTAGGCTCCAATTTGATGGTTTAAAGCCTCAGCTCTATATAAATCTTTCCCTTTATTTAATTGTTGAATGGGTCAAGTACTATTTGTGGTAGAAGTGATTTAGTGGTTGAGTTGTAATGGGTTTCTAATTCTTAGGAGTAGGCATAAAAAGTGGAAACTTGCTCCACATCTATCGACTCTCGTAATGTTTTTTTTTCTTTAAATAGCCTAGTGTCATTGTTGGTGTCTTAAAAAAATTGCACTTGTTTTTCAGCTAATAAATAAAGATATAATTTTTCTCTTGCCCATCTTTATTTATCTGTTTCTACAGTAGTAGAATACGACTAGTTACCAACATTTGTGGTATCAGAGCCAAGTTCGGTTGAAGCTGGGCGTGTTGCAATTATGGAGGTTGTTTGTTGTAGCAGAGTTCTCTGGGCGTGATACCATTGCACAAGATTTCTTTTGTAGAATTTCTGTTATCATAAATCAGATGAGAACTTTTGGAGAGAATGTCTCAGATCAGAAAGTTGTAGAGAACATTTTGAGAAGCCATCTGAATAAATTTGATCATGTTGTTACAGCTATTGATGAGTCTAAGGACTTCTATGTTCTTTTACTACAGCTTTCTGATCTGAAACATTCTCTCCAAAAGTTCTCATCTGATTTATGATAACAGAAATTCTACCAAAGAAATCTTGAACAGACTCACTACCTTTTACAATCCATGATGTGTGTGAAATTAAAAGTAGAAAAATCTGAGACGTCTATTGTTAAGGTCCACATGGCTGAAAACAAATTGTTCCCTCTTGAGCTATCATGTTTGAATGATTATGCATTAGTTGCTAATTTTAATTATGACTCTAGATTTGGCACTTGAGGTATAGGCATTTGCATTTTAATGAAATGAACTTGTTGAGTAAAAAAAGTATGGTGTCTGGGCTACCATCTATCATCTCTATTGATAGTGTTTGTGAAAGTTGTGTTTATGGAAAACAACATCGTTTGCCCTTTCCGATTGGGAAAGCTTTGAGAGCCAAGATGCCTTTGAAATTGGTTCATATAGATAATTGTGGACCAATGACTACATTGTCTTTGAACAAGAGTAAATATTTACTATTATTTACTGATGATTTTACTCATATGAGTTGGGTGTTTTTTCTTGTTCAGAAATCAGAGACATTTGTAAGATTTAAGGAATTCAAAGCTTTTGCCGAGAAACAAAGTGACTGTGTAATCGAAACTTTCAGAACAGATAGAGGGGGAGAATTTTTGTCTGATGAGTTCAGTTCCTTTTGTAAAGAAATGGCATCCGCAGGCAGCTGACAACAAGAACAACTCTAGAACAAAACGACAAGAGGAAAGTAGTTTGTTTCTTACTTAACACATGGGTGGGGGAGAATTTTTGTCTGATGAGTTCAGCTCTTTTTGTAAGGAAAATGGCATCCGCAGGCAGCTGACAACAAGAAAAACTCCAGAATAGAACGACGTTGCCGAAAGGAAGAATTAGACGATTGTTGAAATGGCACGAAATATGTTAAATGAGAAGAAACTTCTAAATGATTTATGCACAGAGGTAGTGGCAACATCAGTCCATCTTTTCAATATATCTCCAACAAAGGCAGTAAAGAATATGACACCTTATGAAGCATGGTGGAAAATCAAACCCAATGCAAGTGGTTTGAAAATTTTAGCTTGTATTACATATGCCTCAATTGACTCTAGTTATCATGCTAAGTTGGATAAGAAGAGTGATAAATGTATTTTTGTTGGCTATAGTGATGAAACAAAAGGTTATCGATTGTATAATCCTATCACCAAGAAGCTAATCATTCGTCGAGATGTTATTTTTGATGAAAACAGTGTTTGCCCCTTGCAGAAAATATGACAAAATCAGTATAGCTAGAGGAGGATGTGGTGTCGCCTTAGATTTCTCTAGTACAGAGTCCAACAACAGTCCAATCTTCTTTTAGAGGTTCTGGCAATCCGAACAGTAGCAGTGGTGAATCATCCCAAGATAGTGAAACTCCACCAAAGAAGTTTCGGTCTTTACAATAAATTTCTAAATCTACCTTAGAACCTACAAGTTATGATGAAGCTCATGGAAAAGAAGAGTTGGAGAATTCCATGAAAGAGGAAATGACCGCCATTGAAAAGAACAACACATGGGAGCTTGTGGACTTGCCACCATGAAAGAATGCTATTGGTGGGAAATGGGTTTACAAGGTAAAATATCATCTTAATGGAAGTGTGAAAAAAATTAAGGCGAGGTTGGTCGTCAAAGGGTATGTACAAAAGTATGGAGTTGATTATTTTGAAACTTTTTCTCCCATTGCTAGATTCGAAATTGTTAGAATAATTTTGGCTTTAGCAGTTCAAATAAGATAGAATATCTTCCAATTTGATGTTAAGTCTGCATATTTAAATGGTTCTTTGGACGAAGATGTGTATGTTGATCAGCCGCAAGGATTTGTTATCAATGGCAAAGAGGAGAAAGTTTATAAGTTGAAGAAAGCTCTTTACAGTCTTCAGCAAGCCCTGAGAGCATGGTATAGTAGACTTGACTCCTACCTCCATCAGAATGACTTTCACCGGAGTGAAAGTGATCTCACCTTATATGTAAAAGTGAAAGGTAATGATGTGCTTATTGTTTACATTTATGTGGATGACATTATATACACGGGTTCCTCTAATATTCTTATTAGAGAATTTAAAGACAGCATGATGCATGAATTTGATGTGACAGATTTGGGGTTGTTGCATTAGTTTCTTGGTCTTCAAATTCAGCAAACAGATAATTACATTTTTATTTCACAAGAGAATTATGTTTTTGACTTGTATAGTGTAGTGGTCTCCTTGTGTTATGCAATTATCTCGAACATAAAACAAGGAGACCACTACACTATACAAGCATAAAAATGCAATTATCTGTTTGCTGAATTGTTATGCAAGTGTTATGCTCGTATAGTGTAGTGGTCTCTTTGTTTTATGTAATTGTTGAATGGGTCAAGTATTGTTTGTGGTAGAAGTGGTTTAGTGGTTGAGTTGTAATAGGTTTCTAATTCTTAGAAACAAGCATAAATAGTGGAAACTAGCTCCATATCTATAGGCCCACGTAGTGTTTTTTTTTTTTTCTTTAAATAGCCCAGATGTGTCATTGTTGGTGTCTTAAAAAATTGTACTTGTTTTTCAGCTAATAAATAAAAATCTGTTTTTTCTCTTGCCCATCTTTATTTCTATGTTTCAGCAGTAGTAGAATACCATCAGTTTCCAACAATTAAAGAGTGGGAAGGATTTTTGGGTCCTCCTCCTTCTCTAAATGTTGTTGAGGGTCAGGGTTTGAGCCCTAAAAAACATGAAAGTGCAGGAACATCCCACTGGTAGTACAAGCAATAACACTTTGAACACCCACTGGTTTTATGAACACACATAGTCCCTGTTTTCTCTCTCTATAAATACTACAACACTTTTTTTCTCTCTCAGCACTTGAAACCTTGGGTGCAGTTTGAATTCTCATAGAGAGATGAGGGGTGGTGTTGCCGTTTCAACTAGGGTTTTGGTGGTGGCTTTGATGGTGGTGAGTAACGTGTTTGCTGTTGAAGTCGGCAATGGCTTTACCGATGATAAGCACTTCTTGTTGGGCCACAGGCATGGTCCATTTGGCCCACGATTTAAGCATTGTGATGGAGGACTAGGAGGAGGTTTTGGCGGGGGTGCTGGTGGTGGCAGAGGGCTTGGCGGTGGCGCTGGAGGAGGTTTTGGAGGAGGTGCTGGTGGTGGTAGAGAGAGAGAGAGAGAGAGAGAGAGAGAGAGAGGTTTGGGAGGTTGATCGGGGGAGAGAGAAAGGGAACCATGTCAAGAGAGAGAGAAGGGTTTAGAAAACAATGTCTTTTTTAAATTTGTTTAGGTCAAAAGAATTTATAAATAATGAATAAAATATGTTTATTGGGTTAAAATATATAATAGAGTGAAATTCTATGTAGTAAGATAGATTTTGCAACATTGGGTCAATGGAAAAATGAAAGTTGAAAATGAGGTCTATGGAGATATTTTCCCATTTTTAAAATCTAAAAGTATGGTTCTTTGATATATATATATATATATATATATATATATATATATATATATATATATATATATATATATATATATATATATATGTGTGTGTGTGAGTGTGTGACGGGGGGGAGGGTTCATAATCCTGGCGGTTGTGATTATCGACCAATGAAACTTTAAGCCTAAAATTAATTTATACGATGACCTGTCGAAGGAGACATTTGAATAGGTGTATTTCACCATAACCCTGTTTTTTTTAATTGTGGTGTATTTAATCCTTATTTATGTTCCCTTTTTAAAAAAGAAAACAAAGAGCGGACACAACAAGAGTAGGGGGAACCCGGACTTATGTAACACATGATCACCACTAAATCAATAGGATTATGACTTATGAAAAAAATAATGGAGGCAGGAATGGGACCATCCTAGTGTTGCTTTAATCATTATCAAAAGGATGAGGTTTTTTTAAGGCTTAGTCTTTATGAAAACAAGATAAACCCTCACCTCAAATCTTTGTCCAAAAAGCACTTTCGGCAATATAAATCTCTATGATGGCTTTAAAATCAATTTCCAACACTGATAAGAAAATTCAAAACTAGAAAATGATACAGATCTTACGGATCTATGGATATTTATTTTTAGGGTGAACTGGATGATCTAGATAATTTGTTATAATATACACTATTTTTAGAGCTTGAAATCTTATTTTTTTTCTCAACCATAATGTTCAAGCCAAGATGATCAATGTAAAGGTTTTCTAATGCTTGTTCGATGAGTTATCCGGTGAGGCTTTACTTGTTTTGATAGGGCTGCAGCCCTATCAAACCATTTTCGTTATCCAACCAGTAACAAATGAGCCCCTCCGTTCAAGAAGTGGCACCTTGTGTGATTATATTATTTTTATATTTCCAGAGGAATCGCCTGTGCTTTTGTTTCAAAACGTAATATGATGAAGCCATTGGTTTCTACTCATAATATATCCTTCTTTAGGAAATTCCATTATATTCTATTTATGCCAAGATGAGGACGTTTTTTCGGTTATTGTTTTTTATAAAAAGGCATTGAATTTCCCGTATGGTAGAAATTAAAATAGAGAAGTAAAATTGTAAGGTTCGCCATCGATGATGTTCTCCATATTGTCTTGGTCGAACCGTGCCAATACCAATGATTAGGAACGTTTCAAAAAAAGAAAAGAAAAAGAAATTTATGTATGAAATGACCTAAAAATAAGTTGTTATCACTCGAAAGGATATAATTCTAATTTTTTTATTTTGACCAAGTTTACCTTCGGTTCGATTTTTCAAATCTCATACCGTTTTGTAACCCCAACAATTTTTATTCTTTGCTAAGTTTGCCCCTGGTTCGATTTTTCAAAACTGGAACTGGTTGGTAATCTCGACATTTCTCAATTTTTGTCAAGTTTGCCATCACATTATTTACTAAAAACATTCAACAGAAGGATGTCCGATGTTTCAAACATCAAATCACATTCTGTACTATTATTTTAAGTAGACCAAGATGTCCGATGGTTCAAACATCGGACCACATTCTATTCAATTTTTTTTAATAAATAATGCGGTCCGATATTCAAATCATCAGACTGCTTGGTTGTCTCAAAATGGGTGGTTGTAAGAGTATAATTGAATAGAAACAAAGTTCCAATTATTTTTTTTTGGGAATTCGCGACTTATCCCAAGCCATCCAATTTGACATCTAATGAGTACAAATGATTGTAGCCTCCAAAATATGAATAACCTTTTTACAGAAAATTCCTATATATAGGAAAACCTGCTACTCGGATAACCATATATATATATATATACACACACACACACGGAAGCATCTACAAAATGCCTATAGGTGAAGTTCTACAGTACTTCATCTACACCTCATCATTGTCCAAAGTTCATCACACGGTCACAGTTGTCTGGTAGTAATAATAGACATAAAATAAAATTATGAAATTACCCTTGAAATTTTATAAGGGTATTTTGTGTAACTTTCATCATTCAAATTATTTATTTTATATTTTATTCATCTGAATTTCACTAAGGCGCACACACCTACACAATTTTAGATCATTATGATTTGTAAAAAAAATATTAAAATTCAAATACTATCAGACATCTGTAACCGTGTGATAAAACTTCGAACGATGATAAAGTCGTAGGTGAAATACTGTAGAACTTCACCTATAGGCGTTTTGTAGTGTTTTCCTATATATGGAAGCATCTATAAAATGCATATAGGTGAAGTTCTATAATATGTCACCTACACCTCATCACCGTCTAAAGTTCATCACACGGTCACAATTGTCCTGTAGTATTTAAATTTTTATAATTATTATATTGGTCAGATTTATCTAAACTTTTGGGCGTGTGTACATATGACCATATCGCACCAAAATAAAATATTAAAAAAATAATAGACATAAAATAAAATGATAAAATTACCCTTGAAACTTTATAAGGGTATTTTATGTAATTTTTATCATTCAAATTATTTATTTTATATTTTATTCAAGTAAATCTCACTAAGGCACACACACCTACAAAAGTTTAGATCATTATGATTTGTAAAAGAAATATTAAAATTCAAACACTATCAGATATCTGTGACCCTATGATAAACTTTGAACGATGATAAAGGCATAGGTGAAGTACTGTAGAACTTTATATAAAGGCGTTTTGTAGTGTTTTTCTATATATGAAAGCATCTACAAAACGGTTATAGGTGAAGTTCTGCAGTGCTTCACCTATACCTCTCGCCGTCCAAAGTTCATCACACGGTCACAGTTGTTTAGTAGTATTTGAATTTTTATAATTATTGTACTTATCATATTTATCTGAAATTTGGGGTGTGTGTACATATGACCATATCACACCAAAATAAAATATTAAAAACATAGACATTAAATAAAATAATGAAATTACTCCTGAAACTTATAAGGGTATTTTGTGTATTTTTTTTCATTCAAATGATTTATTTTATATTTTATTCATGTGAATCTCACTAAGGAGCACACACCTGTAAAAGTTTAGATCATTATGATTTGTAAAAAAAATATTAAAAAATTCAAATAATATCAGACATCTGTGACCGTGGGATAAATTTTGAATGTTGATAAAGTTGTAGGTGAAGTACTGTAGAACTTCACCTATATGTCTTTTGTAGTGTTTTCTTATATATGGAAGTATCTACAAAACGCCTATAGGTAATCACCATCCAAAGTTCATCACACGGTAGTATTTGAATTTTTATAATTATTGTACTAATCAAATTTAATGAATAGTAAGATAGGTGGAATCCCAACTGGGCAGCTATAATGAATAGTAATATAGGTGGAATCCCAGCTGTTAGATCTTCATCATGTGGTTCTGAATACATATTACTATATGAATTTTAATTATTTTTTTATAAATTGGATTAAGATAAAATTTTGGGTGTATATACCAGACACTATTGTGCATTATATAAAAATATAAAAAAATTATTTTCAAGAATTTAAAATAACCAAACTATCCCTGACAATTTTCAAGGGTATTTCAATCATTTTATCTTTTGAAAAATATTTTTTATATGTATTTTAATTGTGCGCCTTATTTTCAGTACACATGTCTAAAATTTTATTATGATCTGTTTTTTAGAAAAAAATATTAAAATTCATATAATGATATACATTCTGAATTTTATGATGAAGATCTGACGGTTAGGATTCCACCTATATTACTATTTATTATAGCTGCCCAACTATTGTTAGCTTTATATATATATATATATATATATATATATATATATATATATATATATATATATATATATAGGCAATGATTTCATGCAACCATTGTATAGTAGCATGATGCAACAACCTTAAAAAACCATCTTATGGCCATTTGTTTGATCCAAATTTTCATTCTTTTCATTCTAATGAACAATCACAAAAAAAAAAAAAAAAATTGAAAACACAACTTAGTATTTTCTTAGCCCAATTAATATAGGCTATTCATTTTGGTGAGATGCTTAGATCTAGAACTTAGAAGGATTTTTTCACTTCCAATTTTTTTGTATTGCTTTATTACCATTTGATGAAAAATTTTAAAAATAAAAATATAATTTTGAATTTATAAAGGCTAAGATCTTGAAATTCACAAATGAATGGCCTAGATTCGTTTTTCGAAGGAACTCAGTTTGACCATATCTAGGGTTCAAATTGAACTTTGTTTTTGGGGGGATTGATTATTGAGATGAAGAGAGTGTATGTGTAAAATTTGGGGTCATACAAATACCACAATTATGATTTTTCAGATCATTGCTTTATATATATATATATATATATATATATATTTGATTTTTTTTTTAATAAAATTGTTTTGGTCTAGATTTGGACCCGACCCAGGCGGGTCTTGGTTCAAGTTTTGGACTTGATGGGTTGGGTTTGGGTCCAAAGCCCTAGACTCGAGTTGGGTTCTGCTTGGGTCTAGGTCTAGGTCCAGGTCAACCCAAACCCGACCGGTTGCCACCCCAGCTATTCCAAAGCATGAATGTGTCTCTTGGGGCTCCCTTTTTATTAACGTAAAGCTCATTTTGCTGTGGAAGTTGTACCTCGAAAATTTGACTAGAAGAAGTTGTTTGTGATACCTTAATATCCTCAAATTGATCATCTCGGCCTCAAGATGCATGTACATAAAAAAAAAAAGATTTCAATTTTTTGAAATAGTTCACCTTATAATGCATGTTTGGTAAGTAATCTTCAAGATTTTCAAGTTTTCATAGATCTACTCGATGTACACTATTTTTAAGTCTTAAAATTTATAATTAGAAATAAAAATATATTTTAAAGCTATAACAAAGATTTTCAGTATTAAAATCTTATTTCTCGATACTGGTTGAAAGTATGCTTTACTTTGATTGTTGAGAGCCTCGGCTCACCCTTTTGTTATTCGGGCATCGGATTCCACTTTCTCCAAGACAATCACCTGAATAAACGTAGAGTAGAGCATAGCCATTTGTTTATCGGACGAGCATGCTACTCTCAGCCGCGACCATAATGTGGACCGGCCATCCACCGCCCAAATTTATGAATGGATAGTGGATATGAACTGACTTTGGGTTTCCCACACTATGCTAAGGGAATAGATTTTTTTTTTTCCGTCTATTACTCATAGATTGACTTGTCAAAAATTCAGTAAATGAGATAATTGCATCTCTCTCATCCAATCCAACGTCCTCAAAATTTGCAAACTACCATCCCCCAACTCTCACTCTTAATCATCATCTACCTTCCACTCCCTCCTATACTAATCACCCTCCACCTCTCCCTCTCCATATATATATATATATATATATATAGAACCTTACCTCTATAATTACGGATGCACCTCAAAAATCCATCTAATCACGTATATCTTGTGTTGATCTTTGTCTCTCTTTTGCCTTTATTGTAAATTCTACATACTGTCCGAAAAAATCGCCATAAACGTAGCATAAGGGCTTTTATATATATACATGATCTCTCTATGTATATATATTCATATTTCCTTTATTTACATTTTGCTCCTGTTGATACTGACCCCTCTCTCTCATCAGATGCATATGTTTATCAAATGATAAATATATACGCATTCGCATGTGAGAATCCTCGACTTACATAACGCCTGGAGATCGCTGTTCAAGCTGCAATAATAATTAATCACCGCGTATGGATTACAGAAAGACGTGGAAAAGTTATATGTTCCTGCAGGACCATTTCCGTCTACACTTTCATGGGTAAAACCCCAGCAATAGTACCTTTTTAGAGATTCAAATTCTGGGACGTAACCTCACCTTGGTTGACCAATTTCAAACCAAAAAAAAAGTAAAAAGGATTATTAAATACATTCCAAAAAATAAAGGAAGAAATTTATATAAGGTTGCTATAACGTAGAATTAAAGGTGCATCTCAAAAATTCATTATAAAAAGTTGTTTGAATGTTGAAAAACCTCTAATTGATCATCTCTACATATAGATATATGAATATAAAAAGAAAAAGATTTCGAGTTCGTGAAGTAGTGTATCTTAAAACACATTATTTGGACAATCCATTTTTTAAATTTTCATTTGTTTATAGATCTACTTGATTTTAACCATTTTAAGAGTTTAAAATTTTATGATTAGAGATTAAATAGTCTCAAGCTATCTAAAAAAATTTTATATCAAAAATTATATTTATGATAAGATTTAGAGGTGCGCCTTAATTGGATTATTTAAGGTTGCAACCTTATACAAACTACACCCAAAAATAAATCTAGTATTACTATATCGACCATATTTTTCCAATTTTATGCATATGCCCTACATTTTTTGTGGTTTCTTTTTCCCAGGGTCCATGTTAACAATATTAAACCCTTTTTTTATTTTTTATTTTTGTTACCTCTAGTATCATACAATACTCAAGAAAGCCAACTGCCACATATTTGGGGCACTTTAACATTAGCAACATCAAACCACCCTATGTATCACGCAGGCCCAGATATGAGGGACTTCAATATTGTTGATATCAAACCGTTTCATACTGAATTTTCTTCAAGCTTGGTGCAATTCGATATCATCATCATCGTCATCGTTAAAACTTTTTCCCAACAATGGTGCAATTTGACATCGAATATCTAAATGTTCAAGAAATATATATGCATTGCATGTGCTTAAAACATAACTCCATAAGATCAATTAGGGGCAATCAAAATTTTAAATCTTTGGACAGTCTATAACACAAAGACCCTTTTTCTCTCGTATTGAGATTCTTATTTCTCTCATATTGAGATTCTTAGGTAAATCCCCAAAAGAAAAAGTTTATATAAGGATGCAACCTTATACTGTAGAACTATGGATGCCCCTCAAAAATCCATCAGAAAGGTAGTTTTAATGTTGAAAAATCGTTTGATTGATCATCTCGACATCGAGATGTATAACTATGAAAAATAAAAAAATTTTAAATATCACAAATAGTGCATTTTACAATATATTATCTACACCTTTCATTTTCATATGTTTATAGATCTACTTGATTTTAACCATTTTTTAAATTTAAAATTTTATAATTGGATATAAAAATAGATTTTGAGATAATCCTAATAACATTTTACATCAAAATTATATATCATGATAAAATTTGAAGGGAACTGTACCTCTACACCTACGGAGGCCTGCGTATGCCAAGTGCACCCATCTCCAAATTTAGATAAACAAGTTTTCCCTGTGGTCTTTCAGCGGTGGGAAGTAAGCCTGTATTGTAGTCCGAGGGGAACACGCTATACCCACTGCACAAAGTGGCAGCATCCGTTGGATTGTGACATCCCTCTTGCTTTTGTCAGACTGGTAGGCCTCAAAAGAAGAAATCCTTATTCCCGCGCATGCCCTTAATATACAAGCTCCCATTAAACAATAAATAAAAGGCCTCCTCGTAATCAGAGAACCGAATTCGGAGGACAAGGCACATGTTCAGATACCGGATTTCATGAAAACTCCCCATACATATGTCTTCTTCGTTATTGCAAGGAGAAAAGCAACCACCTTTATTTTAAGGAAAAAATATATATGAGGATGCCACCTTATAATGTAGAACTACTGATGCCGCTAAAGAATCCATCGAAAAAAAAGTAGTTTTAATGTTGAAAAACCCTTTGATTGTTCATCTCGACTCGAGATGTATCACTATGAAAAATAAAACGATTTTAAGTCTTAAAAATAGAGCATTTTACAACATATTATCTACACCGTCTATTTTCAAGATTTTCATATCTACTTGATTTTCACCATTTTTTAAATTTAAAATTTTATAATTAGATACAAAAAATAGATTTTAAAATAATCCTAAGAACATTTTATATCAAAATTATATACCATGATAAAATTTGAAGGTGCACCTTACCTTTACACTAACGGATGCCTCCGTATGCAAACTGTACCCTTATCTTAAACAGGCAAAACAAATACTTTTTTTTATGCACCCCCAGTACGGCTGGTGGCCCGGCCCAAAAAAAAAAACTAAGGCATGGTCCAAAAAATGTAGCTCGAGGGTAGTACCGAGTTGGGCTGGACTTGAGCCACGGTCAGCCTCATCTGGCCTGACCATTGTTCTTTTTAAATAAAACGGCCCGACCTAGATATGGCTAGGGCTAAGCCAAAGCCAATGCCTCTTTGGCCTGGTCAGGGCTGAACTTGGCCAACCCTATGGGTACTAGAGTTGGGTCACGGCTAGAGATAGGGTTGGCCTGGCTGGTTGCCGGCCCTAACTTCCAAGAAGGAAAATCATTTTCATACATACAAGTGAAAAGGGTTCATGCGCTATTTATACTCAAGGATTCTTTCAACTTTCAACCATGACAAAAAAAAAAAACCTTTTTATCTATTCACTTAAAGAGTTATTTATGTATGGGTGTGCTTTTTGTGAGGTTCCGACCGTAAACAATCCCATTAAGGCACACCTCCAAATTTTATCATAACATGTAATTTTGGGGTAAAATATTTTTAGGATTATCTGAAAATCTATTTCATCTCTAATTATAAAATTTTTAAACTTCAAAAATTATTAAAATCAAGTATATCTATAAACATATGAAAATTTTGAAAATAGACGGTCTATTTATGGGAATCTATTTTTCTTTTTGTTTTTTCATATTCATACATATAGATGTCGAGATGATCAATTAGAGGGTTTTTCAACATTAAAAAAAAATTTTCTATTGGATTTTTGAAGTGCATCTTTAATTCTACATTTTAATGTTGCAACCTTATATAAATTTTTTTTCGTTTTCCTTTTATATTGAAGATTTTCACTAGTTTGCATATGGCCCAAGGGAAAAAACTATGGAAAAGTATACAAAGAGAACAATTACTCTTAGTATAAAGAGGTCACAACTATTCTTGTCCATCAGATTTCAAATCAAATGGTTGTAAGTGTATTCTAACTAAACTCAAAGCTCAATAAAAAATTTCTTGAACCTCGTGGCATATACTAAGCCATGGAATTGGACATCTAATATTAATAGTGACCTCTTGGTACTAAAGCTCCTAATATGATCCCAAAAGGAAAAAGTTTATATAGAGCCGAAGCTCTAAACAATCAAATAAGAGCGTACCTCAAAAATTTCACTAGAAGATGCTGTTTTGATGCCCAAATATCCTAAGATCATCTCGGTATCAAGATGCATGGACACGAGAAAAAAATAGATTTCAAGTTTTGAAAATAATGTATTTTGTAATGCATTTTTTGACAGTCAATTTTCAAGTTTTCATAGATATCTCGATCTACACCATTTTTGAAGCTTTAAACTTGATAAATAAAAATATATATATATTTTTAGGCTATAAAAGATATTTTCAGTATTGAAAGCACATTTTTGACACTATTTCGAAGGTAGTCTCTAATTATATTGTTTAGAGCAGCGTTTTAAAAAACGCCGAGTCGAACCGGACTCACCCGATTCGACTCGGAATTCGCGAAAAGGGGACCGGATCGGTTGAAAAATCGGGAATCGTCCGGTTCTAGAGAGAACCGGATGATTCCGCACAGTGACTCGCCGATTCATTGTACGGAATCGGCGAGTCCGAACAGTGAATCGGCGAGTCCGTACGGATTTTTTTTTTTTTTGTATGTAATCCATGATAGATTTTTTTGTAATACTTGATCGATTTTTTTGTAATCCATGATCGAATTTTTTGGTTTTTTGTAACCCATAATAGAATTTTTTGTAATCCATAATCGAAATGTTTGTTTTCTTTTCTTGTAATCCATGATCGCTTTTTTTGTTTTTTTTTTTTTTTTTGCAACCCATGATAGAATTTTTTGTAATCCATGATCGAATGTTTTGTAATACATGATCGAAATGTTTGTATTTTTTTTGTAATCCATGATCAAAATGTTTGTTTTTTTTTTTGTAATCCATGATTGAATTTTTTGTTTTTTGCTTTTTTGTAACCCATGATAGAGTTTTTTGTAATCCATGATTGAATTTTTTGTAATCCATGATTGAACTGTTTTTCTCTTTTTTTGTAATCCACGATTGAATTTTTTTTTTTTTTTTGTTTGTTTTTTTTTGTAATCCATGATCGAATTTTATGTAATCCATGATCGAATTTTATGTAATCCATGATTGAATTTTTTGAAAATTTGTGATTTTTTTTTTTTAATCCATGATCGAATTTTTTTTTGTAATCCATGATAGAATTTTTTGAAAATTTGTGATTTTTTTTTTTAATCCATGATCAATTTTTTTGAAAATTTGTTATTTTTTTTTTTAATCCATATTATTCGAAGAGAAAATGAGAGAGATGATGATTCTGAGGCCACCCTATCCCAGCCATATTATTCACATATCGAGTCCCAACAGCAACAATGTAGGGATGAGCACGAAATACTGTAAAGTAAATGCTGAATGGCGGTTCATGCAGGGAAAGAACATATCAATATTCGCATATTCATTCAAAAACATGAAAATTCTTAATGGAGTACCCTCATTTTTTATTGAATTCCTAAAAAACAATATTTATAATGAATTTTAATAATTTTTTCGAATTTTTTTTAAGCTTTATTCTGATCGATTCACCTGATTCCCAATCCGGATCACCGATTTGCCAATCCAGATCTGTTTTTTGGAAGCCCGATCCGAATCACCGATCCGTTTTTTAAACCATTGGTTTAGAGCCTAGGCTCTATACAAACGGCACCCATCCCAAAACTATTTACATTGCGTATTCAAATAAAATGAAGAGATTCTACTGCGTACATCAAGATCACCTTTCCGCCATCAGGACTAGGATGAGTTAGGATAGCACGAGCCCCCATTAAAGTAAGCATAATAAGGGCCAGTGGTGCAACCATCAGAAGGGAAGGCGAGACGAGCACTCACCAGAGCACAAGGACAGCTCTCAAACTAACCACACCAGCAAGCTGAGCATAGGCACAGCTGCATGGGATGGGGCGCAGCATCGGCACATGGGCGGCGGCGGGGCTCGACCGTCTGAATGAGGCCGTGGCCAAGAGCCGTGCCGGCAAATATTTCAAGCTCGATGCTCGCAAGACATGCTTCACTAAAGAGGTCCGAGCCGGCACTGCAACATTCTTGTCAATGGCTTACATCCTTGCGGCCAATGCCACCATCCTCACAGACTCAGGAGGCACCTGTGCGCCGGCCTCTCCTGCTGCTTACCAAGCTTGCCTTGCCACCACCAAGAGAGACCTGATTACTGCCACGGCGGCGTCGGCCATTGTGGGTTCCTGCCTCATGGGGCTTCTTGCCAACCTTCCACTGGCTCTGGCCCCCGGCATGGGCGCAAACGCATACTTTGCATACACCCTGGTGGGCATCCATGGCTCTGGGGGAACCATGTCATACAGCACGGCTCTGGCGGTGGTGCTCGCTGAGGGGTTTGTTTTCTTGCTGGTGGCTGTTTTGGGTTTGCGCGCTCGCCTCGCCTGGCTCGTTCCCAGGCCGGTTAGACTGGCCTGCGGTGCCGGCATTGGCTTGTTTCTTGCCTTCATTGGGTTGCAGGCTGGTGAGGGTGTGGGACTCGTGGGTTTTACCCCTAGTACTCTGCTCACTCTAGCCGCCTGCCCCCCACAATACATGTCTACCTCTCCTTCGGGTGCGACACAGTGCACTAGCCATCGCCTCCAGAGCCCCACTTTCTGGCTGGGAGCCGGTGGGTTCATGCTCACCTGCTATTGTCTCATGAAGAACCTAAAAGGGGGGATGATATATGGCATTCTTGCAGTCACTTTGATCTCATGGCCAAGAGGCACACCCTTCACTTATTTTCCAGAAACTCCACAGGGTGACGAGCTTTTCAGCTATTTCAAGCAAGTGGTCGGTTTCCACGGCATCGAGACCACCGCCTTGGCGTACAGTTTCAGGGAGTTGAACAAGCCTCAGGTGTGGGTGGCAATGGTAACACTTCTTTACGTCAACTTGTTGGACACTACCGGGACAATGTATTCTATGGCGGAATACGGTGGATTGATCGATAACACAGGCCAGTTCGAGGGGCAGTACATGGCCTTCGTGGCTGAGGCCGGGGCAGTCATGGTTGGCTCAGCGCTGGGGACCTCGCCAGTGGCCACCTTTGTCGAGTCATCGGCGGGGATCAGAGAGGGGGGGAGGACAGGGGTTACTGCACTTGCAGTGGCAGCATGGTTTTCATTGGCTTTACTTTTTGCACCGGTGGTCGCATCGGTGCCACCATGGGCAGTTGGGCCGGCACTGGTGGCGGTGGGGGCGGGGATGGTGGGAGTGGTGAGGGAGATAGAATGGGGGGACATGAAGGAGGCGGCTCCCGCCTTTGTGACCATGCTGTTGATGCCACTCACCTACAGTGTTTCAAATGGACTGCTGGCGGGGATTATGGTTTACGTGGTGCTACGGGCAGGGGACGTGGTTCAGTGGATGATGGGCTGGTGGCGGTCAGGGCGGAGCCGGATACAGAACCAGGGCCCTGCCACCGCCACTGTGGTGGAGGGCCAGCCACCCGCTGCTGAAGTCACTCTAGTATAATGCTCTCTCTCTCACTTTCCTGTTGCTTAGTCTGGATCGATGTGGGAGTGATTTACCTACGATCTTAAATTTTTTATTAAAACACAAGCGGAAATTATAAAGAAGTTCGATCTAACTTGTTTTTTTTTTTTTTTTTCAAAATTACTCTTTAGTCTGCGGATTCCAATCCTAGAACCAAATTTTAATTTTAATTTTTTTTTTTTTTGTTTAATTTTAATTTTCATTCCAAAAATAGAATCCTCGAATCAAGTGGCAATTTTAGAAAAAATAAAAAAACAAACCTTTGTAATTTCTCTTATAAATAGAGCATATCGCATTTTAGAAAACATTTTACGATCCGTAAGTAAATCGCTCGAGGGATAACCTAGATAGCTCTGGGTAAACCTAGGCTCTGTAGCAAAGTTTTAGAATAGTCACTTTGTTCTTTCCATGAGTGTCAAGGATGTATATTTTAATCGCTGTTATTTCAGTAGGAAGCAGCACAATCTGTTTTTTTTTTCTTATTTGTAATTCTCTTAATCCTCTGGTAGGAAGTATTACACAGGTCCTTTTCATTGAAAGCCATAAACACCATTAATTAGCTATCTTAGTGAAATATGAGATATAATCATCAATTCAATACTTGTGCCAGTTAATTAAAAAGTTATTATTGATTCAGTTTTGGTCTGTCAAGGAAGGAGATGGAAAAGTGTAAACATAGCAGTAGCAGGGCTGGGAAGCCCGACCTATTCGGCCCAACCCTAAAAATATAGTGCTTGGGCCATAAAATGTAGCTTGAGGGTGGGGTTAGGGCCAGTTCTGGACCCGGGCCTTCTTTATCCTTATTTTTTCGTTTAGTTTTTTTTCATCTGTTTTTGGCCGGCCCAGCCCTGTGGGGATAAAGGCCCGGGGTGTTACCACCCTCAGGCAAACATAATGAGGCCACAAAATTTTGAAGGGAAAAAATGTGATTGATTCGTATTTTACTCAAAAGAAGTGTATAAGTGTGTATATGAGTAAATGAAGCCTTTAAAAAGTAGAGTACTGCTGACTATAATTTCATTAATAAATTATGTACGGATATTATTGGAGGGGCCATTTACCAGATGGGCACCGATTTGCCATGCATTATTGCGTACCGTAACATTGTTGATTATTCTGAATTAAAAAAATATTGGAGATGCCTTTCGTAAAAAAAAGATGAATAAGCAAGAGAAAATTAGAAATACTTATCTAATTTCAACTTTCTACATATCCTACCCCCAATATACCTTAACCTCCAACACCATTATTTTTGTTTTTAACCCATGTCATATAGTCAAAGCATTTTAAGACCAAAATGCCATTTTTCCTCTCTCTTTCCCTTTTCAACATTTTTTCTTATCCAAAAAATCTCTCTTTCATCCGTATTCTCTATCTCTCTTTACTTTACCCAAAAACTCTCTTTCTCTCTCTCTATCATCATGAACTCTCTCTCTACAAATCATGTGGTCCGACATTAAAAGTGTCGAACCGAAAAAAAAAAATTCGGTCCAACACAAATGTGCTGGACTGCATTTTTAGACGACAAATTTCTTGTAATATTTTTGAGAGATAGAGAGAATATGGATGAGAGAGAGTTTTTTTGGGTAAATAGAGAGAGAGAGTTTGAGATAGAGAAATATAAAAAAGTACGTTGAAGAGGGGAAGAGAGAAAAAAAATACATTTGGACCTCAAAATGATTGGACTATTTGACTGGGGGTAATTACAAGAAAAAAATGATATTGGATTTTGGGGTATAATACAAAAAATAATGAGAAGGTAATTACAAGAAAAAAATGATATTGGATTTTGGGGTATAATACAAAAAATAATGAGAAGTAGGATGTGTATAAAGTAGAAATTGGGAGGTATTTATAATTTTCACAACAAGCAATAACATCTAAATTAACAGATGTGAAAAGTATTTTCTGCTGTTCGATAGCAACAGAAATTGAGACCGGTCCCTGGGAAATAGCAAGAAGCCTATTTCTTATGTATCCGTATCTTCTAAAGCATTGTATGATAGTGTCGATAATAAATCTACTCTCAAGAAGACAACTGTTAAGGGCTCCGCTCCTAAACATCCAGATTCAGAAAATTATGTGCATACCGTTTTATTGGACCATGATAGGGCCTAAAAAATATGCGATATTTACATAGAGGTCCTTGACCTTTTATTTATTTTTCCTCTTTTTCTTTCCATGTTTGCTCGTGGTCCAATATTTTAAACATTCATCTGCATGTTAAATTTCTTTTCATAATTTTATTATATCTATAACTCAGTTCAATGTCAAAAACATAGCATGTCAATTTTGTTGGGTGGAATATCAGATCGGCCCACACTTTTTAGTTGGTCTGATGTTCGAAACATCGAACTATTTTAAACCATCAAAAAATGAGGTCTAAACGTAGAATGCCTTTTTTAGCAACGTTGTATTTGTCCATTGACATACATGCATTAGTTCTAGCAATGTTCCCTTAACATGTACCAATTAAAACCAATTAAGATTGTACATGTATTAGTATTTGTTAAAATGGCTCCCATAACATGCACCAATTAATATTTCACCAATTAATATGGTTTGTTGTTAGAAATATGGGAACGACGTTAAACCTCATTTTTGAAGGTTTAGGTCAATTTGATGTTTCAAACAACATCGGCCCAACTGAAAACTATAAGGCTGTTGCGGTCCAATGGTTTTGACATGGAGCGATCAATGAATATAAAAAAAAAATTGATGGCAAACTGGAAAAAAAATAAAATAAAATGGGGCCTCTCCAGACCATAGTAATAGTAAAAAATAACGGTACAAATGTAAATTTCCCTATTATGAGAATATGGTAAGTGCACGTTCGGTGGAGGCATTGGGCAAAGTATTTGCTTCATTCAGCTTGGGAATCAAGTGCTCCATGGAGATTTAGTGAGGAGCAATGTAGGATTGCCCGACTCCGGCATGGTATGCGGCCATGGGTCAGGTCTTGGTAGCACAGCTTGAGTCGGGCAAGTGCCTTTTATGGGCTCAAAATGGGGCAAATTTTCCTTTAAAAAAAAAAAAGAAAATTCCTTTTACGGCCCTGCCCTTGCTAGGGGACAGAGAGAGGAAGCTACAAAGGAAGAGAGAGAAGGGTAGGGCCCTGTTGCCCTTGCAAGAGTCTAGAGAGAGAGAGAAACCTGGCCGGGTTGAAAAAAACCTTGCCGGGTTGAAAAAAACCTTGCCGGGTCTGTATAAAAATCAAGTATAAGCAGCCCATGCAATTCGACCCCCTAAACTGCAGAGAAACCAGCTCGCCATGTGGGCGAGTCTGGGTAACCCAGCCAGGTGCAATTCGACGTGCTTCATTTTTCCAACAATAGTTAGGAGAAGGTATACTTATAGTATAATAAGCTCATTTACGGGTTGTTACTATCCAATTTAGGGTTGGGCCATGATGGGTGGTGGAAGAACGGTGGAAGAGAGTTTTCTTTATGCACTCAAGAAGAAACCAAAATGACACAATTTCTTTACTCTAAAAGTACAAATTTATAGTACATGGATGTATAGACCTCTTAGAACCTTTCCAAATTCTTTTTACACTTTTTTTGTGAAGTTTTATTTCTTTTAACATATATCCTTTTTGCTTGCGCCAATTTGCAAGAATACATAAGATAATTCTATACCTCGCTAATTCCAAATTCAAATTCGCACGCACTGGATGCTTAAGACTCCTCTATCTCAATATTGGAATTGTGACCTTGGAATTCTACAAAAACTTTAGTACATTATTCTGAAATTGTCCTTCACATAAGTTATCAAACAGCTTTCCCCGTTTGTTTGGGTGAAAGTTGACCCCTAAATTTCTAGTTATCCGGTCATGTTATCAAACGGGGTTAACTACTTTCACCAATTTTCTGCATTTCGAGAATCCTTGAGATTCTCAGCTTTTCCTAGTGAAACTGCAAAAGAGTTCTCAAATAGGGTCTTAATGACCCTCACGACCGTGGTTCAATCTTATACTACCTCAATGTTCAAAAAATTACTAGAGTCATCTCTTCAATTAATTTGCCAATAAAGTGGTTATTTAGCTAATTTTCCAAGGGAGAAACTGACATGGGGCAGTTATCTGCTGTAGAAATAGGATTATAGTAATCTGTTTTGTCTATTTTACGTGGACGGTGTACATTTGACCGTATGAAAAGGAGTCCCAGATTTTTACATTATCTTAAAAGATAAGTCTTTTTGTTTTTTTTTTAAACATTAACACCACCTAAAAGACATGTCAAATTTAGGTTGCCCAACTACAACTAATGTTGTTGCTTCATCTAAACTACATCCTTTTTAAAGGTAAAGTATACAATAAAAATATTTATTTTTGACAAAAGGAAGTCACAATCACTATAAACTATTAAATGTGAAATTGCATGGCTAGGGTGTATTGACTAATTAGGCACAAATATCAAATAAAATTTGTTGAATTGTGTGACACAACCCTAGCTATCAGAGTTCACATCTGATAACAATGCGTGATTATGACCTCTTTGTATCAAAAAAACAAACGGTCCTATAAAATACACTCTTTTTTTTAAAGGGCTTTCTTAGGCTATTTCTTCTGTGAAGTATTCTCTAAACCTACTTAATATTTGACTAAACCAGTGTTGTCAAATTCATTTTTTTTTAAGCCGAAAAGGCTGAAGCCTTCGAATTTTAGGACTAAACCAAAATGAAGTGAAGCCTGGTGTTGTCGCTTCGGTTAGATTTGGGCCGTTTCAGTCAAATTCGAACTGCTTCAGGCCACTTTGGTCAGATTCGGGTAACCTTGAGGTTGATTCGGCTGAAGCTTTGTTCAAATTCGAGCTAAGCAAATAAATATCTATAAAAGTATTTATAATTTTTTTTTGAAATTTTTATTTTAAATTTTTCATTATTTTCATCAATGTTGTCAGATTTGCTTCGGAGTCTTCTTCGGTTTGGTGAGAAAAATAAAGCAATTCGGTGCTTCGCGAGAGCACTTTAGATTTTTTTTTGTAATTTAATATGAATAAATTAGATATTTATAGATAAAATATATAAAATAATTGGAAAAAATTAAAAAAAAAAATTAAAAATTAAAAATTAAAAATTAAAAATATAGATATTTCTTTTCTAACCGAAGCAGCCTGAAGCTTCAGCTGAAGAAGTTCCGAAATAAACCGAAGCGGCAACACCACTCTTCTTTTCTCTTCGCTTCAGTTTATGCTTAAAATCCAAAAGCTTTGGTTGGCTGAAGCGAGGGGAATTTGATAACATTGATTATATATATATATATATATATATATATATATATATATATATATATATATAGCTTTGGTTGGCTGAAGCGAGGGGAATTTGATAACATTGATTATATATATATATATATATATATATATATATATATATATATATATATATATATATATATATATATATATATATATATATATATATAAGTCTTTCCAACATGTACAGGTGAAAATGAATAGTGATTTCGCCTACCCTCATCACCGTCCAAATTTCATCGTACGGTCACGATTATCTGGTAGTATTTTATTTTTTGTTTTTTTTATAAAAATTTAAATGACCTTAAATTTGGAGGCTATATATATATTACTAAGGGGAATCTAATAAAAATATAAAAAAAATTATTCGTTAAACAAAATTGACCAAAATACCCCCGAAACTTTTCGAAGGTATTTTGGCCAATTTTGTTTTATGTAAAATAATTTTTTATATTTTTTGAAGATTCCGCTATTTTTTATGAATACACACTCTAAATTTCAAGCCATTCTGATTTGTAAAAAAAAATTAAAAAATAAAACACTACTAAACAATCGTGACCACACGATGAACTTTAGATGGTGATGGGGGTAGGCAAAATCACTGTTCATTTTCACCTATAAGTATTGCATAGTATTTATATATATATATATATATATATATATATATATATATATATATATATATATATATATATATATATATATATATATATATATATATATATATATATATATATATATATATATATATATATATATATATATATATATATATATATATATATATAGGAAAAGGCTTCTGTGAGCCAATGGGCTCACAAGAAAAAATGAGCCCAATGGCCCAGATTGAATTTGGGCCGATCTAATGATCATGGATGCCCGATAGTATTTGAATTTTATTTTTTATAAATCCAAATCACTTGAAATTTTAGAAGTGTGTTGATAAAAAACTAGGTGAATATTTGAAAACTATTTACATGAAAAACATTTACCAAAATACCCCCATAAATTTTTGGGGGTATTTTGGTCATTTTAATTTATGGATTATTTTTTTTATATTTTTATTAGGGGCGGCCTGATGAGAAGAATATTCATCTAAAATTTCAATTGATTTAAAATTTTAGAAAAAAAAACTAAAATTCAAATACTATCGTCCGTCAAGTCGGCCTAGGTTCAAATCTGGGCCATTGGGCTTATAGTATTTTATAAGCTAGTGGGCTGATTTGAATTTGTAGAAAAAAAACTAAAATTCAAACACTATTGACCGTCAAGTCGGCCCAGGTTCAATCTGGGCCATTGGGCTTATACTATTTTATGGGCTAATGGGCTCACCCTAGCATCTTCCATATATATATATATATATATATATATATATATATATATTAAATAAAAAAACTGAAGTCTTCCTTCGAATTGATTGAAGCATTGAATTGCTTCATTTTTCTCACCTAACCGAAGAAGACTCCGAAACAAATATGACAATATAGGACTAAAACACTCATTACCTTTGCCTTTAAATTCAAAAATTTGTAAGAGCAGCTTTTTTCATAAGTGAGAGACAAAAAAAGATATTTTTAGAAGAAGGTAATAATAATTTAAGGAAAATTGTTTCATACAAGTTGAACCGCATTTCTACAATATGCGGTCCAGAGGTATAAAGCATCCATCTTTAAGATGGATGCAAATAGGTAGTCCATCTGAAATAAGTCTAATTAACAGTCCAAATGTTTTCTTAATATACGTATTATTTTTAGTTTTCAAAGTATTATTTTTTGATATTCATTATCTCCACGTTAAAGTTTATATATTCTCTAAAAATTAGGATCAAAGTATATTTAAAAATATATCTATTGCCAATCTCACATTTCTACAATATGCAGGCTAGCCGCATAGAAACCGTATCCATATTTTAATAATTACTATAAATAAATTGGTGATTCATTTGAGTGATGTCATATTTCATTTGTACTATATTTAATAAAATATTATATTAGGGTACTCATACATATGAATCTTCCTTGAATGTACTCAACATTGTTTGACACTCTTATACGCTTGTTTTGTAAAACAAATTTTTTTGAGTAAGGACATTGTCATCATTAATAGGGGTATGATAGATATTTCTTTAATAAACTATTGACCTTCTTTTCTTTTTTTGGATAAGTCAGTGGGGAGAAGACCCTTTACCCATTTTTCATTAATAAAATAAGGAAAGAAACAATTCATTATTTTACAACCCTATGAGAGGGCAGTTGTGCAAAATCATGAAGTAAAACCAAAGAAATAAAGTCTGGTGGTTGAGAGCGCCAAACAATCGCTCTAGAGTTAAAAGTACTTTTTTTAACAAAAGCATCAGCAATTATGTTGGCCTCACGAAAAATGTATGAAATTGTTCATATACGAGTAGAAAGTCTGCTCCGACAATTAGCTGCAACCGTATGTAATCTCCATAGGGCACGACAACGATTATGAATGGAATATATCGGTAAAGCTGAATTGCTCTCTATTTGAAGAGAAGGGCAATTCAACTGAATAGTTAGATGACTACCTTCTTCAGGAGCAAGGAACTCCACATAATTGCTAGAGGCGGTGTCAAATGACTTGATAAAGATAGCAACGAAAGAACCAAAATGTCTCTGATAATACCTCCACCACCTGCTAAACCTGGGTTCTGCAAAGAAGTTCCATTAATATTCAACTTGAAATGTTGGGACTCAAAGAATGACCGAGCCACCGAAATAATGGGTCTTAGTTTTACTCGCGCCATGTGATATGAAAATTACCAATGATTGGATTTTCTGACAAATGAAAAACCCATTCTTTCGCAACTGCTAGCTCCTTAATATAAAAAGAAATCCACTTAATAATTTGTTCCCTTCTAATGGACTTTGTTTGAAAGATTCTCATATTCCGCTCCTCCCATAATAACCATATTGTGGTGAAGAACATAGAAGTCCAAATGTTAACATGACTATATGATTTAAAACAGAACCGTAATTATCTCCTTATCATATCAGAAGTAGATATATCGGGGATGAAATGCTTACTGTTTCGTCATGCAACCGATCTCTATACACCCTGGAGAGAACCCACAATGAAACAATAGATGACAAATATTGTCATCATTGTTCCTGCAGAAGGGGCGCAATGAGTTCATATCAATACCACATTGTTGCAGAAGAAAACGTAGTGGTAAACGATTATGAAGGGTCAACCAAGAAAACCATTTGGCTCTGGTGACATTTAAAACTCTAAAGAGTTCAAAAAAATATGTTGTGATGAACCTTTGTTTAGAATAAATTCCCAAGCATCTTTAATCGAAAACAGACTGCTAGCAAAGTGAAGCCACATTAGGAAATCCATTTTAGGATGTAAGGGTAAAGTATAGCGCTCAACCTCCCTCCATATATTAATAAGAGAAGTTGTTGTAGTAGGAGGAAGAACCCAAATCTGATGGGAACCTTCGATATAATTATAAACCTCTCCCCAACGAAATCCCGCAATCCTCTTGTACACTGCCACCATATGACTCCCATATAGACTGCCTTGATAACCAAGGATCTACTCAAAAATTGACGAGCTGGCCACCCCCAATAATCCATTGAACATTGTCATTTAGGTGAGATAAATCCATTAGAAATCTCTTCCAAGCATAAGAACAATAATGTTTCGCCTTGACCTCCCATATATTAGTATGCTTGAAATATTTGTGATTGAAAAACTATTGACATTTATTAGTGGTTAAGAAGCAATCATTGCTCTATGTTGGTGATGTCACGATAATGTTATCATCCACTATAGGCAGTAAATGTTTTTTTCTTTTCATGAATTTCTACTTTGCCCTTGTATAATTATCTAAAATACCCCTAGATAAAAAGTCACTACACTATGAAGTCAGGGTATTGAATGTCCAAAACGATTGATTACATTAACTCACATGTATAAGTATCCTAACATAACAATATATATACATACATACACACACATATATACCGATAGATGACACCTATAATGAATAGTAATACAGATGGAACTCCAATCGCTAGATCGTAATCAAACGGTTGAGAATATATGTTACTATTTGAATTTTAATATTTTTCTATAAGTTGATTCAAAATGAAATTTTGGACATGTGTACAAGAAAAACTTGTAGAACAAATATTTTTTAAAATTTAAAATGACCAAAATACACCTAAATATGATGGGAATAATCTGGCCATTTTAAATTCTCGAAAATATTTTTGTATATTTTTATATGATTGTGTTATGTTTGTACACCCATAATTTCATATCTATATGATTTTGTGAAAAAAAAAGAGAAAAAGATGAAAATATAAATAGTGATATGTATTTTCAACCACCAAATCAAGATCTAATAGTTGAGATTTCACCTATATTACTATTCATTATAAGTGCTATTTATGGAAGTGATTTCATATTGGTTCTATAGTAATATAATCAAACAATCTTCAAAACCATATTAGGGCCAATTATTTGACCCCAATATTTTAAATATTATTTATTTTATTCTAATAAACAATCACAAAAAAAGTAAAATTTGATAGCACAATCTAGAAAGTATTGTTTAACCCAATTAATGTAGGTCATTAATGCTTTAAAAGGACATTCTTCCTTTCCAAATTTTTTAACTAGCTTCATTGTCATTAGATTAACAATGTTAAAAAAAAAAAATTTAATTTTGAACTCATAAAGGCCTAGATCTTGAAACTCACCAAATGGATGGTTTAAATTCTCTGTTGGAGGGGGCCCATTTTGACAGAAGAAGGGAAAAAACCTCTACATGGTCTTTATTAATTTAGAGAAAGCTTATAATAAGGTGACTAGGGATTTAATTTGGTGGGTGTTGGAAAAGAAAGAAGTATCCAAATTCTATATTGATATTGTGAGAGATTTTTTTGTTTTTGTTTTTTAACAGTGATATGGTGGGAGATATGTCAAAGGGAAATCTAACCGGTGTGCAGACAACTAGTGGAGAGATAAATAAGTTTTCAATGACACTAGGCCAACATTAGGAATCAACATTGAGCCCATATCTCTTTGTTTTAGTAATGGATGAGTTAAATAGACACCTACAAGATAAGGTACTATGGTGTATGTTGTTTGTCGAGGGCATAGTTTTTATTGATGAGAATAGAAGCGGTGTCAGCGCAAAGTTAGAACTTTGAAAGGATGCTCTTGACTTTAAATTTTTAAAATTAGGCAGACTAATATATAATATATAGAATGCAAGTTTAATAGTAATATGATAGATTAGAAGAAGTAGTAAAATTGATGACAAAGAAATATGCTAAAGGGACTATTTTTATACTCCGGATCGATAATCCAGAAAAATTAAGAAATTGAAGAAGATGTCGTATATAGAATTAGAACTAAGTGGGCGAAGTAGAGATTGCATCTAGAGTTTTCTGTGATCTCCGCATTCTCAATGAAGCTAAAGGGAAGGTTCTATAAGACAGCTATGAAGCCGGCTTTTCTTTATGATACGATTGGGCTGTCAAGAAACAACATATCTATAGGATAAGTGGAGTTGAGATGAAGATGTTGAGATAGATGTGGCTTGACAAGAAATGATAGAATTCGAAATGAATACATTCGAATGAACTTAGGTTTGACTTCAAAAGGCGATAAGATGAAGTAAAATAGTCTTAGGCAGACAGCCCATGTACATCGTAGATCCAATATAACACCGGTTAGGAGGTGTGATATGGTTCAAGTAAAAAACTCTAAAAGAGCAAGAAGAATACTAAAAAAGACATGGATGGAAGTAATAAAAAAAGATATAAAGACTTATAGTCTTATTTAGGATATAACCTTTTATAAAGCAGAATGACAGAACATGATCAATACAGTTAACCCCAACTATTTGGAGATAAGGCTCTTATTAGGACCGAGCCCGATTTGGATCAATGGTTCAACAGAGACGCAAATCTTTAATCTTTAGGTGCACAATCCACCCTACCAATCAAGGTTTTAAGACATTTATCGAATCAAAGCAATAGCCCCACCTAAGTGCCAATATAATTGTGCGAGACTAAACCCACCTATCTGTACGCGTTAACATCAAATCAAAGAAATTTCCCTTCATATTTTTATAGATATCAAATCATATAAATAGCCTCGCCTACTTTTATGAGCAATCACCGAAAACGATTTATACTTAAAAAAAGATTTTCATTAGGAAGTTCATTATTTAGAAAAATATTTATACTTCGCCCTACACATTTTATATACTTCCCCCACCTCCCAACTGTCTGAAATAAATAAATAATTGAGATGACCTCAATTATAATGTTGTGCCTATAAACTGTTTTATTTTTAATTTTTTCTCCAAAATATTTTGAACACTAAATTTGGGGAATCTGCCTCTCTCTTAAACTCGTAAACACATAAAAAAATATTTCCAATAAAATAAAATAACCAAAATACTCCTAAAAATTTCAAAAGTATTTTTTATTATTTTCTATGAAAAATGACCTTATGAGACCCTCCGACAACCATATGTGGAGGACCTCAAATGATCACCATTAAATTTCACACGGATCTCTAAAAAAGTCAAGTCTCACACTCATGTGATAACTTTTCTAAAAATCTGTGCCAAATTTAATAGTGGTTCTTTAAGTCCTACACACATGAATGTATGAAGATCTCATAGGATTATTACTCATTTTCTAGAGATATTTTTAAATATTTTATTTAAGTGCTTCCTATTAAAATAATAACACACATCAAATTTCATATTCATATGATTTACAAAAAAAATTAAAATAAATATTATGAGACATCGGATCTAAATCACATCACATCACATGGTCAGTGGTTCATTTGTGACATCTCAAACAAGTAATTTCAACCATTCATTTAAATTAGACAACTTGATAGGAGGGGAAGTATATACGCTGTATATTGCAGGGAAGTATAGAAAGTTTCCCTTGTCATTTTTCTTCTTTTCTTTTTCAAAGATGTTTAAGGGAGACTAGGTAGGGTATTTTAGAACTTAGATAAGGGCTATAGAGAAAATAGAACTCCCATGAATAATCTCGAGAAAAGCTGTGAGCTCTTAAATGGGTGGACGCGAAAGATGGTAAAATCTAAATATCAAATGGGTCCTTAAAGCTATGGAGGCATTCTTTTCGTAAGGGTGTAAACAGATCAGACTCTGACACGACACCCAACGCTGTCGGGTCCTTGTTGGACCCAGACTGGATCCGACCCCGACCCAGGTTGGGTCCAAGTCTACATAAAAAATATAAAACATTTTAGTATCTATATTTTATAACATATAAGTATTATTTCTTTATATATATATTATATACATAAATATCATGTCGGGTCAAATTTGGCCGACCATGACCCGAGCCAATAAAATGCAGGATGGACTCGGACTTAACCTAGGTCGGATCTAAATCATATGGATCTAAACTTGACCCAAAAGGTCCAATACCGGGGTCCAGATCTAGACCCAGGTCAGGTCAACCCAATTGCCACCCGTTTCTTCTGGGAAAGCTTAAGGAGCTGCAGACAGGTGCTTGATAAAGCACTAAATCTAGTAGACCCCAAAAGGGCTAGTATCATTTGATGAATGCAAACAAACTGCCAATTGAAGCTCACTGTTGACAATTATGAAAACAACACCGTCTTCTCCATCCCTCCCATGAAAATAGTGCTCATGAACATTCTTTTTATAATTATCATCTCCTTAGGATTAAACTTCTTAAAAAGTAATATACATCCATAGACGCTCCATGAATCAATCGGCCACATAAGTACCTCTTCCAAAGGTCAAGAATGGAGATTTCTCCATAACATCCTCTTTTCCTACAAAAAATTTAACGTCCAATATCCCAAAGGGACTGGATAATTCAATCATTCCTATGGAGATTTCTCCATAACATCCTCTTTTCCCAAATTACGTTGCAAAAGTTTTAACTTCCAAGATTCACGAATTAGAGAAGCTGTAATATACTCTTTCCCATAACTTCTCATACCAGACCAACCCACTGAAATGCAAATAGGGTCCTAGAGGTACAGGATAATTCAATCATTCCTGGCACCCTTCGGGTATATGCAAGTAAAGCCGAAGCCTGGTTCCACGCCCCTTGAGGCCTTGGACCATATTCTCAAGCCACTCGAAGGTGACATTGGTTTGTGCATTGAGCTCCTCTCTGACATCTGGGTGCAACCTGAACCACTCCCCCAACATTTTATGCACATGAGATATCACCATCCTCCAAGGCACTGGGTACTTCCTACACAACTTCAAGTACTCCAATACCAAATCTGCTTGATCTAATCCGCCCTCTTTTCCACCATAACCTCTCCACTCTCCTGTTCTAAACCCCGCAAAAATAGCTGGGTTCTCCAAGAGAGCTTCAGCCGAGAGGACCCCATCTGCACCCGTTTCCTCCATGCAATGATGGGCATCCTCGAGATGGCGTATGTTGCCATTGGCTATGACAGGAATACTGAGGGTTTCTTTAACAGCTTTGATCGAATTCCAATCAGCACGTGCACTCCTGCTTTCTTTTTGTTCTCTTGTTCGGCCATGCACAGCAAGAAGAGAACAGCCAGCATCCTCGAGCATCTTCGCATAGGCCAAGGTGTCATTGAGGCAGGGGAAGATTCGGATCTTGCAGGAAACAGGGACACTGAGGCTGAGGGAGAGCTTCTTCACAAGCGATTCCACAAGAGGGAGGTTGTCCATTAAGAAGGCACCATAGTTTCCCCGTTTGGCGATTCGCTGTGGGCACCTGCAAGCATACATGCCGATAAGCTAAAGAGTATGGAACTCAAAAAGATATAACTCACAGAGAGAGAGAGAAAGGGGAGAGAGAGAGGCAATCCAACTAGAACTGAAAATTGCAAATACACTCCTCCATAAGCAATTCAATACAGATTTCTTACATCAGTTGTTGATTAGGTGATGGAAAAATATCCGTCACGATTAAATCAGCAAACACATGCTAGAGACGCAAGTTAATTTTTCTCAATTTGCTGATGACACCAATGTGGATTTGAATGCGGATCCTACCTCTATCTCCACTACTCAAGAAGCCCTTGAACTTAACTCTATTGTGCCCAACAGTAATGTGTGGAGCCAGCGAGTGTAGTGGTAGCGCTCTCTTAACGACATGACTCCGCAATAATCTTTCCTGCCTGCCTCACCGACAAAGGAAAGACAGCAATGCTAACCCACCGAGAAATGCCCTCGGACTCTTCTAGGTCGGATCGGCCAAGCCACATTCTCCATTTCACTTTGAAAAATTGACTCTGTATTTTCTATTATCGTAAGTGTAAACACCGTTCTTCACAACAGAGGCTTAACTTGAGGCCATATACACAATCGGTGCCTAAAATAGCACACTACGCAAAGTCTGGGGCCCTGCACAAAAAACCCTGAAAAACCAAGAGAGAAAATTGCAGGAACCTAGCTCAAAAACTGCTCGGGTGTTTTCACTTTCCACTGGTAGTATTTTGTGATCTAGTTCCTTCCTTCTCAAGTGAGTCTGCCTTAGAGTTCACCTCCTGTATGTCGAAAAGAGACGTGAATTTGCCTGAAAAGAGAGAAAAAGTGCTCAAGAATATGCTCCAGTCGCAATGCGCAGGTGCTAACAGCTAAGGCCCATGCAATGACGTTTTTGGAGTCTCCTCCCATGACCAGAGAGCTGCCCCAAGCATAATTGAATCTCTTGATAGCATCTAAGAGTGTCACTGCTTCGGGGTGGTTGAGTCTGCAAAGCCGATGTAGCCGGATTTGGCTGTGGTGATTGTGGTCTCTGAAGATGCACCATAACCGTGGGACCTGGATTGCTAAAGGAGCAACCGTTAAAGTTGAGCTTGATTTGATCGATGTATGTGGTTCTCACAAGGAGGAGCAATCCGTAGTGGCCTGAATTCCAAATCCGCCTGCCAGTTGTTTAGGAAACCAGAAGTCATGATTTTCAGACCATGATGGTTTTGGCCCACAAATATCACCATGGACTTGATGCAGTCTCTTCGAGCCATGGGATTGGACTCCCTCCCTTCGAAAATTCTGTAATTTCTTGCGATCCAAAGTGTCTGCCAACGAGGCACACCAAAGGAAGATACCTGCCCTTGCATAGGGGGGAAAAGAGAAGGCTTGATAGAGTTGTTGTGATGACTAAGGAAGCACCCATGATGACCTGAAGCTTTGTAGCAACTTGGCCCAAAGGCTACCAGCCACATCGCAATACAGGAAGCGATGGTAGTTCGTCTCCTTGCTGAGTTACACATAAGGCAGGGATTAGGAAGAGGGAAGCCTCTTCAATATGGTTGGTCCACCATCAGGGCCTTCTCGGGTAGAGTAACCCAGCAGACAGTTTGGTTTTTGGCAGAATTATGCTCATCCAAGCTCTTCTAGCTGTGGCTAGGTGAGCAAGGGGCGGGGTGTGGAAGAGGGGGGAAGGGGAAGGGCCTTGGAGCAAAATCGCATAGACAGAAACCACTGAGAATAGGCCAAAGGTGGAAGGGGACCATACAATCCTGTCTGCTCCCTCAGTAGGAAGTTCCAAAGAAGACCTGAGAGTGAGGCAAAAGCAGTGAGCTCGTGTACAGTACATATCTCTGAAAGACCAGGCTCTAAACTCTTCTCCCCGACTAAAAGAACTGCCAAATGGAAGCATCTGGGTTAGTTGCAGGAGGAGAAGGGAGGGATATTTTGTTCGTATATTTGTGTCTCAATTCAAGTATCCCACCAGAAAAGGAGCCTCCCGCCCTTTCTAGCACTGAAATGGATGTTGGTCTTGAAGTGTTCAAGATGTGATCAAGCGCCAAACACTTGATGGTCAAGAAATAAGACTGTTGGAAGCTAGCCAAGCAACATGATTGATGTGGTATTTCTGCCTGACGACCTACTGCCAAAGATGGCCTGGCTGTGGCAAAAAGCCACCACCATTTGCGTAACAAAGCCATGTTGCAGTGTCTCAAACTGAGAATACCAAGTCCACCTTTGTGTTTGGGCTACGCAATGGTGTTCCAAGTGACCCAGTGGATTTTCTGATGGTCACCCATTTCTGACCAGAGAAAATCTCTCATAAGAGCCTCTCCAGCAAAGAGCGACAGAATGGGGCATTTGAAAGAGTGAAATTTGATACATTCACCAGAAGGTTGGAAAAGTTGGCCTTGATGAATGTGATGAATCTGGCTCAAGAGAGGAGTCTACCTTTCCAAGCCAAAAGTCTCCAATCAAATCTTTTGATAATAGGGGCCTTTAGCTCCTTATTGCGTAGCTGATGGAGCCCCAGGTACTTTGCAGGCATCGAATCAATGCCGCACCTTATCCTGTTTAACAACAAGCGCTCGATTCCTGAGCACACGAACCAAAGGTCTCTTCCTCTGGTTCAATTTGATAGTCGAGCTACATGAACTATACTAAGGATTAAGATACATGCGAGCGAGATGAAAGAGGGATACCAACGATTTGAGCATAGCAAGAACCAAGCAACGGAAGAGCGCGCTAGTGCGAAAGCCGTTGTGCATTAACGCATATGTTTTCTTGCTTGGACGAGGAAGCTACGCGGTAGATCAAAATAGGTCGTTTGTTCACCCACAAACTAAGATAGCCACACGAGGGCAGTTTAGCGCTCCAAGGTACCCCCATAGTTTTGGATTTGTGCATTTTAACTTAGAAACCGGTAGCCAACGCAAGACATTTGACGTACAACCAGAGGCATCTGCTAATGCAATGCACCACAGAAAATTAGGTGTCATAAGCACATTGTAGATGCAAAATCTCAAGACCGTTGTTAGCAACTTTGAAGCGTCAACGATTCTATTATAGCAGAGGCCAACTATGGATTGGTTGAATACCTCAGCCACCAGGGTAAAGAGAAAGGGGGAAGGGGGTCTCCATGGGAAAGGCCCCTCAAGGATGGGAAGACACCTTTAGGGGCTACATTACTTTGGAACAGAGAAATATGGGCTCGAGTTGCACCCTTTGATCCAAAGTTTCCATTTAGCACCAAACCTCACTTTAGACAGGCTTCATCAAGTAGTCACCAATCAATGTCAATCAATGTGGTCATAGGCCTTCTCTAAATCGAGCTTGACAACCATCCCCAGGATATTGGATAGGTGTCTTGAGTGAATGCACTCGTGTGCCATGAGGGCCCCATCTAGTATTTGTTTCTTTAACAAATGCCAGTTAGGGACTTCTTAGAGGTGGGAGGTAAGGACTTCAGCAAGGATTTTGTAGGAGATATTAAGGAGGCTCATAGGTTTGAAGTCTTTTAGATCTTCAGCTCCCTCTACTTTGGGCACCAGGGCTAGGAAAGTGGCATTCATAGCATTATGGATTCTACCTCTCTCATGGAATTCATTGAAAAACTTAACAATATCCGAGTGCATGAGGTCCCAAAAGATGTCGAATGGGGCAACTAGGAAACCATCAGGGCCAGGGACTTTGTCTTATCCTAGGTCCTTGATAACTTTTAAGGATGTCCTCCTCTGAGAAAGGCCCCTCCAAACAGTCAGCCTTATCCTGGGGTAGGAAGAGGAAAGAGAGATCACACATTGTAGGCATCGGGGTAGACTGAGAGGTATATGTTAATCATAATTCAAGAACATGTGTAAGTGCATCACTTACAATTCTGATTATTGGACAAAAAGCAAAAATAAGTGTGTTTTGAAAATTATTGATCTATTTCTAAATTCCACTATGACAACCTTTTTGTTACCAATCAGCAAAACAATAATGACAAAACTAATTATACAATAAAAATATAAAAACTGTGACTAAAGCCACTAACACATTTCATATTCGATGGTACGTCGTTACTGGGCTTCATTTCTGCGTAATTGGGTGAAGGACCATAAGTTCCAAGGCTTCAGGTTCTCGAAACCTTTTCAGACGTAAACAATTGACTGAGCACATCTCAACAGAATCTGGCCAGTCAGAATTAAATTAAATCCATACAAATAAATGCATATAAGATGCCAAATAAGCAAAACCGACAATAATAAATGTATTAAAGCAAAAACAACCATTGAATTAAATAGAAGAAACAACTTATTGCATTGGTTTTAACCTACGCAACCCTAAAAATCTGAATTTTTTTCCTATTTTTTCCAAATATAAAACAAACAAATTAGAAAAAAAAAAAAAGGTTTAACATACTTGGGGCTTGAATTAGGGAATAATATGGCTGAAATCCCCAAAATCACCATAGTATGGCCCAGAAATTGGGGGTTCTCAAATACACACACACAGCGCAAAAATTGCTGAAGCATCTCTCTCTAAAAACCACTTTTTAAAACCCAGAACCATCCAAATATAAAAAGAACAAACTTCCCTAAATTATTTCAATTTCGAAGGAAAAAAAGGGAAATCATGACAGATTTTGACTTAATTTTGAAAAAAAAAAAAAAAAAAATGAAAGTCTTCTTGGTTGTTTAAGCCATATCGGGAATGGCCAGTTAAGCTTGGACTGGTTGAACAGGCCAGTCCACCAGTTTGATGGATATTCTAGTCCACAGGGTTTTACCCGACCAGAATGGCCACTGGTGTGGACCAGAGTGTCTGGTCCAGTCTTAACATCACTGTCTGAAATGCTAGAGAGGGACATTATACGAAAGATAAATCATTGTTGTGCTAAGCAGAGATTGAGAACAGATGGGTCATGGACAACCCAAACACCTCCTGAAGCTCCTTGGGCAAGAAGAGCTTCCTATGGACATGGTCTTCTACCCAGACTTGAAAAGCCCAGAGCAGAGAGGGCTCAAGAAGCTTGGGTTCTGTAACTACAAAGATATCAGATAGGTGCCGGTACTGTAAGCCAACAGAAACTCTTTTATGCAGGGTCACACAATCCCCTTAAGTTCCATAGGTAAGGGGGTATGGAATATGAAGCAACCAAATGTAGGGGGAAGCATGAGGGGCAGTACTTTCCGAAGGTGGAAGAGCAAGGATCAAGGGTTCTCAGAGGACTTTGATATTATTGTAGGTAATGTCACAAGAGAGGTTTATTATCTGTCTACTCACTCAAAACTCTACCATTACCTACATTTACTGCACCGCACCAGATAGCATTTCTGATGTCACTAGTTGGACCCTCATACTCGAAACCCATCACTTGCAGCAGTTGTCAATCTTCCCGTCAACTCTTCAACCTTTCCTTTCTATTTCATCTGAATCCACCGGGAAAAGGATCCATATTCACCATCTAGGGAGTTGAGCAAAGTTTGGGATCCATCAGCCCTAATCAATAGACAGGAGTTCAAGGGCTGACGGAAGGGTTAGGGTAGAAAGTCACTTACATGTAGATTGTCAGACCTATTGGGTCAAGAGGAGGTGGGGCTAACACTAATAGTAAGGGTTGTGAGGAGACCACAAGTTGTCTTCCCCTCTATGGATTGATAGGGATAAGCAGGGGATAGGGAAGACAGAGAGGGCAGAGGCAAGGTCGGGATGGAGGAGCAGGAGGGGGAGAAGTATGAGGGATGGCACTAATGGATACTGTACAGCTCTGAGGGGGTGAAGAAGGAAGCAGGAAGAAGGAAGAAGAGGGGAGGAAGGGGTAAGGAAGAGAGAGAGGGCTCGAAGATGATACAAGGGGGTGTGCCCCTGAATTTTAAGAAAGAGGACGAGTTGGGAATATATGAAAACTGGGTAGAGGGTAGTGAGGAAGCAAATTCAGGGGCTGCAGGGGTGAATAGGTGGAAATTAAGAGGTCATGAGGGAGAAGAGATGACTGAAGAGAGAGGTATAGAAAGTGTAAAGGGCGAGGCGATGAGAGATTAAGAAAAGAATGTAGGAGAAAAGAATCATCGGATAGTTTGGCATTGCCTGAGGAATCATTGGGTGAGATACTTGTGCCAGCCCAATAGCCGAGTGTTTCCATGGAGGAGAGAGGATGTGGTTGCAGGAGCATGGTCAGATCCAATCCAGCCATTTGATTTCTGGCAGTTTCAGCACTGCTGCCATGTAGACATTTGTATCCCCAAATTTAGGTTTGCCAGGGTTGGAAGCACTGAAGCCATCCAGATGGTGTATGATGCCCAATCTGAGTTGATCTGGGCCATTCATCTCTATCGTGGAGAGAGAACAGAGAGGATATGAAGAACTTTAAGGGAGACAAGATTTTTTTGTTTTTTATTAGTGGGATCTGGCCGTGTAGGTTGGGGCAGGCAGATGGCCAGCATAATGCCACATCTACTAAGTGTAGGAAAGAGAAAAACTGGGCGTAGACGTGGATTGATAATCACCGTCCATCAGGATTTCTTGTACATTCAGCTCTGCTGAAGTGTCAGAATTAGGGGCCCGAGTCTAGTGTTCTCGGGCTTTGTATGGTTTCAATGTGGCCATCCAAGTATGTGACGATCTTAACATCCATTACTGTCGAATCAGGGCTTCTCTGGTTATAACAGCTGTTGTAATCTGACCCATCCATTTGGTTGATCATTTGGAGTTATGGGAATGAATAGCTTGTTGGGGACACTGCATTCGAAGTAAGGCTACCTGTTGGACGGTGGTAGTGATGGAGGGTAAGGACAGAAGGAATCTTGAGGTAGATTGGATAGCCTAAATTAGAATATCATTCTTTTTTTCTCTTTTCTGATAAATAGATATTGTTCATTATTGTTCCATTTGCAAGGTGAAATACAAAGCAGACTACTTAGTTAATCAACATAATAGAACACCAAGAGCTATAATCAGGACTATGGAATTGAATATGACAAGCTACATTTAGACCAGGTGTTGATCCCTCTATGATTCCCCAGTTTCTTGGCAAAGTATCACCCTGAAATTTGAAAGTGCATTTGGCACATAATTTTCTTAATAGAAGTCTGAAAGAAGAGGACATGCCCTACCAAAGGGGTTTGAATAAATAATCTTCCTATATATGTTATTACCATCCATATAGCCATTAGGATTCAAAGATTGGGGGTCACATTGTAGTACGTCCTTGGCAAAGGAGAGATGAAGGGCTATGAACAGGTATTCATAAAATACAGCTTCACAAGAGATATTTGGAAAGCAATTAGGTGGAGATCCACCCACACCATCCAAGAGCTTCAATGGGAAGTACAACAAATCTACAATTAGAACTTTGTTAAGACTCTGCCAACTCTAGTTTGGGTAACTCGACAAGAAAGGAATCAATGAGCCCATGATGAAACATCCTCCAATATCCACAGGGTTGACAACACTACAGAAGATTAGAAATTGCACACAACCAGAATCGAAAGATTGCCTCACCAATTAATGAGGCAGAAGAAACCACCTACAAGATATGGGAAATGCCACCACAAGGTGATGAGAGTGAAGTTGCAGATATTTAAGAGTGAGATGCAAGAATGTAACAGAAAGGCTGCCATATCCTCTTGCTTCATATGTGTGTGTGCAGATGCAGGTGTGTGTGTGTGTGTGTGTGTGTGTGTGAGAGAGACTCCTTCATGTGAGGTAGGGGCGACAAGACTATTAGTTGCATAAATCATTTTGTAACATGCAAGAGCTCGGTCCTTACAACCATAATAATTATTTTTATGATAGTCATAAAAGGGAGGGTCCCATCAAGACCCGGGCTAGTAAAGCCAAAAAAAAAAAAATTCCCTAAGTATGTTTAAGGGTGAGAAGCGGAGTGTGTAAAAGAAGGGCCATCATATCATCGTGCTCCATGTGAGTGTGTGTACGTGGGGTGGATGGGTAGGTGGGTGGATGGATGTGGGTGTGTGCATGTTGTGTGTGTGTATCTGTGGTAGAGAGAGAGAGAAGAGACTTGCTTCGTGTGTGTGTGTGTGTGTGTGTGGTGTGTGTTTGTGTGTGTGTGTGAAAGAGAGAGAGAGAAGAGAGACCAGCATAACACAGCTCCCTGGGGACTCAAGAAGGACCCAGGAACCAGACTCTTTAGTATTTCAATATAATTTATTCATAATCAAGGGATATTCTCCGAGCATAGCTGACTTTCGTTTCTTGTAATACACTCTTCGATATACCACTTCTCTATGTTAAATATATAGTTATCAAAGGAGATGACTAGGATAAACTACGCTGAGATTAGAAATTTCTTCAAAAGGCATCTCATTTGGACCTTTCAGTTCATCACATTTGTCATTGTAGCCACGACGATCAAGATATACCCTGTCAAACAACTTCTAAGGCTTTGAGGGTTCAATTGAGGGAAGAGGAGGAATTGAGAGTAAAGGATGAGGCACTATCAAACGAACAAATAATGAAAATTTTTTATGAAAATCAAAATTCCCAGATCTGCCAATATGGCGATCAACTCCTTCTTCAACATGATACGATGAGGGCTACATGCAATGCCCTGACCCACGAGATTGCAATTCTAGAGGGGCTCGAGCCAGCCCATAATGGCTCAGGAAATTGCAAATTTAAGGGGCCTGAGCAACCCGAAAGTGCTCAAGCTCAAGCGGCCCCAAGCATCAACCTAGAAAGGTCTGACGCTTATTTCACACATGAATTGAGAAGTTGGGATTAGGGGAATCTCAAGTCAGACCCCCATACTTGGAATTGGTGGTACCCCATTCTATCATCATCATCTTCTTCCAAGTCTTATCCCAACTATTTGGGATTCATGAAACAAATGTGGCAAAAGTTTTACAATGGCTGCCAACCTAACACAACCCTCCTTTTTCAGGCTTGGGACCAACATGACTGGCTTGGGACTGGCCATGGGGTACGGAGATTTCTTGTTCTATTTTTTATTGGAGCTCTTCACATTGACAAATGGGAAGAGCTATGGTGAATTAGAAGTTTCAACTTCTTCAGTCAAAACGGTTTTTTTTTAGTAAGGTTACTTTTGTATTGCTAAGAGAAGTTATGATACATATGTGTGATAATCCGAGAGAACCCTCTAGACGCGTCTCTTGGAACAAAAAATGGTCAGCAGACCCTATACAAAATGTGGGCTTATAAACCTGCCCAATTACAAAGGATTTACAGTAGGTTCACCAAAAAATTGGGCTTATAGAATTGCCGGATTATAATGGGAAGTTCTACATTGTGTGTCTTCTGTGGTCCTGATAAAAAAAGGAGATGGACCATCCATTGTCTTCTTCTTGGGTCCTCGCCCCGTCTTTCGTCAGGAGATCAGTGAACTCGTTGCATGTCCTCAAGATATGCTTCCATGAGATGTGCATATCCCTGCAAATGTAGGAAATTTCATCAAAGATCGAAGCTATGTACCATGGAGGTGGTGTCGTCCCGGTTGCCTAGGATATAATATTGTGTGCGTCTCCTTCAGTAACAGGTGTGAGCCCCAGGAATGGTTAAAGCATTTGAGAACCAACAACAGGGCCATGGCTTCGACGTATTGAGAATCTATGTGGCCTAGATGTTCATAATAGGTGAGGAGGATATTGCGATGGTGGTCTCTAAAGACACCTCCGGCTCCTGAAGGGCCGAGGTTCCCTAGGGAACAACCATCGAAATTGAACTTGATGGTGCCCTCCGGAGGTGGCAACCAATTGTTTGGTCTTTGCACCTTTCGTGGATGGTGGTAGAAAATGTTTTCCCCAGGTGTTCGCTGAAAGCCTGAGAACACCCTGTGGTTGGATGCCCAGAATGTTACTAGAGTCGTAACCTCGTGGAAGAGTGATCGTACCTGGAGCTTGTGACCTTGGAATATTCTCGCATTCCTTTCTATCCATATCACCCATATGGACACAGCAATTGCAGCCTTCCATAAAGTTCTTCTAGCCTTCGGCCAATGTGACGCATGTTCCGAGAAAATTAGGGCCTTGACCGCCGGTGGAGTAACCCATTGGGAACCAAATAGCTGCAAACGTTGACTCCAAAGGTTGTGGGCTAGCTCACAGTGGATGAAGAGATGTGGATTCAATTCCTCTTCGCTCAAGCACATGGCACATCTATTGGGGATTGGAATCCCTCTCTTCTGAAGCTGGTCCACTGTGAGTGCCCATTGAGAACAAGCAATCCAGTTGAAAGTCTGAACTTTGGGAGGGGCAATTGTGGACCAAACCTTAGAAAGGACTGAGGTAGGATTTAGAGGGTAAGTGGGGAGTTGGATGAGTCTTTTGTAAAACAAGGCCACCGAGAACGTACCAGAGGGGGCTAGAGTCCATACCATGGAGTCCCTCCCTTGGAAAGAGATGAAGGTGGAATGTAAAACTGCCGAGAGTGACAGGAAGTGGCTAGTTTCCTCTGCTAAGAGGTTTTTTCTGAAAGAGGGGTTCCAGACTCTTTGGCCTCCTGACAGTACCATTTCATCTGCAATGGTAGAGACTTTGTTAGAGACAAGAGAGTAAAGGGAGGGACAAAGTTCCATTATGGGGGTGTGTCCTAGCCAGAAATCTAACCAGAAGCGCACTCTTGTTCCTTCTCTAGGATGGAATATGATGAACTTTTTGAACTGTGAGGGGGAGGAGGAGAAAGACTTCCACACTCCTGAAGCTCTACTATGCTGCCTCCTCTCAGGCACCCAAACTTCTTCCGAAATCCTATATTTGCTGCATAAAACTTAAGCCCAGATGGAATCTGTTTGAGTGGCTAGGCGCCACCACCATTTCCCTAGGAGGGCCAGGTTATGTTTTCTGACGGTCCTAATCCGTAGCCCTCCCTGATGTTTGAGTAAGCAGATCTTGTCCCACGGTATTAGGTGGTATTTGGTTCTCTCGTCCTGTCCTGACCAGAGGAAATTCCTCATAAGTTGTTCGAGGCGGATGGGCACCGAGGTTGGCATGTGGAAGAAAGACATGAGGTAGACCAGAGCGTTTGCCAAGGTTGCTTTTATCAAAGTGGTACGACCAGCCACGGAGAGATATCTCCCTTTCCATCCTGCCAAACGCTTGTCAACCTTCCGTATCAATCACGTGGGACCACAATGTCTTTTTTGGTTTCCCCAATCCCAAGGGTAAACCTAGGTATGTTGTGGGAAGTTCCTCCACTTTGTATTCCCAATTTGGAATAAGCGCTCTGATTTCAGCATTCGTGAGTGCCACTCCCATCATCTTTAACTTTTCCATGTTAACTTTGAATCCTGTAACCACTTGGAAGCATTTGAGATAGAGCCTCAGATTATGAATTTCTTCAGGGGAGGCATCAAGGAACATCAAAGTGTCATCTGCATATTGCAGATGAAACACTATTGGGCCTTGAGGGCTGATCTTGAATCCAGTGAGGAGACCTTCCTGGTACAAACGAGATAATGAACGGCTGAAGACTTCTGTTGTAATGGCGAACATGAAAGGAGAGAGTGGGTCCCCTTGGTGCAGCCCCCTCGAGGATGGGAAGAAACCTTTAGGGGTTCCATTGATGAGAATCAAGAAGTGAGGATGAGAGTAGCAACCTCTCATCCACTTTCTCCATAGGTTTCGAAATCCCATTCTAGCCATTGATTCATCCATAATGGACCAGTTAACATGGTCGTACACTTTCTCCCAGTCTATCTTGAAGATTAGACCAGGCTTCTTGGACATGTGCCTTGAGTGAATGCACTCGTGTGCTACTAAGGCTCCATCTAGGATTTGCCTATCTTTGATGAAAGCTGTCTGTGACGGTGAGATGATTAAAGGAAGGACTTGTTGTAGCCTTGAGGCCAGAATTTTGTAGGAGGAATTGAGCGGGCTGATTGGACGAAAGTCCTTTGGTTCCTCCGCCCCTTCGACCTTGGGGACTAAGGCTATGAAGGTGGCGTTTATGGCTTTGTGGAGGATTCCCCGATGGAAGAATTCGTCAAAAAATCTTAAGAAGTTTAGAAGGAAAGTTTCCCAAAAAGTTTTAAAGGGTGTTATGGGAAACCCGTCTGGAAGTCATCAATAGCCTTTAAGATTTCTTCTTCCGAGAAAGGTTGCTTTAGCCAAAGTGCCCGGTCTTCCGAAAGGGTTAAGAAATCAAGAGTCATCATCCTCGGTCTTGGACCCGCTGGGGCAGTATATAGGGTCCAGAAGAAATCAAGAATGGCCAACTCGATTTCCTCTGGTTGCTCCAATATCGATTGTCCAATTTGATAATCGAGATAGTATTATCCTTTCTGTGACAATTAGCTATTCGGTGAAAGAAGCACGTATTTTGGTCCCCTACTTTCAGCCAGTTAACTTTTGACCTCTGGTACCAATATAGTTCTTCTTTTTTGAGGATGGAAAAGTATTCCAATTTTGTTTTGGTTCTGAGGTTTGATTCTGTGTCTGTCAGAGGTCTCGACTCCACAGTTCGATCTAGGTCTTGGATGGAATTTAGTAGAGGATGGACTTGCTCCAGGCTTTGAGGGAGGCTTCGAGGGAGGCTTTGAGGAATTGGATTTTGGTTGGAGCCTATAACCTGCTCTTCCCAAAACCTGGCTGGAAAAGGAGTTCCACCATTGGAATCAGGGTGGGGAGAGATTCCTCCAGAAGCCAGGCTAATTCGAATCTAAAAGGCTTCGGTCCTCTTCTAACTACTAGGGTATTCAAGAGGATGGGACAGTGGTCAGAGGTGGGTTTAGGTAAGGCCATGACATGAGAACCTAGAAAGTGTTCCTCCCAATTCAAAGAAAGAAGGAATCTGTCTAGTTTAGAGAGGGATGGTTGGGGTGAGTTGGACCACGTAAAATGGTTTCCTTGAAGCGGGATGTCTAGGAGTTCATTACGGAAAATGAAGTCCGAGAAGTCCCTCATTCCCTGGGAGATAGTGGGGTTGGAGTTCCTCTCATGTGACCATCTTGTGATGTTGAAGTCCCCACTCATGCACCAAGCATGATGGGGTAGGGAAGCTACGTGGTCCAATTCTGCCCAAAACCGTGGTCTGAGAGAGGTTGAGTTAGGGCCGTAAATGGCCGAGAATTTCCATGGGAAACTGTCTGTTGTGCGAGAGAGAAATATGGTGACGGAGAACTCCCCTAGGTGGGAAGAGAGGAGGATGTGTTCTGAAGGGTTCCAGATCACCCATTTACCCCCTGAAGCCCCATCCGCTGGTAGAGAGACCACTGACAAGGTTTTGTACCCTAGACCTGGCGAATGAGTTGGAGGGTGGACTCTGGTTGTTTAGTTTCTGTGAGGGCAAGTATCGTAAGGAGGTGTTTTAAGGTCAAGTCCTTAACAGCATCCCTTTTGGACGACTGTCCCAAACCCCTTACATTCCATGTAAGGATCTTCATGGTTCAGAGGTAGGGGCAGGGGAGGACGCTAGTCTAGCAAACCTCCTCGAATATGGAGAAGTGGTTGGTGCCGAGAAGTCGTTTAAAGGTTGTCCCGTGTAGGAGATTGAGGAGAAAAGGTTGAGAAGGTCCTTTGTCCTTTGGTTCTCACCTTCAGCCAGCTTTGCGCATCTGCGAGTAGAAATTTGTGGGCCGGTCCTTCAAGACCATCGTGTTGGAACCCCATGATCCGGTAAATTTCCTTCATCCTGTCCCTATCACTGTGTTTCCCATCCCCGTTGACCTCCTCAACGTTAGCATTTTCTGAAGAGGGAGAGATGGGCAGGGTTGGTGCCTCAGTCGACTCGAAATCAAGCGCACCCAGAGGAAGGGAAGGGTTGATAGGGTAGAGATCTGGAGGCAAGGCTGGAAGTGGATCAAAGTTGAAGGGGGAGGAAGGGGCGGGGTAGTTAATAGAGCTGGGGGAAGCCGAAGAGGAGGGGTGAGAAGGGAGAGTGGGCGTGTCATATTGGGGTGACTCAGGTAAGATAAGAGGACTGGAGGTCAATAGTCCCTGGACTAAGGTTGAAGGGGGTGAGGATGGGACACTGTGGAAATAGGGGGCTGGAGGAGAAGCGTGAAGGTAGGGGCTAAAGAGGGAGAGAGTTCCAGTGTAGAAGGATGGGGGTAGAAGGAGGGGGGTAGATAGGTAAGGAAGTGGTGGAATTGGGGGGATGCAAAAGAGGTTTAAGGCCAATGAAAGGGGGTGGGTAAGGGAAGTGCAAGGTTCAGACCCTACAGATGTGGACCAGGTGAGGGGTATAGGAGAGGTGAGGGACAAGTAGAGACGAGATAAAAGCTGGGTCTGGGCGAGAGGGGTTCGTGGAGTGTACAACCGCTATACCATAAGGGAGCTGGTGTCTGTCCATTCTAGAAGGATGAGAAAGGTGGTCCGGGCTTGAGTGGCTCAGCAGGTTCTACCTCCTCTACAGATTGAAGAGGAAAGAACATCAGAGAGAGAAGGGGAGTAGAGGGTACGGCACTAGGCAAGGGAAGCAGCGCCATGGGTTGAGAAAGGCTAGGTGATGAAGGGGGGTACAGGTCCGATAGAGTGGGTTCCTGATTAGGGTTCGCAGGAAGGGAAGTGGAGGCAGGGCGAGCTTCTAAAGTCTGAGTGGTGGGGGAGGGTGTGCCAGGAAGAGGGGGGAAGGAGAAGCAGCTGAAGGGACGATAAGAATGGGAGAAGAAAGAGAGGGGGCCAGACGAGTCCATTAATGGCTAAAGGGGAAGAAGGCCAAATGTCGCCGTCGGAAAGACAGGGTAGAAGTGGTGGCTCTTGGATAAACGGCAAGGGAGAGGAGGTAGGTAGGGGGCGGCTGAGCAAGGATGGAGGCGACAGTGACAAGAAAGGAGTGGGCGGGAGAGAAGACGTGGACAAGGGCGGATAAGGCGATGTCGACAAGTGCGTAGGGGTGGCGACGCGAGGTGATACGTGACAATTGGGTAGGATGAGGAATAGAAGGGAGCGTGGACGGTTGGCGTAGGTGTCAAGCATACTAGCTGGGGACTAGGGATGTGTGCCTGCGACGATGGGCCGGGTCTGTCGTGGTGGCCTAAAGATAGAGATGAGGGAGAGGGTTCACAGTCGACTATAACTTCTTTGCCGGGTCGATGAGGGGGGCGTATGAGCGTGGCCCCTATGGAGCTTGAGTCTGTCAAGTGGGGAGCACCTTGAAGCTGCTTTGCCGGCTCACTGACGTCACCCCTCATATTTGTCTAACCAAGGCTGTCGACACATGGTCGCCAGATGGCTGCCTATTGTGATTTGGGAGGATTGTCATCGTGGCGCACCCAAAGGGGCGCCAGATCGAGGGGAGGCCGCCGGCAACGCCTCCTGGGGTGGCAGACTTTCCTCAATACTGTGGTCCAAGGCTGAGAGGAGTCATCCTTCGACTGATTTGGTTCCAAAGGGAAGTGGGGAGAGGGGGGGGAGGCCTCCGACCATGAAAGTGAGACCAGGAAGTAGAGGTTTTCTACTTCTAGCCAAATAATTGTTGGAATAAGGCTGGTGTCCAAAACCTCTAGGAGGAAACAGATGGAACCAAGAGGGAGAGTTTCTAGAGATTTCCAATGAATAGAAATCAAGTTACCACGGGCTTCTGCGATTCTCCTGAAAGTGGATAGAGACCACCCGTGGAGGGGGACGTGGTCCAGGGTGAGCCAGATTCTCTGTTTCCTAAAAGACCCTTCTTTTGGAGACCAGGTACAGAGGAAGCAGGTGGCCCTTTTGAAGTTTGTGGAGATGAATACGTAGGGCGTATTCTGGCGATAGGAAGGAAAAGAGGAAGTCGCCACTGGAAAGGCAATCGCAAGTAAGTTTAGGCTCCCCCCAAAGGCATTGGGCCCATCTTTCAATTCCTTTGACATCATCTCATCTAAGTAGGAACTTTCCCACCAGGGATGACAAAAGTTCAGGTTTGAGTTGTTCTGTCTCCACAGGTGGGGTAAAGATGCAGAAGGGAAAAAACGGAGAAGGGATAGTGGCAAGGGGATACCCACCGGAGAGAGCTGAGGTGGCGGAAGGGCTGGTGGTTGTTTTCGTGGTAGCAACCACCTGGAAGTAAAAGGCTTTCAGAGATTGTTTAACCTCCGAAATGGAAGTCTTGACTCTCCGGGAGAAAGAAGGGGGGCGGGGTAAGTGGGGATGTTGAGTACTTGGTGGTGGTGGACAGGTTTTGGGATAAAGGTCATAGATCTGATTCCAGCTGAGGGGTTGGGGTAGACGGCAACAGCTCCTCATTTTCGACTCTCTCTCTCTCTCTCTCTCTCTCTCTCTCTCTCCATGCACCACTTATTCTTTAGTCAAAACTTCTAATTGCCAAATGTCCCCTCAATGTTTGTACAAATTGCTTATATCAACTCTAATAATTAATATAAAAGTTTTATTCTTGTTAATAAAAACATGTACCATTAAGCTTTTCATGGAATGCTCAAATGACAAATGGAAAGAAACCAAAGATCACCAGCTGTGGGGTCCACATATATAAGTATTGATAGTGCTCACATGTGGATTAAAGCAATCATAATCACACTGTCATTAATTTTTGTGCATGTTCACATGTGGATTAAAGCAATCATAATCACGCTGTCATTGATTTTTCGTGCAATTGGCAGAGTTTCTGTAGTGGTAACCTTTTTGTCACACCTTCCTCTTTCTTTAAGATAAATTAACTAGGAAAGCATATTGCAATTTAAAAAAAGAGAATGTACAGCACATGCCACAAAACTTACCCCAGATTTATGTCTACATAGTCACAGTAAGGTTCGACCATCCGTGCCGCTTCCAGTAATGTGTCAGGATCATTTGCACAAAATTGAGCAAACAAAGGACGGTCCTCCTGCATATAACATTAATGTTCACAATAAATATAATTAACTGATACATTATGTCTGATTCGTTCCAACTGAAGTACTAATCATAATCCATAGGTTCAAATGAATTACATTGATGGTCGAATGGGATGCATCTAGAATAATGCTTGAGTTGTTAAAGCTATTCATCTCAGAAGGAAATGAATGTAGAATTTGACCAACGAAATGCTTCAGTACCCAGAAATTAAACAATTCAAAACCAGAGAGATCTCAAAATTAATTCATAGAGGCATAAAAACTTCAAGTCCCTAGCAAGTCCATATGAGTATAATTCGGATAAGAAAAAAAGATCTATAGCAACTATGAAGCCCCTATTTTCATCTGATGGGGACAGCCAAGTTTTATATCATCTAACCATCAAGTACCACTCAAGGAATGCTCAAAAGAGAGTAAATAATGTATCTTCAAAAGATGGCCGGTGAGTCTAGATGTAAAAGAAACTTACTAACATTTGAACCATATTTTGCTCCTTTCTTCTTACCGGTTAACAACATTTTACTTTCTTCTACACAAAAGGCGAATAGCATATGTAAACACAACTAATATAGCCAAGTGACCAAATACGCAAAAAAACATGGAGCTGAGGAAAGGATTCTGTGATGGGGATTGTGATTCACAAAAGATTAAACTGGAGGTCAAGATTACTAGGAAGAACATGAGGCTTGCTCAGGAGCCCATCGAGGAGATTCAATCATGGTAAGACTGCAAAAGGTTAGGCATGGTAGGGAAGCCTTTGGAAACTTGGCTCCAATAACTGGTCACACAATGACGATGGGACAAAAGATATTGGACAGAGATTGGGATCAAGGGGTTCTATTAAACAAAGGTGTATTCTGAGGACGAATTTCCTGGAAAGGGGGTGAATTACGTGCTTGAGTCGGAGGTGTCCAAGAGAAAGAGGCAGGTATGTCGAATTGAAATTCCGACAATTGGCAATCCTTGTCGGAACAGTGGAAAAGCATCAACGTGTCTAGGCAATTGGACCGCAGGAGATGGATCCTCAAATATGGAGAGCTTCAAAAGAGAGGAAAATGTGCAAACCAAGCATCTGATTCTGGCCATATGATCATCACATCATAAATAGCAACATGAGTATCGGATACCATAAAGTAGAACTGATAGATGAGGACAAAAGTGATGCCCAGGGCTTGGAAGATTTTTTGCATTGTCGGCAGCAAGTACACAGGAAATGTCACTCATGTTCTCCAGTAGTGATGTCACATGAGGGTGAGGCAAGGCATGCCACTCATTGTGATTTTTCTTTTAAATGGGACCAACTTTGACAAGTGGCGACAAATGCTTGAGGAAGGTGGAGCCTCAGCATCTAGAGCTCCTCAGTATCTGAAGTGGAGTAGCTCAATTGGGACTGAACGATATCACATGCCAGTTAGGTAAGTCGCACACCCTTTGGGATTGATTGTAAACAATCTGACAGGGATAGGTAATAAGGAACTGATGAGTTGGTTGTACCACTAGCTCTTCAGTGTATGAAGTGGAGTAGCTACTCAATGAACATGTGTTTTGGCCCATGTGACCAGGTGTAAGTGGTCAACCAGAGAAGGATGAACTGAGTGTTGAGGGGGAGTATCAACATAGCATAGAGGTGATACAAGAACCACCATTTGTTTTGCATCCTGAAACAAGTGGAAACACAAGCATCAAGCTTTGATGCATGGAAGGGAGGATGAAGCTGCCAATGTCAGTAATGAGACAAGACTCACAGGAAATGACCAGGAACAAACAAGAAGGGGAAAGGTAGACAAGGCTAAGGGAAGGGGTAGGGTTGATCTTAAAGGAGGAGAGGAGCAACCAAGGAACATTGCAAGGCTGGTCAAGCTGAAAGTCAAGAAAGGTAATGAAAGGATCGGACAAGTCAAGGGGAGCAAAGACAAACCACATTTGCTCATGATTCATGATTCTTTAAGTAAAATTGTTGTCATTAAAATGGTTGTCATTCATGATTTTTTTAAAAAAGTGTATCATAGGTTAAGCGAGATTCTTCACCACACAATAATCTTTTAACAGTCAAATGCAGCTATAAACATTATCAACTTTTCAATTTGTTAAGTTAGGAACTCAATATTTTTGGGTCCATAACCATTTATATGACAACTTAGATATCAATATTTTTTGGCTCCAACATTTCATCATGCAACTAAATAGGTATATTTTATTGGGATGTTATGTTAACACCAGAGTATGAAACAAAAAAACTTGGATGTTATGTTAAGACCAGAGTATGAAACAAAAAAACTTAGGCAGTCATTATTTCCCTAGAGTACTTTCTTAGCAAGGAAGATATGAAAACTTTTATACCATGGCCTCTTAGGATCTGTAGAATAAAATTAAAAGAGTTGAAGAGATCCAAGAAGACTATATTTGAAGAGTTGTTGGCCTCTTTCTTATGAAAGAGCTTCAGTGATACTAGGCAAGCAACCCAAAGGTCAATAGTTGTAACTGCTATGTTCTCCACTCCTAAATCTTGGAGACATCGAAGGTTACGGGGCTATTGTTTCACAACTGCATTGGTAAATCGTTGCAAGCCCTATACATTACATCAAATTAAAGGAAAAATGAAAAGTAATTAGAAATTACAAAGTCAAGTATTCAAGAATATAAGTACAATAACATCGAATTGAATACCTAACTCCCTAAATTAACATATATTATTTCAAAAAACTTCAACTTGTTAAATCTAGTGTCATCAAAACCCGACAGCAAAGTTGTACAACCTGCCAATACCATGGCCAGTATAGCCCAAAGCAGTACTAGAGTTCATTAGAAAACCGCTCAAAACTAGTAAATATTACAGTTGTTTAATTGAATTTCTCATGTGCCTAGTTATTAATTTTCAAGTTGAATTTTCAATATGATTTTAGACCATTTGCATTCTTAACAGTTTTCACCATGTCCTTATCTAAAGAAGACCATGCATGGCAGCATGGGATCAAATATGATCCAAACAAGAAAGACAAGATTGTTTGTAATTACTGCCATAGGGTTATAAATAGTGGAGTAAATCGGTTCAAACAGCACTTAGCAGCGGTTGGGGGGTGATGCTTTGTGCCAAAATGTCCACAGTAACGTGAAGAAGCAGATGGAGGGTCTTCTTACCCAAAAAAAAGATGGTCTTCTTAAGGTTAATACGGGTAAGAAGATAGTCAAATAGAAGATAGATTACAAGATCGCAGCCTCTATGTGCCATCAACTGGGATGGGTCTAGACGAGCAATTCAAACTCGACGTGGAGCTCGCGATGAGAGCAAGCTTGGAGAAAGTACACTGTGGAAAGAGCAGGATGGGTATGCATGGTGGTTACAGCATGCACATGTATAGTGGGGCAGGTGCAAGTATGTATGCAGGGCCCATCATGTGTATGTATGGGAGCGTAGGGGCACCTAGTTCCAGGTCTAATACGCCAGAGGGGTCGTCTTGGGGCAACCTCTTTAGATATAAAGGAGACTACTCTTGGCTTGTCTAGGAGAACTAGTGGGGCATGGAGGCAAGGAGAGTTGCACACAGTAGAACTACATAAGTCATGGCTCAGAGTTGCATAGACCCATTCCTCTCAAAGCCTAGGTCGTAACAAATGACCCTCAAAGGCGCACTCAAATGTGCAAGGCACATAGTGAACAAGGCCATTAGGAAATGGTTCTATGATGAAAGGATCCCCTTCAATGCAACCAACAGCCCATATTGCCGGCCTATGGTCAATGCAATTCAAAATGCAAGGCCTAGAGTGAAGCTCCCTACAGCATATGAGCTTAGCGGGGGCAATCTTGGATGAAAAGGTTAAGCATGTTGAGAAAAGAATTGCAGATTTTCATGAAACTTGGCCAAAAACAGGCGTCATCATAATGAGTGATAGTTGGTGGGACAAAGTCAATCAAAAAGATCGTCTAAACTTTTTGTTTTATTGCCCACATAGAATAGCCTTCTTGTCCAGGTCATAGAGGTAAAAAAAGAAGCAAAGTTCTCAACACAATTATTGGACCAGATAGTCAAGGAGTGGCAGAGCAGCGTGTGGTTCAGATTATTACAGGTAGTGCCAAGGCAAGTGTTTCTACGGGGTCAAAGTTGATGGAAAAAAGGAAACATAAGGTATTGACCCCGTGCGCTGCCTATTGCATTGATCTCATGTTAAAGGAAATCAAGATGGTGAAGGAGACTCTCACTTTAGCAAGGTCAAATCGACTCGATGAATTGTCAAGACAAATTCAACAACCAGCAACAACATGATGAAAAGGAAGAACGACGTCTTACATTTTGGTATTAAGTTGTATTTTTAATAATGGTAAGCTCCATTTTAAACCATGTAACCCGGTGTTTTCTTAGACACTGTAAAAACCAAATAAAAAGAGACTAGATAACCATGGGACGTCAAAAGAGTAGAGTTGCCCAAGGATTACCTCAATGGAACTTTGTACACCCCATACCGGATCACACCTTTAGATAGAACGATCAAGGTAACTTTGCTTGGAATTGGGAAGCAAGAAGAATAAGCATCCAATGCCACTCTAAGGTGAGAACAACATGACACAAAAGGGCTGAAATCAACTAAAGAAGACGTGCAATGAGAGAGAAATTGAAGCTAATTTTACACCATGGACTATGGTAATGGGATCCAAAATGAGGGCTTAAAGAAACAAGGTTATGAGACACCAAAGGACCTCAAATCTTGATGTCCATGGGCTGAGAGCAAGGACTATAAGTGGCATGGAGGCTAGAAGAACATGGCTAGCAAAGCGCCCCGTAAGAGCGAGCTTGCATGAAGATAATCTTGACCTAGGAGCAGTAGTGGCCAAAGGGAGGAAGGGGAAGAGAGAGTGTCACGAGGGCTAGGAGAGGCTATGAGAGAGGCTTAGGGAGGAATTTGAGAGGCTTCAAATTGCATGAGAAATGGATTCCAAATGGGGTACTCAAGAGTCCTATCTAGAATGCACAGTTTGCGTTTGGTTGGAGTCTAGAATGTTCTTTGTAAGGAGGAGTAATGTGAGCCATTGCACAATAGGATAAGATAGAGAGAAAAAAAATATCAAGCTTTCTTAGAAAGCAAATTTAGAGAGAATGTTTCCTAGGTGATGTGTGCCATTCAAAGTGTTTCACTCTCTTATTCTCTCTCCTTCATGTGAAGAGAGAAGAGAATGATCGTCCATGATTCCCTCAACCACTTTACCATGAATTCAAATCTCATTGTCACATGTGTCCCTAGCACTAAAGTGTTCACTTTATACGTAGTTCGAATATGTTATGACATGTGTCCCTCTTTGAAAACAAGGATTAATAACATGATATCAGACATCATAAAAGAGAGAGAGAGAGAGAGAAGAAAATAATAACACATAGGTGAGATTAAGGAATTCAAAATTCAGGAGAGCAAGGAATATAATTTTCATTCAACAGGTCCAAGCATTATTAAGTAGAAAGTGAAAAAGTGGCTGACATTTTGTTTGTCATGTTTGAACACTCAATTCATCATCACCATAGCCTTTTCCCAATTAATTGGGGTCGGCTACACAAATTCTAGTCCACCATTCTGCTCTATTGAAAGTCATACCCTCATTGTGGCCATAGGTCCCTATATCTTTTCAAACTACTTCCAACTACCTTCTTTTGTGCCTACCCCTTGTCCTTTTCAGTCCTTCCACTTAAACAAACTTGCACCTCCTAACAGGTGTTGTACTTGGTCGGCGCCACAAATGGCCATCCTACCTAAGTCTACTCTCTCTCATCTTATTGCCTATTGGTGCCACACCTAAATTCTCCTGAATGTATTCATTTCAAATTCTATCCATCTGTGTCCTACCACTCATCCATCTCAACATCCATCTCCACTACACTCATTTTATGGGTATATTATTTTTTGTCCGCCCACCATTCCGCCCCATAGAGCAAAGCTGGTCTCACAGCTATCTTATAGAACTTGCCGTTCATTTTTATTGGTATGAGGCGGTCACATAAAATTCCAATTGCACATCTCCACTTTGCCAATCTCGCTCTAATTATATGTGCGACATCTTCCTCAATCTCTCATTTTCCTAATTTATCGACCCATGATATCAAAAGTGCAGTCTATTCTGTACTTCATGACCGTCAATCTTTACTACTTCGTCTCTACTTTTATTATTACTAAACTTGCATTTTATATACTCTGTTTTAGTCCGGCTAATTTTTAAACCTTTGGATTCTAAAGCATCCCTCCAAAGTTCTAGCTTTGTGTTGACGCCATTTCGGGTCGCATCAATCAAAACTATATTATCTGCGAACAACATGCACCACCGTACCTCATCCTATAAGAATCTAATAAGTTGTCCATAACTAAGACAAAGAGGTATTGGCTCAATGACCCTTGATGTAGGCCTATTATCACTAAAAATTCACTCATCTCTCTACTAGTTATTCGTACACTAGTTAGCGCTCGCTCCCATCGTACATATCTATCACCAAGTCGATGTAGTGTCTGAAGACTCATTTCTTTTCCAACACCTGCCAAATCAAATATCGAGGTACTCAATCATAAGTTTTCTCTAGATCAATAAAGACCATTTGGAGGCCCTTTCCCTTCACCCTCAACTTCTCAATTAGTTGCCTAAGTAGGAAAATTGCCTCAGTTGCTGACCTTCCTGACATAAAAGCAAATTGATTTTCAAATACACTCATTTCATGCCTTAGTCGTTGCTCAATCACTCTCTCCCAGAGCTTCAAAGTATGGCTCATAAGCTTGATCCTTCGATAGTTTGAACAATTTTATAAGTCTCATTTGTTCTTGTAAATAGTTACCACAATACTTTTCCTCCATTCGTCTGGCATTTTCTTTGTTCTGAATACCTTGTTGAACAGCTTCATCAGCCAGTCAATGCCAATCTCCCCAATGCACTTCCTGACCTCTATCGGGATACCATATGGTCCTAAAGCATTTCCTATCTTCATCCTTTTCTATCTTCTTTCACTTCCGACCTCCTAATCCTAGGAATGTATCTATGACCTCTGCCCTCTGCCCTCACTTGTTTGAACGCTCAATTAATTGTTAATATTAAACTCTTGATAATTACGCCAAAAAATCATCTCAAAGACATGTAATCATCACCAATATAATCATTGAAACAAATGGGAATGCTGACAATGAACAACTTCAGTACCAAAAGAGAAGTCCTGCTCAGGAATTCATACATTCTATTCAAATTTCCCTTATCCATATCTTTGAAATAATTTTCTTTGAGAATATCTTTGAAATAATTATCTGTTCAGTTTTTAATATTACGTCCACAAACCCTGTAGGCACTTTAAATCCCAAAAATCATGGCTTCCTTCTCCCTCTTGGATACTAGATCTGAACTGATAAAAGACTTAATTACCAATTCTACTGGTACTATAGAAGTAGCCACAGTTTCAAAGCATAATTGCCAATCAAACTAGAGCAATCCAGATTGAATGTCAAAAACAATTACCAGAACTCTGAACCAGAGGATTTTCAAGTTGCAGAGCCATACCTTGCAGGTTGTGAACTCCACCCTTCGGTACTTTCCATTCTCAGAGAAGATTCTGGAATGGAGCATGGGAGTGTAAGCAGCAGAAGCACCATATTTGCGGCAGAGCATCCTAAAGGGGAGCTCCGAGTTATCAACCATTGGAGCAACAATGAATTTTGGCTCTCCAAGCTTCTTCCAATAGGCCCACGCTCTCTCGGACCTTGTAGACCCATCATTGATGCACAATGGACGAGGTACACCAAGAGACCCAGCCTCCTCTTTTTCCGAATAACAATTATTGCTAATGCAACAATGTGGAGAAGGGAAACTCAGAGGGTTAGAGAGAGAGCAACCGTTATTTTCTCCAAGCAACAATTGAGCCATGTGAGGAGAGACAGAGAGGTATCTGGGAGAGTGTATGGGATGGAGATGACGCAGAGAATAGAGAGAAAATAAATTAGGGTTTATGTGAGGAGGGAGAGGGACGACCTTAGGGTTGATGGTTGTTAGAAGGGTGGAGCAGAGTTTGTTATAGAACATGGAGAGGAGGTTGATAACGGAGATACCACGCCATGGCCGCCGCTCCAGCTTCCTCCGCCGCAACAGCGGCACCAGCAGGTAAAAACTCTCTCTCTCTCTCTCTCTCTCTCTCTCTCTCACCTTACTCGCCCAAAGAAATAACGGTCCGTATGAGCTTTAAAACGATATATTGTTGCCGATAAATAACTGCGCAGATCATTCCAATGAGAACGTAAGGGGCACTCATTTGGAAAATGGTTTGATAGGGCCTCAGCCCTATTAAAGCCTCACCTTACAACTCATCGAAATTTATAATTTAAGTATTGGAAAAATTTTACATAGATCATCTTGGATTGAAACGTTATGATTACGGAAGAAAAATTAGGATTTCAAGCTCTAAAAATAGTGTATATTATAACAAATTATTTAAATTATCCATTTTGCTAGAAAAATAGGTGTCCATTTTAGTTTCAAATTCTATTGTTGGTGTTGGAAATTGATTTTAGAGCCATCATAGATATTTTCATTGCTGAAAATACTTTGCAGATAAGGATTTGAGATGAGGCTTTATTTTGTTTTCATTAAGTTTAGGCCCTACAGAAACTTCAACACTCAAGTTTTCTATTATCTAGCACTGCTTCAAAAGGGATATTATGCAATTAATACCTTTTACTTTTAGTGTTAAGGATACATTTTACTTGTTGGTACATAACAACTAATGGAGAGTCAAGTGAGTTTTCAATGATAATAAATATACATCAGGGATCAGCATTAAGTGAATACCTCTTTATTTTAGTTGTTGATGACTTAACTAGGCACCTACAAGATGAATTATCATGGTGTATGTTATTCGCAGATGTAGAATTTGCAATAAAAAATATAGTGATGAGATAGAGGAAAAAAATCAACAACACATATACATGGTTTGGTAATGGTGCCTACGTCCACGGAGGGTAAACCAATATCTTATTAATAGGGATTACTCTGGTTTACCAGAGATTTATAGAGTTACAACTCTTGCCTTTTAGGAAATAAATCTCATTCTAATAGTAATCCCACAAAATAGGAAACTCAATATAGAAAATTTAATATTTTGTAATATACAATATATGAAACTTAATATTTGGTTCCTATAACTGTCAACACTTGGTGCGTAGATATCAATAGAGCCCAAGTTGGATAGTATGTGATGAAATTTTGTCTTTGCAATAGCTTTGGTAAACATGTCTATAAGTTGGTCTTCACTTTGAAAATAATGAGTACTAATAATTTTTTACTGAACATTTTCTCTTACAAAGTGACAATCAACTTCTATGTGCTTGGTTCTTTCATGAAAATGTGGATTGTAGGTTATATGCATAGCTGTTTGATTATCACAAAACATCTTCATTAGATCGACCATTGGGAACCGTATATCTCGAAGTAGGCATTTTAGCCACATCAATTCACTTGTAGTTGAAGCAATAGCTCTATATTCGGCCTCTGTACTGGATCGAGGAACTACATTTTATTTCTTGCCTTTCCAAGTAACTAAGTTTCCTCAAACAAATGTACAATAACCGGTAATGGACCTCTTGTCAATTGGACTACCTACTCAGTTAGCATTGAAATAACCAATAATAGTAGTATAACCATTCGGTTTCAACCAAACACTTCTCCCGGATGAGGACCTAAGATATCTCATAATTCTATCAACGGCCTCTATATGACATGATCTAGGAGCATGCATAAATTAGCTCACAAGACTAACCGCATACATTATATCTGGTCGTGTCACAATCAAATAAATCTATATGGCCACAAGTATCTGAACTCAGCCCACATCTTCAAAATGTTTTCCATTTGTTGAATTAAGTTTGCGATTAATGTCAACAAGAGTATCAACGGGTTTGACTCCTAGTTTCTCAGTTTCTTTCAACATATCTAATACATAGTTCCTTTGAGAAATGAATAGTCAATTTTTTTAATGTGCTACTTCAATGCGGAGAAAATATTTTAGCTGACCAAGATCCTTGATGTCAAAGTTCTTGTGAAGATAATTTGTAAGTTTCATGATGCTTTCTTTATCATTACTTGTAATGATAATATCATTAACTTAAATCAGTACAATTGTTGCACTTGAAGTTCCTCTTTTTGTGAACTTCAAAGAATAAACTAAACTTCTAAGAAATCCAACAATGATCAAGGTTGTGCTGAGTTTGGCATACCATGCGCGAAGTGATTGATTAAGTCCATATAAAGCCTTCTTTAACTTGCATAAAAAATATTTCTCATTTTCTTTAGAATAGCCTAGAGGAAGACTCATATAGACTTCTTCTTCAAGGTCACCATGTAAAAAGGCATTTTTAGCATCTATCGAATGCAGAGACTACCCACAATCAACTGCGATAGACAAAAGAACATGAACGGTCACCATGTAAGAAGGCATTTTTAGCATCCATCTGATGCAGAGACTACCCACAATCAACTGCGATAGACAAAAGAACATAAACGGTATTTATCTTAACAAGTGGTGCAAAAGTCTCTTTATAGTCGACTCCATAAGTTTGAGTAAATCCTTTGGCCACCAACATGGCATTATGTCTCTTAACAAATACATCACTAATATATTTGACTTTGTAAATTCCTCTACATCCAATTGTTTTTTTCCCTTTAGGTAACTTGACAATGTCTCAAGTACGGTTATTATCAAGTGCTTGAAATTCTTCTTTCATAGCCTTCCTCTACATAAGTTGATAAATAATATTTTGAAAATGGTTGGCTCAGAATTATTAGAAATAGAACTAAATAAAGCAAAATAGTCAGAAGAGATATTTTCATAGGTAATATGATTTTGAAGATAAGAAACAACATGGTAAGTATAAAAATCTTAAAGCCTAGAAGAAGGATGGTAAGTATAAAAATCTTAAAGCCTAGAGGAAGGATGTGAGATACGAGAAGAACTGCGCTAGGGGAGATTAGGCGGGGCCACGGCCTCAGCAGAGTCTTCTTCTTCTAAACAAGTTTAGTGAGTTTCAGATGTATCTTCTGCTTCGACTTTATCATCATAACTTGTTTCGGATCTGTTGGACACATCACTGGTCTGGATATTAGGCAAAGGCAAATGACCAACCTGAGTCCTATTTTCCAAACTACTCTCCAATGTATTATGGAAATAGGACTATGTTTCAACAAATTGAACATATCTAGAAATATGCATTTTTCTGGTTGTAGGATCATAATATTTGTATCCCTTTTGAGTAAATAAGTATCCAAGAAGGATACATCTACTGGAATGTTTATCAAGTTGATCCTAGTTGTACCCAGCCACATGAACATAAGACACACATTCAAATACTTGCAAAATGAGAACAAATCAATTTTTCTATTTTTCAAAATTTCAATGGGAGATTTATCTTTAAGAATTTTACTTGGAATTCTGTTAATCAAATAGCAAGCAATTAAAACAACTTCAAACCAATAAATTTTTGGAATATGTATCTGAAACATCAAAGACCATGTAGCTTTCAAAAGGTGTCTATTTTCCCTTTCAGTAACTTCATTCTGCTGAGATGTTCCGACACATGATGTTTAGGGTGTATAATACCAAAGTTCAATAAATGCTTAGAAAAATCTTTGTTCATATACTATGTACCATTATCAGTCCTTAAAATTCTAATCTTGTCGTTGTATTGAATGGAAATTAGTTAACACAGGGACAACTTCTATTTTTTATTTTAATAAGTATATTCAAGTAGCATGAGACTAATCATCAATAAAAGTAACAAAATATTTAAAACCGGAATAAAAAACAATTAGGGATGGTCCCCACACATCAGAATGTATCAAATAAAATAGTTCATTTGAAATATACATTTAAAGATAGAGAGGGCATAAAGATTTTCAAAACTTTATCTGAAGGGTGTCCAAATCTCCAATGCCACAATTGGTTAACATCAGAATTCTCTTGAATGACAACCAAAGCCTTATTCTCTTGATTGAATAAATATAGCCATGAGATAGTCTTTCTTCATCAATATTTCTCTTCGTGACCCGGTCTTAGAAAGTCACAGAGTTGGGAGAAAAAATAACATTTCAATTGATGCTTTAAGTAATTTTATTAACAAACATCAAGTTAGAGGAAAATAATGGCATAAAAAGAACTTTGGAGTTTTGTGACTTGGGAAAGAAATTGGTCTTACGTACACTATGGACATGAATCAATGAACCATTAGCAATAAACACATGGTTCATATTTTTATTATTTTGAGGTTAGATAACTACTGCAAGTTAGCAGTCATATGATATGTAGCCCCTAAGTCTATTACCCAAGGAAAAATGTCACAGGAAGATGTGAGAGTATAGAGGTTACCTGTATCCGGGAATAAAGAAGAAGAATCATGTGTGGCGAAAGAACCATTTTTATTACTTGATTGCTGATAATGATCACACTTGCAATGATATGTTTGAGTAGTTGCAGTCTGAGCGGTAGATTTGTTTGTTGTCTTATTACCACTATTTTGAGGCATTTTTTTTTCATATTTTTCATTATTAGCCACCAAAAAAGATTTCTCAGTACTTTCTTCAGGGGTTCTGAAATCAAGATTCATGTTTTTTTTCTTATTTATGTGTTCCAATTAAAATTTTCAAATAGAGAACAAGAAACAACTTTCAACCAAGTGAGATAATTAAGTCCATTCAAATGACCAATAGTAAGTTTCATACTGGAGATAGCTTCTAAATCTATTATTTTACATAAATAAAAAGAACCATAAAACTGATCTAATCAGTAAATAGCAATTAAAAAAGTAAAAGATGTCTCTATAAGAAACACGGGAAAACCCACCATTGAACACTAAAAAGAGGAAGCAGTCTCACATGAAACGTGGTCAAGCAAAAATTGGCAATCTTATGTCCCAAGAAAAGTGAAGGACCAACTTTCTCTCTCTTGCTCCGTAGTTTCTCTATTATTATTGGAATCAATTTTCTCTCTCTAAAGAAGAGATAGGCTATTCATTATGGTTTTTCATAGGGCTGAGCTCCCTGCTTCTTGAACATATTCCCTATGCTCTCTCCTGCACGAGCTCTCTAATCACTTACTTCTTGGACTAGCTTTATGAAAGCACCGTCTAAAAATTAAAACCTTTACACAATGTTGGGTTGGTTTGCAACATATATATTGCAAAAAAGAAAGGATGGCAACTGAAGTTTGCAAAAAATTGATGGAACTTGCTAGTTTGCGGTGAAGAATGAAAACAAACCCGAAAAATATGTTGAGCCCATCTTTTGAGCCTATAAAAAATAGATCATTGAAAATCCAGAATTTCTGCTATGATACAATGTAGAATTTGCAATAAAAGAAATAGTGATGAGAGAGAGGAAAAACCCAACAACACATCTACGTAGTTCGGCATTGGTGCCTACGTCCATGGAGGGTAAACTAGTATCTCATTCATAGGGATTACACTGATTTACCAGAGATTTATAGAGTTACAACTCTTGCTTTTTAGGAAATAAATTCCATTATAATAGTAATCTCACAAAATAGGAAATGCAATATAAAAAACTTAATATCTTGTAATATACAAGATAAGAAACTTAATGTTTGGTTCCTATAACAGTCAACAACGAACGACATGGTTTTGATCGATAAGATCCAAAACAGCATCAACACAAAGTTTGAATTTTGGAGGGATGCTCTAGAATCTAAAATATTTAAAATTATAAGGACTAAGACAGAGTATATGGAATGCAAGGTTAGTAATAATAGAAATAAAGACGAAGAAGTAGTTAAGATTGATGACCAAAAAATACCAAAATGACGCTTTTAATATCTAAGGTCTATAACCCAAAAAAACAAAGAGATTGAGGAAAGATGTCGCACATAAAATTAGAGCTAGTGGGCAAAGTAGAGATGTGCAATTGGAGTTTTATGTGATCATTGCATACTAATGAAGCTCAATGACAAGTTCTATATGACAGCTATGAGGCTAGCTTTGCTCTTATGAGGAGGGATGTTAGGCGTGCAAGAGACAACATACCCCTAGAATTAGTGTAGTTAAGATAAGGATGATGAAATACATGAGTGGCAAGACAAGAAGGGATAAAATTTGAAATGAATATGTTCGGGGTAATTTATGTATGGCACCAATAGACGATAAGATAAAAGAAAGTAATCTTTGGTAGGTTAGCCATATATAGCAAAAGAAAGTAATCTTACGTAAGTTAGCCATATATAGCATAGACCCAAACCAGTACCTATTAGGAGTTCAAGTTAGTTCAAGTAAAAGGCTAAAAAAAGGCAAGGGTAGTTAAAAGTAGAGATAAACGATATGGGGACTTTTGGGTTCATTGAGGGTATAGCCTTAATAATGCAGAATGGTGGACTAAGGTTCGTGTAGCCGATCCCCAATTAGTTGGGAAAGGCTCTGACAATGATGATACTTATGACATAAAGGTTCAGAATACCCTGGCCATTAAAATCGGGTGGCTTAGGGCGTCTCAAAATAGGGTTGTTTATGGGCCATGTAGATGCAGACCCCCTCTCTCAGGATGAAATTGTGTGGGGGAGGGACGAGCCTAGCCTGTGCTTGAAATTTAGTTACACATAGAGACCAAGTGCAGCCCAAAGAGAGCATTGTGGACCGAGCCTATTCGAGCCAGAAAAGTTCAGGTCAGGCAAGGCGAGGCTCCACATATAACTAAAACAGAACATTGTATAAAACATAAATTTTGATAATTAACGATATGCACGTCAAAATCTAATACATTTTTTTGTATCTAGTACGTGAAGCTAAAATGCGATACTTCTAGAGATATCCACAATATTATAATTTTGAATAAATATGTAAAATAAATTCTGATAATCTTGTATATAACATGTAGCAATTTGGTGGTAACGTTCCAATAGCATAAAAGAAAGGTGGAGAGGGTTAGGTTTCATTTAGAAAATTATCCCATAAAACCCTCTTAAATTTTTGCATTTTAAGTATAAAAACCCTCATTCCCTTTTCCCCTTCTAAATTTTGTTTCTAGCAACTCTAAATATCGCTCAGGACACCTACCTCGATTTCATTTTTTCACTCTCCAGCCTGATCCTTTTGATTCCCCAACCTTAAAAACCACTCAAACCCACCCTCTCACACACTGTCCGTGAGCCCCATTCCCCCTCAGAAATTTTTACCAAATAAACTCTCACTAGATCTCATTGAAGAGTCTACCTGAGATTGCATAAAAATCGTCATCTTTCAAGTTATTTGATGTGATTTCTATGTTGGGATTCTCATGTTCATCACTTGTCCTCTGTCTATAAATACAGAGGTGGTTTGGTTAATGTTGTGACTTATTAATAAGAGAGAGGCGGTACGTTTTTCTTTTGGGTGGGGCAATGAAAAGGGGGTCCCTTGCCTATGGTAGGAATGGAACTGAAGATGTCATCTTGTGGCACCTACTACTTATGTCATGAGTACATTCCTATAGGAAGAGAATATGAGATTGAAGAAATTAGAGAGCGGTGGCATATTCTTGGCCTTGGGTCTCACAAGTGGTCTATGTTATTATAACTGCTTTAATTGTTAATATCTCAAGCAAGAAATTTCTCTATCTTTGACATGTGTGTGTGTCATAGGTGTTTTAATGGTTTTTCAAAATACTTGTTGTGCACATGAATTGAGAGCAAAATTTGATGAAGTGTGTATAAGATCAAACTCGAGATCAGAGAAGGGATGCCTTGAGGCTGATGATCACAGAGCCCGGATTTTTATCCCTTCGCCTTTTAGAGAGATGTACACCTTTTTCCTTTTTGTACACATCCTCTCCACAGCTTCTCATTTTATAGGGAGAAAAATGGGTAATCGTTGTATTTCTCCAATGGGTCTCTGAGAAACGAAAGGGTTCCCTGATCTCCAACAGGTTTTTGAAGGGCTACGTTCGTATGGATATGACCGTTGGACGAAGGGTTACGTTCATATGAATGTTTGATATATAGAATTCCCACAAATGTAGGCTAAGACACGTAAAACCTCATAGCCATACATGTCAACATCTCTCATTTGGATATGATGGCCAAGCATAATAAGTTATATGTATCTCCTACTTTTGAGTATGACCTTTAAGAAAATATCTTGTCATGAGCTTTTTCTCACGCTTTTGCGGTTATGTCTTTCAGAATAAATATCCATCATGAGGACTTTCATGCTAATGTGGATTTGTTACTCATAACTGTTTGCCTTAAACTTTTTTAAGTCCCATTAAGCCAGACTATCATGAGGACTTTCATGCAAATGCAGATTTCTCATTCATGAAAGCTGTTTGACTTAAACATTTTTAAGTCTCATTAAACTAGTATTCTTAGACAGTAGTTCAACACTTAGACCCTTTGTTAATGGATTAGTGAGATCATAGCTGATGAGGGCAAGTAACTAACAATTACTTCACCTTTCTCAACTACATCCTGAATGTAGTGATATTGGACATCTATATGTCTTCATTTGGAGTTATTTGCTTCACTTTGAATTAATTTAATTGCAGTTTGATTATCACAAAATATTTGGATCGACCAGTCGATTATTTGCAGCTTCAAGGTATATATGAAACGCTTTATCCATACAGCGAAAATACAAGAAATGCTACATATAATGAGAGGGTATTGTGAATTTACTCCCACTCTTCAAGACATACACACAATGGTCCAATCTGTTTACTTCATATCTCATCATCTGGGTAATAATAATAGCAATCGAGATGCAAGGCACATGGAGTTTTCTTTATCAAATCCTTCTAAAGCATGTTGCAGTCTTTGACAAGAAAGCGACATTCAATGTGCCCAGTTTGGGATATTCCTTTGCCGAGAGTTTGCACCTTTTACTGGCTAACAATTCTGCATTAGGCTGTCATGGATCATCTTCACCATTGGGGATACTTCCCAAACATTTGCCTTTATTGCAAGGACTACAAGTAGGGTATTAGCCATTCTCTAAGGCAGAGTATGAGATTTCTTCTTTGAACCATTTAACCATGGTTTTGGTTTGGTTATTCCAGTCTCGACAACAATCCACAAAGGCTCAACCACATCAGCTGTACGATAGCATGTAGTCTCAATTCAAGTAAATCGTAGCCTCTAGTAGTACCTCTCAGATCTTTTGAGAATTGCCCCCTTTGAAAGACTAAAAAAAAAATCACAGATGGGATTCTCAACATTAAAAGTGGGGACAACAATGCTTTTAATAATGTCACTAGAGGCGCCAATGTAAGACCTTCAATCGAGCCATGATAAAAAAAACATTCCTTAAAAGGAGAATGATATTTGCTTGTTGCTTTTCTAACTTCTATTGGAACCAAATAAGGCATATGTCTCTCCATACATCTACAACACTCTTAATGCAACTTGATGTATGCATCTAGTGAATAAGCACTGAGTATAAAATGACAGTAATTATATTACTAATTCAAACGGTTGCCTTTAAGTGCCACTTTTTACCTTTCCCTTTATTTCTCGATAATAAAAAACTTAAGAGCAAATTTTAAACTATCTACATCCCCAAGTGGGGAACAACCATGAAATTTCACAGGGCACTCAAAATATCCAATCAAGAGAGCCTATCTGGTGATTTGATTCACCTGAGTACAAGATAGGACTCAGATGCACAACATTCAATAGTGCCATTTCAAACAAATTTTTTTCCAATATAGCCTGCTTGACCATCTCAAAGGGTTGTATTTGAAATTTCTACGGGTCATTCAAAACCCATTCTTATCAGAAAAGACACTAAGGCAACATCTCTAGATTTGCAAGCCATCAATAAATTGTTGTTCTGTCAGAATATCTCAGCACATTTCAAACTAAACATCTAGTGCTTTGCAGCCTCTTCGATCATCAGGAATAAATTAAAAAAAAAATGATTAACCAAAAAATAATAATAAATAGAATGAGAAAGATACATAGGTCTCTCTCTCTACTTTTCTCACTCGTAGGTACGCAATCCATCCTTCTTTTTTTTGCTATTGCTTTTAGATTCCATTCTTTCGTGTTCTTGTTACTCTCAGACTTTGAGTCTTAGTGAGAGAAAGAGGAAATTTGGTTTTCACGGAATTGTTATTGTGTTAATGGCGTCCAACTTCGCCTTTTCTTGCTCTTACCGAAGATTTTTGAGTAAATGGTTTTGTGCGTCTTACTCATCTCTCAGTTCTACAACCATATCTATTAATATCTCTAACCCGTTATCACAATTTGGGTTTTCAAGTAGCCTATAGATTTTCTTCATGTTTCTCTCTCTAGCAACAATTTCATGGAGTGTCTTGTGGGTTTCAAGCCCAGAATTCTTTGGTTAGAGAGAGATATACATTTAAGTTTATCCTACTCACAACACTAAATTTTGGCTATGCAATTATTATTATTATTATTTTTGTTAACATCAATTCATTATGATGTATCCCCAGAGCATCATCCCCTTAAAGTTCTAAAAGGTGACTCTCATTTGTCAATGAAAACTCTAGATCACCTTCTGATCAATCTTTTGGCACCGGCGTAAATCTTTAAATAAATCAATAAATATATATATATATATAAATAAGCTGAGAGTATTCTTTTCTTTCAAGCAAGGGGCACGTCCTAAGCCAAGGGGTACATCCCAAGCCAAGCTAAGGGTCACGTCTCAAGCCAAGCCAAGAGGCATGTCTCAAGCCAAAAGCCAATGTGCATGTCTCAAGCCAAATGTCAAGACTCAGCTACAATATGTTCCCACGTATAAATTATGGACACAATTATTATGGTACATAGGCACTTATTAATGTTTATACCATATATGGCACAAAATCACAGTTGCGCAATTGAAACTTATGGCAAATCATAAGACCATGAAGTGTACCCCGATAACAACTTAGAATGTAAAATAATTTTTGTAATTATCCTGATGCCAAATAGAAGTCCTATTTTGTAGTAAATTAAATCATGTGAGATATGGAAGATCTAATCAAAGTAGGAATGAGCAAAGATGGTTCAAAACCACGTGATTATCTTGATGCCAAATATAAGTCTTATTTTATAGCAAATTAAATCCTATTAGATAAAACAAATAACATAACCATAATCGGAGCCTAATCACCCTCACAATTCAAACACTAAACCAAAACCCATAAAAAAATGGGATGGAGGTGATTTGAAATTGATCAATATAAAAGGAGTGCATGCATATTTCTCCTTTAACTGTGAGCCAAATCACCCTCACAATTCAAATACTAAACCAAAACCCATAAAAAAATGGGATAGAGGTGATTTGAAATTGATCAATATAAAAAGAGTGCATGCATATTTATCCTTTAACTGTGAACCAAGATAAGAGATCAGCAGATGATATTTTGAAGCACAATTTATATGCAAAAATTGGGCATATATCGTAACAAACAAATCACATAAGCTCTATCGTTAAAATTCAGAGTAAAATTAGGGAAGATGGAACCTGGTGGCTCTGATACCATTGATAGAAAAATTTGATGAAACGTGTATAAGATCAAAACCGAGATCAGAGAAAGGGTGCCGTGAGGCTGGTGATCGCAGAGCTCGGATTTTTATCCTTTTGCCTTTCAGAGAGATGTACGCTTCTTTCTTTCCGTACACATCCTCTCTGAAGCCATTTTATAGGGAGAATAATGGGTAACTGTTGTATTTATCCAACATGTAGGGTTCCCTAATCTCCAACGGGGTTTCTGAAGCGTTACGTTCATATAGATATGACCAATGGATGAAGGGTTACGTTTATATGGATATAACCGTTGGATATATGGAATTTCCACAACTATAGGCTAAGACACGTAAGGCCTCATAGCCATATATGTTAACATGAATCTCTCACTCCTAGATTCAATATGTGGTATTAACACAATCCCCAAACTTCCTTTAGGAGAAAGAGTTTGCTCTTTTTGCTTTTGTAAAAGGGATTGTGGTTCTCACCGATTAATTTCGATTGGAAAGGACAGTTCAATTGCTGTGATTTTTACCACTTGAGTTTCTTCCAAAAAAATTGATATTCACTTCCGGTGATTTTCACCGGTTGAGTTTCTTCCAAAGTTCGAGCTAGAGACGGATGGAATTAAAGCAAACATAACCAACATGGAAAAAAAATAGGAGCTTGGTGACTGGGAATGAGAAGCTCGAGAAGCACAAGTAGATTTATGGTAATCGTGCATGGAGTCGTACATGGAGGGGCAAGATAACTGGGAAATAATGAATGGACAACGACACCATTATAGGGTAGCAGAAGTTGCAAACGGTGAGGCTATGCAGAGTGAGATCGGAGCAGGTAAGGCACTATACGTGCTGATTGGCTTGATCTGGAAGGAGTTGATGGACCACATAAAGGACGCAAAGACACGGAATGAAGCATGAGATGTATACTATTGTTTTCTCATGAAAGAACATAGCTTGGTTGGAGCCGTTGGAGAACATGTTTGGTTCATTAATACATACCTCAGTTTTGGTTTCTCAGTATTTTATCGAAGTAATGAACTTGTACAACGAGATCTCCAAGTTGATGAGGAGTCATGTATCAAATATAACATATACTAAGCTTGATCATTTGTAGACTAAAACCGAAGTCCAATGGATTTTTGTCCGCAACTAAAGGTAGGTCCTCACAACCCAGTTTTAGTCGAGTTAAAAAACCTCTTAATGAACCAGGAGGATCTAGCAAGGCAAATAGTAGGTACTCAATGAAAGAGAGTGAGAGGACATTTGTGGCAACCCATGAGTGACCTGGTAGAAAAGTAAAAATCAGCTCTTGAAGAATGTTGTGATAGATGATCAAGAGGAACACAGGAGAATGTTGTGATAGATGAAACACAGAATAAGTCAAAAAGTACCGCCAGTGACTGGAATGCGCAAGTGGTATTTGTGGGGTTTGCACAGGTCATAGGCACAGTCATGACAGGAGTTCACCTTGAGGGAAGATTTCTCTTACTTTCACCACATCAGAGACAAGTGCTGCCAACCTTTTGTTAGAGAGGTTATAGACTACAAAAATGACGGGTTGATACAAAAATGACGGGTTGATAAACTAGGGCTATTTACACCACATGATGGGGGACAACACAAATTTTGTGTAGTTTTGAAAGTTCGATCATGGTCATGACAATTTCATGCATCAAACTCCAAAGATGGGTAACATGCATATTGGACTTGGGTGTAGGACCTCCAAGGCATTACATTTATTGTTGAGAGTTGAAGAAAGGGATGATCTCTTTAGTTAGAGATTGTTAGTTCAAATCTTGTCCAAAACATTTGAAAGACTCCATATAGTTAGTTGGATAAACACGTGTGGAGAGAATCAAGTGGTGGGCACCTCTTCAAGAAAAGAGGTTGCAGAAAATAAATAATAATAATAAATAAAAAGAATAAGATAAATTCTCTTGGTGAGTTGCATGTCTCTCTCTATTAGACCTTCCCATCTCTCTTTAAAAAGCGGCAACAAACCCACTGGCCCCCTCAATAACCTTTTCCAAGAAACCTAATAACAAAACCCCTTTTGGTGAAAAGGGAGAACTTTGAGGGCATTCATCTAGGCTTGAGATTTGTACTATGAACCATCTTCCAAGTTTTAGTAATTGAGGGAGAGCTAAGAGAGCCACATCGAACTTTCGACGAGCAAAAGGGAACAAACAGAGCACAAAAGGGTGATTAGATCCAAAAAAGGTTCCTAACCTCCATCCGGTTCATGGATATTGTGTTTTGTACTTGTTGGATGCCTTTCGTTCATGTTAGGCAACAGTGGAGAGACTATCCTAGATAATGTGTACCATATTCCAGGCATGGCAAAGAACTTAATGATGGTATTGCAGATCACTATTGCGAGATGCTATGTGGTCTTTAGAATAGATGATATGACTGTACTCGAGAAGGTGAAGATCAAAGGTGGGTAGTTCACGCATAGGCAATGAATGGAGGTAAGCGTATGTTTTGCCTGCGGGAACCGCTTGTGCTGATAAAACCAGCCAGAGCGAGATACCACTCACATTGCTAATGCTGCACGACATGTTATAGATAATGCCAATGCGACAACTTGTCAAGGGACCCCATAGTTAGAGGATTGATGTCAAACAGTGTACACATGATACTAAAATGGAAAAGCGCACCAACAATCATTCATATTCTCAAAAGTTCCATGGTCCACTCCAATTTGTGCAAACTAATGGAGCGCTAATCTGTCAAAGGTAACAACTAGTTCCTCATATTTATAGAGGATCACTCACACTACACATGAATGTATCTTGTGAGGGAAAAATCCAAAGTGTTTTCGAGGCTTAAAGAGTTTAGCGAAGAAGCTGAAGGAGAGAATGGTCCATGACCTAGTGCATTTATAGGCTGACAATAGTAGTGAATATTTCTGATGAGTCCAGCATAGCCGGTTAGCCCTGGATTGCCAAGTGAACTTCCATCAAAATTAAGTTTGAATGAATTCATTGGTGGTGGTATCCAAACAACCTCACTACGAGTGTTGAAGATAACACTCAAAATTGCCACTACCAAAGGATTGCTAATGATAAGACTTTTAGGAATGAAACCACTATCTTTATGTGCAAAGAACCAATCAGCTGTACCTACCAAAATATTCGATTTTAATGTAGACAAATCTGCACTTATACTATCAAAGACTCTTCTATTTCTTTCCTTCCACACATTCCAAAGAAGGCTAACCCAAATAAATCTCCAAATAAGGTTAAGTTTCCTTCCCATGAGTCTTGATAGCGACACATACCACAACCGTAGCTGCGCGATTGATTGCATGGCCTTTAGTGTGAATGCACTCTGCCGAATACGAGAGCTGCACGTTCTTTTTGTGCATCATGCCTTGTGTTGTCCCTATGGAATGTATATTCTTCCTTTCCGCAACCCTATTTTGTTATAGAGTGTGCACATGTCATTTGTTAGTTTATTCCACACGCCTTCAGGTATGCATCAAACACATTATGGTCTTGGTGGTGTCACAACAGTCAATGAGGCGGAAGCAAGAGATTTATTAGAAGGTTTGAAATTGCTATGCACTTTGGCAGGGGTTATGATTATCGAATGAAACTCGGCAAATGTCATTGCTTGGAGTAAGAGAAAGACCAAAATCCTTTGGAGATTAAAGACTATTTTTCATCAAATTTAGGATATTTTGTCAACGTCTATGGGAACGGTCAAACATTGTTATAGAGAGGCAAATGAAGATACTGATGTTCTTGCTAAAGGAGGAATCCATACTCCCCCTCTATTGGTTACTTCTGTTCTGTAATATTATGTCATTGCTTGAATATCTTGTACTTTACATATGAATTAATAATAAGTCGTACATTACCGTTCAAAAAAAAAAGGACTCATAGGAAGGAGACTAATGTTTTAAGTTCTTTGGTTTCGTGTGCTTTGTGATGGTGCTAAAGCCACAACAGACCAAATTCGCAAAGAAGGTCGGGCGAGCCATTTGGCTGTGACAATTGAAATAAGGGATGTTGTATTTGGACCCATCCAGTAGGAGAATTTGCACATCAAGAGATGTTGTATTTGACGAAACCTCATCGTGGCGGTCAGCGGAAAATCTGGCTTTGCCAGACACTCCTTATCAAACCGACAAGAAGGCAATGTTAAAGGTAGTTGCTCTTCTGCAAGATGCTGATATTGGTGTCACAAAACATGTCGCTGTGAAGTCACAGGATACAGGCTTAGTAATGACACTATAGATGAGATTGAATGAGCAGATCAGTTAGTCCATCGAAGATTGGCAAATGACAGGTTCGTGAAGCGGAAGTGAATCACGAATTGCTCCTGTTGGCACCTATGGCCAAGACGCCAGCTCCTGAGGAGTTGCACCCATTGGTTATGCATTAAATTTTCTTTCGTGATTGCATTAATTTTATTGTTATCTATACTAAAAGGATGACTAGCAACAAATATTTTTTTACAAATTTAAATTAATATTTTTGAAATATCTAAAATAAATTATGTTAGCTACCAAAATAGCGAAGTGGTTTTAAAATCTTTTATATTTTTATTTTTAATTTTAAATGCTTTATAAATTTTATTTAGGATATTTCTTAGTAGTATTTTTGACATAAAAAAATTAAATGTTTTTTATCATCAAAAATTTTATTCATCAAGAATAAATTTTGACTCATTTCATAATTTCTCATAACAAGTTTTTAGATACTCCATAGAAATTATGCGAACTTTTTGATAAAAAAAAGGAAATATGAAATAATAGTTTCCACCTTTTCTTAATTAGTTAACTGATTTTTATATTTCTAATAAATTTTTATGCATTTAAAGTTTACTCGTCGTGAGTTTGCAAATATATTAGATACAATATATTTTAAAAAAAAATAGTAAATCATTAAAATCAAATGTGTTCCAATACCAACTATAATTATGTTCTTAAAATGTGAATTTTCAATGGTTTTAAATCACATTTATGACTAATATCTTTATTTTAAAGACCTTTTAAAAATTTGCAAAAAAATAACGTTATTATTTGAATGAACATCCTTTATACTTAGTATGACTAATTTCTAGATTTTACGAATTATCAAATTCCTAAAAAAAGCTTACTTTTTTAAAAAATAAGTAGGAAACCTTACGTGAGCATTAGTTAATACACAAAGACAAATTTCACTTAGTTTTATGACTAAAAACTAACTTTTTTATTTTTCTATATTTTTTATATTTAAAAAAAATTAAACTCAAATGCTGAATTTATTAATAATCATAAGTCACATCAAGGAATTACATCTTTCTAAACTAATAGTGAAGGCAATGACGCACCAGTCTTACCTATAGCATCAACCCATGCATTGGCCTCCCCATCCTATAGAAATGATGGAGAGAGATAGTCATGGACTCCGCCATATCTAGGATCCGAATTCATAGTGATTTAAGCTGCTACGACACCCATTGTTCCTTATTGCACGATAGGATCCGAATTCATAGCGATTTAAGCTGCCACGACACCCTTTGTTTTTTATTGAAGGACTTGATAACATTCAAGGAGTCTCCTTCCACCATACAATACACACCCAGGTTCTTATCTTTGAAAAGCTTCACAGCCAAAATTACCCAAAAAACTCCCAAAAAATTTAGTTTAAACCCTCCCATCAAGGGCGTAACCTATATACTTCTCGGTCTGCAACACCCATTTGGCACAAGTTAACAAGATTTAATGCAATATCCACTTTCGAGACAATGATAGACAATCGGCACCACAAGGTATGGTTAACATAGTTAAGGACTCTGTCATAGGGCAAAATATCACCGTTAAAAGTTCGCCTATTACGCTCCTTCTAAACATCCCACATACTTCTCTCGCAATCTTTCAAATCACACTACCTACTTTTGGTAAATTTGGAAATGCCAATTGGGTTACAATCCCCACAACAGATTGTCGCATTGCCACCCTCACCCCCAACAACAAAAAAAATCAATATCAAATTCTGGAAACAAAGCAATGTAAAAATAAGTGTTTGCGCATTAGATAACTGTTTAGCAATACCTTTCCCTTTTGAGATACTAACCAAACAAAAGCTTGAACTTTATGAGGGATCGGCCATTTTCAAATTTGAGCAATTTTGCGGAAAGGACCAACGCCACCGGTTATGGAACAATATCCATAAACAGATTTGATCGAAAATTATCCATCACTTTCCACATCCCAAATAACTTCATCTTCCAGACTAAGTAGAATATAGACTTGATCCAAATCCTTCAATAGTACACTTAACGAAGTATAGATCATCATTCAGCCTATTATAAGGAAAATTTAAATTCCAAACCACATGATTTCCACAGATCTCATAGACTTTAACAACCTTAGCATTAGGCTGGGCCACCTTATCAAAGAGCTCGAAGAAAGCAATCTTAAGTGGAATCTTCCGTAATCACTTATGATGCCAAAAAGATACTTGATAGGGTGATTGGTTGAAGCATAAACTGAAATTCTAAAAAAAATCCACGTATTGGAAAAACAACCCATAAGTTCCCAAAACCTCAGCCTGAACATGTAGATCCTAATAACTTAGAATCAAAGGAAAATGATGTAGGAAAAATTGAGAGAACAATAAAATTAGCACGAAACAACCCAAGCTGAAGCAATTTTGGAGAAACCTTTAGGTTTTCTCCCACCTAGGGCTCAAGCCTTAGGCTTCTTTTACATGACAAAGTATTTTTTTTCTTAAAGAGAAATACATGAATGACTCTCCAGCTCATCCATGTCCTTATTTATTATATTAAAAAATTATTATTTTGGACAATATTTGTCCATACAATAAACTTTTGACCAAAATGTTCTAATTTAAGTATAACTTGAAACTATATTCTCTAATTTTAATTAAAATATTTAAAAAGTCCCTCCTAGAAACTATGACCCTAGAACTAAACCCTAAAACTAAAATCATAATATATATATATATCCTTAAAAATTGAATAGAAATTAAAAACAAGTACAATTTTTTCCTCCATCAGAAAATAAAAGTTCAATTAGCCCGAAATTCATCACTATCATTTCTTCTTATATTGAAACTCCCATTCAATTGAAAACCAGACCCAAAAGAGAAGGTCTAAAGTTGAAGATGGATACATTGGCATCCCAGGTAGTACTGGGGTGATCTTAGCAAGGACAAGTCACCAACTCAAAGATAGCATGGTTTCTGGTGATTGTCACTTCAATTCCTAATTGTCGGAGACCTCTCAAAGCCACTGCTTCAAAAATAGCGCAGTGTCAGTTCGATATCGGATAAAAAATATTCATCAGTGTACTGCCTTCCCAAATGGTACTAGTCATTCAAAAGGACGCTCAAATTTTTATTTCCTTCGTGTCTTGAGTATCTACTTTATTTATATTCACCAGGTGTCCAAGGTAAATGCAAAAGATAGGCAAATATAGACACCCTTCAAGAAATTATGTCCAAGGAAATTTCTAGATACCTCAAGTTCTGAAGCCTAAGGACCACACTAATCCTAGTGAATTATAGTGGAACGAAACCTATTAAAATTATCTCAAGTCACCTAAAGCCTACCCTAACACCCTCCCATAGTCATCTTAAACGCACATGAGACATATTGATGCAGATAACAATTAGGAAAAAAATTAAAATTAAAACTTTTTATTATTTTTTTGAAATTACCATTTTAAAAATGAGGATTTTGATACGTGAGTTTCAATAGGGCTGGAGTTTTCACTGAGGAAGACCTATCTTTGGTTTAGGAAATAGATCTTTTAAGATAAGTAGAATTACCTTTTATTATCTTTTAAAAATAGAATATAATATGAGATTTAAGGCGATTTAGCTATGGTAAAAAGGTTTTAGGTAGGATAAACATGAAAGAGAGATAAATAAAAGGGAGTTGAAAAGTTGTTAGGAGATCAGAGAGAGACGGGAGGAAAGAGAGAAAATATGGAGATGAAGAGAGAGAAAATAGGTTGCTTGGGAAAAAACATGGAAGTTAGAGAGAGAGAGAGAGTTGTATGGGATTTTTTTTGTTTCTTATTTTGTATTTAAAGAGAAGAATCCCTCATTGTAAAGAATAGAAAATGAAAATTTAGTAAATTTAAGATCTTTTTGGGGTGGATTCCTTTATGGACATTTAGATATGGTATATTCTCTCAATCTTTTTCTTCTTTTATTTTTATTATTATGCTTATATTTTTCCCTGCATTAGTTGGTATCAGAGCAAGTAAGATTTAAAGATCCAATTTTTTTTGCAATGCCACCAAAAGCTAATCAAGTTAATCATGCTCCTGCTAAAGACAATCGCTGGGGACAAATTATAGAAAATTTGACCAAGTCATAGAGGAAGTTCGAACCGAATTTCGTGAAATAAATCAGTGGTTACAACTGTTGAAAAACAATGTTCATCGCGAAAAGGGTGCTTGCAACCATGAAGATCTGACATCAAATCTCACTGTAGAGACAAATCGAGCTCCCTGACCGACCCAAGCTGCTATCCAGAATGTTAAGAACAAATTTGTAGACAAGATCCGCATCTTATAGAGTGTCCACGAGATTTCAATATCAAAGTGGATCTCCTAGAATTTCATGATCCAAGGCGTTCATCGATTGCATATGGTGTTTCTTTGGAGCTAGGCACATTCTTGGTTATGAATAATCAGTCCAAGCTCGTATTCAACAATTACTCTTGGAACAAAGTCGCGAACTTTCTATCCCTTGAGGCGCCAGTTGGCATAAGCTATTCATGCAACCACAAAAGTGAAGAAAATGTGCCGAGGCGCATGGTGAGCTTACATCACCAATTAGTAGATGGTGATTGGCTTCAAGATCGAGGTCGAGCTGCTCCCAACTCTGGGAGAATGATGCAAATAATAATTAGGTAAAAATTCAAAAATTATATTTTTATTATTTTTTTGAATTTATCTTTTTAAGAATGAGAATTTTTATGTGTGAGTTTTAGTAGGGCCTGAGTTTTCACCCAGGAAGGCATATCTTTTCGTTTAAGAAATAGATCTTTTAAGATAAGTAGAATTATATTTTTATTATCTTTTTAAAAGAGAAGATAACATGAAATTTAAGGAGATCTAGATATGGTAAAAAGATTTTAGGTAGGATAAATATAAAAGAGAGATAAATAAAAGGGAATTGAAAAGTTGTTAGGAAATTAGAGAGAGACGTGATGAAAGTTAGAAAATAGGGAGATGAAGAGAGAGAAAATATGTTGATTGAAGAATAAAAGTGAAAGTTAGAGGGAGAGTTTTATGGATTTTTTTTGTTTTTTATTTTGTATTTAAAAGGAATAGTCCTTCATTGTAAATAGTAGAGAATGAGAATTGAGTAAATTTGATCTTGTGAAAAAATCTTTTTGAGGCGAATTCTCTTGCCAACCTTGAGAGATGGTATATTCTCTCAACCATTTTTTTATTATTATTCCGATTTTATTTTTTCCCTGCATTACTTATAGTATGCGGTTTGTATAGAGCCTAGGCTCAAACAATCAAATTAGAGCCTACCTTCAAATAGTGTCGAGAGATGTGATTTCAACACTGAAAATCTTTTTGATAGCCTTAAAATATATTGTCATCTTTATCTATAAAGTTTAAAGCTTCAAAAATAGTGTTGATCTAGAGATATATGAAAATTTGAAAATCTTTAAAATTGATGGTCCAAAAAAAAGTTACAAAATACACTATTTTTGAAACTCGAAATCCATTTTTTCTCATATCCATGCATCTTGATGTCAAAATTGTCAATTTGAAGATATTTGGGCATCAAAACCTCTTCTAGTGAAATTTTTGAAGTAGGCTCAAATTTGATTGTTTAGAGCATTGGCTCTATATAAACTTTTCCCTTATAAACCTAGAAACCTAATCCTAACACCAATTCGACACCCACAAACAAAAAACCGAGACCCTGAAGTCCTTGTAAACCCTTCAAAAACAAATCAAAACCGAGACCCTGAAGTCTTTGTAAACCCTTCAAAAATAAATCAAATTTGACAAAATTTGGATCCAAATTATAAAGGATGTCATACAATTTTCAACGTTATGAATCACCTGAATCCGACTCTTGCGGTTATGAAGTTATAGCCCTGGGAAAATTGTTAAGAAACATGAGATTTTAGTCCTGCACGTGCTTCAGCCACTCTAGCAGCGCAACGACTCGCACATGGGCCGGCACACAGCGTGTCGGGCAAGCCTAGTGGGCCCAGAGGCAATTTTGGCCTTCTAGAAACCTTTTTTGAGGCTGTTCTGGGACGGGATAAGGTAAAAAAATTGACCTTTTTGGCCCTATCTCTTTAGATCCCAAATATCAGCCATATGCCCAGGCTAAGCCTATATAAAGTTATAAACCCTTCAAATAATTCCATAAAATCATCCAAAAAAATCCTCAAAAATTCCCCTAGAGCCTAGAAAATTAAAAAGATACCTATTAAAAATAGAAAATGCATAGAAAATTAGGAAAAAGCTTAGAAGAGAGTAGAAAATCAAGAAAATTAGGAAATTCGTCCAAAAATCTTTAAACAATAAAAAACTTCTAAAACCCTATGAAAATTAAGAAAAACCTCTAAAAAATTAGAGAAAATCCATAGAAAACCTTATGCTAGAGATCCCAAACCCATAACCTCTCAAAATTTCTCAAAAAATCAAAATCCTAAGAACAAAATCTTCTAGATCCAAAACCTTAAAGCAATGCTTCAAGAAAGTATGAGAAGACATAAAAAAGTGTACATCGACATGTAATCCCGATACATGTCCCAACTCCAGCTTTTCCTAGTATGTGATCTTTTTCTCTCTTTTATTTTTTATTTATATTTTTCTTTTTGATTATTTCTTTATTTATTTAGTTTTAGTTAGATTTTTTGAGCTTTTTAAAGTCTAGTAAACAGATCTAGAGTTTGCACGGCCAATAGATTTAGAGGAGAACTAGATCTACAAGATCTACGATGCCCTTAAATCTATAATTTGAGCGACCCTCAACCTCTCCATTGACCTAAAATTTAGCTCATTTCGCAATAAATTTGAGCTGATCTTGCTTAGAGATCGGTCCAAATTCCCGCATAAACAACTCGCATGTATTTTAGTAAGGATAATTTTTATCTTTTAAAACTTCCGCCATGGCCAATCCTAAGTCGGTCATGCTAGCCCCAAGCTTGAAGAAGGGAGGACAGTTGTATTAAATAGATAACATAAAACTTTACCAATATTTTTCATGATAGACGATCTTAAATAGTTGAAATAAGGCCTAGATGATGATGATTTTTGTCTTTTTGAATCCATCCAAAAGTCATTCAAGTTTAAAAAAATTCCTTTGATTTTTTGAATGATATACGGATCTTAAGTAAGTTAAAATTACATATATTCCTTTCTCAAAAATTTAAACAAGTCATTGTTATTGTAATTTTTATATTTGTAAGGGTATTTTGTTGTAACAAATTTCAAGACCATTAGTATGGTGTATTCTCGAATATCATATATATATATATATATATATATATATATATATATATATATATATATATATATATATATATATATATATATATATATAGGAAAAACTTAAAAAATGCTTATAGGCAAAGTGCTACAATATTTCGCTACAACCACGAACATGCTATGTCAGTGGCGGTTCATTGAACAGATCGACAACAGATGACGCACCGTCACGGACCTACTTAGCATGTCCATGACGGTACCACCATAGACATGCTAGATCTGTGGCAGTCGAAAAACACACACCATGCGATTTTTTCTGATGGTCATGAACCTATGGGCGAAAACACTATCCCTTTTCCTCACCTGCAACAAGTCTAGTTATGTACTAACGGAATCAAAGCATCAGGTATCAACTGAATCAAAGCACCAGTGACCTTAAAAATTTTAACAACTATTTAAGGTTAACATTCTAAGAAGAAGAAGAAGATGCTTTTCTCTCAAGTTTCAACGAGACTTCAACAGGTCAAACTTCCCTTTTCTTTCGGGAGAAGAGGAAGATGCTTTTCTCTCAAGTTTCAACGAGACTTCAACAGTTCAAAGTGCCCTTTTCTTTCGGGATCACATGATCGAAGTCCTCTAGCGTGTCAGTAGCTAAAGGGGCGAAAGTAACAGTATATGCATTCCCTCTGCTAATAGCCAGACGGATCAAAAGAGGATCTCCAAGAGCCCAAGGTAGAATATGCCAGAATACAGTTCAGAGTGAGGGATGTGAGGGAACATGCATATGTAGGTTGGGAAAATCTGCGTTACAAACTTGAATGCGCTTTATGTACCAACTTTCATTCACCCTTCGCAGAAATTGCGCTAGGGTGCGAGACTACTGGAACATAATTGGCTGAACAGCCATTTTGGTGAAAATAGACAGAAGCCTCAGCACTAGATCTTCGAGGGAGCATCATTGTGAAGGGGGTGGGAATAATAGAAATCATTCCAATTTATAAGAGTGACATCCTTTCTTGCTTATTTGCTATCTAAGTTGACACAGTGTGGAGGATGGGAGAATACAACGCATAAACAGACTTTCACTTATTTCAAGCAATGCTGCAGTTTGATGTGAGCAATTGAGCTGTGCATGTTCTCTTGAATGTATTTAGGTATAATTTGTATACTTTAGAAGGGGTAATTTTGTGAGTTATGGTTCGATGCTTATACCTGAAGTGGGCAAATGAATGAACACATTTTTACTGAAACATCCTGATTTTAAAACGCAAGTACAAAAGGCTACCAAGAGTATTATGGTACCAAGATGGAAATGAAAATACACAGGGTATTGCAGTTAGTACTCTAGAGCTTTAAGATGACATAGATGGCAATAATGGAGTAACCGTTTTTTTTTCTAATAAATTTCTAATGGGATACTATAGTGACAAATTCATGCACATGTAGTTTTTATTCAACTTGTAATCATTTTTCTATACCTGATGCTTTGATTCAGTTGATAGGACTTCAATAGTTGTTAAAATTCTGGCATGAACTATAAAACAATGGGAAATTATACAAAGAGACCATTTACTTCTAGTACAGGCAGGTCAAAATCGTTTGTCCTTCAGATTTCAAATTGGGTGGTTGTGAGCATGTCCTTGACTAGACTCAAAGTTTAAAAAAGAACTTCTCACACTTTTTGACACACCCCAAGCCATCCAATTTGATATCTAATAGCTAGGAGTAATTGTGATCTCCATATAATAATAAATAGTCTCATAGAATACAATCCCTAAAACAGTAGTAACATAATAATATAACTTCTAAAAAAGAAAAAAAAACATAATGATGTCACTTCAGTCAAATTTTCTCTAGCATGAAAAAGCATAAAATATAATGGATTTAGTAGGGATGACTTACGAACCGAGATGTATTTCATCTTTCATTACAACAAACTTGCACTGTCTGCCCCTGTATTACTGAGTATTTCACAAGAAATTAGCAAGATTCTATCCAAAGAATACACTTGGTGAAGGAAGGTCTCAGATCTCCAATTTTTGGGAACAGTATCAATGGATATTTATGTGGATGTTTATATATTTAATTTAAATTAGAGATTCTATTGGGATTTGCCATTTGACAACCATATTGACCTCTGACATTTTTGTCATCCCAGCAACATGAATGTTGTAATTGGACATGTGCCTTGAGAATTTATCATCATCTGCACCATACAGTCTATCAAATCAGAAAACCACAAGAAGTATGCTCTCCTTTATTTTGAGAACATTAGGCATCCATAGTATATACGGTAAATTTCATAATACGAAAGATTTCTTTTTGTTAAAAACAATAGTGAAGATAGTTTAAGCCAAGTGACATGTCCACGGTAAGCTTACCATTCCAAAGGAGTCACATTGAATCTAAATCAACCAGCATTGGAAAACCGAGAATCTAAAGGAAAATAGAATTCATTCACGCAACAGTGTGCCTAAACTACATTGAACAAAACATCAGCTTTCAATATATGGTTCAGTTCCAAAAGGAAAAAGTGAATTGCTCATGTGTATGTGATTTTTTCATTCAAAAAACTATCATAAAAGTAGCGAACACTTTTTTTTTTCCTTTGGTCTTGAATTTTGTGAATCATAAATAACATGGACGATATGAAAGACGAGATATATCATCATTAACATTCTTTAACCATAAAGTGTATTGAGAAATATGCTACAACTACAACTTCTAGTACTTATTTTGGGTGAAGTTTCTGTTCGATGTCAGCACACAGAATTTTAACCCGGATTATTGATGCAAAAGCTGCATAAGAGAACGCTAGAACTTTGGCCAAAACATGGTAACGATGTTTGCAATGACAGCCAAACCTAACTACTACAAAAAAAACATGGCTTTGAGATTCATGAATTGTGCTAACGAGCAAGAATGCTTCTCTCAATATGCAATAAACCATATAAGAGAAATTCCTAAAGAATGCCAAGTTCAATCAGAACCATGCAGGATGTCAGCAAGTGATTCATATGCCCCAACATGAATATAATTGTTTACCTGTGTGAGTACCTGAGCATGTGTGTTTTTGTGTGTGTGCCTGCATGTGTGTAAGGTGACCCTATGGGCAAACCAAAACACCCAGTTAGGGGGAGTTTTATGACCGTAAATTTTTCAACACTTTCGTTATTATTTTTTAAAAAAAAATTAATTTTTATCTCTTACAACCCTAAATCAGATCATATGAACAGTTTTTAGACTTAATATTGGAGAACAAATCAACTTGGAGGAATTTTGAGCTCCAAATCATTTTTAAATTGATCACATAGATGAATAAAAGATGATTTGAGAGTTTTGGGGTCAAACAAGTAACCCTCGAATGGTGATTTAGCAGTAGAACCAAATGTGCAGCTTGATCCAAAGGGAACACCAAATGCTTGCCATATATATTAGGGAAAGATAACATGCTTCGCTTGTAGGGGTGGCAATGCACCTAACTAGACCTGGGACAGACGGGTACACCCGACCTCGGTTCAGGTATGGGTCCAAATTTTGGACCCGAATAACATTTGGTTTTGGGTCTGGGTCCGGGTCCAGCTAGACCCGACCCGGTACCTGCAGTCATAGGGTACATAATGGCAATCATGTGTCGCACTTGGTGCTCATATTACAATATTGGCAACATTTACAATATTATTGGCAAAAAAAAGAAGCTCATAGTCAGGTTATACGATGGTAAAAAAAGGGGCAACAAAAAAAAAAAAACCAAAACTCATAGTCATAGGGTGGCAATGGATCCGACCAAACCCCAGACCCAACGGGTCTAGGTATGGATCTGAATACCATTCGGGTCCGGGTCCGGGTCCGGGTCCAGGTCCAGCTGGACCGGACCCATTGCCACCCCATTTGCCTGGAAACACCAAATTTGGTGGTCCACTTACCTAAACCACTTTTGAGGTGTGGGCTTGACCTACAAACTTCCAAGTCATTCTCTCGTACCCAATAACAATGCCTTCAAAAAATATGGGGGGTTTTGGCCCTCCCAAAATTCAAATCCACTTGAATACAAATCAAATATGGATGGTCCATTTCAATGTGTGATAGATGTGATTCGGACGACTTTTTGTGGCTCCAAACAAAACAAACTTGGAGAAGATTCATTTTGAGGGAGCTTGGAAATTTTTGGGATACCCCACATGCAAAAATTGGTTTTGAGGTGTGGATGAACATCCAATCTGATACTTTGAAGGGTGTACTCTCTCTCTCTCTCTCTCTCTCTCTCTCTCATAGACAATATCTCTTACTCTAGGGTTTTAGAAACCATGGAAACCTAACTAGGATTTGTAAGAACCCTTAGGAAGAAATTAGTGCTGAGGTTGAAGGCATAAAATCCTGCTATGGCTGGCATACCCCTTTGTCTTCTCCAAACAGCAAAACCCTAATTAGGGTTTTGTGCCACCTTTCTCTTATCAAATTTTGGGTGGCATGTCCCTTTTTGGAAAGGGGAGAGAGAGAGAGAGAGAGAGAGAGAAACAAAATTTTAATGAAAGAGAGAGAGAGACTTGGTGCATGGAGGAGAGAGAAATGTATCTTAAGAGAGGGGCTCAATGGTGTTTAAATAAAAAAAGAATTTCTTCTCCTATTTGGATTAGAATTCCTTTCTTAGCTATTCCCTATCTAATGACACAACTTGACCAATAGGAACTTGGGAAATCTATGGGGCAAAAAATTGGTTGAGTGAAATTGGTTAGGTAAAATAGGGGCCAAAAATACTGCGATTTCAGAAATCAAATGTTTGCTTCCTTTTAGTTTTCGAGCACACAGAAGCGCTATCTCAAGACAATATTTTCCCCCCTTCGATATTGTATTTGGTGTGCATAAGAAGGGCAATTCGTCCTCGGGATATAGGAAAACAAAGAGATCTCTTTTTACATTTTAAACCTATATGCACTCGAGCTTGGAACCCACAAACTAGACACCAGAGTCTTAATGTTTCAGAGTGAGAAAGAGACAAAACCGAGTAGAGAGAGAATTGAGTTCACAAATATACTCCCTAGAATTTCACAGAGAAAGGTGTTGCAAGTGTTTGTGGAGAGGCTCAAAAGTGTATTTTCGTATGGGAACATGGGCCTCTTATATAGAGCACCAAGAGGTTGCCCATTTAGTATAGTAGTAGTTACATGCACCACCAACAGCTACAAGTTACATGCACTTGCACATTTACTGTAGTGGTGGTTACATGCACCACCAAACAGCTGCAAGTTACATGCACTTGATGGCTACTGATACTAGCCTGCATTTCATCAACGGCTAGATGACCGTTGGATCCCCCATACGAGCCGGGCTAAAAAACGATAGAGTCATGAGCCCGACCTACACACGTGCTCGGGCGAGGGGCACCTCATACGCCAATGCGAGTGTGTGAAGTGCAAAGTGCGCAATGAAAGCCCTTGCGCCAACACCTTAACCCTCGCACACGCACATGAGCGTGCGTGTCGCACGCTTCACATACTTGGCACGTACACCATTTCTCTCACCTTTGTACTAAGAGTATAAAGCATGGGAATGCCTACTTTTAAATACCGCTCAATTAACCCTTTCTTCTTCAATGTGGGATAAAAACCCACAGCTTTCTCTCCCTACAAAAAACAGCTTAGGAAAAATCACAAAATTACATTATTATTTTGAAATACACAAGTATTTTTCAAACCAAAATACCAACAATAAGAGAGAACAAATCTGAATCATCCATCCTACAAATTAGCAATCATGATTTTGGGAGAATTATTTGGAACCTTATCCCTTTATAATTTGACCTAAAGTCCAACTTCTATTTAAATTAGAATTATGATCAATCCAAAACTTTCGAATATCTTTCCAAAATCTGTAGGAAATTAAAAATCATTAGAGTTTTGGTCAAACTAAACTCCTAATTTAAACAATCTTTTAATATTTAATCTATAACATATATGTGAGTCTTGTAAGTCTATGTTTTATGTACTCACCATTGAACCTTCTTCCATTGACATTTCCCGAACCATCAGCTGTGCACTTTAAAGCAACGCAGTTTTGGGAACAATTCCAACAACTCATTTCGATTCCGCCTCTAAAGTACAACAAAGATACAATTTAGTTAGCACAAGCTTCAGGGTCAAGCAGAAGAGCCTAAAAGTACTCTAGTCATCTCTGTCTCAAACCTAGGTCTGTGGTTCGAATCTTAAGCTCTATGAGAAAAGGAAAAGGAATAGATTTCATATCATTAGCTATGTGAACATAAGACAAGGTGGTCAAACCTTAATGCCAATGCATCCATTTACGTCAAGGGTTGAAAGAGTTGCCGAACAAGATCTTGAGAGAGCTTCTAGACTTTTGTCAGTCACCCCAGTGATCCCAAACAAGCTGCATTTCGTTGAAAAGACTAAACAAATTATTATTCCTACATCAAACCAGAGCAAAACACCCAATGTTTACCTAAGATACTCAAGGGAGGTGCAAGTGCTAGCAAGAGCAAGAACGCCAACATCAGTGACGTTAACACACCTGCAAATAGTAAACAGAACCCCTCAAATTTCATATTGAGTTCTTATTCACAATACTAGTATAATAATAGCACATAAGATGAAAATATTTTATCTTTACCATGTCAAATTCAAAGATACCAGATTCTTGCATTTGGCTATTGAAGAAAGACCCTGGTCAGAGAGGTTCTGGAGTTGCAATAGGAAAAAATATAGTTTATTGTTATAAACAAATGCAACTAATAATATCATCACAGCTAAATTAAATACCTGTGCACCACAAAGATCCAGGAATCTTAAATTGGTCAAAAACGAGATCATTTGATAAGCATTATCTGTTAAACTGCACAAAGCGCAATCAGCAATTGAAATTGTGACCATGGCACGCACAAAAATAGGATCTCCATCAACAATTCTCAAATACGTAGATAAAATATATGTTTAACTTATCTCAAAAAGAAATATATGTTTAACCCACATCAAATTTACAAATATGCATACCTTGACAGGGCATAGAGATTCAAGCTCATAATCATTGGGCAGTAAAGAAGTATCTGTTGCAGCCCATTATCTGTTAGCTTGATGCACCTAAATAGGAAAAAAATGTATGGCAGAAAACCATGTGAAATAGATGAACATCACTACATTATTTTTTAACAAATACAGGTTTAGAGAGAACATCTGCAGCAAAAAAATTTTAAAAAAAAATGCAATAACAATAATGAAAGGCAATGACAAGAATGAAACAGAAAATATAAAATGTGAACAATGAGTAGTCATATAGTAGAAGCAATATCAAGCTATGCAAAACTGAAAGGACAGATGGAAACGTTTTGTGTGCGAACACATTTGTTTCCCCAAATCCCACAGCTTTTGAGCATCATCCCAGCAGTCAGATAGATATGGCAACAAGGGATGGTACGGTGTGTTATTCCTCCACTCAAAGTTTGTGGAAAAATTTGACGGATTTTAAATATTGGAACAACACACCCAGCTCTCTGTTGATCACGTGGCTGGAGTGCTTCACAGAAGTTGTAGGAAACAAATGTTCTTGCATTGTATACAAAACCTAAACAAATTAAAGAAATTTGTAAATTCATATTTTCATAATGTTCTCCTCATTCCAAGGGGCCTTGGCAACTATAAGGAATGGCAGTTCCAATCACACCCTTGCCCCATATTTTCCCTATTCTGAGTTGTTCTGGGCATTTCATAAGCTGAGAACTATAGGGAAGGAATGAATCATAAGCAAAGAGTATGCTGAGAATTTCCAAGTTCCAACTGGTCTTTTAATATTTTTTATCACTCCTCTTTTTACCCTACATCTCACAGGCTCAAGTCCTCTAACAGCTCTACACCCAATCATAAGTGTTGGCATCATGAGCAGAAGCGAGAATGGGAGAGGCACCGGGGGATCGTGAGAGGCTAGAACATCCCTATGGTAGGGAGCACCGTCCATGAATGCAAATATTAAGGATCAAGCTCCCCAAATGTTAGGGATCTCAATCCCAACCTCTTGGGATCTCGATTCCAACCTTTTGGGGATCTCGCTCCCAACCTTAAAGAATGCTAGTAGCATGCGCCTGCATTGCAAGTGTTATTATGTTAATGATATTTTGTAAGCAAAATAAAATTAAAAAATCTAAAAAATAGATCCAACTAAAAAATTAAACTAAACTTCACATAGAATAAAAAATAATGATTTCTCATACAAGCAAGAGAAAGAGGAGAGATTTATAAGTTTTATACAGTAACTTAAAATTTTGACAGTAAGTTAAACAGTTCTTCAAAAAAAACCTTAAAATTTTGACAGTACATACAAAATAGGCAACAAACCTTTAATTATGAATGCTATAGTTAACCAGAAGGGATGTTATAATAAATGAGAAAATATAATGTATAGAAGATATTATTGTGATTATAACTAATTCAATTACAAGTATATTTAGCTCATGTAAAATAAATTAGTTATTACTACTACAACAACAATAACTCATACTACTACTACGACTACTATTATTACAAATATTATTGAAAATTATAATTATATGAATATATATATATATATATATATATATATATATATATATATATATATATATATATATATATATATATTCATAATATTCAATTAGGATTCCAGTTATTTTTGAAATTTTTATAATATTTATCACATTATTATAAGTGGATTTATATTTAGATTCATTCCAATATATTATCATAAATACATATTCTAATACTTAATATAATGGATATATTAATTCAAACAGTTTCAAAATTTGAAAATTATACTTATATGAATATACATATTCATAATATTCATTTAGGATTCCAGTTATTTTTGTAATTTTTATAATACTTATCACATTATTCTAAGTGGATTTATGTTTACATTCATTCCAATATATTATCAAAAATACATATACTAATACTAAAATATAATGGATATATTAATTCAAACAGTTTCAAAAAAATATAATGGATATATTAATTCTCATAAATTAATTATTATCGATGAATTATATTGTAAAAAATGGATAATTATATGTGAATCTATATAATTGTGATCATAATATTATAACATAGATTTTTAATATTTCACTATAATCTTATACACCTATCATAATTATAATAAACAAAACTACTCACCATGGCTTGTAATACTTAAAAAATCCCTCAAATATAAGGAAATATACATGAAACAGATAATTATAATCTTACATTTAGCAAAATATAGTTACATAGGTATTCTTAAGTGATTATAACACAGTCGTCATAACATCAATTATGATTATAATAATTGGTTTTTATTTATCAACTTTTGAATTATAACATCAATTAATATTCCAAAGTTTAAAATTTGCAGAGCGAGATTTCCTTCCTTGGAGCACAAGAGCGAGATTCAGATGTTGAAGCAACCCCTTAATTGGAAGATTCTGGCAACTATGGTTCTATCCACTTCCATTCAAGGGAAAAATAAAAAAAGAACTATAGGTCTATCCACTTGGCAAGCTTGGAGCCAACGAATTGGCCAAAACTTATAGTTTTCTGTAGAATGTTGTGAACACTATTTTTTAATGTTTTCTAGCAAAGCATGCCAAACATAATTTTGAAGTTCATTGGCTTGCTCAAAAGGCTTCCTCTCCTTGGATTGTTGAGAGGGAGTCGTCATAGAAACTTCCAGAGATAATTTTAGCCTATGAATAAGATAAGCAAAGGCTCTTTATAGCCAACACAAATGTGATTATAAGTATCATCCATCCCTTAACCATCTGGCTATAGCAGGGGGTTTATTATGAATGAGGAATTGTTACAAGGCTATAGTAGGGGGTTTAAAAGATTTTCTTTCTCCCCAAATGTAGTTGGAAACATTTGATGGAGATGAGATGGGAGATGGCTATAACAATTCCTCATTCATAATAAACCCCTTGCTATAGCCAGATGGTAAAGGGATGGATGATGCTTCTAATCACATTCGTGTCGGCTATAAAGAAGCTTTGCTTATCTTACTCATAGGCTCAAATCATCTATGGGAGTTTCTATGACGACCCCCTCTCAACAATCCAAGGAGAGGAAGTTTTGAGCAAGCCAATGAACTTCAAAATTATGTTTGGCATGCTTTGCTAAAAAACATTAGAAAATAGTGTTCACAACATTCTATAGAAAAATACAAGTTTTGGCCAATTCGTTGGCTCCAAGCTTGCCAAGTGGATAGACCTATAATTCTTTTTTTATTTTTCCCCTGAAAGAAAGTGGATAGAACTATAGTTGCCATAATCTTCCAACCAAGGGGTTGATTCAACATCTGATTCTCGCTCTTGAGCTCCAGGGAAGGAAATCTCGCTCTGCAAATTTTAAACTTTGGAATCTTGATCCCTCTTGTTAGAGATCGAGATCTTGGTTCTAGGAGATCTAGATTCCCTAGCCTTGTAGTATAATATAGCAGTATAGTATAGTATAATACAGTTAATATAACAATTTGGGATGGTGTAGTAGTATGGACTATATACTTAGTATATGTTATAGTTGTATATAGTAAATTTATAATATATAAGATGTAGTTGTATATAGTAAATATAAACACGGTTAATATAGCATAATTATAGTAGTATGGCTAAAGCTCCCTAACCCTAGGAGCACTGCTCATAGGGCAGCCTGAAAGCAATCTCTTGTACATGCACTACATTTATATGGGGACATGTGTATACTTTATAGCGTAAATATGTACTATTATTTCTTAGATTGTGATATTGCTAGAAAGTCCCATAAAAAACTGAGAAAAATGAGAATGTAGGGCCATGACAGGGATTGAACATAGTTTTATTACTAAACCACTATAGCGTTTCATTTATATGGATTTAGTGTGAAGGCATTCCAAAAGATAACAAAAAAAACAAAAACATTAGGCCAAGATGGTGATAACCCCAATCAAGCAATTTGTCAATCTCTTTCTCGTCCCATGGGCACCTTCTTTTCAATCCCAGGGAAGGTACGTGCCCTCCAAGTCGAGTATCATTGTCAGCACCAAGTCTTGTATCTAATGCCATCAATTCTTTGTTTCGTACTACCCTGATTTGGAGGAAGGAATCACTACTTATAGTGGACCTTTTGCAAACTTGTGCTTTAAATATAGTTGTTGGAAACGGGAGCATTTTAGAATCGGAAGCAAAGCATCACAAAAGGCTAGAAGCTTCTATGGTAGGAAGCATTGTCCTTACGATGCACGTCTTACAAGTTAAGATTCCTACCTTTATAGAATCATGCTCCAAACCATTTCGAATCATGCGATTAATTATCAAGGAAAGAGTTCCATAAGACAAAAGGTTCAAGGTTCAAGGTTCTAGAGTATCCTTAACCAAGATTCCCTTAGTAATGGAATCACTACATTCAGTATGCTTAGCTAGGGTTTCCCTTATATTGCGAGGTCCTTAACTGCCCTAAACAAGGGTTCAATTGGTATTTGAATCAATGTATTAAGTGCCCTTGATCAAGGTTCTCCACAGGTATTGGAATCAAAGTCATCAATGCCCTTAACTAGAGTTCCCTAAGTACCAAAGTTGAGGTTTATTGGACTTACTATACTCAATAAAGAAAGTAAAAAATTTTATTTATTAATAATGAGTCATACAAAAGAATGAGAACTTATTTTGGGTCCGAACTTTAGGAATGAGGTTAATTGGAGAGTTTCTAGATATCCTAACGCTAAGTAGAGTCTCTAGATACCCATTCTCTTTGAATAAAAAAAGTACAATTTTAAAGAAGAGAATGGTTTAGATAATGTTTAAAAAATTCTAAGTATTCGATAGTATTTTTGCAATCATTGTATCACTAGGGAAAAATGAAGTTATCTTTTACTTGAGAATTATTGAAGTGTATTAGCATGGTCCAATAGGGAATTCACATTTAGATTCCAAATAACTCAAATCGACATTCCTAACAAGTGGAAGCGAGATTCCATATTCATCGAATCATGGTTAGGTGCACCTATGAACCTAGGGATTTAATGTTGAGGAATATGGTTTCCAAACAACTCAATTTGAGATTTGCCCTGTTTCAAATAAAATTTAAAAAATTCCAAGCATTCCAAATATTTTTACATTCATTTCATCAATGGAATAATGAATTTACCTTGAACCCAAGACTCGTTAAAGTGTGTTAGCATGGTCCACTAAGGAATTCGCATTTAGATTCCGAATTACTCAAGATCGATATTCCCAGAAAGTGGAAACGAGATTCTGTGGTCATTGAATAATGGTTAGGTGAACCTATGAACCTTGGGATTTGATATTCTGGAGTTCGGATTCCAAATAACTCCATTTCGAGATTCCTAAAAGGTGGAAGCGAGATTCTTTTTTGAGAAAATAAAAAAAAAAAAATTGAGAAAATAAAGGTGGAAGCGAGATTCCAAAGTGGAATCGCCACCTAGGGTGGAAGATTCTGGTAAATATGGTTTTAAAACCACGACTTTAATCATTATTAATTACCACAAATTTTATAGTTAATACATGTGTTTTCTAGGAATGACTACAAAGGAATCCATGGATCCTCGCTTCAATCAATGCCAACTAAGAGCATTTCGAAAGTGTGTTTCAACATTTTGATTACGATATTGTGACTCTTTCACATCTCACCTTGGGATTCTACCATGCAAGATGCCTTGACGTTATAGTATGCAACTTCCATGGCCATCATTTGGGGGCATATAGAAGGAAAGGAACAACAAAATCTTTTGCCAAGCTTCAGTCCCATCAGCAGGAGCTATAGGTAATCATCAAGAGAGACGTGGTCCCATGGGAAGTTGGGCTTTCCACAGCCCTACAACACAAATAATCACCATGGAGGAGCAAAGAGACCAGGGGCATAGCTCAGGTAATCACCAGCAAGGAATCACCACACATAGTGGCACCTTTCGCATGTTTTGTGTTTTAAAACCAGGATTTCAACACTTAAAACGCAAGTAATCACCAGGAAGGAATCACAACTTATAGTGGCACCTTCCGTGTGCTTGTGTTTTAAAACCACGATTCTCACCATTTTTTATCATCTCAAATGAAGAGATTTTTGCATGGCAAACAAGTCTGTGCTTTTTAGGAATGCCTACAAAGAATGCAAGGACCACTTCTTCAATCAATGCCAATCCAGAACATTTGGCAGGTGTGCTTTTCCTTTTCAAGTTTTCCATTACAATAGCCAGACATTTTAGCATCTCAGCTTGGGATTCTACCTTGCAGCACGCCATCGCCCAGATGTTATAGTGTGCACCTTTCATGGCCACCATTTTGGGGTGTGGAAAGAAAGGACAACAGGATCATCTGCTAAGCTAAATTCTTTTCAGCGGGAGCTACAGGCAAATCAAGAGAGACACAGGAAGTCAGGTGACCCAACACCCTAGAGAGCAAGTAATCACCATGGTGGAGCCTGGAACTCCAGTTTGAGGTTACTATAGTGTATAGAACCAAATCCAACAGTCCCAAGTGTAATGGAGCACATCGCCGTCAAGGTTGAAGTGAACCAAAATTTGATGAATGCCCACTCCAAAGTGCTACAATTGGGTAGACAGACCTCACATGAGCAGAAAGAGGCATGTTGGGCACTCAAATTATGCGAGAGTTTCCATCTAAAAGGTTTTACAAACCAAATTAAGTTATGGAGTTAGCTCTATGATTGGGTTTTAGACACTCTTATAAATAAACATCATAGATGAAATGATTGTCAAAGGTATGTCCAGCAGCTCCAGCTCGAGCTCGTGTTTCTTGATTCATGTAATGAACTTGTCAAAAGAGAATGAGTTTCTGCCAAATCGTCACACATAAGAAGCATTCCAGAACATTACTCAACAAAACCAATATGTTCTAAGCATACCATGCACTATTAAATCTTAGCATGTTCACACTAGACGATAAAGCCAAGGCCGTTTAAGGATGGGCCCAATATGTTCACATTAAAGGAGTTGTTTTCGGGTGGAGGGAAAGACAGTACTATTCCTTTCCAAATGTTTTATCCAAAGGGGGCCTAAGGGCAAGTCCAGACTCCATACAAAGCATTAATCATGAGCAAAAGCATTTCTTTCAGATACTGGGATTTCCCAACCGAGGCGGCAATCCCACTTCCAAATCTCGCTCCTATGTATAGGGGAAAGGATCTCGAATTTTGAAATTCAGGATCTCGATTTCGTTTGTTAGGAATCTTGATCTCCACCTTAAAGACCAAGATAACTACCAAATTGATAACTTTCAAGCCAGCTCTTGCTAGCTCTAAACAAAGAGATCCCCACTTTAAAGAGTTATGTATAGTCCTAGACTTATATACGCCTTAAGGTTGGAAGCAAGATTCCCAAAAGCTCGGTATTGAGATCCCCAAAACATTGGGTTGAGATCCCCAACTTTTAGGGATCTTGCTCCCTAACCTATGGATTATACGGACCGCAACCATAGGCATCTTCTAGCCTTCCACAATATCCCCGGCTCCTGCTCCCAATTTGTTCCCGATCCCAATAACTATGTAATAAACTAGTCAAGAAAAGAAATCGGCAAGGCATGAGTCTGTTCCATGTCTGAAACCATTTATTTGCAAAATGCCACAAAACACCACAATTCAGTACTAAAGTCTTTGCCTTAAGGTCTTGAATTACAATAATAAGAACCATTGGTCCACTCGAACTCACAGGAAAATGTAGCAACGATTGAATCCCTTCCGGTCATTATTTTTATTTTTGTAATTGCATATCTAAAGAAGATAATGACTATCATGTAATTATAAGACTTTCAAAGAATTTCAACAGGTTCGTAATCAATATGGTAAGACAATATAACTACTTGGTGAGACCAGCAGAAAGACAAGAAGTATCCATCTTTATTGTACTTTAAATAGAGAAGCACTATTAAAGACCTGGTCAAATTCAACACTTCCAATTTTGAATAATGGTCTGCAATGAGTTGCCAGCTTCCAACTGAAATTTTCTGCAAGGCCATGCCAAAATGTAACTGCATTCAGAAAGCTTAAGGATCCCAACAGTAGAAGAAAGGGAATATTATGTGAACCCCCCTACATTGAAATTTCTGCACATAGGACCCCCAACTACTTTTGATATTACACCCAATACTTTGTTATTATTTTTCTTTGCATAAGCCTTCCCAAGTGAATTGTTTAGGCAAATTTGGACAAAAATGCCCCTCAGTCAAAAATGTTAAATTTTAATTTTAAGACATTGGAGTGTTAAATTTTAATTTTGAGGCATTGGACTGTTGAACGGAACTCAGCCAAAAAACTTTTCCTAAGAACGGTTCTACTTTTAGAGAAAATTCAGGTTTATTATCTTCGGTCGTGGTGACCATTAAGGCCATTTTGTCCAAAACTAATATAAATCTTCTCTTCGGGTTGGCTGCAAACAAAAACAGTTAAAAGCTTTATCGTGTGAATTAAAAGTAGCAGGAGGCCAGAATGTACAATCTTCCAAGTGGGGCACTTTACATAATTTTCCCTAGAGTGAAATTAGAAGCAACATCATGGAAACACTTCGTGAAAACAATCTTCTTATATATGTTTCAAGATATATTTATAAATCAGAATGAAGATCATCCATGGAATTCATATCATGAGAAAGGAAGGCTGCATTTCACAGTGATAATGCCATAACACCGTGTAATATTGGTCCATCTTATTAAGTAAGTGTCAAAAGAAAAAAAGAAGTCCATGTGCCCTGACTGGTCCATGTATTGAGTCACAATAACCATGTTTTCATTGGCTACAAAATCTGTGTATATGTATATATGTATATATATATATAATTAAAATATGTATATATGTACATATTTTCATTATATATATATATATATATATATATATATATACATATATATTATATTTTGTTATATTAATATATATATGTGTGTGTGTGTGTGTGTGTGTGGTGTATATATACTACATCGACTTGGTGATAGATATGTACGATGGAGCGCTAACTAGTGTAAGAACAACTAGTGGAGAGACGAGGAATTTTCAATGACAATAGGTCTACATCAAGGATCAGCATTGAGCCCATACCTCGTTGTCTTAGTTATGAACGACTTAACTAAACCCTTATAGGATGAAGTACCATGGTGCATGTTGTTCGTAGATGATATAGTTTTGATCAATGAGACCCAAAATGGCGTCAACACAAAGTTAAAACTTTGGAGGGATGCTCTAAAATCCAAAGGTTTTAAAATTAACCGGGCTAAGATAGAGTATATGGAATGCAAGTTTAGCAATAATAGGAGTAGAGACGAGGACGTAGTTAAGATTGACAGCCAGGAACGACAAAACAGATCGAACTTTTGATATCTTGAGTCGACAATCCAGAAAAACGGAGAGCTTGAGGAAGATGTCGCACATAGAATTAGAGCTTGGTGGGCGAAGTGGAGATGTGCAACTCGAATTTTATGTGATCATCGCATACCAATGAAGCTGAAGGGCAAGTTCTATGGGACAATTATGAGACCAGCTTTGCTCTATGGGGAAGAATGTTGGGCGGACAAAGAACAATATATCTATAGAATGAGTGTAGCGGAGATGAGGATATTGAGATGGATGAGTAGCAAAAAAAGAAGGGATAAAATTTGAAATAAATCGATTTAAGAGAATTTAGTTGTGACACCAATAGACGATATAATGAGAGAGAGTAGACTTAGGTTGGCTGGCCATATGTGGCGCCGACTAAGTACAGTACCTGTTAGGAGATGCGAGTTAGTTCAAGTAGAAGGACCAAAAAAGGCAAGGGGTAGGCCCAATAGGACGTGGTTGGAAGTAGTCCGAAAAAATATGGGGATGTATGACCTCACAAAGGGTATGGCCTTTAATAGAGTAGAATGGTGGACCAGGATTTTTGTAACTGACCCTAATTAATTGAGAAAAGGCTACAATGATGATGGTGATGTGTGTGTGTATATATCTATATATAGGGAGAATTATGAGACCAGCTTTGCTCTATGGGGCAGAATGTTGGGCGGACAAATAAGAATATATTTATAGAATGTGTAGCGGAGATGAGGCTATTGAGATGATGAATAGCAAGAAAAGAAGGGATAAAATTTGAAATAAATCCATTTAGGAGAATTTAGGTGTGGCACCAAAAGGTGATATGATGACAGAGAGTAGACTTAGGTTGGCTGGTCATGTGTAGCGCCGGCCAAGTACAGCACCTGTTAGGAGGTGCGAGTTAGTTCAAGTGGAAGGACTGAAAAAGGTAAGGGGTAGGTCCAAAACGACGTGGTTGGAAGTAGTCCGAAAAAATATGGAGACGTATGACCTCACTAAAGGTATCGCCTTTAATAGAGTAGAATGGTGGACCAGGATTCTTGTAGGTGACTCTAATTAATTGGGAAAAGGCTATGATGATGATGGTGACATGTGTGTGTGTATATATCTGTATAGAGGGAGAATTTGAGGTTAGCCCACTAGCTGATAGTTACAATGAATTTGGGCCGATCTGACGATCACGACCTCATTTCATAATATAATTTTAATATTTTTTCTACAAATCTAAATAACATGAAATTTTAGGTATCCATTATTATCATCAAGATGCACTTAATAAAAATATTAAAAAAATCATTCGTAAAATATAAATTGATCAAAATGCCCTGAAAATTTTAGGGGTACTTTAGTCTATTTATTTTTTACAAATTATTTTTTTGATATTTTTATTAGACTCTTCTATTTTTAAAGAATGGACGCTCAAAATTTCAAGAAATTTGGATTTTGAAAAAAAAAAACTAAAATTCAAATACAAAATGTAATCATTACCATTGGATCGGCACATATTCAATCTGGCCATTGGGCTTACACTGTAGTTGTTAGCTAGTGACTAACAGGAACTTATCCCATACATATATATCTATGTTTGTCTGTATCAGTGTTGTCAGATTTACTTCGGAGTTGGTCAAAAACATGAACCAATTCGGTGCTTCGGTTGATTCGGAGGAAGACTTCGGATTTTTTAAAGAAAATTAATATCAATAAAGTATATATTATATAAATATATTTTTAATATATAAATATATATTAAAAATTATAAAAAATTCAAAAAAAATATTTAAAAAAAAGAGACTATTTTGTGCTATGGCCAAAGAGGCCAAATCACACCGAAGAGAGCCGAAGCACATAATTTTATACTTCAGCTGAAGAGGCCAAATTAGACAAAAGCAGGCCGAAGTAGCTACACTAGAGTTTCACTTCGCTTTGGTCTAGGACAAAAATCTAAAGGCTTTGGCCCCTTCAGCTGAAGCGAAGCGAGTTGACAACATTGGTCTGTATGGTGTGTGCGTGTGTGTGTGTGTGTGTGTGATCCTAATACCCTCTTAGTCAATCTATTTTTAACAAAAATGGAAAGTAAACAAGTGTGTGGGTGTGTTTGCAAGGGTGTGTGCGTGCGTACATGTGTGTGTTGCGTGCGTGCATGCATGCTGTAGTGATTTCATGATCCCACGGACAAATTCCTACAATGTTGACCCTAAGAACCGTCACTATAAATTTTAAGGCAAAGGTGGAGATTTAGTCTCACAAAGCTCAAGTTTTAAAGTGGTAGCCACAATCTTCTGCGCATTACCTGATGGGGCTCAAAGCCCCCCATCCCCCCATCCATGCCCCCCCTCTCCTTCCTCTATCCATATGCCATCTCCCCCTCTCTATAAACAAGGAGGAGAAACCAAAAGGATCTATCTACTCAAGAAGGCATACCAAGTAAATTGGTCTTTGTTTCCATTACATATTGAAATCCCTCTCTCTCTCTCTCTGAAATTTCATTATCTCCCTCAATCTCACCCTCTATCTATACTCCTTAGTCCTTACTGTACAATTCATTCTCCTTCTCTGTCTACTTGATGTAGAGAACTTGCGGAAACAGTAGAAATCAGTAAGGAGTAAGGCAAACACATACACAATTCAAATAAACCTAGCTTTTCTTCTCCATACCCCAAGCTAGGGTTCCAAAAGCCTAAGCTTTGTTTTCTTTCTTTCAATTCTAAAAATCATGTGGAATGACCTCCTCAAGGCCCCATACACCTCTTATATATTATAATTTAATGTTCCAAGCAAAAAAAGTGTCCAAAAAAATAATACATTGATCCATATATCCTAACTTAACTTAAAATTCGTAATGACAGTTTTACCCTAGTGAACAGTATTCGTGAACAGTAATTGTGCATAGCACAATGAAGTAAACAAAAAAAAAACTCTAGAATCCCTTAAAAACTAAAAAAACCTAGAAATAAACCCCAAAACTAAAACTATAATATTCATCCTTTGAAATTAAATAAAAAATAAAAATTAGAATAATTTTGCCCTTTATCACTGTTTTGCTCTCTCAACTTGACCCAAAAATGGGGTCTCTCTCTCTCTCTTTCTGTTCTCTCTAAAACTGCATACTCTCTATCTATCCCGTCCCCTCAATCTCTATACCTCTATGTGGACTCTCTCTAACATGATGCTATTCATTGTTGAGATGTTTGTGATAGTTGAGATAGCTTGGATGCATGGGGTCAATGGACACAAGAAGCTCAGTGGCATGGGATAATTGAAAAGTTCTTGTATCTTATGTGATTGAGTTCCATGTACCACTCGTCTCACATTTCTCTAAAGATCTTTTATAATTTGAATCGCTCTTATTTTTATGTTTTTAAAAGTAACTGCAAAATTGGGAATCAAACAATAGCACCTGTTGGAAGTTTATATGTGACATCAGATATGTAAACTTTTATGTTGAACTTGTAAGTAAACTTTGTTTACTTGAATTGGATGTACAGTGGCTTGAGTTAAAGCCACTGGAAAATTTTCATGATATTGGCACATGGTCTTCTGTACATGCCTAACAAGTGGTAAAATTACTATTGGAAGAAATCATCAAACAGAAGGAATTTTAGTACAGGAACTTCAAAACCAAACAGTACAAATGCCCAACTTATTCTCGATTTATTGCCCGAGTTGTTCTATATTATAAATTTGGGGAATTTGTGGTTCCCTTTGTGATACTTTAAGGGAGCTCTCTTATTTGGGGTGATAACAGGTGCCAATTTTGGGGCTAAGATTTAATTGTTTGTTAAATCTAATGGCCTTAGTCTTTGGCACATCTTTGGTACTCATGAATGAAAGAATTTTCCTTGCTTTTCATAGCAATTCATTAATGAAAGGGTTTGAAAAAACTCCATGAAAAAATAAAATAAAATAAAATATTTCAACAAGCACTGCACAGAATCATAAAGATTGATAATTTTTGCATGCTAAATGTCTAGTTTTGCTAGTTGCAAAAATTCACGGAAATCCTCATGAAGATAATGGGACACAGTTTTATATTCTTCTTTATACTGTTACTTATATTTGGATTGCGAGAGCGAGATTTATACAAGTCCAACACAAGATTCTTATAGAACCCTGCACAGTAACCAGTGTTTCACCTCCGATACTGTTAGGACTTGATTTTTATCAACAATAGTATAACGATTTTAGCATAAATCATGCCATAAATATAAATAATTTAGACGTCATTGAGGAGCATGGCACAGACGAGAGAGTACACAGCCTCTTCATGTGATCCCCCTTGATGAGAATCCAATCATATGTGATGGGAAACAATCCTTCCATTAAACAGCAGAGACAACCCCAATGCCTTGAACCATATGAAGCCATGATATTTGGGACAATGGAAACAACCTTCAACTACAAGTATAAGTATGTTAGGCTTGAGGGATTTAGTAGTCAAAGGCCAAGACCTGAAACCTTCAGGGCTCTATAGCTCAAGGCAGCACCTTCACAAAGAGAAGTATGACTGCATTCACACCCTTACACAAAGTGTGCATCTCTAGAAACATTACACCTAAGCAAACATGAAAGCAAGAGATGCATAGTAGCTAAACCAAGAGGAAAACAATAGTAGTGTGCAGGATTTCTAAACAGCCAGGTGAGAGTCGAACTCCCCAATTTTAGAAGGCAATTAGTTGGGAGTGATAGTGCCTTATTCTCAGCTGATCACACTGAGGCTTCTTAGCAAATGATTGGTCTACTGTAACCTCCACATACAAGGGAGTATGTACAGAGGATTTCCACCTCCTTTCACCAATCACACCCACCTATGCCCTCCCATCCACTTCCACCAACATCACCTCAAACCCCAACCCAACCACATCCTCACCGCCTTCTCCATTCCACCAGCCTGGACAATTGACAATCCAAGCCCTTCATGCCAGCGGGAACCCAAGCTCCTCCTCCTAAATCACCCAAGCCAAAGCTGAATTCAAACTATGAAGGGCAAGCAAGCATTTTATCGAACACAATGCTCAAAAGCACCATGGAGAAGCCAAAAACAATTTGTGGAAGATTCAAAGACTTGCAAGTCCTTGGAATACCACCAAAAGCTTTTCTCAACTAGTTGGACAAGGCATGAACTCATTGAAGTTCCCAAACTAACTACCCCATAACGAAAGTCCCCGATGAAACTCCAATTTTGTCTACCAAGGAAAAGGAACAAGAAAACAAGCAAGAGTGAAAAGCCACCTTCAATGGGACCATCTACAGTGGATGTTCATAATGAAGATATTTCATGCAAAAATTTTAGGTGATTTGGAGAGTTAAAGGAAACGTTTATATAATCGCAAAACACAAGAAGCGCCCTCTTCAGATTTGATAAATTGTGAAGACATGGAAAGAGTAATCAAGGGCAGACAATGGTTTGTAGGGGGGCTTCTAGAAGCTCCACAAATAAAACCCTTGAGGTGCACTGCAGGCTGCAACAATCTTCACTATACCTATACCCACTGGGGTTTGATTGCTGAAGTTTTGCCCCTATATGTGGACACCCGATCTGTAGTACATTGATGCTTTTATAGGAACTCCATCTCCATGGACAGCTGCAACATGCCACTGTAAGAGAGCTGATTGTACCAGAATATGAGGAAGTTGATCCAATAGCAGATCTATCCTCTGATGTGAGTAAATATAGGAGAAGAGAGTGGCTTTCACCAAAAGATAGAATTCAAGCACATCCCAAAATTATTTGCATCTTATGTCTACCACGAAAACCACCAACAGGAAAACAAGGAAAAAAAGCAAAAAATCCCGCAGATTAATCTACCTCTGGTAAAAGGGAGTAGATGGGAACATGAATGGAGTCCGGATCAAAAAACAAGGCTTTAAAGCTAGGCCTCCCCTAGGTGTATGGCTTGGCGTAGGGTGCCCAGCAACTAGGCAGGCGCCAGGAACCTAAGACGCCTGGAGGTGACAAATTTTCAAAAGCACACATATATGTGCTGTCCAAACCCACATATATGCAGATGTCAATTTCTGTTTTATTTTTTGCATTTATATGTATTCCAACTAACTTTCTTATGCAAATATATACATATGAATGTTGAAGCACATTCAAAACTTCAAATTATTGAAAATTTTGTTTCTTGAATAACTGAAATAGTGGAGAACATATAGAAGTCCGTAGTATATTAGTGTCCATGCCCATAATGACATAGTCCATAAAACATAGTTCATACAAACATTACACATTGCACCCTAAAATGATTCTGATAAAGTAGGATAAGCATTGAGATGATTCTTAAAAATTTACAATTTTTTCTCGATTCAAAAGAATTTGCAAGAATAATAAATTTTGGGTGTTTTAGGGTTTAGGATTGAGTTTTTCCACTTTGGGGGTGTAAAATACCCCCAAAACACCCCTTTCCCCCGTTTCATGGGTCAAAAAGACCCAAAATACCCTCAAGGCCATTTCTTTTTCGGCCAAAAAAGGCCTAGTTCCTGGCGGTGGGCCTACGGCAGGGCGCTGCATACCCCTCCTGGGCAGGCATCCAGGAATTGGAGCCCAGAGATACCCCATCCAGACCCGGGCAAGGCAACCTAGGGCATGGTGATGTTTGAAGAGGTCTTCCATCAAGAATGGGGGCCCACCAGTGTTTGAACAGTTGTAGGACAAATGCTTGGACCTCTGAGATTAAGGTGCAATGCATGAAGAGATGGAAAGTTTGATTCCTTGGCCACATTGCACATCAAAAACCTGTTTGCAAGCTTGATCCCTATACTGTAATTTGTCTGTGGTAAAGGCCTAGTTCAGTATGCCAAGCCCGTTAGGAATGCATTTTTTGAGGGCAGGAAACCCCTCCCCACCACACACCCCTCCCCCCCCCCCCCCTCGGGGGAGGGGGACCACACATGGGGAGCCACGCCCTGTGCAAAATTGCCCCAGGCAGGAAAGCAGGGGATAACACATTGTAGAAAAGGTGCCTTTGGGATCAGGGTTCCATACAATCTTGACTGGGTAGGACAGTGGGACGAAATGGTTTTTGAGGCAGTTGATTAGGGATACAATATCTCTTTATCAGAGAGAACTCAGAAACAATTTTTCTGTTTTTTTGGAGGGGGCGGTCCAAACCAGATGACCACCAGCTTGAACGACATGATCAGAGATAGTAGATATCCCTGTTCATGGCCACATTGCAGAGGTTTGGAAAGGATAATTCAAATGTGAGGTCCCCCAGCCAAAGGTCTTTTCAAAACTTCATGTGGTTCCCAGTCCTCTCCTATTAACAAAGTTTTGCATCCATATAAGACTCATGCCCGAAATACGCAATGAAAGCATGAATCCGGAGTCCATCTCAACAGCCGTCACATTTGCTTTCAAGGTGTCTACCTTTTCTATCATAGATAAGCATCACCTTTGCCCCATAGTTTAGCATCCACCATCTCAAGTATATCATCCTAACATGGAGTCAGCCAACGTGTGCTAAATATCAAGGAACCCCATTAATTAACAGCATTTTTTTAAAACATTAGCAGCATGATTTTTCCACCTCTCTTTTTTTTACTGTCACTAAATTTCCTATCATAGAGCATCCTAGACATTTCTATACGAAACCAAGCATGTGAGTTTGCTCAAAAAGGTGGGACGGTCTGACTCCAAACAGAACCACTTAGATGAATATAGAAACTTAACATTCCCATACAAAAACCAACACTTAAAGATGATGGAAATCAGTTACATAAACACATTTAACATCTCTGTAAGCAGAGAACTATGCATTAAATAATTAGGTTTGGCTTCTGAATGGAAAAGCACAAGATAGTGCCATCTTAAAAATACTGTTTATACCTTACAGCCACTTAAGTTCAATTCAGTTATTTCCTTGCAGTTGTTCACGAGATGCTTTACACTAACGTAAGTGACCCTAGATACAAAAGACAACTTGCATCAGAACTAAAAGCATACAGCATTTCCTAATTATAAAAATTGATCGCAAAGAAGATAAACTTGCTTGGAATTGGAGAAATTAATGCCTGGATTAAACAAAGAAAAACTACCCTAAACTGTATACTTCATAATGTTTTATGTCATAAAATTAAGTACCCTACCTTACATTCCAATAGATAGAGAAAATCCTGATATTCGGGCATGCAGCAGTAACCGCTTCAATTCCATCATCAGAAATTTTTTGACATCCATTTAAATTAAGAGACCTCAAGTCCATGAGTGACTACAAAAACCGTAATTCCACAAATTCCAACAAGGATGAGCACAAGAACATAAATAGAGAAAATAATTGTTAAAATCCCCAAGCAGGTCCAGATGGATGCTAGTGAAACAATTGAATTACTAAGCATCAAGAAAGAACCTAAACTCGTAAGCATGTCATTCATCACCTTAAACACAATTAAAAAAAATAAAAAAAATCAGAGGTGCAATCTCAAAGCCATGAAACCATGCATGTTTCAAGAAATGATGCCTCAGATTCAAATGGACAGGTAATGAATCACTTTGCAGAAAGTTGTTACCTTCCCTTTAAGCTGCATGACATGTTTGTCTTCAATATCTTGTGCAAATTCCAGATTCAAATACTTAACATGTTGGTACCTTGGCTGCAGATACACTATGTTATCAGGCAATTGATAGACAGTCAAAAAAAGAAAATAAAATAGTACTGCTTAATAAAAATATAATCTCTGTAAGTATTTAAAATTAATCTAATAAATTGAAACCACAGAAAGGTAGAACCATCCCAATCAAAAGTATATCCAAATAGCATACAACAACATTGGATTTTCTAAGAATGAAGTAGATCAATGAGGCAAGAAAGTAATTAGGGGTGGCAATGGGCCAGACTGGCACTAGACCTGGCCTGACCCTAGTCAGGCTGGGTTGGGGCAGGCCATGAACTGTCGAGCCCAGGCCAGGCCCAATAAGAATCCGAGCCACGGAACCAGAGACATATGGATGGTCTAATAAGAATCTGAGCCAGAAACATATGGCCTGGGCCCAGGCCTTAGATCACACAGATGGCCAGGTGGCCTTAGGCAGACCGGCCCCGTCCACTGGGTCAATGCCAGCCTTAAAAGTGACCATGAGAACCACTTCCTTACAACAAAGATATCATCATGCAATCAATCTTCACACATAAATCTAGCATGTGTGTGTAAAGAAAGAAAGAGATGTAACAAAACAAAATTCGAATTGCTATCAAGCTCGAAGCTTCATGTTTTCCATCAAGATAAAGAGCAAAGTCAATCAGAGAGAATCCGCTAAAGAAAAGAGAAGAGAGACCTGCTCCAGCCTCCAATGCAAGAGAACAAAGAGCAATATTTGTAAAGCATAAAAATAGTAAATTTACTCATATTCCTGTCAGTAAATGTGCAAGTGGTATAGGAGGGTATCTAGCTCTAAGCTATCTATTAAAAGCTCATCTATGCTATTTTACATAAAACACCAACTAACTAAATGCAAAATCATAATAATTCGTAACAGAATCTGGTTTGACCAAACAAAAGAGATCTTCCAGTCACAGAGTTAGCAAACCACCATTCACTTGCTGTATGTATCTTAATTAAGAAGGTTCATACTACTGTGTAGGAGTGGCAAATGTCTCACCTGGGGTTTGGGTCCAGACCCGAAGGGTAGGGTCTCAGTCCCTTAACCTGGACACCCCCCCCCCCCCCCCCCCCCCTAGGACAGATCCAGGTCCAGCCTAGATCCTAGCGGATCAGGTTGGCTCTGGTTGGGGTTGACTTGCCAGTATATTATATGTAAACAACATTAAAGAATATATAATGACTATATCTATATATATATATATATATATATATATATATATATATATATATATATATATATATATATATATATATATATATCTTAGATACATAATTCTTTCATATATATGACACCCAACCTGACCTGACCTGATGGGTCAGATCCAAGTGCAAGTGACATGGATCCAACCGGGGTCTGGTCAGGTCTAGGTCTTACCTTTACCCCATTTTGTCAAGACTGGGTTGGGGTCGACCTGGACCCGACCAACCTGTTTATAGGCTTACTATCGAGGAGATTGAACACAACCTTTTAACCCTAGGGAAAGTTCTCGTGCTCAACCAAAGAACACTCGCCAGCGTTGTCTCAAAAAATCTAAGATAGATATATGAAGCCTAAAACAAATAGGATATATATAGACACTATCTGCACAACACAACTAAATCACATGCACTCATGCTACCAAAGCCCCACCACAATTCACGAATGTGTATTTTGTAAGTATAAAACTTAATCAAACAGAAACAGATGCATATAGAAAATAGTTTATCACACTGTCCAGAAACTCAAACTCAGAGGCTGATTCAGTCATAACTCATTTGAGTCAATTTCTCGAGTAAATCAGTAACCTTGAAAGAAATTGGTGAGCTGTTCATATTTAGTGATGAAAAATTTGAAGAGTTTTGCAAAACAGAGTGGAGGGGAATGGGAATCAAACATTTTGGTACCTTATCTATCAAATAAGCATATTAGATTTGTATATAAGGAGAGATTACATATAAGGAAAAAGTCAGACATATTCTGAGATTGCATTTGCACGACTCGCCCACTGAACAAGTTACATTGACGCAGGGAAGTTTTCAACCTCAAACCAAAATTCTATTAATTGGTTTATTATCAGGTACCCGACTCCTTAGTAGTCATCAAGCCCTAAGTCACCAAGGCCAACGAAGAACCAACATGGTCACCCTTATCAGCCTCACCGAGACTTCTGTTGCTGTCATAATAGTAAGCTTCTTTGTGGTTGACAGCCCCTGCACTCGTCCAAATGTTTAATACAAGAAGCAGCACCCATAACAATTACTTCAATTTTCTAAAGTTTCCTCCATTTCTCAAGCAACCCCCTTAAGGTCCTATAAACTATATCATCCAAGAATAACTTCAATGGAATTCTTTTCCATCTCCCTCAACAATAACCTCTAACTTTAAGCCATAGGTGGCATGCAACAGTTTTTCCAATTCTAAGGTTGTGAACCTGTTTTCTCGCTTCTAATGGTTCAACTGGAATGACACCCAACTGTGCTCTTCTTTTAGTTAATGGCAAGCCATTTTGGATCAGGAATATGAAGACCATGCATTTCTCAACAACTTGTTGAAAATTTAAAGGCTTATATATCATTCACAAAGTTATCAGTTACGAAAAAGGTAGCCAATAATTATTACATAACTCCTTTTCAAAAAATGATTAAACAATTATAAATTTTATATAATAAAAAGAAAATCCACTTAGGTCATCCTTCTTGTGGAAATGTATGGAACTATGTTACAATGGCCCCTATGATAAAACTAGCTATGTAGATTTCCGAGGTATAAATTAAAAAAAATTCTCTTTTTCATTATCAATAACTGGAATTTCTACTCACAATTGCCACAATACAATATAGAAATAAACTCATTGCAATCTAGAAATTAACTCTTACTACCAAAATAGAACTTTATTCAAAGCTGAATTCAAACTTACATTATGAATTTTAATACAATTAGGAATTCTAATTTAAGTAGGAGTCCTAATTCAAAATAGGTATCCCAATTTAAATAGGACTTCTAAAACAAGTATGAATCAAGAACTGAAAAATAAAATGATAAAGTAGGCTTACTAAACCTCTGACTACGGTTACCCCCTTAGGATTTGACACAACCGACACCTGTACCAAACTCATGAAACCTCTGACTAGGGTTACCCCCTTAGGACTTGACACAACCAACACCCGATCACCAAACTGATGGAGCACTATGATCCTTTGGTCCTGCTGAATCCTCTGAACTAGGAAGGACCTATGGCAATAAACTCTAATAGAACTGGGGCTAAGAGCATGGACAACTATCTGGGTCTCTTTTCAACCCTTAACCTTTGGTTGTATCACAAAAGCACCTACCTTGAACTCAATAGAAAGTGGGCTGGGCATGCCCCCTAACTTGGCAAACATGGGTGGTGCATACCACCCTTATGGCCCCCCCTATTACGTGGGCGTACCTACCTGTGTGAGAGAGAGATGGTGTGGAGAAGAGAGAAAGGAGAGAGAGAGAGAGGTCTGAACTCAGATGGATGAATAAGGGGATTCTGATGCAGGAAAAATTGACGAAGCAATAAAATCAGCAAGGAACAAGCCAAACACAAGAACAATTCAAAGAAACCTAGGGTATCTTCTCCACACCCAATCTAGGGTTGCAAAAACCTGAGCCTTTCTTTTTCTCAATTATGGAAAATGATGTGACGCCTTCTCCTAGGCCCCCATGCACCTCTATATAATATTATTTAATATTCCAAGTACAAAAAGTGTCCAAACAAATAATGCATTGACTAATATATCCTAATTTAAACTTAAAATCTGCAGTGTCAGTTTTACCCCTATAAACAGTGCTTGTGAATAGTACTCATGAAGTAAATAAAAAAATATAAAAATCCTAGAATCCCTAAAAAGCTAAAAAATAGAAATAAACCCTAAAACTAAAACTAAAATATACATCCCTTAAAATTAAATAAAAATTAAGAATAAAAATAACTTTGCCCTCCATTATTCTCCTCTCGTTCGAAAAAACTCGTCCTCAAGTTTTGAAGTGTGCTAAGAGGAATTCAGCATCAAAACCACCTTTTTCAACATTCGTTTCCTTTGTCGACGCAAATATTACTCGTGGTAAAAGTAACTCCTCAAGAAAAAAATCCTGATTTTCATTTGAGGTATCAATGCAAATTTATCAAATACGGCTATCCTTGAATTCTGAAAATCATGCAGAAAAATTCAAACTCAATTATCTGATCTTTAGAGGTTTTCTCAACATCTATTACATCATTTTCTAAAGTCAAGGCCACAATTTGCGGTTTATGAGTTGACCACACTTCCCTTGCGCTACTCTGACTCCAATGCCCTAAATATCTTAAATGCTCTACCTCTACGACAATAATGAGATCTTCAAAGGCCATCATTTGGATCAGTCCTCCTGCTACCTTATCTCCATATTCTTCACCCTCTTCGAAAATATCTTCATCATCATCTTGATCCTTATCATAGATCGGATCTCCTAAACGGTCTTGTTGTTCATCGGAATATGTATCAAAGATTGGTGCCGAATCTGAATCTATAATTTGCTGATTTTTTATTCAATCTATGTCAAAATCAGGAATCTCATTCATCAAATCGAAAACCCTAAAGCGATGTTCCCTACATCTAGGCCGTATGTCACTATCCTCATCACTCGACTCCCTATGTGGAGCTAAAGTGAAAAACTTGCACTCGAGATCCTCTTGGGTTGGAAGATCACTGTTTTGCCCATTATTAAGGCTAGCAAAATATTGCATCAGATACTATGCTGCCTTTCAAGTTTTGCAATTTTGTCATTTTTTGGAATCACATAGCGGGTCTATGAACCCCCCCCACACCGCTTTCCACAATCCCTTCTCTCTATAATGGGTTCACCAAACCCTAAGCATGTGATCAACAAAAACCTACTGAAATCAGCATGATCTAGGTTGATTTGGCAAAACTTAGGCCAAAATCAGAAAACCCTAGATTTGGTTGTAGTTTCTAGGCCTTGTTGTTGAAGACACCCAGAGCTCTGATACCAAATCGATGCAGGAAAATTTTGGGAATCAGTAGAATTAGCAAGGAACAAGTCAAACACAAGCATAATTCAAAAAAACTTAGGTTTTCTTCTCGACATCCAAGCTAGGGTTACAAAAGCCTGAGCTTTTCTGTTTCTCAATTCTGGAAAATCACATGACTGTCTTCTCTTAGGCCCCCGCACACCTCTTTACAATATTATTTAATGTTCTAAGTACAAAACGTGTCCAAACAAATAATACATTGGACCATATATCCTAACTTAAACTTAAAATTCATAATAATAGTTTTACCCCTGCAAACAGTACTCATGAACACTACTTGTGAATAGTATTCATGAAGTAAACAAAAAATATAAAAACCCTAAAATCCCTAAAAGCTAAAACCCCAAGAAGTAAACCCTAAAACTAAAATTATAATATACATCATTTGAATTTGAATAAAAATTAAAAATAAAATAATTTTGCCCTCCATCAGATTTCCAAGTAATCTGTGAGGTGTGAGAGAAAACAAATTAGAGCCATCCATTTCTCAAATGAGCCATTAAGATTAGGAAAGAATCTCGAAACTTTATCCTCTGAATCTTTGACCCATATCAACTCCTAGTTAGACTAGAACTAGAACCCCCATAGTCCCATAAAATGTAGACTCTTACTCACTTACTAATTTCTTTAGAAATCAAAGTCATCATGAAGATCCAATTCAAAGTCAAAAATTCAAACTATGACCAAACATTTCCTTCGACACAAAATATATGATATATCTCATTTTTCTCCCACATAATATTCCCAAAGATTTTATGAAGATGTCCCGACAGGTGTGAATATTTTCTCAAGAAGTAAGGCATCCCACCTTTATGTGAGATGTTCGGCCTAAGTGGACCCTGGTACCAAACCCATATGGTGCCCACACGTGTGGAGGCTGGTCCCTTGGCCTCCCACACGTGGGTTCCACTCGAAACTATGCCCCGATAACTTGCAAAAATATCATCATTGCCTTTTTTAGGGTTTTATGCCATAAAATAATTCTTATAAATTATGAAAATATTTAAAAATCATTGGAGCATAAATAAAGCAAAAAAAATATATTTTTGAAGTTCCTTAAAAAATCTAAAACACTCAAAAATACCTTTAGAAGTGGATCGATACTAATGGAGTCAAAAAAATTGACTATTAGAGCACTCCACCGATGCTAGAATCAGTGACCAAACAACTATCTTCGCAAACCAACCCAATGGGACCCATAATCCACAGTCATGCGCAGGAGCTCATAATTGGTTGTCAAAGCTGGTCCTAGAAAGTGAAAACAGGTTCCCCCCTAAGAGTAAGTCACATGCACATATCGCTCTAGTGCGAGGGACTCTCTCTTTGCAGGCACACACAGGTCTCTACTTGATTGCTTCACAAAATGCAGTTGTCGTATGTACATGCCTTGTGGAAGTTTGTTGAAGCTTTGACCCTCGCTCTCATAAGCCCACAACTGCACAACTCTCCTAGCCTACAATCATCGTCCTTGGGCATCTCTCCAACCTCAACAACGTATGATCCTTTAGAAAAACCCCCAACGGTAGTGTATGCTCAAGGGAAAGGGTTTTGAATATGACCTAGGCTATACACCACCCAACCATAGGTCAATCAACTAAAACACATGCCCACTAAAATGTAGAATTTACTATATTTATTATTTTTACATGCTCTTACAGGCTTTAAAGGCCACAAACCCCAAAATCCTATGCATCTTCTTACAAATGAAAACAAGAATTAGAATCTTGAACCACGAATAGCAATTAAGGAGAAAGATTACACACTCCTCTCAGTGTAGAATGTAAAAAAATACTTAGTGGGATTTGTTGGACCTCAAAATTAGCATCTCACCTCCATTCATCCCAATGATCAATCTTTTTTTTCTTAGAAATATTTAACTTATATATTACTGTAAGTAATAATTATGAAGTTGTCACGAGAGGTGATGATGCATCCCACAAATCAGATGCTTTGGGTTAATTGACAAATCCAATTCAAATCGAATAACTCGGTATATTTTACATTCATAGGAGTACATCTATGTTTCTGCTTCACGAATATGATATTTTCTGGGCATTTCTTATGATATCAAGTGTAATTCCTATTTTGGCATTTCTAATTTCTGGAGTTTTAGCCTCGATTAGTCAAGGACCATAAAAGGTCTCTAGTCATGAATCCGGTATAGAACCAATGGGGGAATACAAAACTACAGTCAAAGTTACAAGAAAATAAAAAATGACGATGGCCACCCACAAAAGACAGGTTCTCAACATCGAAAATAGGCCAGGCCATAGTCAGCTAGGGACCAAAAATCAAAAACATGCAGGGGATACACATGCAAAAACCAATGACCAAGAGGGAGCTGCTAGGCAAAACCCAGGGGGGGAGGGGGGAGGGAGAGAGAGAATAAGGAAGAAGATATGTAGAGATAGGGGAAGAAGTAGGGGATAGCGAAAAAGGCAGGTAATGGTGACGAGAGGGTAGCAGAGAAAGAAGAAAAAGAGGTGTGTGGTACTGTCACATAGCAGGGAGAGGTCAAAAAGGTAAAGAGATGGAGGAAGGGAGTGAGAGACAAACAAAAGCAGCTAGAGAGAAGAAAAATGTAAAGAAGCACTTAAAGAGGCAAAAAAAAAAATATAGGGAAATTACAGTTAGTTTACCAAAAAAAATATAGGGAAAAAAAGAGAGACCTAAACCAAAAAGAAAGTAGAAAAAAGCAAGCAGCTCATTCAAGCGGCACTTGAAGCACCAACCTCAGCAGTCCCTAGTCAGAGCATCCACCGTCGTATTGGCTTCCTGCCAAATATGATATAAGCGACTCGAAAATGCTTGCATAAATGAAAAATGTGGTCAAAGATATTACCAAGTCTCCAAGGTTTATGATAATTTATGCAAGCCCAACCAATAATATTTTTAGAATCACCCGTCACTACGAGGTTTTAGCCCCAATTCTAATCAAACCTATTTACACCTTCAAAGAGTGCATTAGCCTCGGCTCATGTGGAATCACTTATGGAAGGTAACTGTGGAAGGAGGAGATAACAACTATTTTGGAACCCCTGAAAATACCTCCATCGTTACAAGGCCCCAAGTTGCCCAAAGAGCAACTTTTTATATTCTGTTTGACGGAACCATGGTTAGGAGGGATCCACAAGGCTGCCTCGGGTGCTTTTGGGGGGTATCTGATGATGTACACCCAATTTGCGACAAAGTCTACCCTAGAGTAGATTTTGAGGTCTCTTTTTTTTTTTTTTTGATAAAAAGTTTTGAGGTCTCTGCGGTTAGTAGCCCAAACAATGGTGACTGCTGACAAAATCCACCATTTGGTAAAGTTATCTTCTTTGCTCAAAAAAGTCTAGAATTGCTTTTCCCCAAATAGTCCATAGGACAGCCAAACCGAGGCTCTCAAATGGAACAAGCTCTATTTAGATTGAGAAGGGTAGAAATAGGCCAAAGAGGGATGTTCTGTAAAGATAAGGATGACTCTTTGCCAATTGAAGTTGCTCAGTGTTTGTTATCAAAGCGTAGACGAGACTGCAATGAAGAAGAGATGGCTATGTGTCTCTTCAGCATCCAAACACAAACTACAACAATTGGCTAAATGTAATATTCTCCTTTGTATCTAGTCCACAATACCATTTCTATTGGAAATAATACGACGAGAAAGCTTGAACTTTGGTTGGGGTAAGGGTGACCTGAGCTTTAGACAATATGGGTTTAGGTGATGTGGGTGAATTGTACGAGAAAGGCTTTGAAACAAGGAAGAATCGGTGAATCAATCAAAGCGGGTTTTAGTCCAAATAATCTTATCATTCACAGTAGGTTAAACAGATGTGGGAGGTCTTCAACTTTTGGTCCGAAGGAGGTCTTCTAATGTCGGCATCTAAGTGACCCAGTGGTCTAAGAACTAAAAAGGAGCAACAATGGCATGAGGAAGGCTAGAAACCAGAAAGAGGCTCAGCAAAGCGTCCTGTAAATGCTAATTTATTTGCCAGGTATCTGATAAGGGACATGAACCTATCGTTAGAGGCATAGATATTTCAAAAGAAACTAGAGCAATTAGCATTAGCCTACTAGTGGAAAACCAAAGGTATCAATCCCGTACTTGCGGACAAGGGCTTCTCACAAGAGGTCATGTAACAATGCCACACACCATTTACTCAAGAGGGTCAGATTCATGGACCTCAATCTACAAATACCTAACCTCCTTGGTGTTAGGGTTGAAAAAACTTCTTTTTAGCTACAAGATGAAATTTATGCTTCGAAGCTTCATTAGACCAAAGAAAGGATCTCATGAGTTCTCTAAAGATTTGATAATGCTCACAGGAAAATAAAAGGACATAAAGTAAATAAGAATGTTCAACAATGTAGCCTTGAGGAGCGTAATCTGACCCCTAAGGGAGATGAATCTACCTTTCCGTAAAGTCGGTCGTCTCTAGAATTTCTCTACCACAAGATCCCAAAGCCTTTTACTGGGTTGCTCAAGACACAAAGGGAGCTCCAGATACTCAAGAGGGTAAATTGTCAGTGAGACAAACGAACATCGAAGCAAAAGCTCAAGATCATTGTTGCCAATAGCTACCCCCAAGAGCTTGGATTTTTCCATTTTGATTTTCATGCCCATGGGCACTTCGAAGATCCTAAGGAAAAGCATAAGTATATTGACTTTCGTCATAAAGGCATCGCAAACACAAAAAAGTTGTTTGCGTATTAGAGGTGACAGATCTCCTCACCCATTCTAGAGGGCTTAAAACTCAAGAAGGAGTTGCAATGACAAAACCTAGAGACCCACCTTCCGTCTTAATCCCACCTCGGTCCTTTCTCAGGTTTGGCATTCAAATGCACCCCCTAAAGTGCAAATGTTCAACTGGATAGCAGGCTCAAGCAAGGCCCTCACAGTGGACCAACTACTAAGGAAAGGTCTTCCCCTTCCAAATAGGTGCATGTGCTTGTCCCAAGAGGAATCGAACAATCACTTATTTTTGCTCTACAAAGTGGCACATGACTTATGGGGTTCAATTCTTCAACTGTTTGGGTTGCACTGGGTGATTCCTTCATCTGTCAAGGACCTTTTAGCGATTAACTTCGCTGCGCACTGGCCCAAGGCTGGGAGGATCCTCTGGAAAGCTACAGTGGCTCCTACAATCTGGACCCTGTGGAAAGAAAGAAATTCCCGCATATTTAGAGGGGAGTTCCATCCAGGCACTGTACTCTTCGTCAAGGTTACCTCCTTAGTAACCTTCTGGGCAACTCCCCCACTTTAATGGTATCTCCAGAGACTCCTTCCTCACCAACTGGGAGTACATCCTCCGACACAACCCCAAGAAAAACAAGGTTAAATCTTCATGGATTCCTCCTCCGCAAGGCTCGATCAAGCTGAAACTTTGATGGCCGCTCCTTAGGCAACCCGGGCCATTGAGGGGCTGGTGGGGTCTTCAGGGACCACAACCAAACCATTCTCTTCACATTCTCTGAGTATCTTGGACTACAAGACTTCCAGTTCGCAGAATCTATGGCTCTCCTTAGTGGCCTACAATGTTTCGATCAGTCTTGGGGTCATTCTCTCGTGGTGGAGAGGGATGCAAAGAACATCACTTCTTGGGCTTCAGGGACTACGACCCCACCTTGGTACCTTTTATCCATTTTTTATGAATTTAACTACCTTTTCAGGGAGATGACAGTATCATGGACTCGTATCTCGAGGACATCGAACGGGCTTTCCAATCTGCTAGCTAAGGATGGAGCTTCAGCACATGAAGTAGCTTAGCCATGCCCTTCTCTCTAGGCTGCCTGCTGTTTGGGTCCTCTTCTTCTCCAACCCACACAACTGGCTGTCCCTTTTGCCAGGGCTTTTGATTTTTGCTCTCCCTCTCTTTCTCGTCTCTTTGTCTCTTGTACATGTACAAAATACGATGTAAGGAGAAAATCTATAACCCCATTTTGTATACGGTCTTCTGACCTTTTCTTTTTTACCAGCAGATTCTCTAAGATTTTCTTGGAATAACCTTGTATCTCTCTCTCTTTTTCAATAGAACAGTTAACAGTTCTCAAAAAAAACAATGGCAAAAAAAAATGGTGAGATAGGGTCTCTTTATTGTAGACTACAAGTCACTGGCTCTTTGGCAAAGCTGTGGAAGAGAATAGAGAAAAGAGGCATAAGACACAAAAGCAGACACCAATTCCTCCATTTAGTGTCAAAACTCAAAACCCAAAACCCAACTTCACAAGACTTGGTTTGAGATGAACCAATCAACATGGCCATGGGCTTTCTCCCAATAGAACTTAAGGATCAACTAAGGTTTTGGTGAGATTTTAGTGTATCACTTCATGGCCAACAAGGGCCCCATCAAGGATTTCACAAATGGGGAGGAAGACGTTCTAGTTGGGAGAAATAACATCATCCAAGACCTACTTGACTCCAGTAGATGAACCCTAGAGAGGATTTTGTAGGAGTTGTGAAGATTGATGGGTTTAAAATCTTCTATATTAGTAGCTCCATCAATCTTGGGAATAAGAGCAATGAAGGTCGCATTCATTTCTTTATTGTAATCCTTCCATTATAGAATTCGTTAAGAAGGCTGAGATACAAAGGGACAGGGTATCCCAAAATCTAATGAAGATAGCCATTGGAAAATTGTGTGGGCTAGGGGCTTTTTCTTTCCTAAGCTTAGAAATACCTAGGGAAATTTCGTCTGGGTCAAAGGGGCGTTTGAATCCATCAAGCCTGTCCTTGGAAATAAGCAGAAAAGATTAAGTAAAAATGGCGGGTCTAGGATTCGATTGGGCCGAGAATAGGTTTTGGATATACGAGATGATGGTGCTAGCAATAACAAGGCACGTTCTTAACAGTCGATAAGTTAATAAGGATATTTTGGGCCCACTGCTTTATGTAATTCTTGAGAAGACTGAAGGTCATCTAGAAGGATGGGTTTGTGGTCTAAAGTGGGTCTACAGAGTGAAGAGCAGTGAGAGCCCGAGAAATGCACTTCCCACTCATGAGAGACAAAAAAAGAATCTAGCTTGGTCATGGTGGGGTCCACAATGTCATTGGACCAAGTGTAAGCAAAACCCCTGAATGGGATTTCGATGAAGTTGTGGCCAGATATGAAATTAGAGAAGCATGTCATTCTAGCATTAATTGTAGCAGGTAAATTGGTTTCATGGATCCATCTAATGGTAATAAAACACCAACCAATCACCCGAGGGTTGATGGCCAAGGACATAATACATCAAATCCAGACCAAAAAGCTTCTCTAAGATTAGATCTATTAGGGCCATACACAACACCGATTTTCCACCGAAGATCATTAAGGCTGAGAATGGGTCGGATCGAGTCTGGATTTCGATCCAAAAAGTATACATGGGATCAGGATCCGGCTCTGATAGAATCCAGAATATTCGTATTCGGATCTTGATCCAAAAAAATATACATGGGATCCAGATCCGAATCCGGACTCAGACCAGGACCCGGACCCGATCCAAAGAATTATTTTATATATTATTTTGTATTTATAAAATAATATATCACAAGAAATATTATATATGTGCATCTAAATGATATACAATATTTTAATAACTGGGTCGGATCCAGATTGGATCCACCTGTGCCCAGATTCCGATCCAAATTTTGGATCCAAATCCAAATTTGGGATCCAGATCCAACTCGTCGATTCAAATCTTGGATCCATACCCTGATCTGGATAGGGCCCAAAATTCAAGTTTCGGATCCAAACTGCATAAATTCATAACCCTAGAGATCATGACAAGCTCTAAACATCACAGTGGAGACCAAGTACGTTCCCACCAAGTTATAAGAGAGTAGAGGGTAGGGTCCAAGCCACCCATATACTGCCAAAAGCACCAATTGCTTCCAAGGCGACCCATTGACAAGGAAAACGAACCTAAATTTTCAGAATATCAGAGGAATCATGAATTGTCATAACCCTCAGGGAAGTTTTGCACACATGCAAGAGGACTGCCCTCTTCTTGAGGTGGTCCTATAGTTGCGGGAACCTTTGGGGTAAGGCCACGATCCCACATTTGGAACTCGATCCCACGGTTCCTCTAAAGGAGCTATACTATGAATTGAACTACTGCTCATCTCCTTAGTATTATAGATTTATTTCTTTAGAATATGTTAAACTGTGGTACATATCACATCACGGTATTCTAGAATTATCGTATTAGAAAACTACAATTTAATATCATAGTAAGCCCATTTATGATATTATTAACCTATATTATGGTAGTAAATTGGAGTATCATAACTATAACATTGGTAATAAGCTAAAGCATATGATAATGGATTGAGCAAGCATTGGTGGATCCTAATTAATTGAACTCGTTTTATGTATAGTGGAGGTTAGATCCCTCCAGGTCAAAACCTAGATCCCAGCAACATGGGATCTCACTCTTCGGTATCCTAGGATCTAGTTCATTAACTTGTTGAATGTGCAGAAGTCAATTCTGATCCTAAGGAGCTTCCACCCTATGGCAGTTCATCTTTCCCTGACCCGATCCCGCTCCCACCTCCAACAACTGTGGGTGGTTCCCCTATCCTCTAATGTTCCAAGTGAGGATTTTCATTTAGAACTACGGGACAAGGCCAAATGCCTAGAGGAAGAAGGGGGAAGGGGGAGCTCAAGAAGAGCATCCACATTGAGGTTTGGTTGGAGACTAGTTCCATGACACCCTTGTCTTTGACCTTTCCAACTCTCAAGTGAAGGATGTCAGTGATGTCAATTAGGGATCATCATAGGAGAAGCCCATTTCTTCAAAAACTTCTTCAATGTGTGGTTCTTCTCGATCAATCGTCTTGAGCTCCTTGTAATCAAGCGAAGATTGAGAGAGTAAACAGTTGTTGTAGTGTTCTCGATAACGTTTGGAGTTAGACCTTCTTAGGCAGTTGAGGAAGGCGAATGGGCAGCCAAGGAAGGAGAGACCACGAGGTAGAGAAGAAAAAGAGGCGAAGCAAACCTAGCCAATTGGGTGGAAGAAGATGGGGGAGAAGTATGGGCTAGACAAACATGGGCTAACGAAGTGTGTGGAGGCGATTGGGCAACGCACTATGCTAAACAAGGAGGGAGAAATGGAGGGATTGCGACCCGGTTGAGTTATTCCCATGGCAAGGAAGCCCCCCCTGACAGATGAAAGTTAGAGTTACTGGGACTAGGACTTCGGGATCAAGAGATGCATGAAGATATGTGGGATAATGATGGAGATTCGTACATCATGAGTTAATCGTGACCCCAATATGAAGGAGCGCGATCCATATTTCTCCAGGATCAAATGATAAAGTATATGGGATCAAGGTCCATCCAACTTTGAATCGAGGCTCCCCAAGTAAAGTACTCTAGCTTGGGAATAAAGTCTGTTAAACTATATGATTGATGTTTTTTCAGAATTCAAAGCCAAAGTATCATTAAATAGAAGGAATCCTATTTTTAAAATATTTTTTAACCTTTTTGTTATCATTGGAGTGTGTTTCATAAGTGAGATGTGAAACTCAAAAGTGAGAAGTGAAACTCAAAACTAAGAATTCGGATTCCAATTTCAGTCCTCAGGCATTAAAAAACTCTAGTGTCTGATGGAAATGCGATGTCCTTGTTTTCACTCGTTTTCGACCTTTCACTTACATGCATCTGGGCAAGCATTTTCTAGATTCAGAGGGGAAAAAAGGGTCTAGAGGCAAAGAAAGGGTCAACCTGCAAATGTCTCTGCAATAGTGGATATGGTCAATTAGAGGGCATCATATACAAAGATCAATTGCACAAAGCTTATAGAAGAGAGAGCTACAGAGAAAGTGAGAAAGAGAGAGATCGTTACCAGCACAAGGCTCCATTCGTGCCCAAGGACTTATTATGTATTACATTACCATATTGGTTTTTTAATATCAATACCCATTTATGAAATCTTACTCCGTCAATAACAAAAGGTCTAAGAGATTTTCAATGACATGATTCCTGTTTACATTGATACTCAGGTTTGTGAATTCGGAAAAAAGTTAAAACTATTGTTAATGGAATTTGCTTCCAGAATACAATACAGTGGATACTTGAGCTTCAAGAACCTCAAACATAACACGACGAAATGCAATCCCATCCTGTAAAGGATCCGCTCCTTTGCAGATATAGAACTCGATCCCTAAATGTCGGGGATCTCGATCCCTATATTTGCTTATGTACGGAACTCGTTCCTTCGACCACAAAACTTCGCGGCTTCCTTGCTCCGTGCTTCCATTCCTGATCCTAGAGCTTTTTTGGCTCCCACCCTGGGTAACTGTGTAAAACACCTGGGTCTAGATGTCTCAACAAGGAGAAGGAGAAGGTATTAAAGGGGGCAGGAGAAGCCCGTGGAAGATAGATTTTTAGTCTCCCAAAAGTGTATGCCATTGGGCTAAAGAGGGGGAGGAGAGATAGAGAGTATTGATCAATGATTTAGAAGAAGAGGCAGTATTAAAGGGAGCAGGAGAAGGTATGGTGGAGCATTGAATAGGGTTGTTACAGAATATAGGTGAAGAAGAGGATTATGGAATCAGACCCCAACAATAGTCCAAAAGATGTCCGCTAAAGCAGTGAACGCATAATCAATTTTGTCCTCAATCCAACACAAGGTTGCATCTTGACACATGCACATACAAACAAGCATATGCACATGCAAACACAAGGTTCCAAGAAACCTGTTATAACAGCAATGGCGCAGCCATTAATGCAGACAATGCTGTTATTTTCACAACTACCACTCTCACAGGATTTAAATTACAGTAATAATGGTAATGACCCCGGCCATCACACCATATGACACATTTTTAACCACCATATGTACACATGTATGTGCAAGCTTGTGGATTGTGCCATGTTCCAAGTAGATAATTAGATGTACAATGGATGAGGTTGGCATACCACCCATAGGGAAAGGTGAGCAGGAAGTCTCCACTTGCCCCTGATCCCAAAATGTTCAGTGGAAGGAGACCACCATTTTTCAGGAAGGCAAACCACCCAAACGCTTCAAAAGACTCATCAGACAAAAAGGAATGAGGAAAACTAGGAGGCCGAGGTGATCAAAATACTCAAACTTCAAGGGGATCAATCCTATGATGTAGTAAACAGTACCATTTGGTACATAATCACAAAAGGCACGAGCTTGATGACTCTAACTTACCCTACAGGAGGATCTAACGAAGCTCCTCTTACGTGCATTAAATGGATGCATAGTTATTAAAATTGATTTGCAGAATATAGTCAGTCCCTGGACCTTGAAGAAGACAACATTACAAAACCATATATTTTTTAATTTAAAGATTTACAACTTGTGCATCCCTTGAAAAGCTCATGTAGTATAGTGCAAGCCTTTCTTATAGAGAAGGTCTTTTCATGCTCCAGTCGTTCACAAGAGCTCATTGAACACACGCCATTGCTTGGTCTGAACTCCATGACAATACACGCCCTTGCCAAGCAATACATGGTTTCTTTTCTGACATTTCATAGTTATAAGATTGTGGAGATAAGTGATATTCACAAATCCAATTAGTAGGAGCCATTTCCATACTATACAAAGGGAGGAATACCTGCCAAAAATTTGTTTTCATCAAAAGGGAGAAAAGGTTTTGTGCTAACCAACGAAAGAGCAGCCAGGAGTCGCTCCCCAGCATTATTCATTTCATGCAAGTCGAGAACCTGTAGGATCAAAATCTTTCTTTAATTGAAAGAAACATGGATGCCTAAGAGTAAAACATAAACATCATATATATATATTAGATGATTAAGGGATGATTTTATTTCTAATCTCCCAAGTTCATAACACCAAAACCAATTCAAACATGATAGATTAAAAAGACATGAATTACAATGTAGGCAGCACCACAATCAACATGGCAAAACTAGGTCCCATAAAGCACTGTATGCAGCACAATCCTCCACTCAAAGTTTGCAACAAGCTAAACAATCTGATGCATAAACATCTATCAATCTCCACACTTTCGGATGCCTCTAAAGAAACTATCCCACATAGCCCCCATAAATGAAGCCTGCCACATCTACTACAGCTCAAGAGGTCCTACTCATAACATTTCAACAGAGGTAAGTACAAACGTATGTGCATTTATGCATCATAGTACCAATTTTCTGAAATCAACTTAAAAACTATGCCCAAGTGAACACGACTAAGGCAACAGCATGTAGCTCAAAACATTGGATGATCACTAGCTCAGTAATATGCCAAGTTAGAAATGAACTATTTTCACTGACCAAGCCAACTATGGGGCAAAGTAATTCTCAAGATCGCAAACATTTAAAACCATTTTTCGTTGTTTTTAAGTTTCCATTCATTGCAAATTCATTAAGATTTTATTTTTGTTTTGTAGGTGGGTTCAGTGTGGTTACCTTTTAGGGCACCAAGATTATTGGCTTTCAATGGCATAAAAAAGTCAAATTTAGAAATGTAAGCGAGCCAGTTTGGGCTGGGCTAAGGTCAAGGACCGGAGACCCAAGGACCCTACCCGAGACCCCACAAGGCCCAAAGCAAGCCGGCCTAGGAAAACCCATTATAAAATAGTAAAGAACGTGCCCAGCTCGTTTGTATTGTTACATTTTTATGACATAAGAAATCAATTTGTTCACAGGCTAGAAAAGCAACTCTTTTACCGAAATTTCCAAATTCGACCCCTAGGACTGCCAGAAAAAATGTTCAAAAAAATGCTGATCTGGATTAGGAATTGCATATCCAAATCAAGAATCGGGGCAAGCGTATCAATTTTCAATCAATATCAGCGACTCACTAATTTGTATAATATAATGCACAACTTTTATGGTTGATTTGGCAGCCCATTCATATGTCTCTCAATGTCAAATTAACATTTTTTATTTTTGCGCTCAATGTTTAGAACAATAATAATAAGAGCAAAGCTAAATTCAGATAGAAAGAATGCATGATTTGGTAACCCATGGATTAAACTTTCTCGACGTCGGAGTTTCGAACCTCAAGGGCACCACTTTCTAATATATCATTATTGTTTATTATTATTAAAAAAACAGAACATATCATTACAAGAGCCAAAGAAACCATAAATATTTGGTAAAACGGGGGCTCAAAAAAAGTATGGAATGTCAATTATTAGAATGCGTAGATATAAATATCGTTGAACCGAATGATCCAAGATTTGGATCAGTGGGTGGGTAATCCAACCCAGCGATCCATTTTTTAAAACACTCACCAAAACAATTATACTTTTTCTTAATATAAGAACTCAAATTTTTAATAATCCACCTATGTTTTAATTGTGTCATCATACGTATTCATCATCATAGCCTTTTCCCAATTAATTGGGGTCGGCTACACGAATCCTGATCCGTCATTCTACTCTATTAAAGGCCATATCCTCAATGAGGCCATAAGTCTTCATATCTTTCCGAACTACTTCCAACCACGTTGTCTTTTTAAGTCCTTCTACTTGAACTAACTTGCACCTTCTAAAAAGTGTAGTACTTGATCGGCACTACACATGGCTAGCCCACCTAAGTCTACTCTCTCTCATCTTATTGCCTATTGGTGCCACACCTAAATTCTCTTGAATGGATTCATTTCAAATTCTATCCCTTCTTGTCTTGCCACTCATCCATCTCAACATCATCATCTCCGCTACACTCATTCTATGGGCATATTGTTTTTTCTCTACCCAACATTCAGCCCTATAGAGCAAAGTTAGTCTCACAGTTGTCCTATAGAACTTGCCCTTCAGCTTCTTTGGTATGCGACGATCAGATAAAATTCGAGTTGCACATCTCCACTTCGCCCATCCAGCTCTAATTCTATGTGCAACATCTTCCTCAATCTCTCCATTTTCCTGAATTATTGACCCAAGATATCGAAAGTGCAGTCTTTTTTGTACTTCCTGGCTGTCAATCTTAACTACTTCCTTGTCTCTATTTGTATTATTACTAAATTTACACTCCATATACTCTATCTCAATCGGACTAAGTTTAAAACCTTTGGATTCCAGAGCACTCATTTCATGCCGTAATTGCTCAATCATCTCTCTCAGAGCTTCATAGTATGGCTTATAAGCTTGATCCCTCGATAGTTCACACAATTTTGTATGTCTCATTTGTTCTTGTAAATAGGTACCATAATACTTTCCTCCAATCGTCTGGCATTTTTTTGTTATCACCACCTTGTTGAACAACTTCATCAGCTAGTCAATGCCACTCTCTCTCATGCACTTCTAAATCTCTATCAGCATACCATCCGACCCTAAAGCCTTTCCTATCTTCATCCATTTCAAAGCTTCTTTCACTTCAGACATCTTAATCCTGCGAATGTATCTATGACCTCCACCCTCATTTGTACCACCAGTTCCTTTTACCACTATTCTCCCATTGTGTTCATCATCTAATACTTTTTTAAAATAAACTTTCCACTTTTCATTAGCCTCATCATCTTTCACCAAGACTTTTTTATCCTCACTCTTAATGCATTTAATATGGTTTAAATCCCTGTACTTTTTCTCTCTTATTTTTGCCAATTTGAAGACATCTTTTCATCTTCTCTTGCTCTTAGCTTTACTTACTATTTGTTTAGTGCTTTATATATATATATATATATAAAATGGGTGGTTCAAACCGATCACCCAACTGAAAATAGAGAAAATAGTAAAAATAAAGAAAAATAAATTTAATCATTGAAAACCAAAAATAAAGAAAAATAAATTTAATTAATCTCAAAGTTTTATTTTTACTTCAAAAATTTTCTAGAGCCTTTGTAGGTCAACGTGTAAGGAATATTTTAGGAGAATTTTGAACAGATTTGGAAACAAACGTAGAAAGAAATTGAAGATTTTATATTTCAGGTTCAAAAAAACCCAGATAGAACTCTCAATTCCAACTCTTTTTGCTCTTTAATCCATCAAATTGTTATGGGGGTTTGTAAGAAAGAGGGCACTAGTACCACATTTTGAGTCAAATTGTGGATGATTTGGATAATAAATGAGGAAGAGATTGCAACAAAACCGATTACGTTTTAGGGCTTAAAAATGGTAACAATTTAATGAAAATCTTGTCTAGAATGCAAAGTTTGATTCGAAGGATAATCTTTTGGGGCTAAGAGGGATTGACTTGTGGCCAAATCAATCAACATGGGTGGTTGGAAAAACAAGTGAAAATAAAACTTTTGTACTTGTTTTTCACATCAAAAGCGGGTACCCAATGACTCACCTCAATCCGGGGGAAAATCACCTAGTACCCCGACGACCCTAAGCCAACTCGACAATTATTTATCACTATTTATATATAATGAAAAATAATTTCATACAATGCTTTAGTAATATAACAAAACATCTCATTCATTCAAAAACTATATTAGGAGTATTTGTATGACCCCCAAATTTTGCATATACACTTTCTTCATCCCGAAAATAAATATAAAACGAGAAAAGAATTTGCACCTCAGAGAAGGTCCAAAATGAGTTCCACCCCAACAATGATGCAAGTCATACATTTGGTGCACGCGTAGATCTAGCCCTTTAAGTAATGTCCACTTTGACGTTAGTTGGCTCTTTAAGACCAGCCAAGTCCCTAGATGCCCCACCTGGGAGCAGGGGAAGGATAGGAGATCACAGCCAAGCACCCACCTAGGTGGCCAAGGATGCCTAGGCAGCCTCATAACACCTCTGGCCCAAATTAAGGGCCACATTTGCTGCCTCGACACCCCTGCCTAAGAGAAAAAAAAGGCTCTCAAGAAAAAGTATTTTAAGTTATTTTCCACCTAAAAGAGAAAAGGGTTTGGCGGATATTCTAACACCCGAAAACCTCTTGTGAAGGTTTAAGAGAGAAAAAACTGATACAGCTATGCCCCAACATCAACCAATGGTCATGGTTGGGCGAGGAAAGGGTGTAGGACCATGAGGGGATAAAAGGGGCAAAATAATGTAATTAAGGAAATTATTTTGGGCTTTTATGTTTTATTTTAGTTGTTATTTTTTATTTTGTTAACGGCAGGATTATTCATTTATTTGAAAGTAACAACTGATGGCTAAAATTAAATAGAATGTATAGCTACTATTCTATAGGGGTTTTTGGGGTTTTGAGTTTGCTTAAATACTTGTTACTGAAGGATTCTAGGGCAGATTTGTTACTTTTGGTTTGAGAACTTCGAGTTAATAGAGCTTCACGTGGATTCCTCATTGCCTTAGCTAGTTTTCTTCCTTCTCTACTCCTTTCTCCCTTTAAGGCTTGTTATTTGCTCAATTTTGGCGAATTAACACACTAATTTGAGAAAGAATAATCCCTAGTTTGCAGGTTACGAAGCATTCAAAAGTGGAACCCCAGTAAGATTTGAACTTGTTAACTCAAGTAGTTCAAGCCTTAGAGAGTACATAAATATCATACAGAAGGTCGGCGAGCTTTAGCGTGGAAGGAATCTAGAGACCAGCATCAAAGATCAAGGCAACAATGGCGATGGAAGTAACTTGCATATTGTCTTAACCAACCTTGGGCAGCTCCAACTAATGATGAATCTAATAATCAAATTCTTCGATTGTTGGAAAGAGAAAGGGAATATGAATAAGTATTGTTATACCAGAATTCCATCGTCGGCTTCATGTAGATGATTTTCTTGATTGGCTTAGTGAAGTTGAGAAAGTATTTGAATATGAAAATATAGCTGATCACAAAAAGGTAAAATTATTCACCAAAAAGAAAAGGGGTAAAATTAATATCTCCTAAAATTTTCTAGTCATGCTTTGGCATGGTGGGGATGATTTACAGTAGGATCCTCTTCGACAAGGCAAGAAGAAAATTAATTCATGGGACAGGATGAAGACGAAGCTACGTCAAAAGTTCTTACTAGTTAGCTATGTCAAAATCTCAAGCAAGGGGAAAAACTGGTGAGCACATTGAAGAGTTTCTACTTTGACATCTAGCGAGTTTACAGGAATTTTGAGGATCAAAAGGTAAGTCGTTACTTGGATGGGCTAAATCAGGACATCCAAATGAATTGGCATTTAAAGATGTTTATAAGATTTCTAATGCCTACATATGGGCCCTAAAGGTAGAAGAATTCTTAAATTTAGTCCTTAGGAGTAAGGGATCAGTCTCAAGTGCCTCTACTTCAGAATCAGGGCAACAAGGCATGACTAATCAAAGGTTACCAATCAGGCACGGGAACCAAGCCTCTCAATGTTTCCAAACTAGGCCACATCCAACTTAAAGGGAAGCGGTGTTGGACGAGGGATAGCAACACCTAAAACAAAGCATTGAGATATTCAAACTGTGCTTTTCAGGTGCCAACTACTCGGGCATAAAGCATATAATTAACCTTCCTGTCAACCTAATGTGAAAGTCGATTTAGTAGAAGAAAATTATGGTGTAAAAGATGATAAAGAGCAAACATAAGAGGAAAAGGGTGATATTGGGACAAGCTAGTCCTATGAAGAACCTAACCCTCTCACAAGGATCAATGAGAATTTGTATGGAGACAAAGGGAGTGAAACCCTAGTCGTCTAGTGATCATGCTCTCAACAGTCAAAACTATTTAATGAAGATAAGTGGCTGCAGCAAAATATTTTTCTAAACACTTGACATCAATTGCATTGAGGAAGACGTCGCGTATAGAATTAGAGCTAGGTAGACGAAGTGGAGAAGAGCTTCTAAAGTCTTAAGTGATTGTCAGGTACTGATGAAAATAAAGGCAAAGTTCTATAGAAGGGGATGAACTATTGGATAGTCAAGAAACAACATATTCATAGAACGAGTGTAGTTGAGATAAAGATGTTGAGATGGATGAGTGTCAAGACAAGACAGCATAGAATTCAGAATGAATGCATCTGAGGGAACTTAAGGGTGGCTTCAATAGGCCATAAGATGGGGAAAATAGACTTAAGTAGATTGGCCATGTGCAGCTTGGTCATGTGCAGCTTGACAAGAACAACACCGATTAGGAGGAGCGATTTGGTTCAAGTAGAAGGCTCTAAAAGGGCAAGGGCAAGGTCCAAAAGGACATAGATGGAAGTAGTGATAAGAGATATGGTGACCTATGGTCTGACTGAGGGTATAACCCTTGATAAAGCAGAATGGCAGAACAGGATTCATGTAGCCGACCCCAAATAGTTGGGATGAAGCTCAAATGATAATGATGATGATGACTCGACATCATCTACAAATTATGCATAACTAGTTGATGGTGGGGATAGTGAAAATACCATGTCCAGGGAGATGGTAGAAAAACTTAAATTAAAGGAGCACAAACAAATTCAACAGTTCAAGTATGGAGGCGAGGTATTAGTTCTTACTAGATGTTTAGTTTCTTTTTATATTGCCACAACTTATAAATATAAAGTATGGTGCAATGTAGTGCCCATGGATGCATGCAAATTATGCATGTCCAGGGGATAGTGATGATGATTATGATGACTCGACATCATCTACAAATTATGCATAACACTAGTTGATGGTGGGGATAGCGAAAATATCTATCCAGGGAGATGGTGGAAAAACTCAAATTAAAGGAGCACAAATAAATTCAACAGTTCAAGAAAGGAGGCAAGGTACTAGTTCTTACTTGATGTTTAGTTTCTTTTTTTATTGGCATAACTTATAAAGATAAAGTATGGTGCGATGTAGTGCCCATGGATGCATGCCACATCTTGCTTGGTAGACCATGACTTTATGATCGGATATGGTGCATAAGACCAAGTCAAACACTTACTCCTTTGACAAATATAATATTAGCATCACACTCCACCCTATGAAGTAACTTTCTACACCCAAATCCACTGAGAAGCAAGTACAAAATTCCTTAATGTGCACAAATTAAAAGAGGACAGTAAGGATATGAATGTAATTAGTGTTGCTTGCAAGAGAAAATTCCGCACCTACATCATTTCTAATTCTCTAGAGCTTCTACTTGAGAAGTATAACGACTTAATGCTAGAAAATTTGCCTACTAGACTTCCACCAATGAGAAATATCCAACATCACATTGATTTGGTGCATGGAATGAGCCCTATGGAACATGAGGAGCTGCATAGGCAAGTTGCTGATTGGTTTAAAAGGGGCCTGATTTGGAAAAGGATGTCACATGGACGGTCAATGGAGGATGTGTATATAGTCGAACGATTAAAAAAAAATTACTATCAAATACCAATTGCCCATACTTAGGCTCAACAGCATGTTAGATATGCTTCATTGGGAAAAACTTTTCTCAAAGATTGATTCAAGGAATGATTACCATCAAATCTGGATTTGTCCTGGGGATGAAAGGAAGAACACATCTAAATCTCGGGATGGACTTTATGAGTGGTTGGTGATGCTATTCAAGCTTTCTAATGTACCAAGCACTTTCATGAGCCCAATGACTGAGGTACATCATTCTTTTATTGGTAAAGTTGTTGTGGTTTACTTTGATGATATCTTTGTTTCCAATTCTAACTCAAATCATCATCTTAACCATTTGGAACAAGTCTTTGACACACTAAGGAATAATTTTTTTTTAAGTTTAAAAAAATTGCTCCTTCGTGACAAATAATGCCATCTTTTTGGGGTACATCATCTCATCCAAGGGCATTAAGGTGGACCAAGAAAAGTGAAGGCTATAGCTAGGTCGCTTGTGCTAAAGTTACTCACTAAAGTGTGTTCTTTTCATGGCCTAGAGACCTTTTATTGCTGCTTTTTCTGAAATTTCAGCACATCAATAGCAGCAGTGACTGATTGCATGAGGGTTGGAAGGTTTTCATAAAGTTCTGTTGCTGATAAGAGCTTCAACTTAATTAAACAAAAGATGATACACACGTCAAAACTTGCATTACCAGATTTTTTCCAAGGTGTTAAAGTTGAAATCAATGCATCGAACATTGGCATAGGGGCAATTATAAGTCAAGAGGGCTGAGTAGTGGCTTTCCTTAGAAGTTGAATTATGCACGTAAGAACTATTCAATCAATGACCTAGGGTTTTATGCAATAATGCACATGTTGCATTATTGGAGGCACTACTTGACTCATAGGGAGCTTATTCTATACTCAGTTATCAAGCACTTCGGTTCTTGAACTCCCAAAATAAGTTAAATGGGCATCATGCTAAGTGGATAGCCTTCCTTCAAGTATATACCTAACTTGCTAAAGCACAATGTTGGAACCTAAAATAAGGTAGCTGATACTTTAAGGAGAATGGTGGATTTGCTTGGAATGGCCATGGAAGAAGAGGGATTTGAAATGATAGAAAGCACAAGGATGATCTAATTTTCAGCAAGGTCCTAGAAAGATGTATGGAAGGACGAGACCCCTTGGGGGAGTACCTAATGTCTGATAGTTATTTATTTAAGGGTGTACGATTATGTATACCTAAGTGCTCCCTAAGGGACAAGATAATTATGGAACTTTATGGTGAGGCTTAGGTGGGTAATTTGGGAGAGATGAAACTTCAGATGTGATAGAAGAAAAATATTTTTGGCCACGCATACAAAGGGATGTTCAGATATTTGTGACCTAATGTCGAATCTGCCAAGTATCCAAAGGTCAAACAAAAATACAAGTCTTTATACTCCCCTTTCTATTCTAGATACCCCCATAGGTTGAAGTCTCTATGGAGTTTGTACTAGGACTCCTGTGAATCACACGAGGTATGGAGTATTTTTGCTTTTGTTTATTGATTTTCCAAAATGGCACATTCTATTCCTTGTGCAAAACCTATGGATGCCACAGACATTGCTAATATCCTTTTACAAAAGATCGTGAGGCCACACGATAACCCCAAGTCTATTACATCTGATTGGGACAAAGTTTTTGAGTCCTTTTTGGCACACTCTACCAAAGCACCTGAACGAAGCTTCAATTTTCTAGCGATTATCACCCTCAAATAGATTAGCAAAAGAAAGTCTTGAATAGGAGCTTTGGTAACCTCTTGAGAAGTGTTGTTGGGGATGACATATCTTAATGGAACCTTGCTTTAAAGTAGCTGAATTTGCTTACAACAATTCGGTTTATCAGCCGACGAGAAAATCACCATTTGACATTGTTAATGGGAGGATTCCTAACATGTGCTCAACCTCTAACGCCATTACCAATGGAAGGCAAGGTGAGTGATGATGTCAATGCTTTTACTGAGCATCTCAAGACTTGCAACCCCAAATCAAAGAGAAAATAGAAAGAAAGTAATGCAAATTATCAAGATGCTTCAAATGAGTATCGAAGAGAGAAAATTTTCAAGGAGGGTGACTTATTAATGGTATACTTGTGAAAAGAGAGGTTTCCACTGGGAACCTACAATAAGCTCAAGTCCCAGAAGGTGCGTCCCCCTGCCAAATTTTGAAAAAATAGGGGAATAGTGCGTAAGAGGTGGAATTACCAAACGTATTAGATATCTTACGATATTTAATGTTGTTGGTTTATTTAAATTTCAAAGAGACCCTCTATAAGCCAAAGAAGAAGTAATCGTTGAAATAATTAAACAATTACCAAGAAAGAAAGATGAAGAAATTGAGCGAGTTTTGAAGACCCAAAGCTTTCAAACTTGAAACGGTTCATATCACCAACATCTAGTCAAATGGAAGAGCAGACCACATTCCTACAGCACGTGGATTTCTGAGAAAGAGTTCAACAAGGAGGATCCAGATTTATACTGCCTTTATATCAAAGACAACTCACTAAAATCAAGTTCCTTTCAAGTGGGGCTAAATGATTCATGTAGGCCTCAGTCACAACCAATTGGCTGGCAAGGAAGATGGCTAGAATTAAATAGAATAGATGGATAGAATTTATTATGAGATATTAGGGTTTTGAGTTTGTTAAATACTTGTGAAAAAGGGTTTTGGAGCAGGGTTTTGAGTTTGCTTAAATACTTGTTATTAAGGGTTTTGCGGCATATTTATTACTTTTGGTATGAGAACTTTGGAGGTGGATTCCTCGTTGTCTTTGCTAGTTTTCTTCCTTCACCACTCCTCTGTTTTCCTTAAGGTTTGTTATTTTGTTTAATTTTGACGAATCAAGGTGTTGATTTAAGAAAAATAAAACATCAAGTTGCCTCAAAAACCTGTGGGATGCCTTCTTTTGAAATCTATTGTAAATTACATTCTTAATATATACAAAAGTTAACATTTCTTCAAAAAGACAAAAAGTTGCCTCAAAAACTTTTAAAAAACAAGATGTGACATTTTTTTCTTGAAGAGTGAGATACAACAGGAGTTCCAATCAAAAGCAGAGGTTTAACGACAACACAAAGAAGAGAAGAAAAAATCATGAGAATTCAAATAGCAGAGGAGAGTATTCAGAATAGCCAAATGAGCACATTAAGATGTAGTACCTCCCACAGATGATGGTGAGAAAGAAGGGCGTGGTAACAAGATGGACTGAGAAGCAACAGAGTGCAGAGGTCCCTGAGACCTAGCCTCTGCCTCTGGCTAACTAACTGCAACACTCGAGGAACTATCTCTTTGTTCCACGCCTCCTCTTCCATGAACTACTCCCTTCTCCCAGTTAATCGTATCTCCTGTGTCCAGCGAGATAGAGAGCGTCTCCTGGGTTGAGTTTAAGACTTTTGAGAGAGAGTTAAGCGTACCTTCCGAGCTGAGCCGAGTCTTTTTTGTTGTGTTTAGAGAGAGATCCCTGCAACTCAGGGCAAGTGAAGAAACAAGTCCGGGCCGGTTCGATATTTTTGTCCCGGCACTCGGTACGAGTCCTCGCTCTGCTCTGCGGCCGTTATTTACTTATATACCATGCCAGCAAATTCTTTGAAGCTGCGCCGTATGTCGGCCAGAAACAACTTCAGCTAACCAAATGGCAGTGGCTACGAAATTTGATGGCTTGGACTGAGTCATAAAATTCGAAAAAACAAATTTAAAATTATGTATTTATTCAATGATTATTCATTTTGAAATTTAAAGGGCAATAATAGTTGCAACCCCTATTTACAAAAATTAAATTGACCCTCGGCAATCCCGAAAGTAATTTACATAAACAATATTATCCTCATTTAGGAGTACAATTGACTTCTACTCCCTTATTGAGGGAAACCTACTTGGGGGATTTTTTTTTTTTTCTTCTTCAATATGAAATATTGAAATCCACCTAAGAATTAGTAGATGATTATTCTCAAAAGAAGAAAATTGAAATTTAAGTTTTTTAACACTTAGATTTCACCATTTAAAAATTGAATGATTTCCATTCAATCTCGAAACATTGTTATTTTCAAGTGCTTAGATGGTGCAATAGGAAAATGTTTTTTTATTGAGGTTAATCTATTGGTTGAAATGACTATACCTCCAAAATTTGGGGTACTGAATTGATTTTAAGTTTTAAAAAATTGCGGATATTATAGTCTATTTATTCCCTCCAATAAACCACCTATAATTAATCTTAGGCCCCCAAATTTTGGAGATACGACCCCTTCAACGGTAGATTAAACTCACTAAAAGAACTTCCTAATTGCACCCGCTATGCACTTGAAAAAATAATGTCTCAAGATTGAATAGAGACCAACCAATTTTTAGAACATTCTTTTGAGAATAATCATCTATTGATTCTTAGGTGGTTCCCAAAATTTCATATCGAAAAAATCCTGTCAAGTAGGTATTTATACCAAGGAGCTAAATGTAAACTACGCTCTTGATGGAGTATGGTATATATGCTAAATTATCATATTTCAAATAAATTTATCAAAATACCCCTAATATTGTAAGGATATTTTGTTGCTTATTATTTTTAATTAATTTTAAATATTTTGTATAAATATGTGATGCTAAAAATATAAACATGTTAAATTGAGCTTAATCTGATGTATGAAAAAGAAATAAAATTAATAAAAATTTACCAAGGCACTCATAAGAGATAAATGATTTAACATTCACCTCTATCGTTTGATTTAGTTTCAGAATACCTCATAAAAATATATATGGTCGCTAGTTGGAAATTGTAAATGAGCAAAATATTATACAGTTCATCTCAAATGATATTTTGATACATTTATCTAAAATTAAAATACATTTTGTGCTTTCAAAAGTGGGATTAAAGTATCACATATGAAATATATGATACTGCTTTTAAATATAAAAAATAAAATAGGATTTTGTGGTAAATTTCCTTCAAGCAACAACTTTAAATAAATAAAATTATGAAAGCACCGTTGAAATTCATACATGCATTTTGGTAATGTTATTTATATTAATTATTTATTATATTTTTTAGAGACCAATGGTGAGAAGTATGAACATGCAAAGTTTAATCTCAATCAGATGTGTAGAAACATAAAACTAGAATATAAACTTGTTAGATTGAGCTTAATCAGATGTATCACGAAGAAATAAAATTAATAAAAATTTACCAAAGCACTCATAAATGATAAACTATTTAACATTTCACCTCTATCTTTTGATTTAGTTTCATAATACCCCATATAAAATATATGGTCTTTAGTTGGAGTAAATGGGCAAAATATTCTATAGTTCATCTCAAATTATATTTTGATAATTTTATCTAAAATTAAACTACACTTTGTTCTTTCAAAAGTGGGATTAAGTGTCACATATGAAATATATGATACTACTTTTAAATATAAAAAATAAAATAAGATTTTGTGGTAAATTTCCTTCAAGCAACAACTTTAAATAAATAAAATGATGAAAATACCTCTAAAATTCATACATGCATTTTGGTAATGTTATTCATATTAGTTATTTATTATATTTTCTGAAGAGCAATGGTGAGAAGTATGAACATGCAAAGTTTAATCTCAATCAAATGTATAGAAACATAAAATTGGAATATTAGATGTGCTCTAAAAAGTATGACATGAATGTAAAGTACAAAATATTTTGCATTTTATTGATAACTAATCTAGAGATCTGTGTGAAAATTTAATGGTGATCATTTGAGGTCCTACTCACATGGGTGTGAGAGGGTCTCATAGTGTAATTACTCAAATGCAGTAATTACACTATGAGATCCTCCCACACCCATGTGAGTAGGACCCCAAATGATCACTATTAAAATTTGACATAAATCTCTATAAAAGTTATCACATAGGTGTAGGACTTGGATGAATGAGTTTATTGATAACTTTTCTACAGATCTGTGTTAAAATTTAATGGTGATCATTTTGGTCTTACTCACATGGGTGTGGGAGGGTCTCATAATATCATTACTCTTTGCGCTTATACCTCTTTTGTTTATGTTGTAACTTTTTTTCCCACAATACACTTGTTTGGGTTTTAAATTCCAATCCAAAGTATTTTATCTATGGTTTGGGTGGTTTAGATATTGAAGTTTCGAACCGGTCCCTCAAAAAAGTAAAGTAAAAAGACTCAAAGCTTCAAGTTTTAAACCACCATTTTATTGTCCTTTTATTTTTTATTTGCCCGCATAAATAAATACTAGTGAAATACACGTGCTTTGCACATGATATTGATTGTTGATCATTAAAATAGCTTTTCGATTTTCAAATAACATTTTAAAAATAGATTTGGTTATAGAGAAGAAAAAAAAAAGAGAGAGAATTTGTTGGTTCTATCTTCACGTATAGGATTTTATTAGATAATAATTATCTAAAAATATTTCAAATCATGTTTAATACAAATAAATAAAAGATATTAAGGATTTTTTCATATTTTCAAGTAGTTATTAATCAAGAAATAATTATTTCTTAGCTAATAAAATATAATTTCAACTCTATTATTTGCCTACCATAATTTGTATTTTCAGTTTTTCTTTTCTTTTCTTTTCTTTTTCCCCTATCTTTGCATTGTCACTTATGATATTTAATGCCATAATTGAAACTACAAAATGTTGAATAGTTAAACTATAGGTGTATTTTGATAAATTATTTTGTTAAAAAATGGCCTGAGTTGTTTTATTACGATTAATAGTCCATTTGTGGGATGATGACTATTTTGTATCTTGAAATTATTCACAAGGTGATCAATATGGATGTGAAAAATTTGAGATCTAAACGTATCTTTAAAAGTTAGATAAGATGATCTAGAATGGTGTATATGGTTTTTTATTTTTATTTTTATTTTTATTTTTATTTTTTTCATTGACTAGAACACTTACAAAAATCCAAGTACAATAAAATTTACTTCAAAAAATACATAAATAACCAAAAAATGTTCGTACTTGATGCCACTAATCATAATATCTTTTATTTAGTAAACAAAGAAACAAAATGCTTATGAGAATAAGAAAGTACAAGAAATAAAGATATTGTAAACCACAAAGTAAGATGTCAAAAAATTACCAAGTGGACTTAGCATATCCTAATATCGGGTCTCCTCTTCCAATGTCACATGGATCAATAGTATATCTCATATCTGCAAAATATGGGAAAGCCTTTGTTACTACCTTTAATAATATAAGAGCAATGGTGGAACTTGCGAATGTCTTGGCGCTAGGTTCCAATACCTACCTAAGTGGGCGTGGCCCCCTTTCAATATTATAATGAAGAGAGATGTGAGCGATCTTTGATGAGAGAGAGAAGAGAAAACCCTAGAGGGTGGAGAGTAGAGAAATGAGATGTGTAGAGATTTAGAGATGAGAGAATATCTATTTATAGAATTTCTAGAGGTTAGTGTTTATTTAAGGTTAGCCATCCTTATAGAAACTAGATCCAAACCATTAATCATAGAAGATCTGTATGGTGAAAGATCTAAGCCATCAAATATGTAGATATGTCATCATGATTCAAATGAATGCACTAGAACTTAATTTTTCAGATTCCTAAACCTAATCGCATCAAATAATGAAATATGCCAAATATTATCATTCATACTTTAATTATCCATAATCTTCTTACACGTAATATATCTTTTGAAATCAATCATCCATAATTTCAAATCATTGTTATTATTTCAACTTAATTGATAGTCTTGGTGGCTTCAATAGATTTTAGTTAGTATAATTCAATATGAGTGGGGTGTGCCACCTTAGATGGCTTTATAGGGTCCCACAAAATTATCCTATGTGTTTTATTTATGGTGGGCCCATAACTCATGATGGGCCCTCATATAATTGATGAATTATAAGATTCATAAAATGATTTTTAAAATATTGAAATAAATAGTATTTATCTATGGATATTTAAATACTAAAAATTGAATATCTCTTAATTTATAAATCTATTTTGTAAAAATAAAATTTTACATATTTATAAAAATTAAAATGAACAAATCTGAAAATTATTTACGATCAAAATAGTTAATTTTAAAGTAACCTAGCCGTTCCCATGACCCACAGACCACTGCAAGGGTTCATGATTGGGCTACCAAATTCAGCCAATAGGCAAGGAGACACAATCTCAATCTATGGATTACAGGTTCTCCCTAGATATGAGTCTAAGGTTACATAGACTTCATGTAATTACAACTCTATGGTGCACTCTCCTGGACAACTCCAACCTCATCAAGGAATGTTGTTAACCCTCATCGGTTTATGCTCTATGCCCAGATAATAAGAGTGTTCCAACTCGATTGCCCTAGCACGCAAAGGCAAGTCGAATATCGGCAAATAATATTTGCTTATCATGGTCCACAAAGGACCATACTCCCATTAAGTTTATGTTTCATTATATCAAATATTTGAATACAAGCTCTCACAATATATTTAATGATCACAAAATCCCAAAATTTTTAACTATGTCTTTTGGTTGGAACCATGACAGATTTTCAAGTCATAGTTAATAAGTATCCAATTAAAAACTTTATGATTTTTTAAAACAATGTGATTTTTAAAAATCTATTAAAAACTTTGATTCTTTGAAAAGATCTTCAAAAACACTTTTTTTTTTTATTGGACCGATAAATGTACATTTATATTTTTCAAGTTTATTTTAGAAAAATTCTTCCCAGTTTTAGTGTCCTCATTTTCCAACTTTCTTGAAACTTTTCGTCTTAATTGATTTGAAATCTTGAAGAAAAAAGCTTACTAAATATAGAATTAAACTAAAGATATTGATTTAGAAAAAAAAAAATCATAAAAAGCTTTCACGAATGTATTCCTAGATAAATGTATTTCCCTAAAAAATTTCATCCCAAAAAGAAAATGACTATGAATGTATTTTTAGAGAACCTTTATATTTTGTGTGTGTGTTTTTTTTTTAACTGCAATCCTTTGTTTTCTAACATCAATCCTATACCATAAGTTCTTGTTAACATAATTTTGTATTTGGTATTCTTGTTGGTTTTCACCAGATGCTCCTGTCAATGGAGGAAGCATACCACATTGTAATGTTTAATGACAACTAGACAAACAATTTGTCAAGTATGATCCTAAATGTTAGTAAATCATAATATAAAAATATTGTTCAATGACGTTATTGTATCTTTACAATAATTACAAATCATAAATTTATTTGATGTTAGCTATACACATCTTATTTTTTTCACTTTATTTTTTGGAGCCAAATCCGAAGTATTCATGATTATTTGGATGGGATTGTATACAATGAGACCATTTACTCATATACATGAAGGCCACAATTACTTATAGCCATCCAATTTGAAATTTGAAATTTTGGATGTGTTGCAAAATTCGAGAAAATTCCTTTTGAAATTTGAGCTGGGTCAATGCAATAAATGTGGCCACCTAATTTCATATCCAATGGTCAATATTAATTGTGACCACCATGTACCAAAGGTAAATTGTCTCATTGTATACTTTTCTTATTTAAATACCTGATTTTTTCATTTTTTCAACCTGATTTTTGGTCTTTGATATGTTGGACTCATCTAATTTATTAACAATTTATTGACCAAAGTCGCTTCTACAAAGTGCATTTATTTATTAATTTATTTTTTAGTAGGTCTCTCAGTTGACGAGGTTACATATAAATATTCGGCTGCTTACAAGCGCTCTTATATTGGGTTTCCAACCCAATTTAGGGAATTATGAAATACTTATCAATTTAATCTAGTTGTATTTTGATAAAATTCAAAACCCATTTTGATGTGTGATTTGATTGACTATTTGAAATTTGATCGAAATAATGGTGAGCAATTTGAAATCAGATAAAAAAGTATGGGTAAGATGTTAAATAGTTCAAATCACAAGTGGAGTTTGATTAATTTCTCTTATATATATTTCGAGACAGGTCAACCCTTATTATTGGATCTGGGTCAAGTAGACCAAGCATATCACCTTATTAACCTTACATGATTTATTTTAATGAATTATTGATAGACTAGGTGAGGCTCCACTACTTTTGCTAGACTTGACCAAATACAATTGTTGAAGTAAGGACTGCATAGGGTCAGGTCTAGCCATAGGCCAAACAAAAACCTTGACATAGATAGGTATAGTTGGACCTGGACCAGCCCTCTATGTTCACTTCTTAGCCATGGACATGAGTTAAGTAGACCAATGTGCGGAAATGAATTATTCCTCGTTGGAACTAGGATTGGTTTGACTCCAATGGAGCGGGCTAGTCCTGTGAGGGAATGGGGCAATCATTACCATAGTAAGCAAGTCTCCTTTTCAAACATGACTTTTAAAAAAATCATTGATTTATTGAAATCTGTTAATAACTCTAAGTTTTTCAAAAGATCTTTAGAAAATTGTGTTTTTTAATAGAACTGATATAAGTATGTATTTTATCTATTTTCAAAACAACTTATTCCTTATAACTTTATTTATTCATTAACTTAATATTATTGATTTTTGGTTTAAAGATAAGTACACTAACAGTGGGAGCAATTAAGAATCTTGGTTTAACAAAATATTCCATCAAAAATTTCACCAATGAGTTCCCTTAAAAAAGTACACAAAAAAAATACAAGCAATATATTCCCCAAAAAGGAGTAATTGAAACAATTATATATCTCAAAATAATAGATAGAATTAAAAGAAGAGTAACCCAATGAAAAATCTATTTTTTTTTCTTTAAACCCGTAGCATCCTTATAAAGCGCAAGAGAGAGACTCAATGATACTAAAGATTTAGGTAGCTAGGAATTCAGTGTGAGATTCGAATTTGCTTAAGCAATTTGTTGTTTTTTTTATGCATAGAGAAGTTTGATTAATTTTATTTTTTATTTCATTGGTGTATACAACATGACATTTTGGTTAGACCACTATTTTACATATTTGGGTCTTTACGATTTGCTTTAATTAACTGCAATCTTACATTGATGGTGTTATTTGTTTTCTTCCTTTGAAAAATAATCATATACATTGATTCACAGTTTTTGTTATTTGCTAATTAGTTATTCTGCTTAGTATTCTTGTTATTGTTTCATTTTATGCTCCCAATAAATCTACGATATGTTTTGTGATGTAACAACATAGTAAGCATTGTTGATGGATTTATTGGAAGTTTCAACAAAAATGGTCAAGTATTACTATAGTGACACTAGTAAGGCTATAAAATTATGGGAAAATTTTATAGAGTCGAGGCTCTAAATAATCAAATTTTAGCCTACCCCAATTTTTTTTCTACTTTATACAATATTAGTTAGTAGTATAATATTTTAAATTCGAGTGATTCAATAATATTTGAAAAAGTTTAAAAAACAAATATCATATTCTCAATCTATTTTCAATTTAAAAGTAGTCACATCTAAGAATTTTAATTTAGGTAATTACATAATGCTTCAAAATTAAAGACATTTGAATTAATTTTTTTATTTTAATTTAGATTATTACACAATAATTAAAAATTAAAAATTTGAATTAAATATTTTTATTTTATTTATTTATAATTTTGAGCAATATTAATATGAGAAATTATTCTAAAATAAACCCATGCGGTTATAATTTTTGGGTAAAATATAACAATAATGATAATAGAAAAAATTACGCTAATATCCGTTATAAGAAGCGTTATTACGGATACACTTTTGAGTTTCCGTTATTATCAGAATGTTTGTTTTCTCCCTTTCATAACGACATTTTTTAAAAAAGACGACTTTACCTATTTTCGTGTATTGAAGAACTGAATTAAAAAAAAAATTAGTTGTTCAACAACCGCAAACGGGAATAGCTATTTTAACCTTCCCGTGCTAGTTTCGGTTGTTCAACAACCGAAATTAGTGTTTTCGAGTGTTGAACAATCGAAAATCTAATTTTGGTTGTTCAACATTCGAAATTATACGGGGCTTGTTTTAAAAAAGAACAGTTACTGTTCTTCGGCTGCACCAGTCCAAGACCATCCGAAATTATTTAATCCCCCTATTTTTCACTCTTTCTTACATATCTAACTACCGAAATCACTATTTAGATCTGGATAAAAGCATTTTGACAAATCATAACGGCATTTGACGCATTTTGAGGGCATTTGGTGGATTTCTAATTTGTAGTGAAGGTATGTATCATTTGGGGTTTTTATAACTGTAATTTTTGGGTTTTTATAACTGTAAGTTTGGGTTTTTTTATTATTTTTTAATGATATACATGAGTCATTGAGTTATGTTTGTTTGTTATTTATTGTTTAAGAATTTGTAAATTTGGGGTTATTGAGAACTTCAAATTTGATTATTAGAACTCGAAATCAATAACTTAGTATAGTTAAATGGCTGTGACAATATATTTTGCTTTTTACGGGTGATTTCTATTATTATTTTAAGTTTTTGGAAGTTGTTTGTATCATTTTGTATTTTGGGGACTTGGTTTTTCAGTTGTTGAATGGGTTTGTGTTTTGTGACTGTATGTAAATGAATCCATCCGTAAATTGAAATATATAGCTTAATGTAGCATCCTCTGATATCATTGAAAATGTATGACTTATGCTATGTTGGACTTGTAATTTCAAATTTAGTAGCTTAATACAAATATTTGTATGTTTCTATGTGTTGTAGCTTAATACAGATAACTTAGTATAGATATTTGTAATTTCAAATGGGTGTGGGTTTTGTAATTCAAAATTTCTTATAGCGTAAATTTTGAATAGGTACAGAGATGGTACGTAGATGAATAGGTACACTGTTTTGGTTATCATATAAGAACAAAAATTTTGCACACAATACTTCATGCTCATTCCATTGTTAGTGATATATGTACATGGATTACATACAAGCCCATTCCATTGTTAGTGATATATGATTTACTAATATATGGATTACATACAAGTTGCAGATGTGTTAGTAAACTCCATTTATAGTTCGATATGTAAATTTAATATTGGATTCTTGTCTTAGAGTAGTATTGTACATGCAAATGCATGCTGCAATTTTAATATGCATAATGAGTTATTGTTGTCTTGATTTTAGTGAATATGAGTTGTGTCCATCCAGAGGGGGGATACCCAGGAGGTCCTCAGGACCCTAGCTTGCTATAGCTTCAACAAAAGCATTCATTATATTACATATGGGTGAATATATGCATCTGCTCTTTCCATAAGTTTGTTATTTTCTAATAAATTATAGCTTGTTTCAATTGCATATGGGAAGTACATGTGTATATATAATGTGACTCGTATGTGTTATATTTCTTAGAATCAATGAGAAGACATTTCAAATGAACGATTGACATCTAACTGAATAACAAGTTCAATTAGTGAACGTGTTTGGGTTGGGTGCTCTGTCTATCATTTGACCAGGTTGAATTGATCATCCTTTGGTTGCTGCTAATGCATAGAGGTGGCGCTCAGAGACCAATTCCTTCCATTATAACATTCAAATTGGTGAGATGACACCAACTTTATTTGATGTGTACTAGATTTTAGAATTGGTCGTAGATGACGAGTCTGTTACATGCCGTCCTATCAGTGACCTCCACAAGTTCATAGAGGATAATTTGGGTATAGTCCCCACTGGAGGCAACTTTACAACCATAAAGCAATCATGGTTGACGGCTAAATTTAGGGGATTGCCACCTAATGCATCCCCTGTGAAAATAGTCAGATATACTCAAGCCTATCTACTCTTCCTAATCAACGCAACCATTTTCGTTGATGCATCAGTTGCAACAGTCCCAACAAGGTACTTGCAATTCTTTGAAGAAATTGAGCAAGCTAGTAGATATGCATGGGGTGCTGCAGCCCTCGCATATCTATATCATTCGCTTGGAAAAGCTTGTACTTTCAAGCGAATACATTTTAGTGGTTCTGCCACTCTTATGCAGGTAAATTTAATTTTTGTATAGATATAAGCATATTACTTTAAACTACTTAGAAATTTTTTCTTTTAACTTATCATATCTTGATATAATGCAGTGCTGGTCTTATGAGCATATTATGCATATGAGACCCATACCGCATAATATATCTTGAAATATGCTAAGGGAAAAATGGTGGGAGCCACCCAATAATTATTATGGCAATCCACATAATTTGATGCCTCCCATTAGATAAGAATTAAATAACCTCCAACCAAATGAGGTCAGTATGTACTTTGATATTCAATACTTTCAATTATATTATAGTATTTATACATTTTTTTATTGACTTATTGTCATATGTGTGATTATACTTCATATAACAAGTAATATGGAATCCGTACTTCAAGCCTGATGAGTCTATTTCAGATGATAGGCATGAGGCATTCAAAACTGCAATGTGCGTAACGACTCTTATCTTTGATGATATTGTCGAGCCATACATGCCAAATTGTGTTTGCTGCCAATTTGGAGCTAAACAGGGCATTCCTAGAAATCTTTTATCTGTTGGTAAGAGGTCCACCAAATATGGTGGGCACCGAAATTGGCGAAATGTCAATTTTGAAAAGATTCATCATTGGTTGTCTTGCCATGATCACATGATGACAGACATTGAAGTCGATACTGTGAATGAGTTGCCCTCAAAGGAGTACAAGGCTTGGTACAGTTGAGTGTCCCATCCTATTATATACAATGTCGCTAACCCACCTATTGACATTTTGCAACCTCATAACAAGGAAGAAGAAGAGATAGTTCCTGTACATGAACCACAGTATATAATAAGACCTCGAGGTTAAGAGGAAGAGTTGGTATGTATATTTTAACCTACAAATTGCTTTAGTTTTGTATTTGCCAATCAGTTTGTATGTTTATATTAACCTACAAAATGTTTTGCAGGTTAGTGCAATTAAGGCTAGTACAACCATGTTAGCAAAGGCACTTACACTTAGATACAAGTGGTACTCTGAAGTATATAATCACGTTAACAACGTGTTTGAAATGTTGTCTACGTTTATGCTGGTTGACATGGAAGATATAGAAGCCAGGATGGAAATATTACAACATGAAGTTAACGATGAAGCTGTACAAGAACAAGGAGGACAAGATGTAGTGGGTGAGAGTAATCGGGCTGCTGCTGAAGACTTGGCTCCATCCACACAACCTGCAGTTGAGGAGTAGAAGACATAACACAAGACAGAAGCAGTATCAGCTGAAGAGAAGGTGGCATCCGTAATTGTACTTTTTTTGGCAATGTAATGGCTATTTTGACCGTAGTAATATATATATATATATATATGAGCAATGATCTAATGCAACGGTTGTATCATAGTATAATGCAACGACACTTCTAGAAAACCATGTTTGTGGTATTCATATGACCCCAAAATTTTGCACACACTCTCTTCATCTCAATAATGAATCCTCAAAAAAAAAAAGTTCAATTTGAATTCTAGATATGGTTAGAATGAGTCCCCTCCAAAAACAAATCTAAACCATAAGATGCTTTTTTTAAGGCCGTTGCATCATATTACTATACTACATTTGCATGATATCATTGCTCTCTCTCTTTCTCTCTCTCTCTCTCTCTCTATATATATATATATATATATATATATATAATATTGGAAATGGCTACCCTAATAAGGTAACTATTTTAGTTATATATAATGTAACTAAAATACTATAGCTATTTTAATATAATGTAAAGGGTGTCTATTGGAAATGGACCCTGAATGATGCCCGAAATTTAGTTGTTCAACAACCAAATTTTTTGTGATTTCGGTTGTTGAACAACGAAAATCTCAGTTTCGGTTGTTCAAACCGAAATTGTGATTGCGAATTCCAGAAGCTCCCTGGATCTTCGCAGTCAGAAATTCGGTTGTTCAACAAATGAATTTTTTGTGATTTCGGTTGTTGAACAATCGAAATCCCAATTTCGGTCGTTGAATAACCGTTGTGCAAAAATCGAATTTGTAACTGCGAATTCCAGAAGCTTCCTGGATCTTTGCATTCAGAAATTCGATTGTTCAACAATCGAAATTTTTGTGATTTTGGTTGTTCAACGTCCGAAATTTCTAGAATTTCGGTTGTTCAACATCCGAAATTTCCAGAATATCGGTTGTTCAACAATCGAAATCACAATTTTCATTAAAACTTCTTATATTACAGTGGATTTTCATTGAACGCTCTCTTGTTTCAATGCTCTTTTATGTTATATTCGAATTATATTACAATGAATTATACACCAGATTCAGATCAACACCTAAATCACTCAATTCACACTAACACCAAGTACAACACAAGATTGACGGCACCAAAATCACTCATTTCATTGATTCATCAAATTGTTAATTCCATACAAAAACACAAGATTGACAAGAAATAATTCACTCTATCGGTCTCTGCATGTCCTCCTATTATGACCCACTGTACCGCATCGTTTGCATTTCATAGGCCTGGTGATGGGCTGCTTAGTCTCTGATCTTTTTCGTTACTTTTTTTGGTCTACCGAGAAGGCATGTCATCTTTGGTGGCAACACTGTACGGTTGAACAGACTTGTCAACTCAATATCATCCGGGACAGGCCCAAAGGGAGTATGAAAGACCCAGTATGCAGTGGGATCCAAATGCATATGGTTAATAGCCGCAATCGCATGAGTACACGGTATGCCACCGAGTTGTCATTTTCTACAACTGCATAACCAATGAGTTTAATCGACAACGTACTTCTTTCTAAGATAGTGGACCTTAAGCTATGCATCTATGGTTGATATAACTGTGTGCAAAAATCTAGCCTTCATCTTTCACAAGTCCAGTAATTATTGGGCTTTGGGTACTAGCAGGCCTCTCCAACTATTACCTAACTCCCTCTTCTCTTAAAATCTGATCATCAATTGTACCCTTATTTTTTCACACATTATAATGATCGACTTTTCTCGAGCCGACATTATCCAAGCATTGAATGACTCGGCTATATTAGAGGTAAGATGATTGTATTTTATCCTTGGAAAATAGGCATCTGCCCAATATTTGGGAGGGATATTTTTAATCCACTCATATACTTTAGGGTCGACACACTGTATGTCAAACATAATTTTTTCAAACCCACTAATGGTCATTTTATTGGCAGCCTTCCAAAACAACATCAGCAATACTTCGGTGTTTGCTGACTTTTTCATAAAGCCCTTGAAATTCTCTCCTATATGTCGCATGCAGAATGCTGAAAAATACGTGGGAAATCATTTTTCTATTGCTTCTGGTAGGCTTTTTTGTCGATCTGATATAATTGTTAAGGCAGACAGATTAGAAAACTCATTTAATAACTTACTCAGTATACTTAAGAACCAATACCAACTCTGGTAGTTCTCCTTCTCGACCACTGCAAATGCCAATGAAAAGAGTCCATTATTTGCATCTATAGAAAATGGCGCACAATAATATGCCTTGATACTTTCATTTTAAAAATGTCCCATCAATACTAATTAGCGGCTTGCATCCATTAACAAACCCATGATGCATGGACGATAAATAATGAATAGTCGTTTGAACTTGCTTTCATCTGTATCAATGTTCGGTTCCCGGGTTGGTTATTCGGAGCTTCTCCGCATACAGGGGGAGGTCATGGTATTGTTATTCATGTGATCCATCCATCATCTCTTTAGCAACCTCTTTTCCCCACCAAGCTTGCATATAGGAAAGCTTGACACCCTGATCGCGTTGGACATCCTTTATGATGTCTTTAGCTTTAAGTTTTGGTTTGCCACTAAGACGGGCTTTAATTTTTTTGCCACCCAATCAGTACGAGCTAGTGGCTGATGGACCCTCCCCATTGGACCACTACTTGTGTACTACTTAACCATATATTTCACTTTGAAGTATGACGTACTGCCAACTCGTAAGCACTGCACTCGCCATGTGCATCCCTTTGCCTTACAACTTGCCCACACCCGTCCCAATTCACTTTTGCAAACTTCAGAACAAAATTTTTGTGGATTGCAAAATCAATAAGATGATGCCGACATTCATTGATACTTTCAAAATATTGCCCTATATTCAATTGAACCTTGATACGAACTCCTCTACATGGGCTCTCTAATGGTTCAATAGCCTCCATATCACGCTTTGGTACAATCTCAGGGTTAGGCGCCACTTGAATGTTTTGATCTTGATTAGTTAAAGTGTTATGCCGACAGTTGACAAAAGATAGAGTGTAAGATGAAACAACATTTTCTATACATAATAAAATAAAATAAAGCAAATTACAAATGGAAACATAAATTGTAGATATACCTATTTATTGAGGATGAACCTTTACCAATAGATTCCCGTTCTGACTCCATTGTAGAGGCAATATATACAACAAGTTTTTAAAATTCCCCTCCCAACATAAAACATACATCTACATCATTACTAACATCAATCAAATCAAGCCTACTAGAAAGACTTGTGTTGTGGTACATAATAACTAGTTTGTTTTGATCATACATTGTTAAATTACTAAAATGACTTTTAGTTTCTCCAAATAACTATTTCCGTTATACTTTGTAACCTTCAAATTTCCCCCTTTGTAAAAGATACATTTGTCATTTGCATTCGTCTCAAATGAACCCCTGTATCGGAATACCAGTTGCACTCCCTCAGTAAGCATCGTCAATGCAACTATATTAAATAAATAGCATAATTTGTGTTACAATAAATTGATACAATAAATAATACAATAAATTTGGATATTCGTAACTACTTTAGGGTTCATAAAATGTGAGTATTACATAACAAATTGGAATAGTGTACTACTATAAAAATAAAAATAATAAAAAAACAACAAAAATAACAACTGCTCAAAATAATCAATTGTAACAAAATTAACAAACTACTCTATTAATTGTAAGAAAATTAACAAAAAATAATCAACAACATAAGGGAAGAGTAAGAACAGTACCAATCACGACCGTGAGCCAATCTCGTGAGATACTGTATTGGGGGAAAGTAAAAAGGGTATGATCCACGTATGATACTGTATTTGGCTTGTTTTCCAGCAACTTTATATATATATTGGGGGAAAGTGAAAAGGGTATGATCCACGTATGATATTGTATTAGGCTTGTTTTCCAGCAACTTTATATATATATATATATATATATATATAATTCTTACAATAAAACGCAGGAAAAATAGGCCCAAATATTTTCAATTAATCAAAAACCAAAATCCACAACATTTCGATTGTTCAAAAACATATCGAAATTTCGGTTTTTGAACAACCAAAAAACCTAATTTCAGTTATTAAGGAGAGCAATTCACATTTTCGGATGTTGAACAACCGAAATTAGATTTTTGGTTGTTCAACACCCGAAGACACTAATTTTGGTTGTTGAACAACCAAAACCAACGCGGAAGGTTAAAACAACTATTCCCGTTTTCAGTTGTTGAACAAACCAACTTTTTTTTAATTCGGTTCTTCAACACCCAAAAATGGGTAAAGTCATCTTTTTTAAAAAATGCCGTTATGAAAAGGAAAAAATGGACATCCCGGTAATAATGGAAACTCAAAGGTGTATCCGTAATAACGCATATTAGCGTAATTTCTCATGATAATATAAGGGTGAAGTCATCGTTGTAATTTTTGGGTAAAATATAACCTACTTAATATAAGGGTGGAAAGTTCGTTGCATTTTTTTTTGAGTAAAATATAACCATACGTAATATAAGGGTGAAAAAAAGGGCAAGCTTTCTATGCTTCCCCTACAGCATAAAACTTATATACTTCCCCTTATCCAACTGACCATTTTGAATGGAGAGTTAAGATTGCCCCAATCACAATGTCACTCTCTACACTATTTTATTTTTAATTTTTTTTATAAACTATTTTGACACCAAATTTTAGACGTTCAATTCTCTATTAAACTCGCACTAGAGAAAAATATAAGAACAATATTTCCAACAAAATAAAATAACCAAAATACCTCTGAAAGTTTCAAGGGGTATTTTGATCATTTTATTTTATCAAAAAATTATTTTTAATATTTTTTATAAGTGTGCAGCAATGAGAAGATAGCACAACCAAATTTCATATTCATACAATTTGTATAAAAAAAACTAAAAATAAAATAATTTGAGACGTCGGATCTAAGATCAAACGGTGAGTGGCTCTTTTGATCAAAATTGGACGGTTGGATGGTAGGAGAAACATAGATCTTCTATGATGTAGGGGAAGTATAGAAACCTTTCCCGAAAAAAAAAATATCTGTATATAATTTTATCTAAAAATGGAGAGCATTTTGTTTTTTGATCACGTGATTTAAACCCACACTAAAATAAAGTAACAAACACTAGGCAAAATAGTCGAAATTCAAGAGTAAAAAAAAATAAAAATTGAAGGAGCAAACTCATGATTATGACTTAGGAAAAAGTTTATATAGAGCCGAGGCTCTAAACAATCAAATTAAAGCCACATCAAAAATTTCATTAGAAGAGATTGTTTTGATGCCCAAATATTCTTAAATTGATCATCTTGACATCAAGATGCATGAACATGAGAAAAAAAAAAAGAAGATCTACTCGATCTACCCTATTTTTGAAGCCTTAAATTTTATAATTAAAGATGAAAATATATTTTAAGGCTATCACAAAGATTTCCAATATTGAAACCACATTTCTCGATACTATTTAAAGGTGGACTTTACTTTGATTGGTTAGAGCTTTGGCTCTATACAAACCTCACCTTTATGACTTATCTAGTTTATTGGAAAGTGTTAGTTTATAATTCAAAAGAGGAATGATTTCATGCAATGGTTGTATTACAGTATAATGCGACCACACTTTTAGAAAACCATGTTTTTGGCATTTGTATGACTCCAAATTTTGCATACACATATTTTGTGGTAGTAATATAGAGTACTATTATTATGTTACAATCCTATATTATAACGACACTAACATTAATGATGTGGATACAATCCCGTATTACAACGAAATAACACTAACATTAATGATGTGGATGCTATTTCATCATAAATAGTCAACATGCAAAAAACAATGAAAAATCAAATGATGATAATAATATTGAAAATCTTGTTGTAAAACGATTGGATTGGATAAATGCAAGATAAGTATTCCACTATTTGAAGTGAATAAAATATGTTTTTGAATTGAGCAATGATTTGATGTAATGGTTGTATCATAATATAATGCAACCACATTAAAAAACCATGTTAGAGACATTTGTTTGACGAAAGTTTTTTAGATGTATACTGTTTTCATTCTAAAGAATAATCACAAAAAATAAAATTTAGAAAAAAACGTCCTAAAAAATATTTTTCTAGCCCAATTAATATAAGCCATCCATTTTAGTAAGAAGGTTAGATATAGGCCTCATAAGGATTTTTTTATTCTTAAAATTTTTATATAGTGTTATCATCATTAGATTAACAATGCTAAAAAAGAAAAAAGCAATTTTGAATTTTTCAAGGCCTAGATCTTGAAATTTATTAAATGGACGGTCAAGATTCATTGTTTAAGGGTGTGCTAATTTTTACCATATCTAGAGTGCAAATTGATTTTTTTTTTTTCATAAAATTGATTATGAAGATGACGCGAATGTGTGTGCAAAATTTAAAGTTATACAAATGGCAAAAATATGATTTTTTGGTTGCAGTATATTAAGATACAACCGCATGAAATAATTGCTCATCATTATATTGTTATTATGCCCTAGAAATTTAGTGACGAAGATTCGAGGAGCGAGGGTCTGCGAGCCAGCGAGTGGTAACGAGCAGCGAGTAGTGAGTGATAGCGAGCCGAGTGTTCTACTCGAACTTCGCCATATCTATTGGACACCCCCCAGAGAGCGATACACGCGAAGAAAGAGAAAACCTCCTCAAAAAAAAATCACTGAGGCTGTTTCAGCGAGCAGCCCATTCATTCTTCTCCCATATTTCTCCACCAAATTGAGTGTTGTTAGAGACAGAGAGAGAGCGGTGTTTCAGCTGAGCTCGACCACTTAAAAGATGAATGGTGGGGCGCATGGGAAAGACATTGAGGAGGAGGACGCCGACGGCGGAGATGTCTTTCTCGATGACCAGGACATTCTCCACGAGGAAACCCTCGATGTCGAAGGTGCCTTCCTCTCTCTCTTAACTCCTTTTTCCCTTTTTTTCTTCATGTACTTCATGTATATTTGAACCTCGATGATCAACATGAATCCCTCCCGCTCTCTCTCTTCCATCTTTTTGGGGTTTGAATCTCTTTATAGCGCTCACCAGTGGGGAGTGTTGCTTTCTTACAGATCTCCCTGATGCTGATGAGGTTTCAGATTCTGATATCGAGATTGGTAAGTTTTAATTTACTCATTCGACTCTGATACATCACTCACCTGCACTAGCACTTGTATGAATTCCCAGAATTCTAATTTGATTGTAACTTGAGATTCAAACGCATGTCTTCTAGTTCAAACATTTGGTGACTAAGCATATACGTACATATGGGCATATTGGTGTTGCCCAATCGTTTTACTGTGTTTTACTGTTGTTCCATGCTTTTCAATGAGACTCAGTTTGTCTGTTTGTTTGAAAAGAGGGAGACTCAGTTTGTTTGTTTGAAAAGAGGGTATCTTCCTTTGTACAGACCACAGTTTATGCTGGAATTTGATTGATGTGGTGCAGCTGTGGCACTGAAAATTCTTAGGGGTGCTTCGAGGATGATTCTTAAGATGGATACTGGTCTAGAAAGATTTTTCTTGATGTCGGTGCATGATTTATTTCAGATGAATTTTCCTTTAGTTGTGTCAATTAGATTTAGTGTTTCGCAACGCAGCTTTATTGACTTATTTTTGGAGAGAATGTAGGGTATTAGAGATCGTTTGGTAATTTCCTTTGTGCATATTGTCTTGTTCAAATTGAAGGATTTCATTATGGTTTCCCTAGGAGGATGCTTTTACACGGGATTACCTCTAGGCAATGCTTCTAGAATGGGTGCATGTTGAGAACTAGGAAATGTTTATCTGTTGGTGCTTTGTGGCATTCATGCAGTTTTGAATTTGATGTATTCAATCTTTTCGGTTAATGGAACATTGTTTTAAAACAAAAGGCTTGAGCTCCGTGAGTTTATTAAAATAATGCATTTGTGAAACTTTTGTATGAATTTCGTACTTAAGTTTTAGATGGTAAATGCAAGAGGAAGTTAGCTTTGAAGAACATGCCAGAGGCACCAATTTATTTCATAAAGTTTTTGTTTTTTTCCTGGATTTGTGATTGACCATGTGGCAATTTTGTCAATACTCATTTTGCTCTCTAGGGGTGTTTAATTGTTTCAACTTGAACTATATAATTTGTTAGTTTGTTGTGTGAAGGTGGTGATGTTGTGTTGGCAATGGTCTAGTTGTGGTGCTGATGTGTTGGCGATGGTCTAGTTGTGGTGCTGATATGTTGGTGCTAGTAGTTATGTTGAAGTGGATGCAGTGGTGGTGGTGGTGGAGTGATGGTGGTGGTGTGTGCTAGGCTGGGCATAAATGATGGTACTGGCAGCGAAATGGCGGTGGTGGAGTGGTATTTGGCGGTGGCTAAGTGGCGGTGACAATGGTGGTGGTGCGGTGGTGTTGTGGAGCTATGGTGGTGGTGGTGGTGGTGGTGGTGATGGCAGTGGCGGTGGTAGAGGTAAGGCAAAATAGTGGGGGCCACATGGTTGTAGTGTTGGTTGTGGAGTGGCATAATGCATTACGCAGCCAGGACCGTGTTGGTCAAGGCCGCATATGCAAAAAATATGATGCGCTCGCATCGGTTGCATAGAATCACGATCTATGTGCCTTACATGTACTTGTGGGTGGAATATCAGACCATGAGCATGGGAAAAGTTGTTACCCTAATTAAACCGGTATACTGGTAATGTAAAAGCATGCCTACAAGCAACTAATGAGATTGGAAGAGAGACTAGGGAATACAAAGATAGCCAAGAAAAGAAAAGGATAAGAAGAAAATGAGATAAAGAGAATTAATAGAAATAAATTCAAGTAATTGATGACTCGTCTGATTGAGAGTCTCTTTTTCTTTTACATGTCATAAACTTTTGATCTTTACCTTTCCGGAGTTTAAAATTTAGCGTTTGAAACTTTGGATATTTTATATGAGATGGAATGGATTGCTTTATTTTTACATGTTAATCATGTTAGACATTTAAAGTATTGAAGATTAGAAGTTAGACACCAAACTTTATTACTCTTTATCAGGCTATTAGGTGACTTGAAGTCTCAAAAAGCTAGTATATCATAGATATTGAATAAATTAAATACCACTATCATACAAAGGCATTTATATATTTTTCTATACATTACTATATTTTTTGTATTTTTTGTACATTATTAAATTTGTTAACCGCATTAGAGGTGACGTGTTGCATTGGACCCTGACCTTATCGCATCGGACCTTATCGGGTTTAAAACATTGGCTAGGTCATGGTGGTTATGGCTGTGGCACGGCGTAGTGGTGGTGATGAGGCGATTGTGGGGGTGGTGGTGATTGTGGGGTGGTGGTGGCCAAGTTGTGGTGGTGGCTGTGGAGTAATAGTGGTCAAGCAGTGGTAGTTGGGAGCGGGTGTTGAGTAGTGGTGTTTTCGTAGTGGCAATGGTGATTTTTTTGTTGAGAGAGAGAGAGTCAATTTGAATTTTTTTGCAGAACTTGGAATGGTTTCGAAAAATTTCAATTTGGGAGCCCAAATTGCCACTGAGAATCAATTCAAATTTCAAAATTATATGCTCTTAGAGGATAAATTGCATGTGACAAATTTGCAGATGGGCCCAAATTGCTATTTAGCTTGGAAATCAAACAATCACAGTATTTGATGCAGTTCTGTTGATGTAATCTCCAATATTTAATTATGTTTTATTTATTTATTTACTATTCATGGATTACTAGTTATGATTACTGTTCACCGATTACTCTCACAAGGGCATATTTGGGTCTTTTAGTATTGTTTAGGTGTGGTGTGGAGCTTCTGAGAAATGTTTGGAATTTCTTAATTAGTAGGGGTAGTTTGGCGTTTTATGACAACTTACGATTCAGAAGAGTGGATGTAAGTGAGTGGTTTTGCTAATTTTAGCATTGTCAGAGACTTTTCTCCATCGAAGTATCTTGTGCTTCACTTTTACTGAATCAATTGAATTTCCAGCCCTATTTAAGTCTAATCTTGTCCATCAATACTTTGTGCTACTTCATTAATATTTCTACATCAACTAGTTGATATCTTCAATAATCTTGCCCCACCTATCTTAGCTTCTCTAAAGGCACAAATCTTGATAAAAATCAAGAGAAGGGTGAATTCAAAATTTATTTTATCTATGTACGGGTTTTACATTAGGGGGGACTAGAAGTGTGTTTATTTAATGTCTTGGGTAGGGTTTAGGGACCCTTGAAAGAACAGCGCTTTGAACTCCTCTTTTGTGTCACGAGTTTTCTTAGTTAGGTTTCTTTGCTTCTCACGTGGGTCATCTTGTAGGAAAAAACCTAATTTGGATAGAGATGTTGTAGTTACATGTGTTTGTTGAATGTTGGACAAAGGTGATCTAGCATGGTGTATGCAATTTTTAATTTTTCTTGTTCTCACCGACTAAAACACTTACAATGGTCCAATTACAATTATTTCAACTCAAAAGAAAATAATAAATAAATAAATCGGTTCTCACTTGCTGCCTCTATTTACAACTTTCTTTTATTGAATAAAACCAACACAATGCTTTATGTGAATAAGAAATTAAATATTGCAAACCAAAAGGAAAAGTCCCATTACTTGTCACGACCCCGCTCCTTGCCATCCCCCCGGGCCCGAGCCCGCAGGAGGACCGTAGGGTGTGGGGCCATGACCACAGGTTGCGAGTGCCACTTTGGTTGGAGTGCGCTCAACACCTTGAAGAAGAAGGAGTTTCTGATATCAAGCCAACCACAAAAGAAACGAAAAACAAAACACAATATACATTACCATAGTTTGCTGGACAAACAAGTCCCAAAATACATGCAACAGTTCAAAATAGTACAAATAGATCCAAGGCACAAAAGACCCAACATCAAAACATATTACCAAATCAAAATGGACTATATGGCCAGATTGTCAACCAAATATACACTGTAAAATAAAGCTTCAACAGAAAGGGGGTAAGGGACCCCAAACACGACCACCAAGACACGCCACTCTAATCACGACTGGCTATCACTCTACATGGAGGAAACATTAACAGAGTGAGCTGTAAAGCCCAGTAACTAAGGTCTAGATGCCATGCTTTCATGCTTACAAATATTCTGTCATGACAGTAATCAGGGTTTTATGCAAGTCTTACAAAACATAGAATCATGTGTCAAATTCATATTTAAATAAACGTGTCATGCATGATTTATTTCATGGTGGAGTAATAACTAATCAGATTAATCCGATACGATTGTAATACGAAGTCGATCAAATCATTCAGGCATGAGCATCATAACTGACCAAAACATTTAGGCATGCATGTAATAAGCATAATAAAGATCAAGAGATACCAACTAACTCCTGAAGTAGAAGCCCCACCTCTGATGTGTAGAGCCTCTACTATCACAATCAGGAGAGAAGCACCACCACGCGCACACAACCCTATTGCAGAAGCATGTCTCCATGCACACATATCTTATTAGAAGTATGTTACCATGCATAGATCATATAACAGAAGCATATCTCCATGCACACATATTTTATCGAAAGCATGCTACCATGAGTAGATCATATAACAGAAACATATCTCCATGCACACATATCTTATCAAAAGCATGCCACAAGTGTCTTATCTAAATCATATTAGAAACATATTGTCATACACATATTACATAATAGAGGCATGTCATAAATAATGGCATGTCACATACACATTTTTACCAAGAGGTATATCACCTAATCGACAAGAGTCACGCTTCTTATGCACACAAATCATATCAGAAGTATGTCATATTAATAAGTATGGTCTTAGAGACTTGTCAGGTACAGCGAGTGACATCTCACTTATGCACATGCCTATCTCAAGATGGGAAGAGAGTAGGGTCCAATCTCGCTAAATTTTTTGGATTTTTAGAGCGAGCACAATGCGCTTACTGAGCGAGCACAATGCGCTTACTTGGACATAACTTTAAACTTACCCAACATTAAATTATGGGACTTGTTCCCAGGTAAAATAGACTCAAAATTATACAACTTTTGTTCAAGAAGAAACACAGACTTATTGAACTAAATGGGTCGATTCACTTGATCATTAGAGAGTGAACTTTCTGCCCTGCAGCCGAAACCACAGCTGACAACCTAGTAAAAAAGCCCTAACATTCACAATTTGTGGAATTTACTCATAAGGCATAGTTTTGTGAAAACTGGACTCACAAATGCACAACTTTCATTTCGAAAATAACACCCGAAAATGGATCGAGGTTGGTCAACTATATGATTCTTTAGAGGGCGTAACTTTTGTTCTATGCAACAGAAACTACATAAGACATTTCAAAGTGGTTTCATCCCATTCTCTTACCTCATGCATAATCACTTGAGTCCATGTGGCACATGCATGCTTCTACTCCCATCATTGTATTCCCCATGCATGATATATGTATGTATGAATGATTCCATACATGATCTCTACCCGCATGCCTCCATACTCCCCCACACTTATATATACCCTCCCATCCACTCATAAATTAGGTTTCACTCTCTCTCCTCACCCCTTCATTCCCTCGTGTGCCTCTCTTTCCCCCTTATTCTTCTTCTTCTCCCTTAGCCATTAAACCCCACCAAGCCCATTAACCCTATAAACCTTAAACCTTTGAAGCTTGAACCCAATCCACTTGAAGCTTGGCTACCGAAGTGGTGCTTGTAGAACATTTCATCTTGGGGATTTCGATTGGAGCAGAGTAAGTAGATTTAGTTTTGCATGGTTTCATGCTTATGTTAATGCATGTTTCTTTGCTTAATTCAAATGTGAAATTCAAGTGTGTGAGTGTGGGTGCATGCTTACTAAAATTTTGTTAAAGGGTATTCTGATTCCCAAAATTGTGGTCCCTGTTTGAGTGATTGTTAGGGTACCTTAAACCTTGCATTAGACCATGAATCTTGGTGGGTCAGTAGGATGCTGAATGTATTTCCACATGGAGAAGACCCTTTGTTAATATCTCATGTAATTTGAAAGTTATTAACTATTTGTTGAAGCATGGCAGATTCATGAATTGAAAATCTAGGGATTTTACATGTTTCTGTGTGAAGCTTTCGACAAACCAAAATTTACTAAAATGAGATGAAACCACTTTGAAATGTTAAATAAATGAGTCTAGATTAATTTTGGTTTTGGGATCATGATGAAACACTCTATAGTCTGAGAGTTATGGTCGTTGTTCTAGTAGAATGTCTTTTGTAGTTTCTGCTGCATAGAACAAAAGTTCCCCCCTTAAAAGAATCATATAGTTTGACCAACCTTGGTCCATTTTTTGCTGTTACTTCCTTAATGAAACTTGTGCATTTCTGAGTCTAGTTTTCACAAAGCTATACCTCATGTGTAAATTTCACATATTGTGAATGTTAGGACCTTTTTACTAGAGGGTTGTCAACTGTGGTTTCTGATGCAGGGCAGAAAGTTCACTCCCCTAAGGATCAAGTGAATCGACCCACTTAGGTCGATAATTTCATGTTTCTTCTTGAACAAAAGTTGTATAATTTTGAGTCTATTTTATCTGGGAACAAGTCCCATTTAATGTTGAATAAGTTTAAAGTTATGTCCAAATAAGCGCAATGTGCTCACCTTGGTAATCCAAAAAATTTAGTGGGATTGGATCCTACTCTTGTCCCATCTTGATATATTGCATGTGCATAAGCGAGATGACACTGGCTGTACTTGACACGTATCTGAGATGATACTTATTATGTATGACATGCTTCTGAAATGATTTGTGTGCATAAGAAGCATGACTCCTCTTAATTAGGTGATATACCTCTTTGTAAGAATGTGTATGTAACATGCCACTAATTATTCATGATGTGTCTCTATTATGTGATTTGTGTATGACAATATGTTTCTATTATGATTATGATATGACACTTGTGGCATGCTTTCGATATGATATGTGTGCATGGAGACACGCTTCTATTATATGATCTATGCATGGTAACATTTTTCTGATAAGATGTGTGTGCATGGAGACATGCTCCTGTTATTATTTGATGAGATATTTTTGCCGACAACTGTAATATTTTTTTGCTCTCTATGATAGGATGAGAGTTAGGAGTGTGTGTGTTTGGGTGGTCGCTCCCCCAAAAACATATGTGAGGCACTACTCATTGGGACCCCTTTGGTAGTGTAGCGCTCTCTCGTCAGAAGGGCACATGAGAGGGTCGTGTCTTGCAAGGCCAGTGCCTATCAGTTTCTGAACCACATTGCAATAGGGTTGTGTGCGTGTTTGAGACACTATGCAAAATTTACCCGTTGGTGTTGCTTCTCTCCTGGTTGTGATCGTGGAGGTTCTACACATCAGGATTTAATTGGCCCGATGGGTGGGGCTTCTATTTCAGGAGTTAGTTGGTATCTCTTGATCTTTACTATGCTTATTACATGCATGCCTAAATGTTTTGGTATGTTATGATACTCATGCCTGAATGATTTGATCGACTTCATATTACAATCATATCTGATTAGTTGTTATTCCACTATGAAATAAATCATGCATAACACGCTTGTTTAAATATGAATTTGACACATGATTCCATGTTTTGTAATATTTTTCATAAAACCCTGATTATTGTCATGAATGAATATTTGTAAGCATGAAAGTATGACATCTAGACCTTATTAATTGGGCTTTACAGCTCACTCTGTTAATTTTTCTTCCATGTAGAGTGATAGCCGGCCGTGATTGGAGTGGCGTGTCTTGGTGGTTGTGTTTGGGGTCCCTTACCCCTTTCTGTTTAAGCTCTATTTTGCAGTGTATATTTTGGTTGGCAGTCTGGCCATATAGTCCATTTTGATTTGGTAATATTTCTTGATGTTAGGCCTTTTGTGCCTTGGACCTATTTGTACTATTTTGAACTGTTGTATGTATTTTGAAACTTGTTTGTCCAACAGACTATGGTAATATATATTGTGTTTTATTTTTTATTTCTTTTGTGGTTCGCTTGATACCGGAAATTCCTTCCTTTCAAAGTGTTGGGCGCACTCCAACCAAAGTGGTACTCGCAACCTGTAGTCGTGGCCCACGCCCTACGGTGCTCCGGCAGGCTTGAGCCTGGCCCTCTGTGGGTCCGGTGGGGACGGCAGGGATTGGGGTTGTGACACATAAAGCAAGATGTCGTAAGATTACCTCTACTAGACTTAATACACCCCACACCGGATTTTTCTCCTGCAATGACACACTAGATCAGTGGTCAAATACGAGAAAGTCTTGGCTAAACCCCTTCACAAAAATATGAGAGCAAGAACTATTTGATCGAGCCAAGGCCGCAATGCATTAGGCAATTTTATGATTGGGGCATACCCACCTCTATAGTGTCTTATGGGTGTGTCCCTTATCTCTCTTTAGAGAGATGAGACCTTCAAGAGAGAAAGAGAAGAATTTCCCAGAGTGTGAAGTGCCAGACTAGAGAGTTTAGAGAGAGCGAGAGATTTTGGTGTAGAGAATGTGAGATGAGGAGGCCTCTATTTATAGACTTTTCAAGAGAATATGATTTCATAGGGATAGCCATTCTTGTAGATTGATCCTGACCAATTGATCAGAGGAGACCTGTGGGTTGAGAGATCTCAGCCATTCAATCATTAAATCAGCCACCATGATTTAAAGGATGATGCAAAACCTTATCCTTCAGTTTCTTAAACTTTTATCCCATCAAATGATAAATAAGTAAAATATCAAATAGTATCTTTTACATAATTCTAATCCTTTTAGGAGTTGAACTCCTTAAAAACATATTTCTTTTAGAAATCCTAATCTCATTAGGACTCACAGAGCGTATCTTTTGAATATCCAAAATTTCACATCTTTTGAATATCCAAAATTTCTTACTCATCAAATGAAGTTCCATATCACATATCTTATTTAATTTTCTTTAGTTAACATGATATACACATCAAGTAAGAGATGCACCCACTAAATGTGGCGTGACCTACATCGGGCTCCCAAGTGGGCCCCCACACACCTCTTATGAATTTTTGGTGGGCCCCGTATCACATATAGTATTTATAAAATATGGGATTGATTTTTACAAATTGGGAAATAAACTTTATTTTATCTCTAAATATGTATATACTGAAAAATTGAACATTTCTTGATTTATAAATTTATTTTGCAAAAATAAAATATCCAGAGATTTATAAAATTCAAATAATCATTCTAAAATTCAATTAACATCAAAATAAACAAAACCATATAATTTTGATGGGAATAGGATCCTTATAGGTTTAGGAATTAATAATTTTGAAATACTCCATCTTCTAACGTGGACTATAATCCACACTTGCTTTCTCAAACGGATCCAGCGGTTCTCACGATCCACAGACCACGATAGGGGTTTATGATTGGGCTATCAAGGTCAGCCAATAGGCAAGGAGATATAATCCCAGTCTATGGACTACATGTTATCCCCTAAAGACAAATCCATGGTCATCAATATCGGATGCAACCACAGCTCTATGGTGCATAGGGGTAATCTCTCTCACATGTGTACGCTGCACCCTCAATGGTGTCTTGCTTTTCCAATACGTATATCATATGCACATGCCATGTGAAGGTTCAGTGTTGAGGCTTTGGCCATCGTCTTTATAGGTCAACCATCACACACAAGGGTGACATAGTCCCTTGGCTGACTCCCCTGGGTAACTCCAACCCAGTGTTCACAAAATCGGGCGATCTAATCGCTAATCGCTCGGTTAGATAGGAACCGGCTTTCGGCAGTTTTGATGATCAGTAGATATTTAAAAAACAAGAAAAAAAAGTATATAAATTCTCAAAAATAAGGAATTTGATTTGTATTGCATTTTTTAGTACTCTTTACATTATGATAAAAATTAAAACTTGTTTTGGTCATTAATACTCACTTTTATATTTTCCCCATTTTTTTCAGAAAATTTTAAAAATACCCCTAAGCACAAATAGATTCATTAAAATCCATTTTTCATTAATTTTCAACTTCATTTGAATGTGTTTTGTTTTAATTATTCTTTCTATGTTTTTTATATTTTAGTAGATTTTTTTTTGCACTTTTTTAAATTTTTTTTAACACTTTTATGAACTCCCGAAACTTGCCCGGTTAGAGCGGTTGAATTGACCGGTTAACCGGTTAGGCCAGTTAAACCGCTTCAGGGCCCATATCCTGTTAACTATTCTTGTTCGATTTTGCGACACTACTCCAACCTCATCAAGGGATAACCTATAAACCATCATCAGTTGTGCGCAATGCCCAGATATTTTGAGGTTTTTCCAACTCGACTGGCCTAGTTCGTCAAGCCAAGTCTGACTATCGGCAAATAGCTTTTGCCTATCTCGATCCCTCTGGACCATAACCTCTTGGTCTCTTGGAACACAATCTCTCGGTTCCTCAAGACCATAATCTCTTGGTCCCTCGGGACCATACTCCCACTGGAGTTCTTTGATTCACTATATTAAATATTGATTATATGCTCTCTGAAAACATTTAATGGCCACATAAACCCTACATTTGTGTGTGTGCGTGTGTATGAGAGAGAGAGAGAGAGAGAGAGAGAGAGAGAGAGAGAGAGAGGTATCTTTTGGAGTCCAAAGTTAGTGGTATCTTTATTATGCTTGCATTAAAAAAGAGTTGGACTTTTCAATGTGGAGCTTATGTCATTTTGGATCGAAATTTATTTTATGAAAGAGGAAAGAGAGTTTCTTATTCTATTTGGCTTGATTTACAACTATAGTTCTTCTTTATTATTGATTTTTGCTTGTTTGAGGATTAGAAAGTATGCATCAATTGGTATCAGAGCATGCTTAGAGACTTTTATGGCTGGTCGTGGAGGCCTTGGTTGTAAGAATGCTGATATGATTCGATTATGCAAGAAAATTGACAACTTGACGGAGAGGGTTACTAAACTCTTGTGTGAGCTAGATCATAGTTACCGGGAGCACCCAACTAAGGGTGGCGCTCCCGCTCCTGGACCCAGCGCCGGCGCTCCGTGGCCGGGATCTCTTCCAGAGCCCATTCCCAACTTTTTGGTATCTTGTTCCTATTTTTAGGATTCTCGATCCCATTAGCAACGGAGCTCGCTCCCACTGCCGCACGGATCTCGCTCCCATTGTCCCACGGAATGCGTTCCCGAACAAATTAGATCCCCGCTCCCACCATGAACAAAAACAGTGCCACCCACCATTAAAATAGTAGGGTTATCAGCTAAAAAACGCGTAGAAATTGGGCCTCCATGACACAAAGCAGCTATTCTAGCCCTAATTCTAGATGGGTAATTTTTGAGTACTCCATTAAAAGTGTTAATTTTCTTTTCCAATCCTTTACAAAGGTTTTTCATTGGAATTCCTATAGAAAACCAGTCACCCGAATTCTTGAATTTGTCAAGGCCAACTTTTATATCATTCCTGAAATCTCCTTGTATATTAGGCTTTCATGGTTTCCCTATAAAAGTAACAGCTTCCCATTTGATTTCTCTGTGTCTTGCTTAAGTTTTTCTAAAAAATAAAGGAGCATGAACTCTTCTCCTCCTCTGTCAAGGATATCACGAAGCTTTACAACCATGGAGTGGCCTGCAATCCAATTAATAGTTTTCAATCGAAGAGTTTAGCCATTTTCAGAGCTTGTTTGGCCTTTTGGAGATCGCCATGGAGGTCCCCAACTGCTAGCCAATGAGGTTGAGATAGGTATGTAGATTTTTGTTGCTGTTGTGCTTTCTGAGAAGAGAGAAAGAGTCCACTCACTGTGAAGTCAGACGAATGCATTTATGAAGTTAGAGAGAGAGGGGTGCTTTTTGCTAGATGGTTCCGTTCGATTAGGGGTGCGGAGGTTGAAGAGGTGGTGAATGTGAAGAGGTGGTGAATGTCTGGTCGAGAGAGAGAGCGAGAGAGAGAGGATAGGTGTAGATTGGCTTCACGTTAAGTGGAATGCGATCTAACCTTGAATGGAGCTCGATCCATTCCAAATAGAAACGCATTTTTCTTAGATGGGGTGCGACTCAACTTTAAATGGGATCCCGTTCATGTTGTCTATGGGAGCATGATCCTAATGAGCATGGGAACACGATCCCATTTTATATGGAACGCGTTCTCGTTAAATAAGGACATCGATCCCAATGTATGGGGAACGCGCTCCTTGTTCACAGGATCTTGATCTGCAACTTTTACCCTCACCGGAACTTGCTCCCTGAGCTCAGAAGCTTTAGGCAGCCCTTGATTCGACGCTCTTGCTCCCACTCCCGGAACCGGAGCCGTTCCCTCTCCCGCGGCCAGTAACTATGAGCTAGATTAGCAACAACATGCCCCAAATGAAGAGGGACGTATGGGATTTGATTCATATTGTGAGGGTTTGAGTTTAATGGAGATTGGCATGAACCAAAGCTTGATTTTGAGTGGGAGTGGATCAATGATGCATCAAAACATGGATGGATTTGTTGTGCAATGGCATCCATGGGAGCTTAATTTTGAAGAAGAGCAAAAATGATCCATTCTTCAATTGGATTCAATATTCTTTGACTAAGTAGATAGTCTTATCTTTGATAGCGCTCATATCTTTGATAGTCATCGTATTTTTGACAAAGAAACAGGTGAGAGTGACAAAATTGTTCCCAATATAATGGGATAATTGGTTTAGTAAGGAAAATGATGTTGATGATGGTGATGATGAGATAAAAGATGAGGAGATTAGCCGCAAAGACTATAAAGAGCTCCCCTTTCTCACCAATGGTGGTGCTGACTCTTCCTATTTACAATAAGGGGATTTCACCCCACAGATGCACATTACTAAAATTGAATGCGTCCAAACTTGCAAGTTGTTTAAAGATATTAGGATTGGGCATGTAATCCATAGGTTCGAGGATCAAGCGTCAATATCAACGCACAAGGTTGAATGTAGTAGAAGATTCATGTTAGTGCATTTCAAAATTCGAGGACGAGTTTTGTCCAACCAAGGGAGTATGATGCAAATCAAGAGTAGGACGATTTTAACATTTTATTTTATCTATCAATTTCATGGGCATGTATTGGGTGTCGAATTATTGCTATCGGGCTTAAGAGGTTTGGGGGCTAGAAGGGTATTTTTATTTAATGTCTTGGGTAAGGTTTAAGAGGCCTTGAAAGAAAAGGGCTTTAAATTCTTTTCATGGTGCGAGTTATTTAGGTGGGTATCTTTGCTTCCATATTGGTCTTCTCATAGGAAAAATCCTAAAAAATCTGGGGATCTACTTTATTATTCTTGGAGTGCTTGTATTAAAAAGACTTGGACGTTTCAATTTGGAGCTTATGTTATTTTGGACTGGAATTTATTTTAGAAAAGAAGAAAGAAGAAAGAGAGCTTCTTGTTCTCCTGGTTTGATTTATGACCGCAGGTCTTTATTGTTGATTTTTGCTTATTTGAGGATAGGAAACGGGGTTTGAATTTCCAGCTTTCCTTTTTGCATCAGATCTGCAACTAAGTTTGTGACTATCAATGTGTGGGTACTTTGTATGTGAGATGTATTTTCCGCATTTACCCTTATTCATACATGATACACATTGAATCAATCAACACTATATTTTCTCTCGCACAGTTTCTAGATCTTGACTAGAGAAACTTGTGGTAGGTCAAAAAATAAGCTCTTGCGTGCAAATTCTTGTGGGACATATGTTTTTGACCCAATCTATCTGATATGCCTTATAATATTATCATTTGACTATCTTTTTTCTTTCGAGGCCTTCTGTGTTCATTTTATGTTGAATTTTTCGTTCTACTTATGATTTGTAAAGTTTGTATCTTTTTGCTTTTTTTATTTTTTTTTAAGATTTGGATATTGCTATTTTTGGAGAGTGAATTCCTGGTCACATATGGTATGTGTTGTAAGAGAATATTTCCTGTAAACTAAGTTTCTTTAGATTTATAGTCCTTTAGATCCATATGTAGGTTGCTTATCGACAACCATATGGTTGTCTTTCTAAATTTTTATAGAGTCAACTATTAATTCTCTAATTTTTTTGGTGGATGTAGATGAAACAGATGATGCCGTTTACCTATTCACTGGTCATAGAGGTAAGTTCTGTTACATGGGGATATATTTACTCATTTACTTGATTTTATTTGCTTTGATTGCATCAGTTGATGTGCCAATCAACATATATTATGGGAAAAATGGTTATATTTACACTTCCTTCTAGTCGGTTTTCCTTAAAAAGACTTTGTTGAAAGGTATGTGATTGCCATTATGGGTCCCTGTCTGGTTATGTGATAAGTGTTAATAGTGACAAGATTGATGCAATTGGTGTGCCTATCAAAATATATTATGGGAAAAATGGTTATATTTACACTTACTTCCAGTCATTTTTCCTAAAAACAACTTTTTTGAAAGGTATTGTTTCCTGATGAAGATGACTTTTATCTAGAAATGAAACTATACATTCCTATAATTTTCTAAGACAACTTTGTACAGTCCTATGCATCCATTGTGGTTGAAAACTTTGTATGTGACTGCCATTATCAGCCCCTGTCTGGTCATGTGATATGGTAAATGTTAATAGTAACAAGATCTTGTCTGGTATTGAAGTTAGTGACAATATATGTATGATATATGACTTATATCACATACATGAAACTTCTAAAATATTTTATTCACATATACGGAACTTCTAAACAATCTTTCTCGGGCCAGAGAGTTGATAAGCCTCAACTATTGACACCTTGTTAAATATGTAGGAGGATATATTGAAAGTAGTCATGAGTGTATTGACCGATTGCAATTTTCATTGCACATACTTGATCTTTATGATGTTTTCAAGTTTTCCTGTAACGTAGTACCAGTGTCTTTGTGCACATTGACAAGATAGGTTCCTTCTAGAAGAAATAGCACTGTATTCCCCATGCTATATGCATCAATGCATATGATACAGGTACAATGTGCAGATCAATTAAATTTCCTTAAAATGAATTACTGGCTTAGAGGAGAATAAAATGACCCACCAAAAAATGCTTCACCCAAATGGTTTCAGATGAACTGCTGCCAGGCCATATAACTGGGCCTCAAAACTAGGTCTGTGAACAACTGTTGCTTCTTTGTTTTCAATCCAATTGAGATATCTTGGCCATAAACTTGCAATATCCCTATGAGCAATTGTTGGTTTGTTTTGAATCGAATCAAGATTTCTTGTCCACAAACTTGCAATATCCCTATGTCGTCTTGCTGTCATGGCTATCATGGCAAAAGTAATTTTGAGAATCAAAGGGTACTTTTACAACATTTCACTGGCCTATTAATATCTGCACTCGTGGCACTGACATTTTTTTTTGTCTAGTCTGATCCTATGGTTTTCTGGTAGCTGATTGCTAGCCTTTTCCAATCACTCATCCAAGTATTGTACATTGAGTTCATAAAATGATTATGAATATCCACAATTGAGCATTGTAGAGCTTTTGGCATCACATGTATTGCTTGTCTAGTTACTTCCCAATTAATATTGTTGCACGTGTGTGCATGTAGCACCACCACCATTTGCCAATGAGAGCCCAATTCATCCGTTTGAGGCTGCAAATGCCAAGGCCTTCAGCCTTTAGCCTTTGTAGGCTTATAAACTTGGTCCTAGCTGGGAGGGGACTTTAAAGTAACCCTTTGGGTACATGAGAAAAATAAAAGCAGTAGAATCATCCCTAGAATGTGAGAGTTCTCAGACTTTTTCCATTGCAACTTTCTTATGGACATCGTGCTCAATGGGGCTATACTCACATGGTCTAACGATGCTGCGAATTTGATCCTCTCTAAACTAGAGCGATTTTTGGTGTCCACAGACTGGGAATCCCTTTTCCTGGGGACATTTTCCTTTTGCCTTTCTATCTACCTTGGATCATATACCAATCATTTTGGATGCCCAGCTTGTCCCAAGGCCTAATAGACAAATTAGGTTTGAGATGATGTGGTTGGAAGAGGGAGATTTTTCTAAACCCTTGGGCCAATGGTGCCCTCCTTCTAGGTCCACTATTGGCGGGTTTTTACCTTGCCCAAAAACTGCAGTTTCTTGATAACTCCATTAAAATATGAAAAAAGACCTTCTAGGCAACTTCAAACCTGAATTTCCGACCCTAAACTTCACCATTCAGTCTCTGGACAGGGTGGAATAGCACAAAGGCCTCAATGAGGAGGAACTACTTGAGAGGGCCAACGTCAGAAGAGCTCTTGTAGATGCCTTAAAATAAGAAGAAATCAATTGGTGTCAAAGATCTATGGTTAAGTGGTTGATGGCGGCTTCTTTCATAAAATTGTTATTGAGAGGAAATACCATAAGGTAGAGTATCGCTGGAGGATAGGCTTTCACTGACCCTCAATAGGTAACCACATCGTCTTTTGATACTTCCCAAACTGCTTCTCCACTAGTTCAAGTCCCCATCTTAGAATGAGAAACCTAACTTTTAGGACTCTATTAGTTGAAGTTGAAGATACTGTTTAGCTTGAATGACCATACCCATTAGATGAGATGCTCCAAGCAGTTACGGATCTAGGCCAAGACAAGACCCTCGGACTAGTTGGTTTCTCCATCCTTCTGTGAGATCCTCACAAAAGTCTTAGCTATTGGGCTCAAGGTAGTTCCTCACAAGTTGGTATCAAATTCCCAGACTACCTCTCACCCCAACAGATAGATCCTTGATGGTGCTTTGTTCACTGATGAGGCCATCCATTCTACACATGCGAGCCCCGAGAAGGGCATTCAAATTAAGAGACTGAGCAAAAGCGTATGACCATGTCGATTGGTCTTTGCTAGATGAGAGAAGATGTCCTAGATGAGTTTTGGCTTAAAATGAAGGTGCTGTACAAAGGGCTGTAGAAGGGTCCCCAATTTTTTTATCTTGATCAATGGGCCGGAAGGGATTTATGCTTCCCAGGGCCTTTGCCAACGAGACACCCTTTTGCCCTTTTTCCACCTTAATTGGTGAGGTTTTTGCCCTGTCCATTTCTAGGCTTTATGAGTTTGGGTTGCTTGAAGGCTTCCACACAGTGCAATGGAGGCAAAGTGATTAACCATATCCTTTATGTTGATGATACAATCATCTTTTGCTATACTTGCAGCATTAGGTCAATAATCCATGGTTCTTTCTTAGATGTTTCAGATTGCTTAAGGGGATGAAAGTTAATATGGATAAAACAAAAATGTTGGGGATGAGGCTGGGGCTACATGAACCTATCAAATTGTTGTGGTTATGAGGAGGAAGATATATCGTCCAAATCTTAGTTATTAGGACCGAGAGCGAGTGCGGGAGCCGGGGATTGACCCTTGGCTGAAACTCCCTACCCTTAGCGCACTGCTCAGAGAGCGGCCTAGGAGTGATCTCCTATATATGCATCACATGTATGATGGGAACGCAAGGGGAGCACCTCATATACATATTTGTATATTTATATTATGAATGTACCTTATTTATCTATATGTTGGGTTTTGTGGCCTTTAAAGGCTTAGAGAGCTTGTAAAAATCATATTTATAGTGGAATATGTACTTTGGTGAGAGTGTGTGTGTTGACTGACCAAGGGTTGGACGGTTTATGACGTTGGTCAAATCCAAAACCCTTAGCATTGGGCATGTGGCACAACCGAGCAGTGTTTGCAGTGGGTCATTCCTTGTTGAGGTTGGAGAGATGGATAAAGATCAAGTTTGTAGGCCAGCAGAACTATGTGATCTCCTGTGTGTGGTTGTGGGCTTGTGAGAGCAAAGGCCAAAGCCTCAACAAACTTCTGCACGGCATGTACATATGACAACCGCATTACTGAGAAGTAGCCATATAGAGGGACATGTGTACATGTGCATAGAGAGGCCCTTTAACACTGTAGTGACAAGTGCTAGACTTGCTCTTAAAGGGGAGAACTGAAATCCACATTCCAGGACTATAGTCCCATTGTTTATTATCCAAATTTGATGAGCTAATCATGAGCCCCTACTTTGAGACTGTGGGTCACGGGTCTTGTTGGGTTGGAGAAGAAGACAGTACTGGATCATAGTTTTTGGAGCGAATGGAGTGCCCTTATTGTTGCTTATTTTGACCTATTAGTATCAGTTCACTCTTAGTATATTTTATTTTAGTATTAGAAATATTTTTATGATTTGTAAAAAGGGGCACGCCACATTTTAAGCAAAAGGGAAGGCACGCTCCTTTTTTTGATATTTGATTGGTTCAAATCTTGAAATACGTTAAAATATGGGAAATATAATTTAAATTAGATTTGGTTTCCTATCTTTATGAGAGATTTATGATAAAGATTGATTATATTTCAATTTTTAAATAAGAGTTGGACTTGGGTTAAAGTCTAAGGGAATAAAGCTCCTATCTTTTCCACCCAAAATTATGATGGCTGATTTGTGAGATGGATGGCTCTGATTGAATCTCTCACCTTATATATTTCTTAATTATCCTAAAAGTCAAGCGGGAAATTGGATAAGACATACTTAAATTGAATCCTATTGAAATTAGGTGATATATTTCATTTTATTTAAACCTATTTGAACCCCCTCTCTCATTACAAGATTTCTCTATCTCCCATATCAAGATTTCTCCCTCCCATAAAGATTATCTCGCTCTCACGCGCCTACTCTCTCTTTTCTTCACACCATGTTGTTCTCTCTCTCCAAGAAACTTGAAGTCACCTACCCCCCTTTCTTTACCCATACGGAGGCATGCAACTCTCTTTCTCTCTCTCTCTCTCTCTCTCTCTCTCTTCTTTATAGTTTGTGTTAAAGGAATAATACAGGTGGTGCTATAGAGAAACCCTAGAGTAATGGTTTGTTGTATTTGGAAGAAAAAAGAGAGAAGCCCAGCCTAGAGAGAAATAAACTCATATATTCATCCCTAATTTGTTCCCACAGGGTTAAACCTTAGTTTTTGAGCTCTCCAAAAATCCCTAGAAAAAGAAGTATTGCCTATTGAGCTTCTTTATCTCAGAATTTTCAGCAACACCTTAACGAGTAAAAGTGAGCTATTGGTTTGGGAATCGGGTGTGGGGTGTACCAAGTCCTGGTAGGGTAATTTCAGGCATCTTCCTGTAAGTCTTCCTAGTAGTTTTAATTAAATTTCAGTATTATTACCTATTTTTTGTAAATTTTTAGGAACGTATTACGTGCTAAAATTATGGTGGAAGTTAATTTAAAGTTCCTGGATGGTTTTTATTCCTCTTCGCAGTGAAAATAAAAGGGCATTATTTTAATTTTACAGCCCATATTGTAGCCCATAAAAAAAAAATAATTATTTTTTGAGTTTAATACCTTGAGTTCCACATAGCCACACCTTTCATTATGTATTTATGCTCTATATAGTATTCATGACTGTTACTTTATTGTATTACAATTACTTGAATGATAATTCATAAATGTATGTATGTGTGTATATTTACAAATATGTCGTATCAATTTCTTCAGAAGTGATATTTTAAAAATAAAAGAATGAACACTCCATCTATTAGCATTATCAATATTGCTAAACGCATGCTAATAAGAATTTTATTGCTAGAAAGTCCCATAAAAAATACTTTTTATTTGGGTAAGTAAAAGTGGTAAAGTTAATGGGGCTATGGGCCCCTACCCTTTGGTGAGAATGGAGTCAGAGACGTCACCATGGGGCCAAACAATACAATTGCCAAGGCTCCAGGCCCCAGGCCCCAGGCCATTCTCCCAAAAAAAAGACTTAGAGGTTATAGAGTACACTTAGAGTCTATAGACATACCTAAGAAAATCACAAAATCCAAAAATAGGTTTTCTATTTTAAATAGAAGAATTTATACATAATTTAAAGAGGCATTTTGTGTTAAAAAAATATAATATACAAAATTTTTAATTATTGAAAATCAAGGAAAAGACTTTAGGAAGATTTGAAGTGAGATACAATAAATGCATGAAAGGATATTAAATTGATTATTTATGAAATGAAAGACATAAAAGGCATTATGAATTCCAAGAAAAGATTTTCTACTATAAACATAAGTTTTTAAATGAAAGAAAGTTTGTCAATTGAGCAGACACTTTTGAAAGGAAGATAAGACATTTTGTGTCAAAAAATATAATGTATAAAAATCTTAATAATTAAAAATCAAGGAAAAGATTTTAGGAAAGATTTGAAGTGATACAATAAATGCATGAATGACGTTAAATTTATTCTTTAAGAATTTAAAGACAGAAAGGCAACTACGAAATCCAAGAAAAGATTTCCTACTATAAAAAAACGTCCTTAAATGAAAATTAAAAGAATAAATAAATCGATGAAAAATGTATTATTTTTATACACTTTCGAGTAATGTAAACTAAAGAAAAGTGTTCAATTGAGCAGACACTTTTGAAAGGCAGAAAAAATATTTGTGTAAAAAAATCTATTGTTTGAAAATGTTAATCATTAAAAACCAATGAAAATATTTTAGGGATAACCGGATGAAATGAGACAATGGGCATTATGAGACTATAGAAAAGATTTTTTATTATAAATTATAGATTTCAGGCAAAAATGAAGAGAAGAAGGCAAATATATGAAATAATTCCTCATTATAATACACTTTGGAATAATGTAAAATAAAAAAATTATTAATTGAGTAGACAATTTGGAGTGGATCAACATCCTTTGCTATCAAGGATCTAGATCCCTCCAAGTTAGGAACTAATACCCCAATAGGTAGGGATGGAGATCCCCAGATGGGAGGAAGCGAGTATCGCTCAGGCTCTAGTTTCGGGATTGCCAAATCGAGATTTCAAGAGGGGATCGTTACCCCTTGTCCAAGATCCCCGCAACTATGGTCCAAATACTTGTGCTCTCCTTGTGCTTTGGTAATCCTAGGAAGCAGCTTTGGGAGAATATAGTGGAGAAACTAAGAGATTAGCAGTCTGGAAAGGTAGATTCCTATCCTTGTGAGGAAGGATAAAACTAATCAAAGCCATTTTAGCCGATATCCTGATTTTCGTATGTCTTTGTTTCATATGTTTCATATGCCCTTGTCTATGGTGATAAAGCTAGAAAGACCCATGAAAAACTTCCTTTGGTCAGGAAGGGGTGGGGGGAGTAACAAACATAAATACCACCTTATTGCTTAGGATAAGGTGTATCCTGATTTCCGTATGTCTTTGTTTCATATGCCCTTGTCTATAGTGATAAAGCTAGAAAGATCCATGAAAAACTTCCTTTGGTTAGGGAGGGGTGGGGGGAGTAACAAACACAAATACCACCTTATAACTTAGGATAAGGTGTCTACCCAAGAATTGGGGTGGCTTAGTTTTAGGAGGATTGAAGAAAACAATCTAGCTTTATTGGGACAATCATTGTGGAGGTTTGCGGCAGAAGAGGAGCATTTGTGGAAAGAGGTTACTCTAGCAAAGTATGGGGTGGAGGGAGGGTGGCTACCTTGGTGCCCGCTTTACAGGGCTTCGGAGGCATGGAAGAGTAAGCAAGCTTTCAAAGAAAACATCAGGTTCAGGGTTGGACGGGGGGGTCACATCCGTTTTTGGAAGGATTTGAGGGTGGGGGATCAAGCCTTAGGTGTTAGGTGGCCTTTGCTCCTTGCTATGGCAAAGAATGAGGACATCCCAGTAGGCAAAGAATGAGGACATCCCAGTAGGCAAAGTTCAGGGTTGGACGGGGGGGTCACATCCCTTTTTGGAAGGATTTGAGGGTGTGGGATCAAGCCTTAGGTGTTAGGTGGCCTTTGCTCCTTGCTATGGCAAAGAATGAGGACATCCCAGTAGGCAAAGTGTCAAATTGCAGGGGCAATGGAACATTTTGGCCATTGCTGTTTCAAAGGGTCCTCATGGACGAGTAATGTCAGCAGCTTATAAATTCTCTCTAGGGCTTCTTCGTCACCTATTCTGGACAAGACGAAATGTTTTGGGCCCTGGCGGTCATCGGGAAATTCTCGGTATTCTTCTATTATCTGTATGACTGCCCCCAAACGTAGTCCCCATTTGCCACAAGGTCTGGCAAGTTCTGTCCCCCATAAAGCCAAAGCATTTGGCTGGATTCTCTCGGGCAGGACACTTACCACCGACCAGTTGCAAAAAAGGAATTACCATATACCAAACAGATATGCTATGTGCAAAAGAGAAGAAAAAACAATGGACTGGCTCTTTTTGCATTGCGTGGTGGGACACTTTTTGTGGACCAAGCTATGACAATCTTTTGAATTTTTCGTGGGTAAACCCAGCCTCCGTCAGTCAGATCTTTGAGTCATTGATTTTCCTTTCATACCTCAAAGTGGCTGACTTATGTGTGACGGCCTTATTGTGAGGTATTTGGATAGAAAGAAACAATCGTATCTTCAAGGGAAAATCTGCTCTTAAGCACTTCGTAAGTTCAGATATCTCCTAGCCCACCTAGGGACCGCTCTTCTCCTTACAGCTGAATGCCTTCTATCCCTTCATCCTCATTCTCGGAACCTCCGCCATCTGTTGCCCCCATCCCTAGGTAACCATCGCAATCTCAATATAGATGGTTGTTCATTAGGTAGCCCAAGACCTGCTGGTTTTGGTGGTGTCATTAGAAATTCTGAGGGAGTAGTTCTCCTCTACTTCTTATGTTTAATAGAACACGTTGACTCCACTGTGGCAGAAATGATACCAATGGTTGAAGTCCTCAGACGTCTGCCAAACCAATCTCTCTCCTCAGCTTCTAATTGTAGAAGGGGACTCACACAATGTCATCACTTGGACTAATGACTCTCCTCGTTGTCCATGGATGGTACATCTTTTCACTCACGTTGATTTCTTATGCATGGAACTTTGTGTTAACCTTCAAGCCATGTGCCCAGGGAAGCCATTCAAGCGGCGGATGGGTTGGCCAAGCTTGGGGCTGCCCATATGGAAACTGATGTTCCATATCTTAGCCTTCTCTTCTCTCTGTTTCCTTTCATAGCACCGTTTTCCCCCTTTTTTGTCTCTCCCATCTCGTTTTGTACAGGAGCCTTTTTGCTGATTCTATTTTTTGGAAGCGATATATGAGCCTTTTTTGTAAGGGATCTGTCCGTCCCTTTTTTTTTGTTGTATGATGTTCCTGATGTGTGGGTAGCCTCTCTAAAGAGTATGTAATATTTATACACCTTCAATGCTGTCAATTATTTCCTATAAAAATAAACAATAAAGAGCAGAGTTTGGTTCTTGATTATCTGCCCACTTATTTGAATTGGGCTCTTATCTGTGCCTTGCTTAAAGGAAATTAAGAATGATAATCTGTTTTCCTTACCTCAAGTAGAAGTCACAGAGCTACTGGCAGCTCCATTTGGAGGGACGGAATTCTAGATATGGCATCTTTTCTCGTCCACCCATTTAAGAGTGACAAGTGCCCCAGCTTGATCCGCCACTATCCACGAGGGAACTAACACCTAAAGCTCTAACAGGAATGTAAAGTGGGTAATGTAACTACAGCATAGTCTACAGTCAGGACTATGACAATTACCTCCATTCCTCCAAGGCCTTAAGGATACGGTAGACAAGTACTTTGGCAGGTGGCATCCCAATATGTGAAATAGCTCTTCATGATGCAATAAAAATGGGCAAATGTCATAATGCTTGGAAGGAGATGCGAAGATGTCATTGAAATAACAAATATTTTATCCTCATCTCCATGGCTCGGAGGCACATAATTGTGTTCGCTGGAATTTGTTGAAGTATGCTGAATTGGATTGAGTTTATCTCACGATGATGTAGATCGAGTTAGGGGTAATATTGTCAAAAGATTTGTAGGGGTACTTTAAGAGAAGATTATTAGCCTTTTTGTGGTTTGGGTTCATTCTTGCATATTTCCTATGTGGGGTCTATTTCTACTTGATGTTTGAGTGGTTGTAGGCGACATATCATCTTCCATTGCATGGAGAATTGGTGAGTGGTTTCTAGAAGCATTTGGACTTGGGCTCGAAATCTATAACAAGTCCTATATTGTGCTTGAAAATACAGAGGCGAATTTTGAATTGATTTAGCATGATAACCCACTGGGGTAGTTCTTTTGCGCTTTTTTCTTCTCTCTTCCTCGCTTGCATCATGTCATCATCATCATCATCGTCAAAGCCTGTTCCCAACTATTTGGGGTTGGTTGTACAAATCCTGGTCTGCCATTCTGCTCTTTCAAGGACCATACTCTTAGTGAGGCCATAAGTCCCCATATCTTTTCTCACTAATTCCAACCATATCGTTTTGGGCCTATCCCTTGTTCTTTCTGAGCCTTCTACTTGAACCAACTCGCACCTTTTGATAGGTGATGTATTAGGTCTGCATTGGATTAGGTCTGGTTGCATCATATAATGCCTTAGATTTAAAGAATTACTTGGTGATACAGGGGAACCATTGTGCATCGTTTAATGTTTGGCCTAAGTTGCTGGAGACATTTTGGGACTCATGGCAGTAGGTAGCAAAGGGCATCTGATACAATTTTGATGGTCGAAATGTTCAATATGTCATTGTAAAACCTTGATATGAGTGAGAATTCTTCTAGTGTGGTAGAAGCTGCTCTTCAGTAAACCAAGATAGGTATTCATGATTGGATATGAGCAATAGAAGTTGTTCCCTTGTAAGTATGTGGTTGCATTGATTCTTGCAATCTTGAAAATTTAAAGTTTGAGTGATGAAAGTGAAAGTGGTAGGATAGTGAAACGAATAAACAATGTGATATTAAGGCATTTGAAAGATAACAACAGAGTTTGAACGATCAGAATTTTCTGAGGGTAGAATTTATTGGGAGGTCTAACCCATAGAAGTATCGGCCATCTGGTAGAGATAAGAAGAAAAAAATAGCAAAGTGTGATAAAGCAAGTGGCGAGAAGAGAGTAGATATTAAGCTGAGACTTGCTAGGTTTAAGTGAAGGCAGGGTGTGGTAGTCCCTTTTGTATTTTGATCACCGAATTCTTTATTTCATTATTTGTTGTAGCCAGTGTTCAAAAATGCGGATTCGGCTACCTAGGCATTTTGGGTGCTTGGTCGCCTAGGCGCCCAGGCGCCTGCCCAGAGATATGGTGCCCTCACCAAATTACAATAACACTTAAGTAAGTATATAACATCTTAGTTTCACTTCCACATAAGACTTAACTCATTAAGATATCACATAATCAATTATTTATCAAATAAAGTAAAACAAAAGTAATAAAATATCAAAACATGGCACATTGTACAAAAAAGGAATCAACGACTCATAAAAGAATACGATATACGCTAAATTTCCTCGTCCAAGTGAGAAAAAATTTCAATTAATTCTAAAAAAAAATCAATCTTTTAACTATAAACATGTAAATATACAGTGAAATAAAAAAAAAACTAAAAGAAAAAACACGTGATTCACAACATAATATATTGTAGCAAAATCAAATCAAAACCCTCTTTCAAATAGGATAATGCTTTAAAAATAGCAAAATCAAATCTGTCACCTCGTCTATTGGGTCTCCAAAAGTCATCGAAATGAACTACTAGAAGCTCTAAATCCTCCCATGAACTATTGCCTTTGTTTTGGAAAGAAATAAAAAAAATAAAAAAGTTACCAATCTTTCGATAAATCTCAAAAGAGTGGGTTTTGGGGAGTTTTTCTCACCCTAAAGCCACGGTTTTGGTTTTGGGGGGTTTAGAATACCCGCCAAAACCCTTTTCCCCGTTTTAGGGGGAAGAATGACTTTTTTAAACCCTCAACGAGACCCATTTTCCGCGTTTTCTCAACCTGTCACGCAAGACACATAGCGCCTAGGAAACAGCTAGTCATTTTTAAAAAATTTCCGCCTAGGCGTGGGCGAACTTTCAAATACTGCTTGCAGCGTTGACCTCTTTTCGGTATTTTCTTCTTTCTTTTTCTCTCTTTGCCAATCTTTATATAAGTCATGGCTGAGAGGCAAGAAAATAAGAGGTTGGGAGAGGAAGAAACAAAAGGCAAGAGAGGAGATGAGAACATTGAGATTGGATTGTTGAATATATAGATAGAAGTGCAAAAGAGTATGGAGAGGGAAGGGAAAGAGATTAACAAAGGGATTTCTGCTGTCTGTATGTATGTATGTACGTATATATGTATGTATATGTTTATGCATGCATGTGTGTACACGTGTGTGTATATAGTTTCTATAGTATTAGCTTAGGGGCCAAAAATTCTTAAGGAAAAATACCTATCCTTGTGGATTTGATGGTCTCCATGTTTTTTACCTATGTTATCTTGAATCTAGTGAAAAATTCCCCCCGCACCCCCAAAAAAAAAAAAGGAGAAAGGAAAGGGAAGAAACTAGAAAATGGGTTTATTTAGTTGAGAGAAAATTGGGGTGAACATCGACTCTTCGCTTTTTAATTTGAGCCTTTAAGACGACACAATCTTTGTTTTTTTCTTTTTCAATTTTAAAATTGTTCATTTGGTGATGATGAGAACATCTGCGAATTTGGGGTCAAACAAAGCCCCCTAAGGCCTCAATCTAATGCCATTTTTTTTCCTTTCTTGAGATGGGCAGCTTGTATTCACTGCATTTTTTCTCTTTTAAAACTTTATGAGTCAAAACAAATTCAGTTAGTTTGTTTTTTTTTCCTCCGTGAGCTAATATTGTATCAATTAGCTTAAGGGTGTGTATAATCGTTTTTCCTACACATACACCAAAACGCTAGCTATTGGCATGAGTGTGGTTCAGTGCTTCAGAAAAAAAAAAAAAAACTGAAAGATAAAATTTGAAAACTTCAATCTTAATGTTTTAAATCATTATATGTATTATTTATGTGATCATTTAATTTCTCATATTTAAATTCTAAAATGTATTTATTTTCATGTTTAATTTAGTTCGAGAATTAAAATAATTTTCTATGTATTTGTTTTGCTACCATTTTTCGTTCTTGCTTATTTCTATTAAAAAATATAATTATTTAATACATGAGGCAAATGTTTAAGGGGAGAAAGATGATTTTTTTGTTTGGTTGGTTCACAATAGGTTTAGATTAGGATGCAAGAAAATTTATAAGAGTTTAGTACGAGAGAGAGAGAATTTGGAAAAATGAAAGGGAATGGGAGATGTGACTTCTGCTTGAAAGCGACACTCTTATCTTGAAAAATAATACACTAGAATATGTAGAACAAAATGTCCCGGCCCCATGTTGGTGAATGATAGCCATCCGATGATTCAATTTGGGTCCCATTCTGTAGGGCCCTTGGACTCTTATAATCTAAGAAACCACACTTTTAGAAAACCATGTTTGTGGCATTTGTGCCATCCTAAATTTTGCATAGGCACTCTCTTCATCCCTACAATAAATACGAAAAAGATAGAAAAAAAAAATTCAATTTGCACTCAAAATGAGCCCCCCTCTAATGAATCTAGTCTGTCCATTTGGTGAAATTTAAGATCTAGGCCTTTGGGAATTCAAAACCTAATGATAATAAAGCCGTCTACAAAATTTGGGAAATGAAAAAGTTCCCTTTAAATCCTAGATCTAAACATCTCCCAAATGGACAACGTATGTTAAGTGGGATGAAAAGCACTTTTTGGGTTGTATTTTTTTTTTTGATTGTTCATCAAGATATATTTTTACAAATTGGGGTCAAACAAATGGCCCTAGCATACTTTTTGGAGATTGTTTCAATAGATTACTGTAAAATCGTGCATGAAATCACTCCCTACACACACACACACAGCTATTTACTGGTAGAATCCTCTCTGAGTAGTGGTGTTAAAGAGATGAGAAAATCACAATAATGTTGGTTACATGAGGAGTGCCTGGGGCCATTGCTGCTCCGATATTGCAAAAATTTTCTAAAGGGGTTATGATGTTCTCTATGTGAACTATATTGATAAAAATCAAGGGACTGCTCCAGTTTCAAATGCCCCAGCAAATACTACCCATGTTATGGTACCTAATGTAGAGGGAATATTGGGTCACTCATGTTTTCAATAATCCACTCAACATTGGTCCTTTGTGGCTCCTTTTTGCAAACTTTTCGTAGAATCCCTTGTGATTCTCTTGCCTTGAAATACGATAGCTATAAAAAAAAAACAGTGGAAACGAACTCCAGTTTCAAATACCCCAGCAAATACTGCACATTTTATGGTACTTAATTTAGAGTTCAATTTGGCCATTTACCTTTTTAATAACACTCAGCATTGTAGGTGGTCCACAGTGTCCTATTGCTATTCATGTTTTGGGTGGCAGAATAAAAAAAGTGGATGCGTTATTGAAATAGTGAGTGGCTGAATTTGCCCCCTAAGTCTATGAAACATTGGGTATACTTCACGTCGAATGAGAAGGCACGGTAATAATATCGTAACCATTATTTAGCTGGGTGATGATGTTGGGTTCTCATGGAGCTCCCTGATGCATGTCTGTGCCTGTATATTCCTGTTCTTAGAAGTGACCTAACTGATGTCTTTAATCTGCACATTGAATGCCGCATAAAAATTTAGTATTTCAGTTGGGGAGGGATGGAAATTGGTTTACAACTTTATATCATCATAGATTCTCTTTATGGGAGTTGTCTTCTGATGTTATATGTCATGTGACCCAGGCGAAGTATATTCAGTTGCATGCAGTCCAAGAGACACGACACTGGTTGCAACCGGTGGTGGTGATGATAAGGGCTATATTTGGAAAATTGGCCAGGCAGACTGGTCTTTCGAGCTTCAAGGTGCTTGAGGAAATTTTGTATTTTGAGCCAGAGTCTGCTTTGTTGTTTCAGAAAGTAACATTAGTAATCGTGCTTGTACTGCTATTTATGCTGGATATTTCCTAACCATTTGTATTCTAATTCTTTACACAGGTTTTTAATGCTTGTAACCTGGTCCTTGTTGATATGCATGCACCCACATGCACAACTTTGTATGCATATATGCGCATCAAGTTTGTGCTTCTTATGGCTGCTAGATGTCAGCAAATGAAGTCTTTCACCCACTGACACATACTTTACCTGTACATGTTTGTACATCATGATTTCCTATGTATGTACCTGCCTATATGCATGCACCCACACACACAACTTTTTGTATATGTATATGCATCAGTTTATGTAGATATGTGTATACTTCTTATGGCTACTGGTTGTCAGCAAATGAAGTCTGAAGGACACAATTATGGCTCAAAATGCACATGCTAAGTCCAAGAAACTTGGAAAATGAGGAAAACTTGGGGGTTGGATTTCTATGCCCATCTAAACTGCACAATGTGCAGCACCTGGGCGGGTATTGTAGCGGCTCACCTGAGACCCGACTACTATGAAACTTGGTTTAAGATGCACAGTACTCAGGTCAGTTTCTACAGCACTCGACTGCGTACTATACATCTTTTGTGCATGACACCACCACGAATGCTTGGGGTTGTTCAGGGGTTGACACCTAGCAAAACCTGAGTAACTTTGGACAAATCGGAGTTGGATTCATTGAGTTGTAAATATTGTTTTAATGGGATCCTTGATTGGATCTTTGGGTGTTACTGGTTTTTGTTATTTATTATCTCGTTTTGTTTTGATGTGCATATTTCCACAAGCTACTAGTGCAAGTGCTAGTATATTTCATGGGCCATGGGGAGAACTAATGCCATACTTGGGTCTGGTGGACTGTTGTGGTTGTCAGCTTCCTCAGCTAACCTCTTACACATTATGTTGCTTGTACTGAGCCGATGGGGTGCAAGTGAATCCCTCTGGTTCAGATAAATTGATTATGTGACTAGGTGACTTACACATGGTGCCAAATGGGTCTGTCAATTAAAGTATTTCTTGCTTGCGCATTGGGTTCGTACAATATCTGCTGCTAGTGGCTATTGTTGTAAGTGCTTAATCAGAAGGGTTTAACCATTACTTTGATTGTAGGAAATTAAGGTGAATGTAACAATCCTAAACTTTCAAAAAAAAAAAAAAATATAAATAAAAAAATAATTCTTTATAGTGTGATGGTCCATATAAGTATTATGGTCCTTAGGGACCATCACCACTTTTGTTAGCTTTTCCTTTCATTACCACGTCCTTTAGTGGATGTGGGCTTTAAACGTTCAGGTGTAATATAAATGTTACACCTCATGTATGAGGTGTAACTTAATAAAATAATATAATAAAGTATCTTAAGAATTTAAATAGGAGAGGCAAGGACTTCCACCCTAGAAAATTTTTGAGATCTTTCTCTCTCTAAACGAAACGCAGTGAGCTCTTTCTCTCTCTAGCCGAATTTTTATCGGAAGCTCCCTCAAATATTTTAGGTAAGTGACTTCATTATCTTGAAAAATAATCCGTTTTTTTTTAAAATGAAATGAAATAATTACTTTTGCTTACTATCATAAATTTGAGGCGCGATAAATTTTATGCGCAAGCGACCTCATTATTTTGAAAAATAATATTTTTAATAAAATTGTGATATTTTATCTATGCTAGAAATCTTAAATGCTGTGAATTCTTAGAAAAATAAATTTATTTATTTTTCTTGTCTATTGTTAGAAAATTTTAGATACTGTAAACTTATTAAAAATAAATGTGATATTTTTGCTTTTAGTAAAATTGTGAGATTTCTTTCTATTGTTTTTGAATATTTAGACATTGTAAATTTCATGTGCAAATGACTGCCTTATTATTTGAAAACTGATATTTTTGCAATTAATTATAGCATTTTCTGTGAAATGTTTATTTGCGAATTAACATTCCATAAATTGTGATAATTCCGTATTCTTGAATTTCTATAAGAGTTTTTCTATACATATTAGATTGGCAATTATGCTAGAATGTCTTTACGAACTGCTACCTTTCTAAATTTGAGCCCAAAATATTTGATTGGTTATTTTTGAAATGTTATTGAAAGTGACTGTTATTAATGGTTTCAGTGAAATTCATATTAATAATTTCAGTGATATGTTGAGTACATGATATTTGCTGCTTTCGATGTTTAAAGAGATTTAGAAATACTTTATGTATGCAAGTGGACTCATCCGGTTCGCCTGTGAGGTATAAGTGGATCTATCAGGTACGTCAGTAGGGATTAAATGGACTCATCCGGTACGTCGGTGAGGTATAAGTGGACCTGCAGGGATTAAGTGGACCTATCTGGGACGCCGATAGGGATTAAGGGGACCCTTCAGGACGCTGATGCGGTATATAAGTGACCTACTTGGGACGCCAGTAGGGTAATTTGTGAAATCCTTTAAATTATGCGCCGCCGTTAAAATGTTATATGCATTTTAATTATTCGGATTATACTTAATTATGCATTTTTGAAAGTGAAACTGTTAATGCATTTCTGTTAATAGATCTCCTTTTTGAAAATATTGATATCTTTCAATCACGATTATTTTTAGGATTATGATGGTCACTTACTGAGTAGCCAAACTCATCAAACTATGGTAAACATTTTTTCAGGATAACTGTGGTTTCATTTTGAGTGCTCGTCAGGATCTACTTTGGAAGATATTGTAGTTGTGCTTAAACTTTCTTTTGTTACTTTGTAAGAATTCGCCACTGTAAATTTGTCCTATCAAGAGACGTATATATGTTTTGACTGTCACATCTTAGGAATATCAGTATTGTAAATTCTTGGGGCGTGACAGTGAATGAGTAGTGTATTTAGGCATTTGAGTTAGGTTTGGGTATTGCTTACTTGCGGATTCATCACCAACTCATGACAAGTGCACTGTCATCATGATACTTTGTGCTTAAAAAAAATTCTTTACGCATTTCTTGTGACACTTGACCCATAGTCCTAAGGCTGTATAAACAATGTAAGATCCTAGTGGTAGAGACTATCTGTTCCTAGTATGTTATTAAGAGTTACTTAAAAAGCAGTTTATCATATGCCCTAAAGGTAGTTTTCCTGTGTCAAACATGTTACACAATTGGGCGCTTAGTGTCACATGGCTAGGGACTTGCTTTTGCTTCGTTGGATCACTACGAGCATTCCATCATGTGTGAGGTTGTCATGGGTAGCTGCCAATGTTCTGTCCTCTACAGTCCAAGGTATCAAACTAGTTTCAATCCATATCAGTAAGCCATAAGGCCTATAACATACATTAGAAGTCAGACTAGCATCAACTAATGTTCAAAAATTCGGCAGCTTGGTGCAGTCATGTTAAAAAGAGGAATAATGTTGTTCCAACCTACGTGGACATGTTCGTAGGTGCCCTCCTCAGCGGGCCAAGATGCAGGCCTAATGCCACACCCTTGAAAAAAAGCCCCTTGAAAAAAAATTTGTTAAGGCCTATAAAAATGGTTAATGCCCTTGTTTCTCTTGCTCACGGGTCCATGTGCTCTCTCTGTACATATGAGAAGAAGAAGAAAAAGAATATGGCCTCCAGGTGTTCAATACAAGGCCGCTCTCTCTCTCTCTCTCTCTCTCACACACACACACACACACAAACACAGAGCTCACATGGACCCATATACTCTTTCTCTACCTATAAGAAGAAGAAAAAGAAGAAGATGACTTCCAAGTGTTCCATGCGAGGCCCCTCTCTCTCTCTCACAGACTCATTCTCTCATCACCCTGTCTCTCTACATATAAGAAGGTGAAAAAGAGCATATCCTCCAAGTGCTTGATGCAAGACCTCTTTCTCTCATACGTGGACGCATATGCTTTCTTTCTCACTCTGCATATGAGATAATCGAAACAAAGATGACTTGCAAGTGTTTAATGGGAGTCCTCACACACACAGGTGCCTCCCCTCCCCCGCCCCCCAAAAAAAAACAAATATGCGCCTTCCTAGGTGGCCGCTGCTTCCTTTTGGAACATTGGCATCAACTATTCAATCATGGGAATACACATAAAAAATATATGGACAGATATTATGAATCAATGTACAACACAGAGAGCTGTAAAAGGAGAATGTCACCATTCATATAATCTACGAAACTGGACCTAGGGGAGCACTTAAATTTTTTTGTGGGTATTCAATATTCCTAACCTTCTAAGTTTCTAACTAAAAAGAAATTGTGGAATCAGCGCACATCAAAATTTTCAGGCTCTATGGTTTTGAGCTCTAGTTGCGTGTTGGCTTTATATGGTTTTACAAGTCAAAGTGGCGTGTTAGGACATTCATGTCATTTTGATTTAGATTGCATCATTTATGTTAGAATTGGCCTCTATTTGGAGGATACAGGCATAAAACACAATTCAGACACATTACACTGGGGGATTTTATTTTCTTCGCCTCGTTTAAATTGACACATGGCTTATGATTGGAATGTGAGTTTGGTTGTTTACTATTTTATATTGTATTTTGGGGAGTTTGCTAATTTCTGTTTGTCTTTTTATTTGTCTCACGTGCTTCATTTTGTTAACATTTATCAGGCCACAAAGAGTCGGTGTCGACTTTGGCCTTTAGTGTTGATGGGGAATTGCTTGCTTCTGGAAGCTTTGATGGGATTGTTCAAGTGTGGGATGTTTCTTCTTACAGTTTGAAGTGCGTCCTAGATGCTGGTGAGAGCATTGAGGTAAAATCTTGTAAAACCTGCAATGTTATATAATATTGGGCGTCCTAGATTCATTTTTTGTGAGGCAGTTACTCATTTTTATTGAACTGTTCAGTGGATCAAATGGCATCCGAAAGGACATGTGATCTTGGCAGGTTCTGATGAATCAAATGTCTGGATGTGGAATGCTGACAAACATGCCTTACTCAATATGTTCAGTGGTCATGGTGGCCCTGTTACCTGTGGTGATTTTACGCCTGATGGTACTGTATAGAATGCATTTTTTGACTTGGGAATGCGGTTATCTATCAATAGATATTACTGAACTGGCTGTAAGAAGTCCTCCATATCACTGATTACTTGAGACTGCTGTAGGTAAAACAATTTGTACTGGATCCGATGATGCATCACTGAGGATATGGAATCCAAAAACAGGGGAGAAGGTTCACGTTATTGAAGGTAACACTGTGGTTTCTTTTTTGATTATTTACTGCTGCAATATTTTTCGCCTAGTGCACATGCACATGGCCATGCATATTTTGTCTGGTTGGAAGTCCCAAGTAATTGGAAATTTGAAGTTTGAGGCTTTTCCATAGGGGTTTCATGCTGTTTTTTTTTTTTGGGTAATTATTTCATGCTGTTCTCATGCGTGTTAAAAAGGAAGCATCATTTAAAGACATTGGCTGCACTCTGGAGTCACACCTGGTTGAGCCAAGGCTATTGAGTTATGATGATTCTTTCTGAAATTTGCAGTAATATGAGAAGTTGAGGTCTTTTTGATTGCTTTACATACGTATGTGTAGATATCTTCATGTCTGTGCTTGTGCCTATTTACTTGTGTTTTCATGTTCTACTTAGTTTCCGAGTCAAAATAGGGAAAATTATCAAATTACCCATAAGAGATTAACAATTAACACTTCACCCATATCTTTTGAGTCAATTTCAATATATCCATGAAATAACACATGGTCTTGTGTTGGAATTGTTCCAAAAATGCAAATTGTTAAATGGTGAACTCTTATGGATATTTCCATAATTTTCGATTTAAAATATGTTGTGTGGCATTTGCTGTGCATAACCTTCAAACAAGTTAAACAGGAGAATATGATGATATTATCAACCTTGAGAGATCTTCCTTTCTCAATTTAGATGAACCAATAAAACTAAAGGCAGTTTTTCCATGATCCACTCATTCCCTTGCACAACCAATACTTTGGGTTGCATGGGGATGATCAGACCCTCACCCTATTTCATGGCCAATTTGGGGATGCCTTCTTCTAAGCAATCTTAAATGTTTCCTTGTTTGTGTTTGCACCCCAGGGATACTTTTTTATTCACTTCATTTCATGAGTAAAACTTTTTTTGTTTTGTTTTGAAATTCATGAATAAAACTGTTTTTAGTTTGATATTATCATTATAGTCATGAGCTGCTCCACTTTTATGAATTTTGTCAGTAACTTGTGTTGCTGTTGGCTGTGTAGCTTATATGGAGAAACAACCCTTCAATAGTAGGACTGTCATATTCAGATTTGAGGCTGCTTGTTGCCTTTCGTCTTCTCATTCATTTTTCTCTGTGTAGGCCATCCATATCATACAGAGGGACTGACCTGCTTAACAATTAGCTCAGATTCATCTCTTGCTTTCACTGGTTCCAAGGATTGTTCAGTTCATGTAGTCAATATTAAAACTGGGAAGGTTTGATCTCTCTTTCTTTCTGTTTGATACCTTAAACCATGTATGTTATCTTAATGAACTTAACGCACCTCCTGATCATATTAAAGTAGATGGATGCCAAGATTGACCTGTGACTCTCTCTTCTCATATTTTCTCTTCGTACAAGAATCATATATTTCTTATCTGAAGTGAGTTTGACTTTAATTGTCTAATTCACTTTGTCAAGGGGATAAATTGATTCACTAAAACTCAGAAATTCTACATATATCTTGTCATCATCTCATCATAGCAATCTATGAAAGCAGATAAGTGAGAACATGCAGTAAAGCTTTCTGATAAAGCTCCTCATCGTTTGTGATATGTCCTTGTCCCTTTCTACCAGTGGTTCGAAACTCAGTGACTTGGGATTGCACTTGTCCATGTTGCTTGGACCTGTCAAGGTGCGGGATTTGGTTTATAAGCCTTTAGACTCGGCTGATTCTTACTGGGTCAGGGACCCTACTTTGTTCTTTGTCAGAGACTCGGGGATTTGGATCGTTTGACTCCAGGCGTCCAGAAAACCAATTAGGGCTTGACTGGGCATTCTGACATCACTTTCCATTTAGAGAACAAAGTTTAGCTCATCTTCATTGCAATTTGTCGGGTATGCTAAAAGGGAATTATTGATATGTAATGAGTAGTGTCGGGAATGTTCAAAGAAAACTATGGATTAGTACTTAGTGACTTGGGCTTGCACTCATCCATGTTGCTTGGACCCGTCAAGGTGCCAGATTTGGTTTATAAGCCTTTACACTCGGCTGATTCTTACTGGGTCAGGGACCCTACTTTGTTCTTTTTTCAGAGACTTGGGGATTTGGATCGTTGACTCCAGGCTTCCAGAAAACCAATTAGGGCTTGACTGGGCATTCTGACATCACTTTCCATTTAGAAAACAAAGTTTACCCCATCTTCATCGCATTTTGTCGGGTATGCTAAAAGGGAATTATGGATATGTAATGAGTAGTCTCGGGAATGTTCAAAGCGAACTATGGATTAGTACTGAGAAACTTTGAGTGGGGTTTATTCTCTTTCAAATGTTTGTTTCATGAAATAGGATAGAAAATATTTAAGTTTGCTTGGAATTTGGGCGCCTAGCTTGATTGGAGTGTTCACAACTGCAATAATGTCCTCTTTTCGAATTCCACTGTAAATCTATCCAAAGAAGAGGTTTGAGCTGGATAGTTTATTAGTGGATTGCAGATGGAAGCAAAACAATGAAAGTGGTTAATTGTTTCTATATACAATATTGTAGGTTGTTATCGGGAATGCCAAAGGAATGTCCTATATTAATAGTTTCTTTTTTTCTTTTTGCTTTTATTTACTTATGTATTTGTCTTTCTAGTGCCTTGCAATGGGAATTTCATCTGTATTTTTGGTTGCTTTTTTTGGTTGTAATTTTATTATTTTTTATTTCTCAATAGAGGGGGTTGGTGAGAGGAAAAATATGGTAAACAATTCATGTTTACCTTTGTGGTTGACCTACTCAACCTATTAATGCATTGCAGTTGTTGCCTAAAATTAAACATGCAAATAGTCTTATACTACTTTTAATACGTCCAATATGACAATATAGCATGCTTTTATATAACATAACATTGATTCACGTGGCGTTGTTCATAAACTGATGGAAATTGCTCTTTCTTTGCAGGTGGTCAGTTCTCTAGTTGCTCATTCTGGATCCATTGAGTGTATAGGACTTTCACAAAGGTATACTTACCATCCAACATACACCTTCTTTGACTTTAAACCTTGCCAGATATTCGTATAATGATAATGTATACTATAGCCTATAAGTGGTGAATCCCTTCGTCTCTGTTGTTGTTTTAATATACTTGTGGTGATACAGTAGGATATTCAGAGTCTCTTAGTACCTATTTGGCAATTGAGAAATAGGAGAAAACACCCTGTTCTCTCAGCTACCGATGCTTTCCCCTTTTGGGGAGGGAAAAGCGTGGAAACATGGAGAATTGCAGGGCTTCGCATTGTAACAAATCTCAACTCACAACTCATGAAAAGTCACAACTCAATAGGACATTAAACAAAAAAACTCATGACAAGACAACAAATATGATTAATTCAAATTTGTAGTTGAGTTTCATCATCACTAGCAATTGACAAATCCATCTCTACGACCATTGTCAACTCATGAAAAGTCACAACTCAATAGGACATTAAACAAAAAAACTCATAACAAGATAACAAATATGATTAATTCAAATTTGAAGTTGAGTTTCATCAGCACTAGCAATTGACAAATCCATCTCTACAACCATCACCTGAATTTGGGAGTGATGCTTAGCAATCTTCATAAGAGTTATCACCCTAATCTTCATCGTCCTTTTCTTCCCTAGTCTCCTCTGAGTTTGCCTCTTCCTCCTCCTCTCTTACTCTCATCAGCCTTTCCTTTTTTGAGGTTGAGATCTAGTTACCATTCACAGTGCTTGATGCGGTTCCAGATGCCTCATGACCTTGGCTTCATGTCACGCACTCTCTTATGAATACTAGTTCATCCCCATCACCGTCGACCAACCATTCATTTGCTTCATCTGTATCTTTCACAACAATTGGGTTGATTTCATTTTGTTCCAAATGCTGCTCGTTCAATTTCTGATTATAGTAAATGAAGACAGGGTTGTTTAGTTTCTTCTAATCGATCCTATTTCACTTCTTTGTATGTATTCATCGGATACTGCATGAATGTAATACTAGATATTTACAACTTAAAAATAATATAATACAAGTTAGGACCGTAGGAGATGAGGGCAAATGGTGAAATGGTAATGAGTGAGAGTCAGTTAGGAATTTACAATCTCAAATGTGAAGTTGCACTAAGAACTTGATGATGCAAAAGTCAAGTTCAAAATTTGTTAAGCCATCTTCTGCAAGTGCGCTTTGCCTACCTTGAAGCTATAATGCATTAAAAATAAATAGAGACTGTATCATTGAATATATTCAGAAGTCAAGTGAGAACTTAGAACTTGAACATTTATTGATACTTGGTCTTGGACATCCACACCAGGGTTGGGTTTTCCATTGCACTGGTTGATTGCTTGCATGAAACAACCCATCGATTGTATCTCAGGATCAGCATAGCTACAACTAGGGTTGAGATAGTACCCCCTGCTATGTGTACAGGCCTCTCCAGCTGTGAATTCTATTTATCTTCTACAAATTTCAAAATAAGGGTGTATGTACTTTCTTCATTCTCCACATTCCTCTTGATTTCTTCTTTTCAACCTCCATTGCCTTGTAAATATGTCTCTTTGGTTGTTCCCTTTCACTATGCATAAGGCACAAAACTTTTCCAAGTGGCTAAATAAGGTGGATGCAGTAGCTAACATCATTCCAAAATCAGGGTTTGAGAACAATGCCACCTGCCTTTTCCAATATGAAGAGGAAAACATGCTCCTGAAATTTGTAAAAGATATGAAAAACTGCAGTTTCTTTTGTATCCTCTCCAGCACTTCCATCTTGGTTATTGCCTCTAGGTTAATGCAATGTGCCACACACGGTGTCTATAAAATGCTTGGCCTCTTCACCTCGAACATTCTAGCAACCATTATGGTGGACCTTAGCCATGTCATTAACTACCTATATTACATATGCCTCCCCCACCTCCTCAATACACTTATGTATGAACTCAAAAATGAAGTTCATATAATGAAATTTGTTAGATGCGTTAATGGACTTCAACAAATGGTCCCCACAGTAAAATTCGCTATTTAGTTTATAACGCTTATAATCCTCTTATTGGTTTAGGTATCCGTCGTTAACATGACCTCACTCTTGCTCTATGTATCCTTGTGGCTCATGAGGTATAAGACCTTATATCTTGGCCAAAACTGCCCCTGCCCTACTGCTACCAATGTAGCTTGGAAGCTCTTTAAGCTAGCAGTATTGAATGTCTATAGTCCTGAAAGTGATTCTAAATGGTAGTCTACCCCCTTCCTTAACCATCACCTCAGGATCCAGTGGGGGGGTGAGAATTCGTGGACCCCTTTCTTTGTGGCCTCTTATGCCCAAATGACATTGGGGAAGAAATAAAGCCCCTTTTCTTAGCATATTCATCAGCTTCTTCTCCTCCAAAAATATCTATAGATCTTGTGACATCTTCATATTTTTTCCTTGCCTGTTCTTTCTTCTCCTGGTGCCCCTCTAAATGATCCAACATCTCTATCCAACATCCCCCGGCACTTGAGTGTATGGGGCTGCATCCCCTCTAATGGCGACCAAATGTTTCTTCAACCGATTCATGAGCCCCTTTTTACAGTACTTACATGCCACCCTATTCTTTTCATTCAGATTGGAGCAAAATCCATGTTCCCAACCCTAATCAACTTGCCTATTTGAACCAATCTTCAATACACTTAGCATTAGTCTAGATGCAACAAATCATATTCTGGTATTTGACTACAAATTTGCAAAAAAAAAAAAAAAAAAAAAAAAGAAAATCCAATTACCCAAATTTTGGAAAAAGGGCAACAAACCAATTGATAAGGGGCAGTAAATTTTTGAAGTACATAACTAATGTATTGATGCAATAATTTAGGTGTTTACTGCTGGTAATTTACAAAAAGTCAAGTATGTTCTCTAACATGCAACAACTCAATACTCAACTCAAGTATTGAATAAGTAATTTAACCCATCCTAGAAATCACCAAAAAGAAAAGAAAAGAAAACTGCATCGACCTATGTATTCAAAAAAGTTACATGCCACATCGAGTATTAGGGATATTAATGTAAATATCTCTTATTTAGGTACATTTAAGAACTTCCCTAAATTTTTTGTATTTTACAAGATGTCCCTTATTTTTTCAACTTATTTCCTGTTTCTCAAAATGCCCTTAAGTTGGATGCTCTAAGTACTGAACTAACATTGTCGCTCCACAATTGAAAAATGATTTTTGGCACTGTGAGTACCGAACATTGTCTTGTCTTAGTGTCCTGTTCGAGGCTCTCAGTGCTAAACAAAATCCTTTTTTTCTTTTACTTTTACAGAATCTAGTTTTATACTCTCAGCACCGAACATGTTCTTGGTTTTTTCCTTACAAGATCAAGTTGAAATACTGTTAGTACCGAACATTTTTTTTTAAAGAGAAGCATGATGCGGGGCTGCTGGGAAAAATTATTCTTATTTTTAATTTTTGTTTAATTTCAAAATATGGATGTTTTAATTTTATGTTAGGATTTATTTTTAGGGTTTTCCATGTTTTCTAAGGATGCTAGGGCTTTTTTATATTTTTATTTACTATTCACTTGTTATTATTCACATTTCCTGTTCACGGGTACTATTCATGAGTACTGCTTATGGGTACTGTTCATGGATATTGTTCATAGGGTAAAACTGTCATTACGAGTTTTAAGTTTAAGTTAGGATATACGGGTCAATGTATTATTTGTTTAGGTACGTTTTATACTTGGAAGATTAAAATAATATTATAAAAGGGGACTGGATGGGCTGGAGAGGCATTCACCTATTCCTCGTTTAAAAAAAAAAGACTTTTTGGAAAAGAAGAAGCCCAAGGCTTGAGCTGCCCTGGGTGGGAGGAAGCCTCAGGGTTTCTCCAAAATTGATGTGTCAAGATTTTTTTGTTGATTTCTACTGTTTTTTCAAGTTCTCTACATCAAATTGATATTAGAGCCCGCGATATGCACATAAAGTATTGTAGCAGTGTACGGAAGTTATTGTAACAGTGTATGGAAGTTATCGTAGCACTGTATGGACAATATTGTAGCGTCAATTTTTGGTGCCCTCGATCAATCTGGTAAATTACAGTCGGTCTTAGGTGTACAAATTTTGGACAAAGTTTTGCCAAATCAGCCTAGATCTTATTGTTTTCAGCGAATTTTTGTTGATTATTTGCTTAGAATTTGTGATTTCAGCGAACCATTGCAGTAAGAAGGGGACGTAGAAGGGGGATCTTTGTGGACCCACTTTGTGATCCTAGAGTGATGATAGAATTGAGGAACTTGAAAGGTAAGCTCAACAACTGATGCAACAATTTGCAAGCCTCAATAATGTGCAGGATCTTTCACCTTAAGAGTATGTCGAGTACAAGCCTTTTCATTTCATGATCCTCGTCTAGAGTTGAGTGATGAGGATAGCAACTGGAGACCTAGACGTGGGGTGCATCACTCTAGGGTTTTCAATTTGAAGGATGAGATTCTTGATTTTGACACAGATTGCATCGAAAATCAGCAAGTTGTAGATTGCGGTTCACCCCCAATCTTTGATACATACTCTGATGAACAAGAAGATCGTTTAGGGGATCCAATCTATGTTAAAGAAATTTTTTAGTGGGTGAATCAATCTTTGACGAAGAAAAAGATGAAGATTATAAGGATATCAAAGAGGTAAAACATTTAGGAGATTTAGGGCATTGGAATCAGAGTAGGGCAGTGGAAGCATGGTCGACTTAGAATTTTAAATTGTGGCACTAGATTCAGAGAGTAATGAAATAAATGTCGAGAGAGCCTCTAAAGACCAGAAAATTGAGTTTGGAGTATCTTACATGATTTTTAATGGGTGTTCAAGAATAGTCAAATTTGATAAATTTGCATCGATTCCTCAATAGATATATCAGGATTTGTCTTGAGGAATTCTTTTTACCACGAATAATATTTGAGCCAGCAAAGAAGGAGAAGATTGAAGAAGGTGGTTTTGATGTTGAATTCATCTTCGCACACTTCAAAACTGGAGGACAGATTTTCTCCAACCAGATGATGCAGTGCAAAATTGTTTTTATTTTTATTTCAAAAGTTGTATGTTTTAATTTTAGTTGTAGGATTTATTTTTAGATTTTTTAAGTTTTTTAGGGATTCTAGGGTTTTTTTATTTACTATTCACCAGTTATTATTCATAGTTACTTTTCACAGTATTATTCATGAGTACTGTTCATATGGGTAAAACTATCATTACGAATTTTAAGTTAGGCTATATGGGTCAATATGTTATTTGTTTGGACACTTTGTACTTGGAACATTAAATAATATTATAAGAAGGGGCGTGGATGGGCTCGAGAGGCATTTACCTATTCCTCATTTTAAAAAACAAAAAGACTGTCTTGGAAAAAAGGAAGCCTAAGGCTCGAGTCCTAGATGGGAGGAAGCCTTAGGGTTTCTCCAAAATTGCATGTTTTAGGTGTTTTCCTGTTGATTTTTTCTGTTTCTTCAAGTTGTTGATGCCCTTTCCGCCCACAGCCAAGTGTTCCATGGGCTGCCTAGGTGGCCTTAGGGCGCCTGGGTGGGGGCTCTAGTATCTATTATCATAATGGACCCTGCCCAGGTGTCATTCAGTTTGGATTATCCCCTAGGCTGCCTACGCTGCCAGGGGGTGAATTTTTGTTCAGGGCTAATAACTACTTAATGAAAAAGTACGGCAGAATTGAGAACTCAAACCATTTATTTGTGAATGGTTTTACTAATCGCAATTGTTGTTGACTATTTTATGATATGATGATGATTAAGTAGAAAATGGTACAAGGAATTTCAAGTTTAGAAATGGATACAGTTTTTATGAATCCTAGAATTCATTTGTAGATATGCATTCCCTCTTCATGATCCATTTTTGGGATGGATTGTGGACATAACGTTTTAGGTGTATATAATGTCTAATATGGGGATCTGAATGTCTAAAAATAACTACATTTAAAAAAAAAAATTGATAATGTTTTGAAGGAAATTTTTAAACTGTTCGTCTTGCCCCTTTATGGAGAGAGCACAATCCTCGCAGGATGCAAATGTAGTTATGCATCCCCTGATGCATAAACCACTTTCCTTTATAGATGAATTTATTGATAACATGTTCTTAGTTGTTGGATGTCCTATTCTACTTACTGCTTTTGCAAAAAACGTTGGTGCTAATTTAGCGAAGCTAAAGAAAGCTGCATAAATGAGATGCTAATTAGAGGCTGCATAAATGAGATGCTAATTAGAGGCTGCATAGATGAGATGCTCCCATTTGGTGTTGTGTCTCTCGGCTGGGTAGAATAATTGTTGCCAAGCACATTATCTAAATACTAGAAGACATTTGCTGATGACATGAGTATCTATGGTAGCTGAAGTATTTCTTATTACTGTGACATTATCTTGTTTTATTTATTGTTCTTTTTATGTACCTCTAATGGTTATTTTTGTATTAATTAGATATACTTTAGGATATTGTGATGTAATCACATGGTCTAATGGTATGTTGTTATTGTGCTCTAGTGAGACACAACACACTCCCTTGATGTTATCACATGACATTAAGAGTTAGTGCAATCAATTGCATAGTTTGTCTTATTGCGGATTAACATTTGCTATAATCGAGATATAATTGGTATGTTGTTATAGTCTGTTTAATGCATATTGCAAGAATCGAGATTCCAACTATTTGGTAATCGCGCTCCAACCCAAATGGAATTGAGATTCCTACCTTTTTGGAATCGTTCATCAACCCAATTGGAATCGAAATTTATAACTCTTTGGAATCAAGTTTCAACTCATTTGGAGTTGAGATTTCTACCTTTATGGAATCATGCGCCCAACCCCTGGGGACTGCCACAAAAAACAACATGAAATGAGTTTCATAGGGCAAACGATTCAAGGACTTAAGAATATACTTTGTCAAGAATCCCTTAATATTGGAACTTGGAATTGATGTATTGAATACCATTAGCCATGGTTCCCCTAGGATTGGAATCAAGATCGATAGAGATCAAAAGTTGGGTAGTTCATAATTTATTTATGTACTTTTTTTTTATTATTTCATGGTGTGGGTGTACATTTTATTTTTTATTAGGATTAATTTTTCAGGAATTAATAATGTGGGGTCAATCTCCGACACTTAGTTTCTATCTTTTTTTTTTACCGTTCACTGCGTACTATTCATGGGCAATGTTCATGGATACTATTCACAAGCATTGTTCACGTTTTCTATTTACTTGGGTAGTTTTGATATTTTTAATATTGTTTAGGGGGTATTTTCGTGTACTAAATTGTATTTTTGGATCTTAATTTTAGGGTTTCATAGCCTGATTGATGTTAGACTTTTTCTCCTTTAGGTGTTACTGGACTTTCTGAAATAGGGAAGTTTTGTGGGCAATACTTTTTTTCTATGTTTTTTAGAGAGCCCAAAATCAAGTAGGGGTTATAAAAACCCTATGGGAACAAATTAGGGCTGATTCTGTGAGTTGATCTCTCTCTAGGCTAGACTTCTCTCTTCTTTCTTCAAAATACAACAAACCTTTGCTCTAGGTTTTACATAGTATCACCTCCTCTCTTTTGTTTAATGGATGCTACTCAAATAAAACAAGGGAGAGAAGGCGAGAGAGTAGTCCTCTCCAAGTTAAAAAGAGGGGGTCACGTGGTATCAAATTTCAGAAAGAGAGAGAAATATGGCGTGAGGGAGAGAGAGGACTTGGGGTGTGAGAGAGAGATCTAGATATGGGAGGCATAAAGATCTTGTAATGAGAGAGGGTTCAAATAGGTTTAGATAAGAAACAATATCTATCTCCTCTTTGGAACATGTTTCTAGTCTAAGTATGCCTTATCCAATTTCCAATTTGACCTTTAGAATAACTAGAAAATATGTGCAGTGAGAGATTTAATCAAAGCCGTCCATCCCACAAATCAGCTACCACCATTTTGAGTGGAAAGATAGGAACTTTATCCCTTTAGATTTTGATCCAAATCCAACTATTTAAATTTCAAATACAATCAAAGTTAAACATTATCTAGATCTCCGAATAATCAAAGAAGATCTGAATTTTAAATAACTCCCACTAGAATAGGAAACCAAATCTAATTTTCATATTGAGATTTCCCATCTTTAACTAATTTAAAATTTGAACTAAATTTTAAGGAAATGGGGCATCCCCCTTTTTCCTAAAAAAGTGATGCGGAGCTATAGTTTGTTTTAAAGAAATTTTGGGCATAGCCCCTATGACCACAAAAAGTGGCGTGCCCCCCTCTCCCCCTCCTTTCAATATAAGGTGGCGTGCCACCCTAGGAGGTCATGTAGGCCCCACATGGGTGGCACACACATCCGTGGTCCCCACATGTGCTATCAAGTTCTAAAATTTTTAGAGATGCCCTTTTAATGTATTTTACAGCAGAAATAATATTTTAAAAATTTGAAAAGTATTTAAAAATTATAAAAACATTTCTACTACCAAAATAAAATATGTTAGGAGTGGACTGGTACCAATGGGTTATAATTAGCAACAAGGGCCTTCCACTCGTCCTCAAAACCATGATCCACTACTATTTTCTTATCCAACCCAACAAAGACTCATGACCCACAGTCTTATTTCAGGTGCTCATGATTGGCTTGTCAAAATTGGACAATAAACAGTGGGACTATAATCCTGAAATGTGGATTTCAATTTCCCACTTTAAGAACAAGTCTAGCACTTGTCACCACAGTGCAAAGGGGGCTCTCTCTATGCACATGTTCAGATATTCCTCCATAAGGCTACTTCCCACAAATGCGGCTGTCATGTGTGCACGTCGTGCAAAAGTTTGTTGAGGTTTTGGACTTTGCTCTCACAGCACACAGGAGACCACATAGTTCTCCTGGCCTATAAACGTCATTCTTGGGTAGCTCTTCGACCTCGACAAGGGATGATCCACTGTAAAATCCTTTTCAGTAGTGCCACATGCCTAGGGTTAAGGGTTTTGGACACCGCCCAACCCTTGGTCAGTCAACACACACACTCCCACTGAAATGTATATTCCACTATAAAATATCATATTTACAAGGTCGTTAGGCCTTTAAAGGTCACAAAACCCAACACTAATGACATGTCGAGTTAGATAGATGGGTTTGACGTGCGATGGCATCGATGAGAGCATGATTTTGAAGAAGAACAACAATCCAGTCTTAAATTAAATTCGTTGGTGGAACATCTTCTCTTTAATAGCGCTCATGTCTTTGGTGGTGATCTTATTTTTGATAAAGAACAAGGTGATCTTATCTTTGATTGTAATCTTATTTTTGATGAACCATTGGATACAAACGAAGAACTTGGAATTCCCATCTATGCGAAGAACAAATTGCAGACGATGGTGATGGTCATCGTGACGATGGTAATGACTCCGATAGTGATGACCATAGTTATTGGAATCTCTCAACAAAGGTCACGATTCCGATTCGGAGCCCTGATTCCACGATTCCAACAAGAAATCTTCACAAAATCCATTTCTGTGAAGTCAAGAATCTCTATTCCTTATTTTAGGAATCTCGATTCCAACACTTAAAGAATCTCTCTTCCATTATTCATTGATTCTGAATTCTACATTTGTTGAATCTTGATTCTTCACTTCTTGAATCTAGATTCCACATATAATGATACTCGATTCAATTGTTTTCAAATCCAAATTCCTGAACATCAAGCACTGCAGTTCTTAGATGCAAGAAACCACAAGTTAATGAAACATCGAATCTTGCTTCTACCCTCATAGAATCTCGATCTCATTTTTTTTAGAATTGCAATACCGTAGACTCAAATTCTAAGTTTAGGTGCACAAATCTGACTTTTGGATTGGTTCAAATATTTATGGTTTTGGATTGGAGTTATTTGGAAATTGGATTGTAGATGATTGTCTCCCTATGTACAAATATTTGTTATCTCCCATAGTTTACATTTGAGTTCTTTAGAAATTGCGGTGGAGACGATTGTCTCCCGAGCCAGCTTTCACCTAGACCTGCCCCTAGAGTGTTTCCAGCATCTTCTGCCATCACACAGAAGTTCTCACTGCAGCCTGAAGGGGTGGAGAAAAGGAAGAAACTGTGGCTGCCTCCCCACCCACTCCCCCTCCCCCGGCCCCCCTTCTTGAGCCGAAGGCATTGTATCTTTTATTTTTTAATCACACGCAACATGTAATCTCCAGCTATCATTTAATGACAAAATCTTTATAATCTCTATCCATGTGTGTTATTTGTAATTTATGCAATATGTAGTCTCTTTCTAATTTTTAAATCTATCACCATGTGTCTACTTGATGCTTGATTATAAGGTGCTTATAAATCTCGTTTGCCAGATGTGTTGAAACTCGAATCCAAACTGCTATGAATCTCGATTCCAATGTAGGTCGAATCTATATTCCAAACTGGTGCGAATGTCGATTCGAAATGCCTAGAAATGTCGATTCCAGAAATGAAGGAATCTTGATTCCAAATAGGTCGGAAATGCGATTCCATAGAGCTAAGAATCTCGATTCTACTGAGCTAAGAATCTCGATTCCATCTATGTAAGGAATCTTGATTCCATTTTGGTCGGTTCTCGATCCATATAAAATATGAATCTTATTTCCAACAATTCCTCTTGTACGGACGTCGATTCCAAAACCATGAATCTTATAGTCGGCTGCGGCGCGAATCCGATTTCTTAAATGATTCGGGTTCAAAATCATTTCCAACAACTATGGTATTGGTGGTGAAGAGGTAAACGAGGAGGTAGTGACTATAAAGAGCTATTTTCTCTCACCAATGATGGGGTTGACCGTTCTTGTTTCCAATTAAATGATTCTATGCTACAAAAAGGCATACTGCAATAGTTGGGTGCACCAAAATTCTCAACTTAGTTGAGGATATTTTGAATAGGCCTATAACCCATAGGTCCCAAGATCAAGCCCCTACGCTAATGCGCAATATTTGGTTTGAGCGAGACTTAATGTTTAGAGGAAGATTCGTATTTACCCATTTCAAAACGTGAGGGCGGGTTTTCTCCAACTAAAGGAAAATGGTAAGAACTGGGTGTTAAAATTTAATTTAATTTTTAATTTCATGGATGTGGGTATACGTTTTATTGTTTTGTTAAGGTTATTTTTTGGGAATAATAATGTGCGGGATATCTCCAATACTTAGTTTTTAATTTTTTACTTTTTTACTTTATTTATTTTTATTTTTTATTTTTTGTATTCGATGGTTGCTATTTGTGTGCATTGCTCATGGATGCTATTCCTAGGTTACTTCTCACATGGGTATTTATAAAATTTATAATACTGTTTAGGGGTATTTTAAAGTCTTAAATTGTTTATTTGGATCATAAGTTAATTTTAGGGTTTCACAGGGGTTGAACGTCATATTATGGGAAGCTTATGTTATTATAATGAATTTTGTTTTATGAAAGAAGAAAATTTTCCTCCTCTTAGCTTGATTTATGGCCATGCTTTTTCTCCATTATTGCAGATTTTTACTTGTTTAAGGTTCGGGAAAAGGTTGGATTTAATTTCCCACCTTTCCTTCCTGCATCAAAGATCCTTAACGGCCCTAAAGACCTGAACAAGGGTTTCCCTAGTATTGAAGTCAATGTATTAAATGGCCTCACTGGGGTAAAAATTCTTGATTTGCTAATAACAGAATTTAAGAACAAGATGTTTATTTTGGGTTCTCATAATTTAGGAATGATGTTAAGTACAGTTCACAGACACCCATAGATTTGTAAACATCAGTCATATATTAGACAATAATAATTTGAAATAGCAAAATGTTTCACTAGTGCACTAAGGACATCGTGTTTGTGTTTACAAAATATATTCATTATTATCTTATTGTACTTGAAAACTAATATTTTTTTAATTATATATACTTGAAAATGAGACGTTGGTTCTGTCTTTGTGATGCTCTATATTGTAATGTGTGGGAATAGAATCCAACCCAATGCTCTTTCCCAATTATCTTTTAGGATTAGTCTGGAAGTTTTAGCTCTAGTAGGAAGCAAGTTTAAGATTCCCTAAATTTATTTTACAATATACTACTTATATAACATGATGTCTACTTTATGTGATTCCCAAAAGTCGGATCAAGTTCTGTAAAGGTGGAAGTGAGATTTCATGTTATTAGCATCATGGTTTTGTGCACCTATGAATTGCGATATTTGATGCTATGAAATCTAGATTCTAAAAGAATCAAATCGAGATTCAATAAATGTGGAATGTAGATTCTGAACTTTTACAAAAGTGGGTTCCATGTAGATTCGTTGATGGAATCGCCGAATCGAGATTCTGAAGCGGAATTGCCACCTGGGCTGAGAGATTTTGATAATTGTGGTCAGCAAGGTTGTGGGTTTTTTGCTTTTTGTCCCCCCCCTCTTCCTGCAAACAAAACAATGTTCTAACTTATTATCAGAAATTACAATTATTTGAACGGAATAGATCTTTATTGTAGATCGTGCATTTTTAGGGTAATTTAGTGGTAGGATCTGAACTTGGCGTGTTTTGTTGGAGTGTCAACAACTTAACCAATCGAGCCCCTGCCCATGTTTGAACTCCTGCAATGTCTGCAGTAAATTTTATCTATTTTATTGGCGTGTATGTTTCTTTCCCGTATTATATTATGTTGTCGATCAGTTTTCTTCTACCTTGTAGCTCGCCTTGGGCTGCAACAGGGGCTATGGATCAAAAGCTGGTCATTTGGGATTTGCATCACTCATTACCACGCTGCACTTGCGACCACGAGGCATGTTGCATTACTTGTTGCATTCAATTCTTTGTCACATTATCCCTTGTTTATGCCTAAAATTGGAATGATTTTCTTTCAGGAAGGTGTGGCATGCTTGTTATGGTTAGGTTCAACTAAGTACATAGCAACCGGTTGTGTAGGTGGAAAAGTACGTATCTGGGATAGCCTATCTGGTAATTGTGTTAGGACTTTTAGTGGGCATTCTGACTCTATCCAGGCTCTGGCCGTCTCTAATAATGTGCAGTCCCTTGTCGCAGTTTCACTTGATAATACTGCACGTGTTTATGATATTTCAGAATTCCGCTTGTGAAGCATTATTCACAATTCAATATTACTTATGTTGGTTTGTAACGCATTCATATCTCCTGAAAATTGTAATTGTTTCAAACCTGTGATTATAAGGTGTGAAGAGTACTGGAACAATGAAGTTTTAATTGTGGTCATTTTATCTGCACTGTCAAAGTCTTTTGACAGTAAAAAGTTTGGCTGCTCTGTTGAAGTCTTTTGACTGTTAAAGTGGTCCTTTGGCAGTATTGAAAAGTAACATAATGTCCATGGTGTTTAATTTCATGGTATATGATTTTGGAGTTTGCTGCAATCTTTGTTGAGATTGGCTTCAAATCCTGCTCTGGTTTGGCCATGAATGAGAAGAGCTTCTGATGATTTAAGGGAGTGTTTGGTTATTTTTTAGAAATATAAATAAAAACTGAGAAACATGTTCGGCCTACTTTAGTTGTGGTACTGCGCTTGAGCTTCGAGGCCAAGCTTGAAACTTCCCCTATAGTGCAGCTAGGTGTCTACAGTTGTTCGAAATAGCCATCACCCGAAAATACATTACCTAAAAAGCTTGTGATCAGTTGTTCCAATAGCCATTTCCTAATAACCTTGCGATTCATAATTTATTTCTTCATTGCAGGAAGTTTTCCTAGGTGAAAAACATAAAGGCTCAAGTTACCTAAAAAAGGCTTGTAAATTACAAATGAAATGCAAAAGGACTGAGAAGCAAGGGGTGTAAATTACAAATGAAATGCAAAAGGACTGAGGAGCAAGGGGTGTAAATTACAAATGAAATGCCAAAGGACTGAGGAGCAAGGGGTGTAAATTACAAATGAAATGCAAAAGGACTGAGGAGCAAGGGGTGTAAATTACAAATGAAATGCAAAAGGACTGAGGAGCAAGGGGTGTAAATTACAAATGAAATGCAAAAGGACTGAGGAGCAAGGGGTGTAAATTACAAATGAAATGCAAAAGGACTAAGGAGCAAGGGGTGGTCTCATTGTCCCAGTTTACATGTAGGGGTCGTTTGGTTCGTGTGAAATAATTTAATAGGAAAATGTTTTCAGAAAAAAGTTTTTCATTGTGCATCCAATTTACAGAGAAAGGTTTACTTAAGCAGGCTTTTTCCCATGATGGCTAAACACACACTTGGAAACAGGTACAAAGAGAGAACACAACTTGAAATTTTGATATGGTTTCTCTCTAAAATTTTGAACTGGAAAACTTGAAATTTGATATTTATATAGATTCTCTGTCTAAAATTTGGAGATAGTTTTTCTCTTTAAAACAGTTTTTCTTTTAAAAACTTAAAATTTGAGATAATTTATTTGAAAAATTTAAAATAGAGTCGCCTTGAAAATTTTGAGATGGTTTATTTTTGAAAATTTTGAAGTTTGACATAGTTTCTCTTTAAAATTTTTGAGATAGTTTCCCTCTAAAACTTAAGATTTGAGATGGTTTCTTTCTAAAAATTTTGAGACATTCTCTCTAAAATCTGAAATTTGAGATAGCTTCTCTCTCTAAAAATTTGGGATATCTTTAAAAATTTTAGGATCGTTTCACTCTATAATTTTATAATTTTTTAGATGGTTTCTCTGTAAAATTTGAAATTTGATATAGTACATCTTTTGAAAAAAATTGAGATATTTTCTATCTCAAAAACTTAAAATTTGAAATAGTTTTTCTCTCTAAATTTTTTAAAAGAATTTGAAATTTGAGATGGCTTTTCTCAACAAAAACTTTGAGATAGTCGCTCTAAAAATTTTAAATAGTTTCTCTCTCTAAAATTTTTGATATAATCTCTCTCAAAAATTTAAAATTCTCAATATAAAATTTTTGATATTGTTTCTCTCTTTAACACTTAAATTTGAGATAGTTTCTCTCTAAGAAATTTAAGATAATTTTTCTCTCTAAAAATTGAGATAATTTTTCTAAAACGTGAAGTTTGATATAATTTTATTTCTTAAAATTTTGAGATAGTTTCTTTTTAAAACTTAAAATTTGAGAGAGTTTCCCTTTCTTAAAAAAATTGAGATAGTATATCTCTCTTAAACTTAAATTTTGAGATAGCTTAATTCGTATCCAACGGAAAAAATAACGCTACGTGATTTGTTCCCCACATTATGAGGTGGCGAGTTATTTTCATATGAAATGGATCATTTTATGGTAAATAATTTTCACATAGAATAAATTTTCACTTGTTTAAAAGTACGAACAAATATGTGTAACCTCTACTTCTAGACAAATTCCCCCAACCAAGTTTTTTTTAACAACTTTTACTTCAAATTTAACTTCTAGCAAATACACTCAAGTCAAAATGTCGTATTTTCTTGACGAAATTTCCCGTACATATACAGCCAGACATTAATGTGGAAAGCATGCGGGTTGGCGCAAAATAAGGGGCGGTCCGGCACTTTGGGCTATTGGAAAGCGTGGATCCAACACAAAATAACGGTGGTCTGGCACTTTAAGCTTCTGGAAAGTGTGGGTCCAACAAAAAATAGGGGCGGTCCAACACTTTGGGCTTTTGGAAAGCATGTAGTTCGACAAAAAATGGGGGCGGTCCAGCACAAAATAGGGGTGGTCTGACACTTTGGGCTTCTGTAAAGTGTGGATCCAGCACAAAATAGGGGTGGTCCGATACTTTGGCCTTCTGGAAAGCACACTGTCCCGCACAAAATAGGGGCAGTTTGACATAAAATAGGGGTGATTTGGCACTTTGGCTTTGGATTGTTAGGGGGTTCATTAGTTGTTGCATAGAGGTCAAGCACTTTGGTAGAAAGCGAGTCCACGTCAATGTCTTCGTCAAAAAATATATGACTTTTTGACTTAGGCGTATTTGCTAGGAAAGTTAAATTTGGGATAAAAATTGCTAAAAAACAATTTGTTGGAGGGAGGTTGTCTAAAAAGTCTTATTTTGAGAAGGTTTTGTAATTTTCCCAAAAACAATTATGGGGATTTCATGTGAACGGACAGATGGATTTGCATTACATAGACTCATTTGGTTTAGCTTTTCCAAAAAATTTTGAAATCAAACTTGATACTCATTGTTCTAAACTAGGAGATTCTTTGTTTATTTTTTGTGTTTTATTTTTTTACACTTGAATTTTTCTGGGCAGTTGAGTAATTGTGTTGTTAGAAGTTGATATTTATGGCAATGTGTTATGGAAGGTTAAATGGTTTTCAATGCTTCCTTGAATTTAGGGTTTTCTATTTATAGTTGTTCTGTTGGATATGATTTTGCTTGGTGCACTTATATAATTGAGGATTGTTTCATGTTAACGCATTAAATGAAATTCGAGAAGCTTGATGGTTTCTTAGAATCGCTCAACTTAGTGGTGGAATACATGGAATTGATTTTGCTAGCTTGTGGTCTTTACTATATCTAGGTTTAATGCATTTTGACATTCTTGAAGATTAATATAGCCTTGTAGCACTGATGGTAGACAGAGGGGTGTAGGGTTGGTTGAAATTGGGTAATGTTGGAGGTAAAGGTTGCTGCTGGGGATGAGAACTTTTTAGCTTTAGATCGACCGGTTCTTTGACGAAATCGAAGCTTTGTGTTGTACCCCCTCTTGTGATATCTTTGGTCTTGAGTCTTGACGATTGGGCTAAAAGGGGATGGGATTTGACATATGTTTCGGGGGTGAAGATACTAGGAGCAAATAAAGTGGCCTTTTGTTGCGATCTAAAGAGGATGTTGCAAAAGCTTTAACTCGCAGATTTTTTAGAGTTAGAGGTAAATTGTTATCTTTGGATTTATGGAAGCCCTTAGTGCATGATTCTCATATGGTGAGAATTTAACTTTAATCCACCTCTTCATGGGTGGAATTTAACTGTAATCCAAAAAATTGCTAGACTTGGCGGAGATTATTGTGATGTGGATTGGAATTCTATCATCGGCTCGGATTTTCGTTTTGCTAGAGTTAAAATTGGGAGGCTCCAAGGTATTGTTATTCCCCAAAAAATTCGAATGTTGATTGAGTAGACTTCCTTTGAGATTTCTATCTCGGTTGAGGGTGTTTCACTAAAAATGGGGAATAGAGGCGAATCGATTGTTTCAAATAAAAAAGTGGGGGCAGAAAATGGTACGATTTCAACAATAACATCTGAAACTATTCTTGTTTTCAGGCACGCAGGTTCGCTATCTCAAGACGATATTTGCCCCCTTCGATATAGTATTTGACATGCAAAAGAAGGGTAGTCCGTCATCGGGATATAAGAAAACAGAGACATCTTTTACAATGTTCCTAAGCTCTATTCACCCGAGCTTGAAACCCACACAATAGACACCAGAGTCTTTATAGTCTAGAGAGAGAAAGAGATAAAATTGAGTAGAGAGAGTGTGTAGCCCGTTGGTTTGTTTGCTGGAATTGCAGAGAATGGTTTATTGAAAGAGATGCAAGAGCTGTGAAGAGTGCCATTTTGCATGGTTGAAGGACCCTTTTATATAGAACCACAAAGTGACCACATATTTACTGTAGCGGTGGTTACACGCACTACCAACATCTACAAGTTACATGCAGCCCCTTAATTCACTTGATGGCTGCTGTTACAACCTCATTTTGCCACCATTGCATCAACGACTATATGACCGTTGGATGACCCACATGCATCAATGGCTATATGACCGCTCACAAAAAGAGAACGAACCACGAGCCCGACCCACACACGTGCTCAGGCGAGGGGCTCCTCTTGTGCCGATGCAAGTAAAGTGCAAAGTGCACTACCAACAACCAACAATTACAAGTTATATTCAGTCCCTTAACTCACCTGATGACTGCTGTTATAACCTCATTTTGCTTCCATTTCATCAATGACTATGTGATCGTTGGGTGACCCACATGCATCAACAGCTATATGGCCGCTCACAAAAAGAGAACGAACCACGAGCCTGTCCCGCACATGTGCAATCCCTTAACTCATTTGATGGTTGTTGTTACAACCTCATTTTAGCTCCATTTCATCAACGAGTATAAAACAGTTGGGTGACCCACATGCATCAATGACTATATGACCATTGGGTGACCACATGCGTCAACGACTATATGACCGCTCACAAAAAGAGAACGAACCACGAGCCCGACCTGCACACGTGCTAGGGCGAGGGGAGCCTCTTCACCAATGCAAGCGAAGTGCAAAGTGCACTACCAACAGCTACAAGTTACATGTTGTTACAACCTCATTTTGCTTCCATTTCATCCACGGCTATATGACCATTGGGTGACCCACATGCATCAACAGCTATATGATCGCTCACAAAAAGAGAACCAACCACGAGCCCAACCCACACACGTGTTCGGGCGAGGGGTGCCTCTTGCGCCGATGCAAGCAAAGTGCACTACCAACAACTACAAGTTACATGAAGCCCCTTAACTCACTTAATGGCGTCCATTCATCAACGGCTATATGACCGTTGGGTGACCCACATGCATATCAACGACTATATGACCGCTCACAAAAAGGAACATGGAGTTTTCTTTATCAAAACCTTCTAAAGCATGCTGCAGCTTTTGACAGGAAAGCGACATTTGATGTGCGCAGTTTGAGGTATCCCTTTGCCGAGAGTTTGCACCTTTTATTGGCCAGTAATCTTGTATTAGGCTGTCATGGATCACCTTCACCATTGGGATACTTCCCAAACATTTACCTTTATTGCAAGGATTACAAGTAGGGCATAAGCCATTCACTAGGGCAGAGTATGAGACTTCTTCTTTGAACTATTTAACATTGGTTTTGGTCAGCAATCCACACAGGCTCAAACACATCAGCTGTATGATGGTATGCAGTCTCAATTCAAGTAAATCCTAGCCCTTAGTAGTGCCTCTCAGATCTTTTGAGAACTGCCCCCTTTGAAAGACTAAAAAAAATCCCTGATGGGATTCTCGACATTAGAAGTAGGGACAACATTGCTTTTAATAATGTCACTAGAGGCGCCAATGTAAGGCCTTCGATCGAGCCACGATGAAAAAATCACTCCTTAAAAGGGGAATGATATTTGCTTGTTGCTTCTCTAATTTCTATCGGAGCCAGATAAGGCATATGCCTCTCTATACATATATAACACTCTTAATGCAGCTTGATGTATGCCTCTATTGAATAGCCACTAAGTATAAAATAATAGTAGTTATAATACTAATTCAAACAGTTGCCTTGAGATATTTTTATCATCTGTTGCAAAAGACACATTTTCATGGCACTCGATATAGGGCCAAGAACACTTTAAAAAATTAAGTCTCTATTGAACACTCTGTAAAACTTCAACAAACAAGTTAACACCATTCCAAGCGTAAAGTCAAGTCATCCTTGGATCCACTAGGTCAACAAACAGGCATTCAAATCTAGGATGCCCAAAAAAGGTGATGGAATACAAGGAATCCAAGTTTGTGATTGAATCAAAATTTGTGATTCCCCATGAGCAAGCGTTGGAGTTCCGCTTATACTCTTCACCAATCATCCCTATTCACATAGGAGAACTTAATAAGAATGCAAGCTCCACTCATAACTCTTCGCCTTAGTCACATGAACCTTACATTTGGGTGTAAATTCTTGCTCCTAAAATTCACTCACATGATGATCGCTAGCCAAATCCACATGGAAAACCATTAACCTACACCAACCAGAGATTCCTATACCTGCTCCCATTCTCAAAGACATTCCTAAGGTATTTTGTCATAACTAACCTCCTCTCCAACTCCCCTCCAAGGATTTCTTAAGATATTAGCCATGGCACTTATCAAACTCTATTGTCTTCATTTATTTGAATGGTAAAAACCTTGTGTTGTTTATCATCAAATAACAAAAAAAAAAAAATTACAATCCATCATCAATTGAAGATACTAGAAACTCTGCAATTGTTTCTCCCATAATTTGAATTCACAAAATGCCACTTATCAAAATAAAAGATAAATAAACAAACAAACCAACCAAATTCCTCTCAAATGTGTTCAATCAGAAGATTAAAGACTTCAGTGACCTTCCACAGTGTCATTGCCCAGAAAAATCCATAAAGTTTAATCTGTGGATTGATGCACCATTCTCAACCTTCTATTTTCTTATTGAAAGTTAGATTGTTGTTCTGAAAACATTTTAAAAAATCAAGCCACAGAACACCCAAATAAAACAATTATTAAGAGAGCCCATTTCCTATTATGCTCATCTATTTTGATTTAAAAAAATAAAATAAAGCACTACTGTGTAAGCTTCACAATCATACTCAATGATATTAGATATTGTGTACAAGGAGATAACGAACACACGTACAAGATAAAAAACAATGCTAGCCTTATCCGAAACAAAAAATATACTAAAAGTTCACTCTAGAGGGGGGAATAACCTTTTTAGGGTATTTGGTGATACCCGCAACTAAGCAATGGCCATAGGTTCTGTTTCTGGTCCCTTCATCAAAGGCTTGAATAATCACAGCCTTTCGACCTGCAGATCTACCCTGGAACTTCAGCATCTCTCCTCTATCATTACAAACCAAAACCATGGCAAGTCCCTCTCTCATTTATCATTACAAACCAAAACCATGGCGAGTCTCAAAACCAAGACCTGTGCAAAATGTGACATGCCGAACAACAAAACCAAGGCCAACAGTCCCATTTTATATGATAGGGACGTCTTTCATGCCATCTCCCCTTCTCTCTCAAGAAATCAAGTCCGTTGTCTTCTTCCGTTTTCTTACCAGAGCGAAGAAAGACTAACCCCTTTCATACCACACTCTCTCTCTAGAAAACGACGCGTCCTCCTGTGGAAGTGGTTGTTCATGCTATCGGTTACAACTATTAGCTACGTCATGCGACGGTTAAGTCTTCCAACTATCACAATCCACAAGCCACGCCCTTATTCTTTACGGAAATATTCATTCGGAAATATGCATATACGGAAATATTGGTATTCAAGTAAGAATATTTTCATTTAAACAATAACTATGCATTGACGATATGAATATGAATATATTCATTTAAACAATGAAAATTTAATGCATATTTTCACATACCTTGTGAAAAATATGCATATACGGAAATTTTGAACAATGCCCTAATTTTCCTCACACATGAGTACAAGCCTACATATATTCCCCTTTATTATTATTATTATTATTATTATTATTATAATAGGATTATCATCAATATATAAGGCAACAAAATAGCAAAAAAATTTGTAGCTACTGATATTTAGTGAAAAAAAAAATTTCAGCTTCACTGATAATTTTATTCACAGAGGCGATTATATCTCTGTGACACAAAATTCTACCACATGAAATCTAAAATATCTATCCTTCCATATCACTTTGTAATTCCAAGCAATCTCTTAGACAAAGATATACATGCTAATCCTTTAAATAATTCATGCTTATCAAAATGCACGTAACCATACAATCCTTTAAACAATATGTGATATTCAGTGACATCAGTGGTATTCACTGAAATTCACTGCAATAATACCAATAGAGGTTTATTGTTTTGAAAACATGTGAATGAGATAAAACATATACTTCATGTATACCTCACCATTAAAGATATACTTGAATATATATGGATCCAGTAGAAGATAAGCGTGAGCAATATAAGATAAAGCAATATGGAAGATGGAACCTGATGGCTCTGATACTAATGTTTGCAAAATTTAATGAAGTGTGGATAAGATCAAACCCGAGATCAGAGAAGTGGTGTTGTGAGGCTGATGATCGCATAACCCGAATTTTATCCCCTCGCCTTTTAGAGAGATGTACGTATTTTTCTTGCTATACACATCATCTCTCTGGCTTCCTATTTTATAGGGAAAGAAGGACTAACGTTGTATTTCTCTAACGGATCTCTGAGAAACAAAATGATTCCCTGATCTCCAACGCGTTTCTGAAGGGTTACGTTCATATGGATATGACCGTTGGATGAGGGGTTACGATCATATGGACGTTGTACCATAAGACCGTTGAATATATTGAATTTCCCACAAATGTAGGCTAAGACACGTAAGGCCTCATAGCCATACATGTCAACATATCTCCTCAGCTCTATTAAGGGCATCCAAAGACGACAACAAATTGTTTCTCAACTCAACAGCAGCCTCAAAGATAAGGCTTGTTTGTTGAATGTCCTGATCCCATCTCTGTAACTCATCAAGAATACTGTCAATTTTAGTTTTGATTGAGTAGCCGTTCTCAGATCTCCAACTTTACAGTTTATTTTTAACATTGAAAAGCTTGTTATAAAGCTGGAAATCCATTGACCAAAGCTAATAGAATTCTCCCAAGTGGATTTGATCAAATCGGCAACCCCCGTTTCATCCAACTAGGCCAACTCTAATCTAAAAGGCTTTCTCTCATTATTACTTAAGCTAGTATTAAGTAATAACCGAATGTGATCAGATTAAAGTCTCGACAACGCTTTGACTGTTGCCAGAGGAAAAACTTTCATCCAATTATGAGTCACTAAAAAATGGTCAAGCTTGGACACAACCAGATTATTAGCACTGTTATTATGATATAATGTTCATATGAGTATATTTACCCCAAGAAATGTGAGTCAGTATATTATTTTTAAAAAATATGCTAAACGATTTAATGCTCCAATAGTATACTATCCATTGTCTCCTTAAGTCAAAATATATGATACGTTTTTTAGATCCCAAATTTTAAGGATGTAATCATCAATAAAAAAAAAATTTGTTGAAATAAACGCTGTATGTACTAGAATAAACTAATGTCTCAATATTGAATAGAGACCATCAAATTTTTGAAGGGTAACTAAGTGTGACAAACTCAAATTTCAAATTTGTTCTTTTCTTATGAGGTTCCCAAAATTTTAGACTAAAAATGTTCTCCTAAATAGGTGTTTTGAGCAAAGGAGTAGAAGCATAATATGTCTCGTGAGAGCATAGTATACACGCTCGAAGAATATAATCATGAGAAATATAACATGATGCTTAAAAAATTCAAGAATTGTAACAAAAAACAATGAAAGAGAGTGGTTGCTCAACACGTGCATCTTTTGCAAAATCTGAAAATTTCTTAAAAGCTAAATGTAATTTAAGACACGACAATTTCAAAATCAATAAAACATAATATTAGCCATGAATGTAAATTCAAATCATTAAAAATCAGAATTTGGTAGTTTAAACGATTTTAAAACTCGTTTAATAGTAAAGACAATCCTTTATGTCAAAATGTTCGTAATAAGAATTTGTGGCATTGCAAAAAATCCTAGATGTTAATTGGTCAAGTCTGGTTCGGTCTGAATCCGAGTCTATAAATAAAAAATGTATTAAAATTATATAAAAAATCATTTTATATGTTTCTACAATATAGTTAGTATTTTTTGTAGATTTTATCATAACATGTAGTTTTGATGTAAAAAATTACTAGGATTTTTTGAAAATCTTTTTTCATATCTAATTACAAATTTTAAAACTCTAAAAATAGTTAAAATCAAGTAGATCTATAAACAAAGGAAAATCTTGAAAATGGACGATCTTGATAATGTGTTGCAAGATGCATTATTTCAGGGGTTCAAAATCTTTTTTTTTTCTTTTTTTTATATTCATATATCTCGATGTCAAGATGATCAATTAGAGGGTTTTTAATATTAAAACAACCTTTTCCTATGGATTTTTGAGCTCCATGTTTAATAGTACATTTTAAGGTTGCAACCTTAGGTAAACTTTTTTTTTTTTTTCAAATATAGTTTATGCGAGTATATTCAGGTCGGGTAAGTTGGCCTCAAGCTCGACCATCCCAATAAAGTACGACTTGGACCCAGACTCAAACCTACTAGACTCAAAGTCAAGCTAGACCTAGACCCAGCCTATCATGTTTCTCTTTAATTCTTGCGACCTTATATAAACCTTTTTCTTTGTTGTAAGTAGTTTATACCAGTATATTCAAGTCGGGTCAGTTGGCCTCAAGCTGGACCAGACCAACACAGTAGGACATGGACCCAGACTCAAAGCTAGTCAAGTCAAAGTCAAGCCAGTCCAGTCATCATGTGTATCTTTAATTCTATATTTTAATGTTACAACTATATATAAACTTTTTCCCTTTCTTTTTTTTTTATTTTTTTATTTGTTTTATTTTTTATTTTTTTTTGTAGTTTATACCAATAGATTCAGGTCGAGTTAGTTGGCCTCAAGCTAGACCAGTCCAACACAATAGGACCTGGACCCAGACTCAAACTTAGTTGGATCAAAGTCAACCTGGACCTAGACCCAGCCTGTCTTGTGTATTATCTGGGCCCAGACTAGGACCCGGATCCAGTCCGGTCGACCCGTCTGATCCACGTGTAGAACCCAATTGCCACGCCTGACTACTTAAGAGTCCTGGTTTGTGTCCCCCAATTAGATCTGCCGTTATCCAAGATCAACTCAGAAGCCTTCTGCGGTAACTATTTTCATTTTTTTATTATTATTTTTCCTTCACAACTCTCTCGGTGAGGTTGTCGTTCCCTTCAAACAATTTTTCCAGCAGTTTCAGAGGAAGCGATCTTCTTCTTGTCCACAAATGACTGCACTCTTGAAACTTGTTCTGCTTTTTTCCTTGTGCGTGGCTTCAACCTCGGCTCTTTCAGGAGCCGATTCTAATGGTACCACTGTATATGACATTCTCTCGCAATTCGGCTTGCCCATAGGGCTTCTTCCTAGCAGCGTCAAGGGTTTTTCGCTCTCTAATGATGGATCTTTTGTTGTCGAATTGGAGAAGCCCTGCTACCTTCAATTCGATTATCTCGTCTATTACGACAAGAAAATCACGGGCACTCTCGGATATGGGAGCATCTCTAACTTGGACGGCATCGAAGTCAAGAGTCTCTTCTTCTGGTTCGACGTTGATGGGATCAAGGTCGATCTGCCCCCTTCTGATTACATCTACTTCGAGGTTGGCTTGATCACGAAGAAGCTCGATATCACGCAGTTTCAGAAAGTTCAGTCTTGCCGGGCCAAAGGTTGTCGGAAGTCGATGATTGTACAGGTCTTGCTTCTACTCTCTCTCTCTCTCTCTCTCATTCTCTTGATCGCTATCTTTGTGCTTCTGAATCTTTTAAGAAGTTGCATTTCGTGAAGTTTCCTTCACTTTCATGATAAGTTCGGTGATTTTATGTCCTGTGAATTCTGCTTCATTAGGTGATTGTGAAGTTTTTAGATTGCCATTATATTATTTTCTCTCGCCATATTTTATCTTTTAGTATCGAAGATTGTGCTTCTGAGATGTTTTTGACTTTCACGAATGGCTAACTAGCGTGTTTACCTCACCTGCATGATGAATTTGGTGATTGTCTTGAAATTGCCCCATTAAATACATCCAATATATTTATGTTTGAATTAGGAATTAAGTTCTACCTGTAACTTGCTGCAAGATTGTATACATTGTACTGGACTGATTGTATTTTGGCAAAGACTGATTTAATTTTTTATCACTTTGGCTAGTTTTGGCGGTAGGCATCCATATCAATGGTAGTATCCTACCAATCAACCATATAAATAAATAAGTAAATGAATAACTAAACAGTGCACGTTCGTGGCCTTGAGCTTGTGTTTTCTGCTAGTTTGACATGTTATGACTAAACTGGGTGGTTTTGACGTGATATGCTGCTCTGATATGTCAGTCAGATGCCTATTGCTTCTTTTCTTTTCTTTTTTTCTTTTATCGGTTCCTTTAGTGGATATATTTGTGTTTAAATAAACTTGCAAAAATGATAACTTATAAAATATATTTCTAAGGTGAAACCCTTTCTCACTGCCTTGGATGGTTAACTACCATTTCTTTGACCTCAAATAAAGAAGTTGTGATCAAACAAAACCAAAGATCCACTAATTCTACAAGATAGAGAATGAACAGGAAATTGTTGTGAAAGTTACGCATTTCAACAACTGAAGCGCAATGATTTATACTAAAATAACAACCTGCAATTCAATGGATGAAGTGCGATCGGTATTTCATGCATAATTGAGAATTTCCACTGAAATCTCCCTAAGTTGAAAAAGTTATCTGCAGTTTTGTGAACCATATTGCCTCCATAGATGTTTGGGTTTCTTCTTAGCATGTAAGACTGCATATTAGTCGCGCGGTTGATCAGTTAATATGTCATCTGCTTATAGAGGAGCTGCATTTTAGCAAATTCATAAATTAGTTGTGAATTTCTTTGACTCCCACTTCCAGGACCCTAATGCTATCTTTGTTGGTTCTCCATTCAAAGCTAGAAGTGGGAGTCAAAGAAGGTGACAACATTGTTGAACCTTTTCCTGGAGCTCTTGTTTGATACTGATGGTCTTAAAGCTCTGTACTAGTTATCTTTGGTATTGGAATTGGAATTCATGAACTTTTTCCTTGTTGAAATTGGAATTAATTGTCTTTGGTAATTTTGTCATACACAAGGATTTATGTTTGTTTTGTCTAATTTGTTTGGATTGATGAAAGATCTTTGTTTTGTCTAATTTGTTTGGATTGATGAAAGATCACCAGAAGTTTGCTTAAATGTTGCTTGGGCAGTGTTTAAGGTGGACAAAATCCCTAAAGCAGATATTTCATACATAGGCGGTGCATAGTGATCTGCTTTAGGGATCTTTCCTATATGGGTGGTGCATCATGATCTGCTTTTGAGCACCTTTTGCACATAGCTGCTTTAAGCATGTTCGGCTTTGGTCCTTTTCATACATGGGTGTCACTTCACACATAGCGGGTTTAACCTTGTTATTCTCGTTCACTTGTTAATCATCACAGTAATCTCTTCCTCCATTCAAATTTTACTAAGTTGATTTCATGTTGGCACAATTGGGAATAGATCTTCATCATCTATATAATTATTTTCATCGGCCTTATCGGACAGCTTAATTCTATCAGTCCAATGTTCAAGAAGGCGGATGTGGGTGCCCAAACACAAAGGCAGCCTGCATAGTGGGGAGGGGCAGATCCTTGTGGATTGTTGGACCCCCCACACCTCCCCCTTTTTATTGTTTATAGAATTGACATTTTTTTATGTAACAAGTAAGTTTTATATATAATATATTGTTCAGAAGTACAAATCAAACATAAACATACATGATTTTAGACTGTAAATGGAATAGTCAAAACTCAAAAGCAACATTAAACGATGAAAGGAACTCGAGATGTCCATTAAATCTCTCAAGTCACAAGTCACGACAGATACTCATAAGTCATAAAAAAAAAAAAAAATCCAATCAGACAATCAAAAGCCATAAACTACAAAAAGTAGTCTTCTTCACCCCACAAATATGGTGAACTCAATTATGAGGTTGAGTTTCATCATCACTAGCAACATGAGGTCGACATTTGACATCCAGTGCCCCTGAATCTGATGATGATGCCAAGCCATCATCAACAAAGTCATCGTCCTCCACATAAAAACCTTATTATGTTGTCTCCTCTTCGTCTGCATCCTCCTCCTCCTCTTCGTCTGCACCTTCTTCTTCCCCTTCCCCTTTCCCTTTTCCTGGGCCAGATCTGTTTCCTTTCTCTGCATTTGGGATCTAGTAGCTCTCATAGGGCCCGATGCTAAACCAGCCACCTCTTGCACTTGGGTCCATGTCAAGCTCCCTCCTTCGAATACATTTCAAAAATATTAAAATATATCAACCTTCTTGAAATGGAATCAACATCTGCTCAAACCGGAAAGTTTTGGTTTCCAAATCTCTTTTACAACCACTATAAGCCTAAAAAAGATTGGGGGTGGGTATCCTTTAATTTCGGGAGCCTACAAGAAGGTTGAAAAAAATTTTGATCTCTTTACAAACCTTCAAATCTTATTTTTTTCAAGGTTTCTAAACATCATTAAAAACGCTTTTTGGGGGCAAGAATGAACCCCAAAGCCCTTTCCCACCTTTTAAGGGGGGGAAACAACAAATTTACCCAATGGCCTAGGGACATTTTCTGCCCTCGGTCTCGATTGGTCAAGGCGGCGCCTAGGTACCCGTCTTTTATGCCGCATAGGTGAGCACCTTGGGCGCCTAGCGGGTGCCTAGATGCACCCGCCTAGAGCATACCGCCTAGTCCACGCTGTGGTAGTTTGAGAAAATGGCTGCCTTGGCGGCAAGGTGGCCAAATTTTTGTTCGTTGTCTCTATCTATCTTATAGGGGAGGATTTTCTTAAAATTAATTTGATAATTCCATTTTAGAATCCAAGGTATATGTTTTTTAACCATATAGTAAAGTACTTCATCTTGATTAGGAGTCAGTTTTGTATGAACATAATCCTGGAGTTTAGGAGGAAATAGTAGTTGTTATTGCTCCAATCGTGTACCACCACTGTAGAAGCCAATTTCGAACAACCTGGTTATATGAGTCCGAAAATATAAGGGACCATGTGTGGCTAAACATTTTATTTATTTTGCATAAATAAATATGATTCCATGCATCTTTATAATCATAATAGTTAGATAAGATCTATAATTTTGGGGTGGTTCTTCATTAAACCTTTGCAGAAGAGTAGTTTTTCACCCTATTCTTCTAGGGATATAAACTTGTTCATGATCATTTTTGAAAATTCATATTCATTTGATTATCCTCTAAATTGGTAATTTTCAATATAATTTTGGGGTGGTTTTACCCAAATATTCGTTGCTAGGTTTTCATCCGTGAGACTATTACTTAAGTCTTCATTTTCTTGAGTGAAAGCTGATAAGAGTGCCTCCTTTTATGAGTTATTCTTGGGGCTTGTTCTGATCGAGTTTTTTGAAATGACATGCTGTATTGGGCTGTATTTTCCATTTATGCCTTGCAAATGCTCCCTGGTTAGTAAATTTGTCAAAGAATTTTGATTTCCAATTACAAATTCTATCAAATTAAAATACAAATAATATTCCATCTAGCAAAGATTTGTTTACTTTTTCTACTATTTCTTAGGGAAAAGATGTATACCTCCCTCTCTATATTTGTTATCCTAAATAAACCGTCGGTCACCCATGGAAAGTCCACATTCCCCCTTTAAGTTAAAAGAAAAGGATGTTTAATCCTTCCTTACCTTTTTTATTGTCCAAATTACATCATTGACCCATTTTTATTTTTTTAATAACTCTATCATATAAATAAATTTTGGGATGCCTTTTTTAACCTGCTTGTGAGGTTCACGAGATGAGAGAGAGAGAGAGAGAGAGAGTTGGGTCCAAGGAAGGTGATGTACGAAAAAAAGGTGGGAAATTGAATTCTCCTTTTTCCTGAACCTCAAACAAATAAAAATCAGCAATTATAGAAAAAAGGCATGACTGTAAATCAAGCCAAGAAATGATAGCTTTCTTCTTTCCTAAAATAAAAATCATTCCAATAACATAAGCATCCCAAAATTTGGTATCTAACCTTTTACATGCCTACAAAAGCCTAAAATTAACTTGAGATCCAAGCAAACATTTAAGACTCTAAAATGCTGCTAAATAATACTTAAATTCTAGAAATATCCTTGCAAACAGTAACACGTGAATGATACCCTTGAACAGTACCTATGAACACTAACCAGTGAATAGTAAATAAAAAATATAAAAAATTTCTAGAATGTCAAAAAAACTTAAAAACCCAAGAAATAGGCCCGAAAACTAAAAGTAAAAAATGTATTTTGAAATTAGACAAAAATTAAGAATTAAAATAACTTTGTCCTATATCAGAAGGTTGAGAGAGAGCGAGAGGGTCATGGGTGAGGGAGAGATGGTGGAGTTTTTCTAGAGTTTGGATGATAGGATCATTAGAAAAATAAAACGATAAATATCATAATTTGGACAATGTAAAAGGTGGAGAGAGGGTTAAACATCTTTTTCTTTGAACTTGAGGGCGGGTCTATGGGCTGTCCATGGACTTGAGGGTTTATCAATTTGTGTAATATCCAGTTCTTTATTTTGACAAATTCTATCAAACTCAAATATAGATAATATTGCTTGCAATCTAGCAAAGATTTGTTTAGATGCTAGATTTTTAAGATCTTATTATAATATCTCTCTCTATTATTATTATATCAAATATACCCTGACATTCATGGAAAGTCCACGTGCCCCCTTTAAGTTACAAAAAATGGATGTTTAAACCCCTCCTTACCTTTTTTTATTGTCCAAATTACAATATTTATGTTTTTTCTTTTTTCTTATAACCCGAACATATAAAAAAATGGCCTTTAAATCCCTCCTTACCTTTTTTATTGTCCAAATTATAACATTTACCCTATTTCTAGTTTCTTATAACCCGATCATATAAATGAAAAACGGGATGCCTCTTTTAACCTACTTGTGAGGTTCATGAGATCAGAGGGAGAGATTGGGATCCTAAGGAGGTTTAGACACAGAGAGAGATAGAGAGAGAACGAGGGGTTCATGGGTTAGATAGAGAGGGAGCAGCTTTTCCAAGGTTTGGATGATTAGGTCATTAGAAATATAAAAAGGATAAATTTTGTAATTCGGACAATGAAAAAGGTGGAGAGGGGATTAATGTCTTTTTCTTTTAACTTGTGGGGGATCCGTGAGCTTTCCATGGATTGAGGGTTTATTTGGGATTATAATTACAAAGAGGGCGTTCTGTGTTTTCCCCCCATACTTCCTTTGCAAACTTACAATCTATCCTAATGAGAAAAATTTTAATTTAGCATGTCACTTTGAAATTTAAATATGTACCTTACTATAGATAAAATTTCTTTTGTGATGTTGTAATATTTCTGTTGTGCTGGATTTCATATTCCTGAAGTAAATCTTTCCGATTTGTGTTTTAATATTCCGACATAACCTTCAACAGAGGCATCAATTTCAATTATTTTAAAGGCTTAAGGATCAAGAATAGATAGTCATGGAAGGCATTTTACTCTTTGTTTTATCTTGTGAACTGATAGAGTCATCTGATTTGACCACTCTTGAGGGTTTAAAAGTTTTCTATTTTGTGCCAAATGATTATAATATGACGCATGATTCAAGCATCTTAAAATCTTTGTGGCAGTTTTTTGTTTATTATTTTACCGAGAAATTTTCAGTAGAAGTGATTGCTTTATCAAGTGGTAGGTTTGTTCTTAGATAGATCATATTTTCTAAAAATATAGTATTTACTTGAAATATTCTTATTTTCCTTAGCAGGCACTACTGGACCATGAGTTTTAATCTCATTATAACATAAATAGTGATGTTTCCAATGTTTGATAATTTTATACAAGACTAAAACATCATCAATATAAATGATAAAAGAATCTTGGAATGTTGAAAATATATCATTCATTATATTTTAGAATTCTGATAGAGCATTTTTTAATTGAAAAGGCATAACATTCCATTCTCAATGTACAAAAGGTGTGGTAAAATCAGTTTTATAATGATCAGATTCTTTAATTTGTATTTGCCAAACAATTGATTTCATGTCAAATTTAGAAAACACTTTGGCTTGTTGTATTCTAGAAATAAGATCTTGTCTGTTGTATACATTTTAATACCTTATTTTAGGGTTTGTAGTTCTTGTCTGTTGTATCAATCTTACCTTATTTGAGGATTTGTAATTGACTACTAATCTTGTACTCCTTGCTAATTTTGCTTTGTTTTCTACCAAAATGTGTCAATTGCTTTTCTGATTGAGTTCTTTTGTGATAATTATTTGATTTCTTTTTCACAAATTTCTCAGACTCTATGATTAATTTATATAGATTTAACTTTTGTTAGAGTTTTATCTTAGTAAATCCTTCTGTATAGGCGATAAAATGAGAGAGAGTAGACTTAGGTGGGCTGGCCATGTGTGGCGCCGATCAAGTACAACACCTGTTAGGAGGTGTGAGTTAGATCAAGTGGGATGACTTAAAAGGGCAAGGGGTGGACCCAAAAGGGCGTGGTTGAAGTAGTTTGGAAAGATATGGGGACTTATGGCCTCATCGAGGGTATGACCTTTAATAGAGCAGAATGGCGGATCAGGAGTCGTGTAACCAACCCCAATTAATTGGGAAAAGGCTATGAGGATGATGAAGTCCTGTTGTATAGGGTAATTTTACTTCATGTTTTTCTCTATGCTAAAAGGCATTAGGAGTATCTACACAGGCTTCTTTAATTAATAAATCTTTGAAGGATCTAGTTTTTTAATGTAGATCATCATTATTGTCTAGTCTTTCTTTGTCTTGTGAATTTTTACAGATAACTTTAATTCATTAAAAATTATGTCTTACTATGCGAGTTAGTTATGATTTATCACAAAAAAAAAACGTGACCTCGTTTTGTCCTATTTTCCCATGAATTCCTTTATTATCTATTGTAAAAGACTGAATCAAGGACAAAAAGGGAATTTCTAATATTATCACTCGTTGAAGGTCTTTAGCAAGAACAAAATCTGTTTGTACACAACCTATTTTATAGATTTGCTGTAAATAATCTTTGATTACTTTTTTTCAAACATTTAGGAGGTATTAATTCTTATTTTATACAATCAAAATCCACAAATCTATCATGGCCAACATTTCAAAACCTAGATCTATCTACCCCATATCCTTGTTGGATTGACAGATCGTCGATTAGGATCAGTCCCGAATCGGCAATCCAAAAAAATTATCATCATCAGAGTCTTATCCCAACCATTTGGGTCGGCTGCATGAATCTTGTTCTACTTTTTTTCTCTTTCAAGGACCATACGCTCAGTAAGACCATGAGTCCCCATATCTTTTCTCATCACTTTCATCAATGTTTTTTTGGGCCTTTTTCTTGTCCTTTTAGAGCCTTCCACTTGAACCAAATCACACCCGCAAACTGATGTTGTATTGGATTTGCGTTGCACATGGCTAGCCAACCTAAATCTATTTTCCTTCATCTTATTCCCTATTGGAGCCACTCCTAAGTTCCCTCGGATACATTCATTCCGGATTCTATTCTTTTTTGTCTTGCCACTCATCTATCTCAACATTCTCCTCTCTGCTACACTCATCTTATGGGTATGATGTCTCTCGAGCGCTCAATATTTCATCCCGTAAAGCAAAGCTGGCCTCACAATTGTCGTGTAGAACTTCCCCTTTAGCTTCATTGGTATGCGATGATCGCATGAAACTCCGGTTGCACATCTCCATTTCGTTCACCTAGCTCTAATTCTATGTGCGACATCTTCTTCAATCTCTCCATTTCTTGGATTATTGACCCACTCAGAAAAATTTTAAAAATAAAAATAATAAAAATTTTAAAATAAGGTTGTGTGGCGGGAGTTAGGGGAGACCAGATGAAAACACTAAATAAGCTTTAAAAAAAAAAACACGAAAGGGCGTGTTTTAGGGAGGACCGGGGCGGTAGTAATATCTTCCCAGAACCAGTTTTGAAACACTGGTCAGGGCTATAGGTGTTGGAATAAAATTTTAAATTTTTAGTGTTATAAGAGAGTGCCGTCTTTGAATTCTATATTTAACTTTATTAAGAAAAGTTCTATTTTATTTTTCTTTTGAAATAGAGAGCTGTTTTCCAAAATTTTAATTCATTGTTTCAATTTTTTTTTTCTTCCTTAGTTTCATTGGTTTCTCTCTTTAGATCTCCAATAGTCATCTCTTTTTTTTTTTGGTTTCTTATATTTAGTCATTTAAATATTTCTTTAAAAATCATAGAATTGGGTGTTTTTCTTTTGATAGGAGTCTTTAGGTTGGTTATTTTTTCAAACTCTTATTTTAGTATCTTAGTTTTACTATTTGAATCAATTTGACTATCAAAGATTTTTGTTATTGTGTCTTGTTTAGAATTTAGTACATTTATACGGGAACATGCTTTATTTGGTTCTTCTTCATAGTCTGTTTTGGATGATTATTCATTATTTGATATTGTTGATTCTTCACTAGATGTTTCTATTTGAACATTGTTGGCTTGTTTTTTATTTTTTAGGAAGCATATATTTGCATAATGTCCCTTTTTTTTACATTACAGCTAATTGGAGTCTTTTTTTACTTTTCTTGGATTTTCGTTTTTTTTAGTATAGCTGGTTTTTCTATAAGGTTTTTATCACAAGTTTTTATTTTAATTCTTTTTTTTTTTATCTTTAGCAGTTATTTGAGTTAATCCAATTGGTAACAAAAATCTCCTAGATCTTGTTTATTAATAATCTTTTTTTTTCTTCAACTGCTAGTTTAATATCCTTACATAAATTTAATCCTACTCATTGATCCTTTTAATTAATTTGGCATCAATAAGAGAACAATAAGCTAATAATCATTCTCGTCCTAGTCTATAAGGTCTAATCTTTTCAGCAACTGAATGAGGCAATCCAGAGAGAAATTTTTCTTTCCATAGATCAATATTACCAGCATTTAGAATAAATAGTTGGGCAAAATATTTATATATTGTAAGAACAAATATCTTTATACCATGTAAAATGAGACAGAGTTGGGCACTTCATATTTATTATTAATTCTCTAGTTTTCTCTTCTATGTCTTCAGTTCTACCTATAAAGTGGTAGAGGATTATTATCATTAAAGTTGGTTCAACATCTTGAATAGCTTGCCTTTCTTATCCTTGATTGGCTGTCCATTTGTTCCTTGGCGAACATGAGTTAGTATGGCTTGCCTTTCTTCTTTTGTGAAATAGTGATCCCACCAACCTTTAAGTTGAACCCTTAGGCTATAATTCAAGCTATCTTGTGATTTGTGTTATTTTTAATTATACAGGCATTTGAAAATGTTGTCATGTTTCCAGATATATTAAGGATTTGATATTCTAATAGGCCATCTATATTTCATTCTAAGATTGAGTCTCCCCCAAAATGCTTTGGTCATAATATCTCCTAGGTTTAAGTTATTAAGTTTCTTTTTCTGAGAAGGCTTAACTTTTTTTCCTCTTCTGACTCTTTGTCAAAATATTCTTCTTCTAAAGGATATTCACATTCAGATTTTGAGGCAGGATGATCCTCCACTAGAACATTAATTTGTTGATTTTTATTATTTTTTAGTGATAGTTGCGAAAATTGTTCTGTTTTAGAGTCATAATCTTCTGAAATTTTTAAAGAAGCTTTTATCAAGTTACTTTCTTTAGTTATTTGAGATATAGCTGGTAAGGGCTTTCATCTGAAACTTCTAAGGGGTTTTATAATAGGATTTTTTTTGTTGAAAGATTTATTTTCTCTTTTTTGTGAAATTATCAGTTCAATAGATTCTTCTCTAAAAATGTTTAATAGCATTTCTAATCTGTATGTTTGAGATCCTATTGATTGCAATTATATATTAGTATAATTTTGTTTTTCTGCTATCTCTATATTAGTATAATTTTGTTTTTCTGCTATATCTGGAATACCTTCGTTTTTGGTATTGTCTCTGAAAAGTATAGCTAATGCATTATTTTCTTGAGTTATTATTCCACTTCCATTTGGCAGGCGTATAGATTCAATTACTTGGTGCTCACTAATTGGCCATATTCTAATGGGGTTTTGGATGGTATTTATATATAATTGTTCCATATAATAGTTTCCATACCAATTAAAAGCATACATGACATTGTAACTTCGTCTGAAATTCATAATATTCTTCTTGAATTTGATCTCTTTGAGCCTTCGAATGTTTTTTAAAAGCTTTCTTTCTTTTTTTCTTTATTTATTTTTAAATAAAATTCTATTCGTAATACGTTCTTGTCTAACTAGAATTTTGTAATAACGTTTACAGAATTTTCATCTGAAATTCGAGACGAGCTATATACTGAATAACTAGTGCCTATTATTTTATGGTTTTTGGCATCTAATATAGGTTTTCTTGAGTTATTATCTAATATAGATTTTCTTCAGTTAAAGTCTTTTTCTTCAAGTAGGTTGTTTCTGAAAGATATATCTACTTCACCTTTAGGGGATTCTACAATGGTTTCTATATTGGATCTTTGTAAAGGTTGCTCTTTGCCATGTAGTGTTCTAGGTTTTAATTTTTATTTCTTTTGTTATTTTACATCTCTCCATTTTATTTGTCTTGAGGATTATCAAATTATTGTGTATATTAGATTCAAATAATTTTGTATAACCTTTTGTACCAATTGACTTATTTTTAGGATTTAATGTATTTAAAATCTTATAATATGTGTTATATATAATTGCAAGATTTTTTTTATCCTTCTAATACCTAAGTTTCTATGGTTAGAGTTAATCCTTTTAATAAAGGATGATAATCTAAAGCTATCATTAATTTTACATAGCAGTTAAAATATAGTGGACCATCATGAAGGCCAAATTCTTTTATACCTATCAAAGAATTGTGAAAATTTATCCTGAAAACAAGCTAGAACAGATGCTCGTAGTCCTTACTTAACTAAAGGGACTATAGCTATCTTAAATACCCTTATATGTAGATAGTTATAGTTTCTTTTTTCCTTTAATACATCATTATCATCTGAGCTATATCGCAACTATTTGGGGTTCGTCTTTTTCCTTTAGTATATCTGTCAAAAATAGGGATTAATGTTTGATTATTTATTGATGAAATAATCTTTCTTTAGTTTTAATGGTACTTTTAATCAAAAAATCAACGGTACCTATTTTGTAGTTTTGTCAGGTTTATTCTGGTAATTCCAATTATTTAACATTTCTTGTGATTCAAAATTTACTTCTTCTGAGTTATTAAATCTTTATCTAGATCTTATGATAAGCTATGGATATATTATCCATGACGACTTTATGAAGACAAGCCTGAAATACCATGTCCTGCTTATAGTTAACCTACTACGTCCTACTTAACAAAGTCTTTCAACAGTGCACACGTTCTATAAAAACCCAAGCCCTGAAACTTATGTAATGGGCATACCAGAACTCACCTACTGTCAGGTTTTAAACCACTGAGTAATTTCCAGATAATTACATATCTAAAAATGTTTATGTGTTCGTCCATGTATGAAATGTTTATTTACTTAGTTTTTGGAGAGGAAATGTTACTTTGGAAGCATTCTAAGCATGCTAGAGGCCAAAAAAAACCTACTAAAAACATCTTACCGGTATCATTATTTTTTTCTTTTGTTTTTTTTTTTGAAAGAAGAAAACTGACCGATCCCCACATTTGTACATATAAAAATTTATACATCAAAATATGAAAAACTATTGATTTATTGAATTTTTTGAGAGTAACTACAGAAATACGCTGAGTATGCTAAAGGCATCAAAACCCACAGAAAAGCATATCTGATTTGAAAAACCAACAAGTGATGCGAGATATATACGTGAAGAAAGTTTTTTTTATGGGTATGATTTATATAAGGTATCAACCTTAAATAATCAGAGTAAGGCACACACCTGCCAGAAGATGCAATTCTTGGTTCCAGGAACCTCTATGATGGCCTGGGGATCTATTTCCACCCCTAGTTATGTGACTTGAAGCTCAAAAAATGGTGTAGATCGAGGAGATCTATGACCACTTGAAAATCTTGTAAATGTATAATCTAAATAATGTGTTACAAGATGCGCTATTTTTAGGACTTGAAATCCTTTTTTTTCACATCTATACATCTCAAGGTCAAGATGATCAATTGAAAAGTTTTCTATCATAGGGAACAACCTCTTTCGGTAGGTTTTTGAGGTGCACCAAAATTCTATAGTATAAGATGACACCTACTTAAACTTTTGCATTTTTTATACATCAATACATGAAAGGTGCTGATTGACTGAAATTTTTTGGAGGAAATACTGCTTTTGAAACACTCTTACGCATGCTAGAGGCATAAAAAAATATACAAAAACATCTCATTGGCAGATTCCCACATGTATAAATATAACAAAAAATAAATAAAAATCTATAGTCATGAAATGGTTTTAAAAAAAATTCTTAGTGATTTGTTTGAGAGAATGCAACAAAAAGACAAGATCAAAGAAAGTACAAAAGATCTAGTGAAATTAGTCCGAAGTAAATTTGTTTATATGCATTTAAAATGAAAAAAATGAAAGCCATTTTCCCTTACCCAAAGTTTTAATGTCGATCCTGCCAAATATATGATTGGTGTGAATTGAGGCCTCCAATCTCTGTAGTAGATTATCAAATGCTCCCAATTTAATTTGATATTCGAAATCTCAGATTTATGATATTTTGGGGATTTTTTTTGGTTTAAAATCAAAGGTATGAATCTGATAGAGGGCACAAAATAAGGCCTAGGTGCAAATGTTTGGAGTCTTTGGAGCTTTGCATGGACAAGAAAGAGGTGGAGGAGGAGGAGGAGGAGGGAGGGGGGAGGGGGGGGGTGGGGGTGTTGTTGGATTTCCCACCCCGCTTTTATTTCCTGTTGGACTTGTTCCCAACTTGAGGACTCACCGAAATCCGGCTTAAAACCTCTTGAGTCACTTTTAGGACTTGGGTGGTTTGATTGATATGCTGGACCCCTCCAGAACTGGCAAACTACCATTCCATTTGACTTACTGGAATCCCAATTGGACTCGGGGAAATTTGAAACACTAGCTGCATTTCTTAGAATGATTTGAACCATTCCAATGAGTCTCCATTTAGTGGCATACTTTCCAAGTGGCCAATTTTTAATTAGTCCAGAATCAGCTTCGGTCCATAATTTAATGCAACTAAACACTGTGTGAATTTCAGCACAATTTTGTTTTTCTCTTAGAACCCTGCAGAGTGAGGAGGCTCCAGTTATCAAAAGCAGCCTTCTCATTTGTTGACGAACCATTTGTTTAAACTGGTTTTACCCAGCTAGCCCCAGGGTGATGCTTGACATTTTGGGCTGTGTAATTGGTGTATTCTCTCTCAGAAGGAGATTTATTGCCTTAATAGGACTAGATGGTCCATTGACATCTTCCACATTGTTCAAAGTATTGATCCACCAAATAAGTTTTCTGAGGATGTAGCAGTTTTGCTAAAACATGGGTATTATGTTCTTTCAATGGACTTGAAGACCTATGGGAATCGTTAACACAGTAAAGTGCAGGGAGTTTCCTATGTCCAAATGGACTGGATACACCTCTCCATTTCTCTATCCTGATTCCAAACTGTCATGCATGGATTTACTGATGTTGAATCTAGCCATTGCTGATTTCCATGTAACTTTAGGAGATGCTCATTTCCACATTACAGCTCGTATACATTTCCTGTTATCTTGGTGTTCGAGATCCACCCTCGAATTAGCATATAATGCGATATTCAATCGCTTATAAGTATTTGACATATTCTTCCTGTTCAATTCAAACAAAACCAAAATTATAATATTTTCTCAGAAGAGTACGGCAAATAACTGAGTGAAAATGTGCTAATCAATTGAGGAGACACAGAGTCGATTGAATTCTCTTGAATGGTTTTTAAAACTGCTTCATTTGAAATGTGTTATGTATGGATCTTCTTTGAAGCATTTCAAGCTTTGAAAAGAATTCAGTGACTGCCATTTGCAGATTGGAACGTTTCCGTAGTGTCAAAAACTTCTAAATGAGTTACATAGATTTTATTTTATTTTTTATTTTGTGCATTGCAAACTTCAAGAAAAAGTTAAGGGGCTCCTTGTTGGATGTTTTGTGTACAGACGATGAGATCTTTGTATATTCACATTGTCCTATAACCATGCAAAACCTGATCTTATGCCTTTGGGTTCTTAAACCACAGAATCAATTTTGAGAGGCTATGTCTTCTTTCGGTCAGATTTGTTGGATGTCAGTTTAGTATTCAAAATTTACTGGATGTTTTTGCTTTTGATGTTTAATCTGACCTTGAATGCCATGAACAGAGTTGATTCTTTCAAATCCTACATTTAATCATCAATGTTTTTTTTCCTTTACTTCTTGTTGATCCAATCATATGTAGATATTAGTGATGGCAATATGATTGTTTGCAAGGAAATATATACTTATGGTTACCATGACATTTACAATGGGTTAAGACATTCTGAACTTGAATAGGTCTGGACTAGAGGCAACCAGGACATCATGGAAGCCTGTTTCCAGTTTCTGGGAAGGGTGTTTTCCCATAGAAATATCATACTTAGTATTCTCTTTAATTGCGTTTCTGTTATTGGGAATACTTTTTATTCTTATCTGGTATTTACTTAATGAAATTCAAACAATAAATCTTCTGAAACAATGAAACATGCATTAGCCCATTAAGTGACAAAATCAAAATCAGTCCTTGTAGACTGGGTTTTGCAAGCTTGTTATTGTATAGATGTTTATTCCAATTTTGCAAAATGCAGCTAGTAGTCTCTGATTTTCATATCGCTTACTATAGTCTTAGGTCTTATTCCACAAGGCTACAGATTGTCATGCTGCGTCTTGCATACTTTCTGCTATTGATATCCATTTGACTGATCTAATTCGTTTGACTGATTCTTGTTCCTTTTGCAGCTGCCACATCCTACGCGAGAAATAACGATGCTGCTCACTGATTGAGGTCCATTTCAGGCTCTCTAATGGCAGATCAAACTGTATTTGAGGCCTCTTAAACAGTAATTGGATCGCATGCTCCGCTATGGTTTTTATAATCACAAGTTATCTCAGTAGTTTATACTCATGTTCACCATTGTGAAGCCCACTTTTAGTCTGTATTTCTTGTATAACCCATCCCTTGACTTATTTACAGCAAATTGCCTCCAGTTTGTATCGTTGAGATATGGTTGTGTGCAAACAATTGTAAGTGTCTATTATTAGTGCCGGAGCGTGTCATTGATGTTTGACAATCCTTCATGCATCTATATCTAAATCAACACTTATTAGTGAGCGTTCTTGATCTTCATATATTTCCCTTATATGTATGCTTTATTGGTTTGTATCCTATTCAAGTATTTGGGTTTTCTACAATTTGCTAGCACTTCTTCAACCATCCAATGCCAACATTGGATGGTTGGAAAATGCCTTTCCTCATCTCAATGTCCATTAATTTGTTCTTCTTATAGACTTTGGGTGGTCGATACCCCCCAAAGTCTTTGGTTGACATCTGGCAGTCGGGGAGGAGCTAGAAAACTGGAGGGAGCCCAAATGCTATAGCAAAATACTCAAATTATTTTTCCTTTTAATGTGCTTTCAATAAGGTTGATTAGCAATCATGCACTCCAGCCATGATCTGAAATGTTGGAGTTTTGTTCAAATTATTGACATTCCATGAAATACTGAATACCCATCTTTTGAATTGTTGCTGGTGTGCAGCTAGGGCTGGCAATCAGGGCAACTCGACCGGCAGACCCGGCAGGTCAACCCTACTTGGGTCTGGCTTTAAGTCCCAGTCCTAGTCCAAAAGTCAGGTTGCCACCCAACCCACGTGGACCCAAGAGTTTGCCACCTAATCCAAACAATTTGGTGTATTTAAGATACACAAGTTTGGTGTGATTGTAGTCTTTGGCTGTCCATTCAAGGCACCTTGAGATTGGAGTTTTGACCTTTTCGACCGGCAGACCCTGCAGGTCAACCCTACTTGGGTCTGGCTTTAAGTCCCAGTCCTTATCCAAAAGTCAGGTTGCCACCCAACCCACGTGGACCCAAGAGTTTGCCACCTAATCCAAACAATTTGGTGTATGTAAGATACACAAGTTTGGTGTGATTGTAGTCTTTGGCTGTCCATTCAAGGCACCTTGAGATTGGAGTTTTACCTTTTCACGCCAGGTTACCTCTTGATTAGGTCAAGGCTTTATTTTCTAAAATGCCTTTTTATTCTTTTAAGTTTATTTTTGGAAAGAAAAATAATTCTTCCTTTTTGTCTTGCTGACATCAGACATCAGATGTAGCAAGTTTCCCTCCAACTATCCACCTGAAAAACTTTGGTCCAGGGCCTTTCCACTTTAACCATTGTCTCTCTCTCCTACCGAAAACATTAAGGCCCTCTCTGCCAAAAACACCCGCCATTTAACATCCCCCCCGCCCCCCCCCCCCCCCCCCCCCGGGTCCTACCCTTTTACTGTAATGTTCATAGCCTCAGATATGAGAGAGCTTTGGCCTTTCTACTGCCTTTTGTAGTGTGCGGTTGTTTAAAGGGAATCTCTACAGAAGCTCTGAACCCACCTTCTCTTCTTCCTTCTCTTCTTCATCTTCATCTTCATCCTCTTCATTTGAGCAACACCACTTACTGCCACAAGTTTTCATATCTCCTTTTGGTTATAACTCAGTTTTCTTGTATCAATTTCTGTTGTTATGTTTCTTTTTGTCGTCTTTGTCCATTAGCTGTAGCTTCCCAAAAAATCTCATTTTCCGATAACGTAAAGGCCCAAAGATTAACAACGTTCTCTAGCTCTTCATATTTGACAACCTGATATTTGTTTTCATCAATAGCCTTAATCAATGCGTGCGTCTGTCCATCAGTTTTCAAAATGTAAAATGGTGAAAGCTAGCTCGAGATCAGAGAATCTTGTAAAGTCATGAATTGTATGGGATGAGAAATTCTTAGTTGAGTTTTACATTGAGAGAGAAGGGAGGGGTGGCTCGGGATACAAGTCAGGGAGGAGAAAGAGGAGAGAGTTGTGTTTTAGCAGAGAGAGAGAGAGAGATAGAGAGAGAGAGAGAAACGACAGGTGCAAATAGAAGCTTATGGTAAGCTCTTGTTTAAGCAAGAAAGGCAGAAAATGAGAAATATTCAATTTTATTCACTTAAAATAAACTTTAGCATATAAAAGGAAATTTTAGAGAATTAAGCCTCTTTGACCTGCTGAGGAGGTTATCCATGGGCATAAACAACCTTGAAGTATTTTTCTATGTTCAAGAGGAAGGTTTCCAAGTCCCTGACACTCCTCGCTCCCTCAATCACTTTGCACTTGAGTACTCGAACCCACAACAGCTCAAGAAAAACTTGGTGATCTATTCAATGTCCTCTTCATAAGACTGAACTCCTTGATCAATATCTTGAGGTTCTTCTTGAACATGTCTTTGAGTACAACAAAAATAGCCTTTAGGTCTCCCATCCAAGTTTTCTATGCACTAATTTGCTGCTCTTGGGTAGCCACAAGTCTGTCAAGCTATGAAGTGAGAGTCACAACACTCTTCTACAAGGCAATGACTCAAGTAACCACTTGGTTATGTTGCCCAAATCGCTCTTACACGAGCCATACAGTTTTATACTGAAGGGCCAAGCTATTTTCTATTTAGCTAAACCGTTCGGCCTTGAGTTAGGCTCCTTAGAGTCAAGTTCAATCTTCGTCTGCGCTGCACCGCACCTCACTCACACATAATGCACACATGGCTCAATTGGTTCGAAGGGTCGTGACCCAACTTTATTACTCTGCACCATAGATGCCCCAACTAAAGTATGTACCTGGGTTTATATTATAAAATTGTCTATAAAGAAACTATATATCTTTTGTATATGAAGGTTACAATCGTTTTTGTTTTTAAAATTTCAAAATTGATAATTGTAAGAGTGTTATTGAATAGACAAAGTTTTAAAAAAAAAAAAATTTCTTAGACTGTTTCACTCGAAGCCATCAAATTTAACATCTAATGAGTAAGAATGAGTGTGACTTCCATAGAAAATCTTGAGAATCCCTTATATTAAAACCATATTACAACTTTTGAATTTCAAATACAAATGGACGTTATATAGCCAACCTCTGCGAGGTCTTGACAATTATATGCACCCATGAGTTCTGAGCACGCCACAATGGGTGAAGTGAGGGTTACTAGCCATGCTCAGTGTATAGGTGCACCATCCAAATAGTCATCACCATCCAAATAGTCATCCATTTCACAATTCAGCTGTGTGGCAGTAAGGCTCGAGTCCTGACGCACCATGTTCTGTACCCAACGTCTCGACTATGGTGGGCTCCAGCCTTGATTTTCCTGGTCATAGAGATTCGTTGGCCTAAAGAACTACATCCCCCGGAGCGAAAATTCTGTACGGCAAAGTGGCGTAAACATTGCGTACGTGCGGGTCATTCATTCAATTGCTGCATGCGCCGAAGGAGGTTCCTGCACTTAGCATACAAACACCACGTTGAAAGTATTGACACGTACCATATTCCAGTGTCCCCCCTCACCCCTTGGATGGCAATGGACCTGGACCTGACCTGGGTTTGGATATGGATTCAAAAATTGTACTTAACAGGTCGGGTCGACCCGAATACTATTCAGTGGGTTTGTGTAGACCCAACCCAAATAGTGTTGATATTTAAATAATATTTAATAGATCATCATCATCATTTTAGCTCTTTTCCAATTAATTGGGGTTAGCTGCATGATTTTTGGTTCTCTATTATGTTCTATTACATGTCATATCTTCAGTGAGGCTATAAATCCCCATATCTTTTCGGACCATTTCCAATCACGTCCTTTTGGGCCTGCCCATTGCCCTTTTCAGTCCTTCCACTTGAACTAACTCTCATCTCCTAACAAGTATTGTATTTGTTTGGTGCCACACATGACCAACCCCCCTAAGTCTGCGCTCTTTCATTTTATAGCCTATTGTTGCCACGTTTAAATTCTCTCGAATAGATTCATTTCGAATTCTATCCTTTCTTGTCTTGTCACTCATCCATCTCAACATCCTCTTCTCCGCTACACTCATTTTATGGGTATATTGTTTTTTGTACGTCCAACATTCCGCCTCATAAGCATAATATTTAAATATAACTATAAGAATACATTTTAGTTATAATATTTAAATAACACATATATATTTAACAAATTTATGTATGTTTAAATATATAGATATTTCAATTTTTGGGGCAAGTATGATTAGGTTTGGTCGGGTCTGGGTCCGGATCCAGGTCCCACATTATATCTTCGGGTAAGGGTCTGGGCCCCTTGACTTCAGGTATGGGTCTGGGTCCCATAATATTTTTTTGGGTTTGGGCTTGGGGTCCAACCGGATTAGGAGCTAACCCAACCTGTTGCCGCCCCTACCCTTCCCTCTCTCCATATATCTCTTCGAATACGCACGTGGGAGCTAAATATGTTGAGCAAAAATCGATTAGATAAATATTTAGCAAAAGGAAAAGAAAATAAAACACGTGGTGCTAGTCACAAATCTTAAGCACCCACTCGTTATTTTTTTGTTTTTAAACTTTAACTCGGACACAATGGCACGTGCTTGCGTGTTGAATTGGTGACCCATTTTGCCCCGATTCACACCGAATACTGAACGGGCTAGTTCAATATCAATCGCCAAAAGATATTCCACTCCTGCGGGAGTACGCTGTGCGTTTTACTCCCTTGGGTAAAGTGAATTAACTTTAGAATCCTCGCAAATTCTGGGACATAACCTCTTCAACCCATAGTTTAACGTCATTAAAAAGAGTTTTCTAATGATACGGTATGTGAACTTAAGAAAATAATATTTTGAGATTGAATAGACGATCCAAATTTTAGATGGTGAAATCTAAGTGCTAAAAACCTCAAATTTTTATTATTTTTAAAATAAACATCTAATAATTCTTCAGTGGTTACCGAAATTTCAGATCGAAACAATCCTCCCATGTTGGTCTTCTGACCGAGGGAATAAGAGTAAACTATGCTTCTGAAAGAGCATAGATTTTCTGACTAAGGGAGTAGAAGTAAATTGTGCTCCCAAAGGAGGAGCATACCATACCCGCATATATCAATTACATCTCGAATCTTGGACCAACCTAACTAATCCTATCACACGAAACAAACTTAATTACTTGAGCAATTCATATGAGGAATCGATACTACCAAACTGGGCCAGACCTAAAAATCTGGTCATTTCATGGCGCTCCAAACCTAATTATTTTTGTTTTTAGTGTCTAATCCTATAAAATAATCACTAAATCTGGCGCATTATGGAAAGTCTATTGCCTTTGTGCCTGCCAACTCTTTTCTTTTTTATTATCAAGGATCTACTACATTACACTAGCTAATTCGAAGTCATGAGAAGCACCTAGATACATAAATATAAATAAAATCCTACACTTTAGGACCTTCCATTCCTTTCAATAATAAATGGCACTCCACAAGTAAGCCACACGTGTCACTGTTTTGGTACAAAATCATTTGCCCTTTCCCTCTCTTTCCAATCAAGCTAAGCTACTCGTTCAACTCTCCCTCCATTCCTTTGACTCCACAAAATAATTTACTCCGATGGAATAAAATCAGTAAAAGTTTGTCATTGAAAAAAAATAAGCTAAGTAAAAATTTGCAGTATAAAAGGACATGGGGTATAATCTTTGAAGGAGAACTTCATTGTTGATTTGGGGTGGATATGAGAATGTCCTCAGATTGGAAGGCATTGAAGGAAGCATCAGAGGCATACATTCGTCGGTTCCATGACCGTCGAAGGAGAGAGGTCGGCGTCCCCGAGCAAGCAGCCGGGGACGTGAACGAGAAGGCAGAGGCGTTTATAAGAAATTATCGTCGAAAGTTGCAGGTCCAAAAGGAGCAATTGCACCAGGAGATTATGGCTGGAGGGTCTTGAATATTCTAACCAGCAATAACTTCTAGTAGTAGTTTCTTAGGTAAAGATGTAGTCCTTAGTTGAGGGTGTTTTCCTGCTTTATCTCTTCATTTGTGTGACATAGATATCGAAGTGCCGTAGTAATGCTGTTGTCCTTATGAAGGATAGAAATATGGCAAAGGAATAGAGAGATTTCATAACGCGACTGTTCTACTATAGTACCACCAATTGGTGTGAAAAACATTTCGTACCTAATCACACGAGGGACTTCTTTCATTGAAAATATTTTCAAAAAATTTTTTTCATATAAACCAAACGTGCCTAACAAAATATTGGCTGATTTGGGAGGGATCTACTTGCTCAAGCTCAACCAAACTAGAGCTCCATGGTTCAAAGTCAAGGTCGTGCCTGTCCAATGGGGAGCCTGCTATTATCGGTTGCATGAATGGTGTCAATGTCCACCACAGTAATTATGTCCTCAAAGAAGATTATTTAGGACACATTTGTTTACAAGGAGTCATGGCTTCCATCACTGTTGTAATTCCCTCATGTTATTGCCAGAAGTACGATGTTGTTTTGAAAGTTGGCTTCTCAAGCATCTTAAACAATGTCAAAACAATACATTTTCATTTTTGAGAAGCCATGGCTTCCATGCTAACCCATAAAAGTCGCGGCTTCCAAATTATGGTATTTCTTGAAACAAAATGCACCCTAAGTGGACCACAAAGGGGAAAAACTGTACAATAATAAGGGCCTCCTTATGTGGTTGTTTGCTCATGATTCCCATAATTTTCCAAACTTAAAATGCGATGAGGGGCACTACCCAAATTCGAAAACAAACGGTTGTTAACAAAATGAAATTTCAAACTGAAGGTCACGCCAAAGCCAAACAAAGGTTCCAGGGAAATGTCCCTATTGTCGACTCCAAATGCACAATTTCGACATATGGGACCACAATACACAATGTAAATAAGTACACTTATAATATCAAACAAATAAATAGTTAATGTGAACATTTACTAAAATTACATCTAGAGAGGGCAAAATCTAAACCTCATAAGGTGACCTGGATAAGGATTGGCCAGAGGACATATAACTGAAATTTTCAATTTTCCTAAAACCAAATATATATATTTTGCTTTCACATTTGAATAAATTTCACATGTCCTTAAGCATCCACCACTTATTCCCATTGTGGGACAATGCAGACTTACCTTGTGAATCACTATCATTTGGATCTATTGATAAACTTTAATGTTCTTTATTGAGAAAATAGTGCAAATACTATGCTTATGTGGGAGAATAATGTACACTTACTACCCAGGCAGTGACTTATATAGGAGGACTTTTTTAATATGAAATTTTGGGAACAACTTCAAGATGAAAAATAGCTTTTGAGTTTTTTTTTTTTTTGTGACAAGGGTAATAATTTTTATTAGTGTTTCTCAAGAGTACAAAAGCTTACACAACAAATACATTGCTAGTTACACAATCAACAGAAAAGATCCCCCTCTGGGCTAATCTGTCTGCAATATCATTCACCTTACAGTACACATGCTGGAATACAATCTCCATCCCATTGCAAATATCCATCACTTCAAGGGACTCACGTCTTAAAGCCCAAGGAGGTTTCTATACCTTATTGCATCAGTTAATAACATTCAAGGAGTCTCCTTCCACAAAGCGGCAACAACTTAAGCATCGCTCTTTGACCAATTTAAGGCCATATAACAATGCACAGATTTCTACCTTATTGACTGTAGCATCACCACGAGGGCCAAAATAGGAAAAAGTATCTCACCACAACTGCCCCGTGTCACTCTCCTTATACCTGCTGGTCCTACATTCTCCACTGAGCTGCCATCAAAATTAAGTTTAACACAACTATGCAAGGTCTACCTACCCCTAGGCTTCACCTTGATTGACAACTGCCAAAATAACATTCTTCAAGTTTAGGATAATGTCAACCTTAGAAATGCCCTCACTCTCCTTAGTCACCAAAAACCATGACCAAACGTTATGATAATTTTGTCTTTCACTTTCTCCTCCTTTAAGCTGACTCCCTCAAAACTTCTTCTATTTTGCTCCAACCACACTTCCCATAGTAAGGCTGCTCTAAAAATTTTCCCGTACATCCACAGCCGACTTGTAAAGTCACAATGGAGGAAGAGATGATCTCCATTTTCTTCATCTCTTTTACAATGTAAGCATACATTGATCATAATCTTGCCCCTCTTTGTCAGACTATCAACCGTTAATGTTCTCCCTTGCACCTTAAATCTTTATAGCAATATGCCACTCGCAAATTTTGTGCAATTTTTTCTCCGTCCATCTTGCTCTATCATGAAAAAACAATTTATAAGCAAATTTTACAGAAAACACTCCTTCATTCTCCTTTTTTCAAACCACTTCATCTGTTGTGTCTCTTGAAACATAGACCGACCCCCTGAAAGTCATTTAACAACTGGGCCAATTGTGAGATAATGGTGTCTATTATACGATTACAGTTGCATTGAGTATTCTAACTTAAAACCCCATTTTGTCTCAAGAAAACTTTATCCACTTTCAACAAAGGATCTACAACTTTAGAGAACAACTCTGAAAATTTCTTCTTCAATGGCCTATCTCCCAAAGACTTATTAAACCAGAAATTCACAGTATTCCCCTGCCCAATCATTCATCTAGAGTTTTCCATGACAAATGCTTTGCAAGTAGAGATGTCTTTCCATATCTGGGATTGATTATTCAATCTGGTTCCATTCTTAATGAGATTGACAGTACCATCCACCCATACTTTACTGACAAAGTCCTTCTCCAAAGTTGACTATGTTTGACCATCCAGAAATTGAGTAGTTTTTGTTCCATCCTCAAATGCAAATTTGTAAGGCAAATCTAGGATGAGGACGTGAATATTTTCTTTTTTTATGCTTTTTATGTCAGTCTTAGGTTGAATAGGTTCCATCGCCAAGATTTGTGGTCCTAAACATACACTCATTAATAGCAAGTATTCATAACACAAATTCTTTCAAAAAATCTCAGAGTTTTTGAAATCCATTAAAAACTTCGATCTTTTCAAAAGATCTACAAAAAAATCACCTTTGGGAACCCATATAAATCAATATTTTTAGGAGAAAGTTTATATAGAGCCAAGGTTCTAAACAATCAAATTTGAGCTTACCTAAAAAATTTCACTGGAAAAGGTTGTTTTGATGCCCAAATACCCTCAAATTGATCATCTCAACATCAAGATGCATGGACATGTGAAAAAAATGGATTTCATCTTTTCGAAATAGTACATTTTGTAACGCATTTTTGGACCATCAATTTTCAAGATTTTCACAGATATGTCGATATACACTATTTTTGAAGCTTTAAAATTTACAAATAAATATGAAAATATATTTTAAGGCTGTCATAAAGATTTCCAGTATTGAAACTACATTTCTCAACACTATTTGAAGGTAGGCTCTAATTTGATTGTATATTGCCTAGGCTCTATACAAACCGCACCCATATTTTTATCCCTTTTTTTTTCAAAAAAGAAAAGAAAACTTCTTCCTCTAAATATGTCAAAACACCTCCTTTCTCTTCATAGATTTCATATCTTTGAATTACAATTTTGAGATAAGCACATTGTAATGGGAATATATTAGGAATACATATTTAACAAAAAATTCCCAAAAAACAATTCACCAACATATTTCCTTACAAAATTCTATGAAGAAAGAAACGCTGCGTATGTATTCCCGGAAAAAAATATTCGCCCAAAACATCCATATATCTCAAAATAATAAATATAGTTAGAGGAAGGGTAAACCAACAAAATATTTTCTTTTTTTGTGTAAACTAAGAGCATCGTTACAAAGAGGAAGAGAGAGTTAGATATCCAATCTTTTTTTTTCTTCTTTTTTAGCAGTAACCTAATATCTTGTAATCAATTCTTGTTATTTTTTGGTGTAATTTTTTAAAAAGCATTTCTGTTGTATTTAATGAAGATTTGGAGAAAATAATTTGACAAATAGATCCCTAATGATTACCAAATAACCTAATGATTACCAAATAAGTACGTAGAATGACTTTAATGTATCCTTACAATAACTCGAAATCATAATTTTGTCTTATGTCATCTTTACATATTCAATTTTTTTCGTTCCATTTTTTTTTAAGTCAAATTTGAAACATTAATGATTCTTTATTTTACCTTTTTTTTTTTTTTGAATTTTTTATTATTGCACTGGTTTGTGCAACGCATTAATTTAGATGAACCAATGTTTCAGATTTTTGGCTTTTTTGTTTTTTTTCTCAGCTACAATCCTACACTACGATCTTCTTTATTTTTTTTAGCAGTAATCTAATATCTTGTATTATAATTCTTGTTATTTGTTTATGTAATTTTTGAACAAACATTGTTGTTGCATTTAAAGATCGAGACAAAACAATTTGGCAAATAGGTCCCTAACGATTATCAAATAAGGACATAGAATTATTATGAAATGACTTTATTGAATCCTTACAATAACTAGAAATCATAATTTTGTCTTATGTCATCTTTACATATTCAATTTTCATTCCATTTTTTTTAGTCAAATTTGAAATATTCATGATTCTATAACTGACCTAATTTTTGGAGATCCTTTTTCTTGGCCCCGATTTTTTGGTCCCACTGTTTGAAATGAATTTGATTTATTATTAATATTTTGATTTACCAATATATTGTTCTTCTTCCCTAACTTGCTAACTATTGGGTATACCTAGCAACGGTTTTGCTATGGTAACCAATGTACGCTTTGTTCACATTGGAGAATAGAATCCTTTTTGTTGAGAAGAAATGGTAGATGCTTCTTCTTCTTTTTTTTGGTTTCAGTGCAGGTTAGATTGAAGGATACAACGTAGATAATTCCCCTACAAATTCTTTAGTAAATAAATAAATTAGCTTCCTAATTACATGGTCAATAGGGATAGAGTGTTAGAAAATCTGGCTATGCTTCTCATGTTGGATATGGTGATATCCAAAATCACCCAAAATAAAGAAATATCATATTACGCAGTATTGAGATTGATATTAATAAGTTTCTTCAAGGAAATAGAAATCCAAAAAAACTAGGACTCTTGTTTTTTAAAAATATGTAACATCTATGATAAGTTTTCCATTTAGTGGAGATTCCTAATATTAAATATACAAAATAAAAGAGGGAAGAATATGTACACTCTATTTGAGACACCATATCAAAAAGGTGACTTCTAGAGTGGCAGGGCCTTCTATGCATAAGAGATAAGCATCACTTTAGAGAGAAGAGAGCTTCCTATAGAGAAAAAGTGATGTGCCTCAGGTAGATTGAGAGGGGTTTTTTGATGTACCCCCGATAAGATAAAGTCTCAATTTCTATCAAGGCTCTCTTCTTGGATAATGATTTAGCTGTCAAGGTTCTGGACAGTGATTTAGCTGTGGAATGAAGATGGTATTTTGTTGGACAGTAATTTAGCTATAGATTAGAGATGGGTATCTTCTTGAACAGTGATTTGGCCGTGGAATAGAGATAGGAGATCGGTAGGCGATGCCGGTCAGGAGAGCATGTCTAAAGGGATTGCTCAACGGGTTTTGTCGATGTTTATAGAGGTAACTATGTGTTTCAAAAATATTTGATGTAACTTTCATTAGTATAGGATTTCAGTTTGTCATACCTATAGATGTAGCCCTTTGAGGGTTAACCATGTAGTGTACTTGTGGTGTATGTATTGTATGTTTTATTTCTAGTATTATGGCTCGTACTCTGGCCAATTTTGCTTCTAACTAGATAAGTACACGTTACTTGTGGGAAATGTTTACAATTCTTGTTTACACATCTAAGAGAGCTCTTAAATCTTAGCCTATTACCTTATATTGTAGTTAGAGATATAGATCTACACAAATAATCCTTCTTTTTTTTTCAAAAAAAAAAAGTGTCATGCAAATTATCTTTCTTACACTAACATTCAACAATCAAGTATAAGATCGGTGAGCCCATGTATTGGGAAAGGTTGCCCATGCTTTAAAACATATTATGGGTTGAAAAGGAGAACTTGGAAGGAGCTTTTACATTATGCCATTCAAATCATCCATACAAAGCATCATTATAATAGGATGCATGCCTTTTTGCACAGGCTCAAAGAAGTTTGCTAAACACTTCAACCTCTACTAGCACTCAAATAACTTTCATTACCTTGTTGTGAGTTCCAAGAGGCACTAAATTATAAGCCACTTTTTTTTCCTGCAAATTGTGGAAAGAAGTCTCTCTCGCCATCTCAATATCAAAACCCTAGAAATAGGAGGGGAGCACATAACACCACAAATACCCATTAGAAAGCAACATCCCTTACTCTAGGGATTTGAGAACTTGGGTTTCCTGTAAAGTTCATCATTTATTATAATAGACTAACCTTATCTCTTCCTTTTCTTTTTCTTAAAACTAATTGTATCCCTCAAACTTGGAACATTATATATATCGACCTTCCCTCGGTTCTTTCAAGCTCAGGAAAGAGAGAGAATGGCAATGGGAATGAGGCTAGCAGTGGTTACCACCAGTGCTTGTTTGAAAAATCGAACCAGCCTCGGAAACCGGCCAAGGGCCATGTGCGAGTACCAGCTAACCACGTAGGTCCAGGAGGTACAAAAACTATTAAAAAATTAAAAAAAAACAAATATATTTAAAGCTTGATTAAACAAATAACATCTAAATGAAGTTGAAAAGTAGTGAAAGATATTTTAAAAAAATCGTTTTGCACCCACGGTATTTTCAAAATTTTCTGAAAAAAGATGGGAAAACATAAAAATAAGTGTTCATGGCCAAAACACTTTTTAATCTTTACCAAAATGATAAAAAATATTTAAAAACACATTACAAAAGAGATCCCTAATTTTTTGGGATTTTATATAATTTGTTTTGGAATTTTTTTTTAAAATACCTAGCCTGACCACCAAAATCGGATCGACCGGTGCCGGATTCCAAGTTTGACCCATCGAGTTTGCGAACACTGGTTACTACCTTGTGTTTGATTCACTGTTGGAAAAATCAGGCGATTTAACTGCTAAGTGCACGGTTAGATTGGAACCGGCCACTACTGGCTTTGGGCAGTTTTGGTGATCGACCGCTATTCAAAGAAAAAAAATGTATATAAATTCTCAAAAATAAAGAATTTCATTGGTAATGTATTTTTTAATATTCTTTACATTATGTTAAAGATTAAAAATTGTTTTGGTCATTAATTCACACTTTTATAATTTCCCATTTTTTTCAAAAAAATTAAAAATACCTCTAGGTACAAATCTATTCGTTAACATCCATTTTTTTTTCATTAATTTTCAATTTCATTTGAATGTGTTTTGTTTTAATCATTTTTTATATGTTTTTCATATTTTAGTAGATTTTTCTTCGTATCTTTTTTATTTTTTTCAACACTCTTTTGACTGCCCGGGACTCGCCCGATTAAAACGGTTGAATTGGCCAATTTACCGGTTAGGCCGGTTAAACCGCTTTCAGGCCCATGTCCGGTTAACCGTTCCGGTTTGATTTTACGACCACTAGTTTGATTTGTTTACTTCCCCTATTGCATAAAACTTATATGCTTCCTCCTATCCAATTGTCAATTCTGAATGAACAATTGAGATTGACCCAGGCACAATGTCACGTCGCTACATTATTTTAATTTTAATTTTTAAAATTATTTTGACACCAAATTTTAAGCGTCCACTCCTCTCTTAAATTCACACCTGTAAAACATATAAAATAAATATTCTCAATAAAATAAAATGATCAAAATACCTCTAAAATTTTCATGGGATATTTTCATCATTATATTTTTTGAAAATTTATTTTGAATATTTTTTTTAGGTGCACTTTATGATCGTACGTACCAAATTTCATATTCATATAATTAATAAATAAAAAAATAAACATTTAAATGCTCTGAAGCGTTGAATCTAAATCAAACGATGAGTAGGTCAGATAATCTAAATTGGACGGCTCGATGGAGAGAAAACCCTTCTATGCAGTAGCGAAAGTATAGAAACCTTTCCTGGTACGAAAAGTGATCGCATGTGATAAGTGAGAACCATGTATAATGGAAATGTATAGGTATTGCATGAAAAAGAACCACACGTGATAAAACCAAACCCATACGTTTAACCGAAAGGATGCGTAAATTATGCAACTATGGGTTTCTCGATCTCCAATAAAAATTTATTTTAGAGACGAATTTTTTATCTAAAATTTCATGCGAAAGGTTTCTATACTTCCTTTACCATCCAGCCGTCCAATTTAACCCATACGTTTAACTAAAAGGATGCGTAAATTATGCATGGATGGGTTTCGGTGTCTCTCTTGATTCGATCTCCATCAAAAATTTATTTTAGAGATGCATTTTGGATCTAAATTTTTATGGGAAAGGTTTCTATACTTCCCTTACCATCCAATCGTCCAATTTTGATCAAGAGAGCCACTCACCGTTTGATCTTATATCCAATGTCTCAAAGAATTTTATTTTTAGTTTTTTTTATACAAATTTTATGAATATGAAATTTGGCACATGCTATCTTCTCATTGGTACGCGCCTATAAAAAAATATTAAAAATAATTTTTCTATAAAATATAATGACCAAAATACCCCTTAAACTTTCAGAGGTATTTTGGTTATTTTATTTTATTGGAAATATGTTTTTAATATTTTTCGCTAGTGCGAGTTTAATAGAGGATTGGACGTCCAAAATTTGGTATCAAAATAGTTTATAGAAAAAAATTAAAAATAAAATAGTGCAAAGATGTGACATTGTGATTGGGGCAATCTTAACCCTCCATTCAGAATGGATGGTTGGATAAGGAGAAATATATAAGTTTTATGTTGTAGGGGAATCATAGAAAGCTTGCTCAAATTTTATTGGTCGATGATATGGACAATGAGTAACTAGAAAAAATAAATAAATTTTAAAAATAGATTATTTTAAACTTTGCTTTTAGATCATTTTTTTAGTGTTCTCTTTTGGGTAGTTATTTGTGGATCCTTCACTTTAATTCTTGTAAGATTATCCATTTTTAAGCATTAAATTTCAAATATATTTTCTGATTCTCGTGGTCAACATTGCCCACTTGTGGAATCCATCTAAGACGGACTTGGAAGGAGCCACACGGAAGCACGAACTCACAAAACTTTTTCCCATTACAAGAACAAATGTTTGTGGTCCTGCAGATCCCATTCTTGGTAATTAAAAAAGTGAAAGTTTTAGCTTTAGTCCTATTAACATGCAGTTTCTTTTTAAATATCTATTTTAGAGATGGATTTCAACCTCTATAAACAGTTAATACACAACAATCACACACACTCTCTCTCTCTCTAAAAGGGCATATTTGTATTGCAATTAATTTTACTCTCTCTAAATGCGTATTTGGATGATAATTAATTTCAAAGGTGTATTTAGATGACAATTAATTTTATTTAATGATTTCATCTGAAATTAATGTATTCTGGATGATGTTATTTTGTTAGTTGTTTGGTATTTATATCGTATTATTATTTTTTAAAACAAAAATTGCCAATAATTTTTAACTATTTTTAGCTATTTCTAGCAAAAACATTTATTTTCAGTCAATTGCTTTGAATAAAGTTTAAAAAAAATTAAAAAATAAAACTTATATATAAAATTACCTATGCGATAGCGATAACACTGCGAAACAATAGATAGTTCATTGTCATGATTAATGTTATTACAATTTAAGTTTTTTTCTTTCCCTCAAGATTATAGACCTACAAGATTCTAGATCCAAGATCTGTGAAAATAGGCCACACTTAAACAAGTGCGTGGGGACATCCCATCCCACGTGGATGGGAGCAGGGAGAAATGCCTTCTTTTTTAAGATGAGGACAAAGGTTTATTCAATTTTGGGCGATCTAGAAAAGTAAGTATTCACTTTTCTAAAGTGAATGAAAGGTACATTATGGTCAGTGTGATGTATCATATGACATTTAGATCGCAAGGCGCGGGACCATGCAGACACGGACAATGGACATGATTGAAAGTGATGTGCATTAAATATTGGAAAATTGTTTGATTGGTTGGTAAGGTTGGCGATGGACAATGGACATGATTAAAAAGAAAAAAAAGGCACCAATTAGCCCTATAGGCCCATAAAAATTGTGCTTAATTCCAATACTACGTTGTATATTTTTGTAGTTATTTAAAAAACTTAGTCCTCCTAAGTTATGTCACCCACAAGAGATTTCACCTTGAGCCAAATTCCCATCGATAATACTCATACGAAAAGTGTCATTTTAGCCCTTAATCTTACAATGTAAAAATAATGCATGATGACCATGCAATGTTGTCTTATGGCCAATGTTGATTAAGCGGTAGAGATTTTTATTTTTTATTTTTCCTTTGAATGTTATTAAGAGGTGAGATTTTTAGTGTCAATAATTGTTTAATAGGATTGTATAAAATGTGGTCATTTACTTTTGATACAAAGAGGTCACAATTACTTACAACCATATGCTGTGAAATCTAATAGCATGGGGGTATCACAAAAATTGAGAATAGTTATTTCAAAACTTGTACTTTGTCAATGGAATAAATGTAGTTATCTAATTTCATATCCAATTGTGAAGATTAATTGTGACCACCTTGTACCAAAAGTATATGGTCTCATTGTATACTTTTCCTTATTCAATATGATGTATAATTGTGGGAAAAGTATACAATGAGACCAATTACCTTTGGTACAAGGTGGTCACAATTAATCTTAACCATTGGATTTGAAATTGGATGGATGTATTTATTCTATAACCAAGCTCAAACTTCCAAAAAAAATTTTCTCAAAGTTTGTAATACACCCCAGTACCAGTGAAATACATTGGATGGTTGTAAGTGCTTGTGACCTTATATCAAAGGTAAATGATCTCATTATATACAATCCCATAATTGTATATTATGACTCCCTCATGGGAAAGTCCCACACAAAAGAGATTTTCTTGATATGAAATTCCGGGATTTGTTTAAAGGGTGCAGTTTGTATAGAGCCGAGGCTCTAATCAATCAAATTTGAACTCGCTTTCAAATAGTATCAAGAAATATGGTTTTAATATTATAAATTTCTGTAATAACCTTAAAATATATTTTATCTTTAATTATAAAATTTAAAACTTCAAAAATAGTATAGATTGAGTAGATGTATGAAAAGTTGAAAATCTTGAAAATTGACGGTCAAAAAATGCGATACAAGATGCACTATTTTCAAAACTTGACATCCATTTTTTTTCTCTTGTCCATGCATCTTGATGTTGAGATGATCAATTTGATGTTATTTGGGTGTCAAAACAACCTCATCTCGTGAAATTTTTGAGGTAGGCTCTAATTTGATTGTTCAGAGCCTAAGCTCTATATGAACTTTTCCCTTGTTTAAAAATCATATCAGATGACTATTTGAAGAAAAAAAATATTAAATATGAGTTTTCAACTTTTAGATCTTACCATCCAAATTAAAACTCAATCTTATCCGGCACAACCAGGTAGTAGCTCAAAGCCAAATTCTTACTCAGCAAATGGTGGGGTTTAAGGTCATATTCTCAAAGTGGGGGCCCAACGTGCGTGCGAGGAGCGCTTTAATTAATCCATTAGCAGAAGATTTCGGGACGTTTAAGATTCCTTGTTTTTTAAACTTTTTTAAGCTCGGGGAATGAGATGAAGCCCACTTGGATTATACAAAATCCAATCCTATCTGCCCCTTGCGTTTGCGTCGCCTTCAAAAATTCCATCCCAACCATACTTTTGAAGATCCTCTTTTGTCATGCTCATGTACCACCATGTTTTAAAACCCGGTTAATTTTTATCTTGATTGCTTAGCCTAAGCACCATACTGGTTTTGGGATAGCATGGCCCAGTTCCCCTTAAAACCTTCTTTATTGGAAAAGTCTTAAAAACGTCTAGAATCGAATTGCTATAGTGTTTCACCCATGTCACGGACATGCTGACAGTTTTACCTAAAAACTGTAACGGACCTACAGGAGCCTTGGCGGTTCCCATATATTTTTTGCTTCAATTTTATATGAAAAAAAATCCCGTCACGGACATGCTATATCCATGATGGCCTTTAATCCATGCCGTCCGACAAAATTAGATAGCGCTGAGCCTATGGACAAAAAGACTGTTTATTTTCGCCCATAGGTGTTTTGTAGTCTCTTCTCTCTTTATATATTGGTTTCTTTTTTAAAAAAAGCTTATTTAATATTTTCTCTTGTTACCTCTAAATCTCCACCTCATGAATTCTTATTTTCAATTTTATTTATTTATTTATAATAATTTTTGAGATCACCAATTCAAACTGATTTAGGCCCAATCTGCATTACCTATCCAACAATCTAACACAGATAAGTGGATGAACAATGCATCCCACTGATATGGATTAAAACATTGTGCAAGAGCAGTCCAGAATTGCAATTCTTCAAAAAAGAAAATAACATTTACGTTTTGGCCAAAGAGATTCAAACCCAATCCAGATCACCTATCCAACAATCTAACACAAATATGTGGATGAACAATCCGTCCCCACTGATTCCGAATAAAATATTGTGCAAGAGCACTCCGCAATTGCAAATCTTTAGGAAGAAAATAATATCTAAGTATTGACCAGGGAAAAGTATCCCGTCCAACTAATTAAAAATATATTTTAAATAAAAATAACGAAAATATCTCTAAATTTATTTTGGTCAATATTTTATATTTTATTCAATTTTACTCATAAAAATGAAGCCAAAACCGAAATTTCTAATTAATATTATTTTATATAATAATAGTAAAAATAACATTCAGTCCTTGGATAACATTCTGTGGACAAAAATTTCGCATGAAGTCCTTTACAAGGTGCTAACATATATCATGCTCTCGCGGGAGCATAGTTAACGTTTATGCTTTTTAAATTTGAAAGCTGCATAGCTATTGGCAACACGCCTCCTGGGATGATGAGCGTGGGCGTATATTTTACGGTTACGGAGGAAAATGGAGACTGGTGGTTGGTTCCACTTTGCTGACTGCAACCTAAATCTCCTCACCAAATATCAAACCCACCGCCACTCTGACGTCAAACAAATGGCGCCTCCTTTTTCAGGTTAAACAGAGCAGTGAGTGAAACTTTATTCTTCCTCTCTGCTGCCTCCATTCAAAGCAGTGAGTGCACTCTTCCTCTTCCTTCACTTTTTTTTTTTTTTTTCTGTTTTACTATTATCTGATTTCAATCAAACTTTGTCTCCACTTTTGTCAATTCCAAAAGACTGAGTTACTGTGCTTCCACTTTTTGTCAATTCCAAAAGACTGAGTTAATGTGTTTCCACTTTTTGTCAATTTCAAAACACTGAGTATCACTCCTTATCATTTGCCTTATTGGTAGACTTCTTATTTTGTGTATTGCGTAATTGAATTATAGAACAAGCACGGGAACCTGAGGAAAAGGTGGGTGATTTTATTCAATGCTAAGAAATTGAATGTGGATTTTATTTTTGTGTTTGCTTGATGGGTGATGGTTTTGGACTGAAAGGTAGATCGACTCGGGTGGATTACGTGCCGATCTGTCAGGCTTGCAGACTAGAAAGTATATAAGAGTTAAGGTTCTTATAAGTATGCCCCAGTTCTGAAAATAAGAAAACAAGGTCTTCATTGTTTTCTTCTTCCTCTGGTTGAATATTGTAGTTTTCTCCTAACTTTAGAGGAAAAAAATAGAAAACAATTGCAGTTTTCTCCTTCTTTCGACCATTTTTCTTACGAATCAGTCCTCATGGAAACTAAGACTTTGCTGTTATATATAGCATGTGATTGCAAGTAAATAAGGTGGAAGGTTTGGTTTACTTTTGCATTCGGGGTTGAGTAAGGTGGTTCTGTTGTGTGAAGGGGATATGTCTAAACTGTGGGGATTACTCTTGGACCCTTAAAAATGTGTTTATGCACAAAGTCTTTTAAAAAATTCCGTTATAATGTACAGAAAGCTGGCGATGGAATTTGGGAGCTGACAGGTTTTAAATTGGAAAAATAGATATTTACTAGAGGCAGCACTAACACTTGAGTCATTAGATACTGATGAATGAGATTTAGATTCCTGGGTACACTTAATAAGGCTTTTTTGTGTCCAAAATCCAAAAGTAATGCCATAGCCAAGCAACAGAAGTGGGTTCTTGTTATTATGCTTTTCTACATTGTTTCAAAATTGAAACTCTAGCTTCTTCAATTCTCTTTCTAACACGAGAGAGAAAAAGTTTTTTTTGGCCCTACTGAACTCAACATAATATGTTTTCACTTAATGGTACCATCAAATTGAAGTGTCATGTCATCTATGGTTTTTAACCACTAGTAGCATGTCATTTTTGCTTATCATCTCCAATTCATAGGTGTTGTTTTGATTATGAAGCAGTGTTTTAAAACTCAGAATCAGGTTTTGGATTGCCCACCCCCCATTGTATCGATTGGGAATGGTTGAAAACTTGAAAAAAATAATAATAAAACGTAATATCAGGCGATTCGTCCCGGGGGTTACGGGCATCGCCAAACCACCTGATCGGATGTTCCTAATCTATATCACCGGGTTTTAAAACCCTATGTTAAATGAATTGGTATTTTTTTTAAACAGTGGAGATATTTGTTGTGGAAACCTCTTGCTTGGGATTTATTCATTCTTACAAAAGTAGCAGTCACTTGTTGGCAATTCCCAAGTGATATCTATGCGAGAACCATCTATTGGCCCATGTCAACTCCTGCTCCTGTGTCCTTATGTATTTCTAGTAATAAAGTTTGAGATCTTCAACTTACTTCATGAAATTAAGCCTGATATCCTTTTAAGCCATTGATTACATAAACTTTAATTTAAAGCGGACTAAATTGTTTGCTAAAATAGAAGAGTTCTTCTATTTCTTCTGCGGTTTTGGTAGAATATTTGAATTGGAACATTTCACAATACTCAATACTGGCTAGGTGGCATGTGCATACAAAATAAAATTTTGACTAGTGTCGGTACTCATTAGCTTTCTACAATTACAAAATGCTCTACACATATACTTTTCGCTGTTGCTTTTGTTTCTCCTCTGTATCTCTACCACAGTTTGTTAAAGGGAAAATGTTTATGTTGGAAATAGAATGCAATTATACATCATGCCAACTTTGTCCATGATGTTCGTACATGTCAGTCTACTGAAGCTATCTATCTCTCTATGCTAGGTTTCAATCTATTTTGTTGCCTTGCTTCTTAAGATAAATCAATGTCAATGCGATTGATCTGTTAATTTTTTTTTGTAACATGATAGAAATGCTACATGTAAAGCTTAGTCTTTATTGTTGTGGCATAAGATGAAGTTTAAGATGGTCTTGGTGTAGGTGCATGTAAGTTATAAAACTTTGTAAATAACTATATAGAACTACATTCTGCACTTGCATGGGTTGTTACGCAAATAAATAAATTGTTCATGAATGATCACTATAATTTACCGTTTACGACAAAAACATCTACTACTACTCAATATACCAGTATGAAAACAACAGGAAGTCATTTACAGTTATTCAATATCCAATTGCTGCTAGCAAAAGTTGTTACTTTTATAATACAAATTCAGGAACTTACTCTACCAATGTCAACCCATTAAATTTGGAAATCTACATTGCATCCAGCTTAATACACTAGACTTTCATTGAAACAAATATAATTATCAAAAAATGAAAGAAAAATAATTGTCAAAAAATATTTGATACTAAGACGAGAAACGACACCGTGTTATGCTGAAAGATTTCTTCCGCCAGATATTAATATACCTTTCATGCACTTTTTAGAAAATGATAGGATCTTTACATGACTAACAAAGCATGATAATCAGTTAACCTGAAATGCACCAGAGTAGGGTCACAAAGGATCCTATTTTTACATGGATTTGCAGTTTATTAATTTCATATTTTAAATCAAATGCTGGGAATTTGCTTTAATTGAATGTAGAGAAACAACATTACACAATTGAGAGAACATGGTTCCCCTACATGCCTTTAATAAATTGCTCACACACTATTTCTCCTTGACAGAATATGGAAGAAAGCATATGTCCTCTTGATTCTGTCGTTTTCTTTCCAGAATGTATGCCGCTCATGGTGAGACAGGCTCGGTTTTATTCATTTTCAGGTCAACTCCCAGGGCCCTTTCTAAGAATTCCCCCTAGTCATTTTCCCAAGCCCTTCATTTTCTTTCTCCCCTCACAGATCTCATGTCTATCTAGAACCTCTAAAGGAATTCCTGAAATAATTTTTTTGAAAAGTTTATATTCCGGACAACCTAATCTAGGGTTTGGAAGTTGTACAAGTCACGGACGTGCATGTCAATTTTCATGGAAGAACATGACCTATGAAAATAGGAGCACTCGTCATATGATCTATCTTGCTTGTTTTCCATTATTTATTTATTTGATAATGTTAACATTGTATTACTATATCAAAAGAAGGAATACAGCAGATAGAGGGAGGAGAGGACCGAGAATATCCACGAGCCCGGTATCTCAGTCACAAAAAATTAAGCCATTAACCCTATACAACCTATATCCTTTTGAAGTGGCTGTAACCAAAAGATTGAGGTCTCAAAAAAATGGGCTTATAAGCATGCCCTGTTACAAAAAACAACAACCAAAAAATCTAGTGTCCTAGAAGACCTCGATGATCCAGTGCAAAAAAGGAGGTGGACCATTCATTGTCTTCCATGTGTGGTCGTCGTCGCGCACCATCTTTAGCAAGGAGGTCGGCAAATTCGTTCGATGTCCGCCAAGTATTCTTGTTTTCCATTTTGTGACACTGATTTGTGGCATATATGCTAGTATGTGTTGAAGTATTTAATATGTGTAAAATAGTATATTGAAATAAATTACTAGATGTGTTCCTGGCTTGCCCTACAGATACTTGCAAGTGGAATAGTAACTAATTGCTAAAAATGTGTATTAAAATGAATGCAAAGATCCTCGCTGCTTGAAAAGTTTATAATTTTTTCCAATTGGTATACAAATATAAAATCAAAACTATTTATTATTTCTGTCTTTCTTGCTGCAGGTTTTATAGCAGCAGAATATATCATGAATCTATTTGTTCTTGGTGCAGGTTTTATAGTGGCAGAATATATCATTAGTCTATTTTTTCTTGCTGCAGGTTTTATAGCGGCAGAATATATCATGAATCTATTTATTTAACACATTTCCCACAAATCTTCTCACTATGATTGTGGACAACGAAGAGACATGTTCTGCAGATGACGTAGGCAATAGGCCTCTAGGTCGTTGTTCAGCATTCTACTATGGAGTTGGTCACATGCTCAATGACATCACATCTTCTTGTTGGTTTACATATATTTTGTTGTTTTTGACAGAGATTGGTCTGTCTCCAAGGTATGACACACTCTGGGTATTTACTATTTATGATAGCTTTAAGGCCTCCCTTTCCCTCAGTTGAATTGGATGTCATACCATATTTTCTTAATGTTTATGAAAGGCATAAGGTTTCACTTGAATCTGAAATTGTCTTAATAAAGAAGATAGTATATTTTGTCCAGAAATGGGAAGTATTTTTAAACTTTGATTAGATATATCTTTAGATTAACACTTATAACTTATATCATTGAATTAATTATAGAACCTGATTGAAAAATTGATGTTTTAGTCTCCTAGTCTTTGTAAAGATATTGAACTACTAGGGTGGATTGAGAAATGGGAAGCATTGATTGCAGAGCTGTGTTTGTTTTTCCTTATGACAGCTTTCCCTTAAACCTGTTTACTTTATTGTTTTACACTATTCGATTTTGGGACCTCAACCTCTTAATATTAAGTCTCCAGTGAAGGGTGTCCTAATAACTTTAACAAATAGATGAGTATGTTAGATATGAACCATGTTCTGCACACAAGCATCTCTGTGTGTTCCTTCGAGGACACTTTTATCATTTTCTGATTTTGTACTTTGTTGTGTGAACCCTTAATAGCATTTTGCTCACTTGTGAATTGTGATGATATGAAGAAAGGCTTGTTTGAGAAGCGCATTTCACATATTATTGATCCTTTTACTTCTATCATGATATCAATGTCTTTCATCTTTGTTTTGTATCTCCTTTCTGCTAGAGTTATTATTATACATTCCCATTTGCAATTTGGAGAACCTTAAAGCAAAAAATTGAATGCTATTCAGTTATCCACGAGAAGCCAATACCATTTGTGAGCCTTGCAATACCCTGTGGTACTTCGGTCCAGATGGGCCAAGATAGTTCAGTGTCAAACATTCCTTTTTAAAGTTCTGTGAACCATGATTTATGTCCCTGTTGATATATGTGTAAAGATATATCATAGCTATTGTATGTATGTCACTTCCCTGAAACTCTTTTTGTTTCTCTTGTGCTCAGGGATGCAGCAACTGTGATGCTGTCAGGCCAAGTTGCTGATGGAGTTACAACAATCTTTGTGGGGGAACTGGTAAGATGCAGCACTTGTCATTTTCATTATATTAACATTGCATTTGCAATCCATCTGAATATGTGTCACTTGTACCATGTCTTTTGCTTGATAAGTCAAATAAATTCTGCAAAATGATTATGGGATACCATATGAACATTCATATATTTAAAGCCTCTCTTTTTTATTATGATAAATCTGTAGCATAAGGAAAAAATATCCAAACATTCTGACTGTAATATAGCCTTGCTTTACTAGACTTTTGGAAAGTCAGGTTTCATATTTATCTTGACCGTTGAGTCCATTATTTGACTAAATAGTGATACAATAGAGAAATGTTTTTCTATCACAGTTCTATTAATGAAAACTCCATTATGATACGCTCATTTTCTTCAGGTTTATATTGTAGATTGACAGGTTTGGACGTTTCAAATTATGGCATGCTGGTGGCTCAATTTTGGTAGCCATATCTTTTTCTTCTGTATTTGGTGACTGTCTTTCTTGCGAGGTATTGGGGATTGATTCTCCAACATTACGTACTATTGGCTACAGCATATTTGCTGCTATCTTCAATGTGGGTTGGGCTGCTACTCAAGTTTCACACATGTAAAACAACCTTCCTTTGTAGATAAAGATAAATATGTTCTTCTACCTTATATCTTGATATTTAGCAGTAACTTCTGGTGTGACATTCCTTTTCTTGAAACTAAGTTTGTTTTCTTCATAAAGGTCGATGGTTAACTGCATCACATTGAACTCAACAAGCAGAGTTGCACTCACAAGTTGCCGTAATGCATTTACAATGGTTTGTAGCTTGCTGAAATTATTGTCCCATGTTTGGACAAATTGTTTAGTTCTAATGGTCACATAATAACTCATCTATTTCCATTTATGTTTGAATATTTTTTAGGTAGCGAACCTGAGCCTCTACACCATTGCTTTTGTTGTATTCAAAGTAATCAATGGTACAACATCTGATGGTATTGAGAAACAGGTAATTACATACTAAGTACATAGTTTCTTTCCTTATTATTTGATTACTTACTCTTGTATTTTATTCGAGCAGTACCGCTGGATTGCATACTTCTCTATTTTTGTTGGCAGTTGTTTCGTATGCCTGTTTCTTTTTGGGACCAAAGAACCAAGGTACAAGCTGGTCCTTCACCAACCTTTATACATTGTTTAATAGAAACTTTGTTTTTATCACTATAAGAAGAATGTAGACTTGCTCTCTTTGGGTCCTAGTCAACTTCTAACCTTGTAAGCTGTTAATTCAAATGTCTTATGGTCTTGAATGCATCTCATATAATCGTGTTCTTTCCATTTTACAGGTTGAAGCAGCATAGTCCAAGAAGGTCTCACCAACGAGTATTATGGAATTATTGGTTCCAGAAAATATTGTATTATCAAGTTGCGCTTGTTTATGTGCTCACTCGTCTAGCAACAAATGTTTCCCAGGTCTGTTCAATCCGTAGTTTTAATGTGAGAAATATTATGTTACCATTACATCATCTAATTTCTCTCTCTGGGAGGATATGTTGTTGTAGAGTTTCTTCTATTATAGATTTCTTTGAAAACTTTTTATCTGCTTGCATTGGTAGGTCAGTCTCAATTCCCATGATTATGAACCTTTTAAGTTTGAAGCATCTATGATGTATGCGTTGTGAGAATTTATTACCGATATGTTAGGAACATAGGGACGGATTTGACAAATTCCACCATTTAGAACTCATTAACCTGCATACTGCACTTTAGAACATTATAAAGCAGTGAATCCCGCTTCATTACCAGCTCTCTTCCGGAGCACCATTATATGGCATCGCTATAGAAGCTTGGATCTAGAATCAAGCGTACTCTCCCTCTAAAGTATGTATAATTGATGGTCGTATCCTAATCATAAGCCAGTTTTTCTATTAATGAGTAAACTGCCTAGAATGTTAGATTTATTTTCATTTTGGATTGTCTTAGTCTTTCCTCTGAGATGCATTTCCACGACTATGAGACACCCTAATGGTATGCATAGTAAGGTTCAAAGTCCAAAACAAGTGGATAGAATTTAGCAAATCAAAAATTGCCAAACATATCTCATTTGCATCATTCATAATGCTTAGGTTGTATGGTTGTATTGATTGTATCCTTCCCAGGAGCAACCATTTGTTATATCAATAAAAAGATGGGCTTAACATCTGGGAAACCTTCCACCAGTGTTCATATTGTTGCTGAAAGCCTTCTTATCTGAAATGAACTATCAAATGTGTTCTTTTAATGTGTGATCCTTGTGAACAACTGGTTCTCAAAACAAAGCAATATTTTTTTATGAAGAATAAGGTTCTGCATCATGCTTGTTTTTCCCTCATACTTTCTAATATGTGTCGGTTACAAAACAAGGTTACACCACATAAGTTCTTTCTTCTTGAATGTTTCAAGAAACAATGGGAGGATCCTGGCTTAAACAAGATTATGTGCTCCTTCAATATAGGCTATGGATAGAATGCATAGGGAAAAACTTAGACACATGCATGAAAAATCCCTGTAGAACTGTCTTGAGTTTTTACTTCTGAATAATCCCCCAAAACTCACCATAGGTTTGTGGTCTTGAAAACATGGAACATGGGTATGGCCTCTTGGCACCATGGTTTGATCGTTGAGGGCCACCATTGCAACATCCATGGTCTCTAAACCTACCCAAATAAAGAGGGTAAAGCATTAAACTGGTTTGGTGAAATCTTTGTAGTTTCCCCTTATATTCATCACAGGTGTTGTACTCTTAAGAACTCAAACCGGTATTTAGACTTATATAGAAAAATAAAAAATGTCAGTACGATATTTGAAAAGAATGGCAATATAGAATTCCAAGCTATAAATTCAAAAATATATTTCTTTCCTTTCACTAATTGCTACAAATTCTACTTACAGGTGCCACAAATACAATAAATTCAACCTAATACAATCTAGGATGTTTATAAACTTACTACCAAATAAACTCAAATCAAAACTAAATACAATACTAAGACTTTAGGAAGAAAACAAGACGAAAAACTTGAGCAAATAAAACTAAATAAGGGAAGACTTACTAATTTGTTCTGCACACCCATACCCGATCACTTGACCAATGGAACGCTTGATCCTAGAACCTGTTCAATCAACCAATCTGAAACTAAGAAGCACCTTTGGGACTCCCTTTCTGAAACTTATGGGGCAAGAGAGCTGGTTTTTGGAAGCTAGAGCGGGATCGGAAGCAGGATCATTTGGGAAACGTCGAACCGCCATAAGGTGGAAGCTTCATGGGATTATGATCAATGTCTTTACATACAACAAGTTAAGGAGCTAGATTCTAAGATATGTGGGAATGAGATCCCATGCCACTAGCATCTAGGTTTTGACCTGGAGGGATCTAAGCTCAACTATACATAACATGAGATTAATTAATAATATATGATAAAATTAGGATCGAACCAATGCTCACTCTATCTATTATCTTACACCTTAGCTTATTACTAATGTCAGAGTTATAGTACTCTAATTTATTGCAATAATACAATTCAATCATCATCAGGATTCATACAAAGATGTGGCAAGTTTTATGCTGGCTGCTGTACCTAACACAATCCTCCTTTATTTGGGCTTGGGACCAGCATGGCCAGGTTGACTAGCCATGGTGGAGTTAGTTTAATATTAGCATAAATTGGCTTTATATGGTATTAAACTATAATCTTAAATACTATAATTCTAGTATACCACAATGTAATATGCACCATAGTTTAACATATTCTAAACAAATAAATTTATAATACCAAGGAAAGGAGCAGTAGTTCAATTAATAGTATGGCTTTTCTCCTTGGAGGGATCCTACAAGCATGTAGACCGAGATCCCATTTTATAGGGAGCGAGATCCTGACTTCTCTAAACCCAGCCACAACTTACACCTTCCCTAAAACTAGGGCTAGGGTTGGGCTGGGTTTCCCCCTCTTTTTTCTCTCTTTTAATGTTGGGCATTCCACCCTAAACACTTACAGAGGGTGGTGTGCCCCTTTGAGAGAGAATTAGAGAGGACTAGGAAGAGAGAGAGAGATGAGAGAGAACTCAGAGAGGGAGGTGTGGAGGAGAGAGAGGAGAGAAGTCAAATGTATAAAATGAGGGGAAGAATCCTCCTGTTTATAAACTTTTAGGGCATAGAGTCCCAGTCAAATTAGGAGTTCAACATTATCTAGGATTATTAGGTGATCTGTGAAATGAGAAAGAAGATTTAATATGTGCCATTTATCTCCAATATCAGCTATCATGATCTAGAGCAAATATGTAAGAACCTTATCCCCTGACATTTGACCCATATCCACTTCTAATCCTTTTAGAACTTTGACTAGTCAAAACTTATCCTCTAGAATTATCTAGAACAATCTAGGATAATATAGAAATCCATTTATGATGCAGAGAATTTTTTTTTTTATTGTTATTAGTTTTGAGTTTATCTTTTAAATTAGGAGGTGCACAGGGATAGGTGGGCATTGAGTTTGTGCATGAGTTGATATTTATGGATTGGGTTAGTTAGTTAGGAATATAAATAGGATAAGTTAAATTTAGGGGGTTTATCTCTTGGCAACATGGCTATCTATTGAAGAGGGTAGGCTATGGGTAAAACTTGGCTATCTATTGAAAGGGAAGGTTTTGGATAAATATGGCTAGGTTAAGAGAGAGAAAATAGGGGAGAGATAAAATAAGAAAGTCCATTGTTTATCTTCTTTTTTAAATAAACTTTAGTCTATTTAAAGGGAGATTTCCCTTCATTATAAATGAGTGAATGAGTTAATAAAATTTGGTCTCGTAAAGAGATTATTTTGGGGTGGATTCCCTTGCAGACCTTGAGAGAGGGTATATTCTCTCAACTTTCTTCTTTTTATTTTTCCCGTGTTATTTTCTCCCTGCATCAATTGGTATCAGAGCAAGTTAGATCTAAGCAAGTCAGATCCAGAGAGCAAGTTAGATCTGAGCAAGTTAGATCTACAGAGAGCAAGTAAGAGCCAGAAATATCCCCTTTTTTTACAATGCCACCAAAAGCTAATCAAGCTAATTCAGTTCCTGCTATGGATGATCGTTGGGGACAAGCTATAGAAAATTCGACATAGCCCTAGAGGATGTTTGAATTGATGTGAGATGAAAGACGAGATGCAACAGTTGGATCAATGGTTACAACAGTTGGAGAATAACCTTCCTCGTGAAGAAGGTTCTAGCAGCCACATTAATCTTGCATCAGGAATTCCACAACAAATCCAGGGTGTTGATTTCTAGCGTAACGACGATTACAGGCCAGATCTGCGTCTTATAGAGCGACCACGAGATTTTGGTATTAAAGTCGATCTACCATAATTTCATGGTAAGCTCCACATCGAAGGTTTTATTGATTGCTTAAGTGCGGTTGAGAATTATTTTGAATGGAGTGAATTGCCAAAAGAACGTAAGGTTAAACTTGTTGCTACCAAACTCCACGGGTATGCTGCGGCCAGGTGGGCTTAAGTTGAACAATCCCGACTTCATGGTGGGAAAGGAAAAATTACTGACTAGCAAATGATGAAAAAAAAATTGAAAGAAATTTTTTTCCTGCGGATCATGAGCAAATTTTCTTTCAAGAACTCCAAAATCTTCGACATAATGAAAAAAAAAGTAGAAGATTATATCGGAAAGTTTTATCGATTAGTTGCTCGAAATAACCTCCAAGAGACGAAAGGACAAAAGATTGCTCGATATGTAAATGTCTTTCAACCTACCATTAGGGATAAGGTTTTTTTACATCGACCATGGACTTTAAGTGAAGCTTTTCAACTTGCTTTACGAGTAGAGACTAAATATCATGTGAGCACCGATAAGCGCTTTTACTCAAAGAAGGAGGTTTTACACCAACCGAAATTTAATGAAAAAAAAAAAGATAATGCAAAGTTTGTGTGTTATCAATGCAACGAACCAAGACATTGTTCGTTTGAATGCCCAAAAAAGAAGATGGAGGTACACTTGACTAAGGAAGAGGAAGAAGTTCTAGAAGATCAAATTCAAGAAATAGTCCTCTATGGTGATGAAGAAGGACATCCGCTTTGAATCAAGCTCGAGGTCGAGCTTCTCCCAACCCTCTCGCAACCCCGAGAGAATGATGCAGAGAAAAATATATATATATATATATATATATATATATATATATATTATTATTATTATTATTATTAGTTATTGAGTTTATCTTTTCAATTAGGAGGTGCGCAAGGATAGGTGGGCATTGAGTTTGTGCGTGCATTGATATTTATGGATTGGGTTAACTAGTTAGGAATATAAATAGGATAAGTTAAATTAGGGGGTTTATCTTTTGGCAAAATGGCTATCAATTGAAGAGAGTAGGCTATGGGTAAAACGTGGCTATCTATTGAAAGGGAAGGTTTTGGATAAAACATGGCTAGGTTAAGAGAGAGAAAATAGGGGAGAGATAAAATAGGAAAGTCCATTGTTTATCTTCTTCTTTTTTAATTTTTTTAGTCTATTTAACGGGAGATTTCCCTTCATTGTAAATGAGTGAATGAGTTAATAAAATTTGGTCTCGTGAAGAGATTATTTTGGGGTGGATTCCCTTGCAGACCTTGAAAGAGGGTATATTCTATCAACTTTCTTCTTTTTATTTTTCTCGTGTTATTTTCTCCCTGCATCAATTTATCTCACAAAGTGATAATTGGGAATTCAAATTAATTCATAACTTGATCAAATGTTACTAGATAACAAGAAAATCACCATGATAATCTTTTTAAAGCATATTCTTTAATCATATAATAATTCAACAGAGGGTTGTTCCTACTGCTAATTCCGTTCGCTTCGCTCATTCCTTCAAGAAGTCGGTGATACAATAAAACGGCTTCGTGAATCAGTTATAAGATAAGAATTTCTATGTTAGTAGGAACTATTTAGAGTTTATCACCCCTCCTTCAATCGTGAACTACGTTCACTACTCACAGAAGGCAAGAGACAACCTTCAGAAAGACTACTTTTTTAGAATTCGCAGCTCTTTCTCTTGACTAGAGAACGAAGGGTTAGGTTCTATACTACTCGCCGTAATTCTCTCTGAAAGTCACCCGAATATTTCTTTACTAAAAGAAAAATGCGCCACTTGAAAAGAAGGCGTTCCATAGAGAGGGATGTGTGGCCCCTAGTGGGGTCCATGTGAAACCCCTTAGTAGGGCCCACAAGTGCAGGGCTGGGTCCTTAGCCCCTTCCCTCCAATAAAATGCAAAATTTCAAAATGCCCCTGCAATTCTAAAATTTCAGAATGCCCCTGCAATTCTAAAATTTCAGAAATACCCTTATAGGGTTTTTACACATTTAAAATTCGTTTTTAAAATTCTGAAAAAGTCCCAAAATTCACAGTAGCACATTTGTAGTTGAAAATTAATATTTTTAGAGTTCCACAAAAATCCAAATACATAGAAATACAACTTAGAAGTGGATCGGTACCTAATGGGTCAAAAACAAATAAATATTAAGGCACTCTACCCTTGCCAAGATCCATTAATCACTACTGTCTTCTCAAACTAACCCACAGGACGCATGACCCACAGTCAAGTGTAGAGGCTTTTTATTAACCAATTAAAGTTAGCCAATAAAACAATGGAACTACAGTTCTAGTATGTGGATTACATGTTCCCCCTAAGAGCAAGTCAAATGCACATACAGTGCAAGGACCGCTCTTTTTATGTATATGTATACGTGTTCTTCTATATAAGGTTGCATTCCAAAATGTAGTTGTCATATGTACATTTTGTGAGGAAGTTTTATTTAAGATTTGGCTCTCTCTCTCATAGGCCCGTCCTCTGCGCATAGGAGAATACACAATTCTCCTAGCCTACAAACAATATCCCTGGGCATCTCTCTAACCTCTACAAGGGATGACCCACGGTAACGATTTTTGACATAACCCGGGCCATAGACCGTTCAACCCTAGGTCAGTCAACCACAATGCACTCCCAATAAAGTGCACAAATTTCTATGAATGATTCAATTTATAAGTTCTCTAAGCCTTTAAATGCCACAAATCCCAACAATATTGCCCAAAAATATAGTGAAATTTTCAATATTAAACTGAATATTTCAACAGATATTGAAGATAGAAGCATAAGCATCCCTGACTAATAGATCAATACAAAAAAATTCACAATAAAACAGGTTATGTTTTAGCATTGCCTACCTTGTTTCCAAGGTCCTCATTTTCTTCTATGTGAAGGTAAAATGTAGTCAAAAGAGTTTTTAGTACAGAAAATTACACATATATCTGTTATTTTAAGCGTTATTACAATTTTACCGAAATTTTCACTTATTACATTCAACATTTCGGATATTACATGTATACCCGTTCTTAGGTGCCCCGAAATTGCCCTATTTTTTGATCTTCAGGATCCAAGAAATAAAAGAAAAAAAGAAACGCTTCGGAATTTCAACGTCCGAGTTGTCCTATTTTCGGATTTGCATAATCCAAAATTAAAAAATAATTTCAAACCATCATAGTCCAAAAACGATTTTGGACCTTAAAGGTCTAAAATTGTGGATGGACAACAATAAACGTCAAGTTTTCGAATTTTGAAAAGAGCAAACATGTCGAGTAAACATCGACGTGAAAAATTTTGACAAGAGATTTTGAGATGTTGACTCTTGAAAAAGTTTGTGCTGACGATTTTATTTTTATTGGCTGGGAATATAATAAGTAAAAAATATATCATAAGAACATGAGGTGACTAGTCATCTACCAATAATAACTTCCACACGGTTTTAAAAGTTATGCAAATTATTCAAGTCTGTTAGATAAAATATTTGTTGAGTGATTTTACACATTTTATTGGTTGAGTTTCATTTGTCAATTTTTTATTTCGGAAAAATAAAAATGGGAATTCGAAATTGTAGTTTTTTTACTTTGTAATTTTGGATTTTGACAATCTGAAAATTGAAAATTTTTGAATTTTTAAAATCCGAAAAATCAATTATAGTTCATGCAAAAATAAATTTCAGATCTTGAAAATCTAAAAAGGGCAATTTGGTCATTTTTTTAAAAAATGATAAATGCTGTATTAGCAGATATAAAACGGGTAGAGTAGTAATAACATAAAATTTTAGGTGAAATTGTAATAATGCTTAAAATAATGGATATATGTGTAATTTTGCGTTTTTAGTACTATGAAATTTCATATTGATTGCATATGCAAACTAGTAAGATTGTCATAAGATGCTTCTTGATCTTATAAACTCATTGCATTGCTTGTATATGATTCTTTACATTCATTAAAGCCTCTTGAAGAAATGTGGAAGGGAAACTGAAAAGCAAGAATACATTATAAAGAACATTTCTCTCGTGAACTGCTTGCTGGAGATAATGTATTTGTCCATTAATTCAAGTTCGGTGTTTTTATACAAGTTTATGTTGTAAAGAATTACAATGTATCAAACTAATTTTGGGTATATTGTTCCAGTATTCGTATATGATACCCAATGCCCTTGGTAACAGTGTTTGAGCTGATCATTTATCCCTCTATGTTGTACACATTCTCTATATCATGCATCATGTTTTGATCAAAATGTGGTCTTTGCTATTTTTTTAGTCAGATTGTGGTAGCTGGACTCATCCTGTCATGAGTACCTTTTTAAATAGGGCCTCACTGACACTATCCTCAATTTGTCCAGGCACTTCTAGCATTTTATGTTATAGATGACCTGCACATGACTCAATCTTCAAAGGCTTCGGTAAGCTTATAATATAATTAAGTTAAGGTTCACCTAATAATTTAATCATAATAAGTTTCCTGTGACTTGTTTCCATTTTCTCATCTTTTTGGTTGGATTTCTGTGGTTTTAAGATTAAGAATCAAATGCCTCAATTTTATCTGGAGTGAGTTGAGCATGAAAACAATGTTGGGTGCAGATCCCTGCTATTATCTATATTTGCAGTTTCATGGCATCTGTCACTTTGCAGGTATAACTTTTTGTATCTACAAGGAATATATGGACCTGTAACCCTCAAGACTTTTTCAAAAGAGAAACTAAAAACTATGCCTATAATATGTAGGAGTTTGAATGGACTGGACGCCGTCTGAAATCAATTTTTACTGCTGGAGCTATTCTTTGGATATTTTCTGGTGCTGGAATCCTCATTCTTCCCAGCAAGATGTGTAACTTTCTGTATATTATAGCAATCTTCATAGGAGTTTCCAATGCTTTTATGACGGTATGGTGCTAGATTCCTCAACTTGATCTCCATCTTTATCTTTTTTATACTAGGCTTTATCTTTCTCAACAGTTATATCTTCTTCCAATTGCGTAACTCTGTGCTGGGGGTGTGTTTATCAAGAAGGGATGATAAGGATAGTTTATGTTGCAGGACAAATGTAAATGTGATGCCATACGAATTCGTGATGATAAAAAATGACATGGTGTGATCAGAGAAACACAGGTCACATGCATATATGATTGGCTGGAACTTGGAACTGTTCAACCTAGACATGTTGTAGCAACAATATATTTTGCAATAAGTTCTTTCTGAAACTGAGGATATTTATAGCAATGTTCATACTGATATGAACATATCCATCTCAATTGCTTGCAAACCAATAATCTTAACACACATGCAGTCTTTCGAGTCTTTAGCTGGTTCTAGATTGTCATGTGACACACCTTCAGGCCAACAACAGGGAAGAATTGCAAAATTGAGTGACCTAGAAGCCAGCTTCCATGATGGAACAGGGCAAAATAAATATTTTTAACTGCACACTCCATCAAGCATGAGTTTGGTCTTTTCGATATAGGCAATTATCATCCATTCTTAAATCAAGGCATCAACCCTAAATCCCTCAGGTTCCTTTCCAATTAGGACTAAGAAAATCACACATCTCTAGGGCATAAGAAATCAGCGCATAACTTTTGCCTTTCTTTCCAGATACCTCGGAATATTGCCAGAGGACTTCACCTGAATAAAAGGCATGTAAGAACTTCCCCTGAATAAAAGGCCTCCTGTAGGTACGCATTCAATTTTGGTTTCCCATGTCAAATAGGTTCAATAAGTATTTCCATGCCTTATATCACTAGGGCATTGTACAAGGAGATGCTCCACCGTCCCTTCAGCCTACCTATGCATTAAGTGTATCTTTTAAGTCTGAATCCCATTTTGTGATGCATATTTGTGAAAGGGACCAAAATGGCCAATTCTAGGCAATTCAAGCATATATTAATGCTAAGAGGAAACAATATCCTATAGTGACATAGCTAAACATCCTTCTAATGCATAGATGCCATGTTCATGCCTTGAATAACGTGAAGCGTTTGAAAGTCATATGACTCATATCACGAAGGCAGTTTACCAATATTGTACCATGTAGAGATACTATGGCATTTTTTTTTAGGACTTGTAACATGTGTCAAGGTTTAGCCTGGTTCACATGTTACAAAACCAACATGTTTATGGACCTTGTACGCCCCCCCCCCACCCACATGGCCAAGTGGAAGGCTACCTCTGTAATGAGTGAAAGGTGTGGCTATGTGGAACTCGAGGGATTAAATTCAAAAAAATTTATTTTGCCTTTATTCCAAATACCTGAATTCCACTTACACGGGCCATAATATGTTGCCGTAAATTAAAATAGCATCCTAGATACAATCTAGGATCTTTATTTTTACTACCGAGAGAAATAGAAACTATCTAGGAGCTTAAAACAAACTTTCACTATAATTTTTAGCACAAAATAAGTTCATAAAAATTTATAAAAAAATAGAAAATTATACTGAAAATTAATTAAAACTACTAGGAAGACTTCCTGGAAGTTGTCTAGAGTTACCCTACTGAGACTTAGTACACCCCACACCCAATTCCTTGACCGATGGTGCATTTTTACTCCTTTAGATGTTGTTGAAAATTTTGAGATAGAGAAGCTTTGTAAGCAATACTTCATTCTCTGAGGTTTTAGAAATCTCAAAAATAAACTAGGTTTTGTAGAAATCCTATGGGAACAAATTAGGGCTGAATCTGTGATTTGATCTCTCTCTAGGCTGGGCTTCTCCCTATTTTCTTTAAAATACAGCAAACCTTTGATTTAGGGTTTCTCTATAGTCCCACCTATATTTTTATTTAAGACAAAATATAGAGGAAAGAGAGGGTGGCGTGCCTCCTTATGGGTAAAGAGAGGGGGGCATGTCATTTCACGTTTCTTGAAGAGAGAAGAAAATTCTGGCGTGGAGAAAATCGAGACTTTGGGGTGTGAGAGAGAGAGAGAGGATCTAGTTTAGGGAGAGACAAAAGATCTTGTAATGAGAGAGAGGGTCCAAACTAAATCTTTATGTAAAAAGAAATCTATATCCCAATTAAAATAGGTTTCTTTTTAAACATTGTCTTATCCAATTTCTAGCTAGACCTTTAGGATAAATTGAAAATCTGTGGGGTGAGAGAGATTTAGTCGGAGCCATCTATCCCAAAAATGAGCCATCATGATTTTGGGTGGAAAGATAAGAACGTTATCCTTTTAGACTTTGACCTAAGTCCCACTCCTCTTTCAAATTGAAATGTAATCAATCTCTATCATAGATCTCCCATAAGGATAGGACACGAAATCTAATTTGTAATAAAAAGATTTCTCCTATAATCTTAAGTAGTTTAAAAAATGTAAACTATATCATGAAAGTGCAGTGTGCCCAAAATAGTGGTGTGCACCCCCCCCCCCCCCAACATTTTTTGCATAAAAAAAAAATGCCTTCCTAAGGGGTAATGTGGGCCCCACATGGGTGGCATACATATGTGGGAGCTGGATCCTTAGTTCCCACATGTGCTATGTCAAGTTCTAAAAAAATTTCAGAAATACCCTTTTAATGAAAATTTAAGTTGAAATAATATTTAAAAAAATATAAAAAATATTTAAAAATTATAAAAGCATTTTTAATGCCAAAATAAAATATACTAGGAATGGACTGGTACCAATGGGTCAAAATAAGTGACAATAAGGGCACTCCACTCTCATCAGAAACCATGATCCCATACTGTTTTTTTTATCCAACCCAACAAAGATTCATGACCCACAGTCTCAAAATAGGGGCTCATGATTGGCTTGTCAAAGTTGGACAATAAACAGTAGGGCCACGATCCTAGAAAGTGGATTTCAGTTTTCCCTTTAAGAGCAAGTCTAGCACTTGTCACCACAAAGCAGAGGGGGCTCTCTGTATTACATGTACTCGTGTCCCTCTATAGGACTGCTTATCAGTAATGCGGCTATCATGTGTACATGTATGTGGAAGTCTGGTGATAGTTTGGCCCTTGCTCTCACAGGCCTACAATCATAAACAAGAGATCACACAGTTCTCGTGGCCTAGAAACATGCTCCCTGGGCATCTCTCCAACTTCAACAAGGGATGACCCACTTCAAATCCTTTTCAGTAGGGCCATATGCTCAGGGCCATGGGTTTTGGATATGACCAGGGCCATAAAGCGTTCAACCCTTGGTCAGTCAACTCACACTCACACTCCCACTGAAGTGCATATTCCACTATGAAATAGCATTTTTACAAGCTTTTTGGGCTTTTAAGGCCACAAAACCCAACAATGAGAGAAGCCTATAAACCCTCGATACACCACTGCAAGTCAAAGATTCAGTGTCCCCAGAGAGCACCCATGGCTTAAGAGGGGCATCTTTGTCCTTACGGCGGCTATATTACCATAACTTATTCCACATCCACGATAGTAGTCGAGTTGGCTTTTGTTCCAATCATGAGCCCACCACTTGAAGGACAGTTATCGAAATGAGGGGAATCCAATTTAAGCAGTACCCAATGTTAGAATATCCCGTGCTAATAAATTATTTTTAAGTAAACCATTTTAGAAGTGTCATTTTAGTATAAGAGATTTTTGTTGAGTCAAAGTATATTGAAGGAATGACATGTATGAATGGAGAAAATTTAATTTTCTCTAAGGACCATTCGGCTATCAACTTAGGAGATTGGAGACTATCTAAAGAAGCAATTTATTTTCTCCATTGGTACTCCTTTATTCATAAAATAGGAGGTTTAGTTTGTGTTTGATTTTTCATCCCACCTTCTACTTTTAGATTGAGGCTTTCTGAGATAGCTCTTCTCAGTTATGTAGTTATCCAATACTTTGTTGGGTGGTTTTGGGAGTCAGAGGAAAATGGCAACTTTCTTTTAACTCATCCTTGGAGGTTGATATATAGCATGTTTTGCCAGATGCCCATGAGGACTGCATTGTGGATCTATTTGATGTCGTTAAAATATCCATATTCGCCTAGGCTACTGTTCTTGGGAGGCTATTGGTAGACAGCCTTGTTTAGAGATGTGGTTTTTTTTTCTTTTGATGAGTAGTTTTTCGTTTTTTTCTTTTTCTTTTCTTTCCTTTTACTGTATAAAGATTTACACCATGGTTGTCAAAATTGGTGTTTGGGTACAAAATTCTTGCTTGATGAAGGTAACTAATCAAACATTTCAATTTTCAAATGACCAGCAAATGTTGTATTGAGGTTCATTATCTAGGCAGTGTGTGTATCAATGTTTAAGGACTCGGCTGAGTGGACTCAGACTCGACCGAGTAACTCAAACTCTACTCCTTCCCTACTCAGGTTCTCCATTTTTATATATTTTCCCCTTTTTAGAATTTTGTGAATTATTTCCTCCTAGAAATAATTTTTCTAAATTCCATATATTTTTATTTATTCATCATTTTAAAACTTTTAGTGCTCTTTATGGTTTTTATATTTTTTATTTTTTAGATTTTTTTGTTTTTTTAAATTTATAGCCTTATTAGGCATTAAGACTACTTGGGCGAGTCCACTCAGACGCGTCCGGGTAACTTGGCTTGGCCGAGGGCCGAGCTGAGTTTTAGAATATTTGTGTGTAATTTTTTTGTTTGTCTCCTTCCTAGAATGGTTGAAGCAGACGGACATGTTTGCACTTAACTCTTCAATCCTTGCGAGTCATTAGTGAAAAATCATTGTTGGTATTGGCAGAGTCACCTTCTGTTATGAGATGTCTCATTACTGGTTGATATGGTCTATAAGAAATCAGCAAAGCTTTCACCCCTGCTTCATTCACGTTGCAAATGCTTGACAGTATAAAAGGGGCTAGAGTGTAAGAATTGTTACACCCTGGCTGTCTTGAACTATTCCCCTTATTCCTGCTCGCCTAAGTTGCCCATGGGGCTTCCATTAAAATTATGGTTGAAAACCCCATTGGCAGTGGGTTCCATGCTCCAATTCTTTTCTCATTGTGTCCTGCTGCATTCAAGGCGTGGGATGTTTTCAACGTCTTGATGTTTCCAATTCCTTGAGTAGGGAGCCATAACAATAGTAGACATCTATTTTAGGATCACTTTATTGCACTGTGAGTTTGGTTGAGCTTAGAGCATTGCTATAAATTCCACCTTGCACTTTTCATGACTTTTCTAATGGGCTGGTGACTTAGAAGCAAGTCTCCACAGGTCAGGTCCAGGGTAGGCCAACCCTATCCTGGTTTGCTCAAATGACTGACCCAGACCTAGTACTTACGTGGATGGGTCCAGATCTGCCTGACCTGTACCCAACTCGAGACTGGTTTGGTCAATCCAACGATGTACGTGTTTGGTCAATCTTCCCAACCTGGATCCAATCCAGATGGCATGAAATGTAGAAAGAATTCAAAGTAAGAGAGAGAGAGAGAAACAGAGAGAGAGAGAGAGAGGGAGACAGACGGGGATCAACTGTTCTATTCTTCGATATCAAAATATTTATTGTTTACCACAAATCCTATAATGATATAAACATTGTAGGCCTGTGAGAATCACTGGTGAGGTCCTTGTAAGCACCTCAACATCCTACAACAAACATCAGAAATTCAAGCGATTATATGCAACAATTTTTGGATCAAAATGAGCTGGAAACTATTCCAACAAAGTGGGCAATTGAATAAGCTTTTCAGCACTTCAAACGTAAGCCTGAATTGGAGTAAAGGTTTTGAAGTTATGGCTAAAACATTTTCCAAGGAAGAAGTTACAGCCAGAACATCTTCCTGAAATCACTTGTGTTTCACAGCACACTATACATCTGTTATAAAAATTTTGTTCTGCCGCACAATCCAGTGTCCTGCCATGAAAATTTTGGTCTGCTGAGATTTTAAGATTCTTTGTGATGGATATTGTAGTGCGACACGTGGCACCACCATGACCAGATGCCTAGAGTGGCACCTCATTTCCAGTTTACAAAGGGCAAACAGGGTTCATATCAGACTCTCAGCCCTCAAAATCTGCTGTGACACCCTGATCCCCTCAACAGAGGTTGCTGTGTCGTCCGTTATTCTGGATGTTCTGCTACAAAATATGAATTGTATAAATTATCATAAAATGAGAATATATAAAATATGAGATGGGTATTTCTTCAGTTCTCTATCTTCTCTCTCTAGGTGGCATGCCACCCCCATAAGGACTTAGGGGTGGCGTGCACCACCTTATAAGATTGAAAGGTAGGGACCACACCCAGCCCTAGATTAGATTTAAGGGGAGGTGCCGTACAATTTGTGAGGTCCAAGAAACCCTAATTATGTTTCCCCTAATAAAACCCTAGTTTGTGAGGTATTGCCTAAAGAAGTTTCTCGGCTCAGAAAATTAAGCAAGGTCAATAGGATTAGAGCAAGTCATCGCTCAGGGAATCGGGTGTGGGGCATACCAAGTCCTAAGAGGTTAGCCCTAGGCAAATTCTAGTAAATCTTCCCGATTATTTGCTTTTATTTTTTATTCGTCTTTGCTTGTGTATTTGAATTTCCAAGAACATGATTTGTACTAAAATTATTAGTGAAAGCTTGTTTTTTATTCTTCGATTATCTATTCTATTTGGCAATAAACTGAAAACAAAGATCCTAGGTTATATTTAGGGTTATATTTCTTGTTTACAGCCATGTATTATGGCACTTGTAAGAGGAATTCAGATTCATAAATAAAAGAAAAAGAGAAAATTTTATAATTAACTCCCTTGAATTCCACATAACCACTTCTGTCAAGCCTATCAGTTTTGGCTCTAATGCCTTACAACTAAATTTCAAGGTAAACTACTGTATTATATCCAAGTAGGAAAACTGCAAATTTTTGTTCCCCTTGCTCTATGTGTAATAGGACCTTGCATGCACATTTATTATTTCTTTAAATCTGCTTTTATGATCAACAATTAAAAATTGGACCGTCTCTATTCAATAGGAGGTTCTTATTTTATTAAATCACATGCATAATGTGTTTGATTTTGTATTTCTACATACATGCAATCATAGGTAGAGCTTAAATTTTACCTCTAACAATTCTTCTCTCTCTCTCTCTCTCTCTCTCTGTGCGTGTGTGTGTGTGCGTGTGCGTGTGTGTTTTATGGAACTTTCTAAGTTTTCAGGAAGATTCTCCTCTTTGTGTGTGTGTTATGGAGCTGTCTAAGTTTTCCAGAGAATGACTATTACATTCTCTCAACTTGCTAACAAATAAATAATACTTTTAGTGTTTGATTACCCTAGAGTAGTGAATTTTTTATGTAAATTAGTTGAAATATGATAAAATATTATGGGCGTGGTTTGCATAAGGTGCCAACCTTAAACAATCAAAGTAAGGTGCACCTCTAAATCTGGCTCAAAGATGCAGATCTAGTTCCGGAAACCCTTCTGTTAGCCCTAAAATCTATTTTCACCCTTAACCATGAAATTTAGAGCTCAAAAAATAGTGTAAATCGAGGAAATCTATAGACACTTAAAAATTTGGAAAATGGATGGTCTAGATAATGTCTCACAAGATGGATTATTTTTTGGACTTGAAATCTTTTTCTTTTCATGTCCATGCATCTCAAAGTCGAGATGATCAATTGTAAGGCTTTTCGATGTTGGAACAATCTTTTTGAGTGGATTTTTGAGGTGCGCCTTATTTCTACAGTATAAGGTTGACACCTTATATAAACGTTTTCTAAATATTATTTATGATACTCCACTTTGGATAAAAAGGGTAACGTCTTTTGGGGTAAGCTTAGAAAAATTGAAGATAGAGAGAGAAGGGGGGAGAGAGAGAAACAAAGAGCAAAAGGAGAGAAACGAAAGGAAATCCATGGTTGGATTCATTGGTGTTTTACCATTGAAGAGAGAAAGAAAGTAGAAAATGAAGAGATACAGAAAGTTAAGAGAGGAAAAGAGTCTTAAAAACCGTTTTACATTTAGCAACTTATTAGTTTACACTGAGAACTTCAATTTTGTATTATAAAATATTTGTATGTGCATGAAGTGCTTATCTTAAAAGTGTTTGTCAAACATTTCATGCTTTTGATAGAGCACAAGAATCCAAACAAATAATAGAACTATGAATCTCTTTTTAATAATAACTTTTTAGCAGTATATTATTTTTTCTTGTTAAAATAGTGTGTGAGTTAATAGGTGAATGGTGAACGCATGTTCTATTTGACCCACCCCCGACCCAAAGTTGGCAGGTCGGTGCTAGGTCCAATCGACTTGGATCTAGCTGATTCTAGGTTTAGATCTAACTGAGACCTTGCCAAATCAGGTCTAGGACAAGATTGAGCCCACATGTTTGCAGCCTAGTAATTTCCATGTAAAAGTTCTCTCCTTCATTTCTGAATAAAGAAAATCCATTGTTATAGTTATTCATTTACAAGCTGAGACCTAAAAACTCTTACCCCCATTGGACTGCCTATACATCTGTTTCATGTGATCAAACTTCTTTTGTTTGTTTTTGGATTGGGGGGGGGGGTGTAAATCAGTGGGGAAGAGGTCCTCTGCTTGTTTCTCCACTCACCATCAAATTTATGAAGAGTTGGCCTTGTATAGAGGGAAATTGCACACATCATAATCAAGAGACAAACAGAGGAAATCAGGTGGGCGGCTCTCCAAAAGTCACGGACTCCAAAGTGACTCTTTTCCTTGCCAAAGTTTATGTTACCTGGTTGCCCTCTATATAGATGTGCACCAATTCCACTTGATCTAATCTTCAGAACTCTAAGCATGCTAATGAGTAAGGTTTTTTAACACCATTGCAGTTCAGACTTTTTGTTGATACATGACACTAAGAATCACTCTCTAGAGTGAATGCCTCAGCCATATTATTGTTTTCCAGATCCAACGGGCATAAAAAAGCAAGCCAGATCCAACTATGTAATTACAATTTTATCTCTACCAGATGTTGTAAGAATTACGTTATGCACATTACATATGACAATTTAATTTTGAGTAAAAAAGTACTTCATGTTTATGGGACCTTTACATATCATATGACAGTGGGAATAAAGTCGTTTAGTCTTTTTTCATATGTAAGTGTACCCACTGATCGATACAAGTAATTTTATTTGTCAATTTTTTTGAAATTCTTGAGAACCATCAGTTTCTAATTATCAACTTAATACTATAATTCACGTGCTAACTATTACTTGATCCTTCTTTTCAACAGGTGACTGCAGTTGGCATGGAAAGTTTTCTAGTTGGGAGAGACCTCAATGGATGTGCTTTTGTCTATGGTTCATTGAGTTTCTTGGACAAAATCTCATGTGGAATTGCTTTATATACTTTGGAACTTTATCATGGTATGTTCATCATCATCATTTCGCCCTTCAGTACAGTTTTGTCCAATTTTGTGCGCACACACATCCATGAAATAAAAATTATACAGCTGTATGAAAAAGGTGTCTTCATCAATCATTGGCTTTGTTGCACATTAAAGTGGAGCATATTTCAATAAGACATGGCATCTCAAAACTCATAACTTTCCTTGGGCACTGAGATTCAGTTTAAAGTGGAAAGGTCAAAATCTCATTAATGGGAAAGCTGCACCACGCATTATGTGAAGAATGCAATAAATATTTTTTAATGATTACGATAACTATGAAGCATTTATTACGCTTTTCATGTTTATATTTGCTTTGTTTAGTGCCTAGTTTCGGTAAGCTTCAATGAAAAGCTCCATGTAGAATACTAGACTTGGATCAGAGAGACAAATCTCTGTTTTGGATATCCTATATCTCTTGATGTGAAGTAGTAGTTTGACAAGATATTAATATGAGGCCCTGCAAAAATTGCTATCTATGTATGCGTGCGCATGCATGTGTGTGTGTGTGTGTGTGTGTGTGTATCGGAGGGGAGGTGGCTTAACTTAGCTACTGCACCCTCCATTTCCCTTTGTGTTGTTTTTTATTTGGAACTGTTTTACATGACTAAATTTACTGAAATGCCGTTATGTATTATGTAACATTTACCAAGACTCCCTGTGCCTTTGCATTCCTTCCCTCACCTTGGCTTGTTTCCGCCTGAACTCTCTCTCTCTCTCTCTCTCTCTCTCTCTCTCTATATATATATATATATATATATATATATATCTTGGTGAGGATCCCGGAATCCCGAAACCCGCTTTGTCCCTCTGGTGCACATGATGGACCGTCTAGCTCACTATTGTTGAACTAAAAATGGTTTGCCCCTCCCAGACTATGATCCACCTAATTAGGGGAGAGTGGATTAGGATGCTCTGTCCCTCTGTGCCATTCAACAATATTGCCTGTCATTCATTGGAGGCTGAGGTCTACTCCTTCCTGGTTAACCCAAGGCTTGGCATTTCCACCCACTATTTCAAGATCTGCAACAGCATGATGCAAACTTGGCTGGATCTATGGGCATGTGCCCCTACCCCATCTTTCCCAGCCCATAGAAGCATATAGATTGCACCATATTATTGCAATCTCAAATAGTAGGCGGACATGTGCTCAATGAGGAAGGAGCAGCCGTCTGCCCCCTATCACTGATAGGCAAAATATTGTTGTACTGCCAGAAAGGGACAAAGCGTCTGTCATCCACTCTCCCCGAGCTAGGTAGATCATAGTCTGGGAGGGGCATAGTTGTTTCAGTTCAACAATAGTGAGCCAAACAGTTCCTCTATATGCACTAGAGCGACAAAAGCGGTTTCTGAACTAGATTTTTTTTTTTGGTTATTTAGAGAAACCACTTTTCTTCCCAAGAAAAAGAAATTTTTAGATCTCTTTTAGAAAAGTAGGGTTTGGGAACCCATGAGAGTCTATTACATAAAAGATTTGGTGATATCAATGCATGAATTGACCAAGTCCCTTGGGAAGCTCTGAAAGTTTTTCTGTGACTTGGTTTCCTATCAAGTCAATTTGCCTGGCCTATGATTACTTGTAAATGGCAAATATCCAATTGGAGGGAAATTTATGGGTAGTATAGGATTATTTTGAAGCAGTATAATTGATCATGGGCCAGCATGAGTTCTCTTGTAATATATCTTGTAGGCAATTTGTGGCCCTGCTTTCCTGTGGGCACAAAATCCAAGCTTGGTTCTTACATGCGCAAGTGTGCAAGTGGGTAATAAGGTTCAAAATTGCCTATTCTTTTCCACATCAGAACTTTTTTGTTGTTTATCTATGAATTACAAATTTGTTATTCTTAGGGCAAGTAGTTTTTCTTCTTCAAATTTTGAGAAAAGAAAGATTTTTGAGAAAGAAAAATAATCCTGGAGCAGATGCTTCCGCTAGACACTGTTGATGCACGCTCATCTTGTTGTAGGGATGGAGAACTGCAAGCTATGAACATTTATAGAAAATGTCATTAGTTCTCCTTTTATGCATCAGGGTTCCCTCCACTGAAATGTGCTTCTAAAACTATTGCCATCGGTACGGTTCGGAGGAATAATCACTGTGCGAATTTTGTGTCTTTTAGCAAATATTTCTTTTATTGTTGGCCTAAACCATTCAACAAAATCAATTAAGGTGTTATTAACCAGAAACATTCATATATTGAACTGACAGCCCATGACATCATGCAAGGGGCCACTACTAAAGTATCAATACAAATGTCTTAGCTTCTGATATGTCAAATAAATGATATCTTTATTTGCAAATTTTTAAAATTCACGGTTCCCATCGGTTCATATATTTCATCTTGTGTTATATGAAGTGCAATTTTGTTGTCAGGAAGTTGCCTTTTTATGTATGGCTCCTAATAGGTTATCCTACATAAGAGTCTGCTATAAGCATCAACCTCGGCTTTTTAGATTGGTTTTACAAAAAGTTATATCATTTATGCATATATAATTCATGTGTTAATGGTCTAATCAATCAGAAAATCACCAACCAAAACTCTGGTTTCAGATTTCAATACGGAAGGTCTCCCTTCCACATCACATCACGTGGACAGTGTAAGGGTGCACAAGCACCTTTTCAACAGATTAAACATGGCCACATCCAACAGCCATAAAAGAATTTAATTTTTTATTTTTAGTTTTTATTTAAAATGATATTTATTTGAAATTTGGGTTATAGATGTCCTTTTAATAAGGTGAACCAAATAAAAATATTTTGAACAAAAAAGTTGACCAAAATAACCTTAAATTGTTGCAAAGGTTTTTTGGTCAATTTTTTATTAAGATGTATTTTGTTATTTTTATTTTATGTGGTGTATAACAATACATCTATACCCAAAATTTCAGATAAATATCATTGTAATAAAAAAAATTACGAAACTCTTTTTGGGCCATTGGGGTTGATGCCAAGTACAATTTGAACCATTGAAGGGTGCTTGTGCACCCTTCAAATGTTTACATGATGTGGGCGCTGTACCATCCCTCAATATACCCTAAGAAAGACATGATTCTGCCCTTCTGACGTCCTGACTCTGACATGGAACCTACCTCAATTCTTTCTGCTTGTGGCTTCCTACTGATATGGACACTTTGTTTCTTATTTATATATACAGACTAATTCCACTTTCTAAAGTGGTTCTTCTTCTTTTTAACCAAAATCTATATAGACGTTAAGCAACAGTTAGGCAGTGTCTTCTTTACAGGCTGTTGGGGAGGAAAATATGTTGACATTATCTATCTTCTACGTGCAGGTTCTGATCGAGGTTTCAAGAGCTGCTATGTCTTTGGACATTGTCTATCAATCAGCAGATATGGACTGGGTTTGGTTCCTTCACTATGTGCCCTTCTGGGAGTACTGGTTACATACACTATGAAACTTGACCCTGCTAATTCAAAACAATTACTCGAGCCATTGCTTGGGTAGAAAGATATTATTACAAGCTAAAACCAAACACTAAGCAGGCAAAAGAAACTCTTGTAACCTTCCAAAATTCTTCTTTGTTACTTGTAAATTCTTCACAATATATACATTTTAGTTGGTAGGAGATTCATTTGCTTTACCTGCTTCTTTCACTCGTTCACAGTCTGCAATTAGTTACCATTGGAGAACTTTCTTTTCTAACTTTCAGCCAGCATGGGATGCAATTGTGGCTTATTTACTTATTGCCCTAATTTTTAACACTCATATTAAGATGACATTTTCTGCAGAATGATTTTAGATCCTCACAGGGAATCAGGTTTCCAAAAGAGTATGTGAATGTCAGTTTCAGTAGTGTGATCGTGTTTCCATACAAGCTTATCAGCCAAAATTGGGAAAGTTATTTTTTCATGTAGGTTTAAGGATAAATGAGCTTCACATAAGCACGTTGTGAAAGATTCTTATGGTTTCAGAGTGTCATTCCGCAAGATAGCCAGAAATAGGGAGAGCTTGGCCCCTTTTTTTATTAACTACCAATCGGTCTTAATAATGCCAGTGTCATAGAGAAAGTAGTTGCCTTTCTATGAACCTTGTTCGGAGAGCATTTTGTCCTAATGAGTTACTTTTTCATTCTGGTGGAGTGCACCTCGGAGAGCAATGTTAAAGTAAATACCAAGGTTTAAAAAAATAGATTGGTAACCCAGATTGCCATCCTGAAAGCTGGTATGGTTCACATAATTGGTGGTCAACCGTTGAATAAAAAATTAAAATAAATTAGAGAAAACAAAATTTGAAAAAAATAGAACAAAATCAAAAAATCAAAAAAAAAAATAATAATAATAAAAGGTGGGAACCAGTCAATTTTTGATATTTTGGCCAAACTGGACCTGGTCCACTGATTCCGATCCACTCTGCTAAATTTTTTAACATTGGTAAAAATACATAGAATCCGCAGTATTTCTCACGTACGGAAAGGATTAGTAGGTTGTTGTGCAATTATACTTTGTGAGATTTTTGAGTATTCAGAAAAGATTAAGCCGAAGGTCAAAGGCAATGAAAAATCAAGATTTCAAATTGGGAAAAAGATGTTTACACACCATCCTGCTTAATTATGGAAAAAGTTTATTTATGTGCGAGGCACTAAACAATCAAATAGACGCACCTCAAAAATTTCATTAAAAAATGTTTTGATACCCAAATATCCTCAAATTGATCATCTTGACATTAAGATACATGCACATGAGAAAAAAAATAGATTTCAAATTTTAAAAATAATGCATTTTATAATACACTTTTGGCTCGTCAATTTCCTAGATTTTCAAGTTTATCTACACTATTGTTGAAGTTTTAATTTTATAATTAGAGATGATAATATATTTTAAGGCTATCACAAAAATTTCCAATACTAACACCACATTTCTCAACACCATTTGAAGGTGCGCTTACTTTGATTGTTTAGAGCCTCGGCTTTATACAAACTGCTCCCATTGTACAAATCCCATTGTACAAATGGTTACATTTCATCAAAAAAGGCTATTAACAGGTGGGTAGCTCTATACAAGAAAATGGGGTATCTCAAAGCCCATGACAAAAGACGCAAGTGTTTAAGGTCCAAAAATGGCAGCCGCAGGGATTCCTGTACAAAAAAGTGACGAGTGAAAGGGAGGCTGAGGCAAAAAACTGTGAAGAGGAAGAGAGAAAAAGGAGAAGCATAGTTACTCAATTATCTTTTGATTTCTTGACCACCCTTTGGTTTTTGCCTGTTCCTACATTCAATCTGCATTTATCTTTCCCACACCTAGACACGGCTGGCAAATTTTGCCACATTCAACATAAATTTCACTCTCCTAAACGCAAACTTATCCCCACAGGAACAACCGAAAGGCATAATATCATGAATGACTACTGCTACCTAAACATGTAATGGGACATATTAAACCTGTATAAATCATAGTAAAGCAAACGCCATTGGAACCTGCGCTGTGCAAAGTCTTACAGAAAACTACAAACCTCATGAGCAATATGACGAGTTCCTTATCGAATGTGTCTCCTCTCCGTGCATCCAAACCAGCACCTTCACTTTCTTTGGGGTATTGGATGCCTCAGGGGGGCTGGGTAATGCAATTTTAAACAACTAACCAATCAAGCTAAAGCCCAAATCTTAAAAATCACCAAGTATTTCCAGCCTCACAATTCCCAGAAGCAGGGTGATTTCACCAAAGTGGATTGTCGATTAACAGTACCCAGTTGATCATCCTGAATATTACTAATTCCTTGGCTCCCAAAATCAGTGATAGACTTTTACTGCTTTACTAAGACAAGAAGCCAAACACAATGCATTATTACCGTCAAGGAAAGGGTAACTCCTCAAAGGTGCTGGGAACTTATTTCCCATCAACAAAAATTTTACAAAGACAAAGAAAGGACTCTCCTTCTCAGCAACCTCTTGGGAATCCATCCCTGATATCTGGTTAAGAATACAGTCTGAGATGAAAGATACATAACCCCTTCCTCACACCATATTCTACACCCACCCACCCACCAAAAATACAACCTCAAAATCCCTACAATATGCTATGTTAGAACACCACCACCACCCAGACTAGATGGTGGAGCTACAAAACCTACAATTCCCATGTATTATATATATAATCCACCACACAAAAAGAAAGAAGGAAAAAAATACTCATCCTATAAGGTGAGAGCACATCTCTGTCAAAATCAAAAAGAAAAAAGTTTGCAAAAGAGATAGAATGGAGGAAGTTAGTCCCAAGCACTGGTAACGCCTGATCCATAACCGCCACCACCATAACCAGAAGATGGTCCATACCCACCACCCATACCACTACTATTGCCACCACCACCACCACCATAGTAATCACTACCACCACGTGAAGGGCCATCTCTTCGAAAGTCACGCCCACCAAACCTACCACCACCAGTCCGCCTGTTTCGGCCCCCTCCGCCACCATAGGATGACCTAGCAGCATAACGTGCAAGCCAAGAGGGCACCTCTTGGTTGGCCTCTTGCATGAGCTCGGAGAGAGAACGTGCTAAGGAGGCATTGTTGTCATTGAAGAAGGCAGTGGCAAGACCCATCTTGCCTGCACGACCCGTGCGGCCAATACGGTGGACATAGTCATCAATGTCATTAGGCAGGTCGAAGTTCACAACATGGGCCACATGGGGAATGTCGAGGCCTCGTGCTGCCACATCAGTTGCCACCAAGATTGGGGTTGTTCCACTTTTGAAGGACCTTAGTGCTTGTTCTCTCTCCTGAGGTGACCCATTCAGTTAAGCATTAGTAATGCCTATGAGAATATTTTGAGGAATAGATTATCCATGATAAACAAAAGAAAAAAGGATGCTCCTAGAGCAAATAGATAAGAACTTAGCACGGTAAGAAACATGATACAGCAAATCAATAATATAATCATTGAGAGCATAATGTCAAAGAAATGTTACAAGAAAATTTTCAACGAACCTGCTGTGATCTATCACCATGAATAGTAGTTGCAGGAAACCCATTCATACATAACCAGTGCTCCAATGAATCGGCTCCTTTCTTTGTCTCCACAAAGACTAAAGTCAAAGCTTGCTGCAGTATGATATGATCATTAACACATTAAGACTCCTCAATCCAATAAATTAACAGTATCGTTAATAGAATTAAAACAAAATAAAGATAAGAGAACATATCCATCCAGCAGTCTGCTGTACATTAAATGCGATGCCGAGGGAAAAATCATAGATAGCACTACACCCATTGTGGCACTTCGGCATTACCTTGCCATGAGTTCCATTTGCTCTTTGAGCATGAAGAAGATCCATAAGGTGGCTTCTCTTGTCTGATTCCAAAACATATTCAACTCGTTGAACAATCAGGTCAGTGCTAGAACCAACCCTCCCAACAGCTAGGAAAATATAATTTGAAAGGAAATCCGAAGCCAATCTCTGCAGAGTGAAACACCACGAAAGTAGAAGCATGTCTTGAGTAGTAGGGGAATGAAATACACAGATTCCAATTTTTGCTATGACACAAAATTTCATGGGGAATCAATGTTGCCAGGAGGATGGGTATAGAGAATAGCAGAGAACAGACAAGTGCCCCATACTACAGGATATCATTTAAGGATGGGCAAAGCTGACCTGTATTTCCTTAGGAAAGGTAGCACTGAATAACATTGTCTGCCTCATTCCTCGTGGAGGCATGTCCATTTGTTCAACTATCTTCCGTATCTGAGGCTCAAAACCCATATCAAGCATTCGATCAGCCTCATCAAGAGCCAAATACTTCACCATTTGCAATGAAACTCTTGCTCTCTCCAGCAAATCCACCAAACGCCCAGGTGTCGCAACAAGAATATCAACACCCCTTTCCAATTCTCGAAGCTAAAGTTTGCAGTAATCAAATGATCAAAATAGATTCATTGAAATGATGCATTAGAAAGTAACGTAAGTAAATTGGTGTTTCAGCAGAGCCAGTCAAGTCAAAATTAACCAAATGTAAAGGAGATGCAAACGATAAAAAGTTCAAGAATACCAAAGACAAACATATTATTGAAGGTTAAGGGACACACGATCAATTAAGACAATAGACTTCCCAAAAGGAATTACATTTAACAATAGCAGAGAACATCAGTTTCAAGCAACCCAAGGAAGTTATACAAGGTTGAGGCAGTCTAAAAACAAGGCCAGACAAGGGGTAACGAGAAATGCATCAATACGAGGTGCAGTGAAGCACAAGGCCAAGGCCTCAGAGAAAAATTCTCAAATTTTCCAAACAAAGAAAAGGATATAGACTATGAACAGAACAGTTAACACTTTCAAAAAAGATATGGACTATGAACAAATGCAGGAACAACAATTAGTGACACCAACATTGGAAACAATGCACTAAGATTCATTTAAATTAAACAACATCGGGAACAACATACAAAGTTTCATTGCAAACAATATCCCTCCCCTAGATTTTCCAAAAGGAATTACATTTAACAATAAGCGAAAAAAAAAAAAATAGCTTCTCAGAGTCAATTTAAAGCAACCCAGGAAATTTGTACAAGGTTGAGGCAATCTAAAACATGGCCAGACAAGGGATAAGGAGAAATGCATTGAGATGAGGTGCACTGGGGCATGAATGAGCTGGCCTTACAGCAAAATTCTTACTATGAAGAAATACAGGAACAACAATTAGTGAAAGCAACATTGGCAACGATATACTAAGATTCAATTAAATAAAGCAACACTGGAAAAAATATACTAAGATTCATTGGAAAAATACCCTGCCTCCCTCACCTCACCTCCCGTCCTCTCTCATCAAACCCCAAACCCCAACCCCAACCCCCCCAACCCCCACACCCCTTCCCTCCCCTCCCCTCCCCTCGCCTCCCCTCCCACCCACCTCCCGCCCTCTTTCCCTCACCTCCCTCCTCCCTCTTACTCTTCATTGTATTGCAAACATGAGAACCTCAAATGGGGTTTCCTCTTATTCGTAACAGAAGTTTTTTAATATTGAGTAGTAGTGCAAACAAACAAAAAATCTTAGGGAATCAAGCAGCATCTAGATGGCCTAGAAAAGTAACTCCTGTAGCCAAAATGCTTTTGACCAACTCAACTATAACTTAGTCACAATCCAATATGATCTGTCAATCATAGATAATTCAGCTTCTAGCTAAACTAGTTGCATGAAGTTCGTCGAGATAGAGTTAGAGAGAACGGGAGACATCAGAAAGTCATAGTTAAGTGGAAATCACATATGCATTAATATTTCATAGATTACAAATAGTTTTGAAATTGTGTACATCAATTATTACAAATAGTTTTGAAATTGTGTACATCAATTAGACTCAAGGTCCTCGCTCAAGCTCTCTGTTTTATGCAACCTGCAAAACAGCAATACCAAATGCCATTTCAATGTTAGAGAGAGAAAGCAACATTACGACAGTCCAAGGATCCGTCTAGGGTATCAAGCCAGGTTCAAGGCAAAGCCGATCTAGATGTAAAGTCAAATACCTCTCTATCCAATGACTAACCCCTCCCTATCCAATGACTAACCAAGTAAGATGTCTATCCGATGATTAACCAAGTAAGGTGAACAAGAGTTCTCGAAGCAAAACCCAAGATACAACCCTCCTTGGCACAATTTCATAAATTCATAAAGTGAATTCATCATATCATTATATAATTTCTAGGAGGTTCCCTGTCCTTTCTTGTTGATCCTAGAGGCAAGAGAAAAGAGGTCCTCATTGCTCCACCCAATAGAGATGTGCCTCCCCATGCTTCATGCAAGTGACCAATGTTCTGAAAAACGGTCCGCCTGGCACCTACGCAGGCCCTAGACACCTCTAGCTGCACGCCTAGACTTGGACACCCCAGTACGTAGGCGGGCACCCAAGGACATGGAACTTTTTTCGATTTTTAAAGATGCCCAAAAGGGCATAGGGGAAGTTTAAATGGGTTATGGGTGTTATTTTCAACCCCCAAAGTTAAAAGAACACTTCCATAATCCTCAATCTCTTAGCTATACCTATTTCTAAGAATCAAAAGTATTTTTTTGGTTTGAAGAAACTTCTTAAACTTTTCTTTTCTCATTGGAATTATTTTCTCATATGGAGAGTTGGAGACTATACTAATACATAGCCCTATTAAACTTCTAAACTTTTTTAAATATTGTATAGTTTGAATTTTGAAATTTTGAACAAGTTTATTCTCAACATGCGATATGTCATATGTTTGTGACTTTGTGTATAAAAAAATTTATTACAATATTTTCCAATGCAAGAAATTACAAAACCGGCACAAATATATGCATATATGTGCTTTGGACAGCACATATATGTATATATCTAAAGAAATTGTACTACAGGACGCTTGAGGTTCTGATCGCCATGCCGGGCGCCTAGGGGCTGCCTAGCGTTTTTTGAAACCTTGCAAGTGACACTGACTTCTTTAGTTCTTTGCCAAAGAGAACCATTTTTGAACCATCCGCCTTGATCAAATATCTTCTCTACTTTTTAGCACTAAAGACAGCACCCTCAAGTATTTCATTACGAATTGATCCTACTTTTTTATAGAAGTACAGATTTGTTTTTTTATGTCACCGGTCTTTGTATTGGCCTGGATAAGACAACCACAGTAGGTACATATAGATTATTTTCTTCTTAACAGACAGGTGACTGAAGTGGGGAGAGAGAGAGAGAGAGGAAAATAGGAGTGAATAGGGGTGGGTCGACTCCTTTTTTGCACAGGACCTTTGGCACAGCTCTCCAACATAGCGTATTAGTTGGCAATTTTAGGCCTCCTGTAATTTTTGTAAGTTTTGAAAGCTTCATGTAAATCCTTTAAATCGGGCAGAATCTATAAGCCCCCTTTCTTGCATATGATACGCTGACTGTTTTTTACCGATCCACCCCTAGCAGGTAAACTCGAACTACCAATTCTTGTACACAACAATTTCAGTAATGCAATGTTAACTTTATCTCAAAAAAAAAGAATAGGAGTGTAGAGGGTTACTTGGGTCAAGCTATGTTAAGATTTTCCTTTTACTTTAGTAAGACTGCACTTACTAGCACTTCCAAACGGTGTGCGAAACTTACTTCAACCAAAAGCCTCTATTAATTACCCAAAAAAGAAAAGTTCCTAATCTTTTGGTGAGGTTACTTTGGTCACCTAATTGAGTGAAGTTAGCTTGCCTATCAGCCTACTAGTCTGGTAAAGAATAGTTTGAACTCTTCATCATCCAGAAGGCATAACTTTTTGCTCGCTTACCATAGTCTGTGTTATGACCACTCATTGGAAAGGTCTCTTCGAGTTCTACAAAGCCTTAATGCGTTATGCCAGTTTCACTTACCATTTTGGTCAGAAAAAGGCCTCTAAAGTCCTTAAATCAACCTCTGAAGTTTCTAATGTGATCAGGGATCACTATACTTGGTCTTTCACAAAATACCTCTATTGGTTATGGGCTTTACGGCAGCTACTGGTCCAAACTCTTCATGATTGCTCATGAAACCAAGTCAAATGACGATTGTATCCTACACAAGAAAAACAGGTATGTTTTTGATGGATCTAAAGTCTCAGCCAGCAGGACTTCCACCAAGGGCTCGCATATATCTTGTTTCCACCCAAGGCATCTTGAAGACCTACCCAAGGCTTCTCTAAGGCTTTGCCTTAGAGTCAAGGTCCAAAGACCATCCTCCCCCTTATAGCTATAGCTGATTGCATTGTAATGTACAAAACCATGACATTCGATCATTTCCCCAATCTAGACAAGATCTGCATAATGAGTATTCTGGGCTATTTTGGAGTAGAGATATAAATAATATAATGAGTTATTTTTCTATTACATACTTCAGTCATATTTTGTGTATTTAAGAGTAGGATTTACCTGCTAAATTTCAGTGGGAGATCCTATAGGAATTGAGAATTATGGACTCAACAATGAAGGGTGTCAGTTCTGACCATGCAAAATTCAAGAACTGTCCATTGAGTTCCGTGATTTTTTTACCAACCATTGATTTTATTTTTAGCTGAAATTGGACTATGACTCATAAAATTGAGTCTACTTTAAAAAAAAAAAGTTTCATCAAGAAATTCCTTGTAGTTTGAAACATATGATCAATTTATTGAAGGGTGCGCAAGTGCTGTTTTCTGCAACGAAAATTATTTTTATGACTTGGAAGTTAAGATTTAATTTCTATTCTTAACATAATGTTTTATGGTCTGCACTAAATTTTTAGACTTCCATTCTGAGTCTATTTTCTAATAAAATGTATTTGAAAGAGAAATATTTATGGCAATAGAGGAATAAAAATTTTGGATTGAAGAGGTCATCCTGAATTTTCTGCAATTTGGTATGTTATTCATTGAAGACATGGATAATTATATTTATCAAGCCTACTTAACAGAGTGATATAATGGTTGTGAAAATATATGTGTTACTATTATGTGTCTAATTTCAAACAAAATTGGTTTGAAAGGGAAACTCTATGATGGTAGAGAGAAAAGACAATTTTACTAGATAGTGTTCATCATAGAATTTTGCAGTATGGTTTATTTTGTGACTTGAATGTCACTTTTTTATTTCTCTGAAGAAAAGTATTATTTGGGATTCGAACTATGATGTTATGATTTGGTTTTGAGTTTCGTTTTCAACACAAAAGACTTCATGAAGAAATTCTTTGAGGATTGAGAGAAACAAATGTTTTATTGAGAGGTGCTCAACTTGATTTTCAATTGAAAAATTTGTATTGCGACTTAAATGTCACTAAAATGAATATTCACTAAATGGTATGATTTAGGGATGGAACTATTAAGAACAAGATGTCCACCCTTCCATTATTGGTTGGATATCTGTTTTATAGAGCCACTAGGCATGATTAAGCCCTGATTCAGGTATGTCCAGCCATGCAGGGCCCAAGCTATTACTTGAATTACACTAACACATGATCCGTCAATATCCTAAACAAACTAAGGCCTCCCAAAACCTGTATGGTTTCATGTTTATGACCATTTTAGCTATCCAATGGATCCTACTTTGAAAGTTTTTGACGCATGTCAAGTACAACGCTTTGAGGACCTTGCTAAAATTACAAATATCCTATATAACCTTCAAAGGGCCAAAATAAACATTTGTTTAACACCAGAAGTATCCGAGCCAAATACTTTGACACACTCATTGCAAATTTACCCAAATATTAGAAATGACAAAAGCTTATCTGAGTTCATAAAATGCCCTTAAAGTCTCTAGATAATTCTATGACATCATTTAATTGGAGGCCAAACTATACCATTTTCTACACTAGATTTCTATCTCATTTTCTAAACTTAGATGCCTTCCATTTTATATTTAAGGATTTTTAGGCGTTATATACTAAATTAGGGCAAAGATTTCATGCAACAGTTGTATAGTAATATGATGCAACAACCATGTTAGGGCCATTTGTTTGATCCAAATTTAAAATATACACTCATTTCATTCTAATGAATAATCACAAATAAAAAAATAAAAAAAACGCAACCTAGAAAGTATTTTTTTAGCCCAATTACCATAGGCCGTCCATTTTGGTAAGATGCTTAGATCTAGGCCTTAGAATGATCTTTTTTCTTTCCAAATTGTTTAGATAGTTTTATTATCATTAGATTAACAATATTAAAAAAGAACAAATTGATTTTGAATTCATAAAGACCTAGATCTTGAAATTCATCAAATTGGCGGTCTAGATTCATTGTTGGAATGGACTAATTTTGACCATATATAGGGTGCAAATTAGTTTTTTTTTTTTTTAGAATGATTATTGAGATGAAGAGAGTGTGTCTGCAAAAGTTTGGGTCACATACAAATACCACAAACATGATTTTCTAGAAGTGTAGTTGCATTATACTATGATAAAACCGTTGCATGAAATCACTGCCCATTTAGTTAAGCCCAAAACAATAATATATACATATCCTGGAAAATCATTCTCCAATCGATTTAGAAAACTACAATATGCACTTAGATAAAAAGATATTTCTCAGCTTTTAATGGAAACTATCAAACTAGAAAATCCAAGAAAACAAAAAAATAAAACATATATCCACATAGGCCTCTTTCAAAGCCCACACTGTTATAAAAAAATAACGCAATGCATACTAGAAATAGAAAGTATGTTCTCTTTCAGCTAAGATGAGATTTCTTCCTCTTCTCATACTAAACTTCAAGTTTATTCCATAAAAGAATTCCCAAAACGCAAGGACTCTTGCTCTCCCCAACAATCACCAGGTCTTTCTTTATTTTTTTTAATCAAAACTCTAGATTACCCCAACATTATTCTCATAATTTTCTTGGAGATTCTACTCTTGAAGATTTATGATGTCCTATTGTTTTATATTCTTAAGTCACAATGATGAATCCTCTTGGTTGTAAGATGAGAATATATGCTTTCTTTAAAACGCTTCTTTTACATCTGAGAGAGAGAGTGTAGTTCATGTTGTCCTTTTGCCTTTCGGAGAGCCAGTCTTTGAAAAACAATGGAAGCAGAGAAGCCTACATTTGACGAAGATGACCCTTGAGTGATAGGATTCTAGGTTATTGGGGACTTCGAGGGAATGGTACATGCCAAACTTGTGTCATGGCCTGAAGATGTAGTGAGAGGGACAAGCGTTGGTAATGGAGCACTCTGACGAGCCTCATCATCAGCATCAAGACGGTCACCTAATGCTTCTAATGCCCCAACACCATCCTCAAGGTGGTCATCATTAAGATAAAGATCCCATCCTTCGTACTTCTTTGCATAGCCTGATTTCAGTCCAACTCTTTTTTTCTCCACAATAAGTTTCTTCATTTTTTATTTCCCTTCCCCCCTTCCTCCCAAAAAACTATGCTATCGTCCCTCCCTTAGAGAGGGAACCTCCTTGGCTCATTTCTCTCTTAAAGCTTTAGCCTTTATGAAACCACTAAAATGGACAACAAAGTAAGGTTTCTATAAGATTTTATACCACAAAAAAAAAAATTGCCCCTCCCAAAAAAGTTGTTTAAAAAAATGCAAAAGTGCCAAAAAATGTTACGTTTTGGGATCATATACTTTTGCTGGCATGTTTCACCCTTTAGTAACCTAAGTAGTCCCTACTTTCGGTGAGTGATTTTTTTGAAATTGAAAGACCATTCCAAAATTACCTCGAACAAATCTAAAAATTTCTCCTAACAAGTTTCTCACATGTTTCTACCTACAAGTTTCTCCTCTTTTTTTTTTGGATAGAAAACGATGACTTTAATATCATAATAGAATATTTCACAAAAAACCATGAGATGCGGTAAAAGGCATCTCATAGACCAAGTGCTCAGACTACACATTTAGAAATACTAGAAAACGAAGACCAAGTTTCTCAATCTCTAACTTGAAAAAAAATCTCCCTTCCTATTGCATTGCTCTTAGGCCCGTTATGTTTGACATTCCTTTCTAGACCTGTTCAGTCTGTTGGGTATCATGCATCAGTAAATGATCTCCTTCATTGAATAGAGGATGTCTTTTAGCAAGAAATTTTTGTGCAAAGTGAGGTCATCGCTTCCATATGAGTGAGATGATCATAGCTATGTATGGCAGTATGGCTTTGCCCCAAAAGCTGTGACAACCACCCAAGGCTCCATTGTTAATTGGATCATAACTGCTAACTATTTGCCGAAGAGGACTAGGTCGCAGCCCAGCTGGACCCCACCACCACTTGGTTTCATCAACTTCTGTTGTAATGGAAGTTCATTGGGTAACCCTGGACCCTCCGGGGTTGGGGAAGTGTTCAGGGATCCTAAAACTACAAGGTTCTCAAGGGCCCGTCAGGCAACATAGAAATTGAAATATGGCAAAGTGAAGACCCTTTAGTGGGTGTTAGGTTGTATGTGAGCGATATCTCTGGATCATTACTAGTGGAAGGCGGTTCAGTCATTAGGTGAGCATCTAGGTAGGGAGTCTACATACCATGGCAGGCAGGGAATCTTACAAAAGATATTATCCCACTTAGCAACTACATAAGATGTATGTTCACACACATATATTGGAAGCAAACGAGATTATTGATGGCCTCACCTGCCTTCTTGCCCTATTCTTCTCTACCCACAAACCCACCCACCCACCCCCCGCCACCCCCTTCCTTCTTCTCCTACTTACCTCATATGAAATGTTACTCATAGAAAATAAAAAAAGGAAGAGAGAGAGAGAGAGAGGGAGGTAGGTTTGCTCTAACTATGCAATCATATATATATATATATGAGTTATGTCGCAATTAGACCACAGACCTAACCAGGAACCCAACCATCCATAATTGTAGGAAACTACAGATGCCAGTATTATAATTTGTACTCCAATCAGGATTGTCAACACCCAATCAGGTCAACAGCACACAGAGCAAAATCAGGTCTAGGTTACAATACATTGATTTGGGTCAAGGTTCAATTCAAATTTTGGTTTTGATGAAGGAAATATGTGGCCTGTAAAGGTTTTTTCATGTTCATGGACCAGTCAAGTCATGAGTCAACTCAACCCAAGGGCATGTCAAATAAAAAGTTTTTGGGTCTGTGAAGTATCGGTAGCATTGCTTAGCCCTTAGATGCAAATAAATAGATAGCATCAAACGGTTACACTTTGATATAAGGGGAAATAGGGCACTCACTAGAATATTTATCATGCCTGTGGCAAAGGCTTGACTCACATAATATATAAATCAAAGATCTCAGATATGCATGGGTGTCTGATTAAATTTTTATTGGGAAGAGAAGCACTTAGGCCAATTGAAAGACTCCAGGTTTTCTATACCAAACATTTAAAATAATAAAATTTTATGTTGGTATCCAAAACCAATCATATTTGTTGCTCCAGATTCCAAAGCCAATCATATTTGTTGCTCCAGATTTTATGAAGATTAAGGAATCTGCTAAGCTATTACTTGTTAGAATTAAGAACATAAGTTCGTTGCTTTTTGTTTTCCTGTAAGTATAAATAATATAATTAATTAGAGTCATATAGCTTAATCCATTAATTCACTCCTCGAAACTGTGAATTGATTTGATTTTGTTTCAAGAATCAAAGCACAATTTTGTACAGATCCCATATGACCAAATAACAATGAAGAATCGTCGAGTCATCCATGAATACGACATGATGTTTTTTCCATTAGTTCCCTTTCAGGATCATTCATGGTCATACAAACCCTAACATAGGATTCATTTTGTTTGATTCATTTGCACAAGCCTGGCATAAATCTGCATCCAAAAAAAATAAAAAAGTTTAATCATATATAAGATTTTATTGCATAGGTCTGCCGTAAAGGTGGGATAGGTTCACCAAGACTCTATTGGCTCTCAGTATAAATTTTTTCAGTACAGGCTCGCTTGTTCGAGACTAGAGAGCTTTTTGTGAAAGAAATATTCACTTGAAAGTTCTGGGTTTTCCACTTTCTTCACGCCTATTCACTCCCAATGGGTCCATTATAGGGTTGAGACCATAGCAATTTGAACAATCTGGGGCAAGAATTCCTAGAAGGTGAAAGTACCAGATTTTATCCTTGAATAACATTAGGTGGGAAGGATATATAGCTAGTTAAAAAGCACCTTGCTCTTAAAAAAGACCATGTCAACAGGTGGAAGAAGGTATTATCGAGTATAAAATTGTGAATGACCTGTATAGTGTTCAAAATGGCCAAAAAGGCCAAGAAACTGCTAGAAAAATAGGGAAGCGGATACTGAACACCATATAAGGTAGAAAAGATTTTAAGCATTGAAAATATGAAAAAACAAATTAACAGAAGGCGCATGGTACAAGGAGGATGGAATTGGTTTTAAAGGTATGTGACAAATTGGAGCAGAAAATGACAAAATGCTAGGGGTCTTTTCATTCCAGGCACAACTTCAGGAGTCCAAGCGTATAAACGTGTGAAGTGATCAAGCAACAATTGTGAACGACGGCGTGAGGAGGTGAATGTGATACAGGGGTTCCTTACAACTTCTTTTTTAATGGGTAACATTTTAATCATTTTACCAAGATGAAAGAAAGCACACATCAAGTTGTGGGTCCTAGAGTTCATACAAAAGAAGGCCTATAAAACCACGGGAAGCAAATGCAAGAAAGGTAAAGAGAATGAAGAGAGAGGGTGGAGGTCAGTGGACAGTGTAAGTCCACTGTGGAAGTGCACAAAAGGAAAGAGCAAGTCAAGCAGATGCCTGTTGAGGTAAGGACACCACTAGCTTAGCAAGTTCATCAGTAACTTCTTTTGCCTCTGTACACACATGCCCCGATGTTGCATCCAATGAATAGCATATCGAAATGTCTCTTTCATAAGATCAACGGAGGGCCACGAATATGTAGAATCTCTGGAAGCCAATTGAATGGCATTCAGTGACCTTCAACTAAAAGGGAACCAGAAAGGTCACTCAGAGACAATCTAAGGCCAGTCAATGACAATTTAAATCTCTGTCGTACATGAGCTATAAATACTTTTCAGGCCTTTAAAAACTTACCGAATAATCCCATTGCTATCCCTGAACACTCCCCCATCCCCAAAAGGACCAGGGTTTCCCGATGAGATATCAAAATTTAATTTAACAAAGCCAGGTGGAACTAGGATCCATCCTGGCTACAGTTTCGCCTTCCTCGTTGAATAGCTCACATCATATCCCTATAGAAAATAAAGTTTTGGACATAATTACCCGAATCTCTCACCGAAGGTTGCCATTCCGACTAGGAATCTTCACATAACCGTTTCCGCGAAGTTTAGAATCTCGATTCCAACACTTTTAAAATCTCGTTTCTAATATTAATAATTCTCTATTCCGCAATTGGTGAATCTCAATTCTACACTTGTTGAAACTAGTTTCCACTTTCCACATTTACCGGATTTCTACCACTTCCACCCCCCCTCCCTTTTCCTCTTTTTGCTACTTTCTGAGAAGTGATGTTTAGAAGTTTTCAAGACATCAAAATACTCAAGCTAGATACTCAATCTCAAGCTACAAGGTGTAGTTATCTTTTTTGACCTGAAATGACAAATAGAAATCAAAGTAGTAGTCCACGTTCTCTACTTAATTCTTCAAGCATGCATTATATTAATCCAATGTTGAGATTGCAACTCTAAAGATGTTGGAAATAATGTAATGCAAATAATGTAAAAGGTGCATGTATGGCATGGAGACATGAATTGTTTTCCTCTCAATTCCAAAGATGTCGGAATCTCGATTCCAAAGATGTTGGAATCTCGATTTCATAAATGAAAGAATCTCAATTCCATATTGGTAGATTCCAACTAGGTCGAAAAGTCAATTCCAAAGAGCTAGTAATCTCGAATCTATCTATGTAAGGATCTTGGTTTTATTTTGGTCGACTCTCGACTCCTAAAAATAGGAATCTCGTCCCCCATGATTCCTCTTGCACTTAGGAATCTTCCAGCCGGCAGTGATTCCACACTTTCAATTCCTAAATCGATTCAGTTTCCAAATCGCTTCGGGTAACTATAGTTTTGGACTCTCACACTTGGGTCCAAGCCTAGCCAAGCCCAGGATCCATGATAAAGTGGTGGTACCTCATCCTCTCAGTAGTACGGAAGTGATGGATTATTTTACACTCAAAAATCCTACCATTATAAAGGCCCAAAAGTATCATCGACAAGCAAACTATTCACAATAGGCACCCTTCCGATAGCTGAGGAGCTCATCTGCTGAGGCGAGCATAACTGCAAATCCCAGAAAGATCCAAAAAGAAACTCAAACCATTGCGGGCATAAGAGCAATTCACTAGCAAATAGTCCATCATTTACTTAATCATCCAACATAAATAACATCTATTGGAAACTAAAACCCACGATGATTTAAATGGTTACCAATAAAGGTTGTTCCACATGACTCACCAGCAAAAAGTAATAACTCTTGGTGTAGCTGGTACAGCCCAAACCAGGTGAGCAGCACAAGCCCTAGCGTCTGCTTTCCGATGACATGACAAGAAAGAACAAAGCAGGTCAGAAACTCTCTCCAGTCTCTCCATTTCTAGGGTTCAGCCTAAGTGGGGGAATCCGCACAACCCTCCTACTGCTACTACACTCAAAAACACTCATGAGCAGCAGCACTCAAATCAAGTGACGTACTCAGAATCCCTGGAAACCTTGAAATAGAGGCAACTATGAACCCAGATTTGTTTTCTTCCCTTGTGCTCTAGTTTGAATCTAATACTCCCTGAAGGACCTACTGACCCAATGCCTATCAAAACTCCACATATCCTACCTGACCTGCCCCAGATCCTAAGTCCCACCCATTCCCCCCGCTCTCATACTTGCTCTCCATAATCATAACCCAACGGCCCCATTCTCAGCCACGACGCATTTATGTCATTCCCCCTATAGAGCTTGGATGGTAGTAAGAACTCTCCAAGTGCCCCAGCCACAAAAGAATCCTTGTCTAACACATCTTTTGACCTGACCACACGGAATTTTATGTGTCATTGTTGCCCTGCCACAAGAAGTTCCATTGTAACTTCTCTAATCTATTAGCCACTCCACCCAGAATTTGAAAAGGGACATATCATAGACTGAGATGCTGTTAAAAGTGGATTTAATTAAGGTTGTTGTACCAGCCAAGGAGAGGAATTCAGCTATACAAGGTGCATCCACCAGTCACATCTCTCAATGACAGGGATTAAGAGATTCTCACAAGGGTACCATCTGAAACTAGGAAGTTATAGATAGGCCTGAGAGAACCGTGCAACCCTATAGTGAAGGACACATACCAACTTATTAAGTGTATCATCAGGAACACAGATCCCCACAATGGCGCCATTATGTAAGTTCCCTCACTAGCCCTGACAATAACTCAAACCATCTAATAGACATGAGCAAGTGTTCCACTCGCGAAGATACAGCATAACAAAATATTATTGTATCAATTAAAATAGAGATGATGATTAACCATAGTTTCCACACTCTTAGTTGCCAAGCCCCCTAGCTGACTCAGTGCCTCCTCCACAATAGGCGCCTCACTACGTTTCAATGCGTTAAACTCATTATTTTAATGACAATGTATGCCATAGAAGCCATTGGGACTGGTCACAAGGAAACCAGTAGAAATTACCATAACACACAGTAGAAGACACTAATTTCTAAAAGGTCCAGTCTTACATAGGCTTAGTGTTTTTAACTTAATATTTCCAACCAATCCAACAAAAAGCCAAAAACATGATATACAAATTAATACATATATATATATATATATATAGAGAGAGAGAGAGAGAGTTAAAACTCTCTTCCAAAAGAAATTAAATTAGCAGTACACTTTTGGAAAACAAAAAATAACTTCTCTACAAAGACTTTGATATTCTCAAATCCCAAAAACTCAATAAAAGGTCAATAGCTAATTTAACTCCTCATAACTCTATTTCAAAATTAATCGTGTTGCGGGAAATTAGCAGCTCAGAACAAGATAATGGCCACATTGTAGATATCTTCTTTCTCAACCACCCTAATTTTCTCTCTTCAAAGAAAGCGAGGGACAGAGAGAGATATGCAGGCTTGCCTTAATTCTCCTGATTCATAACCCGCAAAACATCTTCCAGGACAACACATATCTGTTAATACTTAGTGATATTCTCTAACCATAGAAACAAAATCAAATCATAAAACCCAGCCAGGAAAAGTAAAGCACAAGAGAAACTTCTCTAATAAAAAGGAACTAATTGAATGTGGATGATTCTAACGGCAGATAACTTGAGAAGATGGGTTTCTATTCCAAGCTTGAAGTTAAGTTGGAAAAGGTAACAAACACAACACGTTCCATATATTTTCAGTGGAAAGGGACTACAGCTCAATGAAAGCCCAATGAAAAGAACCTCCCAAAACCAACACATTGTTCTAATATTAAATGAACTATCTAGCAAGCACAAACAGCAGGAGAGGAACAACTTGGAAGGGGCAAATTCATTATAAGAAACTCCAAAATAAAAAAAATGAAAAAAAAATTGGGAGCAGGATGAGAACCTGTTGATTTATTGGTGCTCCTCCATATGCAACTACAACTCTAACACCCGTTTGATAGGAGAACTTTTTCGCTTCATCGTGTATCTGGGGAAATAGTAACCAACCCACGAAGTGATCAAACCAAAGAGTTAAAGACCAAACTCATACTATGTGGATAAGTACAAAAAATTTTAAAAACCAAAAACTGGAAGCTGTTAGAGAAGCTCAAACGGTATCATGGAAAGTAGAACAGAGTTCAAAAGAATACATATATATATATATATATAAACTGGACTAACACTATACCAACAAGTAGAAATCAATTACTAGAAAAGTAGAGATTCATTGTTATGGAGCACTCAGCAATCATTGTTATATCTAAAGGTAGAAAACAAAATTAAAAAGAATAACTAGAGATTGTTCCAATAAATCCAATGACATTGTTCGAAAATTAGACAACCAATTCAACAACTTTGCAACAATTTCCTCTAACACAGCATCACATCCCAGGAAAAAATACAAGCCCATATTCAAAGTGGTACATGAAAGCGAAAACTTGAGGCCCTTTCCCATTTACCTGACAAGAAAGCTCCCTTGTAGGAGAAAGAATCAGTGCGAGGGGGTACACAGTGCGTGCCCCCCTAGGCCTCTGTGCATACTGCCCCTTCATAATCCCGCTAATTATGGGGAAGCAAAACGCTGCTGTCTTCCCTGACCCAGTCTGTGCGCATGCCATCAAATCCCTCCCTCCCAGCGATATCGGAATCGCGTGTCGCTGTACCGGTGTTGGTTTCACATACTTACACCGCCTTATGTTCTCATTCAAAGCATCCCCCAAATCAATCTCGGCGAAAGTATTCACAGGAGGCGGCACATTATCACCACTTGTTTCCACAGGAATGTCCTCATAGGCATCGAAATTGATACCAGTATTCTCTTGTTCACCAAAGGCTTCCTCAGCTGGTTCATCATTCTCAAAAGGGTTAACCTCTCTCTCCCTACCTCGATCCCAACCACCAGTTCGGTTGCCCCAACCACCTCGAGATGGCCCAGAGCCAGGCCTGGCTGGCTCGCGGCTACCCCAACGGGGCTGGGAGGGTGGTGGGCCTGGGTAAGCAGATCGGTTCGTGGAGGCTAGGTTTTCTTTGGGTGTAGGGGCAAGGGGCTCGGCTGATGGGGGTCGGTTACGAAGGTGAGGAGGAACGTAAGAAGATCGTGACGGTCGCGAAGAGGCACTGCTGGCTGGGCCATTGTTGGTGGCAGCAGCTGTTACATTCTCAGCTGCTGAATTTGAGACCGAATCCGCCCACGAAGTTCGCATAATTAAAGATCAGCTCTCTCTGAGCAAACTGACCAAAAGGCCTGAATTTATCCCTTTCTCGATATTACCAACAAGAATTCTGTGGCAAATTCTCAGGGTATAAGTTGTTTCTATTACCAGGGAAAAACCCAATCTGAAACTGCTTGGCCTTTCTATCTACCACCAAACGGAAACCTAGATATTGCTTGGCCTTTCTACTACCAAATCGAAACCTAGATATTTATCCAGACAAATCAAAAGAAACCGAAATTAAAAAAAAAAAAAAAAACTATTTTCCACTTGACATCGGAATCAAAACCCACTATCCAAAATTCCAAATCCCACCAAAAAAAAAACAAAAAACCAAACAAAAATTTATCAAACAAACACTAGAGAGAAGGAAAAATCGTAAAACGAAAAGCAGGCAGTTTTGTTTCTATCTCTAATCTGATAAGTGAAAAGGGAAAAGAAGAACAAAAATTGGAAAATATTGAGAAGGAAGTGAGAGAAAGAACCTGCTCCGTGTAAATATTTATTTATAAATTACTCTTCTAAAAAGGGAGATGAAGAAGGAAAAGAGAGAGAGAGGGCCTGAGATCGATCGAGAAAAAGATTTATGAGAAGAGAGAATATAAGATAATATTTGTGCGTGTTTTCTCTTTCTAAAATGTTACCGCACCACCACGTTTCTTTCCTTCTTTCTTGTACACTTTATTTTGGCTTTTAGACTTTTTTTTTTGTTGATATTTTTGCAAAAGGCATGGGAATGCGGCGTACAACTGGGGCTGACGCAAAAATTAAGTCTTTTTTCATAAAATGTGCATATCGAGTTGTGTCTCACACGTGCCTACGTTGAGACCAATAGAATAGAAGCCGGGTTTGTTCTCATAATTACTCAAGCCAGCCCATCACTCCGATTTGCCCTAATCAATATTTCAAGGATAAAGTTTATATAAAGCCCAGGCTCTGCACAATCAATCAAATTAGAGTGCACCTGGAAAATATCGTTATGAAAGGTTATTTTGATAATCAAATATCTTCAAATTTGATCATATATTCAAAGTTCACATCAATATCCATGGACATGAGAAAAACAATGGATTTTCACAAAGTTTTAGAAATAGTGTATCTTGTAATACATTTTTTACTGTCAATTTTTAAGATTTTCAAGTTGTCATAGATCTGCTCAATCTACATTGTTTTTAAGCTTGAAATTTTATAATTACATACAAAAATATATTTAAAGCTATAATAAAGATTTCTAGTATTGAAACCATGACTATTTGAAGGTGTGTTTTCCTTTTGATTGTTTAGAGCCCCAGCTCTATACAAACCATACCCATATTTGAATTATGGTTTATCAAACATAGTTTTAGAGCAGGTTTAAAACAACGATGAGTTTTTATGAGTCGGTCGACTCATATGTACATTTGTGCCCCCCCGAAAATTCAATTTAAATTTCTATTTTTTTTTTTTTTGTAGGTTCATCATCTAGGCCAAGATGATCATAAATATGAAAAAAAAAAAATTTAACTAAAAATATAATTTTTTCGACTTTTTTTTTTATGCACCGTCAATATTTAATATAAGGACAATACAATTTCGATAACATCCATCTTTCGGATGGACGCTCGTATGTCAACGGACTCTAGCGCACTTCTTAAAATAATAGGTCATGGTCTGGATCACCCATATGGAAAATTGATATGGTTAAGCAGATTGGCAATCTAGTCGACTAAACCAACAAATAAAAATAAGAAACTAAAGAAAAAAGTGGGGCTGGTTCATAAAGAAATGTGGCTGGTTCCCGATATTTTGTGGGACTCGGATTGGCCTGATCGGTTCTTGATCTGGATTGGCTAGTTCCGATTTGGATCCCTATTTTTTAAAGGGTGTGGTTTCTATAAGGTTGCAACCTTAAACAATCCAATTAAGGCACGCTTTCGAATTTTATCTAACATGTAACTTTGGTGTAAAACATTCTTAAGATTATCTCAAAATCTATTTTCATATCTAATTATAAAATTTTAAACTCCAAACATGGTTAAAATTAAGCAGATCTATAAACATATGAAAAATTTGAAAATGGACGGTCTAGATAATGTGTTGCAAGATGCACTATTTCTAAGACTCAAAATCTTTTTATATATATATTCATACATCTCGTTGTCTAGATGACCAATTAGAGGGTTTTTCAACATTAAAACAACATTTACCGATGGATTTTTGAGGTGCATCTGTAATTCTACATTTTAAAGTTGGAACTTTATATAAACTTTTTCCTTTTTTTAAACCTCAGTTTTCAAGATTGGAACAGACCAACCCGTCCAACCGATCGGACCACATATCCATGTCTTGGTCGGTCCCATCTAAAACAAAATCCCGACGTAATAAAAAACTATACAAAATTAGTGTTTTGACCGGCTTTGCCCAATTAGATTGTCCAGTTTTGAGCCAATCAACGGGGTTGAACAAAGTTGATAAATTTTTCTTCTAATATAAGCTATGTTTTAAATTTATTATCTTAATTTTATATATTTTTTAAAAATCTAGTCCGACCGATTGAACGAGGGTCACATTAATTTTCATTGGACTCCCGTCATTGATTCGATAACCGTTCCCATCATTGATTCAATAACCGTTTGGATGGTGATGACTATAATTTCAAAGCCCTCAACCGTGTTCTAAATGGGTTACTGCCAAACCGGCCTGTGCAGGCCTTTTGGACCCGTTGGTGGGAAAACTCCGTTTTGGTAGGTCAGGTTTAGGAGTGAGGAGTGACATTCACATCACACTCACGTGCTTGGAAATGACATACAAATTCCTTAAGGCATGATTCCTGTATACTTGTCTGACAGCAATTTATAAAGATTGAGCAACGGGTTTTAAGAAGGGAAAAGTTTATATAGAATGGAGGCTCCAATCAATCAAATTCGAGCTTCTCTCAAAAATTTCATTAGAAGAAGTCATTTTGATGTCCAAATATCTTCAAATTGATCATCTCGACATCAATATACATGGACATGAGAAAAAAATGGATTTCAAGTTTTGAAAATAGTGTATTTTGTAATGCATTTTTTGAGCCGTCAATTTTCAAATTTTTCATCCATTGATCTACACTATTTTTTAAGCTTTAAACTTTATAAATAAAGATGGAAATATGTTTTAAGGCTATCACAAATATTTTCAGTATTGAAACTACTTTTCTCGACACTATTTAAAGGTAGACTCTAATTTGATTGTTTAGAGCCTAGGCTCTATACAAATCGCACCCTTGAAAGAAAAGGAGTAATTCCATGAACCCGCATACATGTTTTTCAAGCCGAAATAATCTAGGCCGTCCATTCCTTTGGTAGTGTTAAAAAAAAAAAAAAAAAAGGGAACGGAGGCATAACTAACACATTTGCCTGACCGTTCTTAATTGCTTGGTGGGACCAAACACAATAATGGACGGTCTGGATGGCCTGCACTATACCTAGTAGAGAACATACAATTGGTTCATACTCAAGATGCCATAACCAAAAATACTTGTATTAAGCATTTGTAATTAGCGCGCACAGGAACACAACATTATATATTGCACACGGTTTCTACGAGTCCCCTCGTATGCAGGCCTCCCTTAATAATCTATGCTTTAACTAGATTTTAACCTTAGTTTTTATGGAATATATAATCCCTAACATGGTGATCATTAATGTGGTAAAATATAAAATTTCAAAATTAAAATTAAATTTATTTTTAAAGAAATATTTAAACCATGATTTTATTTTCACTTTGGATGGACCATCATTTACATCCATCTTTGAGGGGATGGTTTATGCCTAGAGGGTTGGAAATGTAGAAATGCATTCCCTGACACATATAACACTTTTTCTTATATACTTCTTTGGGGAAATAACCCCATTAGAATGAATTTCATCATTGGAATATTTGGGATCCACTCTAGAACAACGAGATGAGTAGTTTCAGAAAAAAGAAATTGAGTTTGGTTTAAGAAGGGTGGGGACTTTAAACTTTTCCTTGACCCTTCCCATGTTCGGGTAAACACCCTTAAACTTTCCCTTAACCCGTCTCACGCTAGGGTAAAAAGGTAGGGTTCTATTAGATAAGTGTCCAAACTAAAACTTTGCGAAAACTTATCATGAATCTGGAATATATGCTATCTGCTTATTTTTCTAAAAACATATAGCGTGAATGATTTTTTTCTTGAAATTGATCGCTAGGTTGAGATAGATATATATATATGGAAAACTCTTCCCAACACCTATAGGTAAAAATGATTAGTGATTTCGCCTACCATCATCACCATCCAAACTTCATCGAACGGCCACAGTTGTCTGGTAGTGTTTCAAATTTCATTTTTTTTTCTACAAATTCAAATTACTTGAAATTTGGAGCGCGCGAATATCTTAGTGAGACACACTTAATAAAAATATGAAAAAAAAAAATCGTAAAATATAAATTGACTAAAATACTCCCAAAAATTTATGAAGGCATTTTGGTTAATTTATATTTTGTGAATTATGTTTTTCATATTTTTATTAGGTGCGACTCACTAAGATGTACACATGCTCCAAATTTCAAATCATTCCGATACATATATATATATATATATATATGCTAAAAGTTTATATTAGGTTGCAACCTTATATGGAGAACTAGGGATGCACCTCAAAAATCCATCGGAAAATGTAGTTTTAATGTTGAAAAACCCTTTGATTGATCATTTCGACATCGAGATGTATGACCATGAAAAATACAAAGATTTTAAGTCTCAGAAATAATGCATTTTACAACAGAATATCTACACCGTCCATTTTCAAGATGTTCATATGTTTATAGATCTACTTGATTTTAACAATTTTTGAAATTTAAAATTTTATAATTAAATATAGAAATAGATTTTGAGATAATCCTAAAAAAATTTTACATTAAAAATATATACCATGATTAAATTTGAAGTTGCACCTTACCTCTACAGCTACGGATGCATCCGTATGGTAACTACACCCTATATGATAAATGATTCCATACGACCCTCCCCTACCCATGTGTGTAGGACCCTAAAGGATAACCATTAAATTTGACACGGATCTATAGAAAAGTCAAGTTTCACACCCTATATGATAACTTTTATAGAGATCCGTGCCAACTTTAATCGTGATCATTTGGGGTCCTACACACATCAGTGGGGGAGGGTCATATAAGATCATTAATATATATATATATATATAGGCCTATTGTAGATAAGCTAAATGCGTCAATAACCCAAATTGAATAAGGACCAATCTGACAATCACGGATGCCTAGTAGTATTTGAACTTTAATTTATTTTCTATAAATCGAAATGACCTGAAATTTGGAGGGTGTGTTCATTAAAAATAGGCAAATCTAGAAAAATATTAAAAAAATATTTTACATGAAAATCATCGACCAAAATATCGTTGAAAATTTTTAGGGGCATTTTGGTCAAATTTTTCAGGTAAAATATTTTTTAAATATTTTTCATAGATTCGTCTATTTTTTATAAACACACGCTCCAAATTTCATGTCATTCTGACTGGTAGAAAAAAAAATTAAAATTCAAATACTATTGGAAACTACCGGGCATCCGTGATCGTCATATCCGCTTAGTTTCAATCTGGGCCGTTGGCACATTTAACTTATCTACACTAGGTTGCGCACCATATCTATATATATATATATATATATATATATATATATATATATATAAGAAAGGATGGGATTAGCCCATGAGCTCATATGAACATATGAGCCCAACGTATCATATTGAATCTGGGCCGATTTAACGATCACGAATGTCTGGTAGTTCTTGAATTTTAGTTTTTTTTTTTCTACAAATCCAAATCACTTGAAATTTTAGGTATGTATTCATCAAAAATAAGTGAATCTTCAAAAAATATCAAAAAAATATTTTACATGAAATAAATTGACCAAAATACCCCAAAACATTTTCAGGATGTATTTTGGTCTGTTTTTTTTTTACGAACATTTTTTTTATATTTTATTAGGTGTGACTTGATGAGAAAAATACACACCTAAAATTTCAAATGATTTGAATGTGTAAAAAATAAAATAAAATTCAAGCACTACTAGACATTTGTAATCGTCAGATCAGCTCAAATTCAATATGGACCGTTGGGCTCATATGTTCATTTGAAGTAGTGAGCTAATCTCATCATTTGCATATATATATATATATATATATATATATATATATATATATATATATATATATATATATATATATATATATATATAAGAAAAAGCTTCGGTGAACCCATTCGCTCAAAGAATTGTATAAGCTCAATAGCCCAGATTGAATCTGGGCCGATCTGAAGGTCGAGAGTATTTTAATTTTATTTATTTTTTACAAATCCAAATCTCTTGAAATTTGAGGTGAATATTATTCTCATCAAGCTACATGTAATAAAAATATAAAAAAAAAAATCTGAAAAATTAAAGGTGACCAAAATACCCCGAAAATATATAGGGGTATTTTGGTTATTTTTTAATATAAAATATTTTTAAAAAAATATTTTTAAAATATTCAGATATTTTTTATCAACATAATTCTAAAATTTCAAGTGATTTAGATTTATAGAAAAAATTAAATTAAATTTAAATACTACCAGACATCCGTGATCGTCAGATCGGCCCAGATTCAATCTGGGACATTGGGTTCATTTTTTTCTTGTGAGCTAGTGGGCTCGCCCGAGCATTTTTTTGATATTTTTCAAATATTCACTTATTTTTTACGTACACACACTCCAAATTTTAAGTGATTTGGATTTGTAAAAAAAAATTAAAATTAAAACACTACCAGATATCCGTGATCATCAGATCGGCCGAGATTCAATCGGAGCCGTTGGACTCATTTTTTCCAGTGAGCTAGTGGGCTCACCCAAGCTTTCTTCAAGGTAGGCTCTATTTGAAGGTAGGCTCTAATTTGATTGTTTAGAGCCTAAGCTCCATACAAACCACACCCATATATATATATATATATATATATATATATGGGTGCGGTTTGTATGGAGCTTAGGCTCTAAACAATCAAATTAGAGCCTACCTTCAAATAGTATCAAGAAATATGGTTTCAATACGGGAAATCTTTGTGATAGCCTTAAAATATATTTTCATATTTATTTATAAAGTTTAAAGCTTCAAAAAATAGTGTCAATTGAATGATCTATGAACACTTGAAAATCATGAAAATTGACGGTCCAAAAATACGTTACAAAATACACTATTTCCAAAAGTTGAAATCCATTTTTTTCTCATTTCCATGCATCTTGATGTCGAGATGATCAATTTGAAAATATTTGGGTATCAAAACAACATCTTCTAGTGATATATATATATATATATATATATATATATATATATATATATATATATATATATATATATATATATATATATATATATATATATATATATATATATATACTACAAAATGCCTATAGGCGAAAATGAACAGTGATTTCGCCTGGCCTCATCACTATCGCACGATCACAGTTATCTGGTAGTGTTTCATTTTTTATTTTTTCATTAATTGGAATGATTTAAAATTTGGAGCGTGTATATATCTTAGTGAGGCACACTTAATAAAAATATGAAACAAATAATTCGTAAAATATAATTTGACCAAAATGCCCCCATAAATTTGCGAAGGTATTATAGTTAATTTATATTTTACGGATTATTTTTTTCATATTTTTATTAGATGCGCCTTTCTAAAATGTACACATGTTCTAAATTTCAAGTAAATTGGATTTGTAAAAAAAAAAAAAATGAAAATTGAAACACTATTGGATAACTGTGACCGTGCAATGAAGTTTGGATAGTGATGAGGGTAGGCAGAATCACTATTCATTTTCACCTATAGTTGTCAGTAGTGTTTCAATTTTCATTTTTTTTCTACAAATCCAAATTACTTGAAAGTTAGAACATGTGTACATCTTAGTGAGGCGCACCTAACAACAATATGAAAAAAATAATTCATAAAAATGACCAAAATACCCTCGAAACTTTTTGAGGGTATTTTGGTCACTTTTTAATGTAAAATATTTTTTGATATTTTTTGTAGATTCGTCTATTTTTAAATTGAAGAATAACCACTCCAAATTTCAGGTCATTCTGATTTGTAGAAAAAAAAAATGAAAAATGAAACACTACTAGACAATCGTGGCTTTGTGATGAACTTTTGACGGCAATGAGAGTAAGCGAAATCACTATTCATTTTCACCTATAGGTGTTTTGTAGTATTTTTCATATATATATATAGGGGAAAAGTTTATATAGAGCCGAGGCTCTAAACAATCAAACTTTAGCCTACCTCAAAAATTTCCATAGAAGAGATTGTTTTGATGTCCAAATATCTTCAAATTGATCATCTCGATATCAAGATGCATGAATATGGGAAAAACATGGATTTCAAGTTTTAGAAATAGTGTATTTTGTAACGTTTTTTTTTACCGTTAAATTTCAAGATTTTCATAGATATGTCAATCTACACTAAATTTTAAGCTTTAAATTTTATAAATAAATATGAAAATATATTTAAGTCTATTACAAAGATTTCCAGTATTAAAACCACATTTCTCAACACTATTTGAAAGATGTAGGCTCTATACAACCTGCACCCATATATATATATATATATATATATATATATATATATATAAATAAAAGGTTGAAATTATATTTCTAGTTTTTAGGATCCTAAAACACTCCTTGATTGAAGTGATGTCCAATATCCTCGCAGGAGCATATAATTTTGTGGCTTTATAATTAGCATGTGAATAATTTTAACCTCTCTTAAAGCTCAGATAAAAATGATACATAATAAAAGTATTACATAGTCAGTATCATAGTTATGAATATTGCGCAGAACCGACCGATCTGATAGGTTGGACTACTAACTAGTGTCATCGCATGTCTAGTCTAAAGTAAAAAATCGAGTTTCGTAAAAAACTAGTCAAAATCAAATTTTGACTAGTTTTGATGGATTACATAGGTTTTTTTTGTCATGATAGATTGGCAACATAAAGTTGGCCAATTTTTTTGTAATATATTTAATTGGTCAAACAAAGTTATAAAACTTTTCAAGATATATTTCTTATTTTTTAATTATTTTATTTTAATATATTTTAAAATCATGTCCAACCGTAGTTTTGATCGAACAAAACCCCTTGCCAATTCGGTATCAGGTCCGATCATGATAAACTTGTTGGTATGAGTATGGAATTGATCGATTGAGCACTCAGCCCCAATATCTAGCATTTGTATTTATCCAACAATGATGGTTGATAAGTTATTGCCTACTTTTACAACTGCGTTTTTTAGTGCCAACAGCTACTCAATCCCACCGCTCATAAATAAGTATGGACGATAGATATTGCGTATGAGTACTTATAGAATATAGTATCGAATGAAATATATACTATAAACTAGCACAATTATAGTTTGCCTATTCATATCCAACATCAACTATCCATATTTATGTTGTCATCTGCTCAACTGTTGGGAATAATTGAACTTTACCCACAAGGATGAGCATGAAGACTAGATGTTAGGTATAAGTATCCTATATTAATGATTTAATGCTTCCATATTTGCAGCCATACTTGTCTCGAATTCAAAGGGACCGTACGAGCCTTTATTTTGATAAATACGAAAAAGTTTCAATACGTAGAGTATTTCAGTTTTGAGAGTATGCATGAGTATTTCAATTTTATTTTATTTTTCTATACTTCAAAACATATGGCTAATTATATTTTTTTAAAGAAAAACATGTGCGTGCTTACTAGAGTTATTCATTATCTTACCCCCATCATTTTATTTTATTTTATTAGATTTGCATCCTTATTAAGACAGACCAATGCAAGGCTTTCTTACGCTATTCTATCTGAACAATATGCATCGATATTTTCAAAGAAAGAGAAATCTCATTAATATAAATAATATAGTCCTACAACAAGTGGATATTGTTATTAACCAAAAAAAAAAAAAAACAGGTGGATATTGTTAATAGAGAAAAACTACAAAGAAATAAAAGTAAAACGAAAATATACAATTTAAAAAGAAAAGAAAGAAAAAGGTGCGGTTTGTATAGAGGCGAGGCTCTAAACAATCAAATTAGAGCCTACCTTCAAATATTGTTGAGAAATATGATTTCAATACTGAAAATTTTTGTGATAGTCTTAAATTATATTGTCCTCTTTAATTTGTAAAATTTAAAGCTTTAAAAATAGTGTAGATCGAGCAGATCTATGAAAACTAAAAAATCTTGACAATTGACGGTCAAAAAATGCGTCACAAGATACTATTTTCAAATTTTGAAATCTCTTTTTTTTCATGTCCATGCATCTTGATGTAGATAATAAATTTGATGACATTTGGGCATCAAAACAGCCTATTCTAATGAAAGTTTTGAGGTTGGGGCTATATAAACTTTTCCCAAAAAAAAGAGACTATGGCACTCAACAGTATCCATCTGCAGTATGCCATGGGGGATGAGATTAACTTGGTGATTGGTGATGGTCACTCCATGATCGATGTTGCCCGGCGAGTGAGCATCTCTGGTTAGTTTGTCCAAGCATTATGTCACCAATTTGAACTGACAGTGCAAACGCTTCAGCTGTTATTTTCGGGTGTCCTTCAGTTTGTGCACCACTCATCTAGATCATCACCGGAGTCGACCAGATATTTTATCTGGCAATCATCATCTATCATATGAAAACCTGTTGTAAACAGAGATATGTTAGGGAGACTAAACATCACCCACTTGCATTTTTTGACAGTCGACAAGTTCTATCTCTCTTTCTCCCCCAAAACAAAATTATGGAAACTCAAACTCAGAGGCGGGAAGAATCAAAGAAAGTATGAATAAAAAAAAAAAAATGAAATCAATGTTACATGAGTCATTGCTCTAATGTTCAAATTCAAACAGCTACAAACGTGAGTCGTTGCTCCTACAGTTATCCTAAATGATTATGAATACATCCTTCTTTTGGGTTTAACATGAGCACCCACATAATGAATCCTGTTTCACTGGAAATAAGGCATCAAGTGCATGATATGGGTCCAGAAGTGATGTCACAGCCATTCATCCCCTGTTCACCAGAAATTGTAGAAGAAGATTCCTGATGAGGAAAAATACCCTCTCAGGGCAAGATGATCCACCTGCATTATAGGTGAATTTGTAATTTTTATAACTACTTTCCCTTCTACATCACCCTTTTTGAAAAGCAATAATGACCATTTAAAATCTCTGAGACAAACATCCATCAAAATTCATGGGATTCCCTCGAAGACGAGAGCTAAAGGACGATACTCATCTATCTAACTTTGAAGCAATGTAGGAAAAATTGAACCAGAACGGTTAACCAGGCATGGCTTGGAAGCGGTTCAACTGTTGTAACTGGGAAGTTCCGGGCGGACAAAAAAGTGTTACAAAAATACAAAAAATCTAATAAAATATGAAAAATATATTTAAAAAATAATTAAACAAAACACATCTAAATGAAGTTAAAAATTAATGGAAAAATGAATTTTAAAGAATCAACTTGAGCACATGGGTATTTTTTAAATTTTTCAAAAAAGACGGAAAAATATAAAAATAATTAAGCAAAAAAATTTCCAATCTTTTCCATAATGATAAAAAATATTAAAAAATACATTACAAACAAAATCCCTTATTTTTTGAGATTGTATATAATTTTTCTTAAAAATACCCTGCCAGACACCAAAATCGGCCGAAACCGAAACCAACCAATGGCCGATGCCGATCTAACCAGGCGATTACCAGTTATACCTCTTGATTTTTCCTCCAACGCTTTAAAGGTAACTAATGAAAAGAGTCGTTGCAACACTCCTTCATGACCCTTACCGTCTCATTTGAACTCTCTAACAAGGCATTCTCGAAGTACAATGACCCCTTGAAGAGACAATCTTTATGAACCGACAACCATTCCTCAAACTTGCATAAACTCTTACAAGAGCCCCCATTATTTATACACCTTTAGGGGACATATAGAAAAATTAGAGTGATTCCACACTTACCTCATAAGATAAGGTTTTACTCTCCTGTACCCGCGCTAGAATTTAATGACAGGGAGATATCTTTATCTGAACAATTGAGATCTATGCAAAAATAGGTCATGAATCGTCAATTTGCAAAGATAATGGCGATAGACCCTAACTCAAACATATGAGTTAAGTCCTTGATCGGTCACCGCGACCTTATTACTAGTGTCCTATGTTCCGATTTTCTCACATGTGACATTCTGGAGGTACTTGTTTTGTTGAATTTTTGACACATGTTGAAACTTCACCCGTAGCGCATCTTAAGAAAGACTAAAGATCTTTTTCATATTTACCTAAGATCAGTCAATCGCACCAGACATGATGAGGATGGTATGCCAAGCATTACATACTACTCAATATACAAACTAAACATAGTCTAGGTGATAACACTTCTTTGAAGCCCCTATTAGTCTCAGTCAACTGATAAATACCCCTCTTTTTCTCACATATTTGGATCACTCCAATTAAACCTTTGTTTCATTTTTATCTTTATGCTCCAACAAATTACAGGAGTCATTTTTTCATCAAAGATGCTCCCAACAATGGGAGAAGTTCTCTTCCATTTAGTTTATATCTCAAACGTATGTTATCAATCGCTCTCTTCCATCTAGTTTATATCTTAAAGGAATGCTATCAAGCACTATTGAATGCTTCATAAGAAATTAAATCAAAAGCATCAACCTTTACATAAGCTCAGATAAAAATATATTAAAGAAAAAATACTTTGCACTGAGAGACTTCTATTAACATGTGAGCTTCAAGCTTGTGTGTAACAACGAAGAGGATAGATGAGACCTCACTTACTTATCCAAATTATGACAATCTCCATAAGAGTGTGGAGTCCAACTACCATGGTATTCACTGTGCCACAATTACCAAGCACGATCATATAACCTCATGATCTGATCATCTATATGAAGAGGAAGCATGAAAAAACATGTAAACAAGGCAGATAACCGCGACAAGGCAAAGAGGATTGAAAAGAGAAGAAATGTAGACCCTGAAGGCACTCTATTCTCTACAAGGATCTAGAGATCAAAATGAACACAGTAGAAGACCATTCATATGAGAAGGATGTATAAGTTGTAGTCACTTGTAACGCATTACACATAGCTAGTCACTGTAACGCATTAAACATAGCTATTTTGCCCCTCCTTCCATCGAGATGGTGAATGTAATTAATAGTATTTCCATTTATTCCTTGGAATCGATTGCCCGAAATTAAAAAAGAGCTATGTCTAAGGATCTACACCTGGCAGGTAAGATATTTATGTATTTCTTGAGTCACAATTGCTTATTCACGCACGAGCTCCCAAAATTGCCCAACAAGAGCCCATTTTAGGTGACCAAACCCTAAAATAGCCAGGTCTTATGTATAAAAGAGAAAATATTCAAAACACTGAATTAAAAAATTATGTTATAGGGACTAACAAAATATCATCAACATAGGCAAGTGTAGAGTTTCCCGCACAACGCTGGGTTGAAGATGGCTAAGGCCTCATAGTTTGGATATGCTTCGGACCATCACCTCCAAGATTTGATAATTTTTTTTTATAAAAATGGGCATTCCGGTTAGTTTTTAGCACTTCTTCTAGGACAAAAAGACCCTAAACCTAATTCCCAAGTCCTACGAACCTATGCTCAAGAGATAGGCATCCAAACCTTAGATCTAGGAACATAGTTCCAGCAGCCATTAACCCTAATATCAAAAAATTACAACAAACCCTTGGAGAAGAACATCCTCCAAAACTTCTAAGCCCTAGATGTAACTTCCTGGGCATAACTCCTCGAAGTTAAACAAAATTTGGATATGCAAATATCGAAAGTGAAAGGAGTAAGAACTCGCATCTTTGTTTGCATCAAAATCCAACTCTTGGTGCTAGGCTTGAGGGCCAATTTTCTAGATATTTTTCTTTCTTTTTATTTATTTTTATTTTTTCCATTATTTTCTTTCTACATTTCAAAAATCCTTTGAAAATTATTTCTCCTATCTTCCAACTTATTTTCAATTTTTCTCTCAATTTTTATTTTATTTTATTTTATTTTTAATTCAGGGGATCTAAGCCGGCCTTGGCCAACGATTTGTGAATAATAGGTCTTTCAAGTTGATTCATTCATAAATCATTATTTAGTGAAACCCACTATTTACTGATATTTTTGAATAACAAGTTTGAACATAAATCAAGATGAGATAGTCCTCTAAGTTGACTTCCAGATCATATATGTGTGTAAATACTTCTAAAACACCTTTCTAACCACTTAAAACATTACACAAATATAATCACCAATTTTTACTTGGTCAACCAATTGGAAAGAGAGAGGAAGGAAGGGATCATGTGGGCTTAGGAGCCCTAGTGGGCCTCAAGCCCCACACGAAGGGGGCCTCCCTATGGTTTAGCCCTTGGCCATTGGGTCCCATGTCGGTCCAGATATTTTTAAATAACTAAAAGGATTGTTTTTAATCCCCTCTAAATATTTTAAAAATGACTCATAAACTTTTAATGTTGATTTTTTTTTTTTCATTATGCAAAAATAAAATTTGTAATGCCCTTTAGAAATTCATTTTTGTGATTAATAATTTTTCTAAAACACAAAAAAAAAAAAAAAAAAAAAAAAAATTGAATCTACTAGGTTAGAAATACACGAAAATACCAAAGCATTTCACTTATGCTACTTCTTATGGTCCACAATCTATCTTTTCAAAGTTACCCGTCGTAAGCCATAACAAACGTTCAATCATAGGGGCTCATGCTGGTTCATCAAATTGGTCAATAAATAAAGGGGGCACGAGTTTAGTATTTGAATTACAAGTTCACCCTAAGGACAAGTCATGACTCACATAGACATGAGCGCACGATTGCATTGGTGCAGGGGCCTCTCTTTGGCACATATACATTTCCTATCTGATAGGTCACTTCGCATAGATGCAACTATCACATGTAGATGTTGAGTGGTAGTATTGTTGAGGATTTAGGCCTTGCTATTACAAGCCGCCATCCAAATACAAGAGATGGAAACTCCTATTTACCACACATCTCTCGGATCTTAACAAAGGCTAATCTTGTAAACCGTCAACGATTGTGCCTTATGTCCAGGATTAAAGGGTTTTAGACTCCACTCTTGCTCCTAGACTACCCAACTTAGTTGAGATAACAAACCCTATAAAGCATGCTTGTTTGTGGACCACACTCCTACTGGAGTACAGTATCACTATAGTCATAGGTTTACATGCTCTCAATGCCTTTAAAGACTACATAACCAAACATTCTGCTTCTTTCATATTTGTCATAAAATTGCAACTAGTAACATATGCCATAATAGAAGCCAATTTTTTCCAAATGGGGGTGAAAACCGCTGTTCAAACCAGTGTTTAAAAAAACGCCCACTCGAACCGGACTCGCCCGGTTCGACTCGAAAATCGCCATAGACAGATCACATCGGCGAAAAAAACGGGAATCGTCCGGCTCTAGAGAGAACCAGACGATTCTGTATAGTGACTCGCCGATTTACTGTACAGAATCGGCGAGTCCCGTACGGTTTTTTTTTTTTTTTTTTTTGTAATCCATGATAGATTTTTTTGTAATACTTGATCGATTTTTTTGTAATCCATGATCGAATTGTTTTTTTTTTTTGTAATCCATGATCAAATTTTTTGTTTTTTTTTTGTTTTTGTAACCCATGATAGAATTTTTTGTAATCCATGATCGAATTTTTTGTAATCCATGATCGAAATTTTTGTTTTTTTTTCTTGTAATCCATGATCGAATTTTTTGTTTTTTTTTTGTAACCCATGATAGAATTTTTTGTAATCCATGATCGAATGTTTTGTAATACATGATCGAAATGTTTGTTTTTTTTTTTGTAATCCATGATCGAAATGTTTGTTTTTTTTTTTTGTAATCCATGATCGAATATTTTGTTTTTTGCTTTTTTTGTAACCCATGATAGAGTTTTTTGTAATCCATGATTGAATTTTTTGTAATCCATGATCGAATTGTTTTTTTCTTTCTTTGTAATCCACGATTGAATTTTTTGTTTTTTTTTGTTTGTTTTTTTTTGTAATACATGATCGAATTTTATGTAATCCATGATCGAATTTTATGTAATCCATGATCAAATTTTTTGTAATCCATGATTGAATTTTTTGAAAATTTGTGATTTTTTTTTTTTAATCCATGATTGAATTTTTTTTTGTAATCCATGATAGAATTTTTTGAAAATTTGTGATTTTTTTTTTTTAATCCATGATCAATTTTCTTGAAAATTTGTTATTTTTTTTTTAATCCACATTATTCAAAGAGAAAATGAGAGAGATGATGATTCTGAGGCCACCCTATCCCAGCCATATTATTCACATATCGAGTCCCAATAGCAAAAGTGTAGGGATGAGCACGACAGTGCAGGTGAGCATGAAGGATGGACAATCTTCGGGGATTTTAGATTAGGAACACAACAAAATACTAACACTCAGGGATTTGGGAATAGTTAGACGCCTGCTAATATCGATGATTCGTTTTTAGATCGAATCAATGAATTGTTAAACGAATTCAATCAATGGCACCAGCGTGACCAAGAAGAACAATAACGTCGTCTATCATTTTATTTTTAGATCATATGTTACTAATTTTAGGCTTTATTGTAGTCCATGTATGTTGATATACTTATTCCATGATAATTATATGTTTATCCTTTTGTGTGATGTAAATTAAATGCTGAATGGCGGTTCATGCAGGGAAAGAACATATCAATATTCGCATATTCATTCAAAAATATGAAAATTCTTAATGGAGTACCCTAAAAAACAATATTTATAATGAATTTTAATAATTTTTTCGGATTTTTTTTAAGCTTTATTCTGATCGATTCACCCGATTCCCGATCCGGATCGCCAATTCGCTGATCCGGATCTGTTTTTTGGAAGCTCGATCCGGGTCACCGATCCGTTTTTTAAACCATTGGTTCAAACTGTTGGTTCACAGTCTATGAAGTGACCCAATGCAAACCAGTGAGTTGAAACGACGAGCACCACTGATTCATAGCAAATCCACACTGAAAGAAAAAGTGGTATGTGTTATCCTCTAAAACTACATAATAAACGATTATTTGTAAATGGCATTCTCCTCCTTCTCAACCTATCATAGTGAGCAACTTCCCCCACCTAGGGATGGAGACGTCAGATGCACCAGAGAGAGTACCTATAAAAATTGTTTGAACTTTTGACTTTTGAAGGTAAAACGTATTCACTTTTTAGTTTTACCTTATATAAGAGAGAGAGAGAGAAATACCAATTTTGCCCAAAATAGAGAGAGAAAATTATTTTTGCCAATGTATAATTCGTTCGAATCGACCCAAAGCTTCCGAATCAAGCACTCCGAATCTGGTTGAAGCGATTCGACCGAAGCAAAGCGAACTTGATAACATTGATCCTGAGAGATCTAAGGGTCTTATATTTTATTGCCCATCACATAACACTAAAATAGTAAACACCGATAATGCTAAGTTTTTAGAGGATTGGGCCAATAGTGGGAAAAAACAGGTCAAGAAGTTTGTTTTTAAGGAAGAGAGAGCTGTAATACCCATGTCATTCACACATGATGATGCAAATCAAGATCTGGCTCCTACAAAATTTTAATTTTATTTTTTTTAATTTTATTTTGAGATATGTGGGTAGACATTTTCTTTATTTTTATTTAGGGTTAATTGTTATAAATAGGTTCATTTTATGTTTTTAGTTAGTTTGTAAATCTTTTTTGTTTTTTTTTTCTTATATGAGTTTTTTTATTTTTTTGGAATGCTTATCCTTATCTAGCAGTATTAACTTGGGTAGAAGATAGTCTTTTAGAAAGATGAGTTACGTTTTCAATAGTGAATCCATTTAGAAATAAAATATTAGTCAAGGTTATAGGGGTTGCGTTTTGTCTATGGGAAGGAAGCTTATCTCTCACAATTGGATATATATCTTTTAGATAGTTGGTAGCATAGTATGTTTTTTTAGAAGAACTTTTAAAAGAGGGGACGTCTCATATTGTAAGATGGTTTTTTTTATGGAATGAAAAAGTTTTATTTTAGAGAGAGAGGGCCTTTTTGTGGGTTTTTCTTCTCTTTGCTCTTGTGGTGCATGGTGAAGGACTCAGATCCCCATTTTTGTTCCTTTTTCTTCTGATTTTCTCCTCAAATTTTTGTTTTCTCTTTAAAACGGAGCTGTATTTGCCGGGTATTGGCTGCTGGTAAATTCCAATTGTGTTAGGCGGTATCAAGGTGTCAGTTGATTCTTGTTGACTGCAGTGCTCATTGATAAGGCATCATGGCTCATAGACATGGTCGATAGCTAGGTATCAGGAATGTGCCCATCTAATGAGAACGAGACCTCTGAGATATTGAGATAAAAGACTTGAGAAGGCAAGTGGAGGAGTTGACCTAGAGCTTGGCGTAAAACCCACTATTGACACACTATGATGATAGTAGTGAATCAGAAGCTGCTTTCAAGAGCCCATTCTATGCGTACGCTCTGCGTCAGGGGAGTGATCTACCTAAGTTTGATGAAGAACTAGTTAAAGATGAAGAACAAGTAGGTTTGGATCTTCAATTGGAATCGTCATTTTTTTATGTCACATGTGACTTCATATTTGATGAAGGTCCTATTTTTTATAAGAACAAGATGAAAGGAAAGATGTTGGCCTTGAGGAAGTAAAGATATTTGAATTTCACGTCAATGGAGAAATGAAAAAGTAAGACGTTGACTTAAACCTAGGGGAGTTCGACCCAATAAAAATATTTGATGAAGAAAAAGATGAAGAACTAATAGGAGAATCGATAAGTGAAGTTGGTTCAGTCATCCAAAGTTTTCATCTCGAAGATGCTTTCTTGATATATTTCACAGCTGAGCTTAAATAATTTCTATCAACATACAATGACCTATTCTTTGAGGGTTTCTCAGTTTTAGTGCAAAATAATTGTGTTTTGATTAGTGCAAAAATGCACAAGTCCAAGAATCATGTTTACTATATTTTGAATGAAGAAGATTTCAAGACTAAAGCAAATTTCATCTTAGCACATTTCATTTCTCCAACCAGGGGAAAATGATGCAGATCAAGATCTGGTTGCTATAAATTTTATCTATGTTAATTTTATTTTTGTAGATCTGGGTAGACTTTTTATTTTTTTATATTTAGGGTCAATTGTTAGAATTAGGTTTAGTCTATGTTTTTAATCTAGTTTAATAAGTCTTTTTTTTTTCTTGTATGAGTTGTTTTTATTTTTTTGGAAGGTCTATCCTTATCTAGCAAGATCAACTTAGATAGAAGATAGAAAGATAAGTTAAAATTTTAGTAATGACTCCATTTAGAAAGAAAATATCAGTAAAGGGTATGGGGGTTACATTTTTTCTATGGGAGGGTAGCTTATCAATCATAATGAGATGTTTATCGTTTTGAAAGTTAGGTAGAATAGGATGCTTTTTTAGAATAACATTTAAAAGAGCGGACATCTCATATTGTGAGGTGGTTTTTTTCTATGGAATGAAAAATATTTATTGTAGAGAGAGAGAGAGAGAGAGATAGCCTTTTATGGTTTTTCTTCTCTTTGCTCTTGTGGTGTGTGGTAAAGGACTCGGATCCTCTTGTTTATTCCTTGATCTTGTGATTTTCTTCTCAGATTTTTGTTTCTTTCTCTAAAACAAGGCTATATTTGCTGGTTGTTAGTTCTAGTTTAGTTGCGTCACATGATAATGCTATTATTCCACCAGTGGTTCTTCAGATTGATCATCAATTGAAAACCCAATCATTGAGGAGCAAGTACCTATAAAAGAGGTGGTAGTAGAACCTACTGTTGAATCACAGTTAATAAAATCACTTAGAGAAAGGAGATATGTAATTCCATATGACTATTTAGTTAATATCCAGGAGTGTGATTTTGACATTGGCTTAGAAGCTTATCTTGTAACTTTCATGAATTCCGGAGATATTTTACATTCCACTTAGTAGATGGAGGCCATGTTTTATGAGCTGAAACTTATAGAACAAAACCAAGTGTCAGAATTAGTACAATTGCCTAAAGGCATTGGGTGCAAGTGGTGTTCAAGACCAAACGAGGTAGTAAGGGTAATGTTGAGAGATTAAATATTAGATTAGTTACAAAAGATTATACACAAAAAGTAAATTACTAGGAAACTTTCTCTCCAGTGTCAAAGAAGGATTCCTTCAGGACTATTATGGCACTTGTAGTGCCTTTGGATCTAGAATTGCATCAGATGGATATAAGGATGTCTTTTTTGAATAGTGACTACATGAGGAGCTCTACATAATAGCACTTAATTTGTAAGCTATAAAATCTATTAATGGACTCAAATAGGCATTCTATATGTAAATGACATTCTTATAGCCAACAATGACATTTATATGTTGCATGAAACAAAAAATATTTTTTTTTAATAACTTTGAGAGGAAGGGCTTGGGTGAAGTTTTATGTGTGCTTGGCATAGAAATTCATCAATACTAATCACGAGGTATTTTGAGATTATCATAAAAGGTGTACATTGAGAGGGTTCTCAATAGGTATATCATGCAGAGTTGCTCTCCAGGTGTAGCACCTAATATTAAGGGTGATAAAGTCAATCAATTACAATGTCCCAAAAATAACTTAGAAAGGAACAATATGAAAAACATTCCCTATGCATCAACTGTGAAAATTGAATGTATGCTTAGGTTTACACAGTCTAGATATAGCTTTTGTTGTTAGTATATTCAGTACATATCAAAGTAACCTAGGACTAGAATATCGGAAAGTGGCTAAGAAAGTAATGAGATATCTACAAGGGATCGATAACATTATACTCACATACAAAAACTCCAATTATCTTGATGTGATTGGATATATGGATTCAGATTTGCTGCATGTCCAAATGATAGGAAGTTGACATCAGGTTATGTCTTCATGATGGCTGGCGGAGCTATGTCATGGTAGAGTAAGAAGCAGTAGGTCACAACTTTGTCGATATATGGAAGCATAATTTATAGCTTGCTATAAAGCTACTAAGCAAAGTATGTGGTTGCATAATTTTACCTCGGGGTTTTGGGTTGTGGATTCTAATACCTAGCCACTGGTAATTTCCTATGACAGTTATCGTACAATTTTTTTCTCTAAAAACAACAACAACTCGAACAATTCCCAGCATATATAAATTAAATATCTTGTTGTAAGGGAGAAGGTAAGGGAACTTGTAGTGTCCATTGAGCACATCAATACAAAAACTGATAATCGTGATATGTTGACCAAGGTTTTGAGTCCCAAATTGTTTGTAGAGCATTTGCTTGTGGGAGTTTAACAAGCATATGCAATGCACTTATCTGATGCGTCAAAGTTTTCGGTTTGATATATGTATATATAAGGATAACATGGTATAAAGTTTTAGACCGCTTTTAGGTGGGATATAGAAGTAACCATATCATAAGATATTGTCCATCATAAAGGTTACATATTGGATACTATAGATAGTGATGATGCTAATACTATAATTATGGAATGGTACTATGTGATTTATAGATTACGATTAGCCTTCATGGTTTGCTATTAGTAATTTCACTTGTAAAAGTCATGATTTTAAGAGAATAATTCACATTTGTTTAAATTTAGGATATATTTTCAACTATAATCAATGTTAGACCAAGTGAAACAGTGTTAGAAAATATTCCTAATTTTGTAGTCTAACAACAATTGGAGGAGTAACATTGTCCATAATTTAAGTGAGATGGTTATCCAATATAAAGATAAGGACTTTGGTAAGCACCGTCCCCACCTTTAAGTAGGTTAGGGTTAAGAAAGAAAAATAAAAAAGGGATATAATATGGCGGTCTCATCTCGTGCTTATTCTTCATAAGGAAGTTCTCTATCAAGCTCCGAGGAGAAAGATGTGAGACGGTTCACCTGTTTAGATATGAGAACTAGAAGTCGTTTTCTTTTTGATAGATCATGGTATATATGTATATATTTATTAAGGGAAAATATCTCCATAGACCCCATTTTCAACTTTCATTTCTTCCTAAACCCAAAATTTCAAAACATATCTTCTAACCCCCCAAATAACTTTATCTATTTTTATTCCAACTTTTAACCCAAACAAATTAAAAAAGACATATTTTTCTCACATGTTTCTCTCTCTAGACTGTCCACATTCAGGAGGTCAGACTCTCTCTCTCTTCGCCCTCCTCTGTCTCTCTGAAAGAGTGTTTAGAAGCTTAATTCAATACTTTCGTCTCTCTCTAAACTTTTATCTCCCTATTGCCTTTCTTTCTCTTATATCAATTCCTCATTAGTTGTAGAGAATCCATCTTTCTCTCTCTAGATGCGTACAAATCATATTTTTCTTACAACTCGCAGAGACCTCAAAATGCCCAACGTTATTCTTTCTCGCTCCTCTGCACCTTCCATCTCTCTCTCTTCCAAACAACGCTCCAATCTTTTTCCGCTCACACCTCTGCAACTCAACAAAACCCTGCAATTGCCCTTCAAAATGCCACCCAACAACGGAAAATTCAATCTCAAACCCTTAGCGACCATTATCGAAAAGGAAATTGCAATCTCCGAAAGACCTGAAACCTTCTTGAGAGAAGGAGAAGAGGAGGCCCCCATTTCATCTGCGTCTGCTTCTACCTTTTCTGTTAAGGCTCGATTTGAATGCATGATCAAAAAAGCTCATGATACTGTTTGTTAAGCCAACTCTCTCTGTCTCTCTCTCACTTGTTTTAATCTCTCTCCATGTATCGAGAGAGAGAGTTGATATTCCTTTTTCTAATTCCTAGAGATGAATGCATCAAGATCGCCGGAAAAGTGTTCGGGAAAAGAGATGGGGTTTCTTTTCTGATGTCAATGGCATTTTCCATCGGGCGGGTCAAAGGGAGGGTATAGTTTTTTAGTGAGTAGGTACTGGGGGAGGTGTAGTTTTTTGGCGAGCAGAAGACAGGGGTAGTGTAGGTTCCCGGCGAGTAGGTGAGAGGGGAGGTGTGGTTTTCTGGCAAGTAGATGTCGAGGGAGGTTTAATTTTCTGGCAAGTAATTTTCCAGCAAGTTAGGTTCCCTGACTTTAAAGAGTTGGGGGAGATAAAGAGAGAGAAGGATTTGGGAGGTTGATCGGGGGAAGGAGAAAGAGAACCATGTCAAGAGAGAGAGAGAGAGAGGAGAGAGAGAGGGGTTTAGAAACAATGTATTTTTTAAATTTGTTTGGATAAAAAAAAATAGTAAAAAATGAATAAAATATATTTAGGGGGTTAGGAGATATAATAGAGTCAATCTCTATGTAGTAAGATAGGTTTTGCAACCTCAGGTCAATGGAGAAACGAAAGTTGAAAATGGGGTCTATAGAGATATTTTCTCATTTATTAATTTATATTCTCGTTTTTCGAAAATCATAAACAACAATCCAATAAAGATTTACATATTTCTTCAGTTTCTTAAATATGTAAATCTGTAGTTTATTTTTACATAACTTCCTAGCTCCTCCCAAAGCTCCCATACTTTTGGAGGTACATCCCAAGTGTTTTTTTTTTTTTCCTTTTCATGCCCTCACTAGAATCCCAAAAAAACCTTCGCATATGACCTCCCAATATCTTTGTGATCTAACTAAGATGCCTAAATAGAGACATATTACACACTAGCTAGTCTGAAATAGTTGATAAATAAGGTAATACGACCACCTATATACTAAAACTTGGCCATCTATAAATGCAACTTGAAATCTATCTAAAACATGGTCCCAAGCAGCTATGTGGATGTGACCATCTACAACTAGAAGGCCCAAATACTTGAAAGGTATTATCTATGCTTGGCTCTATAATTCCAGACAGCCTTCTCAGCAAATCTTCCTCATATCCAACTTTGATAAGTTTAGTTTTGTGTATGTTCACTTTCAAATTAGAGACTAAAACATTAGAGGAAAAACTTTAGATTATTAACTTTGTGACACCGAGGAATCATAAAACATAAATGTGTTATCTGCACGATACAAATATGAGATGATGGTCATGTTGGAGTGTACTAAAACTAAAATGTGTCCTCTCACCCACCCAAATAAGCATTTGTTGAGTTCTTAGCAACAAGAGTTAAAAGGAAGGGTGAAAGGGGTCACCTCGCTTAATCCCGCTCAAAGCTTTAAAGTATCTTTTTGGTTTTCCATTGACCAAACTAAAAAGTTAATTAAGGAAAGACAAGCATTAATTTGCATCCTCGTCTAACAACAAAGCCCATTCTTCCCATGGTCTTTGATAATCAACCCCAATATAAGCCTGCTCATGATCGAGTCTACATAAGATACTTGATTTGTTTATCTTGTTCCTCTAGTGAATATAGGCCTATGTAATGAGGACATTGTCTATTGCTAGTGGAAGCTGATTTTTTTCTTCTTCTTTTTTTTTGGGCAAGGTTGGGTGGGGTCGGAGGGTAGGACAGGACAATAGAAGACAACACATTTTAGTCTTAATGCCAAAACATCGCAATAATCTTGTATTGGCGACCTAACATGTCATCATATCATTTATTACCTCAATAATAACTTCCTTTGGGATTAAGGCCAAAAAGCTTTTCAGTTGGTATCATTGTTGATTTTCTATCTTCCTATGATCTCCTCCAATGCTAGCTTTAAATCCTCCTTAAGTAAATCTCATAAGTATTGAAAAATGGACTATGAAAAATCATTAGGCACTAGAGTTATATCCCCTCCCAAGCCCAAAACAACTTTTTTTTAATATCTTCTATCAAACAAAGTCTTTCCTAGCCAACTAACAATTCCATATAATAGCTGATGGAATTGTACTCTCTATCAATGAAAGTTCCAGGTCTCCATTACGCTGTCTTAATGAAACTACCAAAAATAGCCTCTTCAATAGCATTTATGTTATTTTAATAAAAGGTGTGGTTTGCATAAGGTTGCAACTTTAAACAAACTAATTAAGGCACACCTACAAAATTTATCATAAATGTAATTTTGATATAAAAAATTCTTAGGATGGCTTGAGAATCTATTTTCATCTCTAATTATAGATTTTGAACTCCAAAAATGGTTGAAATCAAGTAGATCTATAAACACATGAAAATCTTGAAAATAGATGGTCAAGATAATGTATTGCAAGATACATTATTTCGCATACTCAAATTTTTTTTTTCTTTTCATATTCATACATCTCATCATTAAGATGATCAATTAGAGAGTTTTCCAACATCCAACAACCTTTTATGATGGATTAATAATTGATAGGGATTTTGAGTCCTCTAATATTGGGTGACCATCTTCTTACATTAGCAGTAAAGTGAAAAACTAGTATTTTTATGCTCCTCCTTCAACTGCTTAACACAAGATCTGTGCATCTAATAAAATTCTTCTAACGTTAAGTCATGTTGGAGAGAAATTCTAATTATAGCTTATCACTCAATTGGGATTCGTCTAAACCTAGGTTGAATTGCTCTACTCTCTCCAAATTTGAAATTTAATAACTAGATTACTGGTTTTTCCTTAGAGACAACCTACTGTTTTTCTCTTCCATTCTATATATGTCTGAATTTATGTAATTTCTTGGATAGCCTAAATCCAGCCACCGCCACTAAATTCATCGAAGCAACGACCATCCAAGTGGAAAACGGATAAACATCTATCATTCCACATGGAATGAATATAACCGTTTAGCGAATTCAAAACAGACAAAGGGCAAGATGAGGGTACTAGCCGTGGGCTATGATGGTTGACTGGATCGACTTAATAACTTCATTAAAAGGTGGAAAAGGTGGAAAAGTGAATCCCTCTGTCAAAGTCAAAGTGCATCCACACGATTTTTTGACGGTTTTCCTTAAAATGTGACTTCTAAAAATCTAAATCCAAGGAACCAAACGGGCCAAGTGATTTCTTATGGAGCCAACCCAATTCAATCTAAAACGGCACGGGTCATACCGAAGGCCATTAGCCTTTGGGGTGTGGTGAGAACATAATTTAGGAACCCAAGCTAGGTTCACCAAAATTTATCAAAGTTTAAGTAATTTTCATCATCTCAATGAAATCTATTAACATTGAAAAATAAATAAAAATTGAAACGTACACAAGGGACCTAGCATCTCAATCTGAGAGCGTATAAGTTGTTTCATCTGTATATGTTCCCCTTTAAAAAGCCTATGCACCTGAGCGAATAGTTTGAAAGAGTGCTTTAATTTGGGTAGTTGTTATATTTAAGATGTTCTCCATTTTCCAACAAAAAACACAGACATGTATATATTAAGTGGAATGTGCCGAATTTTGAGAGGGAAAATTGTTTCATGCAGGCTGGACCACTTTACAATATATGCGGTCCAAAAAGTGTAAAGCATTTATCTTAAAGATGGATGAAAGTAGGTGTTCCATCTAAAAACAATATAAACAAATGGTCCAAATGTCTTCTTGTTGTAATTATTATTTATAGTTTTTAAATTTACTTATTTTTTCATATTCATGATCTCCATATTAGAGATTACATGTCCTTAAAAATTAATTCCAAAAATCTATCACAAAAATAGATTTATTAATAGGCTTGCATTTCTACATAGGCAAGCTTGGCCGCATAAAAACTGATTCCTTTTGGGAGCTACAAGTTATTATTGCCCCCATAAGTTTTATCTTCCAATACTTTGGACTTTTAAGGTAAAATTTTGTTTTCTATGAATTTCAACGATTGTTCAGCTTTTGTGTATCTAAGAACTCTTGACTAGATGGCAAATCACTTGGAATTAGGAAACCATGCATATATGGGTCTTATTTCTATTTGGACACGGTTTCTATGAGTCCATGTAGAAATGAGTCACCTTTTAAAATTTTATTTTTTAGATGGATTTTTTTAACTAATTTTTAAGGACATACAATCTCTAACATCGAGATCAAGAATATGATAAATAAATAAATTTTAAAAATTAAAAATAATAATTCTATTAGAAAACATTTTGATCGTTAGTTTCAATTAATTTTTTGATGGACCACCTATTTGCATTCATCTATAAGATTGATGCTTTATACCTCGGGGACCGCAAAGGTTTCATGCAGTGGGGGACTGCAAATGTTTCATGCAGTCCCCACTGTATGAAACAATTTTCTTTTCTATTTTGATAACAAATTATACTATTCAAACTCTCAAAGTATATGTAATTTTTTTTGGATAATTCAATGGGGAAGACATGCCCCTATCCATTTTTAAAGATAGATTAGGGAATTAGAAGGTGTTAGTGGAGCAGAATTGAAAACCACAATGTGGTAACTATGTATGGGGGTGCTACTACCACGACCCAGCCCCTTTCCTACAAAGTATATACATGTGTTGAGCATTTCATTTGCTCATCCGACAAGGATTCGTAACACGCCAAATACACAAAGCATGAAGGGCATCGGTTAGAGAGCTAAGAAATTAATCTATCTTAATTTTTGTTTTATTTAATATGGTTCTTATTTTTCAGATTTTATGGTCCGTTCTTTTTTTTTTTAAGAAACTTACTATACATCCCCACCTATATATATTTTACCTATATCTCTCATCTCCTAAGCATCCGATCTGAATAGATGTCTGGGATGGTTTCAACCATTATGTCACAAGTAAGCCACTGCCCATTTGACCTAGATCTGACATCTCATAGTATTTTTATTTATTTATTATTTATCAGTAATATGAATATGAAATTTGGTGTGTGTCATCATCTCAATGAGACGTACCTAAAAATAAAGAAAAATATTTTTTAAAAAAATAAAAAATACCCCTAAAACTTTTAGGGGTATTTTGATCATTCTATTTATTAAGAATACGGTTTTAGAATTTTTTAATGGTGCGAGTTTAAGAGATGATTGGCATTTGGTGTCAATTGATTTATATAAAAACATAATTAAAGAATAAAACAACGTCTAGGCATGACATTGACACTGGGGACATCTCAGCTGTTCATTCAAATCAGATGGCTGAGAGATGGGGGATACAAGTAAAACATATATGGGTGGAGATGTATAGTAAGTTTTTCTTTTTTACATATCTTTATTTTCCCAAAATACTTCCCAATTTTGAGCCGGTTGTCTTTTCTTTTTGTTTTCCTTTTTTTGAGTTATGGATTCAGAACATGAAGTAACAACTAACTTTTTTGAAAATTAAGCGGAAGTTCCTTAGTTTTGAATTTAAAACACTTGTATTTCATGAGTGAATTTAGAACTTCGAATTCCAATATGGTCTGTCACTCAATGTATGTGTTCTAAAATATTTTAGACTACTTTTTGAAAATTTTCTAAAATTCTTATAACTTAAAGTTCCAAAAATACCAGAAATTCCAAACCGAGGAAACTTGTACATTTTATTATTAAATAGCTTTATTAGAAAACTTGGCCTCTCACTTCAAGTTCCTAGCACCTGTTATTAATATCTTAGAAAAAGTTCCATCTGGGTATTACTTCAACTAGGTAGGGTTGAGAATTTTCAGATTGGGTTCGGATCCACCTAGATCCAGATTTGGATCCAAATACGATTGGATCTAAAATATTTGGATTTGAATAGTATTTATAAAAAAAAATATTGGAATCTGAATCTAAATTCGAAACTATATATAGGTTATGGATCCAAATTTGCATTTGGATTAATTTTTGTATATTAAAAATTTAAAATATAATTATAAAAGTTAAAATAATTATATATGTTATATATATATATATATATATATATATATATATATATATATATATATATATAAAATGTTGACGTAGGCCCACTAGCCTACAGCTACATATGAGCCCAATTGTCTAGAGATGGATATGACATCATTTTGTATTTTAATTTTAATTTTTTTTTACAAATCCAAATCACATGAAATTTTAGGTGTTTATTCTTCTCATCAACACACACTTAATAAAAGTATTAAAAAAATAATTCATAATATATAAATGATCAATTCTTAAAATATTTTGAGGGTATTTTGGTTAATTTATTTTATACGAAATACATTTTTGATATTTTTGTTGGATTCTTCTATTTTTATAGAACACATGTTCAAAATTTCAAGTGATTTTGATTTATAGAAAAATTAAAATTCAAATACGAAGTACAATCGTGATAATTGAATCAGCCTAGATTTAATTCGGGCTGTTAAGCTTATGTGTAGCTGTAGATTAGTGGGCCTACGATATATATATATATATATATATATATATATATATATATATATATATATATATATATATATATATATATGTGTGTGTGTGTGTGTGTGTGTGTGTGTGTATGTGTGTGTGTGTGTGTGTGTGTGTGGTCAGCAGCCTCAAGTCGATAAGCTAAATGTACCAACGACCCTGATTAAATATAGGTTGATCTGACGATCACGGATGTCCGATAGTGTCCAGTAGAATTTTAATTTTAATTTTTTTTTCTACAATTCAAAATCACTTGAAATTTTGGGTGTGTGATTTTAAAAAATAGATGAATCTACAAAAAGTATTTTTACATGAAAAACATTGATCAAAATACCCCTATAATGTTTCAGAGGTATTTTGATCAATTTTTTTCATATACAATATTTTTTTAATATATATTCGCTTATTTTTTAAAAACCCACACCTATAATTTCAAATGATTTGGTTTTGTAGAAAAAAAATTAAAATTCAAACACTACAAGACATATGTGATCGTCAACATTTAGCTTATCTACATGTGGCTGCTAACCATATCTTTTTTCATAAAGGAAAAAGAGACCATTTATTTTTAGTAAAAGGTGGTCACAATTGATCTTGACGATTGGGTTGGGTGATTGCATTTATTTCATTGACGAAACTCAAATTTTAAAAGAAATTTTCTCTTTGTGACACATCCAAGCTATCAGATTTCACATTAAACGGTTGTAAGTAATTGTCACCTTCTTGTGAAAAAGATAAATGGTGTCATTGTATACCTTCCTGTGAAAAAGATAAATGGTGTCATTGTATACCTTCCTGTGAAAAAGATAAATGGTGTCATTGTATACAATTCCACACACACACACACACACACACACACACACACACACACACACACACACACACACACACACACACACACACACACACACACACACACAACACACACACACACACACACACACACACACACACACACACACACATATATATATATATATAGGGAAATGCTACCGTAATCAGTGGTCCTACAGCTACCTATGAGCCCAACGGCCTAGATTGAATCTAGGCTGATCTGACGTACACGACCACATTTCGTATTTAAATTTAAATTTATTTTTTTACAAATCCAAATCATGTGAAATTTTAACCGTCTATTCTTCCCATCAAGGTGCACCTAATAAAAATATTAAAAAACTAATTCACAATATATAAATTGACCAAGATACCCCTGAAACTTTTCAAGGGTATTTTGGTCTATTTATTTTTTACGACATTTTTTTTTTATATTTTTATTAGATTCTTTTATTTTTAAAGAATACATGTCCAAAATTTCAAGTGATCTAGATTTATTAAAAAATATTAAAATTCAAATAGTAAATGTAATCGTGATCATTAGATCGACCCATATTCAATCTGGGCCGTTAGGCTCATATGTAGATGTAGGCCTACACGAGCATTTCTCGTATCTAAACAATCAAATTAGACCCAACCTAAAAAATTTCGCTAGAAGAGGTTTTCTTGACGCCCAAATATCCTCAAATTGATCATCGTGACATATCAAGATGCATGGGCATGAGAAAAAAATTGGATTCCAAATTTTAGAAATGGTGCATCTTATAACATATTTTTGGACCGTCAATTTTCAATATTTTCAAGTTTTCATAGATCTGCTCGATCTACACTATTTTTGAAGCTTTAATTTTTATAATTAAAGATATAAATATATTTTAAGGTTATCACAAAGATTTGTAGTATGGAAACCACATTTCTTGACACTATTTGAGGTGCGCTTTACTTTGATTATTTAGAGCCTCGACTCTATACAAACCACAGCCATATATATCTATATAAATAATCTATATTATTTTAAAAAACCGGGTCAGATCCTAATCAGATCCACCTATAACCAGATCCGACCCAAATTACTATTTGGATCTAGGTTTTAGATCCAAATCTGAATTTTAAATCTAATCTTGGATTTGTATAGAATCCAGATTTGGGGTTGGGATCCAGATCAAATAAATTCTAAGCCCCTACAACCAAGTGGGTTTGGTGTAATTTCAGTGTATCTTCAATCCCATCTATGTCATGGTATTTATTATCCCTCCATAATGAGTTGCGTTAAGAAAAGCGTATTCGATATTTGGAGAGCGTAATGTGACTGAGAGGGGGAAAGTAGGGACGGAGTGATGGGTGAGGTATAGAGAGAGAGACAGATGGGTAAGGTGGCAACCGGGCGAGCTTGGGCTTGGGCTTGGCTTGGGCTTAGGCCAAGTTAGCAATGGCCATGGCCCGGCCCTTATCCCGAGGTCAGGCAAGGTGGGCCAAAAACAAATTAAAAAAAATGGAAGAAAGACAAAAATAAAAAATATAAGAGGGTTGGGCCAGGCTAAACCAAGCTAGCACTGGCCCTAGCCCGTCCCTGGGCCACAGTTTGTGGCCTAGCCCTTCTTTTCTTAGAGCCAAGTTGGATGGAGCTGGGCCGCCCAGCTCGTTGTGGGTTGTAACATATTAATACATCATCCTTCTCAAGATTTAGAAATAGGGTGCTCTAGGTAGAGCATTTCCTCCCTTCACTATCTCACATAAAAATCTAAAGAGTGTTGTTAGGGCTTTTGAGTTTGGGTGTGGTTTGTATAGAGTCGAGGCTCTAAACAATCAAATTAGAGCCCACCTTCAAATAGTGGTTTCAATATTGGAAATGTGGTTTCAATATTGGAAATATTTGACCAGCCTTCAAATGTAGTTTCATCTATTACTTATAAAATTTAAAGCTTCAAAAATAGTATAGATTGAGCAAATCTATGAAAACTTGAATAATTTAAAAATTGACGGTAAAAAAATGTGTTACAAGGTGCACTATTTCAAAAACTTGAATAATTTAAAAATTGAATGACAAAAAAATTGACGGTCCATTTTTTTCTCAAGTCCATGCATCTTGATGTAGAGATTATCAATTTGAGGATATTTGAACCTCATATAGTGAAATTTTCGAGGTAGGCTCTAATTTGATTGTTTAGAGCCTAGGCTCGATATAGACGTTTTCCTTTGAGTTGGGTTTGTGTCAAAAAAAAAAAAAAAAAATCAAGGAACTCGGATTGTATTAATAAATAACAAACCTAAAATTGAAAAGAGGCCATTGAATCTTCATATGATTCAGGTGTTTAAACTCTCAAAAACTCACTTTGTCTATTCTCAAAAGGTCATGGCAGAGTCCTAGGATGGATCTCTAATTTTCACATAAAATAATCCATAATTTGTTACTTCACACGTAGGAGTAAGTATACAACATGCTCACGCGGGAGCATGCCATAAGATGTAAACAAAGGAAATATGTGGCATTAGGGCCACACAGTGGGCTTTGAAATAGAGTGTGAGGATAACTTCTCGCTCCGAACCCCTGAGCCGCCTGCCGCCAATTCCTCTCTCTCTCTCTTTATCACTGTCTCTCTAGTTCCAATACTTCTCTCTCTAGCTCAAATCCTCTCTCTCTAGCTCCACTGTCTCTCTAGTTCCAATACTTCTCTCTCTAGCTCAAATCCTCTCTCTCTAGCTCCACTACCTTTCTCTCCAATACCCCCTCTGTCTCTAGCTCCACTACCTCTCTCTCTCTCCAATACCCCCTCTCTCTAGCTCCAATACCTCTCTCTTCATCACTCTCTAGCTCCAATACCTCTCTCTTCATCACTCTCTAGCTGCAATACCTCTCTCTTCATCACTCTCCCTCTTCATCACTCTTTAGCTTCAATACCTCTCTCTTCATCACACACTCGCTAGCTCCAATGCCTCTCTCTTCATCGCACACTCTCTGGCTCCAATACCTCTCTTTCATCACTCTCTCTCTAGCTCCAATATCTCTCTCTCTCTTCATGTCTCTCTGGTGGAGAAGCCAAAGAAAAACTCGGTAGGGCGGGAGCCTGAAGTTAAAGCGAAAAGACCCAAAAGAAGGCGCAGTCCACAATCATATCAAATTATCATATTAAAAATTAAATTAAATTCTATGCAAAATGGACTAATGTAAAGCGCACCAATTTCTACTCCTCTCTCTCTCTCTCTCTCTCTCTCTCTCTCTCTCATCTATGTTGTTATTATTTCTACTCCTCTCTCTCTCTGTCTCTCTCTCTCTCATCTAAGTGTATTGTTATTATTTATAAAAGCGCGATCGAAACACCGAACGAGGGTTTGGTCTCGGGCGCACCACCACCTCCACCACCACCTCCTCAACTCTTCCTCCCCAAAACCAGACACGCATAGAGTAGAGAGAGAGAGGGAAGAGAGAGAGAGAATTTTTGGAGGGGAGAGGGCATCACAGGAGTAAGATGAGCGTGGATCCGGTGTCCAACTCCCATGGCAACCTCGACGCCCAGATTTCGCAGCTCATGCAGTGCAAGCCTCTCTCAGAGCAAGAGGTTTTCTTCGCTCACTTTCTCCATGAATCCACTGTTTTGTTGAGGTGCTTTCTCTCATGTGGAAAACCTAGGTTTTCTTTTGGAAAGAGGGTTGCTTTTCTTTTCTCTCTGGTGTTGGTGCCTTCTTTTCGCTGGATCCGAGTGGATTTGGAATTCTGTTTCGTAGTTTGAGTTGTAATGGGATGGAGTGAGTAGCGTTGGCCTTGATCCGGTACTTTTTGTCTGCTATTCCTTGTTTGGGGTTTGAATGGGGGAGCTTCGACTAGGTCTCTCATTTGTGCATCACATCTCGTTTCAAATCGTTTCTTTTTCCTTACTTTCTCTCCTCTTTCCCTCTCTCTCCCTCTTTCGTTCTTTTGTTCTCTCTTTTCTGTGGAGTATTTTGATTGTTGGTGTTTTTGGGAGCTTTTGTGAGATCAAGCGTTTTTGTCGTGTGATTTTGCCTTATAGGTTTGTTTTTCTCTGTGAAACTGCTGGGTTTTAACTACTGTATGTTGTAATTTCCTGGTCCTCATGGATCAATTCTAAAAGCAGTGATATGCATCTTAATATTGAAAAGGTATCTTCTTTTGGGGTATACATTCGTTCTAGCTAGAATGCACATTGGGGTTAGTGACTCTTTATGGCGGGGTGAGTGGTTGAATACTTTGACACATTACCATTGTATTATTCATCTGACATCTGAGTGCGATATCTTATTTCCAAGGAATTCGCAAACCATAAATATAACTGATGGAATCCATTGTATTAGTTTACTTATTTTGCTTATTGCTGAAAGCTTCCTGATAAATGAATCGACTTTATCATATGCATAGTATTCTATCGTGGATCCCCCATGATGAATATATAGTTCTTATGATATACAATTGTTGCTGAAACAGCAGTGCTTTTCTGTGATGCTTTTAAAGTTACTCTATAAAACTAAATTCTTGATGTTTGCATTTACTATTTCCTTCTATTCTTCTTTTCTCTCTGTGTTTATTATGGTTTTCCACATTTTGCGGTAAAATATTGTTTCTTTTTAGCTGCATATGCCACACACTAGGTTTCAGTTGGCATGTTGCAATCATCTCCCGAGGAATATACTTTGGCTTATGCAAAAAACATGAGCAAAGGCATTTGTGCTTTAGGGAGGATGTTTGGCTCATTGGGTTTGTTCTAGAAATGGGGAATCTAGTAAGGTATAGCAGAGCACAATATTGGGCTTGGGAATTCCCCTGACATGCCTGGGAAAAGTTTAGGTTGGTATCATGTATATGATAGCAGATATGAGTGACCATAGCTTTGGCGTGGGAATTTTTTGTGCTATGCCTGAGTGTAGTTTATGAAGGTATCATGTATGGTATAGAGGATAGGAAGGACTTCTTGTTTTGGTGTGGGGATGGGACTTTGATTATCTTTTTTCACCTTTTTATTGTATTGCTTCCTATAATTTTTTTTTTTTTGGGGCTTTGGTTTGAGCAACATAGAGAGGAGAGAGAATTGGATGGTCTTCTTCCCTTGATTCTGGAGGAGCTCAACAAAGATAGACGAATTAGCTTGTGTGTTTGAATCCCTTGAAGAAGTGATTTTGTCTTTAATGGAGCTCATGAGATTATTAAAAATGCTAGATTTTTTTTTTCTCCCTTTGTGGGTCAATTTGGATTACTCCTAAGAGCTATTTTGGGTGTTGCAGTGGGATGTCAATTTGGTTGCACATTTTGAATGCCTAAATATCACTCACTTCACATCGTCATGTTTGGTTGGTTACTTGGTTACCCCTTGTTTGCCTGCAAGTGAAAATTAATTTACATATTTTTCAAGATGCAGATGGCCATCTGTTGGATTTTCACTAATTGCATTTAATTGAGTGGTTTTGGGTTGGCTCTGCCATTTAAGAGCGCATGGCCAAGGTTACCTTCTACACACACAGTTGGTCTAGCCAGACTTGGAATCTGACCTTGTTATACTGTTACCTACACACACGGTTGGCCTAGCCATACTTGGAATCTGGCCAGGATAGTTTAGGGTCCTACACACATGGGTCGGTCTAGCTAGATGTGGAGGAGGATCTGGATAACATGGACCTATCTAGGCCTAGACCTGGATGGGATTGGATCTATTGGACTTAAATCAAACCTCATAGGTCCACTTTGAGGGTCCAAATTTAGATCAGGTCGGGTTGACCATACCCGATAAGAAGCCTATCATAGACCCCATTTTGCATGCATCTAACCACCCCAACACCCTTTAGGGTGGATAATGCCCTTGCCCACAGTCCCTCTCTCTAATCTCCCCTATACTTTCTTTTTTTGGAATCCGCCTCTCTCTTTTTAACCATCCCATCTATAGACACGTCATGGTTATGCTCCACGAGCCCTCAAAAACTCAGCTTGTCTCTCTCTAGATGTTGGTCCCATTCTTGTCCTCAATGTCCCTCAAAAACTGATAACAAAGCTACTTTCCTTTGTTTCCAATCTGCCCATGAATAGATACTAGAATATCTCTTTCTTCCCAATCCCATGAATCCAAGACCCAACATGCTATATCACATTCAAAATTGATGGCTTGTTTGCGGTCACAGTTTCATCTGCCACCCATCGAAGCCTAACTCTCAATAAATTGGCCACTTTTTGCCATCATAATCTCCAAGGCTCTTATTTTTTCTCTCAAAAAGACAAATCTTTCTCTCTCTAGAGCAACAGGCCCAATTGGGCTATATGGTCCATGGCTACCTGCCCTTCAGTTCCCCTATAATCAAAAGAATGTTGTTTTTAGCTCTTCGCCATCCAACATGGAGGGAAGAAAATGTTCGAGGTAGATTACCGAGATGATTTAGGTAGAGATCTTGGATCTTGCGTTTATTTCGACCTTACGGTGAAGAAGCAAACAATGACTTGCTTTTACGGTGTAGCCTGGTATTTTGCGAAGGATAATAACTCATATGTTCTTTTTGGTGTCGATGATTGCCTCTTGATGATGTGGGGTTGGGTCATGAGCCATATTATAACGTCCCAAATTTATGCAATTGGGAATTTCTAATGGCCTCCGAGATGTGGACTTTGTGTTTTACTTCACAAGAAACTAAAACCATGAAGTTTTGATGTTTGATATGGACCATGCTCTTTGTGCCGGATTATCTCAAGGTTTAACAACGTCTATGAATTCTTTCAACTCTTTTGCTTCAGTCTCAGGTTTTTGGGATATTTTGCTTCCTGTTTCAGTAAGCTTCATGGCCCTTGATATCCTTTTTTTTTTTTCTCTCTCCCTTCTAAGCTAGCGAGGGGATTGAGTGGGTATCCTGCCTATTATATTGATGTATGAAGAATGTACAATAGGTGATAATTACTGTGAAATTGTGTTTAAACCCAGTGTTTGAAAACTCGTCGAGTCGAATCGGACTCGCCCTGTTCGATACAGGAATCGGCATCCCCATACCGGTTCTACCAAATAATGCTAAAACGCCCGTGTCTAGAGAGGACCGGGCAATTCGGAACAGTGAATCACCTAGTGACGTCATGATTCGTGTGTCGCTACAGTAACTCACGCCCCGTGACATCATCCTTCACGTGTCGCTACAGTGTTTTCAATTCTTTTTATTTTTCAATTAGGTAATAACTTTTTTTCAGTGTTTTTTTATTTTTCAATTAAAAATTCAAATTATATGCCCCCACCTTCTTGTGTCATGCTTACGTTAGCATACTGACTTACCCACTTCACTTCCACGTAGCGTACTAGCATCCGCCGTTTATAAAGCTTGTTGTCTTGCTTATTTTATACAACCCTTTCATCCTACATCTTTTCGATGTGGGATAATTATATATGTACCTTTGCTTTATTCAACTTACATGAGGGTTCATGTGCTTTAATCCCACGTCTCTTTCCTTTTAGGTTTTAAGTTTTAACATATTAGTCCACGATTTTGTACCCCGACTGTGTACCCCCGACGGTGTATGCCCATCATGAATAAGAAGACTGTACGTCCGATGGTAGTAATTAAATTATATGATTAAAAAAGGAAAAAATTATTAGAACTAATAATTAGGTGCTCACCACCCCTATCTTTCACCAAAAAAATTTAAATTTACCTACCCAAATAAAACATAAAAATTCTATTAGGCTATTATCTCACGGGATTATTTTATTATATAATTAATAATTAATTGAGTAGTTAATTGAGATTAAAAATTAGTACTATCTCATAGGATATTAGAAAAACAAGAAATAATATTAGTTCTAGTTTATTGAATATTAACAAATATTAGTTTAGAGGATATTTTAAGAGTGAAAAATAACACTAACTCATGCCACTTTAGAATTTAATTCTACATTGACAACCAAATCTTTTATTTTAATTTATTTGCATTATAAATTATGTAATGTATTTTGTTTCCTTACAGTTGTCAATAATACATTTTAAGTTAGATGATCTTATAAGATGTTTTGGATTTGCTATTATTTGTGTAATAAAATACCGATAAAATGTAAACCAACAATTTCAATTTTAGTATATAGTATTATAGTTAGTTAGGTTGTAATAATTTTGGATTGTAGTTAGTTAGGTTGTAAATTTTTTTTTTTTTTTTAACAGATTTAAACCATAATCATCGATTTAAACCATTCTTTATTGTAGCCCATGTATGATTATATATTTCATCCACTATAATTCTATAATTTTTCTTCTATTTGATGTTAATTTAATGGTTAACATAAGTTCATACAGGGAAAGAACATCTTAAGATTCTCATATTTAAAAAAAAATGAAAGTTAATATGGTAGTACCCTCATTTCTTATTGGATTCCTAAAAACCAACATTTATAATGAATTTTAATAATTTATTTGGATTTTTTCTAAGGCCGATTTGGCCGATTTCCAATCCGGATCGCCGATTCACCCATCCAGATGGCTTTTTGTGGTGCCCGATCCGAGGCACTGATACGTTTTTTAAACCACTGGTTTAAACAATAGCCAATCCCAACCTAAAATCGCTTATCTGGATTAGGAATCATGCATGGGTGATTCGATCTTGGCCTGTATCAGCGTTTTATGAATATATATATATATATATATATATATATATATATATATATATATATATATATATATATATATATATATATTTAATATGTACTACTTCTATAGAAACGGTTAAACAACTTTTGTGGTTAGTGCTTCTTAATGTCACTCATGGGGTTCACAGTTTGATCCCTACGACAAGCATTTTTTAAACGAAAAATAATTTTTTAAGGTAAACATTAAAATAGGGTAAGATTTGATCTTGTGATCTTGAAAAACCTATCCCATGGTACAACCAGTACGCCGTTTCACGTTTAACATGGTAAAAGTATGAAATATAGATTATATATGCTAATTGTCCTTTGAAAGAAAAAATGCCAAATCCCCAATCTGGCCCCTATCCAACCAATCCGGATTGACGTCGGTGGTGGACGATTCCCTCCACCGATCCGATTTTTAAAACGCTGCTATAATTGATTCTTTTGTGTTCATCATTTGGTAGAGCAAACATGGTATGGGGATGCTATTTTTATCTTCCAAGCTATCTGCCTTAGAACCCTTTCAATTGCCTCCGATGTCAAAAAGGGTTATTGGGCACAAAGGTTGTTATAAGATATCAGATGTTGTCTTGTGTTTTATCTATCCGTTCATAAAGTTTATAAATATCAATTGGAGGGAGGCTCGTGAACTTCTTGATCAAGTGGGGATCTCAAAAGCATACTCTTTCTGAAAGGAATTTGGAGCTGAACTATGCAATGGCTACAGAAGGGGGGGGGGGGGGGGAGAGTTCGGATGCATACAGTGAATGATTGGCAGTATCTAGAGTGAGAATATATAATGTAGGTCTCTCGGGATAGAAAGTATTGGGGTGGGAAAAGAGAGTGAGAGGCTAGGCATATAGGAGGCTAGAGAGAGATAGAGGTGGTGTGTAGATATAGAAAGTACATGGTAGGTTAGGGGCAAGCTTCAAAAAGTCGGCACCTCACTGCTAGGCAACTAGGCTTTAAAAACACCTAGGCGGCACTTCGATGCAACTTGGCTGAGGGTGGAAACATGCCTTCGGCCAAGGGAAAAAAAATACTTTTCCCCCCCTAAAAAAGGGGGAAAAGGTTTTTTTGGGGGGATTCTAGACTCCCAAAACCCTATGCGCATAGTGCCACCTGCTTGAAAAAATAAAAAAGCCCCCTTAAATATAATAAACAGTAGTTAAGGCCTATAAAATTGATTAAGGCCCTTCTCTCTCTTGCTCATTGATCCATGTGCTCTCTACCTACAAGAAGAAGAGGAAATTGAAGATGGCCTCCAAGTGTTCGATGTGAGGCCTCTCTCTCTCACACACACATAGACCTATATGCTCTCATATAAGAAGAAGATGACCTCCATGTACTCTCTGTCTACCTACAAGAAGAAGAAAACGAAGATGGTCTCCAAGTGTTCGATGTGAGGCCCCCCTCTCACTCTCTCTCACACACACACATAGAACCATATGCTCTCTCTTTACGTATAAGAAGATAATCTCTGAGTGTTCGATGCGAGCCCCCCCTCCTCCCTTCTCTCTCGCTCTCTCTCAAACATGGTGCCTGAGCCTTGGGATATAACTATTAAGGATTCTGTAGTCATAAATGATAGATGGTTTTATGTCAGCATGTCTCCCACCTTGTTACCTATCTGTTACCATTTTGTTTCTGGTGAATACATATTATGATTATACTAATGCAGTTGTCAATTTTTTTACTTTGCTACAACCTTTCTATAATAGAGGCTCTTTTTCCTGATGTATAAACCTGACACTGAGCACTTTCCCCCGGTGCTAACACTGGCCAGGCACTTCATTTGTGTCCTCTATGACTACTTGTTATGAGGCTAGTTGGGAATTTATTCATACACTTATTTATGCAATTTTAAGGTGGTACCAAGTAGTTTATCAAGGGATTCTTAAGATTTCTAATTTTGAATCTCTCGTGGTTGTTATATTGTACTCATGTTGTGTCATCCAGAAGCAAGAGGCTGGTATTTCTTGTCATAGCTTCTGCTGAAGTATGTGTGGAATGGTTGTAAAAGATTTCTTAGGTCATGTTCTTTCATGGATGTTCATTTGATAGCATGGATTCATCAGCCCTCTAAGCATAGTTAGTTCAGAAAAAGTAGCATGGTTGTGTATACCTATCTTCGAAATTTTGAACAACAAACAAGGACGTCATTGAACTATAGATATATCAGGTATGCACCTTGGAAATTGGTTTAATGTAGGAAGACACTCTTTGTATGGTATTAAATTTGATATCTTGCGTTCGAGTAACACCTAAGGTCTTCTCTTTTATCACATTATTTCGCGAAGGGTGTGAGAACATTGTTGCATGTATATAGATGTTGCATGTATATTGATGCTGAGTCTGCTGACAATTGTTTATATTTTTTGTGATAAGTTCTAGTTGAGGACTTCACCCTCTATAAATTAATTTCATGCATAGGACACCTGATATATCTGAATGGTGTCCACATGCATATTCAGTTTAATGTGTTTCTACCTATGTTTCTGTTCTTTTTCAATACTTAGAAAAATGATAAGATGTAGCAAAATGAAAATTTTGTTTCCATTCATGGCTGTGGTCTATCTCGAGACTCAATTAGTTTGTCAAGTTAGCTGTCATTTTAACTTGTTCCTAAAATGCGGATGAATGGATTGAGATGAGCTATTTGATGATAGGAATTTATTGGCTTGCGTCAGTAAATAGTTACGTTTGTTGGGAATCTATTGACATTATTCTAATAAAGAATTTAGGAGAGCTCATTCTAAAAAAAAAAAAGAATTTAGGAAAGCTCATCAATTTTGTTGACATTACCTGGGGCCCATCATACTTTTGATGCATAAGTTATATATATATTCATCTTAAGTGTGACCGAATTAGACTGAAGTGCTTAAGGGTGAAGAAGCCACCCTTACGGAAATTAGAAACCGTGCGCTTATCACATCGAGAAGGACCTCATCCTAGACAAAGGCTCTGGGAAATTGTGAAGGCCTCCACACACTCTAGGGTGTCATGGTTTTTACATGGGTTGCCTACTAATTCAAATTGCCCACAATAGGCATGGTGTAAAAAACGGTGCATCCACATGCAATTATGCATCTGTTGCATGCAAAACTTGGAGAGCCATGATCATCTTTTTGTTAGGTACCCATGTAAGTAGTGTAATAAGCAAAATATATCCTTTGGAGGCTTGACCTTTGATATCTAACCTGAGGCCAACCCTATAGTGGGTGAAGAAACTGTTCTGAGAAGAATGCCGCCCTATGGAACACAAGTGATTTGAGTGGAATGGAAATGTGTGTATTCAAGGATGGGCCGTGCACCATTAAAAGTCTGGTGGGGAATCGTACTTGGAGAGTGAGACACACCATCAAGTCCAACTCCGCTTCTCCTCGAAGTAATGGCAAAGAGCTGTTGTATGTAGAAATAAGTAAGCATTCAAACAAATTGCTGATGTGCCCACACCCTTAACTTGAGTATTGTAATGTCTTGAGTGAAACAGGTACATCTTGTACTCCAAAATTGTAAACCTAAATCATTGCACCCCTCCACTTTCTTAGTGAAAGTAAGGGGCTGGAGGGACCCCACAAAACCCCAGCTTCTTGGCCCAAAGAATTACTGACATGAAATTCGTAGTAAGAAATGGCATTTGTAAAATTTATTACAAGTCTTTAGTTGTCGAAAACATATTAGTGGCTATTTTGCAGGGGGACTTTTGTTATAGTCACAAAATTGAGATTTACTAGGAATCAGATGTCATCTTTTGTTTTGAATATTTTTTTACTAATGCAATTTCAGAAAGAAGTTCATTATGGAAGCAAATGATAGATGCAAATCACATAGAAAGAGATTTTCATATATACAATTCCAAGCTGGAGAGATTTTCATGCATTATGTAATTTTTGTTTGATGATTGTCACTTTCAATTCACTGAAATGGTATTATAGATTAAGGTGATGGGGTCACTTTTTTGTCTGTTTTTTTTTTTTTTTAAGAAAGCTTTTTTGTCTATTTTGTCCATGGTTGATTTCCATACTGTGACTAAGTTACTGGTGCTCAAATGTTTGGCATATTTCTTCCCTTATATTACTTCTTGACTATTAGAGAAATGAAAGAATAAGGGAAATGGATATAAACGATAATGAGTTCCTCGTTACCTAAAACCAATATTTATAGGGTGCGAATGTAGAAGATGCAGTTTTTTCCATTTTCTTTTTTGTTTAACCTTAGCGATTTCAGAATTCAGATGCAACTGTGCCAGTGAAAGATATACATGGGTGTCGAATTGAAGGGTTGTGCAACGTTATGTTTTGATGCAGGTAAGAGTGTTATGTGAAAAGGCCAAGGAGATATTGATGGAAGAAAGCAATGTCCAGGTACAACATTTTTCATTCTCTTCTATGAGAAACAATAACTTTTTCCTTTTATTCCACTTATCATGTTTGGGCTTAAAGAGTGCTCGTGATGTTATTTACTGTTGTCTATTATTTGTCATTTTATTGGTCCGTATTTGGAGTTGCGTGTTTAGTTGCTTGAGAATTTGGGTGTTTCATACAAGTATATAATCGATTGGTACATTTAATTTGTATTACATATGATCTTTATTCCTCAGGTCTTGCTTTTATGATTTGTATGATTTTATTGGGGATCTGCAATATGGTCCAAGAAAGTCTTAAAGTTTTTGGTGCCACTTATATCACCAGTATAATTAGAAGCACGGTACCTGATATGGACTAAAATTGAAAATATAGACTTCTATATTCTGAATAATCATATTGTATGGATTGAGTCATATAAAGTGGTTAGGCCTCATGGTCATTTTTTCAGCAGCTTTTTGGTGGAATCTAAAAAATTTAATGTATTTTGAATATTTATTCCATTGCAATGCAGTTTTAGATTTTATGCGTTATTTTTAAATTTTATTCGCACATTGACTTTTAATCAGTGCAATCTTTTTGGGGTATGATTATACTACTATTTGTAACTTCTCTGCCAAGTAGTGATCCAAACCCTATCGCTTTAAGTTTTGAACTGTGCATGCTTCACAAGTGAATATCGTGTATGCTAAGGTCATTTAAGTTATCTACCTCTCCTGGTGGTTTTAGCATGATCAATTATGTGGAAACGTATATCTTATGCATGGCCTTGAATTTCTTGAGGGTGCCATTTCTACTCAATGTTATGGCTCCTAAATGTTTTAGTTTTTATTGCATTGGAAGTCGTAATTGTGCTTGCATTAACCTTAGCCTAGCTTGTCACAGGTTTTATGGTCATATAAATTTGCTGAGGGACAATTATTTTTCTCACATTGGAGAAATTTATTTGTTAAATATATTTAATTTCCTTTCATCTGTTTTGGTGATACAAGGTGCTCATATCAATGGGTATGTGAAATTTAGATTAGTGAAGTTTACGATAGAATCTATTTGCACTATATAACTCCCAAAGTCTTTAAACTATTTTAAATATTCATTACTCCTTTTCGGTATACAGTCAAATACCTCCCCGTACTCCGTACCCAGCTTGAGTGTTATAGTCCGTATCCGTATACGGAGCAGGCAATAGAGTAGTGCTCGTATCCCATCTTCAATGAGAGTGGACTGGAGCAAGGTTTGTTTCTTGTACTCCCCTCGCAATAGGAAAGAGTGGTCTAGTCTGTTCTGTACACCGCCCGCAGTCGGAAAGAGTGTCTATAATCAACTATGGCCAAATTCTTAGTTTATCATTGTTGCTATCTTGATTTGTTCCTGTGGAGTTCATATTCTGAAGTGACTGAGACGTGTTCTTCCATGTCAGTTATTTTCTCCTATAGGCGGGAATTTGGAACTAATGATACTTCCTTTTCTTTATGCACTACATTGATCGGAAGTTTTGCACGTTAAAATTTTGTTCTCTGACATTTTTTCAACAAATTGGACCTCCAAATTATTATCGAACCCTTTGAATTGTGCGGCTGTTTTTCAAAGGAGCGTATAAAAGCAAAATGAGGGTAAATTGGTTGAATATTTGGTAAGTTAGTGTTGGTTAATTTAGTGTACAAGATTTTAGAAAATTGAGTATGGGGGCTGCAAAGGGCTGAGCATAATGGACAAAATATGAACCAAGCTGCACAGAATTGATGTATAGACAGTGAGTTTAGGTCAGTTGTTTACTCGATTTACTTACAATGTGGTTCTCTATATCCTTTCTCTTGCCAATGCATCTGCATATTCTTTTGATTGTCTTCGTATGTGTTTGAAAGAAACTGTTACTTTTTGAGGCTCACTCTAGAATCCTGACAAAGATTCTATCAAATCGTCAAGGTAAGCATCCCCTTCTTTGGCCCATTAGATAATATTTGCTGACTTCACTTTAATCATGAGGGATCCCTGCTCCCTGCTTGTTCCTGCTTCGACTGAACCTGTGATTCCTGCTGGGCCAGAGAAGGATAGTAACACTGTTTCTCTTTCATTTTTCTGAGATTAGAGGGATCTCATTATTGCAAGGGATTACATATGTGGTTCTGGATTCTTTGGTACTAAGCCTCAGATTCTGGAAAATGTAGTCAGAATTTATTCTATTTTAGATGCTACGAGGGACATCCTTCCTTGTTGATATCAAATGGAAACTTTTACTCAGAGGTTGACTTGCACAGTTGCTTGTTTTTATGAAACTGGTTAACTTTGTTAAATAAAAATGAAAGACTACAAAAAGACAAGGTGTGGTAAAAACGGCAGCCCACAAAACGGGTGCTCAGATTACCGAGGGGGAAAAGAAGTACAAGAAAGAACTCAAAAAGGAAAATAACAAAAAGTAAAAAAAGGCTACAGATAAGAAAAGTGCCAAAAAAAGAGGAGCGAAGATCATCAAGAAGAGAAATGGTATACTAGAAGGCCTATAGAACGATAAGTGGAGAGAGTCCAGAGAAGAGAAAAAGAGCCCAGAGAAAAAAGTAGGCAGCAGATTCCATCGCTGAACTGCGAGAGGTCGAAGATGCCCAGTTGCGAGATCTGTTGGAAAGCTAGCTTCCGTGGGCGAAACGGATGAGAATATGATGCTGAGAACCTCTTCTGGCCTTCCCGTGCAAGAATACATCCCTTAGAGGTAAATTGCAGGAAGAAAAGAATAGAGAAGGGGAAAGAGGGAGTGGTACTCCGACGTGAAAGTAGAAGAGGAGAAGAAAAGGGGGGAAATCGAGCCACAGGAAAGGGCTCTAACTAGGAGAGAGAGAAACAACAGGTGAGGATAGAGCTGAGAGAGTATAGGAGGAGAGAAGGGGTAGAATAAAGAGGCCAGAGAGAATGAAGAGGAAGAGATGGGGTAGAGCAGAGAGACAAAAGATGATGAAAGGGGGAGAATTTGTTAAGAGTAGAGAGAGTCAAAGAGAGAAAGAAAAGAGGAGAGATGGAGCCAAAACACCGGATATAGAAAAGAAGGGGGAGGGAGAGAGTGTCTATTCCAGCATATAATATACATATACATATGTTCTTTCTATTTTCTTCATATTCCAATTTTCTCCTCTTTTTTCTCTCTTTTTTTCCTTTTGCCCATCCTGTTTTTTTGGACTACCTAAGACAGGGGAAAGACAAGAGAGAGAAAGGAAGCATAGAGAAAAGGAGAGAAGAGGGAAGCAGGTTGCAAAGAGAGGGGCTAGGGATTTTTAGCGCACCTATTGTGAGAAAAAAAGAGTAGGGAAGGTGTTGCGAGCTCCTTCCTTAGCAAGGGCATCAGCTACTGAGTTGGCCCTCCTAAATGTGTGTGAAGGTCACAGTTGGCATGTCACTCCATATAAGAGCAATAAGTTCAAAGGTGGAAGTCAGCTGCCAAGGGGGCCGTATGAGGTTAGAAGCCCATCTGATGATGTTACTTGAGTCACACTCCACTTGAATACCAGAGAAATGTGTGCGAAATCGGATAGTCTTCTTATGCCCTTCCAACAGAGCCCGAGCCTCGGTAGTGGTGGAATCTAAAATTCCAAGAGGCCCCGAGAAAAAGAGGAAAATTTCATTGGAGTTTGCTAGGTACCCCTTTACCCTAAAGGTCCAGGGGTTACTGAAAGATGCACCATCTGTGTTAAGTTTGAGGGCCCCCTGTGGGGGACGATGCCATAGGGCTCAGACAATGGGTGAAGGGGAATGTAGTGCCAGCAAACTTTGCCAGCTACCTCTAAGTTGTGAAAGCGAGAAGTGAGAAAATGCGGGAATGCTACTAGCCCAAAGGGAGATCAGAGAGATGAATGAATCTGAGGAGAAAGGACAATGAATGAAAAGGTGAGGGATTGATTATTCTTCCTGAAGGCACATAATACATCGGTTAGGAAGGTAGATTCCTCTCTTCTGGAGTTCTTCCGAAGTTGAAGTGCTGCCTTCAAGAGATCCAAAGAAAGGCCTGGACTTTATAGGGGATGGCCTGGACTTTATAGGGGATGGGAAAGGACCAAATTTTATTGAGGAGAGGGGAGGGATTCAAATTAGGGAGGGGAAGAGTAAAAAGAGGAAACAAAGAAGATGCCCGAGGGGTTGGGGGACCCAATGAGAGAGTCTTCTCTTGAGAGTAAAGAGAATATAGCAGTCAGCAATTGGAGAAGGGAGTTAAAGGTAGGCAATTGAGAGTCAAGAAGGTTCCTTCTGAAGTCGGTTCCCAGACAGAGAAGAGCCCCTGTGTTCTACGTAATGAGCTATGAGGGTTCTTGATTGGCAGCTAAGAGAAAGAGGGAAGGCAAATAAGGTCCAAGGTCCCCAATCCAAAGATCTTTCCAGAATCTGATTCTAAGTCCATTTTCTATCTTGAATCTAGTGGAGGCCTTAAAGGCAGATTTAGTCGAAGCAATGGACTTCCAAGCCCTGGAGGCTCAAGAATAGGGGAGCGAGGCAACCACCCATTATATTCGAGACCATATTTGGCTTGGATAATATGCTTCCAAAGGAGGGGATGGGGGGAGTGACTTATGGCCCTCTGAGGCACCACCGTACTTGCACAGTTGCTTGTTTGTTTGTCTTTTTAGTTTTGAGCATGTATAACCTGCCAGTTTCATACGTAATGTGGTTACCTGTGTTGTGCCTCCGATTTGTTTATTTTTCTGTTGATTGTACAATTATGATAACAACTTTGCATTTTGTTATAACCATAGATCTGGCTATGCATCAGACGGTATGAGTTCTATGTGAATTTTGTTGTTTCCCTGTTTTACAGCCAGTGAAAAGCCCGGTAACTATATGCGGTGACATTCATGGCCAGTTTCATGATCTTGCAGAACTTTTTCGTATTGGAGGGAAGGTATCTGTTCCCACTGCAGTGACATTTCTGTTTATTTTGTTCTGACTCTTTTAGTACATATTTTAATAATAATGAACAAGCTGCCCACTCAAATATATGGCTTGCGAATTGTCATTGAGGATATGGACTGAGTTTTTGGAGATCTAAAACCTACCTTAAGTAAAGTAGTGGGTTTTCCTTGTGTAGTCCTAATATACATCGTTTCACACACTCTGACCAATGTTGAAAAACTTGGAGGTGCCCAGGCATTTTGGGGGCCTGGCTGCCTGGGCAGTGCCCCCCCTGCATAGGAACAAGGGCCGGCCTGCCAACTGCAAATGAGTTTAGGTCCCAGGGAGTTCTTAGGGCAGGGTTTAGGGAGTCCTTAGGGCAGTCCTATCGCTCCAAAACCACTGAAACTTAAAAAATAAATAATCACAGACATTGTCTTTCATTACATTCACATAAAAAACATAAAAATAAATTCAAATTGGCATTTGGCAAATGGCAACAAAACTCGAAGTACATTATAAACTCTGGTGGGTGTGGCCTGGATATTCATATGTACCAAGTCAGAGTTTACTGCTAATACCTGCATATTCATATTTACATTGTGTATGCATGTGAGTCTTTTTTTCCTTACAGAAGTATCAGGTTCTCAGTCTGTTCTGTCATAGCATAACAAAAATAAAAATGTCTTGAGCCAGCTGGAGGGTTTCGGATACTAGTAGCTTACAGATAAATTGTTATATCTTCTGAAGATTCTGTTTCAGATAAAATTATGGGGCCATTTGGGATTTTTTTATCTGTATGGCAGTACATTTTGCTATTTGAATTAATTTGATATGGTTGTGTAGCTGAACCAATTTGCATAAGTTGGAAGAAGAAATCTAAAATTATTTAGTTCTCATTTTTTTTTTCTGTTACTATTTGTTTTGTTATATCAATTCATTCTTGAGTTTAATTAGGCTTTTATATTTTCAACCTTCTTCTATGTTACTCTTCATCTATGATTTCGGTATGCCTTTTTTTCTCAATCATCACAATACTGATATACTTGGCTTACAATCCCACTTTGTCCATTTAATGTAGAGCATGTGCAGTAAGATGTAGGAAATTTTGGAATACCTCGAAAATCTAATATTTTATTTTAAATTTATTGCTATTTACAAGATATTGATTGACGGATTTTGTCGCTCTCGTTGAGGTCCATTGCTTTAATGACTTTATACTATTCTTTGTTGTGTGCTGCAACTTCTACTACAATTTGATATTGGCTTATCCTGGAAGTTCTTTGTGATATCTAATCTTTCTATATCTGTTTGTAGTGTCCAGATACAAATTACCTTTTTATGGGCGATTATGTGGATCGTGGGTATTATTCAGTGGAGACTGTAACGGTGAGTATGAACTGTACTGCCCTGACCTGTTATGTGTGAATAATTGATAAAGGACAGTGCAGTACAAATAGATTGTGCATCTTATAATGGGCTGTGCATGTGTATTAAGGATGTGGTTCTGCTATGATACTACTTTTGGTCTTAATCTCATCTTAAAATATAATAGGTTCTGCAACTTCCCAAATAATTACTTTTTATGGATGATGGTTGAAATTTGTAACTTGTAACCATGTCAGTTTTGAGAAACAACTAGGAGCTTTTGTTGTAAATGTTGATGGGAGTGGGAGCACGTACTCTGAAGAGCAGGTTGTTGCCTTAGTACCAGGTTATTGTCAATTAAAGTTGGAGAAATTTAAATTAAGTTACGATTAATTCTAAATTATTGTCAGCACTTCATGTGGTGTTTTCAGCTGTCTTCTTGTGACAAATTTACCTTAGAAATTCAGAATGCTTAGCGAAATCTTTCTTTCGTTCGTCCCCTTGTCTCCTTTGTTTCTGCATGTTTTATTTCATTTTTTCTCATTTGTTTTTTGTCAATGTTGACATTTGTCCCATTGATCTTTTCTTTGAGTTCGTTGTATGCATAAGAGATTACATGCCGCCTCAGGCAAAAACCCTACTTTGGGGGGATTATTTGGATCCCAAACATTGGGGATGTTCTCTACTCATCAGATCTAAAAAATAAAAGTTGAATTTACAACCTCAAACTACCTGAAAAGGATCCTGCCCAAGAGTGACGTTCTGATATATATATGTGTGTGTGTGTGTGTGTGTGTGTGTGTGTGTGGGGGGGGGGGGGCGGCGGAAGTTTTGTGTGAGATGGACCTTCCATTTTTGGACGTTCTGATCTAGGTGTTATGTATGTATGTATATATGAGTATTCATTTGGTGATTCAAGCGTTTGATACTTTTTGGGCTTTAGACATGTCCCTTCCAATGATTTATCTTGAAGAAAATGGCATTTACTGTTTGGGAAAGAATGTATTACACTAGGTTTGCTTTTATTGACTGTCAGTTGAACTTCTTGTGTTGCATTTGACTTGAATCTTCATGTGCAGTTATTAGTGGCCCTTAAGGTGCGTTATTCTCATCGGATCACTATACTTAGAGGGAATCATGAGAGTCGCCAGGTGCACTTCTCTACTTCAAGTAGCACTTTATTATTTTGGTTCCTGTTTTTCTTTTTCCTTCGTTATTGGATGGATGTTTCCTAATACCGCAAGGGCCATTCTACTTATATTTTAGGGTCTGATTCCTGTAATTTTCAAGTGAAACATGTAGGATGCATTTTGTTATATTTCACTTTATATGTTCGTTTATGTTGATAAAAAACCCTCTATTTATTGTCTTCTTTTCACCAAATTGGTTTTGGGAGTATTCATTATTTTTGCCAGGTGGATTGTTTACATTTCCAAGTGCCGAAAATTCTGGTTTCTGGAGTAGCTTCCAGATTGCTATGCCTCTGGAATACTTGACAGAATGGGACTTTATTCTTTTGCAGATTACTCAAGTTTATGGATTTTATGATGAATGCCTAAGGAAGTGAGTTTCTTACAGTCTTATCTTGTTCTTTTGCAATTTCAGCTCTCGTCTTACTGTATGTCATTGAAGCTTCATATCAGAACCTATATAAAAATGATGGGCGTATTGCCGGATAAACTTGAAGATATCTTTGACAATTTGGTTTCTCTTCATGGTACCTTAATTCATGCTTTCTTGATTCTTGAACCTGAATGACTATATCACACTATTCTAGCTATTCTTTCTGATTCTTCAATAAATGTACTTTCTGTACTTCCATGAGAAATTAGAACTGATATGCTCACTGCATCTTTGTTAGAATTGGAACATTTTTTTTTAGATGCTGGTCATCTGAGTACCATTGGGTTGGGTGGTGTTGGAATATGTTTTGATAAAAAGTTGGACCGTCTTTATTCAATCTTGAGGCATAAGGTTTTTTCTAGTACATAGAGAGCTTATTTGGGAATTGTTTTGCTGAAATTATTCTATGGGTTGTCAAGATTATATCCCCAAAATTTGAGATCCAAGAAGTATCTCTAGTGTGTGTTTTGCTCGAGGAAGTAAATGAATTGTATACTCTACGGGAGTAGGAAATCTCTATCGGGTATAGTTTTCAGCAGTTTTATTTCGACTGAACTGGTGAGGGAACTGGTCTGACAGGTTGGTCAATTTAATTTTTTTTTTAAAAAAAGAAGAGGAAAAAAAGGAAAAAAGCGGGAACTTAAGGAAAAAAAACTAAAAAATGGAAAAAATCTGGAAAAACATGAAAGATGCATTAGAATGAAAAATAACCATCAACATCAGCCATAAGTCAGTAGATTCCATACTCTATTGATTAACATTGAGAAACATCAAATACGTAACAAATATATTGACTCTATTGATTAACATTGAGAAACATCAAATACGTAACAAATACATCGACTAAGTATTGAAGGCGTAAGTCAAAAGTCCGCAATCAACATTGGCACAATTGTATTAATGCTCATAAAATTTAAAACTGAAAAGGCCAAAAAAAAAATACTATGAAATGACCTCTTTTTTTTTTTTTTTTGCTTTTTGAGTTGCTTTTTATCAGTTCTTACTAATTTTAAAGTCGCCTTAAAATTTAAAACCAAAAAGGTGAAGAAGAAATTGTAGGAAATAAATTTCTTTTTATTCTGTTTTTTTTCATTTTCAGTTGCTTTTTACGAGCTCATACTAATTTTAAAGTCCTTCAAAAATCGAAACTGAAAATACAGGAAAAAAAATGCCCCCCCTTCTCTTTTTTTGCATTTTTCGCTTCTAATTTTTTAAGGGCAAATGAAAAAAACCTGTCTAAAATCAAACCAAAAATATAAAGAAATGCACATCAAATTTTCTGTAGAAGCCTGAAACCAAAGAACTGAAAAAAATTCATTTTTTGTTTTTTGCTTTTTCAAACTAAAAAAAAAAGGTTACTTAAATAAATGGCAAGCACTAGGGGGTTGAATAGTTTGTCATTTTGGCCTGATTTTGATATAAAAGTGCCCTGGTTTCCACTCGATGCCTCCTTTTTTTAAGTTAAAGGGAAAGAGAAAATTGCCATATCTTTCTCTCTTAAAAGTGTTTTTTTATCCCCTCCCCAAAAACACTAACCTTTCGTTTAGCAAAATGCCCCAATACAAACCCAAAGTGCCAAGGATACCCTTACATACTTTTTTAATTAAAAAATGGAAAACAAAGGTAAAAATGACCTTTTTTCTCCCCCACCAGGCCTGGCCAATTTTGGCCCTTGACCGGTGGACTGTCCGGTCAAAGACATTGGACCAGCTCCTCCTTCAGTCCACTGTGTTCGATGGGCTAGTCAGTCTAGGGGCCCAGACCGGATTTGACAGGTCGCCAATTCGCCATTTCCCTGACAGGTATGGTATAAATAAATGAAGAAATCTGAGGAAATGACGAAAATTTCCTTACACATTCGATTCAATGTTTGATGCTTATTCCCTCAATGTTTTAGGATAACTAAAGAAATATAACAAATAGGATAGTGAAGATTATATTTTTCTATAATGACAATAATAGCAATGATGCTGTAATACTTCTGCTTGACATTTATTCTATTGTTGCCATATTGGGTGCTCTCCCACTTTGAAGTTTTAGTCTCTGCTCTCTTCTCTAAGTTTTAGTTTCTCCTGTCAGAATAACAAATAAAGAAAGAAAATATAGTCTGATTGCTTGTTTCTAGTGTGACATCAACTTGGATTTGCTCCATTTAAGGATATCCTAGTAATTTGCTACATGCTGATTATTTGTAGCAATAGATCTTGTTATTTAATGATAAAATATATCCTTGTCCTTTAAGTTTTGGTCCCATGCAGCATTTGATACTTGTCTGAAATTGATCTCTTCCCATCTTTTGTGATGGATCCGATATCATGGTATCAGAGAGCACTGACATTAAATTATTCTGACTTTAATCTTATTATGCTCTCTATTTCTGTCCCTTATAGATCAGCCTCTGAACTATGAGAACATTGAACGGCTTATTTTAATCTGGATAGTCATGTTTGCTTATGTAAATCTTTCTTTCACGGTTACTTTCCTTTTTCTTTGTGGTTTTGGTGGATCTTTGTTAATCTTTATACACTTTCCAGGTATGGGAATGCAAATGTCTGGAAGATTTTCACTGACCTTTTTGACTACTTCCCTTTAACAGCCCTGGTGAGAATGCAAAATCTGTTAATTTGTACAGGGTGTTGTTTTTATATGTTGATTTTGGTGAAAGTTTCATGCAATTATTTTCCTATCACTTGTATCATTTTTGTCGGTGTTTCTTGTTTGTTGATGATGCGAATTGTTTTGGCTACTGTTTTAAATATTGTTTGCCATATGCTCTTCCTCATTTCACCTATTCTTGTGTGTATTCGTTTTTGGTATTGGCGTAGGCACAACCTTTTGTTGCTTGTTCTGGCGTTTTATTTGAAGTGATTTGGATACTCATGGAGTTATTAAAAATTTGTCCTTGATGGTGCAATCTGCTTTGTCTGTTATGAGGAATTCACATGTACAATGCATGTTTAGTGCTGGGAACAAAAAAACTATCGGGAAATCTTGAAACAACTCTTCCATCTTATGGTGCTCAATAGTATTATTGTACTGTAAAATATCATAAGCAGTTTCTAGTGTCATGAGAAATCTGTTCATAGTAATATTTTTCTCCTTTCTATAATAGTTGAAGTAGCTTCAGGTTTTTGTTACAAATTCTGGGGATATGGAATGTTCTTGAAGGATAATGATGCTTAGGGACTAATAGTTTAGAACTGGTAGGTCTCCTGCTGTAAATATGTTTAGGGTCTCATAGGTTTTATGCTGTCAAAATGTTCATTATAACTCTCATAGTGGTATATATTTGTCATGTTATCCCCACCTATAAAATGGTGATGTTGGATCCTCCACAAGATATTCATTATATCTCTTGTAATACGGTGTATTTGTGATGTTGTAACATGGTGGTATGGAACTCACCCAAAAATGGCGATCATGGATCCGCTTGAAAATTGTGATGGTGGCCTCTATTTGTGTATCTCATCTCATGCAAAATTGTACATGACCCATCTTTAATAATTTCACAGATTGCCCTGTTTTGCCCCTGTTTCTATCTTGCTTTAGTTTCTTAGTGGACAAAGTAATAAACTAGAACTCAGCTCTCATTGTTTTCTTTTTTCAAAAGAACTATATTTTGGTTCAACATTCAAGACATAAAGTTCACTTGCTTTTATATTGATTCATATGAATTCTAAAGGAATGCTCTCTTTTAGAGTTCCCTGTCTTCTTCTGCTCATGGTTCTAGTTAACAGAGGTTTTCTGCTAGGAAAATTTGAATATAAATCGGGTGACTTCTGAATTTTTGCTCTTCTGTTGAATTTCTGAACAGGTTGAATCTGAGATATTTTGCTTGCACGGTGGTTTATCGCCGTCCATTGAGACCCTTGATAACATAAGGAACTTTGATCGTGTTCAAGAAGTGCCCCATGAAGGCCCCATGTGTGATCTCTTATGGTCTGATCCCGATGATCGCTGTGGGTGGGGCATCTCTCCTCGTGGAGCTGGCTATACCTTTGGCCAGGTATGCAATTCTGTTTTGCATGCTCAAGGTGTGGTTCTCTGGTTCACCTATTGTATTGTTGTAACATCTAACATGCTAGTACTAATTAATAAAGGATATCTCTGAGCAATTCAATCATACCAACAACCTGAAGCTGATCGCCAGAGCTCATCAGCTTGTTATGGAAGGGTTCAATTGGGGCCATGTAAGCTTTCTATCTTCTCAGGCTAGATCATAGGAACAAAGTGAACTAGGAGGGATTATCAGAGTTTTATTTCTTTCTTGCAGGAACAAAAGGTTGTAACCATATTTAGTGCACCAAATTATTGCTACCGTTGTGGGAACATGGCATCCATCTTGGAAGTTGACGACTGCAAGGGGCATACATTCATTCAGGTCAGCTGAGATCCCATTCCCCTGGTTCTTCAGAGAGTTGAATACTTTCTTTCAATACACTTATCATCTTGGTCTCTCTCTGTATATTGGATCGAACAATTAGGACCCTAAACTTATGTGATTTTCTGTTGGCTCCACAGTTTGAACCAGCTCCAAGGCGTGGAGAGCCAGATGTGACCCGGAGAACGCCGGATTACTTCTTATGAAGAAGCCAGGTTAAGGGATGTTGGTCTTGCTGATTTTCTCATAGCAAGTGTTGTTCGATGCTGGGGAATTCAGGTAATATTTGAGATAGGTCATCTAAGTATTGGATTTACATTTATGAATTCTCGAGCCATTTGTTGGGCTTTTTGGGTGGGGCGGGAGAAAGCATGTAACATGGGCAGATTTTTAGGGAGGCTCCTCCATTTATTTGCAGTCAAAACTTTAGTCCTCTGGGTGGGGAGCTGCTGAGAGTAAGGGGTGCATCAGCATGTATCATTTCTATGAAACTTACTTCTTTTGTGTTTGTAGAGGGAGGAATTATATTTTTTTGTTAAATTTCTGTCTTCTTTCTCTTGTTTCTATTAACAGGCTAATTCGAGTGTTTATTTAAGTGATAGCCTTTCTCTTGCCTTCCGATTCTTCCTGTAACCGTAGATTACTTTTAATGCTTTTCTCATCTTCAACACAGTCAGCTGTATGTGCATTGGCAATATTATTGGGATTTTCTTAATTCTTTGGATTATATTAATGGTTAATTTCCGGGACCTGAACATTGCGTTTTGCAAAGGCTTGATAATAAATATTATTATCATTATTTTTTGGTAGTTCAGCTGTAGGATTCAAACTGTGGATGTAATTTTGCAAGTCCTTAACCAATCGGGCCCAAGGCTGAATCCTTGTAAGTTTAGATGTTTGTTTAATACGCTGTTTTTTTTTTTTTTTTTTCATTTGAATCCTTTTTATGTGATCATTCTTGGACAATGCTTCATGGTTCATGCTTGTAATGGATGGGACCCTTTTAGAGAAATAAGGCTGATGCCACAATATAATGTATTTTACTATTTTGCAGTGCATAGGGCTGTGGCATTTCTTTTCATGTTGTTTTCCTAGTGTCATCTTCACTCGCACCAAAAAATTGTGCTTTCTAGTATGCATGAAAATTAACATAAGAGATTGTTTAAAATAAAAATTGCCGTGTCTCGACGTTTAGCTAACCATATGCTTATACACTAGTTAATGGTCAAAGATCCTGTCAGCCCACGGGCTTGAATAGTATAAGCCCAATGGTTTAGATTGAGTCTGGATTAATCTGACAGTCACGACTATATTTGGAATTTTAATTTTAATATTTTTTTACAAATCTAAATCACGTAAAATTTGGGATGTTCATTTTTTTATTTTTTTTTATGTTTTGGAAAAACATTGACAATATTATTGCACCATCAATGCCAAATACATCATCTAAGAGTCAAAAGGACCCTTACCACAAGAATGGCACGAAAGAAATTAACGAGAAAAACAAACATGATATGTTAATACAACAATTAAAGTTGCAGCAGCAACACCAGCTTTAGCCAACTTATCCGCCTTTTTTAATCAATGCGCATCTAATAAAAATATTTAAAAAATGATTTATAAAAATTAAATGGATCAAAATACTTTTAAAAATATTCTTTTGGTGAATTATTGTTTTGATATTTTGATTAGATTTGCTTATTTTTAAAATTAGATACTCTAGATTTCAAATGATTTGATTTTGTAAAAAAAAAAATAATCTAAAATTCAAATACAAAATTCAATTGTGATGGGCCTATTGCTGTTTTAGCTAGCGGGCTGACTTTAGATTATCCTTTACATCAAAATTAACCAAAGGAACTCTTGACCATCAAAATTCAGCTCTCTATCTTTAAATAATGCGCCCACTTCACATCAGTCTATGTAAATTGGAGCTCCCTTATAGTTGCGGGATGAAAAATATAAAAAATTTCTATTATAAATAGGGAAATTATTATAAATATATTTTAATTTTTGTCATAACTTTTATAAACCTTGCTTACGTTCTTTTTCTTCAATTTTGAGCTTTTTGTTTTACTAAAATAACCTTCACGGTAGTCGTATTATCGTAAAGCATCATTATAGTATTTTCAGTATCGTAAAACTTAATCCATGTTATACGACATTTTATATACGGTAAGCAGTTGAAGTGTTATTACAGCATTCAAAACCTTACCCGAAATCTTTTTCTTCGAGTGCCGTAATAGTATCGTACCTTATAAACCCTACTTGAAACTTTTTTTTCCTTTACTTGTATTTATCTATTCTTTATCTCTTTAATTTTTTTTATATTTATCTCTTCTTTCTCACTCAAATTCTTTTTAATACTTATCTCTTCTTTCTCACTCAAATTCTTTTTAATACTTATCTCTTCTTTCTCTCTCTAAACGGTCAGAGAGAGAAAGATTTAGGGAGAAAGAAGAGGTAAATATTAGAAAGAATTAGAGAGAAAAAGAAGAGATAAATATAAAGAGAATTAGAGAGAGAAAGAAGAAATATATACAAATATAATCATAAAGTAGAAAATATCATTTTCTCATTTACAGTTATGTTTGTATTTATCTTTTCTTTCTCTCTCAAAATCTTTTTATAGGTATTTTTTTTTTCTCTCTCTAATTTTTTTTAATATTTCTCTCTTCTTTCTCTCTTTAAACTGCCGGACAGAGAAAGATTTAGAGACAGAAAGAAGAGAAATATTAAAAAGAATTAGAGAGAGAAAGAAGATATAAATATAAAAAGAATTAGAGAGAAAAAGAAGAGATACATACAAACAGAACGGTAAATGAGAAAGGGGTTTCGGGTAGGGTTTTTAGGGTGCGATATTATTATGGCATTACGGCATTTTGAGTGCCGTAATAATACTTCAACTCCTTACAATATATAAAATATTGTATAATTTTTACGATACTTAAAGTACCGTAATGATGCTTCACGGTAATACCACTACTCTAAAAGTTATTTTGGTAAAAAGAAAGTCTAAAATTGAAGAAAAATGATGTGGGCGAGGTTTATAAAAGTTAACAGTTTTTCTTCTTCTAAATAGAGGAAAATTAAGGTATATTTGTGATTATTTCCTTTATAAATACTGAGCAATGCTTTGCTATGTTTCATGTTATCTGATTACATTTAATGATTGCCCTTTAACATTATTGACTTGCAAAAATTTTATGTATAAACTTCATTCTCTGTAGAGATCTTGCCTCTACCTCATTTGGCCTGCTTATACCGCACCGTCTAGAGTATGTAATAATAAAATGGTTCTTGTACCTAGGAATTCCCATCAAAATTAAGTTTAACATAACCTCAGGTTTACAAAAGCTAGCTGTTTCATCTTTTATAGTTATTAGACAAGCCACTTCCAAATCGGTAGAGATTTGGAAGTGCATGGGGGTGATTGGCATTGATTGGCTGATGAAGATGTTCAACACGGTGCTAAGAACAAAGAAAATGCCAGGTGAATGGAGGAAAAATATTGTGATATCTATTTACAAGAACAAATGAGACATATAGAACTACGCTTACTATCGAGGGATCAAGTTTATGAGCCATACTACGAAGCTCCGGGAGAGAGTGATTGAGCAATGACTAATACATTTAGCGAGTGTATCTAAAAATCAATTTGGTTTTGTGTAAGGAAAGTCAACAATCGAAGTTATTTTCCTACTTAGGCAACTAATTGAGAAGTTTAGGGCAAAGGGAAAAGACATCTACATGGTATATTTTAACCTAGAGAAAGCTTATGATAGAGTATATTGATATTTGATTTGGAGGGTTTCAAAAAATAAAAGAGTCTCAAGACACTACATCGACTTGGTGAGAGATATGTACAATGGAGCGCTAGCTAGTGTGCAAACAACTAGTGGAGAAATGAATGAGTTTTCATTCATAATAGGTCTACATCAATGGTCCGTATTGAGCCCGTACCTCTTTGTTTTAGTTATGAACAACCTAACTAGGCGCCTGTAGGATAATGTACCTTGGTGCATCATGTTTGCATATGAAAGTTTTGATCGAGGAGACCCGGAACGACATCAACACAAAGTTAGAACTTTGGAGGGATGTTCTAGAATCCAAATGTTTTAAAATTAGTCGGACTTAGACATAGTAGATGAAATGCAAGTTTAGTAATAATAGGAGTAAAGACGAGGAAGTAGTTAAGATTGACGACTATGAAGTAGATCACACTTTTGATACCATGAGTTGATAATCCAGGGAAATAAAGAGATTGAAGAAGATGTCACACACAGAATTAGAGCTGTGTGAGCGACGTGGAGATGTGCAACTGGAATTTTATGTGATCACCGCATACCAATGAAGTTGAGAGGTAAGATCTATAAGACATGTGAGACCAGCTTTGCTTTATGGGGTGGAATGTTGGGCGGACAAAAAACAAAATGGATGAATGGAAAGACAAAAAGGGATAGAATCGAAAATGATCTATTCGAGAAAGTTTAAGTGTGGCATCAACAAGTAATAAGATGAGATAGAGTAGAATTAGGTGAGCTGGCCATATGTGGCGTCGACACAGTACATCACCTAGGAGGTGCGAGTTAATTCAATTGGAAGGATTTAAAAAGACAAGGGGCAAGCCCAAAAGGACGTGTGACTTCAATGAGGGTATGACCTTAAATAGAGTAGAATAGATGAACAAGATTCGTGTAGCCGACCTCAATGAGTTTGTTATCATTTCTTAATTCTATCTTGCATTCATTTGTTGTGCTCAATGTGCCCCTGGGGCAAGATTTTTTACTTCTGAGTCCTTGACTAACTCGCTCAAATGTTGTTTTATTTCGTTCTCTTCAAAGTTTCGTCAAAATAACCTACCAAAAATCTCCACCATACCATGCCTGCCTTTCTCAGACAATAATGCAAAGTTACGGACCATTGTTCAAAGAATTGCCCATATATTTCTAGGTCAAACCCATTGTATATCCATTTGTAGAGCCCAACACCATGAATTTTGTACAAGTAATGTATGAAGAGATGATCATTATCATTTTTCTAGTGTATGAATTTTTTCAAAATTAACCAAAAGAGGTGAACCCATGTCTTTTGGTTTGATTTCAACAGTGTCGTTTGGTTTGATTTCAACAGGGTGTCGTTTGTATATGGGTTCAATATTAAACAATCAATATGACCTCTAAATCTTGCTAAAAGATGTTTCGATGCTGTAAACTCTTACAATGCCCACAAATATTTTTTCACCTCTAATTATAAAATTTGATGCTCCAAAATGTTGTTGTTCGAGCAGTTCTATAGACACTTAGACATTTTGAAAATGAATGACTCATATAATGTGTAATAGGATGCACTATGGTTAGAACTCGAAATTATTTTTTTTTTCTTTTTTTTTTTTAATATTCATACATCTCAATATCAAGATGATTAATTGTAGGTTTTTTTTTATGTCGTAGCACCTTTTTCTGGTGGATTTTTGATATGCATCTTACTTCTACAATATAAGGTTGGTACCTTTCATAAACTTTTTCCATTTTAAAGTACCCATAACAAAATTTATGGTCTTGAGTAGGAATTGTTGCAAATGGGTAAATTATTGAATAGTTCATCTCTTATAGATACTTTGATAAATTTCCTCTTTACACATAGGCGCACATTATTTAAAATCATGCCTCTCCTTCTTGGCTTGTTCACGGTTAAAGCCCATCTCCCAAACAAAAGCATGCACGTTAAGGGGCAAGGGGAGGTTTCAGATTTTGAACTTTTTAACCTTGTTTGATCTTGGATTAACATAGCATGTCATCATCATTATCATCACCATAGGTTTTTTTTTCAATTAATTGGGGTCGGCTGTACGAATCCTGGTCCGCCATTATATTCTATTTAAGGCCATACTCTCAGACTTAACATAGCATACTGAATCAAACTCACCCTGAGCAATCCCGCGCATGAATTCGTCTCTCATGGGGAATTAATGCAGCCTTTCCATCAAATTAGTAAATTGATTAATGAATGTGACTGATATCCTTTTGATATCTTCATTCAGTCGTCCAGACTGTATTTCGCCATTCGCTACGAACAACTTCCCCATGGCGAATTGGATCACCACTGTTCAACATGTTTCAGGAAGTTGAGCTTTAAGGGTCTTTCACCTGGTCATTTATAGGGCCATAAGCGGGTGTCCTTACCCACTAGTGGTTCTGGGAATCTGAAAAGCAAGATTTAAGTGAAGCTTTTGAGTTTCCAGCATTCATTCATTGGTCCCGGACTTGTAAAATTCCACTTTCAAATGCCATGGGATTTTGTACAGCTTGACACAGTTTCGAATATGCAATTATAATCTCGGGAATAATGCATGATTTGGGTTCTAAATTTGAAAACGGTACTATGACTTTTAGGGCATGCTGTTTTCATTGGAAAGCTTGTTTTTTTGGGGTCTTGGAGAGTTCACTTTCTGTTACCTGAGAAAGATCTTTCTCACACGTTTCCATTGCACGCTATGAAAGAATGGAACGTGTTTTCCCAGCCACTACATACAGAGTCGAGAGCACTTTCTCACACGTTTCCATTGCTTGCTAAGAAAGAATGGAATGTGTTTTCCCAGCTACTGGAGAGTCTACTGGTTTCCTATGAAACAAACATGGGAAAGCAGTAGCCCAACCCAAGGGAAAGAACTTCCTCAGAGTAAACATGATAGGGACTAGGCCTCAATTGCACAAATCAACCATATTTTGGTGTTATTCATGCACTTGGTTTCTGATTTGTGTTGAAATAGTGTGTGCCAATTTAAAATACGAAATCTTAATAGCAAGATTTTAAAAACCGCTCATCTGAATCGCCCATCCAGATTTACGATCTAGTTCGGTAGACTGACTATCTGAATTGTAGAACCAATCATTAAGAAAAAAAGAAAAAAAGGTGGAGTAGGTTCTAACTGGCTGGTATGTTAGAGAACCAGCCAAAACTTGTGAACCGGCCTGGTTCCCGATATTTAACGGGAACCGGTTCACCCCCGATGATCCTGATCTAGATTAGGCAATTCGAATTCCGATTCAAATCGGCATTTTTTTAAACCTTGCTTAAAAGTAATTCACAATTATGTCAGAAAAAATTGTACGCTTACATAATAGAACCTAATTAGTAGGCTTTTTTCACATAAGATGAGTTAAATTCCCGAACTATTTGGATTTCTCTCTTTTATATTTTTCAACAAGAATTAGTAGCGCTTTTCATTTCTAATTATTATTTCTATTATTTGTACTGTACTTAAGAAGTAGCATACAAATTTGATTAATTATGCCTGTGCATTGCATAGCCCATGGCTTGGGATTGTTTGAGCTGTGTTGAAAATTCCAATGTCAACATGGAGCTAGTCAAGAAGGGGCTCTTTTGTGTGGATGACAGCAGATCTAATTGGGGGTGGATTATTTTACTCAAATTTAATATACTCTGCATAACATTATTTTGTTAATTGTTTAGTATATGCTTTATATTTTATTGAGCCAGTCAACTTTTTCAGCAATTTTCAACTATTTTTTAGCTATTTTTAGATATGTGATTTTCAGCATATTATTTTGAATAAAGCAAAAACAAGATAATTTTATAAGGGAAAGTACCCAACAGCAAATAATCCATCATCAAAATTAATTTTATTGAAACAGTGGTAATGAGTACATCGAAATAAGCCCCAATGAATTAAAAATCATTTCTCTTTATCCAAATAAGCCCTAATGAATTAAAAATCAGTTCCCTTTTTTTTTTCTCTCTCTCTCTCTCCTTTTTTTTTTTTTTTTCTGAAGAGTTCAGACACTGTGTTTTGGCAGTGTTTCTATGATAAGTGCATTCAAAAATTTCCTCACCACTAAATATTAGGAGTTGACCAAGATGAGCCATTTTTCACTACCATATGGGGGGAGGAGAAAAATAGCCCTATAACCAAATTTGTCCCACCAAGGAATACCTAAAATGTCCAAAACTGAAATGAATGTATTTCCACGTGCCTCAATGTAACGGCTACAATAAACCCACGGCTGTCAAGCATTGGAATGAGGAGAATATTTCAAAGTTAGGAGCAAGAATCTTCCCCTGATGTAAAATGCAAGAAAAAAGTGTCCAACAATATTTCAAAGTTAGGAGCAAGAATCTTCCCCTGATGTAAAATGCAAGAAAAAAAGTGTCCAACAATCTTTCATTGGAAAGGCTTCTATACTTCCCCTATTAGAAGATCTATGCTTCTCCCTATCATCCAGTAGTTCAATTTTGATCAAGATAGTCACTCACCGTTTGATCTTAGATCTGACTTCAATATTTTATTTTTAGTTTTTTTATACAAATTGTATGAATATAAAATTTGGTATGTGCCATCTTCTCATTAAGACGCACCTATAATAAATATTACAAATAATTTTTTGATAAAATATAATGATTAAAATACCCCTTGAATCTTTCAAAGGTATTTTGGTCATTTTATTTTATTAGAAATATTGTTTCACTACTACGAGTTTAATAGAGGATTGGACGTCCAAAATTTGGTGTCAAAATAATTTATAAAAAAAAATATTAAAAATAAAATAGTATAAAGACGTGACATTGTGATTGTGACAATCTTTTCAAAATGGACGGTTGGATAAGGGGAAATCAATAAATTTTATGTTGTAGGAGAAGCATGGAAAGCGTGCCCATCTTTCATTCTCAAAAGGACTTTTCAAACCCATGCCAAAGAAACAACGACCATTAGAAAAGCGTGCCCATCTTTCATTCTCAAAAGGACTTTTCAAACCCATGCCAAAGAAACAACGACCATTAGAAAAGTTGATTGAACTGACTGGTGGGTTTGTATTTTGCAAGACACATTTGGAGAGAGATGTCATTTCTTTTGCAATTGGCTTTAAAAAAAGGATAATTGGATGAACAAAAAATTTGACTTGTAAACATTTATTTTGACTCGGGATAATTTTGCAATAAAAAACCCTGAACAAATTTCTCAAGTAGATAGGTGGTCATTTCGGGCATCAACTTAATATTGAGTTATACTACATTTGAGTAGGCATTATAATTTAGGAAAAAATTTATAGAGTCGAAGCTCTAACCTATCAAATTAGAGCCCACGTCAAAAATTTCACTAGAAGAGGGTGTTTCGATGCCAAATATCTGCAAATTAATCATTTCGACATCAAGATGCATGGACATGAGAAAAAAAATAGATTTCGAGTTTCGAAAATAGTGCTTGCCACGCATTTTTAGACTGTCCATTTTCAAGATTTTTGAGGTTTCATAGATCTGCTCGATCTACACTAATTTTGAAGCTTTAAATTTTATAATTGGAAATGAAAACATATTTTAAAATTATCACAAAAATTTCCAGTATTGAAACCACATTTCTCGATACTATTTGAACATGTGCTTTACTTCGATTGTTTAAAGCCTCGGCTCTATACAAAACGCACCCTTATATTTGTGGAATTGTATACTATAAAACCATTTAACTTGATACAAGAAAGGCAAAATCATCCCTAACCCTCGTATATAGAAACGGATAACTAAGAATGTGTCTTGAGAGAAACTTTCTCGACTCTGAGCACGATTTCACATCCAATTGCTAAGGGTGATGGTGACCAAACATTAATGGTATTCTTATATGCTTTCTCTATATTTATAAGAACACTAGGCCCCTCACTACCTGTTCCTTTTACCCCTGTTTGGCTGAAGTTCGCTTTGCTCAGCATGTATCTCATGTTCCAATAAAATGCGTGCGAATATTGCCATTTTCGATTTTCGTTTCTCACCAGAATGTAGCATTTTGGAGTTTTAAAAATTGCATCTTCTGACCAATCTTTACAACAGAAATGAAAAACTTAGAGCTTACAGACTTACTGTACTTGTCACAATAAAATTATAGACTCGCCCTGTTGCCAGACCAAGGCTCAATCTTAGATCATCTATGTGCATTCCTTGAACTTTTTGTTAAGCATATCACGTTACTCAAAAATTGTTACAGCCATAAGCATACTATGCTTTTTTTTAAGCAGACATTATCTGTGTCCTAGACAATGGATGATGGTGAATACAGCCATAGTTCCATTGATGACAAATGGCAAGCATTAAGCAGTACCTAAAGTCACGGTCGGATGGTTGTGGATCTCATATCACATACGTGGGTATCAACAAAACTTTTTCATGGAAATATACTGTACAGGATCTGATGCGTGCTGCCATTGATTGAAGAGATGATATCTTCTACCACTATCATCACCATGTCACCTAGTTTTGCTTAGTTGTATAAAACAATCATGAAACATATACAAGACCCATTGCTAGCTGGGAAAAGCAAGCACCCTTTGGGTATGGGGTTCCCTTCAGATTCAGGCCCACTAGTTAATCTTCTGATAAACCTCTCTTCTTTCACCCTCTCTTTACATTATTGAGACCTCTCAAGAATCTTAGCAGTACAAGGTACGGCCCTCTCATTAAGTTCATATGGCCAAGAGAAAAAGTAACATACTAGAAATTTAAACAGTAAAGGGGCAGTGCAGTACTGCAGTGACAAACCAGTAAAGAACTATATTCAAAAGTCCTGATAAAATTTAAGAAAAAAAGGAGTCCTGATGGGGACCGGACCTGCATTGAGAGACAATTTATGAGATCCACTCTTACTCTGGGCTAATAGCATTTCTGAATATTTCTTTCGCAAATTTTGAGCACAGCTGCTGTATTTGACAGATTGTGACTTGTAACACATATAACTGGGAAATCTTGGACAACAAATAAAAAAACAAAAAAATAAAAAAACGATGACCACATTATCAATAATAATTTGGGCCTTCACAAAAGCACATACAAATGGAGCATCTATTGCAATACAAGATGGTATTCCTCACGTCCCTTGCATTGAAGCATGAAAGATCACCATCTCTCCAAATTTCAGTGGTGTGCATCAGTTTCACTTCTTTCGGGCATCTGGGGAAGGTGCTCTCATGTTGGTAGTAAATCAGTAACTTTCAACAGAACCATGCCACTCACTCTGGACTGGTTATTGCATTTGACCTTTCACCAGTTCACCTTGTGATTCTGAATTTATGTCAAAGAAAAACTACAGAGAAGACAAGCTCCTAGTGCCAATAAAGCACAAATTATAATGCAGGCACATATGAGAGAGTTGTAATCCTCTTTCCATCCATTAAGCTAGTGGGGATTTGTACACGAACCCCACCTGTTACATTGCTCTCAAATGATACGTATGATAGGCCTGACACTATAAAATCAACGGTTTATAGTCCAAATATGTGGATGACTATAAGAGATTATATCATGATGCCCAACTCTATAAGCTAACATAAGAGGTACAAGATCCGTTACTGATTCAAATGTCATTTAGATTATGACTTGCTGGGGCATTTTGGGCTTTCTTTGCTCCGTATTCAGCCTGTGCTACTGCAAAGGGCATCTGTTCCCTATTTTCTTGTCATTTTCTGTCTTCAACTCCTTTTATTTTGATACCATGTTGAAGTATGCTGAGTTATTTATGTGCTACCTATATAACTGCGTTTTTACTGTAGGCTCAATGTAATCAATGGGGCTATATGACCATATGGAATGAGTTTTTACTGTAGCCTGTGGACTGAGTTTTCACTGGATGCGTCTCATCCTGTTCGTTTGCTACACTCTGAGTAACACATTGCTCTTCATCCTCAATGATGCCTGTACTTTTTTATATTTTATTTTTTGAGTAGTTCAATAGTAGGAATCGAACTCGAGATGAAGTGCTGCTAAATGTCAGCTGCCAAATCCAAGCCCAAGCCCGATTCGTAATGATGATGCCTGTATGAGCTGAGAAATAAGTACCTGGTGTTGGGTCTTTACTCTGCAATGTGGCTCAATTACAACACCGTTGCATCTATTATAATGACATGAATATTATCCTCCACGATTCTAACAAGAGAGACTTGTGTACTCCGAGGCACATGGCTGCATGCTAATATAGAATCATTGAGTGTAGAAAGGCCCTTGCTCTTCTCTCTCTTTTTAACTGATAATATCAGGAGGGCATCTGTTAGATTTCATTTCATCACCTTTATCTATGCAGGACTAGTTTGCCGTACTCAGAATTCATGGTACTAGAGAAAAATACCAAAGAAAAAGTGGAATAAACAAATAGTACTATTTTTATGTTCAGACCCCACAAGATGCATGGTTTGGTACCTACACCATGATTACAAATGAACAAGAGTCACCAGGCATGGCCTAACAGCAAACAAAAGCAATTGGTTCAATCGTGTTGGCATTTCTTATCCAACTGAAAGTCATCGGGTCAGCTTGCATGCACATTCATTACCACAGCCTAATGATAACAAAAATTGAGGTTTTAAAATTTATTTGAAATATCCATTATTACATTTGTTATAACAGGAATTGCTGTTGGCCCTCGAGGAAACATCGCCAAGTGACTGAAGATATTCGAAAATAAACACCATTATGTCCATTTTAATGGCTATTACAGCACAGCAACCCTTTCCCAATAGAGTGGGGCATAACAGTTTTAAAAGTTTTAAAATATCCATAGAAGCTGATAATAAATTACATTTGGCTCTTTCGAAATCAAATACAAATCCTTTTTACTCTATTCTACTTTTGGGTCAATGTTTAGTTCAAAATTAAAAAGGTTGATTCAAAGGAGCATCATTCCGCTAGACAGGAAATGCTGCAAGCTGGCTATTCACAAACTACTGTTTAAAGAACCAAGTGCACGGAGATAGTATGCATATTGCAACATGTCTAACACATAGGAACTCACAGAGATCATGGCATCTGGATGAGAATTTTGAAGAGCAAGTAGCTATTAGAGATTGAGCACATGAAAGATCAGCGTTGCACAGCAAAGCCTCCGTGAACAAAACAATACCCTAATGCGAACCAGTATAATGAACAACTTTGATGGCAAAGGAACTTCTCATTCCATCTAGAAAGGGATATGTGATAATCTAGATGAAAGAGTAAAATATATTAACGATCAACAAAATGTAAAATACAGAACAAAGAGAATAGCATGTTACAATCTCAGGTGAGAGAAAATTGATGGGACTAGATCCACCACTGACCAAGCAAGACCAGCATACTGAAGGAACCTAATCCCAGTATCAACATCATATGAGTCCTCAGGAGAGAAGAAGAAAGTATTTTGCAAATACCGGAACATCTTGTTTTCACACTTGGTCTTATATTGAACAGGTTTCTTGAGAGCTGGAATATAGCAGGAAGATCTAATTGGGATACCCAATGCATTGCAAATGATGGGTAGAAGCCACTTAGCCAAAGCCTTGCTGCAGAACTTTACAATGAGAATAATAGGAATGCCTACCATTATTCTTCCAATAAAAACCATAATGGAAAGCTGCTCACTGAGTATTCTTGGCACATCCTCATGGTGGAACTGAAGATAGGTCTGCTGGATTCCACCCACCTGAATGGAAGAGCAATCATCTTCCAGTTAGGCACAATTAAACTGATGTCACATTTTCCATAGAAACTGAAGCAATTTTCTAGTCTTGCACAAGAAATAATCCAAATAAGATGGCAACCTTGTAGGCAATGACACATAAAAGAAAAAAGAAAAAAAAGGAAAAAGAAAAGAAAAAGAAAACAACCAACTTCATTGGCTGCAATTTTTTTTTCATTTTTATTTTCTTTAAAGATCTAAATTGAAGGCAGTACTGAATCTTCTCTGCGTGACACTAAGAGCTGGAGTTTTTGTGTAAAAATTATTACCACTCCTAAGGCAACTCCATTGAAAGCTGTGTGGTACTCAAAGCTTGGTGTAGGAAGTTCTGGTGTAGGGTAAGCAAAAAGCAGCAGAAAAGCAAGGCTTGCCCAGAAAGATGTAACTGCAACACAGCAAAACATTAACACATCTTAACATTGATAGTATCAAAAAGCTAATAATTGGCCTCGTTCATTTTCTAGAGATAATAAGAGAAAAAAAAGGCCTACATCAAACTGAGTTTTTTTTTCTAACTATAGATATGTATACCATTTTGTCCGGACACAATGAAGGTGTCAATGAGTTCATGAACCGACAACCATGCCGCAAGAATGGCAGACCCAAGAACAACTCCCCCCAATACGTCGATAGGGCTGTGCATACCAAGGTAAATCCTTCCTAAAAACAATATCAACTCCCAATTAGGAATAAAAAGAATGAGAGCATCGATACACTGTGATTTGGTCGGAAAACAGAGGATTCAGAACATACCCAATCCAATGAGACCATCTAGAACACAAACCATGATGAGAGCCAAAAGCTTCAGACCAGGATTGCCTGCATGAGATGATAGAGTGTAACTAAACAGAAGCCTGCACTCAAACCATAGAAAACAAATTAACTCAGCAAAGTTTCTCCATCTTTAAAGGCATAACTGTCACGAAAATACAAACATATAAAAGATCAAAAAACAACGGGGAGTACTGACCGTACCCAAAAAGGCAAACTGTGTTAAGAGCATGGGAAGAAGGCAGTCCATATTCCTGGGCATTCCCTTTCTCATCTTTAGTGGCAGTCACTCGCCTAACGGGCGGAGAGCTGGGTCTTGGAGCCGAAATCAAATCCTGATACAAAAAAAAAGAATCCCAAGTCCACCATATCAGCCTTTGTTTGATTTCCATCATAGTGGTTCTTTGTAAATTTAAGAACTTAATTTACAAACCATCCGAATTTGAAGGAGCTGAAAAACACCTTAAGAGCATTTCCAACATAATCACAGAATGCCATCAAAAGTGTCATCTGCCTCGCCAATTTGCTATGCCCACTCTGCAAATAATCCATTCATTAAAACCCCAGATCCCTAACAACCAATCAAAACAGAGTGACCCATCAAAGAAAACAATAAATTAAAAAAAAATCCCATGACCCAATTTCTATTTCAAACAAAATAGAAACCCCAATGGGGATAGAACCAAAAGTTCACATAGCCCAAAAAACTCATGAAAATTTGATTTTTGACAGCAAGGTGAAAAATTGCAAACTCACCCAGAAGAGAAATGGGAGGAAAGCTGTGTAAAAGGGTACAGAAACAATGCATGACAACGCCGAGAAGAATACATCGAGAGTGGGACATTGGAAGCCCTGCAATCCATAAAAAAAAGAAGAAAAAACACATATTCCATGATTTCAATACCTGGAAAAAAAAACCTGTATTCTGAAATGTCTAACGGTCGTATTGTTTGGAAGCAAAAAATTTGAATTCATACCTGAATTTTGAGTATGAAGGGGGTTTCAGCGTTGACATGACGAGTAACCCCAGGTTGGGTAAGAGATCGCAGGAGGATGGTGAGATTGGTGAGCCTTGAAACCCATATCCAACAAAGAATTCCGACCAAGCTCCCTATCTGCCACAAGGGCACGCTTTCCATCTCTCTCTCTCTCTCTAAGTCTCTGCAACAACAATGGAAGAACAAGAGCGAGGAGAGAGAGGCACAACCTTTTCTCTCTCTAGAATCTGATTGAGAGAGAGAACGGGAAGAGAGAGAAAGAAGAGGTTTTCTGCGTTTGTGGACGGTGCTACCCAAGCAGATTCAGGGAAGCCGGGGCAGCCGTCAACTCTCACCCATCGCCAGCTCTGCTTTCCTTTCTTCAAGTGTTTTTTTTTTTTTTTTTTTCACTCCCTCTAGAATTTGGACTAATAGAAATTTATGCTAATTTCCCCCATCAATATTTAAATAAAAAAGTTTATGCAAGGTTGCAACTTTAAAAAATGTTGAATTAAAGATCACCTTAAAAAATCCATAGAAAAAGAACTTTGAAAAACTTCTAATTGATCATCTCGATATCGACACATACGAATTTGTAAAAGAATTATTTTGAGTCCCAAAAATAGTGCATCTTGCAATACATTATCTAAACCATTTTTTTTATTTATTTTCATATGCTTGATTTTTAATTCTTTTTGGAGTTTAAGATTTATAATTAGATATGAAAATAGGTTTCCAGATAATCCTAAGAACTTTCTATGCCAAATTACATCTTGTGAAAAAATTTGGAGGTACGCCTTAATTGGATCGTTTAATGTTGCAACTTTATAGAAACCACACCTAAATTTAAAATATACACTCTTTTCATTTTAATGAACAATCACATAAAAGGAAAAATTGAAAATACAACTTAGAATGTATTTTTTTAGCCCAATTAACAGAGGCCGTCCATCTTGGTGAGATGCTTAGATCTAGGCCTTAGAACAATATTTTTTCTTTCCAAATTTTTTAGATTATTTCATTATCATTTAATTAATAATATTACAGGAAAATTGATTTTGAATTCATAAAGGCCTAGATATTGAAATTCATCAAATGGATGGTCTATCTTCTTTGTTGGAAGGGACTCATTTTGACTATGTATAGGGTGCAAATTAGTTGTGCAAATTATTATTATTATTTTTAGGTTGACTACTGAAATATGAAGAGAGTGTGTATGCAAAATTTTGGATCATACAAAAGGGAAAGCTTTCGATGTTCCCCATACAACATAGAGGTTCTATCCTCCTCTTATCCAACCGTCCATTTTTTAATGAAGGGTTAGGATTGCCCCAATCACAATGTCACGTCTCTACACCATTTTATTTTTATTTTTTTCTATAAACTGTTTTGACACCAAATTTTCGACGTCCATTCCTCTATTAAACTCGCACTAACGAAAATATAAAAAAAAGGACCAAAATACCTTTGAAAGATTCAAGGGTATTTTGGTCATTATTTTTATCAAAAATTATTGTTAATAGTTTTTATAGGTGCGCTCCATTGAGAAGATGGCACGTCCCAAATTGCATATTCAAAAAATTTGTATTAAAAAAATTAAAAATAAAATACTTTGAGACGTCGAATCTAAGATCAAACGGTGAGTGACTCTCTTGATAAAAAATGGACGGCTGGATGGTAGGGGGAGGATAGAACTTCTATATTGTAGGGAGAATATAAAAAGCTTTCCCCATACAAATACTACAAATATAGTTTTTTAAAAGTGCGGTTGCATTATACTGTGATAAAACCCATTTCATGAAATAAAAGCGCCTATAAACATTGTTTCACATGGAACGCTAATAATCCCCTAATATTTTTTTTTTGAAAAAGACGAAGTTTCTATAAGGCCTAGGCTTTATAAAAGCAAAATAAAGCCACATGTCAAATTCTCATTCGGAAGACATTTTCAGCAATGACAATCTCCATAATGGCTATAAAATCGATGTCCAACACCGAAAATAAACTTTGAAACTGAAAAAATGACATAGATCTTGCAGATCATTAAACACTTATTTTTAGGACAAAATAGACAGTATGGATAATTTGTTACAACATACACTATTTTTAAAGCTTGAAATCCTATTTTTTTTCACAACCATAATGTTCAAGCCGAAATGATCGATGTAGAGGTTTTTTCAATGCTTGAATGGCAATATTCAATGAGTTATTAGGTGAGGCTTTCTTTATTTTAATAAGATGCAGCCCTATCAAACAATTTTCCTTAAATGTCTCCCATAGGTCTCATTCATGTACTATTCTTTTAACGACTTTTTATAATGGGATCTTATACAATTAGACAAGGACATGGTTTCTTTAAGTCCAAGGACTCACATCTAGTAATGAGGGCCCCTTAATAATTTATTTTTGAAACAGAGTTTGATCCTAATTTTTAGGGAATGTATAATCTTTAACATGGAGATTATTAATCTATAAAAATAAATAAATTTTAAAAACTAGAGATGATATTTTTTAGAGAAAATATTTGAACCGTTAATTTTACTTTTTCTTTAGAGGACTATTATTTATGGGATCGAGTTCTGGTGGTTGGTGTAAAATCTCCAAGCCCCCATAGCAACAATGTGGGCTTGGACGCACCAAACAATTTTTCATTAGACAAGTTCTCTATATTAAAAGGGGGTCACAACTGCTACTAGCAATTAGAAGTGAAATTGGATGGCTTAGCGTATAATACAAAGTTCATTTTTTTTTTTTTGAACTTTGAGTCTAGTCAAAGACACATTCACAACCACCCGATTTAAAATCTAATGTACAAGAGTGATTGTGAAG